>NC_134096.1:42264037-43493124 GCF_000715075.1 Nicotiana tabacum
CCGAAACACGAGGCCTCTTGATCTACCTCTCCTCAGGCTCCTGACTACGGACCATTTCTATCCGTCGAGCAATATCAACTACCTCATCAAACCTAGCACCGGATACACACTCCTGAATTATAATAAAATGCAACTGATAGTGTAGGCCATCAATGAACCTCCTAATCCTTTCCCTCTCATTGGGAACCAACCAAACTGCGTGACGAGCCAACTTTGAAAATCTCATCTCATACTGGGTCACAGACATGCCCTCTTGTTGTAGTTGCTCGAACTGCCTGTGTAGCTCCTCCCTACGGGTCCGTGGCACAAACTTCTCCATGAAGAGAACAGAGAACTCATGCCATGAAAGTGGTGCAACACTGACTGGCCTTCTCCTCTCATAGGCCTTCCACCATTTGAAGGCAACCCTTGATAGCTGAAAAGTAGTAAAGGAGACTCCACTAGTCTCTCGAATACCCACCGTGCAAAGAATCTACTGGCACATATCTAAGAAGTCATGTGCATCCTCTGACTCAGCCATACTGAATGATGGAGGCTTGAGCCTCCCAAATCTCTCCAGCCTCTTCTACTCCTCATCAGTCATAATGGGACCCACCTAAGTCTGAGCAACTGTAACCAGCTGGGCTGGTAGTACCCCCGGTGTCTGAAGTTCCTACATCACCTGCTATGGAGTACGGGCGGTGGGAGTCTTAGTGCCTTCCTCGGCTTGAGAAGTGGCTGGCGCGATTTGAACAGAAATCGCTTGAGCAAGGTTAGTGCAAACAGTCAATATCTGAGCCAAAGCCACCTGAAGGTCTGGAATCACAAGGGGCACAAGTGGTGCCTGAGATGGCCCCACTAGCTCAACCACATCTGGAACCTGCTCCTGAGCTAGAGAAACTGGTGGATCTGCAGGTGCTGCTCTAGCTGATGTACGAGCTGGACTTCGGCCCCTACTGCAACCCCGACCTCTCGTGGCCCTAGCTGGTGGTACTGATGGCTGTCCGCCCGGTCTGATAGCTCGTGTCCTCACCATCCGTGAGAGAATAGAGTAACAGAGGTTTTGTTCCCATGATCAACAAATTTGCACGACAAGAATACAAGAATGTGAAGTTTTTCTAAGGGTTCGGTAGCCTCTCAAAGATAAATACAGACGTCTCTGTACCGATCCACAAGGCTCTACTAAAACTTCTCATGACTCGTGAGACCTATGTAACCTAGGCTTTGATACCAACTTGTCACGACCCAAAACTCGACCTGTTATGATGGCGCCTATCATGATACTAGGCAGGACGACAACTCACACATACCAACTCTTTCAAATTCAAAATATACTAAAGCATATTTAAATAAGTGAGAATTTCATAAAAATCGGATGAAAATGTCACAACTCAATACAGAAGTTTCCCAAAAACTGGGGTGTCACTGAGTACATGAGCATCTATACAAATACAAAGTCTGATACACTGTCTAAGGAAGTAGAAACTGAATAAGTAAAACTGAGGGATAGGGGAGGAGGGTCAAGGTCTGCAGACGCCAAGGTAGCTACCTCGATAATCTTCGAATGACAAAAAACTCTTAGATCAGCAACCACCGTGTCCATAAATGCCTGGATCTGCACATGAAGTGCAGGGTGTAATGTGAGTACAACCAACTCATTAAGTAACAAATCTAACTTTTGGGCTGAAAGTAATGACGAGCTTCACAGGTATAGTCCAATTACAGAAATACAGTACAAAAATGTAGGCATGCTTTCAAGTTTAACAATTAAAGCTCAAACAGGTATGATATGTTAAGTTAAAGTGAAACAAGATATGGTACATCTCGATATCTACATGTCAGTTACGTATGCCAACTGAAGTACAAAACAGTGATGAAATCATATGCATACTCTCAGAGTATCAATCACTCATTTCTCCCATTTACTCCATCCTCACAGTCACTCATTCCTCAAAGTCACTCCATCCTTACAGTCACTCAATCCTCCCAATCGATCGGCACTTGCACTCGCACTCAGTAGGTACCTGTGCTCACTGTGGGTGTGCAGACTCCAAAGGGGCAAACCCAGCCCAACCGATATAATAAGCCAATCACTACATGGATCAATAAAACATGCTACGGCGTGCAGCCCAATCCCATAAATATCCTCACAATCAGGCCCTCGGCCTCACTCATTCATCAATCTCTCCAGTCTCTTCGGCTCACAAGAATCATGATAATCATCCCAAACAATGATGATATGATGTATCAATAAATGGCAACAAAGAGTGAGATATGATATGCAAATAATAACTCTGACTAAGTACATAATTGCAAATTAAGCAAATAATTCAACATGGAACATGAACTCTGTGGGTCCTAACAGTACCAGCATGTAGCCTAAGCATGATTTCTAACACGACTTGCATCTCAATTTCTCTAACACATGGAGAATATACTGATAACGATAAGATTATTCAACTATACAGTTCCACGGAATTGACCAAGTCACAATTCCTACGGTGCACGCCCACACGCCCGTCACCTAGCATGTGCGTCACCTCAACACTAATTACATAACACGTAATTCAGGGTTTCAACACCTTAGAACCAAGTTTAGAAGTGTTACTTACCTCAAAACGTGCAAATCTATACTCCAACAAGCCCTTGCCTCGTGAATCGGCCTCCAAATGCCTCGAATCTAGCCATAAACAATTTGATACAATTAACACGAGCTAAAGTAATTAATTCCATATGAAAATATCGAGTTCTTAATTAAAAGTCAAAAGTCAACTCAAAAGCCCCCCCCCCCCCCGGGACCACATCTCGAAATCTAATAAAAGTTACAAAATCCGAAAGCCCATTCAACCACTAGTCCAACCATACCAAATTTATCAAATTCCGACACTAAATCGTCACTCAAATCCCCAAATTTTACTCTCCAAATCCCTAGCCTATGCACTTCCAAAATTCCACCTCAAAAACACATAAACTAGGTGGAAAATTCAATGGAGAAACAATATTATTGAATAAAAATGATAACAAGTGACTTATCTTAAGAAACTCCCCGAAATCCCTCCCACAAAGTGCCTCAATTCTCGATTGTAATGTCCAAAAATGATTAAAACCTCGGAACCCTTCGAATTTAAACACTGCCAAGAGATTCCGCTTCTGCGGTCCAAAACTCTGCTTCTGCGGTACTGCTTTTGTGGTCAAAAATCCGCTTCTGCATAAAACACTCAACTCCCGTCCTCGTGCACCTACTGCCAATCTTCCGTATCTACGGGTACGCTTCTGCGAGATATCGACCGCTTCTGCAGACCACGTAGGTGCGGAAAATAACCTCACATCTACGACCACTGCCCACTTCCTTCCAGGCCACTTCTACGATGCCCTCTACGTACCTGCGGCCTCGCACCTGCGACCATGACATCTGCAAGTGCGATTACACCAGTCCAACATTCTTCAGCTATTTCTCAAGTCCAAAATTTGATCCGTTAACCATCCAAAACCTACCCAAGGCCCCCAGGACCTCAACCAAACACACCAACAAGTCCAAAAACATGATACGAACTTAGTCGAGCCTTCAAATCACATCAAACAACACTAAAAAAAATGAATTGCACCCCAATTCAAGCTTAATGAAACTTAAGAAATTCCAACTTTTACAATCAATGCCGAAACCTATCAAATCAAGTCCGATTAACCTCAAATTTTGCACACAAGTCATAAATGACACAGCGGACCAACTCCAACTCCCAGAACCAAAATCTCAGCCCGGTAACCACAAAGTCAACTCTCGGTCAAACTTCTCAATTTTCAAAACTTCTAATTTTCCAACATTTGCCATTTCAAGCCTAAGTCAACTACGGACCTCCGAATCACTATCCAGACACACTCCTAAGTCCAAAATTACCCAACGTATCTATCAGAACCATCGAAACTCCATTCCAGAGTAATTTACACATAATTCCACACTTAGTTAACCTTTTTTAACTTAAACATCCAACCTTGAGACTAAGTACCTCAACTCTTTCCGAAACATCCCCGGAATCAAACCAACTACTCCAGCAAGTCACATAACGATAATTGAGCATAAAAAGGCAGTAAATAGGGGAACGGGGCTACAACACTCAAAATTACCGACCATATCATTACAGTTTATAAGCTTCCAAATTGTCCTTTATAATCAAATTATATCATATAAAATGTCTTTATCGAATGACTAACAAAGCAATGAGTATGATACTAGAATTATTTAAGAATGCCTTTGAAGATGCCAAGATTCCTGGTTCCTTTTATGAGGCCAAGAAAACCATCAACAAACTTGGTCTTAATTATACCACAATATATGCTTTCCTAAATGATTATATGTTATATTTTGGTGAAGATGAAGGCTTGCAAGAATGTAAAAGATTCAAGACATCTAGGTGGAAGGATAGTAAGAATAAACATTTTGCGCTACTTTCCACTAAAGTCAAGGTTACAAAGATTGTTCATGTGCTCTAAATTTGCCAAGTCTATGAGATGGCATTCTTTAGAGGGTACCCAAGATGGATTAATGAGGCATCCTAGGGATTCTCAAGCTTTAAAATATTTGACTTACTTCATCCTGAATTTTCTGCAGATCCTCAGAATGTACGATTAGGCCTAGCTAGTGACAGTTTCAATCCTTTTGGAGCAATTGCAACAAACTGTAGTATCTGGCCAGTGGTACTTATTTCATACAACTGTACTCCTTGGGAGTGCATGAAACAAACCATTCATTCTTTCAATGATCATTCCAGGAAAACAAATACCAGGCAATGACATAAATGTATATTTACAACCTCTTATCCAAGAGTTGAGTCAATTGTGGCACGATAGAGTGAAGACATTATATTCTTCAAAGAATGAAATATTTAAAATGCGAGCAACTTTTATGTGGAAAGTTAGTGATTTTTCTGGGCTTGGTACCTTATCTGGATGGAATAAATACACTAAATTTGCTTGCCCCACGTGTAACTTTGGTGCATACTCTTGCAGATTGAAGCATAGTAAAAAATGGTATTTTATGGGTCATCGTCGTTTTCTTGAAAGTGGCCATCATTTTAGATTGCAACGTGTTCATTTTAATGGGAAATTCGAGCAATGAGAGCCACCAATTGCATTATCAGGGTCATACATCTTGAAACAAGTAGAGGGCTTTAATGTCAATTTTGGAAAAGTACCTGATTTGAATAATAAAGGTAAAAGAACTCGAAGACAAACTGTTAATGAAGCTAGATCGAGACAATAGAGAAAGAGGAGCATATTTGTTGATCTTCCTTATTAGGAAACGAACTTGTTGCGTCATAATCTAGACCTTATGCACATTGAGAAGAATGCGTGTGGGAATGTGTATAAGGAAAGAACTTTGAGCAGATGAGAATGGAAGCTATCGTCCATCTGTCACGACCCCAATTTCCCAACATATGATGTCGTGACGGCACCTAGCCTCCAAGACTAGGTAAGCCTAGCACTTACTAAATTAATAGAAGAATTCAACCATCAAATAATAAATATGAAATAGAAATCTTTATACACAACTTACAATTCTCAAAACCGGTAGTACAAGTCATAAGCTCTACTGAATTTGCTACAAACAAAATTCCTAAATACAACTGTTTGGAATAGAATTAAGAAGTACAAGTACAATATCAGAAAGTGACTCCGAGGCCTGCGAACGTGGCGACAGGTTTATCTTGAGTCTCCACAGCAATGCTCAACCGGCCAACTAATAATCAACAATAACCGTGGCACCTAGATCTGCACAAAAATGTGCAGAAGAATAGTATGAGTACACCATAGTGATACCCAGTAAGTATCAAGACTAATCTCAGTGGAGTAGTGATGAGGGACAGTCAAGACACCTACCAGACTAAACAACATGAACAAGCGTGAAACCAACATTTAACAGGAAGCAGTTAGGTAATAATGCTGTAGAGTAAGCTAATGACAGTCTAAGTCCTATGAAACCAAATAAAGAAAAACCAGCAACTACTCAATATGAACAACCGCTTTCACAACAGATCTGTTCAAGCATTTCCACGAGGTACCAAACCTCATAATCATAACTCGCGGGTTCCAATTCATGAACCATAATCACTTGGCATTTTGTGCCCGCATTATAATTCATAACAGCACGGACGACTCACGTACCACGAGAACATCTCTCACACAGAAGGCAAGTAGACAAGAGTACATGTAATGGTCAATGGCGTCAGGATTTATTTTCTTAAACCAATATGGGTGATTCATCTACGTGTATGCTTGTGCTAGTGTTGTACCATAATTAAAGTAAACAAATGAGAGTAGAGACAATGAATGACACATAAGAAGCGATCACCACTAAATGTACAGTGTAAGCAAGACAACAATGAAGCTAAAGCAACGGCAAGCACAACAAGATTGGCTACATAGAACTAAGCAAATATTGCAACATGGAGGAAGACAATTAATAGTTTGCTAAGGAAACAACAATAAAAAACAAGTACAAAAGAATGGGGAAATGACAACAAGATCCTACCGAGGTACTGCCTCGTAGTCTCAAATCATAAAATGAATCACAACTTTCCTTATAGCACCACGAGAGCCTTTGTATTTAGTTTTGAAAATCATTTTTCCTGAAATAGCATCCCGCGTTTTAGCCGACCTTATCACACCACATGGATTCTAGTAGTTCCCCTACTAGCCACGCATTTCAAGCCTACTGTATCTCACCGCATGCATTTCAACATATAGACCTTATACCACCGCATGCGTATCAATAATAACAACAGTACGACAGAAACCTAACAACCGCATGGTAGAAACCTTGTGCAAACACAATAACAACCGCACGACAGAAAACTCTTCAAACACAATAACAACTGCACGACAGAAACCTTGTGCAAACACAATAACAATTCTCTCAACAATAATACGTGTGCCAAAACATAACATCTCGATTAGATGACTTTCACAATGTGTTCCCACATGCCACAACATTTCCTCAAAACGGTTTCAATATCACAACCACGTATAGACCTCAGCTCAACAATACTAAATACAATAACAACAACGCCAATAATATGAGAATACGACAAGTAAATCAACTCAGGAACTTCAGAACACAAGGAAACAGAAGAACGAGCTCACAAAGAAAGACACAACAGGGAGTAATGCTGTCCTGCTCTAGAGATAAGACTTCCACCATCTACGGGCCTTCCCCTCTAGCTAAAATATGGTGAAGTCCACCCCGTTATACTCCACTACCCCGATATTATACAGCCTCTCCCTGCAATGGTCAATGAAATCATGTGGTTTCTCTGACTTATCACCACAAAAGAAAGGAGGATGAAGTCTAGTCCATCTGTCCAACCGCTTCTGCTCTTCAACGATCGCGGTTGATCTGGTCTCTGCCGTAATAGCTGCAACAGGTTGAACCCCGCCTATAGGTATTCAACCTGGGGTCTGATAAACGACAACAGCGTGCCTGATAGCATAAGCGATAGGGGTCTGTGCACCCTCTCCCGCCTGCGATATAGCCGGATCTGCTGGAAATAGTCCAACCTAAGTCATAGAATCCATGAACTGCAGCATACAGCCCATGACCTCCTGAAAGCCTAGTGCATTCATAAAGTCTGCTCGGGCTGGCTCAGCTATAGGTACCTCATCCTGCTCCTCAATAACAGGATCCTCCACCGGATCCACTGGTGGTACCCCTGGAGTAACTCTAGGATGCGCTCGTTAATTATCCATTTTTATACTTTTTAAATCAGGAATTACATTAAGTAAATGGAATTAAATTTGTAAATGATGACAATACACGTATTTCCTTACCAAATCACAAAGTATAAGTAAACATGAAGCAAAGTGATAATAACATTAGGTACAACCATGAACATCCACCTGAAATACCCAAGACCTGGTGTCACAAGTGCACGAGCAATCTAGTAAAATATACAAACCTCATTATAGCTACTGTCTAAAATAAAATAGAAAAAAATAATAAACATAATAAGAAGGAGACCCCAGGTGCTGCAGATCAAAGCATGAATAGCATCTTACCACTAAGTCTTTGGATAGTGCGTATGCACACCCGAATGACCTCCTGGAGTACCTGCCACAGTACCTGCACAATTAGAGCAGAAGTGTAGTATGCAAACGTAAATCAACGCGTACCCAGTAAGTATCTAGTCCAACCTCGAAGAAGTCGTAGTGAAGGGATCGACAACGACACTTACTAGTGGTCCAATAACTAAAGTACATAAAAATAGATAGGCAGGTAAATTAACAAGTTAGGACAAAATAAGTACGGTAACTAACATGGTCCTTCAACATAATAATGTTATGAAATCCTCAAATACCATATGCTAACTCAAATGAACAAGGAAAATCAAGTACATATGAAGTCTCAAGTCAAGAAGGAAATCTCATGTAATTTTTGACTCATATCGAAATATTGCGCACGAATTCTACCTGTGTCGTACGGCTCGAACCATAATAATAGTGTACACTACTGAGGACGTGTGGCCAGATCAATAGATGCATATCAAAAATACTGCCGAGGTCGTACGTCCCAATCTATAATGTTATTTCATAGCACTGCCAAGGCGTACGACCCGATCCATAGGAATAGAGAAATTTTCCAAACTACCGGTCACATAAACACAACACGAGGATAGGAATGCAATGAAAACATACTTTTTACCGACAATCAAGTATCTAGCCAAAACTCAAGGTGAAGAGGCTCAGTCAACCATAAACTCTAATCCAATCTCAATTAATATTCTTAAGCAATCAAATAAATAAGTTTAGATCAAGTATTACAATTAAGGCATGGTGAAGATCTAAGTCTACCCGGACATAAACGTGATTGTAGCTACGCACAAACATAAACATGATTAGAATACCTATGGGGATAATTCTCTCTTACAAGATTAGGCAAGAGACTTATCTCGCTTCCAAGCCCTCTACTCGACTCTCAAACCTCACTAGTCACCTCAAATCAAGGCCGAGAAAATCGAAACTAATCAAACGACATACAAATCAATAAATATATGCTCAAAATCTCATAATTAAACTATTAGAGTAATTTACCAACCTAACTCGGAAAGTCAACAAAAGTCAACCCAGGGGCCACATGCCCGAATTCCGAAAATGTTTGAAGATAAATGTTACCCATGACCTTAAGAACTCAAATATATAACTTATACCCAATTCCATAATCAATTTCGTTGTCAAATCCCATTTTTATTAAACCTAGGTTTTCCAACAAAATCCCCAAAACTTCACTAATTTCCATGTTAAAATCTACTCATAATCTATGTATTTAACTCAAAATTGGTAGAAATCACTCACCCTATAATACTTGATGAAACACCCCCTCCAAAGAGCTCCAAAATCGCCCGAGCCAATTGCAACATGAGAGAAATAAGCCTAAGTCCCGAAATAAAAATGCATTCTACCCAGGCCCTTCCTCTTTGCGATCACAAAAGCCTCCTCGCGATCGCGAAGGTAAAATCTGCGGTCACCCCAACAAGGGCTTCGCGAAGACGATGTCTTACCTAGACTAACATATGCGAACGCGACCGGACCTACGCAATCATGAAGTTCAACCTCAAATCCCTACTTCTTCTTCGCGAACGCGACATCCTTCTTGCAAACGTGTAGCTCTAGTGCCCCAAGCCTTCGCGAACGTGGCTCACCCAACGCGAACGTGAAGCACAAAATGCCTCCAGCCCAAATCCTTCATCGTGAATGCGTGACTGCCATCGCATTTGCGAAGAACAAAACCAGAACCAACAAAAATCTGCCAACTTCAAATTTGCTCCGGGTGGTCCGAAACTCACTCGAGCCAACCGGGATCTTGTCCAATTATACCAACAAGTCCATAAATATAATTTGCACCTAATCAAAGTCTCGGAACACATAAGATAACATTGAAACCAAGAATCACACCTCAAAACCAAATTAATCAACTTCTCAACTTCAAACTTCTTCTAACTAACTCCGAACGCAACAAATCATACTTGGATAACTCAGAATGACGCTAAATGTTATGCACAAGTCTCCAATCACTATACGAAACTATTCTAAGGCTTTGAATCCCAAACCGATATCAGTAACACCAAATTCTACTTCAAATCAAACTTAGAAAATTCTAAAACCTTCAAGATGTCAACTTCTGACAATAAGCACCGAAACACTCCCGGTCCACCTGAAACTCAATCCGAACATACGCCCAAGTCCAAAATTATCATACAAACCTACTGAATATTCAAATCTTGATTCCGAGATCATTTACTCAAAGTGTTGACTTAAGTCAAACATGTCTACCTTAGGTTACTATAATGGAACTAAGTGTTTTGGATTGAACCCGAACCCTTCCAAAATAAAACCAACCCTCCCCGCAAGTCATAAAGTAAGGAAAACACATAAAAGAAGTCTTAAATAGGGGAACATGAATTTAGAAAGTAATACAATTAATCGAGTCGTTACATATTGAGACTTGAAGAGATTAATGATTTATTTGGGACCATAAAGCCATGTTGATATTGATTGCAAGGTGGTGACTACATCAAAGCCCCATATTGGGCTGGGTAACATTGATGGTTGAGTGTTGCTATTGATTGTGGGGAGCTGCTTGCACCAGGACCCATATTGAGTTGAGTGATGTTGATCGTTGACTTTGATCCAATCAGTGCTTGGGCTAGGATTCGCCCCACTGGAGTCAGGCATGTTACTTTGAACCTGTGAGTGCAACCACATGATATGAGCTTTATGAGAGGCAAATGTCAGGCACCCGTATAGTGTTGTGTGTGTGTGTATAATAATCTATGGGCATTTTTTCAAGCACCGTGAGAGTGCTGAGAGTATGATTCAGGGGCATTATACCAGGCACCGTGAGAATATCATTGAGGGATACTTTTGTCAAGCACTATGAATGTGCTGAGATTGTATATACGTGATGATTAAATTGTATTATTGTTGATTTTCCATGTATACCTTACATGCAGGCATAAAGTTGTATGTTTCTCATGCTAATTGGTAATTGATGTCTCTACTTGATGTTAGCGCTTGAAGTCACATGTTTATGTTGTTAAATCCATGTCTAAGTAATTTCTATGGAAATTTTGATGCCTTGCATAATATACCTAAAAATCATGCGTATTTCTCCTCTTATTGTGTTAGAGTTGAGCCTCTATTATTTGAGTTGTTTTTCCTTATGCCATTACTCTGTTGTTATTGTTGTTGTTGCTTGTTGAAAGTGAGCATCAGACTTTGCCAACCTCGCCAGTGTGTTTTTGGTGATTAGACTTGATACTTATTGAGTACATGGTATCGGTTATACTCATACTACACTTTGCACTTCGTGTTCAGATCCATGTGTCGTTGATACTGGTGGTTGCTAGCGAGTTGTCTATCTAGATTTGCTTGGTGATTTTGAGATAGCACTATAATTTTCTTCGCAAGCATTGAAGTCCCCTACTTTGTCTATTGTTATTATTGTTTAGTCTTCCGGACAATATTGTATTTTGTTCAGACCTTATATTTAGTATTCTATAGAGCTCATGACGCGTTTAAACTTTGGTACTCCGAATGTGTGTGGGGCAAGAACGGGGTAGGTTTCTTGGTTGATAGGGATCTCCGGGATTTGGTGGTGGACGTTAGGAGGGTGAACAACAGACTAATGTGCATTAAGTTAGTGGTTGGGGGTTCTACTTTAAACGTGATTAGTGCGTATGTACCTCAAGTGGGCTAGGACGAGGAGGTCAAAAAGTGCTTCTGGGAGGAGCTGGATGAGGTTGTACGTGGTATTCCACACACTGCGAAGCTCTTCATAGGAGGAGCTATCAATGGCCACATTGGGTCATCGTCGGGGGGTTACGATGACATGCATGGCGGCTTTGGTTTTGGAGTAAGAAACGGAGGTGGAACCTCATTGCTAGATTTTCCTAAGGCGTTTGAGTTGGTGATAGCTAACTCAATTTTCCTGAAGAAGGAGGAGCACTTGGTTACTTTTCAAAGTTTGTTAGCGAGGACCCAGATCGATTATTTAGTCTTCAGGAAGTCTGACAAAGGTCTTTGCGCAGACTGCAAGATCATCCCGAGTGATATCCTCACGACTCAACATAGGCTCCTGGTCATGGATTTGGAGATCAGGAGGGAGCGAAGAAAGCGTGTGGTATATGGTCTACCTAGGATTAATTGGGGATCTTTGACTAAATACAGAGCCCAGGAGTTGGGGGATAAGTTACAGGCTATGGGTGCATGGAGAAGTAGTGGGCACGCTAGTGGTATGTGGATCGTGACTGTGAATTACATTAGAGAGGCGGCTAGAGAGGTTTTGGGGGTCTCGAATGGACCCTCTAGTGGCCACAAAGGGGACTGGTGGTGGAGTACTTTGGTCCAAGGAAAATTGGATGTCAAGAAAGTAGAATATTTTGAAATTTTTGGAGAGCGTGGACAGGGAGGATAAGAGGTCGAACAAGGAGCGATATAAGGTGGCCAAGAAGGAAGCAAAGTTAGTAGTTACTGCGGCTAAGACTACCGCATTTGAATGCTTGTATAAAGAAC
The DNA here is from genome assembly GCF_000715075.1 of Nicotiana tabacum. NCBI lineage: Eukaryota > Viridiplantae > Streptophyta > Magnoliopsida > Solanales > Solanaceae > Nicotiana > Nicotiana tabacum. The sequence continues at coordinate 42,276,578 of NC_134096.1, forward strand.
TTGGTGGCAAAGGAGGTGATAAAAAGTTGTATACACTAGCTAAGGTGCGAGAAAGGAAGGCCCGTGACCTAGACCAAGTTAAGTGTATCAAGGGCGGGGAAGGTAGAGTTCTATTGGATGAGACACTTATTCGACGAAGATGGCAGACTTACTTCCATAAACTATTGAACGAAGAAGGGGATAGGAACATTGTGCTGGGTGATTTAGAATATTCTGAGATTCATCCAGACTTTGGGTATTATAGGCGTATAAAGGTTGTGGAGGTTGAGGAGGCTATGCGTAAGATGAGCAGGGGAGAGCGACCAGGCCAGACAAAATTCTGGTGGAACTTTGGAAGAGCGTGGGTAGGGCAGGCTTAGAGTGGCTCAATAGGTTATTTAATATCATATTTAGGATGAAGAAGATGCCAAATGAATGGAGATGGAGCATGATGATCCTGTTGTATAAGAACAAGGGTGATATCCAAAATTATAACAACTATTGGGGTATCAAGTTAATAAACCATACCATGAAAGTATGGGAGAGGGTGGCGGAGTTGAGGGTGAGGAGGATTGTGTCTATTTCTGAGAATCAATTCTGATTTGCGCCAGGACGTTCAACCATGGAAGAAATTCACCTTGTTAGGAGGTTGATGGAGCATTATAGGGAAAGGAAGAGGAATTTACACATGGTGTTCATCGACTTAGAGAAGGCTTACGATAAAGTGTCAAGGGAGACCAAAGGTGTTCCTGTTGCACGTATTAGGGCTATTAAGGATATGTATGATGGAGCAAAGACTTGACTGGGGATAGTGGGAGGGTACTTGGAACACTTCCCAATTATGATGGGGTTGTACTAGGGGTCAGCCCTTTCCTATTTGCCTTGGCAATTGATGCACCGACGTGCCACATTCAGGGGGAAGTGTCGTGGAGCATGTTATTTGCAGATGACATTGTGCTAATCGAAGAGACGTGTTGTGGTGTTAATGAAAGGTTAGAGTTTTGGAGGCAGACCCTGGAGTTTAAAGGCTTCAAGTTGAGCAGGACCAAAACAAAGTACTTGGAGTGCAAGTTCAGTGGTGCGGCTCCGGTAGTTGACGAAGAAGTGATGATAGATTCACAAGTCATCCCTAAGAGAGAGTTTCAAGTATCTTGGTTATGTTATTCAAGGGAATGAGGAGATCGACGAAGATGTCACACATCGTATTATCGGAAGTTTGTATGTTGAAGATTTTTGAATTTGCTAAGTTTGACTTGGAGTGGACTTTGGCATTATGGACTCCGGGTGGTGTTACGGAACCTTAGATAGGTTCATTTAGTTGATCGGAACTTGTTTGTGAAGTTTGGTCATAATATGGAATGTCTAAGTATAATTCGGACGCGTTCGGCAAATTTTGAAGGCTTGAAAGTTAAGAGAAGGATTTTATCGTAGATTCTTGGTGTTGAGGTTATTCGTGGCATTTCGAGCACTTGTATAAGTCGGATAAGGTATTGGGACTGATTTTCATGATTGGAGGGGGCCTCGGGTGTATTTCAAGGTCGATTTGGACCGTATCGGAGTGTTTTGTTGCTTCTAATTGCTGGTTCTGATTTTGTTCTTCGTGAAAGCGATGGGAAGCACACGTTCGCGATGAAGGATTTGGGCTGCTAGAGTTTGTGCTACGCGAATGCGACAGGGGAATCGCAAACGCGGAGAGGGAATTGGAGGCCATGAAATTTTGTTCTACGCGAACACGACTAGGCGGTCGCAATATGTGAGGAGGAGGCAAATGGCCATCCCGAATGCAAATGGTCTTTTGCGAATGCGTTGGTTTGGGCAAGCAATGCTCCGGGATCGCTAGGGGCATTTCGCGATTGCGATGAAGGAAGTTTTGGCAGTAGCACATTTGGCCTTTGCGGTCGCGAAGAGGAACGACTAGGCAGATTATAAGTTGCAAAATCGGGATTTAGCTAATTTCATCTCATTTCCCTCATTTGGAACCGATTTTGCGGCGATTTTGGAGGGCCATTTTCATCATCAAGGTAAGTGATTTTTACTTATTGTGAGCTAAATATATGAATTATATATGGATTTAAACATGAAAATTAGTATAAATTATGGGATTTTGGAAGAAAACCTAAAAATTATATTTTTAAATTTGACTACGAAAGTGAGTATGGAATTTGGAATAAATTATGTATTTGAGTTTGTGGTGCTATGAGTAATATTTATCTTATAGAATTTTCGGATTCTGGGGTGCGTGGGCCCGGAAGTTGACTTATATTGACGTTCATGTGAGGTTGAAGATTTGTTTCTAATTGTTTTATTACAAGTTTTTGAGTATGTTTTGATTGGTTTGCACGTTCTTTGGCTAGTTTCGGATCGTTCAACATTGGTTTGAGGTGTTAGAGAGGCGTTGGAGCTGACTATCAGATTTCAGAGCAAGGTAAGTCTCTTGTCTAACCTTATAAGAGTGAATTTAATACCCCTAGGTACTATACTTGCTACATGCTATGAGTTATGGGAGCTATGCACGTATGAGGTGATGAGCGTCCGTGCGTATACTAGATTCTTGATCATGTCCGGTTAGACATAGAATCACACCATGCTTTGACTGTACTACTTGAGTTATTCTTACCTATTTAAAGGCTTTAAATTTATGTTTTAGCGTGAGACTAGAGTTGCGTATAGTATAGAGACTTCTGTTGAGGATGGTGTTATACACATAGATCTGTTTTTGTTGCTTTTATTTGCTATTCTTCATACTTGTGTACTTTTATTGTTCTTTGATTACTGGACCAATAGTAAATGTAGATGTCAACCCATCGCCACTACTTTTTCGAGGTTAGACTAGATACTTACTGGGCACACATTGATTTACGGACTCATAGTACACTTCTGCACTAATTGTGTAGGTACTAAGACAAGTACATTTGGTGGTCACATAGCTGCATAGCCATAACTGCTGAGGAGACTTTATGGTGAGCTGCTTTCTACGTTACGATCTGCAGCACACGGAATCCCCTTCCTATTAATTTAATGTATTCTGTTTATTTCTATTCCAGACAGTTGGTGTAGTAGTATTGTATATTCCAGTAGATGCTCATGCACTTAGGATACTAGGTTTTGGGGATTTAGACTATTGTTCTTGGTTGTATTTCTATTATGATATTCGGATTTACTTCGACCACGTTCGAACATTTAAGATGATATCAATTTTATACTATGAAAATTGAACGATTCCGCTTAATTATTCATAAGTTGATCTAAAATGTGTTTTTAACTAGCGATCGGCGTGTTGATTAATTATTGGCTTGCCTAACGGCAGCGTTGAGAACCATCACGGCTTATGATGAATTGGGTCGTGATACTTGATTGGCTAACATGTTCACAAACTCTTTGTCTGGTGTTAAATACAATATTTTATTAAGCAAGCTATGTTTTCTATCACCCCACAGCTTAGGGGGTCGTGACACTTGGCTAACATGTTCACAAACTCTTTGACATTATTAAGATTGTTGACGGCCAACTTAATAGTGTAGAGCTCTTTTCATTTCAGTGTAATGGCCAATGTTATAAGGCCAAGTATTTATTTCGTGTAATAGCTTCTATTATTTTTCTTTAGGTGGATCCGGGGTCATCATACTGAAATTCTTTAATTCTTCTCATTTGCCTTCGAATCCAACAAAGTGCTCATGTGCAATACAATTCTCCAGTTCCACATGTGCGTATAAGATATCCTCCTCTTTAAAAATTGAAAGAAATCAAACTCAATCTTCTTTTAACTTCTGATATATACTTTTTTTCTCCTAAAAATGTTCTTGCTACAGTTGCCGCATTGATTAATATTTTTCAGTTGATAGATTAATATTCTTCTCACATGCTCTTCACATGTATTCCCAAATTAATTCACCAAACCAACTCTTTCTGAAATCAAAAGCATAGTGTTAAACAATGTTGAAAGGTGGAATATATGAAATTGTGCACACTATCCCAAAGTTTGAACTGCCCCAGAAAACGTGAAGACTGAAACCTATTAAAATTAGATTAAGTATATGATCTACGTACCTTATGCTATATTTGTTAAAGTCAAATCTAAGGTCTATTTTTACGCTGCAGGTAATTGGTAAGGCGATGCACCTCAAACGATTAGCATGCATATTATGTATATTGTAAATAAACTTATGGTTCGTTTTTTTTTTAGGCCAAATACATAGACATCACATTAAATTTGGCCCAATTTTTTATTTTGGCACTCTAACTCAATCTTGCTTCATTTTGGCCCTCCAATCCTATTTCTTATGTTTCACTTTAACACAAAAGCTTACTAGATTAATAGTGTGAGTTGTCTCACCCTATAGGCACGTGAGGGAGATTTTTTTGGGCAAATTTCCTTCTCCAACCCATTGAACTTAGCTCCATTTTTTAAATTTTGGCACTCTATCTCAACCTTGTTCTATTTTGACCCTCCAACTCTATTTCTTATATTTCATTTTAATACGAAAGTTGACTAGTCACATAGTGTGAATTGGCTCACATGGTAGGCGCGTGAGGCAGATTGTTTACGGCAAAATTCCTTCTCTAACAGTAATAAAATAACTGTTGGCCCCATTTTTAATCTCCCAACTTCCTTCCCCCATATTTCATCTTCATTATTTCCTTCCCCATTTACTGTTTATATGAAAATCGATCGATATCAGCCAGTTTCTTAAAAAATAAATTTTACGGGACACTAAAAGAGTTTCCTGCATTTTTGCAAAAAAAAAAAATGACCGAAGTTGGTCGGTTTCGTAAAAAAAAATTAAAAATTAAAATATTTTGAAATAAATTTTATAATTTGTGAAACGTGTGTGCATGCATATCCTGAAATACTCACAAATTTCATAAACTTCCGAATCGCTAAATTTTCGAAACCGCGAACTTTCGAACCCATAATGGAACAAGGTTGAGATAGAGTGCCAAAATGAAACATAAGAAATAGAGTTGGAGGGCCAAAATAGAACAAGGTTGAGATAGAGTGCCAAAATAAAAAATAGAGTCAAATTCAATGGGATGTCTATGTATTTGGCCAAGCAAGTATGTATACGAGCTGCATTTTTACGTCGGATAAAAGTTTTTGTGTTAAAGTGAAACATAAAAAATGAAGTTGGAGGGTCAAAATGGAAGAAGATTGAGTTAGAGTGTCAAAATGAAAAATTAGACTAAATTTAATTGGTTGTCTATGTATTTGGCATTTTTTTTATTTCGTTTCTCCCTCCTATTGGAAGAATTTTGGATTAAAAAATGTGCAAGGAATAATATCGATCAGAAGAATCTTGTACCTCCATATAATTTTTTTTTTCTCTTTGCTCAAATAGTTTTTAAAACCATCTTAAAAGTGAAGTAGGTTCGTAAAAAAATGAGAAATGAAAATAGCGAGAACCTCTTTAGTGAAATTTTACTTTAAACCTCTATAAGTGATAAAAGATAAAGTTAGAACTACTAGACTGATAACCAAATCCGTATAACAGTACGTAGGAATTTAATAAGCGGTGTTAATATTTAAAGAAGTGAATAGATTAATAAATTATTGTAATGGCAAGTAATATTATTTTTAATATTTATATATAATATTTTAATTTTATTTATTATTTTTATATTCAGATTACGAAAAAATTTCAACTCAAGCAAGGTGCCTACACCCCGTATACTTCAATTTTTAACTTATGTACTAACGTACCACGCCAGTATACTTTGTCACGTCTAGTTTAAATATTGTTTTCTTCTTAAAGTTATATTCTCTCTTTTTATACACATAATGAGAGCAATAATATATGCCATTTGAAGCAATAGTTTATTAATTCCCCGTAAGAAGTGAAAGCTTTAATTCAAAACCTGTTGAAAATCTTGATTGCAATGGCTTAACAAATCCAATTATTTTATTTCTTGTAGGTTTGTGTGATTGATCCAAAGCTACCTCAGATAGTGTATGCTAATACAATAACTGGAAGAAAATTCTCATGACTTGACTCCTTCAATATGTGATATATTATCTTCATAAGCAGCGTAATATTAATTAATCGAATGCTATTATCACTTTAATTCTTACATCGTTAAAATATAGCTCGGGACTAAACTTAAATAACCAAACGGTTTCTTTGGTTGTTAACGTGAGTAGTAAATACTTATATTTAAAGAAAAAAAGTAAGAAAGTTAATGTCCATTTTGTACGTAGTAGTTTATGTTAGTAATCTATATTCGAAAATATATTCAAAGGCAGAAACAATATAAAATCAGAAATGTAAAAGAACAAAATTAATCCGAGCCCTCTGAATTCACAATGTTTTCTTAAGGAACTTATTCCCCTCCTAGTACTCGAGGTTTAAGATTATTTCCTCTCAGGATAGAACATATCACCCTCACTGGTGTAGCGGTACTTCAAACTCCAGTGACCAACGAACTCAAAGTACAGTAGCAAATCACACTTACTACTTTCTTTTCTGTTAAAAACAATGCAGAAGGAAGAAGAAGAAATCAGAATTTTCGTAAGAAAAATCTGAGGCAGAGTTCATGTATTTATAGCCAAAACGTTGGGTAATAGCGAAGAGTTGCAACTCTTCATGTAAGGCTGCAACTCAAAATGGCCATTTACGCAAACCTCCAAATTCATTAAATTACTGTTACAGAAACGGTCTAATTTGGATTAAATAATATTGCGTTAATACTAACATATAAATTTGGTCCAAAAATTTAATGAATCAATCAGATCATTTGACTTAATCCGAGGCTGAGGCCGAGCGAGCGACGACGGCGTGAGGCTTGCCTTCTTCTCAACTCTTTAAGAGTTAAAAGAAGTGCAATTGTATATATACCCATCAAAACTCTTTTCCTCCTTCAATATGGGACAATGTCCCTTTGTCAAAGAAAGAAATTCAAAATTTTTATTTTTCCCTCCATTTTCCATTCACTCTATTTTTAAGCTCTAAAAAGCTTAAAACCCAACAACTCCCCACATGGATGGGGAATGGCTATATCACGAAAATATGCATGAAAAACTATGTGATTTACAAGCAAGGATTAATCGCATCTGGATAAGTAGGTTTTCCTTTGAACTTTCTATAGTGAACTTATGCCGGATGTACTCGATCAATCGATAGATTTGATATCTTTGAACCGTCGAACTTTGGTGTATACCTATACAACCATAAGTCACACAATCAATCCTTAACTAGTCTTCTAGGTAAAGTTACCGCCACAATGATTTGTCCTCGACCATAGTCCCATTCCCCTCGATGATCTTTCAACTACCTCTCTAGTTAGGCCTTTTAAAGCGGATCCGACACATTATCGCTTGACTTTACGTAGTCAATTGTGATAATCCCCCTAGAGAGTAGCTGCCTAATGGTTTTATGTCTTCGTCGTATATGACGAGATTTACCGTTATACATAACACTCCCATCCCTTCCAATTACCACTTGACTATCGCAATGTATGCATATTGGTACCAACGGTTTGGGCCAAAATGGAATATCTTTCAAGAAATTTCGAAGCCATTCATCTTCTTCACCAGCTTTATCTAAGGCTATAAACTCAGCCTCCATTGTAGAGCAGGCAATACAAGTTTGTTTGGACGACTTCCAAGATATCGCTCATCCACCGATAATGAATATATATCCACTTGTGGATTTAAAATCAGTTGAACCGATGATCCAATTTGCATCGTAGTATCCCACAATAACCGCAAGAAAATTACTGTAGTGAAAATCAAAGTCTTGGGTAAGTTTTAAATATCCCAAAACTCGTTTCATCGCCATCCAATGAGATTGACCTGGATTACTCGTGTATCGACTCAATTTACTTATAGTATAAATTATATTTGGTCGCGTACAATTCATAATATACATTAAATATCCCATCACATGAGCATAATCCAATTGTGATATGCTTTGGCCTTTGTTCTTTGCAAGTGCAAGATTCACGTCAATTGGAGTCTTTGCACCTTTAAAATCTAAGTACTTGAATTTTTCAAGTATTATTTTAATGTAATGATATTGCGACAATGCCAGTCCATGAGTAGTCTTATTGATCTTAATACCCAGAATTAAATCAGCAACTCCCAAGTCTTTCATATCAAACTTGCTAGTTAGCATACGCTTAGTCGCATTTATGTTGGCAATGTCATTACTCATTATCAGCATATCATCCACATATAAGCAAACAATGACTATGTGATTTGTAATATTTTTAATGTACACACATTTATCGCATTCATTTATCTTAAATCCATTTGACAACATTATTTGGTCAAATTTTTCATGCCATTATTTTGGTGCTTGTTTTAGTCCGTAAAGTGACTTAACAAGTCTACATACCTTCTTTTCTTTACCTGAAATCACAAACCCTTCAGGTTGTTCCATGTAAATTCATTCCTTCAAATCTCCATTTAAGAAGACTTTTTTAATGTTCATTTGATAAATTTCAAGACCATATACCGCAGTTAATGCTACTAACGTTCATATGGACGTAATTCTTATAACTTGAGAGTATGTATCAAAATAGTCAAGACATTCTCGTTGTTTATACCTTTTGACCACAAGTCTTGCCTTATATTTGTCAATAGTACCATCATCTTTTATTTTTCTCTTAAAAAGTCATTTAGAATCCAACAGTTTATTGCCTGAAGGAAGATCAACCAATTTCCATGTATAGTTATTCAGTATGGATTCCATTTCACTATTGACTACCTCTTTCCAAAATAATTATTTAGAAGAAGACATGGTTTCTTTAAATGTTCGGGGCTCATTTTCAATAAGAAAGTCACAAAATCTATTCCAAATGAAGTAGACGTTCTTTGACATTTACTACGTCTTGGATCCTCCTGATTATATGTACTTTATTTTGTTTCCACCCGAGGTTTTTTAGATCATTCACCAATCGACCCACATTCCCTTTTATATGGATATATATATTTTTTAAAAATTCAGCATTATTCATTCTATAACCGTATTATTATGAATGTCGGGAGTTTCTGATTTATGAACCAAAAATCGATATGCTTTACGATTTGTTGCATATACTATGAAAACACAATCAACGGTTTTAGATTTTATCTTTACCCTTTTGGGTTTAGGAACTTGCACTTTTGTCAAACACCCCCACAGTTTAAAATAATTCAAGTTGGGTTTCTTTCCTTTACATTTTTCATATGGAATGGATTGTATTTTTCTATGGGGTACTCGGTTTAATATCCGGTTATCCGTAAGAATAGCTTCCCCCCACAAGTTCTGTGGTAAACCAGAACTTATCAACAAAACGTTCATCATCTCCTTTAATGATCAATTCTTTCTTTCCGCAATCCCATTAGATTGGGGCATGTACGGGGCCGTTGTTTGATGAATAATTTCATATTCTAAATATCTCTTCAAAAGGAGATTCGTATTCAACACCCTTATCACTTCTTATTATTTTAATTTTCTTGTTAAGTTGTGTTTCAACTTCATTTTTGTATTGCTTGAATACGTCTATTGCTTCATCATTACTATTAAGTAAGTAAACATAGAAATATCGAGTACTATCGTCAATAAAAGTTATGAAATACTTCTTTCCACCGTGAGATGGTATTGACTACATGTCGCAAATATCTGTGTGAATTAAGTCTAAAGGATTTGAATTCTTTTCAACTGACTTATAAGGATGTTTAACATACTTAGATGCCACACATATTTGACATTTTGATTTGTCGCATTCAAACTTAGGCAATACTTCCAAATTAATCATTTTTCACAAGGTTTTATAATTGATATGTCCCAAACATATATGCCATAAATTATTTGACTCAAGTAAGTAAGAAGAAGCTAAAATTTTATTACTATCAACAACTATTATATTTTGTTTGAAAAGGTCCTCGGTAAGGTAACATTTTCCTATGTACATCTCATTCTTACTTTTTACAATTTTTTCTAAAACAAAAATACACTTAAACCCGTTCTTGACGAGAAGTGAAAGAGAAACTAAGTTCTTCCTTATTTCAGAAACATGACAAACGTTGTTCAGAGTCACCACCTTGCCAGAGGTCATCTTCAAGAATATCATTCCATAACCTTCACTTTTGATCGTTGCAGAATTTCCCATAAAAATGGTCTCGTCGGGTCCAGCGGGAGCATATGAAGCAAATACTTCTCTAACAACAAAAATATGGCGGGTGGATCCAGAATCAATCCACCACTCCTTAGGATTCCCCACTAAGTTGCATTTAGATAAAATAGCGCACAAGTCATCAATATCATCATTTGTTACAACCATATTTGCTTGACCCATTTTCTTCTCTTTATTCGGAGCACGACATTCTACAGCTCTGTGTCCAAGCTTTCCACAGTTGTGGTAATTTCCCTTGAATTTCTTCTTGCTGGGATAGTTGTTCGGTCCGGAAGACTTCTTCCTCTTTTTGGGTTTAGTTGGAGCAGTCTCAATAATTTTTGCTCCCATAATTATTGAGTTTCCACGTGTCTTCTTTTCTGCAGCTTTATTGTACTCTTTAATCCTCAATCGAACGATGAGATATTCTAGTTTCATTTCCTTGCACTTGTGTGTCAAGTAGTTCTTAAAGTCCCTCCATAAAGGTGGCAACTTCTCAATCATTGCTGCAACTTGAAATGCCTCATTGATGACCAAACCTTCAATGAAAAATTCGTATTTAGTAATAAAATTAATACTTTCAACAGAAGCATTAATTCGGATTATACCTTCAGCAAGGAGATCATGAATTATAACTTGCAGCTTTTGAACTTGGGTAATGATAGGCTTATTGTCTACCATCTTATAGTCCAAAAACTTGGTTGCAACAAACTTCTTCAAACCGACATCCTTTGTTTTATACTTCTTATCCAACGCCTACCATAGTTCTTTCGAAGTTTCCATATTACTATAGACGTTGTAAAGATCATCCTCCAATACGCTAAGAATGTAATTCTTGCATAAGAAATTTGAGTGCTTCCACACCTCAGTCACAATAAAACGTTCATTCTCCGGAGTTGATTCCGCCAGAACCGAAACATCCTCTTGGATGAACTTCTGTAGACTCAAAGTAGTCAAATAGAATAACATCTTTTGTTGTTAACGTTTGAAGTCAATCCCGAAAAATATTCCAGGTTTTTTTGCCGGAGCCGATAGTGGCACAAAATGATTGGAAGAAGCAACATTGCTCGTAGACCCAACCATGGGGGTTCTTGTTTCTGTCATTTTTGTTAGTCATAAAACAGAAATAAAATTAATTAATGGTGAAGTATTTAAAATCCTTGAACCGAATAAACTCTAACAAAAATAGATTAAATACTATGGTGAAGATTTTATATCTTCAAATCGAGTACAACACGAGTAGAAAATCTCAAAGATTTTAATCTCGTAATTGAGTCGAAAGTCACAAAGAGTTTAATCTCAACCAAAGAGTAGAAATCACTAGGATTTAATCTCCCATAAAAGGAATATAAGATGAATATAGAAAAATAAAAATTAAGTTCCTTAATCTTGTTAGTAATCTGTATTCAAAAATTTATTTAAAGGCAGAAACAATGTAAAACCAAAAATGTAGAAGAACAGAATTAATCTGAACCCACTGAATTCACACTATTTCCTTAAGGAACTTAATCCCCTCCTAGTACCCGAAGTTTAGAATTATTTCCTCTCATGATAGAACAGATTACCCTCATTGGTGTAGCGGTACTTCAAATCCCAGTGACCAACGAACTCAAAGAACATTAGCAAATCACACTTATTGCTTTCTTTTCTATTAAAAACAATGTAGAAGAAAGAAGCAGAAATCAGAATTTTCGTAAGGAAAATCTGAGGGAGAGTTCATGTATTTATAGCCAAAACGTTGGTTAATACTGAAGAGTTTCAACTCTTCATGTAAGGGTGCAACTCAAAATGGTTGTTTCATAAAACAAACATTTACGCAAACCCCCAAATTCAAATTATAACGGGAAAATTAAAACGGAGAAAAAATTAAATTACCGTTACAGAAACGGTCTAATTTGGATTAAATAATATTGCGTTAATATTAACAAATATAATTGGTCCAAAATATTAATTAATCAATCAGATCATTTGACCAAATAAAAAATCCGAATCTAAATCTGAAGCCCAGCCGAGCGAACGACGACAACAACATCATGAGTCTTGCCTTCTTCTCAACTCTTTAAGAGCTAGAAGAAGTGAAATTGTATATATACCCATCAGAACTCTTTTCCTCCTCCAATATGTCACAATGTCCCTTTGTCAAAGAGGAAAATTCAATAATTTCACTCTATTTTTAAGCTCTAACAAGCTTAAAACTCAACAATCCCCCACATGAATGGGGAATGGTTAATCACGGAAATATGCATGAAACATTGTGTGATTTACAAGAAAGGATTAATCGCGTCTGGATAAGTAGGTTTCCCTTTGAGCTTTCTGTAGTGAACTTGTGTCAGATATACTCGATCAATCGGTAGATTTTATATCTTTGAACTGTCAAACTTTGGTGTATACCTAGACAACCATAAGTCACACAATCAACCCTTAGCCGTCTTTGGTTCTCATTGTTGGGTTCATTTCAGCCATGGACACCGCCTGGTTTCATAAGTGCGTAGAGAACTGGCCTTACACAATTCTCCTTGAAACGGCTAACACTTCAAACTTACATAGGTGATTCCTAAACGTGTCATCCCATAGATACACTCTTTGATATACCCCGTATCAAATTTATAAACCATAAAAAAGCCTTAATGCTTTGTCCTTGATACTAAGCATTGTCTCATCATAAGAATGGATCAAAACCTTTAGTTGACAATGTTGAACTATCATTAATGACTTTGTTTGATCTCCTCGAACCTAGATGTTGGGATCTCCAATCCTTTAGGTAGAGTTACTGCCACAATGATTTGTCCTCGGCAATAGTTTGATTCCCCTCGATGATCTTTCAACTACCTCTCTAGTTAGGCCTTTTGTAAGACGATCCTCCACATTATCGCTTGACTTTACGTAGTCAATTGTGATAATCCCCCTAGAGAGTAGCTGCCTAACGGTTTTATGTCTTCGTCGTATATGACGAGATTTACTGTTATACATAACACTCCCAGCCCTTCCAATTGCCGCTTGACTATCGCAACATATGCATATTGGTGTCAACGGTTTGGGCCAAAATGGAATATCTTCCAAGAAATTTTGGAGCCATTCATCTTCTTCGCCTGCTTTATCTACGATTATAAACTCAGCCTCTATTATAGAGCGGGCAATACAAGTTTGTTTGGTCGACTTCCAAGATACCACTCCTCCACCAATAGTGAATACATATCCACTTATGGATTTAGAATCAGTTGAACTGGTGATCAAATTTGCATCGCAGTATCCTTCAATCACCGCAGGATAATTACTGTAGTGCAAATCAAAGTCTTGGGTATGTTTTAAATATCCCAAAACTCGTTTCATCGCCTTCCAATGAGATTGACCTGGATTACTCATGTATCGACTCAATTTACCTATAGCACAAGCTATATCTGGTCGAGTACAATTCATGATATACATTAAACGTCCCAGCACATGAGCATAATCCAATTGTGATATGCTTTGGCCTTTATTCTTTGCAAGTGCAAGATTCAAGTCAATTGGAGTCTTTGCATCTTTAAAATCTAAGTACTTGAATTTTTCAAGTACTGTTTCAATGTAATGAGATTGCGACAATGCCAGGCCTTGAGGAGTCTTATGGATCTTAATACCCAAAATTAAATCGGCAACTCCCAAGTCTTTCATATTAAACCTGCTAGCTAGAATACGCTTAGTCGCATTAATATTGACAATGTTATTACTCATTATCAGCATATCATCCACATATAAGCAAAAAACGACCATGTGATTTGTAACATTTTTAATGTACACACATTTATCACATTCATTTATCTTAAAACTATTTGACAATATTATTTGGTCAAATTTCGCATACCATTATTTGGGTGCTTGTTTTAGTCCGTAAAGTGACTTAACAAGTCTACATACCTTCTTTTCTTTACCTGGAACCACAAACCCTTCAGGTTGTTCCATGTAAATTTCGTCCTCCAAATCTCCATTTAAGAAGGCTGTTTTAACATCCATTTGATTAATTTCAAGACCATATACCGCAACTAATGCTACTAACATTCGTATGGACGTAATTCTTGTAACTGGAGAGTATGTATCAAAATAGTCAAGATCTTATCGTTATCTATACCCTTTGACCACAAGTCTTGCCTTATATTTGTCAATAGTACCATCATCTTTCATTTTCCTCTTAAAAATCCATTTAGAACCCAACGGTTTATTGCCTGGAGGAAGATCAACCAATTCCCATGTATGCTTGTTCACTATGGATTCTATTTCACTATTGGTTGCCTCTTTCCAAAATAATGATTCAGAAGAAAACATGGCTTCTTTAAATGTTCGAGGCTCATTTTTCAATAAGAAAGTCACAAAATCTGGTCCGAATGAAGTAAACATTCTTTGAAGTTTACTACATCTTGGATCCACCTAATTATACGTACTTTCTTTTGTTTCCTCCCGAGGTTGTTTAGATCTTTCACCAATCGACTCACATTCCTTTTTACATGGATATATATTTTCGAAACATTCAGCATTATCTGATTCTATAACCGTATTATTATGAATGTCGAGATTTTTTGATTAATGAATCAGAAATTGATATGATTTACTATTTTTTGCATATCCTATGAAAACACAATCAATGGTTTTCGGTCCTATCTTTACCCTTTTGGGTTTAGGAACTTGCACTTTTTTCCAAACACCCCCACACTTTAAAATAATTCAAGTTGGGTTTTCTTTCTATTCATTTTTCATATAGAATGGATTGCATTTTGCTATGAGGTACTCGGTTTAATATCTGATTATCCGTAAGAATAGCTTCTTCCCACAAGTTCTGTGGCAAACCAGAACTTATCAACAAAGCGTTCATCATCTCCTTTAATGATAGATTCTTTCTTTCCGCAATCCCATTGGATTGGGACGTATTCTAAACATATTTGTTCAAAAGGAGATTCATATTCACCACCCCTATCACTTCTTATCATTTTGATTTTCTTGTTAAGTTGTGTTTCAACTTCATTTTTGTATTGCTTGAATGCGTCTATTGCTTCATCTTTACTATTAAGTAAGTAAACATAGCAATATCGAGTACTATCGTCAATAAAAGTTATGAAATACTTCTTTCCACCGCAAGATGGTATTGACTTCATGTCACAAATATCTGTGTGAATTAAGTCTAAAGGATTTGAATTCCTTTCAACCGACTTATAAGGATGCTTAACATACTTAGATTCCACATATATTTGACATTTTGATTTGTCGCATTCAAACTTAGGCAATACTTCCAAATTTATTATTTTTCGCAAGGTTTTATAATTTGCATGTCCTAAACGTATATGCCATAAATTATTTGACTCGAGTAAGTAAGAAGCTGAAATTTTATTATTATCAACAACCATTGTATTTAGCTTGAAAAGGCCCTCAGTGAGGTAACATTTTCCTAAGTACATCTTGTTCTTACTTATTACAACATTGTCTAAAATAAAAACACACTTAAACCCGTTCTTGTTGAGAAGTGCCAAACGTTGTTCAGAGTCACCACCTTGTCAGAGGTTATCTTCAGGAATATCTTTCCATAACCGTCAATTTTGGCCATTGCAGAATTTTCCAGAAAAATGGTCTCGCCAGGTCCAGTGGGAGCACATAAAGCAAATGCTTCTCTAACATCACAAACATGGCCGGTGGCTCCAGAATCAATTCACCACTCCTTAGGATTCTCCACTAAGTTGCATTTAGACATCATAGCACACAAGCCATCAATATCATCATTTGTTTCAACTATATTTTCTTGACCAATTTTCTTCTCTTTCTTTGGAGGACGACATTCTACAGCTTTGTGTCCAAGCTTTCCACAGTTGTGGCAGTTTTCCTTGAATTTCTTCTTGTTGGGATAGTTATTCGGTCCAGAAGACTTATTCCACTTTTTCGGATTAGTTGGAGAAGTCTCAAAAATATTTGCTCCCATAATTGTTGAGTTTTCATGTGTCTTCTTTTCTGCAGCTTTATTGTCCTCTTCAATTCTCAATGGAACGATGAGATCTTCGAGTTTCATCTCCTTGCACGTGTGTTTCAAGTGTTCTTAAAGTCCCTCCTTAAAGGTGGCAACTTCTCAATCATTGCTGCAACTTGAAATGCCTCATTGATGACCAAATCTTTCTTTCCACAATCCCATTAGATTGGGGCGTGTACGAGGCCGTTGTTTGATGAATAATTCCATATTCTAAATATATCTCTTCAAAAGTAGATTCATATTCACCACCCCTATCACTTCTTATTATTTTGATTTTCTTGTTAAGTTGTGTTTCAACTTCATTTTTGTATTGCTTGAATGCGTCTATTGCTTCATCATTACTATTAAGTAAGTAAACATAGAAATATCGAGTACTATCGTCAATAAAAGTTATGAAATACTTTTTTCCACCGTGAGATGGTATTGACTTCATGTCGCAAATCTGTGTGAATTAAGTCTAAAGGATTTGAATTCCTTTCAACTGACTTATAAGGATGTTTAACATACTTAGATGCCACACATATTTGACATTTTGATTTGTCGCATTCAAACTTAGGCAATACTTCCAAATTAATCATTTTTCACAAGGTTTTATCATTGATATGTCCCAAACATATATGCCATAAATTATTTGACTCAAGTAAGTAAGAAGAAGCTAAAATTTTATTACTGTCAACAACTATTATATTTTGTTTGAAAAGGTCCTCGGTAAGGTAACATTTTTCTATGTACATCTCATTCTTACTTTTTACAATTTTTTCTAAAACAAAAATACACTTAAACCCGTTCTTGACGAGAAGTGAAAGAGAAACTAAGTTCTTACTTATTTCAGAAACATGACAAACGTTGTTCAGAGTCACCACCTTGCCAGAGGTCATCTTCAAGAAAATCATTCCATAACCTTCACTTTTGACCGTTGCAGAATTTCCCATAAAAATGGTCTTGTCAGGTCCAGCGGGAGCATATGAAGCAAATACTTCTCTAACAACAAAAATATGGCGGGTGGATCCAGAATCAATCCACCACTCCTTAGGATTCCCCACTAAGTTGCATTTAGATAAAATAGCGCACAAGTCATCAATATCATCATTTGTTACAACCATATTTGCTTGACCCATTTTCTTCTCTTTATTCGGAGCACGACATTCTACAGCTCTATGTCCAAGCTTTCCACAGTTGTGGTAATTTCCCTTGAATTTCTTCTTGCTGGGATAGTTGTTCGGTCCGGAAGACTTCTTCCTCTTTTTGGGTTTAGTTGGAGCAGTCTCAATAATTTTTGCTCCCATAATTATTGAGTTTCCACGTGTCTTCTTTTCTGCAGCTTTATTGTACTCTTTAATCCTCAATCGAACGATGAGATATTCTAGTTTCATTTCCTTGCACTTGTGTGTCAAGTAGTTCTTAAAGTCCCTCCATAAAGGTGGCAACTTCTCAATCATTGCTGCAACTTGAAATGCCTCATTGATGACCAAACCTTCAATGAAAAATTCGTATTTAGTAATAAAATTAATACTTTCAACAGAAGCATTAATTCGGATTATACCTTCAGCAAGGAGATCATGAATTATAACTTGCAGCTTTTGAACTTGGGTAATGATAAGCTTATTGTCTACCATCTTATAGTCCAAAAACTTGGTTGCAACAAACTTCTTCAAACCGACATCCTTTGTTTTATACTTCTTATCCAATGCCTCCCATAGTTCTTTCGAAGTTTCCACATTACTATAGACGTTGTAAATATCATCCTCCAGTACGCTAAAAATGTAATTCTTGCATAAGAAATTTGAGTGCTTCCACACCTCAGTCACAATAAAACGTTCATTCTCCGGAGTTGATTCCGGCAAAACCGAAACATCCTCTTGGATGAACTTCTGTAGACTCAAAGTAGTCAAATAGAATAACACCTTTTGTTGTTAACGTTTGAAGTCAATCCCGAAAAATATTCCAGGCTTTTTTGCCAGAGCCGATGGTGGCACAAAATGATTGGAAGAAGCAATATTGCTCGTAGACCCAACCATGGGGGTTCCTGTTTCTGTCATTTCTGTTAGTCACAAAACAGAAATAAAATTAATTAATGGTGAAGTATTTAAAATCCTTGAACCGAATAAACTCTAACAAAAATAGATTAAATACTACGGTGAAGATTTTATATCTTCAAATCGAGTACAACACGAGTAGAAAATCTCAAAGATTTTAATCTCATAATTGATTCGAAAGTCACAAAGACTTTAATCTCAACCAAAGAGTAGAAATCACTAGGATTTAATCTCCCATAAAAAGAATATAAGATGAATATAGAAAAATAAAAATTAAGTTCCTTAATCTTGTTAGTAATCTGTATTCGAAAATTTATTTAAAGGCAGAAACAATGTAAAACCAAAAATGTAGAAGAACAGAATTAATCTGAACCCACTGAATTCACACTATTTCCTTAAGGAACTTAATCCCCTCCTAGTACCCGAAGTTTAAAATTATTTCCTCCCATGATAGAACAGATTACCCTCATTGGTGTAGCGGTACTTCAAATCCCAGTGACCAACGAACTCAAAGAACATTAGCAAATCACACTTATTGCTTTCTTTTCTATTAAAAACAATGCAGAAGAAAGAAGCAGAAACCAAAATTTTTGTAAGGAAAATCTGAGGGAGAGTTCATGTATTTATAGCCAAAACGTTGGTTAATACTGAAGAGTTTCAACTCTTCATGTAAGGGTGCAACTCAAAATGGTTGCAACAAACTTCTTCAAACCGACATCCTTGGTTTTATACTTCTTATCCAATGCCTCCCATAGTTCTTTCAAAGTTTTCACAATACTATAGACGTTGTAAAGATCATCCTCTAGTACGCTAAGAATGCAATTCTTGCATAAGAAATTTGAGTGCTTCCACACCTCAGTCACAATAAAACGTTCATTCTCCGGAGTTAATTCCGGCAGAATCGGAACGTCCTCTTGGATGAACTTCTGTAGACTCAAAGTAGTCAAATAGAAGAACATCTTTTGTTGTCTACATTTGAAGTCAATCCAGAAAAATATTCCAGGTTTTTTTGCCGAAGCCGATGGTGGCACAAAATGATTAGAAGAAACAACATTGCTCGTAGACCCAACCATGGGGTTTCATGTTTCTATCATTTCTGTTAGTCACAAAACAGAAACAAAATTAATTAATGGTGAAGTATTTAAAATCCTTGAACCTAATAAACTCTAACAGAAATAGATTAAATACTACGGTGAAGATTTTATATCTTCAAACCGAGTACAACACGACTAGATAATCTCAAAGTTTTTAATCCCGTCATTGAGTAGAAAATCAAAAAGACTTTAATCTTAACCAAGTAGTAGATATCACTATGATTTAATCTCCCACAAACAAAATATAAGATGAATACAGACAAATAAAAATTAAGTTCCTTAAGCTTATTAGTAATCTGTATTTGAAAATATATTCAGAGGCAGAAGTAATGTAAAACCAGAAATGTAGAAGAACAGAATTAATCTGAGCATACTGAATTCACAGTGTTTCCTTAAGGAACATAATCCCCTCCTAGTACCCGAGGTTTAGGATTATTTTCTCCCAGGATAGAACGGATTACCCTCACTGGTGTAGCGGTACTTCAAACTCCAGTGACCAATGAACTCAAATAACAGTAGCAAATCACACTTACTGCTTTCTTTTCTGTTAAAAATAATGCATAAGGAAGAAGGAGAAATCAGAATTTTTGTAAGGAAAATCTTGTAACGACCCGACTGGTCGTTTTAAGCTCTAGTGCGTAGGCCAGAGGTTTGAGGCATTGAGTAGCCTCACATTATATATTATGACTTGTACGTATGGTCGGAATTAAATTTTGGAAAGTTCGTAGTTGTTTCGGAAGGAAAATTCTCAATTTGGAAGCTTTAAGTAGGTAGAGTTGACTAAGATTTGACTTTTGAGTAAATGACCTGAATCGAGATTCGAAGGTTCCAATTTGTTCGTATGATGATTTCGTACTTGGGCGTATGTTCGAGTTGAATATCGGGTGGTCTGGGAGTATTTCAGTGCTTAATATGGAAAGTTGGCATTTGAAAGTTTTAGAATTTTCTAAGTTTGGTTTGAAGTGGACGTTGGTGTTATCGATGTTTGTTTGGGGTTCCAAGCCTTGGAATAGGTTCGTATCATGATTTGTGACTTGTGCGTAAAGTTTGGCGTCATTCCAGGATGTTTAAGTATGAATCGGACACGTTTGTCGAAGTTTGAATGTTTGAAAGTTTGGAATTTTTCCTAAATTTGACGACCATGATTTGACTTTATTGCTATCGGGTTCGGATTTTGGGTTCGGGGCTTGGAATAGGCCAGTTTCGTCATTTAGAACTTGCCTGCAAAATTTGGTGTCATTCGAAGTTGATTTGGTGTAGTTCAGACGATTGGTTGCAATTCTAGAAGTTCTTGAAGTTCATTGTGATTTTTATGCATTTTGACATCCGATTCGCGATTCTAGAGGTTATTTTGGTGTTTTGATCATGCGAGCAAGTTCGCGTTATATTTTTAGACTTGTGCGGATGTTTGGTTTTGGAGCCCCGAGGGCTCGAATGAGTTTTGGGCGCGTTCCGGAGGAGTTGGTAGAGGATCAGCTGGTTCTGGTGCTGTAACGACCCGACATGTCATTTTGAGCATTTTCACTTTGCTCAGTAGTTTGGGGGCATGAGTAGCTCTGTATAATGTATTATAACTTGTGTGAATCGTCGGCTATATTTTTCAGATTATTCGGAATCGATTTGGAAGAATGAATTTCATGATCGAAGCTTTAAGTTGGAAGAGTTGACCAAGTTTGACTTTTTAGTATTTGATGTTAGATTAGAGTTTTGAGGGTTCTGTTAGGTCCATATGGTGATTTTAGACGTGGGCGTATGCCAGAATTTGCATTTGGATGTGTCTAGAAGGTTTCGGCACTAATTGGTGAAAGTTGGAAATTTGAAGGTTTGGAAAGTTCATAAGTTTGACCGATAGTTGACTTTGAGGATATCATATTCGGATTGTGGTTCTGGGAATTGGAATAGCTTCGTTACGTCATTTAGGACTTGAATGCAAAATTTGAGTTCATTCCGTGTTGATTTGATAAGTTTTGGCATTAGTTTTGGAAGTTGAAAAAGTTCAAAGTTTATTAAGTTTGATTCGAGGTGTGATTCATCATTTCGATGTTGTTATACATGATTTGAGGCATCGGGTAAGCCTGTGTTATGATATGGGACTTGTCGGGATGTTCGGACGTGGTCCTGAGGGGCTCGGGCATGTTTTGGATAGAATTCAGATCATTTTTCTTCATTTTGGCATTGATGGTTCTGCTGAGCATCTGGTGTCCTTGTTCGCGATCGCATAGGGTTAATCGTGTAAAGTTGTTTGGTGGCTCGGGAGAAGTTGTTCATCACGTTCGCGAGTCCTCAGATGCATTCGCGTAGGTTGCTGCAGAGGGAGTATCGTGTTCGCGTAAGTATGCACGCGTTCGCGTAGTGATTTGAGGTGAGCTGGGCAGAGGCTGGTTTCTTCTTCGCGTTAGCACTCACTGTATTGTGATCACATAGTTCCGATGCATGTGGTCATCGCATTCGCATGGATAGTTACGCGATCGCGTAGGGTAATTGTTTGGAGGCAGTGATGCTTGTTCTTCGCATTAGCGAAGGTTGATCCGCAATCGCGGAGGGTAATTCTGGGTAGTATATTTTTCTTCTTCGTGATCGCGATGGTATTTCCGCGATCGCGGTTCATTAATTCGCCCAGTGATTATAAAGTACTCTATTTCGGAGTTTTCGGCCATTTTAGTATATTTGGAGCTTTGGAGCTCGGATTTAGGGGATTTTCGAAGCGATATTTCACCACATAGATTGGGGTAAGTGTTCTCTACTTGATTTTGATTTTATTTCATGAATCTATCTTTATTTTTTGCGTTTGATTGAGGATTTCAAGAGAGGAATTGGGGGGTTTCGTCTAATGTTTTATCGGGTGAATATTTGAGTTTTGAACATCGCTTCGGAGTCGGATATGAGTGAAACTAGTATGGTTTGATTCGTAATTTAATGGGTTGTCAAATGTTGTGAGTTTTGTCATGTTCCAAGGTAGGGCCTAGGGTTTGACTTTTTGGTTGACTTCGGGGTTTTAATTAAAGATTCGACCTTTATCATTTGGAGTTGTTTCCTTTAGCACAATTTTTTTTTTTTTTGGAAAATCCTTTTAGCATTATTTGATGTTCTTGAGTTTCTTTTGGCAAGTTTTGAGCCGTTCGGAGGTTGGTACACGCGGGATGGCATTTTTGGAGCATCGTTTGGCTTGCTCGGTGTTGGATTTGGCTTGTTCGAGGTAAGTAACAATTCTAAACTTGGTGCTGAGGGTATGAAACCTTGAATTACGTGTTAGGTGATTGATGTTGAGGTGATGTGCATGCTAGTTGACGGGCGTGTGGGTGTGCACCGTGTGAATTGTGATTTAGTGAATTCCATGGAACTGTGTAGCTATCTTATCTGAACATTTTTACTACACTCTATGTGTTAGATCACTTGAGCTATAAATTATGCTAGAAATCATGTTTAGGCTATATGACGGTACTATTGGGACCCACAATGGTCGTTCTTTGATGTTGAGTTATTTGCTTAATTGTAGTTATGTACTCAGTCGCATTCATCATTAAGTATCATATCTCAGTCTCTGTTATCGTATATGTCACATCTCGTATCATTGATTAGGGATGCTTAACATAAGTGTTGTGAGCTTGAGAGGCTGGAGAGATTAATGACTGAGTGAGGTCGAGGGCCTGTTGTGAGTGGTATTTATGGGTCGGGTTGCACGTCGCAGCAGGCTTTATTGATTTATGCCAGGATTTGGCTTATTATAGTGTTTGGACTGGATTGGCCCCTCCAGAGTCTACACATCCATAGTGGGTGCAGGTGCTATTGAATTTTGGGTTGAACTTGCCCTGGATTCATTTGCATTGGGCTGGATCAGCCCTGGATTTATTTATGTTTGAGCTAGATCTGCCCTAGGCTGGATCTGGATCTGCCCTGTACATTACTGAGTGACTGAGAATGCTGAGTATGTAGCATGATGAGTGAGAATACGAGACAGTGAGATTGAGTACTCTGAGAGTATGAATACATGAGTTCATAACTGAGGTGCATTGCATATGACATGCGTACTTGATACAGGTATAGAGATGTATTTCCTCATGCTACCCATTTTTTTGACATTCAGGATTTCACTTGCATAATAA
Source organism: Nicotiana tabacum (assembly GCF_000715075.1). NCBI lineage: Eukaryota > Viridiplantae > Streptophyta > Magnoliopsida > Solanales > Solanaceae > Nicotiana > Nicotiana tabacum. Next base: position 42,299,865 of record NC_134096.1, read on the forward strand.
GATGTAGGTATAGAAATGTATTTTCCTCATGCTATCTTAAAATAAAATATCTTAATTATTGTTGAAAGATTTTTGGGGAAAATTACAGTTTTCAGATTTACTCATATCTCTAGCGATTTGGTGAAAAGAACTAAGTTTTAGTGACATCTTTGAAAAAACATGTCTTCCCGTAACTGTGAACGAGTTGAGCATCATACCTCTGGATTATTTATTGCACCATTTTTATAATGTCATTATGAGTTATTGTTAACTATTGGTGTTGGACTCCAACCCTTGTCCCACCTCATCACTACTTTCAACCTAAGGATAGATTAGTTACTTATTGAGTACATGTGGTTGGTTGTACTCATACTACATTTCTGCACCTTGCGTACAGATATTGGATGTTGATGTTGCTGCGTACGACAGGAGCTGGATCTGAAGATGTACATGCGTTCCAGTTATGGCTATCACTTGTCCTTGGTAGCATTATATTCGAATTTTGTTCATTTACATTTCAAATAGATATTGTAATTATTTCAATTCAGTCTTGTAAAAATCTAAATCTTAGAAGCTCATGATTTGTACTACCAGTCCTTGGGAAATTCTTTGTATAAAAGCAATTGTATTATTATTTTTTCTCTTACTAAATCTCATTAAATTGGATAATTATTAATAGGATTACCTAGCGGGTTAGGTTAGGTGCCATCACGACTAGTTAGATTTTGGATCGTGATAAGTTGGTATTAAAGCTCTAGGTTCATAGGTTCTACGAGTCATGAGCAAGTGTGTAGTAGACTCTTGCGGATCGGTATGATGACGTCCATACCTATATTCGACAGGCTATAGGGCATTTAGGATAAACTTTCCATCTTTCTTTCCTTATCGTGCGACATTGATTCAGCTTAAAGCGTAACTCTTTGAATTCCTTCCGCGCACTCGTATGTGCATGTGAGCGCTCGGTATCAGTTGTACATCGACATCTTGTGATTCCATAGATGAGGTGCGAGATATGATTTCTGTGTGCTGATGATGGGCCAGTCTGGAGGACTTAAGGATGGTTTTGACTGTAGCTTGAGCACGGGGATTTCAGTTGTGTGAGCACGTGCTTTTGGACTTATAAGTTAGGTAGTGTCCATATTAATGAAATTTATGGCTTGGTGAGTGGTTGGATGGCTAAATGATGGGTATGATATGTCTGCGAGATGTGTTCAGATGGATTGAACGTGACGAGAAGAGTTTTCCTAAGATGTAAAAAGGACTATTGGGTTCTTGATTTCTGTCTTAATGTGTTGTATAGTCTCGAGTTATGATCGTAATAACGAATCTTTCATATTGTTTAGTTGTGGAGCGAAGTAGATTTTCATGTCTTGTTATGAGTCCAGACTCAGGAAGATTAACTGATGGCATAGTAGTTGTGGCTGTGAAAGGGCATAGAGAAATGTCAGTTTGAGGCTAAGTAGGTAGGTTATAGCCTGCAGGGTAATCTACGGATGTGTGATCCTTGTGATGGTATGTGGAGGCTTTCTTTTCTTCCAGTGGGTTATATTTGTGCGATTTGAGTTTCGATCGGTTGTAATAGTTGACCTGACTTTCACGAGAATGAATGCGAGCTTAGCAGATAATTTGAGGTATTATGTGGTTTGTGTTACATGAGTTTAAGAAGGATTTAGTTAAACCTCACGGCAGTACCATGGAAGTAATAGAGTATGGTCATTGTGAGTTATCGCGTGTTTTGATCTATGGCTTTGAGCCAAGTGGGGGAGTTGGCTATCAATGATTTGGTGGCATGGTTACGTATTGTATTGGTTTCGGTCTGAGGCATACTTGTGAATCACTTATGACTTGTAGAGGTTGAGATCGAAGATGACTCGAGTGAGGAAACTTCTGGATACGGGTTATATTGCACTTTATGGGTGCATGGAAATCATGGAATGATTTAAGTTATTATTTGTGACGAATGAAGTGCGCATGGAATGGGTATTTGCTCGGTTGCGTTTAGACATGATTACTTCTTTGGGGTGTTGTTGTGATAATTAAGCATAGGTCGTCTGGACCATTTTGGCGGTGCAATCGAGATTTGAGTAGAGTGGCTGACTTTCGGGGAGGTTCTAAAGAGTTTAAGATTCATATGTCGCATTTGAGGATTTCCGGGTTTGTATATGGCTAGAATCCGAGATTTACATTAGATTGTGTCGAGACTCACGGTATTTCTATATAATTATGGATTCTACATTTTAGTATTAGGAAGAGAAGGAAACGACATTAGATTCACAGAATGTCTCTTAAAAGTGGGTGTTTCGGTTGTGGTACTTTTCTGGTGCTTAAGAGTGAATACAACGGCTTATGGACCTTAGAGCGATGTGGTTTTATGCTAGGATCTCTTGTGGTGAGATTTGAGTAAGGATCGCGGTGTTCTGAAAAGGAGGAGTGCTAACTTGAGGGTAATTCGGAAGGAGCTCGGAGAAATGGGACAGCTTGGTAGTAGATTGGAGCAGCACGATAATGGATATGATCGGTTCTTTGGGTACTTGTGATGTGGTGAGTTTCTACAGGTGTTTTGTGGCAATAATCTTGGGTTTGGCGACCTGCGTGGCTTGGTTGAGTTAGAGGGATTCAAATCTTGGGTTGATAGGTTATGTGCAAATGGATTTCAAGGTATTCTCGATGATTTCTACCACGGTTTGAGACAGATATTTCCTACCAGCGTGAGGAGCATGTTGAGTATTGTGATTTTTTACGGGATGGGATCATGTGAAAGGTTCCTGGCTAATTGAGTATGTAGTTTGCTTGTGACTCAGAGTTGATTATAAGATTCTCGTACTTTTCATATTACGGTATGATAGATATGGTGTGTTGCGTGGGATTCATATTTGTATAAGCGAGGTCATGGTTGAGTGTTGAAGGGAAGACAATGAATTCTTAGACATCATAAAAGATTTCAGATGCTGGCACTATTTGTTATTACCTGAGAAGAGTGTACATTCATAAGGCACACTAAGTTTTAACTTACGGATGCTTCATTGGTATTACGGTATTCGCTTGGTTGATCGACTGTTGATATTCAGATTTTCCTATGTGGCACGAAAGTATTATAGAAGTATTCCTCACAGGATGATCGTGTATGAGAGATGTGTTAGACATTCGGGCGGTGGAGCTGGGATCAGATATGGTGATTCATGTGTTCTATGGATCTGGAGACTGGGAGTTCCCAGAAGCAGACTGTTTTGTGGCTGTGGACTGTGAAAATATGGCGAAAGCTAGCCAGATGATGGTATGCGTCATGGTTGGGTCAGTGTGGACTTTAGGAGGGTTATTTACCTATTTATGGATTACCAAGGTTGATTTGGGGGCCTATTGATAGGCCCGAGGAAGATGTGTATTCTACACCGGGTCGGATGGGTTGACTATGTACTGCTATTGTTGAGGGATATGCCATTCGGTAGAATTGATCTCATTCATATCTAGTATGTTCTATGAGTTACTCTTTTATGGTACGAGAAGTTGTGATTTGTTGGTTATATGCACACATGGTGCGGTTCTAATTGGGCCTTATAGCGGAATTTGGGCGAGATGGGTATTAGGGTGTTGAATGATTGATTACGCATTGATTATGTTCTTTTCGAACTGTGGTATTGTGTTATTTGTTTCTCCGTGGTTATGGTCATGCACCTTGGGTACTTGATGTCGAATTGCGCGTGATTGTTGATTTTGGGCATGATGGCTTGAGGTATTTCATATGGACCAGTGTTTGGATGGGGTCACACATTGTAGAGGAGTTATGTTGAGATATGATCCTTTGTGTTAGATTTGTGTGTCTTGGTTATACTATGTATGATGGACTCATGGAATTGCGGTGGTGGTGGTACTTGTTGAACTTGCGGGACAGTTCTCTCATTTGAGTCATTTTCCATTTTTTGGTAAATTTGAATTGTTGCTTATTTGGTGCACGGATTGCACAAGTTGTGATTCTAAGTAGTATTGGCGTGTCATGTCAATGGAATAATTGTTATTAATGAGGTAAGGTCATTGGACCTAGAATGGATACTATCGGAGTTGATTACGGTATGTTTGGAAGAATAATATCGAAAGTCGGCTTAGGACTTGGCTTTATTCCTGTCGGATGAGGGAGAGCTCCATAACTTATTGATCTGATGTGTGGTTAAGAGTTTATGCATGTTTCTTTCATCATTGGCAGTGTACAAAGGTTCAGAACAAGATTTTAGTTGGTATGAGGTTTGTTACCGGTGTCGAGTTGGTTATCGAGCAACTATTTCGGTCGAAAGTTATTACTCTGAGTATTTGAGTTATGTGGTATAGCATGTGTTTGTGTCTTGGGTTATGGTTATGTCTTGATACAACCTTTTCAGACTCATACAGTGTATAGATGCGAGATTCGAGTCTTGTAAGGAATTTCAAAAGTTGGAAATTGGGTTTTAAGGATTACGGACTAAGGTTAAAGTAATGATCTTTATTTATGATGAGTTGTCAGGCTTACATGGATTGGGGTAATATGGGGTCACCCCCGAGTATGTGCATGGTAAGGTTACACAGAAATTTGATGACTTTGGAACGACTCTGGGCATGTTTGAGGACGAACGTATATTTGAGTGAGGGAGAATGTAACGACCCGACCAATCATTTTGAGCATTTATACTTTGCTCGGTAGTTTGAGGGCATTACTAGCTCTGTACGATGTATTATGACTTGTGTGAATTGTTGGTTTTGGTTTTCAGGTTATTCGGAATCGATTTGGAAGAATGAATTTCATGATTGAAGCTTTAAGTTGGAAGAATTGACCAAGTTTGACTTTTTAGTATTTTAACTTGGATTGGAGTTTTGACGGTTTCATTAGGTCCAGATGGTGATTTTGGACTCGGGCGTATGGCCGGATTTGCATTTGGATGTTTCTAGAAGGTTTTGGCACTAATTGGCGAAAGTTGAAAATTTGAAGGTTTGGAAAGTTTATAAGTTTGACCGAGAGTTGACTTTGAGGATATCAGATTTGGATTGTGGTTCTGGGAATTGGAATAGTTTCGTTACATCATTTGGGACTTTTGTGCAAAATTTGAGTTCATTCTGATTTGATTTGATATGTTTCGGCATGAGTTTTGGAAGTTGAAAAAGTTCAAAGTTCATTTAGTTCGATTTGAGGTGCGATTCAGCATTTTGATGTTGTTATGCGTCATTTGAGCCATCGATTAAACCCGTGTTATGATATGGGACTTTTCGGGATGTTCGGGCGTGGTCCCGAGGGGCTCATGCGTGTTTTGGATCGAATTAGGATCATTTTCCTTTATTTTGGCACTGCTGGTTCTGTTGAGCATCTGATTTCCTTGTTTGCGATCGCATAAGTTTAATCGTGATCGCATGGAGTTGTTTGGTGGATGGGAAGAAGTTGTTCATCGCATTCGCGAGTCCTCAGATGCGTTCGCGTAGGTTGCTGCAGAGTAAGTATCGCGTTCGCGCAAGTGTGCATGCGTTCGCGTAGTGATTTGGGTGTTTTGCCAGTTTTCGAGGAGCGGGCCCAGGGTTTGAATTTTTGGTTGACTTCGGGGTTTTGATTAAAGATTCGACCTTTATCATTTGGAGTTGTTTCCTTAAGCATTATTTAATGTTCTTGAGTTGGTTTTGGCTAGTTTTGAGTCGTTCGGAGGCTGGTAGGCACGGGATGGCATTTTTGGAGCATCATTTGGCTTGCTCGGTATTGGATTTGGCTTGTTCGAAGTAAGTAACACTTCTAAACTAGGTGCTGAGGGTATGAAACCCCGAATTACATGTTCGGCGATTGATGTTGAGGTGACGCGCATGCTAGGTGACAGGCATGTGGGTGTGCACCGTGTGAATTGTCATTTAGTCGATTCCATGGAACTGTGTAGCTATATTATCTGAACATTTTTATTGTACTCTATGTGTTAGAGCAATTGAGCTGTAATTTATGCTAGAAATCATGTTTAGGCTATATACTGATACTATTGGGACCCACAGTGGTTGTTTTTTGCTATTGAGTTATTTGCTTAATTGCGGTTATATACTCGGCCACATTCATCATTACATATCATATCTCAGTCTCTGTTATCACATATGGTCACATCTCGTATCATTGATTTGGGCTGCTTAGCATAAGTGTCGTGAGCCCGAGAGCCTGGAGAGATTGATGATTGAGTGAGGCTGAGGGCCTATTGTGAGTGGTATTTATGGGATCGGGCTGCATACCACAACATGCTTTATTTATAGCGCTTGGGCTGGATCGGCCCCTCTGGAGTCTGCACATCCACAGTGGGCGCAGTTGCTACTGATTTTTAGGCCGGATCTGCCCTGGATTCATTTGCATTGGGCTGGATCTGCCTTGGATATATTTATGTTTGGACTGGATCTGCCTTGGGCTGGATCTACCCTGTACATTACTGGGTGACTAAGAGTGCTGAGTATGTAGCATAATGAGTGAGAATACAAGACAGTGAGATTGAGTATTCTGAGAGTGTGAGTACATGAGTTCAAAGCTGAGGTGCATTGCATGTGACATGCGTACCTGATACAGGCACAGAGATGCATTTCCTCATGCTACCTAGTTTTCGTGACATTCAGGATTTCACTTGCATATTGACATGTAGGTATAGAGATGTACTTTCCTCATGCTATTTTAAAATGAAACATCTTAATTATTGTTGAAATATTTTTGGGGGAAATTATTGTTTTCATATTTACTCATATCTCTTGTGATTTGGTGAAAAGAACTGAGTATTACTGACATCTTGAAAAAACATGCCTATTTTCCCGTAACTGTGAACGGGTTGAGCATCGTACCTCTGGATTATTTTTGCACCATTTTTATAATGTCGTTATGATTTGTTGTTGTCTATTGGTGTTAGACTCTGACCCTTGTCCCAGCTCGTCACTACTTTCAACATAAGGTTACGTTTGTTACTTATTGAGTACATGGGGTCGGTTGTACTCATACTACACTTCTGCACCTTACGTGCAGATGTTGGATGTTGATGTTCCTGCGTACGGTGGGAGCTGGATCTGAAGATGTACCTCTGTTGTAGTTATTGCTATCACTTGTCCTTAGTAGGATTAGATTCGAATTCTGTTCATTTACATTTCAAACAGATGTTGTAATTATTTCAGTTCAGTCTTGTAAAAATCTAAATCTTAGAAGCTCATGATTTTGCGAGATAATTCTCGCTTTTGCGAAGATGGGCTGGGGCAGGGGAGTTCGCATTTGCGAACAAATTGTCGCTTTTGCGTAGTCATTGAGCTCGCATTTGCAAGACTTTGGTCACATTTGCGATGCAGATAGTGTTGGTCGGGCTTCGCATTTGGGATGCCAATTTTGCATTTGCGAGCCTTTTATCGCAAATACGACATCTGAGGCTATTATTAAGACTTCATTTCGGGACTTACCCCATTTCTCTCACATTTTCATTTGGTTGGGCGATATTTGGAGCTATTGGAGGGAAGATGTTCATCATCTATTGCAAGATAAGTAATTCCCTTATAATGTAAGTTAATTACATGGATTCTATAAGGATAAAACATGGAAATTGTGGAATTTGTGAAGAAAAACCTAGAAATCGTATTATTGGTTTTTGACCACGAAATTGGACATGGAATTAGGAATAAATTATATATTTGAGTTCATGGTGCTATGGGTGATGTTTATCTTCGAAAATATTTGGAATCCGGGCACGTGGGCCTGAGGGTTGACTCTGTTAAATTTTCGAGCAGAGTTAGGAATTGTTATAAATTGATTAATTATGAGTATTAGAGTTTATTGTTATTGGTTTGCACATTGTTTGACCAGTTTCGGATCGATGGGTATTGGTTTGAGGTGTTAGAGAGGCGTTGGAGCCGGTTATGGAACTTCAGAGCGAGATAAGACTCATGTCTAACCTTGTGAGGGGAAATTTACCCCATAGGTGTTATTCTTGTTATATTCTACATGTTGTGGGAGATGCGCACGTATGAGGTGACGAGTATCCGTGCGTATTCTAGAATTCCTGGTTATGTCGGGGTAGTCTTAGGTTCACGCCATGCTTTAATTCTACTATTTGAGTTGTCATTGCCTGTTTAATTCCTTTATTTCGCGTTACGACCTGAAACTAGGATTACGTAGAGTGATAGACTCACTATTGTCGAGGTTTGATGAGCTACTTTATTAGCTGTGAAATAATTGTGCTTTCCCCTACAAATTTCTCCCGCATTGAGAGATTTCATCGAAAAGTTTCTTTAAATATCATAACTCACACGCATATTCGTGAGTGGGCTCAAGGACCCATTAAAGCTTCTTTATTCTAATGGGATCGGGTTATTTGCCTCAACAGGATTATGTACCACATTTTAATGGGATCGGGTTGTTCTCCTCGGTAGGATTATGTACCACCTTCTTATGGGATCGGGCCGTTTGCCTAGGTAGTATCATATTCTTATGGGATCGAGTCGTTTGCCTCGGAAGTATCATATTCTTATGGGATCGAGTCGTTTGCCTCGGCAATATCATATTCTTATAAGATCGGGTTGTTTGCCTCTGTAGTATCATGTATATATTCTTATGGGATCGAGTCATTCATCTCGGTATTTCTATAAAATACTCTTATGGGATCGAGCCGTTCGCCTCGGCAACTTCATGAAACACTCTTATAGGATCGAGTCGTTCGCCTCGGTAGAATCGTACGTAATATTTGACAAGAAAATAGTGTATCCATGAGTTTTCCTGATTTGAATTGTGACAACCTATCTAGTGGGGACTGTTTTATATATATACTTTGATTGAGGAGGTAACCGATAAATGGAGAGCTTGAGTTTACCATTCATAGGAGGATCATACCACGTACTTATACTTGTTTACACTGTTTATTTACCATGCCTCATACCTGTTTAATTTCTATTGTACTTGATTTATTGGACCACTAGTAAGTGTCGATATCGACCCCTCATCACTAGTTCTCCGGGGTTAGGCTAGATGCTTATTGGGTACGCTTTGATTTAAATACTCATGCTACACTTCTGTACTTATTGTGCAGGTATATATATTCCTAGTGGTCTTTTGGGCACAAAGGCGCAGCTATTGAAGGGACTTTACGGTGAGCTGCATCCCATATTTCCATCCAATACGGAGTCTCCATCAGAATTATTTACATTTTCCCTGTCTAACTTGTATTCCAGACAGATATTGTATTGTTATTGTACCTTCTAGTAGATGCTCATGCACTTGTGACATTGGGTTTTGGGGGTGTTCTAGAATTTGTTATGGATTGTTTACATTGTTACACTTTTACTCACTATTTCAATTAAATTGTACGTAACTCCGATTTATTTTAATGAACTGACCTCTCTATCTAAATAAGATTCATGATTTTAAAAATAATAAAAATGAATAGTTAAATGTTGGCTTGCCTAACGGAGACGTTGGGCGCCATCACGGCCTATAGTAAATTTTGGGTTGTGACAAATCTAAGGGAGAGTTCATGTATTTATAAAATGGCCATTTACGCAAATTGTAAAATTCAAATTATAACGGGAAAATTAAAATGGAGGAAAAATTAAATTACCGTTACAGAAACGGTCTTATTTGGATTAAATAATATTACATTAATTAACAAATAAATTTGGTCCAAAAAATTAATCAATCAATCAGATCATTTGACCAAATCTGAAGCCGAAGCCGAGCTGAGCGAGCGACGACGATGACACCACGAGGCTTGCCTTTTTCTCAACTCTATAAGAGCTAGAAGAAGTGCAATTATATATATACCCATCAAAACTCTTTTCTTCCTCCAATATGGGACATTGTCCCTTTGTCAAAGAGGGAAATTCAAAATTTTTATTTTTCCCTCCGTTTCCTATTCACTCTATTTTTAAGCTCTAACAAGCTTAAAACCCAACAATCCCCCACATGAATGGGGAGTGGCTATATCACGAAAATATGCATGAAAAACTGTGTGATTTACAAGCAAGGATTAATTGCATCTGGATAAATAGGTTTCCCTTTGAACTTTCCATAGTGAACTTATGTCGGATATACTCGATAAATCGGTAGATTTGATATCTTTGAACCGTCGAACTTTGGTGTATACCTAGACAACCATAAGTCACTCAATCAAATCTTAACCGTCTTTGGTTCTCATTGTTGTATTCATTTCAGTCATGAACACTGCCTGATTTCATAAGTGCGTAAAGAACTAGCCTTGCAAATTTCTCCTTGAAGCGGCTAACACTTCACACTTACATAGGTGATTCCTAAACGTGACATCCCGTAGATACACTCTTTGATATACCTCGTATCAAATTTAAAAACCATTAAAAAGTTGTAATGCTTTATCCTTGGTACTGAACATTATCTCATCACGAGAATGGACCAAAAACTTAAGTTGGCAATGTTGAACCGTCATTAATGACATTATTTGTGTAACAACACGGCCGGTCATGTTTTGTATTTTAGCTCCAATTCCCTAAATTATGCTTCCTCTATACTATATTGTAGTTATGTAACTTGTCGGGGTGGTTGGTTTAGGCTTCGGGTGAGTTTCAGAGTGAAATGGGACACATAGTCCCTAAGTTGGAGGTTTAAGTCGTAGGAGTTGACCGTAATTTGACTTATGTGAAGATGACTCCGGAATAGAGTTTTGATGGTATCAATATCTCCGTAGGGTGATTTTGGCTTAGGAGAGTATCCAGATGTTGATTTGGAAGTCCGTAGATCGTTTCGGCGTAAATTGGCGAAAGTTGAAAGATTTTGGAAAGTTTGACCATGAGTGCACTTTATTGATATCGGGGACGGATCCCAATTTTGGAAGTTGGAATAGGTCCGTAATATCATTTATAACTTGTGTGCAAAATTTGAGGTCTATCGGAATTGCTTTGGTATGAATGGACGTTGGTTTCAGAATTCAGAAGTTCATAAATTCTTAGGCTTGAATTTGGGTTGCGATTCATAGAATATATGTTGTTTGATGTGATTTTTGGCCTCGAGTAGGTCCGTTATGTGTTTTGGAACTATTTGGTATATTCGGACGGGGTCCCGGGGGCCCCGAATGTGATTCGGATCGAATCCGAAACAATTTGGACTTGTTGGATTTTGCTGAAGGTTGGAAGCTTCTGGTGTCATTGCACCTGCAGAGGGATTATCCGCAGGTGCGGCCTCGCAAAAGCAAGAAATTGGCCGCAGATGCAGATCTGGTCATGCCCATCTGGGGTCGCAGGAGCGAAAAATGTTTCGCAGAAGTGGCTTTTCTTCTGCGATGGAGAGGGACGCAGGAGCGATAGTGGTCACAGGTGCGACGCTTGTGCTGCAGGTGCGCATGCGCAGATGCGAGCCTTATTCTGCATAAGCAAATTCCTTGGACTTAAGTGAAGTCCGCACCTGCGATGGTTTTCCGTAGGTGCGGAGTCGCAAAAGCGACACAAAGGCCGCATAAGTGATTTAACTGGACAGAAAAAGAGATAATTCTAGGGTTTGATTCATAATTCATTTTGGGACTTAGAGAGCTCGGTTTAAGGCAAAAGTTTGAGGGATTTTTAGAGAGAACTTTGGGGTAAGGAATTCTAACTCGTTTTTGACTAATTCACATGAATCTATTGATAATTTCATTATTTAATTGATGCTTTGGAGTTGGAAATTACCAAAAATGCTAAAAACTCCTTAGGCTAAAATTTTGAGTTTTGAAACGCGAAATGAGGTCGTATTTGAATAATTCTTGTATGGTTGGACTCGATATCGAATGGGTATTCGGTTTTTGTAATTTTGGTCGTGTTCTGAGACGCGGGCCTGTGGTGACTTTTTGGGTCATTTTTCAATTCTATGCAAGGATCGTAATATCATTGTTTGAATTAGTTTTCTATAGTTATATTTATAGCATGAAATTATTTTGGCTAGATTCGAGCCGTTTAGAGTTGGAAAATCAAGGTAAAGGCCTTCTAGTGGATTGATTTAGCGTGGTTTGAGGTAAGTGACTTGACTAACCTTGTATGGGGGAAATTCCCCTTAGGATTTAGTATTGTTGTGATAATTATGATATGTGAAGGCCGTGTACGCAAGGTGACGAGTGTGTACACGGGCTAAATGTTGAAATTTCTGGTTTTTATCCATGTAGTTTCCTTTCATGCTTTAATTGAGTTACTTTAACATGTTATAGTCACCATATTTAGTGTAATTTTATTGTTTGGTTTTTTTGCTGACAAGTTGTGATATTGGGCACTTGAGGTGCGAATTGTGACACGTTGTGATATTGATACGCATGCAGTGGTATAATTTCTGGGTGTAGAAATGTATGCGGTGAGATAAGGTGGCCTTGATATGCGTGTCTACTAGGGGAACTACTAGAAGCCATGCAGTGTGATAAGGTGGGCTAAAACGTAGGATGCTATTTCGGAAAAAGTAATTTTGAAAAATAAATGTAAAGGCCCCCGCGGTGATATAAGGAAAGACTGTGAATTACTTTTGTGATTTGGGACTACGAGGCGGTACCTCGGTAGTGGCCCATGTTGATATTTCTCTATTTGATGTATTTTCTTGGTTGTTTGTTTCCTTAACATGTAAATCCTCGTTTCCTTCCGTGTTGTATTAACTGTCTTGATTTCGTATTGTTAACTTTCCGTAAATTCCTTATTATTTCATTTCCATTGTCATTATCATTATATCGTTATATCTTTTCTCTTGTTTCTTATTATCTCCCGTAGGGCCTTGACCTGACCTCATTGACGAGCGCAAAACACACACTAAAATTAAGCTCGCTAATCAAATATAGTATAGTATAATATCGTATCCACATGGATTAGATTTAAACAGTATTTTCGTAGTTTCTAGCTTGGTTGCTATCCAAGTGGATCAACAATTGAGCTTTATATGATGTCTAACTAAAATTAACTAAGAATCTAAAGATATTGACTAATGACAATTGAAACAAGGAATAAGCGAAGAATGTTATCAATGGGAGAAGATAGGGTTTTGATAGGATAGGTGAAAGATAATTGTTAGGGATATAACCCTAGATAATTCACTTCCAATGTTTAAGTGAGTCTCTCAAATTCACTCAATTATTAATTCACACGTTTAGCAAAAACTCCTCTCTCGATTAAGTCTCAACCTCGCGAGATGAACCAATTTAAGCACGTGAAGATATGCAAGAATTCATAGTGGATTGGTCTTTAGGAGAACCTCTCTCGATTATTCTCCTAACTAGGTTTAATCAATGATTCAACAAGCCTCTTTATATTACTAAGAAGAGTTAATGAACTCAACCTACAACATAATGCAAAGATATCACAAGTTATTCCTCTCTCGATTACATGAACTAGTGAATATAGATGCAACAATTAAATCATCCAAAAATACTTCGATACATAAAACTAGAGTTATAATCAACAAACAATCATCAATACACCAAATCCATCAAACCATAAAAAGAACTACTCCACAGATATGGAGTAATTCGTCACAAATAAAATTAAAGTGTAGGAAAACATAAATTTAGTCCAAACTCGGGTCTTGAGTGAGGAAGGAATGATTAAATCCTTGTAATTTTGCTCCTCCAACTCCTCCTTGGCTTCCTTCTATCTAAAGTATATCAAAAGTCCAAAAAATAATATTTTTTCATGTATTTATACCAAGTAGGGTCGGGCCTAGACGAAACCACCCTTTCCTAACCGAAATAGGATTTTCACTTTGTAAAAATGGCAATGGCGCGCCGCATGGGGAGAAGTACAATGCGGGGCATTAGTGGGGAAATCCATAGAGTCAAAATCTATCAGGCAGCAGAAAATGGCCCCCCCCCCCCCGCCACGCCCCCCCCCCCCCCCCCCCCCCACGATCCGTGACAGTGGGGTTTTCTCAGAGTATGGGTTTTTGCTTTATTTTTGACGTCCAGGCCTGGTCCTCGACCCCCGAATACGATCCCGGCTTAATTCCTTGGACTTTTACTCAGACTTCAAAGCCCCAAATAGCTCGAATTAGCTCTACAACATCTACATAGCTTGAAATCACTCCTACAAGATATAAAACTGTCACGCCCCGAACTTAGGGACCATGACCGGCGCTTAACCGAGTAAACCCGGTCGAGCAAGCCTACTTTACATCAATATCTCATCATAACTCATTCATGATTTATCAAAACATCAATAGATCATGACTTTAATATTGAATACATTTGGCTCAATGGCCTACAATCTTTCTCATGGTAGGTGTGTTGCCTCATAAATAATTGTGAACATAAATACATGACAAAACTCAAATCTTTAAGCACAAAACCCACAGTGTAGATAGAGCTTCTATGACAATAGATACCTAAATACATAAAATGAACTAGACCCAAACACCCACTAGAACTATAGAGGGCTCACCATAAGCTGAGTAGTGAAGAAGATCCCTATCAAAGATCCATATCATCCTGTAGAAGTATACCTACATACATTAAAACATGCAGCGCCCCCGGCAAAATGGACGTGAGTACATGTGGAATAGTACTCGTATCCAAGGCAGACAAAACAATATATGAAGATATGATAACTCAAATAAAAGGCAAATAAAGTACATCAAGAAACTACGAAACATCCCATAGAATCAAATTTCAAGTCTTATTATACTTACATCATTTTTGACCATCTTTTGGGATCAATTGAGCCATATGAATTATGCGTGGAATACATAATATAATGAAATTGAAACAACATGTACAAACAAGGCCAATGAAAGTGGCACTTATTGTCTACGTTAACAATGCGCCTCACTAGACCGTCCATATCCCTCTCTTATTTTACACCTATACATTTCATAGACCGTCTTTAGTGTTCATATATCATATTATACACCTATGTGTCTCATTTACCGTCCATAGTGTTCACATACACAATACACATATTCAAGGACTTGGAAATACAACATGAATAAGATGGATCATGGTATCAATAAAAGGGCTTAGATAGCCGTTAAAGTCAATCAAATTTATTAAGAGCTTCAAATAACATTAATAGATTTTATGTCGGGGATCCTCTATAACCAACTTCACACAAAGCGGCCCTGCCGCCTCACCCCAACATATGCGGGTGGAGGTGTATCACGATACCATAATCTATACACGAAGTGGCCCTGCCGCCTCACCCCAATATATGCGAGTGGAGGTGTATCACAATACCACAATCTCTACACAAAGCGGCCCTACCGCCTCACCACAATATATGCGGGTGGAGGTGTATCACAATACCATAATCTCTACACAAAGCGTCCCTACCGCCACCCCAAAATATGCGGGTGGAGGTGTAACACAATACCACAATCTCTACACAAAGCAGCCTTGCCACCTCACCCTAATATATGTGGGTGGAGGTGTATCACAATACCATAATCTCTACACAAATCGGCCATGCCACCTCACCCCAATATATGCGGGTGGAGGTGTATCACAATACTACAATCTCTACACAAAACGGCCCAGCCACTTCACCCCAATATATGCGAGTGGAGGTGTATCACAATACCACAATCTCTACACAAAGCGGCCCTGCCGCCTCATCCAATATATGCAGGTGGAGGTGTATCACAATACCATATATAAACCCAAAGCGACATGATTAACATTACATTTAAGGTCGTAATTTCCCATATCATTGGAATACTTCATGTTCATTCTCATCATGGAGAAACACAACTCATTACATTAGCACATGCATGGTAAATCAATGCGTCTCACTAGACCGTCCATATCCCTCTCTTATTTTACACCTATACATTTGATAGACCGTCTTTAGTGTTCACATATCATATTATACACCTATGCGTCTCATATAGTACTAGTATGAAAACCAAAACACCTATTCAAGGACTTGGAAATACAACATGAATATGATGAATCATGGTAACAATAAAAGGGCTTAGATAGCCGTTAAAGTCAATCAAATTTATTAAGAGATTGCAATAACATTTATAGATTTTATGTCAGGGATCCTCTATAACCACCTTCACACAAAGCGGCCTTGTTGCCTAACCCCAATATATGCGGGTGGAGGTGTATCACAATACCACAATCTCTACACAAAGTGGCCCTACCGCCTCACCCCAATATATGTTGGTGGAGGTGTATCACAATACCACAATCTCTACACAAAGCGGCCTTGCCGCCTCACCCCAATATATGTGTGTGGAGGTGTATCACAATACCACAATCTCTACACAAAGCGGCCATGCCGCCTCACCCAAATATATATGGGTGGAGGTGTATCACAATACCACAATCTCTACACAAAGAGGCCCTACCGCCTTACCTTAATATATGCAGGTGGAGGTGTATCACAATACCATAATCTCTACACAAAGTAGCCCTGCCGCCTCACCCCAATATATGCAGGTGGAGCTGTATCACAATATCATAATCTCTACACAAAGTGTCCCTACCACCTCACCCCAATATATGCGGGTGGAGGTGTATCACAATACCACAATCTCTACACAAAGCGGCCCTGCCGCCTCACCCCAATATATGCGGGTGGAGGTGTATCACAATACCACAATTGTCGATTCCCAAATGATAAGAATTTGTACAAGGGGTTCCCTTCCAATCAACCGTTTGGCACGTTAGGCTCATCATGGAGAAACACAACTCATTACATGAACACATTCATGGTAAATTAATAAGTCGATTTCAATGGCACATGAGCCCAATTTCTTTTCTTAAGGTTCATCATCATTTAGCATAGGACATCTCCCTTTCATCTTGTTTTTCACTCACTTGACATCTTGAGGTCATTAGCTAAGTTCATGACTCTTGGGACTTAACATTGAAGTCATTTGCATTGATTATTTTAGAAGCATACATACTATGATTGAAACCATTGGGACATACAACGCCTCATAATTCTCATCTTGGCAAGCGGCCACATTTCATGTTCATACTATCACTTACTTGTACTTGCCATGGGTGATCATAGAACATTAAGAGCATTTAAAACATTTAGGAACACCATAGCCTTTACTCATAAGAACGTAGGAGATTATAACACATTGAAAACAAAACTACAAATACGATCATCTCATAACCTTTCACACCATATATCACTTCATTCGTACTTTCAATCACTTACAACATCATTATTTCATTGGCTCTCTTGGCCATACATATGATTATTCTTTCATGGCACAATGGTCGTATTTCATATTCCACACTTTTATATCTTTCCTTTCATAGATCATCATCATAAATATCAACATATAGAATTTTTCGGAAATCACAACTTTAGGTTCAATAGTAATGAAGGCTTTAAACACAATAGGTTTCTTTCCAAGAAATGGAGTAAAATGATAGGCAATCAAAGCACAAGTTAAGATCATAAATGAGTAACACCATTTATTCTTGAAATACCTTTCCCCAAAAAGGGCAATACACAATTTCCACTCATGAATATGTAAGAACACAAAACACATTGAAAATACTCACAAAGCATAGCATTATTTAAAACAACCACATATGGGCATGACTTGAGTACATAGGCTTTTACGTAATTATATTTTCGAAGTAAGTTTGGAACAGTTGAATCAAGGCTCATTTCATAATCTTTTTCACATCATTTCATTTCCTTGGCACCATTGGCCACAAGTATAACTTTCATTATGGTCATGGTGGACACGTTTTACATCTCCAACCCACTCCATTAACTTTCAAGCATCCTTATAGAGTATCAACAACAAGGCATTTCAACTCAAGACCTTAGGTACACATATGAGCAATAGGAGTTTTAGACGCATGGGGTATTCTTTCCTAGTTAAGCATGATGGACTTTCATTTAAAATACAACTCAAAGCCATAACATTTTAATACATATATCATTCTTGAACACATTCCCGAAGGATAACATAGTGTGATAGGAATATTTGGAACACATTTTGAATACATAATTCTCGACACTTGCTTACTCGGGACAATCAAATTTATTGGGAACAACTCGGAACATGGGAATAAGGAACTTGAGTCAACAATACTTGAAACATACCGGAACATCATGTAATTCATTTCTAAAAGAGTAGTTTAGCCAACACACCTTGCTTGAGCATTCCTTAGATTACTACAATGTTCCGCAAATCCTAGCAACTTCAATCTATTTAGAAACATAAAAAAAGTGAACCATAATTAGGAAGATATTCGTGGGTTCACCTCATTTAAGCATTTCATCAAAAACTTGGTGTGCAAATCTGACTACAAGGTTCTTCTACAAGATTTTCTTCACCCCACAACCAATTCAATACAAATACTTTACTCCTTTTAGTTAAATAACCTCCCTACAACCCTTATGGTTTCATTCATGCGCAAGGAGCAACTCCCACACCTAAGAATCATACTTCCCATGACCTACTTTCAGTCCAAATCCCAAAATTTAGGGCTAGGGAGTAGAACCTTAACTCTTAGATGAAGATATTATGATTGGCTTCCTTGATTCTTGAAGATTGGGGCAAGAATGAATGATTAACATGCTAGGTCTTCTTCTTCTCTCTCTCTAAAAAGCCATAACATTTTAATACACATATCATTCTTGAACACATTCACGAAGGATAACATACTGTGATAGGAATATTTGGAACACATTTTGAATACATAATTCTCGACACTTGCTTACTCGGGACAATCGAATTTATTGGGAACAACGCGGAACATGGGAATAAGAAACTTGAGTCAACAATACTTGAAACATACCGGAACATCATGTAATTCATTTCTAAAAGAGTAGTTTAGCCAACACACCTTGCTTGAGCATTCCTTAGATTACTACAATGTTCCAAAAATCCTAGCAACTTCAATCTATTTAGAAACATAAAAAAGTAAACCATAATTAGGAAGATATTCGTGGGTTCACCTCATTTAAGCATTTCATCAAAAACTTGGTGTGCAAATCTGACTACAAAGTTCTTCTACAAGATTTTCTTCACCCCACAACCAATTCAATACAAATACTTTACTCCTTTTAGTTAAATAACCTCCCTACAACCCTTATGGTTTCATTCATGCACAAGGAGCAACTCCCACACCTAAGAATCATACTTCCCATGACCTACCTTCAGTCCAAATCCTGAAATTTAGGGCTAGGGAGTAGAACCTTACCTCTTAGATGAAGATCTTATGATTGACTTCCTTGATACTTGAAGATTGGGGCAAGAATGGATGATTAACATGCTAGGTCTACTTCTTCTCTCTCTCTAAAAAGCCATAATATTTTAATACACATATCATTCTTGAACACATTCACGAAGGATAACATACTGTGATAGGAATATTTGGAACACATTTTGAATACATAATTCTCGACACTTGCTTACTCGGGACAATCGAATTT
The DNA here is from genome assembly GCF_000715075.1 of Nicotiana tabacum. Lineage (NCBI taxonomy): Eukaryota > Viridiplantae > Streptophyta > Magnoliopsida > Solanales > Solanaceae > Nicotiana > Nicotiana tabacum. Next base: position 42,319,158 of record NC_134096.1, read on the forward strand.
ATTGGGAACAACTCGGAACATGAGAATAAGGAACTTGAGTCAACAATACTTGAAACATACCAGAACATCATGTAATTCATTTCTAAAAGAGTAGTTTAGCCAACACACCTTGCTTGAGCATTCCTTAGATTACTTCAATGTTCCAAAAATCCTAGCAACTTCAATCTATTTAGAAACATAAAAAAGTAAACCATAATTAGGAAGATATTCGTGGGTTCACCTCATTTAAGCATTTCATCAAAAACTTGGTGTACAAATCTGACTACAAGGTTCTTCTACAAGATTTTCTTCACCCCACAACCAATTCAATACCAATAGTTTACTCCTTTTAGTTAAATAACCTCCCTACAACCCTTATGGTTTCATTCATGCGCAAGGAGCAACTCCCACACCTAAGAATCATACTTCCCATGACCTACCTTCAGTCCAAATCCCGAAATTTAGGGCTAGGGAGTAGAACCTTACCTCTTAGATGAAGATCTTATGATTGGCTTCCTTGATTCTTGAAGATTGGGGCAAGAATGGATGATTAACATGCTAGGTCTTCTTCTTCTCTCTCTCTAAAAAGCCATAACATTTTAATACACATATCATTCTTGAACACATTCATGAAGGATAACATACTGTGATAGGAATATTTGGAACACATTTTGAATACATAATTCTCGACACTTTCTTACTTGGGACAATCGAATTTATTGGGAACAACGCGGAATATGGGAATAATGAACTTGAGTCAATAATACTTGAAACATACCGGAACATCATGTAATTCATTTCTAAAAGAGTAGTTTAGCTAACACACCTTGCTTGAGCATTCCTTAGATTACTACAATGTTCCAAAAATCCTATCAACTTCAACTATTTAGAAACATAAAAAAGTAAACAATAATTAGGAAGATATTCGTGGGTTCACCTCATTTAAGCATTTCATCAAAAACTTGGTGTGCAAATATGACTACAAGGTTCTTCTACAAGATTTTCTTCACCCCACAACCAATTCAATACCAATAGTTTACTCCTTTTAGTTAAATAACCTCCCTACAACCCTTATAGTTTCATTCATGGGCAAGGAGCAACTCCCACACCTAAGAATCATACTTCTCATGACCTACCTTCAGTCCAAATCTCGGAATTTAGGGCTAGGGAGTAGAACCTTACCTCTTAGATGAAGATCTTATGATTGGCTTCCTTGATTCTTGAAGATTGGGGCAAGAATGGATGATTCACATGCTAGGTCTACTTCTTCTCTCTCTCTAAAAAGCCATAACATTTTAATACACATATCATTCTTGAACACATTCACGAAGGATAACATACTGTGATAGGAATATTTGGAACATATTTTGAATACAAAATTCTCGACACTTGCTTATTCTGGACAATCGAATTTATTGGGAACAACTCGGAACATGGGAATAAGGAACTTGAGTCAACAATACTTCAAACATACCGGAACATCATGTAATTCATTTCTAAAAGAGTAGTTTAGCCAACACACCTTGCTTGAGCATTCCTTAGATTACTACAATGTTCCGAAAATCCTAGCAACATCAATCTATTTAGAAACATAAAAAAAGTGAACCATAATTAGGAAGATATTTGTGGGTTCACCTAATTTAAGCATTTCATCAATAACTTGGTGTGCAAATCTGACTACAAGGTTCTTCTACAAGATTTTCTTCACCCCACAACCAATTCAATACCAATAGTTTACTCCTTTTAGTTAAATAACCTCCCTACAACCCTTATGGTTTCATTCATGCGCAAGGAGCAACTCCCACACCTAAGAATCATATTTTCCATGACCTACCTTCAGTCCAAATCCCGATATTTATGGCTAGGGAGTAGAACCTTACCTCTTAGATGAAGATCTTATGATTGGCTTCCTTGATTCTTGAAGATTGGGGCAAGAATTGATGATTAACATGCTAGGTTTTCTTCTTCTCTCTCCCTAAAAAGCCATAACATTTTAATACACATATCATTCTTGAAAACATTCACGAAGGATAACATACTGTGATAGGAATATTTGGAACACATTTTGAATACATAATTCTCGACACTTGCTTACTCGGGACAATCGAATTTATTGGGAACAATGCGGAACATGGGAATAAGGAACTTGAGTCAACAATACTTGAAACATACCGGAACATCATGTAACTCATTTCTAAAAGAGTAGTTTAGCTAACACACCTTGCTTGAGCATTCCTTAGATTACTACAATGTTCCAAAAATCCTATCAACTTCAATCTATTTAGAAACATAAAAAAGTGAACCATAATTAGGAAGATATTCGTGGGTTCACCTCATTTAAGCATTTCATCAAAAACTTGGTGTGCAAATCTGACTACAAGGTTCTTCTACAAGATTTTCTTCACCCCACAACCAATTCAATACCAATAGTTTACTCCTTTTAGTTAAATACCCTCCCTACAACCCTTATGGTTTCATTCATGTGCAAGGAGCAACTCCCACACCTAAGAATCATACTTCCCATGACCTACCTTCAGTCCAAATCCCGAAATTTAGGGCTAGGGAGTAGAACCTTACCTTTTAGATGAAGATCTTGTGATTGGCTTCCTTGATTCTTGAAGATTGGGGCAAGAATGGATGATTAACATGCTAGGTCTTCTTCTTCTCTCTCTCTAAAAAGCCATAACATTTTAATACACATATCATTCTTGAACACATTCATGAAGGATAACATACTGTGATAGGAATATTTGGAACACATTTTGAATACATAATTCTCGACACTTTCTTACTTGGGACAATCGAATTTATTGGGAACAACGCGGAATATGGGAATAATGAACTTGAGTCAATAATACTTGAAATATACCGGAACATCATGTAATTCATTTCTAAAAGAGTAGTTTAGCTAACACACCTTGCTTGAGAATTCCTTAGATTACTACAATGTTCCAAAAATCCTATCAACTTCAATCTATTTAGAAACATAAAAAAGTAAACCATAATTAGGAAGATATTCGTGGGTTCACCTCATTTAAGCATTTCATCAAAAACTTGGTGTGCAAATATGACTACAAGGTTCTTCTACAAGATTTTCTTCACCCCACAACCAATTCAATACCAATAGTTTACTCCTTTTAGTTAAATAACCTCCCTACAACCCTTATAGTTTCATTCATGGGCAAGGAGAAACTCCCACACCTAAGAATCATACTTCTCATGACCTACCTTCAGTCCAAATCTCGGAATTTAGGGCTAGGGAGTAGAACCTTACCTCTTAGATGAAGATCTTATGATTGGCTTCCTTGATTCTTGAAGATTGGGGCAAGAATGGATGATTAACATGCTAGGTCTACTTCTTCTCTCTCTCTAAAAAGCCATAACATTTTAATACACATATCATTCTTGAACACATTCACGAAGGATAACATACTGTGATAGGAATATTTGGAACACATTTTGAATACAAAATTCTCGACACTTGCTTATTCTGGACAATCGAATTTATTGGGAACAACTCGGAACATGGGAATAAGGAACTTGATTCAACAATACTTCAAACATACCGGAACATCATGTAATTCATTTCTAAAAGAGTAGTTTAGCCAACACACCTTGCTTTAGCATTCCTTAGATTACTACAATGTTCCGAAAATCCTAGCAACATCAATCTATTTAGAAACATAAAAAAAGTGAACCATAATTAGGAAGATATTCGTGGGTTCACCTCATTTAAGCATTTCATCAAAAACTTGGTGTGCAAATCTGACTACAAGGTTCTTCTACAAGATTTTCTTCACCCCACAACCAATTCAATACCAATAGTTTACTCCTTTTAGTTAAATAACCTCCCTACAACCCTTATGGTTTCATTCATGCACAAGGAGCAACTCCCACACCTAAGAATCATATTTCCCATGACCTACCTTCAGTCCAAATCCCGAAATTTAGGGCTAGGGAGTAGAACCTTACCTTTTAGATGAAGATCTTATGATTGGCTTCCTTGATTGTTGAAGATTGGGGCAAGAATGGATGATTAACATGCTAGGTCTTCTTCTTCTCTCTCTCTAAAAAGCCATAACATTTTAATACACATATCATTCTTGAACACATTCATGAAGGATAACATACTGTGATAGGAATATTTGGAACACATTTTGAATACATAATTCTCGACACTTTCTTACTTGGGACAATCGAATTTATTGGGAACAACGCGGAATATGGGAATAATGAACTTGAGTCAATAATACTTGAAACATACCGGAACATCATGTAATTCATTTCTAAAAGAGTAGTTTAGCTAACACACCTTGCTTGAGAATTCCTTAGATTACTACAATGTTCCAAAAATCCTATCAACTTCAATCTATTTAGAAACATAAAAAAGTAAACCATAATTAGGAAGATATTCGTGGGTTCACCTCATTTAAGCATTTCATCAAAAACTTGGTGTGCAAATATGACTACAAGGTTCTTCTACAAGATTTTCTTCACCCCACAACCAATTCAATACCAATAGTTTACTCCTTTTAGTTAAATAACCTCCCTACAACCCTTATAGTTTCATTCATGGGCAAGGAGAAACTCCCACACCTAAGAATCATACTTCTCATGACCTACCTTCAGTCCAAATCTCGGAATTTAGGGCTAGGGAGTAGAACCTTACCTCTTAGATGAAGATCTTATGATTGGCTTCCTTGATTCTTGAAGATTGGGGCAAGAATGGATGATTAACATGCTAGGTCTACTTCTTCTCTCTCTCTAAAAAGCCATAACATTTTAATACACATATCATTCTTGAACACATTCACGAAGGATAACATACTGTGATAGGAATATTTGGAACACATTTTGAATACAAAATTCTCGACACTTGCTTATTCTGGACAATCGAATTTATTGGGAACAACTCGGAACATGGGAATAAGGAACTTGATTCAACAATACTTCAAACATACCGGAACATCATGTAATTCATTTCTAAAAGAGTAGTTTAGCCAACACACCTTGCTTTAGCATTCCTTAGATTACTACAATGTTCCGAAAATCCTAGCAACATCAATCTATTTAGAAACATAAAAAAAGTGAACCATAATTAGGAAGATATTCGTGGGTTCACCTCATTTAAGCATTTCATCAAAAACTTGGTGTGCAAATCTGACTACAAGGTTCTTCTACAAGATTTTCTTCACCCCACAACCAATTCAATACCAATAGTTTACTCCTTTTTGTTAAATAACCTCCCTACAACCCTTATGGTTTCATTCATGCACAAGGAGCAACTCCCACACCTAAGAATCATATTTCCCATGACCTACCTTCAGTCCAAATCCCGATATTTATGGCTAGGGAGTAGAACCTTACCTCTTAGATGAAGATCTTATGATTGGCTTCCTTGATTCTTGAAGATTGGGGCAAGAATTGATGATTAACATGCTAGGTTTTCTTCTTCTCTCTCCCTAAAAAGCCATAATATTTTAATACACATATCATTCTTGAACACATTCACGAAGGATAACATACTGTGATAGGAATATTTGGAACACATTTTGAATACATAATTCTCGACACTTGCTTACTCGGGACAATCGAATTTATTGGGAACAATGCGGAACATGGGAATAAGGAACTTGAGTCAACAATACTTGAAACATACCGGAACATCATGTAACTCATTTCTAAAAGAGTAGTTTAGCTAACACACCTTGCTTGAGCATTCCTTAGATTACTACAATGTTCCAAAAATCCTAGCAACTTCAATCTATTTAGAAAAATAAAAAAGTAAATCATAATTAGGAAGATATTCGTGGGTTCACCTCATTTAAGCATTTCATCAAAAACTTGGTGTGCAAATCTGACTACAAGGTTCTTCTACAAGATTTTCTTCACCCCACAACCAATTCAATACCAATAGTTTACTCTTTTTAGTTAAATAACCTCCCTACAACCCTTATAGTTTCATTCATGCGCAAGGAGCAACTCCCACACCTAAGAATCATACTTCCCATGACCTACCTTCAGTCCAAATCTCGAAATTTAGGGCTAGGGAGTAAAACCTTACCTCTTAGATGAAGATCTTATGATTGGCTTCCTTGATTCTTGAAGATTGGGGCAAGAATGGATGATTAACATGCTTGGTCTACTTCTTCTCTCTCTCTAAAAAGCCATAACATTTTAATACACATATCATTCTTGAACACATTCACGAAGGATAACATAGTATGATAGGAATATTTGGAACACATTTTGAATACATAATTCTCGACACTTGCTTACTCGGAACAATCGAATTTATTGGGAACAACTCGGAACATGGGAATAAGGAACTTGAGTCAACAAGACTTGAAACATACCGGAACATCATGTAATTCATTTCTAAAAGAGTAGTTTAGCCAACACACCTTGCTTGAGCATTCCTTAGATTACTACAATGTTCCGAAAATCCTAGCAACATCAATCTATTTAGAAACATAAAAAAAGTGAACCATAATTAGGAAGATATTCGTGGGTTCACCTCATTTAAGCATTTCATCAAAAACTTGGTGTGCAAATCTGACTACAAGGTTCTTCTACAAGATTTTCTTCACCCCACAACCAATTCAATACCAATAGTTTACTCCTTTTAGTTAAATAACCTCCCTACAACCCTTATGGTTTCATTCATGCGCAAGGAGCAACTCCCACACCTAAGAATCATACTTCCCATGACCTACCTTCAGTCCAAATCCCGAAATTTAGGGCTAGGGAGTAGAACCTTACCTCTTAGATGAAGATCTTATGATTGGCTTCCTTGATTCTTGAAGATTGGGGCAAGAATGGATGATTAGCATGCTAGGTCTTCTTCTTCTCTCTCTCTAAAAAGCCATAACATTTTAATACACATATCATTCTTGAACACATTCACGAAGGATAACATACTGTGATAGGAATATTTTGAACACATTTTGAATAAATAATTCTCGACACTTGCTTACTCGGGACAATCGAATTTATTGGGAACAACGCGGAACATGGGAATAATGAACTTGAGTCAATAATACTTGAAACATACCGGAACATCATGTAATTCATTTCTAAAAGAGTAGTTTAGCTAACACACCTTGCTTGAGCATTCCTTAGATTACTACAATGTTCCAAAAATCCTATCAACGTCAATCTATTTAGAAACATAAAAAAAAGTAAACCATAATTAGGAAGATATTCGTGGGTTCACCTCATTTAAGCATTTCATCAAAAACTTGGTGTGCAAATCTGACTACAAGATTCTTCTACAAGATTTTCTTCACCCCACAACCAAATCAATACCAATACTTTACTCCTTTTAGTTAAATAACCTCCCTACAACCTTTATGGTTTCATTCATGCGCAAGGAGCAACTCCCACACCTAAGAATCATACTTCCCATGACCTACCTTCAGTCCAAATCCCGAAATTTAGGGCTAGGGAGTAGAACCTTACCTCTTAGATGAAGATCTTATGATTGGCTTCCTTGATTCTTGAAGATTGGGGCAAGAATGGATGATTAACATGCTAGGTCTACTTCTTTTCTCTCTCTAAAAAGCCATAACATTTTAATACACATATCATTCTTGAACACATTCACGAAGGATAACATAGTGTGATAGGAATATTTGGAACACATTTTGAATACATAATTCTCGACACTTGCTTACTCGGGACAATCAAATTTATTGGGAATAACTCGGAACATGAGAATAAGGAACTTGAGTCAACAATACTTGAAACATACCGGAACATCATGTAATTCATTTCTAAAAGAGTAGTTTAGCCAATACACCTTGCTTGAGCATTTCTTAGATTACTACAATGTTCCGAAAATCCTAGCAACTTCAATCTATTTGGAAACATAACAAAAGTAAACCATAATTAGGAAGATATTCGTGGGTTCACCTCATTTAAGCATTTCATCAAACACTTGGTGTGCAAATCTGACTACAAGATTTTCTTCGCCCCACAACCAATTCAATACCAAGAGTTTACTCCTTTTAGTTAAATAACCTCCCTACAACCCTTATGGTTTCATTCATGCGCAAGGAGAAACTCTCACACCTAAAAATCATACTTCCCATGACCTACCTTCAGTTCAAATCCCGAAATTTAGGGTTAGAGAGTAGAACCTTACCTCTTAGATGAAGATCTTATGTTTGGCTTCCTTGATTCTTGAAGATTGGGGCAAGAATGGATGATTAACATGCTAGGTCTTCTTCTTCTCTCTCTCTAAAAAGCCATAACATTTTAATACACATATCATTCTTGAACACATTCACGAAGTATAACATAGTGTGATAGGAATATTTGGAACACATTTTGAATATATAATTCTCGACACTTGCTTACTCGGAACAATCGAATTTATTGGGAACAACTCGTAACATGTGACTAAGGAACTTGATTCAAAAATACTTGGAACTTACGAGAACATCATGTAATTCATTTCTTAAAGAGTAGTTTAGCCAACATACCTTGCTTGAGCTTTCCTTAGATTACTACAATGTTCCGGAAATCCTAACAACTTCAATCAATTTAGAAACATAACAAAAGATAACCATAATTAGGAAGATATTCGTGGGTTCGCCTCATTTAAGCATTTCATCAAACACTTGGTGTGCAAATCGGACTACAAGGTTCTTCTACAAGATTTTCTTTACCCCACAACCAATTCAATACCAAGAGTTTACTCATTTTAGTTAAATAATCTCCCCACCACCCTTATGCTTACATTCATGCACAAGGAGCAACTCCCACACCTAAGAATCATATTTCTCATGACCTATCTTCAGTCCAAATCCCGAAATTTAGGGTTAGGGAGTAGAACCTTACCTCTTAGATGCAGATCTTGAGATTGGCTTCCTTGATTCTTGAAGATTGGGGCAAGAATGGATGATTAGCATGCTAGGTCTTCTTCTTCTCTCTCTAAAATAGCTCTCTCCTCTCTCTAAAAAATCAGATTTTTACCTTGTAAAATGACACCCTAAGGCCTTATATCAAAATAGGGTTGGATCAGAAATTTTCCAAAATTGACCCCCGATGTCAATTATGTGGTGCAATTATGTGGTAGCAGAATCATTATGTGAGCAGTAGAATCGATTATGTAGGTAGCATAATCAATTATATGATAGCAGAATTATTATGTGGGCAGCAGAATCCATTATGCGATAGCATAATGGTTTTTTTCAAAATTTGCATGTTCTCTGCTCCACTTTGCGATGCTTATGCGGTCTGCGAAATCGTTCTGCGGTCGCGAAATTGATCGCAGAATCATATTTTTCTTCCAACAATTTCCATCAACACTTTAGTGCATTCTTCAACCCAAAAGGTCCGTATCGTGGCTCATTTTCTACAATCCTCAAACACATTAGCCTACCTCGGCAACACGAAACCTTAAATTCCTTTGCGAAATTTTACGGGGCCTTACATTCTCCCCCACTTAGGATCATTCTTCCTCGAATGAGGAGTAGAGTCCGTTCCCAAACACTTAACATACCTCGTTTCTTCTTCCACATATCTTAAGCTCCCAAATTTGACTAACTCCCAAGTTTTTCAGAAATTTTGGTAGAGTTTCCTCAGCAATTGGGCCTAACCACCTCCCAGAGAATCACAGAAATCAATCCTAAATAACATATAGATAACACCACATTGCACCATATACAACAACAACCATGACTCTCGAGGCCAACTCTATAACCTTGCTTACCTTGGTCGAATCCTTGACTTTTCCTTTGTCCATTACGAGGACAATTGGGGACCTCACACGTTATGCCTACTATGTGCGTCATTCCTTTAATCCTTAGGCCTTACTCATTTCGAAGCACGATGTGCAAACATTCCTTGATATTAACAAGGGAACTCCGAGACTAATTCAGAACCTTAACGCACGATCAAGGATATAAGAAGAAAAATATTTCCTAATGTAGCCTCCCTATTATAAGTGTGGACGGCAATACACTGATAAGCGGGACTCTACTGACATAGTTCTATGATACCTTAGGACTCCTAAACCATGCTCTGATACCAAGTTTGTCACGATCATGACCGGCGTTCAACCGAGTAAACCCGGTCGATCAAGCCTACTTTACATCAACATATCATCATAAATCATTCATGATTTATCAAAACATCAATAGATCATGACTTTTAAATTGAATAAATTTGGCTCAATGGCCTACAATCTTTCTCATGGTGGGTGCGTAGGCTCATAAATAACTGTGAACATAAATCCATGACAAAACTCAAATCTTTAAGCACATAACCCACAATTTACATGGAGCTTCTATGTCAATAGATACCTAAATACATAAAATGAACTAGACCCAATCATCCACTAGAACTATAGCAGACTCACCATAAGCTGCGTAGTGAAGAAAATCCCTATCAAAGATCCATATCATCCTGTAGAAGTATACCTGCATCCATTAAAATATGCAGCGCCCCCGGCAAAAGGGACGTGAGTACATGTGGAATAGTACTCGTATGCAGGGCAGACAAAACAACATATGAAGATACGATAACTCAAATAAGAGGCAAATAAAGTACATCAAGAAACTACGAAACATCCCATAGAATCAAATTTCAAGTCTTATTATACTTACATCATTTTGAACATCTTTTGGGATCAATTGAGCCATATGAATTATTCGTGGAATACATAATATAATAAAATTGAAACAACATGTACAAACAAGGCCAATAAAAGTGGCACTTATTATCTACGTTAACAATGTGTCTCACTAGACCGTCCATATCCCTCTCTTATTTTACACCTATACATTTCACAGACCATCCTTAGTGTTCACATATCATATTATACACCTATGTGTCTCATAGACCATCCATAGTTTTCACATACACAATACACAATACACCTATTCAAAGACTTGGAAATACAACATTAATATAATGAATCATGGTAACAATAAAAGGGCTTAGATAGCCGTTAAAGTCAAGCAAATTTATTAAGAGCTTCCAATAACATTTATAGATTTTAAGTCAGGGATCCTCTAAACCACCTTCACACAAAGCGGCCATGCCGCCTTACCCCAACATATGTCGGTGGAGGTGTATCACGATACCACAATCTATACACGAAGCGGCCCTGCCGCCTCACCCCAATATATGCGGGTGGAGGTGTATCACAATACCACAATCTCTACACAAAGCGGCCCTACCGCCTCACCACAATATATGCGGGTGGAGGTGTATCACAATACCATAATCTCTACACAAAGCGGCCTTGCCGCCTCACCCCAATATATGTAGGTGGAGGTGTATCACAATACAACAATCTCTACACAAAGCGGCCCTACCGCCTCACCCCAATATAGGTGGGTGGAGGTGTATCACAATACCACAATCTCTACACAAAGAGGCCCTACCGCCTCACCTCAATATATGCAGGTGGAGGTGTATCACAATACCACAGTCTCTACACAAAATGACCTTGCCTCCTCACCCCAATATATGCAGATGGAGGTGTATCACAATACCACAATCACTACACAAAGTGGCCCTTCCACCTCACCCCAATATATGCGAGTGGAGGTGTATCAGAATACCCCAATCTCTACACAAAGCGGCCCAGCCGCCTCACCCCAATATATGCGGGTGGAGGTGCATCACAATACCATATATAAACTCAAAGCTACATGATTAACATTACATTTAAGGTCGTAATTTCTCATATCATTGGAATACTTCATGTTCATGCTCATCATGGAGAAACACAACTCATTACATTAGCACATGCATGGTAAATCAATAAGTCGATTTCAATGGCACATGAGCCCAATTTCTTTTCTTAAGGTTCATCATCATTTAGCATAGGACATCTCCCTTTCATCTTGTTTTTCACTCACTTGACATCTTGAGGTCATTAGCTAAGTTCATGACTCTTGGGACTTAACATCGAAGTCATTTGCATTGATTATTTTAGAAACATACATACTATGATTGAAACCATTGGGACATACAACGCCTCATAATTCTCATCTTGGCAAACAGCCACATTTCATGTTCATACTATCATTTACTTGTACTTGCCATGGGTGATCATAAAACATTAAGAGCATTTAAAACATTTAGGAACACCATAGCCTTTACTCATAAGAACGTAGGAGCTTATAACACATTGGAAACAAAACTACAAATACGATCATCTCATAACCTTTCACACCATATATCACTTCATTCGTACTTTCAATCACTTACAATTATTTTATTGGCTCTCTTGGCCATACATATGATTATTCTTTCATGGAACAATGGTCGTATTTCATATTCCACACTTTCATATATTTCCTTTCATGGATCATCATCATAAATATCAACATATAAAATATTTAGAAAATCACAACTTTAGGTTCAATTGTAATGAATGCTTTAAACACAATAGGTTTCTTTCCAAGAAATGGAGTAAAATAATTGGCAATCAAATAACAATTTAAGATCATAAATGAGTAACACCATTTATTCTTGAAATAATTTTCCCCAAAAAGGGCAATACACAATTTCCACTCACGAATATGTAAAAACACAAAGCACATTGAAAATACTCAGAAAGCATAGCATTAGTTAAAACAGCCACTTATGGGCATGACTTGAATACATAGGCTTTTAGGCAATTCTATTTTCAAAGTCAATTAAGAACAGTGGAATCAAGGCTCATTTCATAACCTTTCTCACATCATTTCATTTTCTCACTTTCATTATGGGCACGGTGGTCACGCTTTACATCTCCAACCCATTCCTTTTTCTTTCAAGCATCCTTATAGATTATCAACAACAAGGCCTTTCAACTCAAGACTTTAGGTAAACATATGAGCAATAGGAGTTTTAGACGCATGGGGTATTATTTCCTAGTTAAGCATAATGGACTTTCATTTAAAACACAACTCAAAGCCATAATATTTTAATACACATATCATTCTTGAACACCTTCCCAAAGGATAACATAATGTAATAGGAACATTCGGAACACATTTTGAATACATAATTCTCGACCCTTGCTTACTCGGGACAATCAAATTTATTGGGAACAACTCGAAACATGAGAATAAGGAACTTGAGTCAACACTACTTGAAACTTACGGGAACATCATGAAATTCATTTCTAAAAGAGTAGTTTAGCCAACATACCTTGCTTGAGCTTTCCTTAGATTACTACAATGTTCTAGAAATCCTAGCAACTTTAATATATTTAGAAACATAACAAAAGTGAACCATAATTAGGAAAATATTCGTGGGTTTACCTCATTTAAGCATTTCATCAAACACTTGGTGTGCAAATTTGACTACAAGGATCTTTTACAAGATTTTCTTCACCCCACAACCAATTCAATACTAAGAGTTTACTCCTTTTAGTTAAATAACCTCCCTTATGGTTACATTTATATACAAGGAGCAACTCCCACACGTAAGAATCATACTTCTCATGACCTACCTTCAGTCCAAATCCCGAAATTTACGGCTAGGGAGTAGAACCTTATCTCTTAGATGAATATCTTGTGATTGGCTTCATTGATTCTTGAAGATTGGGGAAAGAATGGATGATGCGGGCAGCAGAATCCATTATGCGATAGCATAATGGTTTTTTTTAAAATTTGCCCGTTCTCGGCTCCACTTTGCAATGCTTATGCGGTCCGCAGAACCGTTATGCGGTCGCAAAATTGACCGTAGAATCACATTCTTCTGCCAAAATTTTCCATCAACACTTTAGCACATTCTTCAACACAAAAAGTCCGCACCGTGGCTCGTTTTCTACTATCCTCAAACCCATTAGCCTACCTCGGCATCACGAAACCTTAAATTCCTTTGCAAAACTTTACGGGGCCTTACAAAAACACACAATAAGTTCAAAACACTACCAATTAAAGCTCAAATACAAATAAAGTGCAGTGAATTAGAGTGCAATAAGCGACTAAAACACAAGATTATAGCCTACCATCAACACCCTACACTTAAACCATTGCTCGTCCTCGAGCAATCAAACTACACTTCATATAGACACGACCTTTTTCAACAACTCTAATAACTTATCACACCAAGAATATTTAAAACCGATTAAATACAATAATGTAACATTCTAGCCTCAAGATTTGACTCAAAAGCACCATGCATTTTTTATAACCCGCTCACTTACTCTAACACATAGGTCAATGACATTACCTTTCCTTCATGAATCAAGTGCCCTCACACAACAATGGAGAGTAGTTCCACACACAATAAAATTTAATAACAATCAGGAACTCAAGATAGAAAGAATTCACTCACTCTCAGAAGTAACATTCATATGCCACAAAAGATGTACCATAGGCTTGCCCGTAGTGTACTACTCTACTAATTGAGCTCATTCAATCAAGGATCAAGTTGGACTTTAGTTGGTTGTAATGTAGGCTACGGAATAGGTAAGATACATTTAGAAATAAGAGTTACTACACCTCCCTAAGCACTTTAATACATACAATTAACCATTCAAAGCCCCACACTTACGTCAAACTATAACTCTACCTTCACATCAATATACATTAACTCCCTACTTCTTTAAGCACAATTACATCAAGAGTCTACTATCTAGGAATAGATTTCACCATCATACACTCAAGTGACTCTTACACTTTCAAAACATTGCACCTTTCTCCTTATTTCAATAGTTCCACTCACAAGCCAAAACAACCACCCCACACTTGAACTTTTACAAAGTTCATAACAATTTCAAGTGCTCACGAGTGGTATAAGGTTCAAATAGATTGTCAATTCAAACAAATGGGTAAGGCTTGTAATGTGGTTGCCAATGAAACAGGATTATAGGCTCAACGGGGTTAACTAGAATACATAACAATTAGGTGGGTAAAAGTATATATTTGGCTCAACAAAGAAATGCCTATATCACTTCCTAGACTGAATAAAACTACTATTTCACTTTGCAAACACACGGGGCAAGTTCTAGACATCAAATGCAATGTATAGAATACACAAAACCTCACACACACATGGCACATAACTCACTCAGGATTGGACTATCAAGACACTCTAGTCAAAGCAGTTAAGCAAAGTTAAGATCATACAATTTAAAGTATTTATGCAAGAGTCAAAAACTGAGCCTAAAGTCACAACTAAAGCAATTACTATTCTCAAGGTATCATATTGTCATGAGATATTGCCATGAATTCAACTCGCAGCACAAGGTTTCCTAATGCTCTACAAAATAAAAACTTACTACACCCGGTTCAAACAAAACCATTAGAAAAGAATCGCTGCATAAAGTAAAACCAAGGGTGAATTATTACACTACCTAACAAAATAAAATCTTTTTATCTTTTTTCTTTCGACTTTAATCCCTCAAGAAACCATCGATGATATCCATCATCGGGAAAAATCAAAAAAATTTAAAAAATTATGTTTTTTTCTATCTCTAACTACTACAACTAACAAATAGAAAACTAATATACATACATACATACAACATATCCTCCACCCCACACTTTAAGTTGTGCCATATCCCCATGACAGATAATTAAAAAGTATAAAGTAGAGGAAACTTCCCTTAATCTCTAGTCGGGGTCTGATCAAAGTCGGGCTCTACTCCACGCTGGCGAACTAGTACACATCCATGCAGATAGCTTCTTCTTAGCCTTCTTGGGGTACACCCCACACTTATCTTTCTCAATCACTGTAGTTTTCTCGCTCACCGCATCCTTCTCTTTTGAGCCCTTCACTTTCCACTCAACACTCGCAGCTGGTTTTTCCTTTTGTGCCCCCTTTTCTACATCCATCTTGAAAGTCACAGTCTCCTCACCCACTCTAAGCATGAGTTTTCTCTCATGTATATCCAATATAGCTCTACCAATCTCTAAGAATGGCCTTCCTAGGATGAGGGGGGCCTCCTTGTTTTCCTCCGTATTCACCACTATAAATCCACATGAAATACGAACTTATCCACTCGAACTAACATATCTTCCACTATCCCCTCGGGTATTATAGTCGTTTGGTCGGCCAACTGCAAAAATATGGGTGCAGACCTTATCTCTCCAATCTCCTTCTCCAGTTTTCTGTAAATAGGTAGAGGCATTAAATTAATTGTGGCACTAGAATCACATAAAGATTTATCAAAATTAATAGTTCCTAAAGAGTAAGGTATAGTAAAACTCCCTGTATCTCCACACTTTTGTGGGAGTTTATTTTGCAATATCGCACTACAATGCTCTGTAAGCTTGACCACTGAAGTCTCTCCTATCTTCCTCTTCTTTGTCAGGATTTCCTTCAAGAACTTGGCATAAGCAGGCATTTGCGAGAGCACTTCTGTGAATGGTAAGTTTACATGAACCTGTTTCAGCACATTAAGAAATCTCCCAAGCTGCTTGTCTAGCTTTTCTTTATATAGCTTTTGGGGGAAAGGTAGTGCAGGCATATGCTCTCTCTCATCATGTTCCTCCCTTCTCGAAATTTCTCACTTTTTCTTTTTCTCAGATTTCATTGGGCCTTTCTTCTTCTTGTCCTCATCACCTTTCCGCTGCTCCCCACTTTCTTTTTCAAGTATCACATCTTTTTGGATCGCGATGGGGTCTTTCAATACTTGCCCACATCTTAGAGTTACATCATGCACTATTTCTTTGGGATTTCTCTCAGTATCAGCAGGGAGAGTTCCTGGAATATTCTCAGACAATAGAGTGGCTAGCTGCCCTACCTGTCTTTCCAGGTTTCGAAAACCAGTGCCCAATTCTTTGATAGATGCTCCATGTTCCCGTGTAGTTGCGCTATGAGTTTCAAGCCTCTCATCAGTTTTCTAAATAAAGGCCGTTATGAGATCTTCTATGCCAGAATGAATGGGATGTTGAGGCTGAAATTGCTGCCTCTGCTGATTTTGGAATGCTGGAGCTCCTTGTCCTTGGGGTCTAGAATTATTTTGTTGCCATGCATTTGCGATACCCCCAGGTGAACTCCATGACAAATCGGGGTGCCTCTGACCCATTAAAATTGTAGTTTTCCACAACATTCACTTCCTCAGTTGAGGATTGACACTCATGAGTAGGGTGTCCTCTTCTACATATATCATAATTTGCGTGGGTCTCATTTTGTATTGAGGCTAAGGTCAGCTTTCGTATTTCTTTATTCATAGCATCAAGTTGTATCTGCACAAAAGTAGTAGCATCAACTTGGTGAACACCAGTTGATCTTCCTCTTTCAGCACTCTCAGAAGGCTACTGATTTGCATCTTCATACAACTCATCAAGAATTGTAACTATCTTCTATGGTGTCTTCTTCATCAATGGGCTTCCAGCTGCATTACTCAATGTTCTCCGTGAGGTTGGTGTCAATCCATCCCAAAAGTCCTAGAGTTGCATCCAGAGTTCAATTCCACTATGTTGACACTTTCGAACAATCTCCTTAACCCTCTCCCATACTTCAAAAATAGTTTCAGTCTCTTTCTGGCATAAGTTATGGATTTCCCTTCTAAACTTTTCTGTCTTAGCTGAGGAGAAATATTTATCAAGGAATTTTCTGGTCATCTCCTCCCATGTTCTAATCGATCATGTGGGCAAGCTTCGAAGCCACTGCTTTGCATCATCTTTGAGTGTGAAGGGGAATGCCCTTAAGTACAATGCATCTTTTGACACACCATTGTATTGAAAGGTGTTCATAATCTAGTCGAAATCCATTAGATGTGTATTTGAATCTTCGTTTATCTCCCCTCTAAAGACACAACAATTTTGAAGGGTTTGAAGCAACCATTGCTTTAATTCAAAATTGTTGGCTGCAATCGGAGGTGGTCTGACACTTGATAATCCTTAGATGTAAACCGGTCTAGCATAATCGCCAAGTGGTCTCCCATGTATGGGAGCTATATTTCCGAACTAGTCTGCATCCAAGTGTTGATTTTACGCTATTCTCCGACCCCTCTCTTCTTCATAAATAATCCGAGAATCTCTAATAGCTGCTTCCTCAACATCCCGTGCAGCTTTTTCTCATTGTTGGGCTACCTCTCTTGCAGCCAAATCTAAATTATCACCACCTTTTCCAGCCATAAGTTCTTTGGTTAAGGATTGCCCAACCTTTTCTGATGTTTCAGTGAGATTTCTTTCCTTTCTCGTAGTTGTTTTTCTATCTTTGGTTCGTATGGTAGCACTTCTTTAGTAGAAGCCCGAGTCATGCACCACTCTTAACATGTAACTTGTGCACAGTCAACGAACATCAAACTTAAAAAGAGAAAAATAAAATAAAATAAAAAGAAAAATTCATAAATTAACACTACAAACTATTTCAAACAATATTGATTGCCAATCCATGTCAACGACGCCAAAATTTGACGAGCGCAAAACACATACTCAAATTCTACTCGCTAATCAAATATAGTATAGTATAATATCGTATCCACAGGGATTGGATTTAAACAGTATTTTCATAGTTTCTAGCTTGGTTGATATCCAAGAGGATCAAAAATTGAGATTTATACGATGTCTAACTAAAATTAACTAAGAATCTAAAGTTATTGACTAATGACAATCGAAACAAGGAATAAGCAAAGAAAGTTATCAATGGGAGAAGATAGGGTTTTGATAGGATAGGTGCAAGATAATTGTTTGGGATCTAACTCTAGATAATTCACTTCTAATGTTTAAGTGAGTCTCTCGAATTCACTCAATTATTAGTTCACACGTTCAGCAAAAACTCCTCTCTCGATTAAGTCTCAACCTCGGGAGATGAACCAATTTAAGCACGTGAAGATATGCAAGAATGTATAGTGGATTGGTCTTTAGGAGAACCTCTCTCGATTATCCTCCTAACTAGGTTTAATCAATGATTCAACTAGCCTCTTTCAATTTCTAAGAAGAATTAATGAACTCAACCAACAATATAATGCAAAGATATCAAAAGTTATGCATCTCTCGATTACATGAACTAGTGAATATAGATGCATCAATTAAAATATCCAAAAACGCTTCAATACATAAAACTAGAGTTGTGATCCACAAACAATCATCAATATACCAAATCCATCAAACCCTAAAGAGAACTACTCCATAGATATGGAGTAAGTCATCACAAATAAAATTAAAGTATAGGAAAACATAAATTCAATCCAAACTCGGGTCTTGAGTGTGGAAGGAATGATGAAATCCTTGTGCTTTCGCTACTCCAACTCCTCCTTAGCTTCCTTCGGTCTAAAGTATATCAAAAGTCCAGAAAATAACGTTTTTCGATGTATTTATACCAAGTAGGGTCGGCCCCAGATGAAACCACCCTTTCATAGCCCAAATAGGATTTTCACTCTGTAAAACTTGCACAGGCGCGCATCAAAATAGTCAAATTTCTGGAACTTGCATGCCATTATCTGGAACCACAAACCCTTCAGGTTGTTTCATGTAAATTGCTTCCTCCAAATCTCCATTTAAGATGGTTGTTTTAACGTCCATTTGATGAATATCAAGACCATATACCGCAGCTAATGCTACTAACGTTCGTATGGACATAATTCTTGTAACTGGAAAGTATGTATCAAAATAGTCAAGACCTTCTCGTTGTCTATACCCTTTGACCACAAGTATTGCCTTATATTTATCAATTGTACCATCATCTTTCATTTTCCTCTTAAAAATATATTTAGAACCCAACGGTTTATTGCCTGGAGGAAGATTAGCTAATTCCCATGTATGGTTATTCAGTATGGATTCTATTTCACTATTGACAGCCTCTTTCCAAAATAATGATTCAGAAGAAGACATGGCTTCTTTAAATGTTCGTGGCTCATTTTCCCATAATAAAGTCACAAATTCTAGTCCGAATGAAGTAGTCGTTCTTTGACGTTTACTATATCTTGGATCCTCCTGATTATACATACTTTCTTTAGATCCTTCACCAATGGACTCACATTCTTTTTTATACGGATATATATTTTTGAAAAATTCAACATTATCTGATTCTATAACCGTATTATTATGACTGTCGGGATTTTCTTATTTATGAACCAGAAATCGATATGCTTTACTATTTGTTGCATATCCTATGAAAATAAAATCAACGGTTTTCGGTCCTCTCTGCACCCTTTTGGGTTTAGGAACTTGCACTTTTTCCAAACACCCCCACACTTTAAAATAATTCAAGTTGGGTTTCTTTCCTTTCCATTTTTCATATGGATTGGATTGCGTTTTTCTATGGGGTACTCGGTTTAATATCCGGTTAGCCGTAAGAATAGCTTCCCCCACAAGTTATGTGGAAAACCAGAACTTATCAATAAAGAGTTCATCATCTCCTTTAATGATCGATTCTTTCTTTCCGCAATCCCTTTAGATTGGGGCGTGTACGGGGCCGTAGTTTGATG
Organism: Nicotiana tabacum; assembly: GCF_000715075.1. Taxonomy (NCBI): domain Eukaryota; kingdom Viridiplantae; phylum Streptophyta; class Magnoliopsida; order Solanales; family Solanaceae; genus Nicotiana; species Nicotiana tabacum. The sequence continues at coordinate 42,339,472 of NC_134096.1, forward strand.
AATAATTCCATATTATAAACATATCTCTTCAGAAGGAGATTCGTATTCACCACCCCTATCACTTCTTATCATTTGATTTACTTGTTAAGTTGCATTTCAACTTCATTTTTGTATTGTTTGAAGGCGTCTATTGCTTCATCTTTACTATTAAGTAATTAAACATGGTAATATCGAGTACTATCGTCAATAAAAGCTATGAAATACTTTTTTTCACCGCGAGATGGTATTGACTTCATATCGCAAATATGTTTGTGAATGATGTCTAAAGGATTTGAATTCCTTTCAACTGACTTACAAAGATTTTTAACATAATTAGATTCGACACATATTTTATATTTTGATTTGTCGCGTTCAAACTTAGGTAATACTTCTTAATTAATCAGTTTTTGCAAGATTTTATAATTGACATGTCCTAAACATATATGTCAAAAATTATTTGACTCAAGTAAGTAAGAAGAAGATGAAAATTTATTATTGTCAACTTCCATTGCATTTAGCTTGTAAAGGCCCTTAGTAAGGTAACGTTTTCCTAAGTTCATCTCGTTCTTACTTATTACAACTTTGTCTAGAAAAAAATACAGTTAAACCCGTTCTTGACGAGAAGTGAAATAGAAACTAAGTTCTTCCTTATTTTAGGAACACGACAAACATTGTTCAGAGTTACCACCTTGCCAGAGGTCATCTTCAGAAATATCTTTCCATAACCTTCAATTTTGGCCATTGCAGAATTTCCCATAAAAATGGTCTCGTCGGGTCCAGCGGGAGCATATGAAGTAAATTCTTCTCTAACAGCACAAACATGGCGGGTGGCTCCAGAATCAATACACAACTCCTTAGGATTCCCCACAAAGTTGCATTCAGATAACATAGCGCACAAGTCATCAATATCATCATTTGTTTCGACCATATTTGTTTGACCCTTTTTCTTCTCTTTCTTCGGAGCACGATGTAACACTCTAAAAATTCGAACTATATGTGGACATGGTAAATGAGTATTAATGTGACATCTTAGACATATGAAGTCCTATCAGGATAAGTATGGGTAGAGATAGTTGTTTTGGAATCAAGATAGAGTGAGGCGCATAAGATTCGATAAAATCAACTAAGTTTACGGAAGGTTTGTCTTCTAGAAGGATTTAGTGATGATCTATTGGGTATTTGGGAAAATAGTAAACATGAAAGTTGTAGCCAATTGAAATAGCTTTCCAACTATATAATGTGTAGCCCGAAAGGATTTCTGAGCAAAACGTTATGTATATTTTACTAGACAATGAACAGTATGCGCACCCCGGTGCGCGCCCAGATGGTCCCGTGCGCGGATGTGCACTTGTGGCAGTGTTATTGCCCTGCTGCACAGTTGGACCTTCAGGTGCATGGGAGCTCAACCGGGGGTCATTTTAGAAGCCCTACCTCGTCCCCCACACCTTAAAATACAAAAACTTACTCTAGAAAGGGAAGCTCTCAAGAACCTAACTCCTCAAAGGTCCCTCCACCATCCAAGGTAAGTTCTAATGGTGATTCTAAGTTAATTCCAATTCTGTAATACCTTATTAACATAGTTAAACCCTTTAAATCATTAGATATTTGATTGAGACATCATGGTTGAGAAAAGAAACCCTAGAGCTCGAATTCAAGAGGATTGAACGTCAAAAGGTAGTATCTTCGCCCTCTAATTGATTATAGCATTGGACAAATGATTATAGACTCTAAGTTCATGAGATATGAGTTGATGGATTTGATAGAAAATCATTAATGATTATAGGTTTGGGTTGTTGATTGTTGATTATTGATTAAGGGTATTGTTTATCTTATGGATGATGAAGAATGATATTGATTACAAGAAATTTGAGATTTTAGAATTTATCTAGGAGCAAGAGAATGGCTTGTTGGGGGGTAGAAATACCCTTAATGAGGTCTATGAAGCTTTATGCCAACCAAAAGTTTGATAAAATGCCTAAGTGACCAAAACATGAGTATTATTGCTAATATGGAATCCTTTTGCCTTGTATTGATATAGATTAAAGTTTAAAGGGGTGGTGAACATTGTAATACGCTCAAGAGAAGGAAGTTAAGGTATGTGAGGCTAATTCTCTATCTTTGGAAATGTTAATGATTCTCCCTACACTACGTTTCTTTTACAACGTTACTAATTTCTTCAGAAATATAGTTAAACCTAGTTCCTTGAATAGTTACAAAACTTCCATTCTCTAGCTTCATAACTCTTTCATGACTTTCATTCTGAACGTTGTGAGCTTAGTGTGTAATCAATATAGACTTGGGTCTAATGCCTATGAGTCTTAGTCTAGATTACTCAGCATGCCATAAACAATTGAACTTTCAGTTTTCATAATTAGTTCAAGAATATATGTCTCAGTCTAGTCCTATTCAATATTCCAATATCATGTAACTCAATATGATTCAGTAATTCAGCATCGCATATTAGTTCCTAAATTTAAATCCATGAATGTTGAACGCCTATATTTGGGTATGCGGAAGTAGTTTATGCTTTATGCATGTTTGGGATTGAGGCCGTAGTTTATGCTTTATGTATGTTTGGGCCTGAGGCCTATGCTTTATGGATTTTGGGCCTGAGGTCGTAGTTATGTATATGTATACTTGGGCCTGAGGCCGTAGCTTGTGCACATATATTAGGCCCGAGGCCGTAGTTTATTCAGATAGACAGGTGGTTCATCATTCAGAAGAGGGAGTATTCATATCCTTACTTCCTTTGTTCAGTTCAGCTATCAGTTATCATTTCAGTTATCAGTTATCAGTTATCATTTCAGTTATCAGTTATCAGTATTCATTTTAGTTAAACTTATCATTTCAGTTATTAGTTATCAGATATCAGTTATCACTATAGTTATCAGTTATCAATTCAGTTTCAGTTTCATCATTTACAGTTCTTTCTTTCAATTGCTTTACATACCAGTGCAATTCAAATGCACTGCCGTCCCTTTTGCCCGGGGCCTGCATCTCATGATACAGGTAATGATTTACAGGTTGATGACTCATAGCGCTAGGATTCTTGTACCAGCTATTTGGTGAGCCCCAGTTCTTTTGGGGCATTATCATTACAATATAGTCTTTCGGTATTTACAGACAATCAGTGTTTAGGTACTTCATTGGAGGCTTCATAGACTAGAGTAACACTTAGACCGGGTCACATACTTTTCATGTTAAGCAATTTTGCTACATATATGTTTCAGACTTATGTTTGTATTTTCGCACATTCATTTATATCATTAAGACTTTCAGTATATCAACATATGTTAGTGTATCTTCCGTATTCAGTAGGTTATGATATCACATGTTGATTCAGCCAGCCAGATGATTTGCTCAGTCACACGTAGTCAGGCACCGAGTGCCGTGTAACATCCAGGCAGGTTCGGGGCGTGACAAATCTTGGTATCAGAGCACTAGGTTCAAGTGTCCTAGGGAGTCTATGAAGTCGTGTGTAGTGGAGTTTCCTTTATATGTGTGTGCCGGCCATGCATATAAATGGTTAACTACCAAAACATTTGGATTGTCTTATTTCTTTCTACTCTAGATCGTGCCATGAAGCTTAGAGCAATGGATAACTTTCTCTTCCTATCGAATTCCAGACGTATCGAATTCCCAAGTGACGAGCAGGAAAAACTCAAGGTCCTAGATAGGATGATTTCCCATTGGGGTATAATTATAAAGTACATGTTGGTAATAAATGATACTTGAGAGGATGTTGAAAGTGGGATGCAATAGATAGTAGTACATATTAGAGCATAACCTAATCAGAAAGTACAAAAGCAGTTATCATATTTCATGGTTATCAGTTTACCTCAATTACCAGTTATACAAACTTTCAGTCACCAGGTTTATGATTATTCAGTATGTCGGTATTCAGTTATTAGTTACCAGATCTCTAATTTTCAGTGTATCTAAATTATGGTGACTTGTGAGTATACAGTGATGCCTATGGGTGCTAAAGGAAAATGTAAGTAACAATGATTATAGTGAAATCTTCACATGTTTTAGGTTCGAATTAAGACCCAAGAGTCACTGAGTGGTGCAAGAAGTGATTTATCATATGATGGTATACTCTGAAGGACAAGTTTGTGTATGGTAGTGTATCCATATGTGTTTTACCTCATGAAACAATTTCATTTTTAATTCTTGGAAATGGAGTCACAGGTTGGATGATGATAGTTTAGATATCAGACCCCATGGCATAACAGGTTAAGGATTTAACCACAACGGGCACATAATTGACCACTATAGTTTTGGATAGAAAAGAGCCTAAGGGCAAAATATCTAGGAGTCAGAAATATTTGTTATTACCAAGGATTTGTTTTTCATATGACTCATGCATATGAATAAGAATATATGATGTATGAAATGGGAACCAAGAGAAGTCGATATTGAATTTCAGGGGATGATTTTAAGTTGTTCAAATTTATTCAAGTCAGAGTGAGAAAGTACCACGTTAGTAAGTTACTATAAGAAGCAGTTATTATTGTGAGATAAAAGATATGACAGTTCTCCCTTAGGTTATGTGACCAAGTATTTACCCCGGATGTTTATAGTCTGATATGATGTTGAAGTGTATAGAAAGTTTGGGATTAGATATTCCAATTTCTTGTAAGACATGTGAAATTTCCCTAAGTGTGATCCATGTACATAGTTCAAAAAACAAAGATAGTATGCGACTGTAGAATAGAGTCGGATGGTGAGGGAAGTTAGGAATAACCTTATGCTTCACTTTAGTTATTCAAAGCAGAATAAGAAGACATGATGCTAGCAGGTGGTTAGTAAAATAATATTAAGTAAGTTTTGAGTGGATACAATGAATTAGCAATTTTAGCAGCGCTAGTGGAGGTACAATTTGATTTACTTAGCCAGGTTAACACTAGTGAATGGGTAACAGTTTGAAACACCGAACACATGTTAGAACCCTAAGATTTTAAGTCAAACCCGAAGTTTAGTGGCATTGAAAGAAAAAAAATAGTTAGGCCCTAAGAGAGCAAAATACAGAAGAATAGTCTTTAAGAGTTATCAAAATGGGGTTATCCCAAGATTGATAGTGTGAGCAGAGTTAAATCATTAAGATTGTATATGATAATTATAAATACAGTAGCTTTCTGTTTATGTAAGTAATCTAGTTTTTCCTAGTACGAAAGATTGCTCAGAAGTAAGTCGGGAGATGAGTCTTCATTGATGTAAAGTGCAAAGAATTATAGAAGATAAGGAAAGTTATCAGATCCCAACAAAAGAGAAGGATCCACAAGTACAAGACCTTAACCTTTGGTCTAAAGGGAGATGTGAAAATCGCCATTAAGTCTAGTTGGAGATTTGAAACCCGTATAGTGAGCATGGGATATAAATACTATAAAATCATGTATAGTTATATGTCATGAGTGTAGTGTCATTGCGCGAGACTTTAATCTTTGGAGTAATGGTCAAAGACTTAGCTCACAACAATTCTATAAGTGTTTTCAGGAAGTACCTTAAAAAGATAATCAAGTATGGGAAGTATAGCTCATGATTGAGGCAGACAAGAGAACTACGATGAAAGAAGTTCACCGCTTAGCCGAGCAAAGAGTTCGGCTTTCGGACTCCGAAGATGGTTGAGTTGTTGTCCAGAGTGGGACTTGTTCCTCCTTAGTAGCCCAAATGGAGGAGAAACAATTTGATGATCCATACTTGTTGCAATTAAAAGAGGGGATTCACAATAAGACTGTGGCTTTTGAACAAGCGGGTGATGATGATACTTTGAGGTACCAAGACAGATTATGTGTTCCAACCATAGATGGACTTAGAGAAGGAGGATCATGTTAGAAGTCCATAATTCCATGTATTCTATTCACCCAGTTTCACTAAAGATGTATCATGCTCAAGGAGATTTATTGGTGGAACGACATGGAAAAGTACGTCATAGACTTTGTGGCCAAGTGTCCGAATTATCCGCAAGTGAAAGTCGAGCATCAGAAAGCCCAGTGTTTTACCACAAAATACACATATTCTTGAGTGGAGATAGTAAATATAGAATTCATAACATGATTATATTTCTCAATTGGAAAGCATGATTTGATTGGGTGATTGTAGATCAACTTACCAACTCAGATCACCTCTTGCTAGTGAAGACTACAGATTCAGTAGAGGATTATGCCAAGTTGTATATCCAAGAAATTATCAGAGTGCATTAGACTCCGTTGTTCATCATTTTATATCATGGTGCTCAATTTACAACGAACATTTAGAAATCCTTTCTGAAAGGATTAGGCACAAGTTTTTCATCCTCAGAAAGATGGCCAGGCGGAGCGCATTATTCAGACACTTGAGGATATGTCCTTGATGTTGAAGGTAACTGGGATGATCACATACCTCTCATTGAGTTTGCTTATAATAACAACTACCACTCTAATATCAAGATGGCACCGTATGAAGCTATGTATGGGCAAAAGTGTAGATCGCCAATTGGTTGGTTCAAAGTTGGTGAAGCAGAGTTGTTGCGACCAAATTTGGTCTATCAGACTATGGAGAAAGTCAAGCTGATTCTAGAGCATTTGAAGACATTAGAGTTTCGAGTTGATGATTAGGTGTTTCTGAAAGTTTTTCCTGTGAAAGGCGTTATAAAATTTGGGAAGAAAGGAAAGCTCAGTCCCAGATACACCGGGCCCATCTAGAATCCTACGAAGGGTCGTACAAGTAACTTATGAGTTAGAGTTGCCACCAGAATTGGGGGATGTACAACCAGTATTTCATGTGTCAAGTTATAACATTCAAGTTTCTAGTACTCAGATACTTATGCTAGTTCAGTAGTTAGATACTCATGTCAGTTCAGTACTTAGATACTCATGCCAATTCAGTACTCAGATATTCATGCCAGCTTAGTACTCAAATATTGATATAGGTTTAGTGCTCAGATATCCACGTCAATTTAGTATGCAAATATTTGTGCCAGTTCAGTGTTCATATATCCATGTTAGTTCAGTATTCACATATCCATGGCAGACCAGTATTCGCGTATATGTTTCATGTTATGCGTATTATGATGCCCTGTGAGGCTTGTGATATGCTATAATAGATGGAGGGTGTTTTGAAGAAATGTTGAAGGTAACTAAACTTTTCATTTAGACCTTATATTATAATCTCCATGACTTTCAGTATTCAATCAACTTAATATTCAGTCAATGCAGTAGCCATTCAGTTCAGTATCTCAGCAGTTTAATGATCATGTTTTCATTCAGTTTAGTATGCAAATGTTCATGAAAGTCCAGTGTTCACATGTTTCCACCAGACCCGTTTAAGGTCCAGAGTTAGCCGAAGTTACAGTCAGGACAATCATTCGAGGATGAATGATCCCAAGGAGGAGATAATGTAACACTCCAAAAATTCAGATTATGTGTGGACATATTAAATGAGTATTAATGTGACATCTTAGACATATGAAGTCCTATTGGGATGAGTATGTGTGGAAATAGTTGTTTTGGAATCAAGATGGAAAGTGAAGCGCATAAGATTCGATAAAAGCGACTAAGTTTACGGAAGGTCTGTCTTCTAGCAGAATTTCGTGCAGATCTGTTAGAAATTTGGGACAACATAAAACATGAACGTTGTAGCCCATTGAAATTGACTTTCAACGATATATTGTGGTGCCTGAATGGAATTTTGAGTAAAATGTTATGTGCATTTTACTGGACAATGTGCAGTATGCATGCCCCAATGCGCGCCCAGATGGTCCCGTGCGCGGATGCGCACTTGTGGCAGTTCTACTGCCCTGCTACGTGTCCAGGTGCGCGGTTGGGACTTCAGGTGCACAGGAGCGCACCCGGGAGTCATTTTATAAGCCCTACCTCATCCTCCACACCCCAAAACACAAAAACTTGCTCTAAAAAGGGAAGCTCTCAAGAACCTAACTCCTCAAAGGTCCCTACACCATCCAAGGTAAGTTCTAATGGTGATTCTAAGTTAATTTCAATTCTCCAATACCTTATTAACATGGGTAAACCCTTCAAATCATTAGATATTTGATCGAGACATCATGGTTGAGAACAAAAACCCTAGAAATCGAATTCAAGAGGATTGAATTCATTTTCAAGTTTCAACATTTATAGTTCTTTCTTTCAGTTGCTTTACATACCGGTGCAATTCAAATGTATTGATGTCCCTTTTGCCTGGGGCCTGTATCTCATGATGCAAGTAATAATTTACAGGTTGATGGCTCAGAGCGTTAGGATTCTCGTACCGGCTATTTGGTGAGCCCTAATTCTTACGGGCCATTATCATTACTTTACAATCTTTCAGTATTTACAGACAGTCAGTGTTTCTGTACTTCATTAGAGGCTTCATAGACTAGAGTAACACTTAGACTGAGTCACAAGCTTTTCATGTTAAGCAGTATTGCTATATATATGTTTCAGACTTATGTTAGTATTTCCTCACATAAATTTATATCATAGTATATCAGCATATGCTAGTGTATCTTCCGCATTTAGTATGTTATGATATCACATTTTGATTTAGCCAGCCAGTTGATTCTCTCGGTCACACGTATTCAGGCACTGAGTGTCATGTTACGTCCAGGCCCAAGTTCGGGGTGTGACACACGACATTCTGCATATTTGTGTCCAACTTTCCACAGTTATGGCAGTTTCCCTTGAATTTCTTCTTGCTGGGATAGTTGTTCGGTCCAGAAGACTTCTTTCTCTTTTTCAGATTAGTTGGAGCAGTCTCAACAATATTTTCTCCCATAATTGTTGAGTTCCCATGTATCTTCTTTTCTGTAGCTTTAATGTTATCTTCGATTCTCAATCGAACGATGAGATATTCGAGTTTCATCTCCCTGCACTAGTGTTTCAAGTAGTTCTTAAAGTCCCTCCATAAAGGTGGCAACTTCTCAATCATTGCTGCAACTTGAAATGCCTCATTGATGACCAAACCTTCAATAAAAAAATCATAATTAGTAATAAAATTAATACTTTCAACATAAGCATTAATTCGGATTATACCTTCAGCTAGGAGATCATGAATTATAACTTGCAGCTCTTGAACTTGGGTAATGACAGGCTTGTTGTCTACCATCTTACTATTTTTTGCATATCCTATGAAAATATAATCAACGGTTTTCGGTCATATCTTTACCCTTTTGGGTTTAGGAGCTTGTACTTTTGCCAAATACCCCCACACTTTAAAATAATTCAAGTTGGGTTTCCTTCCTTTCAATTTTTCATATGGAATGGATTGCATTTTGATATGGGGTATTCGGTTTAATATCCGGTTAGCCATAAGAATAGCTTCCCCCCACAAGTTCTGTGGCAAACCGGAACTTATCAATAAAGCGTTCATCATCTCCTTTAATGATCGATTCTTTCTTTCCGCAATCCCATTGGATTGGGGCGTGTACGGGGCCATTGTTTGATGAATAGTTCCATATTCTAAACATATCTATTCAAAAGAAGATTTGTATTCGTCACCCCTATCACTTCTTATCATTTTGATTTTCTTGTTAAGTTGTGTTTCATTTTCATTTTTGTATTGCTTGAATACGTCTATTGTTAAGGTCCCTCCACCATCCAAGGTAAGTTCTAATGGTGATTCTAATTTAATTCCAATTCTCCAATACCTTATTAACATGGGTAAACCCTTCAAATCATTAGATATTTGATCGAGACATCATGGTTGAGAACAGAAACCCTAGAACTTGAATTCAAGATGATTGAATGTCAAAAGGTAGTATCTTCACACTCTAATTGATTATAGCATTGGATAAATGATTATAGACTCTAAGTTCATGAGATATGAGTTGATGGGTTTGATAGAAAATCATGAATGATTATAGGTTTGGGTTGTTGATTGTTGATTATTGATTAAGGCTGTTGTTTATTTTATGGATGATGAAGAATGATATTAATTATAAGAAATTTGAGATTTTAAAATTTATCTAGGGGCAAGAGAATGGCTTGTTAGGGGTAGAAACACCATTAATGAGGGCTATGAAGTTTTATGCCCACCAAGTGTTTGATAAAATGCCTAAGTGACCAAAACATGAGTATTATTGCTAATATGGAATCCCTTTGACTTGTATTGATATAGATTAAAGTTTAAAGGGGTGGCGAACGCTGTATTACGCTTAAGAGCATGAAGTTAAGGTATGTGAGGCTAACTCTCTATGTTTGGGAATGTTAATGATTCTCCCTACTCTACGTTTCTTTTACAACGTTTCTAATTCTCCTATTCAGTATTCTAGTATCATGTAACTCAATATGATTTATTATTTCAGCATCACATATTGCAGTATGATTCTCAGTTCCTGAATTTAAATCCCTAAATGTTGGACACATGTATTAGGACCTGAGACCGTAGTTTATGCTTTATGCATGTTTGGACCTAAGGCCGTAGTTTATGCTTTATGCATGCTTGGGCCTGAGGCCGTAATTTATGCTTTATGCATTTTGGGCTTGAGGCTATAGTTATGTATACATATACTTGGGCCTGAGGCCGTAGCTTGTGCACATATATTAGGCCCAAGGCCGTAGTTTATTCAGATAGACAGGTGGTTCATCATTCAGAAGAGGGAGTATTCATATCCTTACTTCCTTTGTTCAGTTCAGCTATCAGTTATCATTTCAGTTATCATTTCAATTATCAGTTATCAGTATTCATTTCAGTTATCAGTTATCAGTTATCATTTATCATTTCAGTTTCAACAGTTATCATTTCAGTTATCGGTTATCAGATATCAGTTATCACTTCAGTTATCAGTTATCAATTCAGTTTTAATTTCATCATTTACAGTTCTTTCTTTCGGTTGCTTTACATACCAGTACAATTCAAATATACTAACGTCCCTTTTGCCCGGGGCCTGCATCTCACGATGCATGTAATTATTTACAGGTTGATGACTCAGAGTGATAGGATTCTCGTACCAACTATTTGGTGAGCCCCAGTTCTTTTGAGGCATTATCATTACTTTACAGTCTTTCAGTATTTATGGACAGTCAGTGTTTCAGTACTTCATTAGAGGCTTCATAGACTAGAGTAACACTTAGACTGAGTCACAGGCTTTTCATGTTAAGCAATGTTGCTATATATATGTTTCAGACTTATGTTAGTATTTTCGCACATTGATTCATATCATTTAGACTTTCAGTATATCAGCATATGTTAGTGTATCTTCTACATTCAGTATGTTATGATATCACATGTCGATTCAGCCAGCCAGTTGATTCGCTCGGTCACACGTAATCAGGCACCGAGTGTCGTGTTACGTCCATGCCCAAGTTCGGGGCGTGACACACGATATTCTGCATCTTTGTGTCCAAGCTTTCCACAGTTGTGGCAGTTCCCCTTGAATTTCCTCTTGCTGGGATAGTTGTTCGGTCCAGAAGACATTTCCTCTTTTTCGGATTAGTTGGAGCAGTCTCAACAATATTTGCTCCCATAATTTTTGAGTTTCCACGTGTCTTCTTTTCTGTAGCTTCATTGTCCTTTTCGATCCTTAATCGAATGATGAGATCTTCGAGTTTCATCTCCTCGCGCTTGTGTTTCAAGTAGTTCTTAAAGTCTCTCCATAAAGGTGGAAACTTCTCAATCATTGTTGCAACTTGAAATGCATCATTGATGACCAAACCTTCAATGAAAAATTCGTAATTAGTAATAAAATTAATACTTTCAATATAAGCATTAATTCGGATTATACCTTCAGCAAGGAGATCATGAATTATAACTTGCAGCTCTTGAACTTGGGTAATGACAAGCTTGTTGTCTACCATCTTATAGTCCAAAACCTTGGCTACAAAAAACTTCTTCAAACCGGCATCCTCGATTTTATACTTCTTTTCCAACACCTCCCATAGTTCTTTCGAAGTTTTCACATTACTATAGACGTTGTAAAGATCATTCTCCAGTCCTCTAAGAAGGTAATCCTTGCATAAGAAATTTGAGTGCTTCCACGCCTCAGTCACAATAAAACGTTCAATCTCCGAAGTTGATTCCGGTAGAACCGGAACGTCCTCTTTGATGAACTTTTGTAGACTCAAAGTAGTCAATAGAGAACATCTTTTGTTGCCAACGTTTGAAGTCAATCCCGAAAAAAATTTCGGGGCTTTTCCGATGGAGCCGGTGGTGGCACATAACGACTAGAAGAAGCAACATTTCTCGTAGAGCCAACCACGGGGGTTCCTGTTTCTATCATTTCTGTTAGTCACAAAACAGAAAAATTGATTAACGGTGAAGTATTTAAAATCTTCAAACCGAATAAACTCTAACATAAATAGATTAAATACTACGGTGAAGATTTTATATCTTCAAACCGAGTAAACACGAGTAGAAAATCTCAAAGATTTTAATCTCATAATTGGGTAGAAAGTTACAAAGAATTTAATCTCAACCAAGGAGTAGAAATCACTAGGATTTACTCTCCCACAAACAGAATATAAGATGAATACAGAAAGAAAAAAATTAAGTTCCTTAAGCTTGTTAGTAATCTGTATTTGAAAATATATTCAAAGGCAGAAACAATGTAAAACCAGAAACGTAGAAGAATAGAATTAATCTTAGCCCACTGAATTCACAATGTTTCCTTAAGGAACTTAATCCCCTCCTAGTACCCGAGGTTTAGGACTATTTTCTCCCATGATAGAAAAGATTACCCTCACTGGTGTAGCGGTACTTCAAACCCCAGTGACCAATGAACTCAAAGAACAGTAGCAAATCATACTTACTGCTTCATTTTCTGTTAAAAACAATGCAGAAGGAAGAAGGAGAAATCAGAATTTTCCTAAGGAAAATCTGAGAGAGAGTTCATGTATTTATAGACAAAACATTGGGTAATACCGAAGAGTTGCAACTCTTCATGTAAGGTTGCAACTCAAAATGGTTGTTATATAAAACGGCCATTTACGCAAACCGCCAAATTCAAATTATAACGGGAAAATTAAAATTGAGGAAAAAATTAAATTATCGTTACAAAAATGGTCAAATTTGGATTAAATAATATTGCGTTAATTTAAATAAATTTGGTCCAAACAATTAATCAACCAATCAAATCATTTGACCAAATGCGAAGCCGAAGCCGAGACGAGTGAGCGACGACGGCGCGCGACTTGCCTTTTTCTCAACTCTTTAAGAGCTAGAAGAAGTGCAATTGTATATATACCCATCAAAACTCTTTTCCTCCTCCAATATGGGACAATGTTCCTTTGTCAAAGAGGGAAATTCAAAAAATTTATTTTTCCCTCCATTTACCATTCACTCTATTTTTAAGCTCTAACAAGCTTAAAACCCAACAATCTCCCACATGAATGTGGAATGGCTATATCACAAAAATATGTATGAAAATCTGTGTAATTTACAAGCAAGGATTAATCGCATCTGGATAAATAGGTTTTCCTTTGAACTTTTCGTAGTGAACGTATGTCGGATATACTCTATCAATCGGTAGATTTGATATCTTTGAACCGTTGAACTTTGGTGTATACATAAACAACCATAAGTAACACAACCAACCCTTAACCATCTTTAGTTCTCATTATTGTGTTCGTTTCAGCCATGAACACCGCCTAGTTTCATAAGTGCGTAGAGAACTGGCCTTGCAAAATTCTCCTTGAAGCGGCTAACACTTCACACTTACATAGGTGATTCCTAAACGTGTCATCCCGTAGATACACTCGTTGATATACCCTGTATCAAATTTAGAAACCATTAAAAAGCCTTAATGCTTTATCCTTGGTACTGAACATTGTCTCATCATGAGAATGGACCAAAACATTTGTTGATAATGTTGAACCGTCATTAATGACTTTGTTTGATCGCCTTGAACCTAGATCTTGGGATCTCGAGTCTTCTAGGTAGAGTTACCACCACAATGACTTGTCATCGGCCATAGTCCTATTCCCCTCGATGATCTTTCAACTACCTCTCTAGTTAGGTCTTTTGTAAGTGGATCCGACACATTATCACTTGACTTTACGTAGTCAATTGTGATAATACCCCCAGAAAGTAGTTGCCTAACGGTTTTATGTCTTCGTCGTATATAACGAGATTTATCGTTATACATAACACTCCCATCCCTTCCAATTGTCGCTCGACTATCTTAATGTATGCATAGTGGTGCCAACGGTTTGGGCCAAAATGGAATATCTTCCAAGAAATTTCGGAGCCATTCAGCTTCTTCACTGGCTTTATCTAAGGCTATAAACTCAGCCTCCATTGTAGAGCGGCCAATACAAGTTTGTTTGGACGACTTTCAAGATACCTCTCCTCCATTAATAGTGAATATATATCCACTTGTAGATTTAGAATCAGTTGAACCGGTGATCCAATTTGCATCACAGTGTCCCTCAATCACCGCAGGATAATTACTGTAGTGCAAAGCAAAGTCTTGGGTATGTTTTAAATATCCCAAAACTCGTTTCATCGCCATCCAATGAGATTGACCTAGATTACTCGTGTATCGACTCAATTTACTTATAGCGCAAGCTATATCTGGTCGAGTACAATTCATGATATACATTAAATATCTCAGCACACGAGCATAATCCAATTGTGATATGCTTTGGCCTTTGTTCTTTGCAAGTGCAAGATTCACGTCAATTGGAGTCTTTGCATCTTTAAAATTTAAGTACTTGAATTTTTCAAGTACTGTTTTAATGTAATGAGATTGCGACAATGTCAGACCTTGAGAAGTCTTATGGATCTTTATACCCAGAATTAAATCGGCAACTCCCAAGTCTTTCATATCAAACTTGCTAGTTAGCATACGCTCACTCGCATTTATGTTGGTAATGTCATTACTCATTATCAGCATATCATCCACATATAAGCAAACAATGACTATGTGATTTGTAAAAAATTTAATGTACGCACATTTATCACATTCATTTATCTCAAAACCATTTGACAATATTATTTGGTCAAATTTCGCATGCCATTATTTGGGTGCTTGTTTTAGTCAGTAAAGTGACTTAACAAGTCTACATACCTTCTTTTCTTTACCTGGAACCACAAACCATTCAGGTTGTTTCATGTAAATTTCTTCCTCCAAATCTCCATTTAAGAAGGTTGTTTTAACGTCCATTTGATGAATTTCAAGACCATATACCGCAGGTAATGCTACTAACGTTCGTATGGACGTAATTCTTGTAACTGGAGAGTATGTAACAAAATAGTCAAGACCTTCTCGTTGTCTATACCCTTTGACCACAAGTCTTGCCTTATATTTGCCAATAGTGCCATCATCTTTCATATTTCTCTTTAAAATTCATTTAGAATCTGACGGTTTATTGCTTGGAGAAAGATCAGCCAATTCTCATGTATGGTTGTTCAGTATGGATTCTATTTTACTATTGACTGCCTCTTTCCAAAATAATGATTCAGAAGAAGACATGGCTTCTTTAAATGTTCGAGGCTCATTTTCCAATAAGAATGTCACAAAATCTGGTCCAAATGAAGTAGACGTTCTTTGACGTTTACTACGTCTTGGATCCTCTTGACTATACGTACTTTCTTTTGTTTCCTCCCGAGGTCGTTTAGATTCTTCACCAATTGACTCACATTCCTTTTTATACGGATATATATATTTTTGAAAAATTCAGCATTATTTTATTCTATAACCGTATTATTATGAATGTCGGAATTTTCTTATATGAACGAGAAATTGATATGCTTTACGATTTGTTGCATATCCTATGAAAACACAATCAACGGTTTTCGGTCCTATCTTTACCCTTTTAGGTTTAGGAACTTGCACTTTTGCCAAATACCCCCACACTTTAAAATAATTCAAGTTGGGTTTTCTTCCTTTCCATTTTTCATATGGAACGGATTGTGTTTTGTTATAGGGTACTCGATTTAATATCTGGTTAGTCGTAAGAATAGCTTCCCCCACAATTTATGTGGCAAACCAGAACTTATCAACAAAGTATTCATCATCTCCTTTAATGATCGATTCTTTCTTTCTGCAATCCCATTGGATTGGGGCGTGTACGAGGCCATTGTTTGATGAATAATTCCATATTCTAAACATATCTCTTCAAAAGGAGATTCGTATTCACCACCCCTATCACTTCTTATCATTTTGATTTTCTTGTTAAGTTGCGTTTCAACTTCATTTTTGTATTGATTGAATGTGTATATTGTTTCATCTCGCAAAACTGTCTTATAAGGATGTTTAACATACTTAGATTCCACACATATTTGACATTTTGATTTGTCGCATTCAAACTTAGGCAATACTTTCCAAATTAATCATTTTTCACAAGGTTTTATAATTGACATGTCCCAAATGTATATGCCATAAATTATTTGACTCAAGTAAGTAACAAGAAGCTGAAATTTTATTATTGTGAACAACCATTACATTTAGCCGAAGCCGAGTCGAGCGACGACGACGGCGACGTTTGAGGATTGCCTTCTTCTCAACTCTTTAAAACTAGAAGAAGTGCAATTGTATATATACTCATCAAAACTCTTTTCCTCCTCCAATATGGGACAATGTCCCTTTGTCAAAGAGGAAAATTCAAAATTTTTATTTTTCTCCTCATTTCCCATTCACTCTATTTTTAAGCTCTAACAAGCTTAAAACTAGAGGTGTTCAAAATCGAACCGAAACCGAAGCTTAATGGCTTATTGGTATCAGTTTAACGGTTTAACGGACGGGGAACGGATTGAAATTTTTTATTAACGGCTTATCGGTTTGGGGGCGGATTATTCAATTTTCTTAACGGATAATCCGTTAACCCGTTAAGAATATATATATATATATAATTTATTTTTATCCATATATATATTAAATAATCAAAAACCCTTCTTCCACTTTCAGTACTCTATCTATTACTAATTTACTATTAGACATTTAGTTATAATTTACTATTTCAGTTAGTTACTATTAGATAATTTTGATGTCATGTGTTATACCCAGTGTTCTCTTTTATTTCTTCTGATAGTTATAAGTTGTTAATAGGCTCATCCCCAGAGATGATTCTCTATATTTCTTCTGGAATGTAGCTCTATATTTCTTCTATTTAGCTCTCTTTTTAGGTGCCATATTCTATAGACTGGAATGTAGTCTGCTGAGCATATGAATTTTATTTTGAGTCACAGCGGTCAGCAAACAATCCGATAAACCGCCCGATAACCGCCCGATAAGAGCTAAACCGATACCAATCCGCCCGATATCTTATCGGGTGGCTAGCGGATTAATACATTTAAAAGCCGATAACCGATAAGCCAAACCGTTAAGAGTAAATAACCGTTCAATCCGCCCGATAAGCAGCCCTAGTTAAAACCCAACAGTTTAATATAGAATCTAAAGCAAGCATAAGAGTATTCTAATATCGAATTATTGGCATAAATATTTTTAAGTCCCCCTCCTCGGCGATCACGGCCTGGCCCATTGGTTTGAAGCAACTCCTCAGGTCTCAACCCAAACCATCTCAACAAGTCATAATTCAGAATACCAACATATAGGCATTGCTGAAAACACAATTTGGAACACGAAATTACGAAACGTTGGGTTGTTACAAGATCACTCTCATATAACTACGAGATCCGGAGTTCGAGCCAGAAATCCTTAAAAGAGAGCGCTGCCTGCCTTTAATGGCCCTGCATTGCGTGGGAATAAAATATTAGTCAGGCAGTATGCATTGGATGCAGATGGTTAAAGAAATAAAAAAGATTCCAATAGTACTAATATTTTTCAAAAAAGAAGAAGCGCTATGATTTCATCCTTCACCTACCCCTTTCTCAGGCCAACACGAAAAACGTGTTGAAAGTACTTCAGAAATAAATTAATTAGTAAAAAATTGGTCCGCTATTAGAGAGACATTTATTTTTTTGTTATATAAACAACACTACTACTTGTTTATGCTATGTCAAACAGCTCTAAGCTAAAAGGAAAAAATGAAGAGGCAAACCAGTTTTCCTCTTCACTTCATAATCTTCTACTTCTTCTTCTTGTTGAAACTTTTAGTATTGCCTCAGTGTTCTGCGTCATCTAAAGTTAGAAGGCTACTTTTTAGTCATGAATCAGAGCACTATGCTGTGATATTTGATGCTGGTAGCACAGGCAGTAGAGTCCATGTCTTTCGCTTTGACCATAACTTGGATCTACTTCCAATTGGTAATGACATTGAATACTTCCTCGCGGTACGTCTCCTTTCACTTATTATGAACAATTACTGAGAGTGGCAGTCTTGATACTTGAGAATGACAATTAAAATTATATAACTATAAAGAAAACATTAGAAAATAAAAAAGAAATCATGATCTGCCTAATTTGCCCTTGTATATTTGTATATTATATGACATTTTCCTTCTTTTGTAGTCTTGAATTTAATTTCTTAATCCTGTCGTAGTTGTTACTTGTTAGAGGCTGAATGGAGCGCTAGTGCTTGATTCAAATACAGCTAAAAGACTTTTCAATTATATATCGTTTAGTTTAGTCCCTGTAGCATTAATTTTGTTCGTAATTTTTGTCAGGGTGTATCCAGTAGTATAGTTATATAGTTCATTTGAATCCACAATATTTAGCCTGCACCTAGATTTATTTATGTAAAATACAATAATATTGTTGAAAATATTGAACTAAAAATCATAACCAAACAAGTAGATGGGTTTAGTTGTTAAAACCAGGGGCCTGAACCAAGGAATTAAAATGCTGAATCTGTTTCCGAATTTTCTGATTATTAAAATTATTATGTTGGGCATGCAGATAAATCCAGGTCTAAGTTCATATGCAGATGATCCAAATGCTGCGGCACTTTCTTTAAAGCCTCTTTTGGACAAAGCTGAAGGTGTTGTTCCTAAAGATTTGCAGCCTGAAACACCCCTTAAACTTGGAGTGAGTAATAAGCTCTATTTATTTATATTTCCTTCACAAACAGAGATTTTTTTCCATTATTGATATAGAATTCTCAAATTGCTTCTCTCTTTCTTTATGCTCCAAAATATTATGAAATACTAATGTCTAAACATAAATACAGGCAACTGCTGGTTTGAGGTTATTAAAAGGAGATGCTGCTGCAAAAATATTGCAAGCGGTATACATGAGCTTCTTACCTTTTTCTTTTTCTTTTTCTTTTCATTTTTTTATAAATTTTAGAACAAATCTTCAGAAAAATTATCCTCCATTATACTAATTCAAAATCTATTTTTGTCTGGTTAAGGTGAGGGATTTATTCAAGAATGAAACTAGTCTTAGTTACAAGGCAGAATGGGTTTCAGCTCTTGATGGTACCCAAGAAGGTTCTTATTTTTGGGTAAGTCACATATCAATTGTTATCGTAGAAGTCTCACACACAATAGTTATGAATTCAATTTTCACTGTTCCCATCCCCCTTATTCTTCCATTATCCCCTTATGTAACGGAAATTATTTTTTGAAAAATATAGTATTCAATTGGGATAGAATGGGTATTCAATATTACTATAATTACATGTTATTTTTTATATCGGATACAGGTTGCCTTAAATTACTTACTAGGAAATTTGGGTAAAAAGTATGAAAGAACAATAGCTACAATTGATCAGTTCAAATGACATATGCCATCTCAAAAGAAAGTGCTTCAAAGGCTCCCAAAGTAGCAAATGGAGAGCCTTATGTCCTAAATAAATCTCTTTTGGGGGCTAATTATCACCTAGTTCTATGTTCACAGGTAACTTTAGTAAATTAATTCTTATTTTTCTTAATCTAATACACTTTTTATTGTTCTATACCTAATATGATTTGTTTGAAGCTATTCGAACTATGGTCAATTAGCAGCTAGAAAAGAGATTTTCAAAGTTTCTGGAAACTCATCAAGTAGTCCATGCATTTTGGGAGGTTATAATGGTAAGATTAGTGGTCTCTAACCTCTCACTTGTCTCATAAGTTACAAATTAACTCCAATATATTATACACATTAGACTTATTTTGTGGGTTTGGAGTTCATTAGTTGGATCATGTGTATTTTCCAGTTGCTTTTTTTTTTTTGTTCTCCTTATTTCACGAAATATTTCTACTACTTTTTCACAAGTACTATCTGTTAGTCCCGCCAATATTGCTATATATGTAAATAATAATTCTGCAAAATATAAGTTATCGTAATGAAACAGTAATTAATTCGAGCCCACTGAATTCACAGTGTTTCCTTAAGGAATTTAATCCCCTCCTAGTACCCAAGGTAATGGATTATTTCCTTCCAGGATAGAACGAATCACACACTGGTGTAGCGGTACGTCAAACCCCAGTGTTTCAGCGAACACAAAGTTCGGTAGCAAATCACACTTACAGTTGCTTTGTTTGAAGTTAAAAACAATGCAGAACGAAGGAGTAGAAACTCAGAAAATCGTATGGAAATGCTGAGAGGAAGGAGTGCAATGTATAGCCAAATCTGTTGAGCGATTTCAGTCTTGTGTATTGTGTGTGTCTTTCTTCAACAGCTGCTGCACATATATATAACAACCAGTATTGAAGAAGAACAATCGTCCACCCTCCATGGTGGAGCAAGCATTAGCTTGTTTGTGGAGCAAGCACATTCATGGTGGGAAGAGGATTAGGCGGCTGCCTTGTGGTTAATACACGGATTGGAAAATATCTGTTACAAATGCGGATAATCTTACGTTAATATTTACTATTAACAAATAAATTTGGTCCAAAAAATTAATCAATCAATCGATCATTTGACCGAATCCGAAGCCGAAGCCAAAGCCGAGCCGAAGCCGAAGCCGTAGCCGTAGCCGAAGCCGAGCTGAGCGAGCGACGACGACGACGGCGCGAGGCTTGTTTTCTTCTTAACTCTTTAAGAGCTACAAGAAGAGCAATTATATATATATACCCACCAAAAATCTTTTCCTCTTCCAATATGGGACAATATCTCATTGTCAAGAGGGGAAAATTTAAAATTTTACTCAAAAATTTCATTTTCCCTCCATTTTCCATTCATCCTCATTTTAAGACTATTTCATCTTAAAAACAAAAACCTCAACAATCCCCCACATGAATGGGGAATGGCTATATTACGGAAGTATGCATGGAAAAACTGTGTGATTTACAAGCAAGGATTAATCGCATCTGGATAAGTAGGTTTTCCTTTGAACTTTCTGTAGTAAACTTATGTTGGATATACTCGGTCAATCGGTAAATTTGATATCTTTGAACCGTCGATCTTTGGTGTATACCTAGACAACCATAAATCACACAATCAACCATTAACCGTCTTTGGTTCTCATTGTTGTGTTCGTTTCAGCTATGAACATCGCCCGATTACATAAGTGCGTAGAGAAATGGCCTTACAAAGTTCTCCTTGAAGCGGCTAACACTTCACACTTACATAGGTGATTCCTAAACGTGTCATCCTGTAGATACACTATTTGATATACCCCGTATCAAATTTAGAAATCATTAAAATGCCTTAATGCTTTATCCTTGGTACTGAACATTGTCTCATCACGAGAACGGACTAAAATTTTATTTGACAATGTTGAACCGTTATTAATAACTTTGTTTGATCTCCTTGAACCTAGATCTTGGGATCTCCAGTCTTCTAGGTAGAGTTACCGCCACAATGACTTGTTCTCGGCCATAGCCCCATTCCCCTTGATGATTTCTCAACTACCTCTCTAGTTAGGCCTTTTGTAAGTGGATCCGACACATTATCACTTGACTTTACATAGTCAATCGTGATAATTCCTCTAGAGAGTAATTGCCTAACGGTTTTATGTCTTCGTCGTATATGACGAGATTTACCGTTATACATAACTCTCCCAACCCTTCCAATTGCCGCTTGACTATCACAATGTATGCATATTGGTGCCAACGGTTTGGGCCAAAATAGAATGTCTTCCAAGAAATTCCGGAGCCATTCAGCTTCTTCACCGGCTTTATCTAAGGCTATGAATTCAGCCTCCATTGTAGAGCGGGCAATACATATTTGTTTGGACGACTTCCAAGATACCGCTCCTCCACCAATAGTGAATACATATCCACTCGTGGACTTAGAATCAGTTGAACCGGTGATCCAATTTGCATCACAGTATCCCTCAATCACCGCAGGGAAATTACTGTAGTGCAATTCAAAGTTTTGGGTATGTTCTAAATATCCCAAAACTCGTTTCAATGCCATCCAATGAGATTAGCCTGGATTGCTCGTATATCGACTCAGTTTACTTATAGCACAAGCTATATCTGGTCGTGTACAATTCATGATATACATTAAGCATCCCAACACGCGAGCATAATCTAATTGTGATATGCTTTGGCCTTTATTCTTTGCTAATGCAAGATTTACGTCAATTGGAGTCTTTGCAACTTTAAAGCCCAAGTGCTTGAATTTTTCAAGTACTGTCTTAATATAATGAGATTGTGACTATGGCAGACCTTGAGGAGTCTTATGGATCTTAATTCCCAGAATTAAATCAGCAACTCCCAAGTCTTTCATATCAAACTTGCTATTGAGCATACGCTTAGTAGTATTTATGTTGGCAATGTCATTACTCATTATCAGCATATCATCCACATATAGGCAAACAATGACTATGTGATTTGGAACATTTTTAATGTACACACATTTATCACATTCATTTATCTTAAAACCATTTGACAACATTGTTTGGTCAAATTTCGCATGCCATTGTTTGGGTGCTTGTTTTAGTCCGTAAAGAGACTTAACAAGTCTACATATCTTCTTTTCTTTACCTGGAACCACAAACCCTTCAGGTTGTTCCATGTAAATTTCTTCCTCCAACTCTCCATTTAAGAAGGCCGTCTTAACATCCATTTGATGAATTTCAAGATCTTACACTGCAGCTAATGCTACTAACATCCATATGGACGTAATTCTTGTAACTGGAGAGTATGTACCAAAGTAGTCTAGACTTTCTCGTTGTCTATACCCTTTGACTACAATCCTTGCCTTGAATTTATCAATAGTGCCATCATCTTTGATTTTTCTCTTAAAAATTCATTTAGAACCCAAAGGTTTATTTTCAGGAGGAAGATCAACCAATTCCCATGTATGGTTGTTCAATATGGATTCTATTTCACTATTGACTGCCTCTTTCCAAAACAATGATTCCGAAGAAGTCATAGCTTCTTTAAATGTTTGAGGCTCATTCTCCAATAAGAAAGTCACAAAATCTGGTCCAAATGAAGTAGACGTTCTTTGACGTTTACTACGTCTTGGATCCTCCTGATTACATATACTTTCTTTTGTTTCTTCCCGAGGTCGTTTAGATCCTTTACCAAACGACTCACATTCCTTTTTATACGGATATATATTTTCAAAAAACTCAGCATTATCTGATTCTATAACCGTATTATTATGAATGTCGGGATTTTCTGATATATGAACCAGAAATCGATATGCTTTACTATTTGTCGCATATCCTATGAAAACACAATCAACGGTTTTCGGTCCTATATTTACCCTTTTGGGTTTAGGAACTTGCACTTTTGCCAAACACCCCCACACTTTAAAATAATTCAAGTTGGGCTTCCTTCCTTTCCATTTTTCATATGGAATGAATTTTGTTTTGCTATGGGGCACTCGATTTAATATTCGATTAGCCGTAAGAATGGCTTCCCCCCACAAGTTCTGTGGCAAACCAGAACTTATCAACAACGCATTCATCATCTCCTTTAAAGTGCGATTCTTTCTTTCCGCAATCCCATTAGATTGGGGCGTATAAGGAGCTGTTGTTTGATGAATAATTCTATATTCTAAATATATTTCTTCAAAAGGAGATTCATATTCATCACCCCTATCACTTCTTATCATTTTTACTTTCTTGTTAAGTTGCGTTTCAACTTCATTTTTGTATTGCCTGAATGCGTCTATTACTTCATCTTTACTATTCAGTAAGTAAACATAGCAATATCGAGTACCATCGTCAATAAAAGTTATGAAATACTTCTTTCCACCGCGAGATGTTATTGACTTCATGTCACAAATATCTGTGTGAATTAAGTCTAAAGGATTTGAATTCCTTTTCAACTGACTTATAAGGATGTTTAACATACTTAGATTCCACACATGTTTGACATTTTGATTTTTCGCATTCAAACTTGGGCAGTACTTCCAAGTTAATCATTTTTCGCAAGGTTTTATAATTGACATGACCCAAACGTACATGTCATAAATCATTTGACTCAAGTAAGTAAGAAGAAGCTGAAATATTATTATTGTTTTCCACAACCATTACATTCAGATTGAAAAGGCCCTCGGTGAGGTAACCTTTTCCTATAAATATTTCATTCTTACTAATGACAACCTTGTTGGTAAATTCTTTCTCATTTTGGGAACATGAAGGATATTATTCAAAGTCATGACCTTGCCAGAAGTCATTTTCAGAAATATCTTCCCATATCTTTCAACTTTTGATGTTGAAGCATTTCCCATAAAAATTGTCTCTCCGGGTCCAGCAGGAGCATAAGTAGCAAAAGCTTCTCTAACTGCACAAACATGGCGTGTGGCTCCTGAATCAAACCACCACAGTTTAGGATTTACCACCAAGTTACATTCAGAAAGCATGACACACAAGTTATCAACATCATCATGCTTTACTACCATGTTTGCTTGACCCCTTTTCTTGTCTTTCTTCGGAACACGACATTTCGTAGATTTGTGTCCGGTTTTTCCACAGTTATAGCAGTTTCCACTGAACCGCTTCTTGCTTGGGTTGTATTTCGGACCAGAAGCCTTCTTCCTCTTTTTGTTATCTTCAACAATATTTGCTCCCATTATTGTTGAATTTCCACGGTCTCTCCTTTCAGCAGCTTTATTGTCCTCTTCGATTCTCAACCGAACAATGAGATCTTCAAGGAACATTTCCTTTCGTTTGTGTTTCAAATAATTTTTTAAAGTCCTTCCACAACGGAGGCAACTTCTCAATCATTGCTGCTACTTGGAATGCTTCGTTGATGACAAGACCTTCAGCAAGTAGATCATGAATAATCACTTGCAATTCCTGGACTTGGGTAGTAACAGACTTGCTATCTACCATTTTGTAGTCCAAAATTTTTGCGGCAACGAATTTCTTCATCCCGGCATCTTCAGTTTTATATTTCTTTCCAAGCGCATTCCACAATTCTTTTGACGTCTCCACGCTACTGTATACATTATACAGATTATCATCCAGTCCGCTAAGAATATAATTCTTGCATAAAAAATCAGAATGCTTCCACGCTTCAATCACGAGAAAGCGTTCATTCTCTGGAGTTTTATCCGGCAGATCAGGAAGATCTTCCTTGATGAACTTCTGTAGACATAACGTAGTTAAGTAGAAGAACATCTTCTGCTGCCAGCGCTTGAAATCAATCCCGAAAAATTTTCCGGGTTTTTCTGCCGGTGCCAACGCCGGTGTTCGGCTTGTCGATGCGTTGGCAGTCACCGTCGGAACAACTTGGTTTTCGCTATCAGTCATCATTTTTTCTGTAAAACGAAATGACACAAACAAACTTTTAATACACGTTTTCAAACTGGAATAAAAATCACGTAGATTTTAATCTCCAACAAAATGCCACGAAGGCTTTACTCTCCAAAACGGGAGTACACAAAACCGCAAAGGTTTTAGTTTGCAGAATAATAAGAATAACACAAATACATAAATAAATATTAAATTCCTTAAGATTGTTAGTCCCTCCAATATTGCTGTATATGTAAATAATAATTCTGCAATATATAAGTTATCGTAATGAAACAGTAATTAATTCGAACCCACTGAATTCACAGTGTTTCCTTAAGGAATTTAATCCCCTCCTAGTACCCAAGGTAATGGATTATTTCCTTCCAGGATAGAACGAATCACACACTGGTGTAGCGGTACTCAAACCCCAGTGTTTCAGCGAACACAAAGTTCGATAGCAAATCACACTTACAGTTGCTTTGTTTGAAGTTAAAAACAATGCAGAACGAAGGAGTAGAAACTCAAAAAATCGTATGGAAATGTTGAGAGGAAGGAGTGCAATGTATAGGCAAATCTGTTGAGCGATTTCAGTCTTGTGTATTGTGTGTGTCTTTCTTCAACAGCTGCTGCACATATATATAACAACCAGTGTTGAAGAAGAACAATCGTCCACCCTCCATGGTGGAGCAAGCATTAGCTTGTTTGTGGAGCAAGCACATTCATGGTGGGAAGAGCATTAGGCGGTTGCCTTGTGGTCAATCAATCGATCATTTGACCGAAGCCGAAGCCGTAGCCGAGCGAGCGACGACGACGACGGCGTGAGGCTTGCTTTCTTCTTAACTCTTTAAGAGCTACAAGAAGAGCAATTATATATATACCCACCAAAAAAAAAATTCCTCTTCCAATATGGGACAATGTCTCATGGTCAAAAGGGGAAACTTAAAATTTTACTCAAAAATTTTATTTTCCCTCCATTTCCCATTCACCCTCATTTTAAGACTATTTCATCTTAAAAACTAAAAACCTCAACACTATCAAGTCCCTGTACGTTTTGAATTTGACAAACTTACTTGAGTAAAAGACATTCGGAATTCTCAATGAGCAACTACGAAAGTCATTATTTATTCTTTTCTTTTCCTGTTGGTTCTCAACAATATTCAAATATTTATTTCTATAGTTCCTATACTTTTTAGTCATCTAAAGGCTTTATATTTGTTGTTGCATTTCGCACGGCAGAAGTCATTTTTCAAAAACTACCTTTCAAATAATCTCGAAATTATATTATTTACCTGAAAAATGTTTTCAATGTGTTTGATTAGAGAGAGAAAAAGATTTTCCAAAAAAACAAAATATTGATAATGATATTAGCAAATTAAATACTAGGGTTTTTTATGATACTTTTTGACTATTGGTTGGAGCAGCAATATGAAGTTAATAGTTGAGATAGTCAAAAATAATTTTCGCCTATAAGTGAGGGAAGTACATTTTTCTCCTTTTCGTGTTCATTATTTCGTTTACATAGCTAGTATACACTATTATACATGACTTGCGTTCATTATTTCTTTTACATAGCTAGTATACACTATTATACATGACTACATATATTATATATGAATTATACTTCCGCCAGATATTTATTGTTTAACCGGTTGGGTGAGCAGCTATTTAAGTTAATTTTTTTTTTTAACATAAAACTATGATTTGTTTAAGGTTACTACACATACAATAGGGTGGCATACAAAGCATCATCACCACGAAATGGTTCAAGCTTGAAGAAATGTAGGACATTAACTAAAAAGGCACTGAAGATTAAGGCACCCTGCAACCACAAGATGGATACAAGAATCTCTATGCTTCTTCTTTCTTCTATGATTATGCAGCTATGGTAAGAAACTTTACTTATGAAATAAACATGTTTTTCTTTTTATTTTTTTAAAAACCAATTCAACTTCGTTGGATTTATTTATTTGCTTTAGAAACTAGTGGCTCCTTTTCATCCTTAACTAAATTTGTTTTCAACAAACAAATCCCTTAGGCCTTACCCAAAAGGGTCACGGCTGTCCACTTTTTTCTTCAGTGTGACTTGAACCGTTCTCTAAAACAAAAATTGAGAGAATGATCTCTCATGCCCACTTACAATTTGAATAAAATAAATTATCCTATATACATTTTATAAATTTCTTGTGTTATAATTTGCGATCTCTTATGAAAGTGATCATATAAATAAAATAATATTTATAAAAGATACAAAATCAAATCTTCCCTAAAAGTTTAAGTTGTTGTATATAGCGAGTACACATTTATTTACTTAGTTTAAGTTCTCAACGTGAACTAGCTATGATCTTTTAGTGGGAGGTGATTAATTTTATTTATAGAATTTCTTTCAATTACTTCTGACGTGATTAATTAATTCTGCATTTTCAGGTTGGCATTATTGACCCCAAAAAGCCCTCTGGAAGAGCTAAACCAATACAATACCTAAATGCAGCAAAGCTTGCTTGCAAGACCTCAGTGAAAGACATAAAATCAGTATTTCCTAACATCGGTGAGAGAAATGTACCATATATCTGCATGGACTTGGTATACGAGTACACTTTGCTAGTTAATGGATTTGGTAAGTTAATTCTTAATTAGATCATTAATTAATTATGAAATAACAGTTAATGTTCTTGAAGTTAAAATTCTTAAGTCCATTATTTTAATTCTTTTAACTAAAATTGGCAGGCCTGCATCCCAAACAAGAGATCACAGTGGTGCATGATGTTAAATACAGGAATTACATTGTTGGAGCAGCTTGGCCACTGGGTTGTGCCATTGATGTTGTTTCGTCTTCCTCCTGATCATTGAACATTATATTGTCATCTTGGAATTTTATCAATATCTGACGTTGTAATTCTTAGGAAACTTTGTATGAGGAAGTCATTATTTCGTGTTCGGTTAACAAAAAAAATCCATCAAAGGGAAAATGACTTCCTTAACTTATACACGGTAGTCATTTTTCTTTCAACAATCCTTACTTAACTTCCTGTTATTTACTGGAACTAACACCTAGACATAATTAAAGCAGTCCACATGGCAATAATATTAAGCACTCCATGGTTTAACAAGAATTGAAATGGGAAACATTACTCCCATTCAGAGACTGCTGAGTGAAACCAGCAAAAGAATTTTGCTGCTTCAGCCATTGCATTGAAGATTGAACCCTACGCTTCACAGGACTTTGGTTCAATGGCACGAGCAACACATTATGTGAGGATTAGACACATGTCACAAGCTCGAATCTCTACGGCGAAAAACAATCTAATATTTAAGTGGAGAAGAAAAGAAGATTGAGCCCATTAGCCACCCATTTTCAGACCATGCACCAGCTGGCCCTCGAAAACGAACTGTTCCTTGATGGGATATTTAAGTTCATAACCTGCTTGCCAGGAACATAACCTTGTGACAATAGCCGTATTACAGTACGCTGGCTGAGGTAAGAGTGATTTTCAAGAAAGCATTACACGCTACTGAATCGTCAAAATATTAAAAGAAGACGGTGTAAGTGCTTATTTGGTCGGGGAGAATGAACTTCTGAACCCAAGCCTACGCTCGTTTTTTCAGTGAGTTTCAAGCCGATCTGGTATGCTAATTGTATTGGTAAAAAATAAATATTACACGTGAAATTATATGAGGATGACAGGGCAAGATACGTGGATTACTAAGAAGATGACAACTAGGGTGTCGCATTAAAAGAGTTGCAATTTATAACAGGTACGAGCAAATCACTCACGAGACGAAAAGGTACGATTGCCCGAGCCTAAATTATTCAGTGAAGAGACACATGCAGGATGAATCAAGACAGTAAAGAGGAAAGATTCATGAACCTCAAATTAATGTGGAAGAAGAATCGAAACCGTTACAGAATCTTCATGAACAGTTACGGTTGCCAATTATAACGTTTCATTAATGTCATTAATGCTCATAATGATTCTGTCATAAAAGGGAAGAAACATTATATTTGTAAATTCCTATATAAGGGAAGGGAATTTCACTTGTAAGGACACGTTCTGATGAACATTGGAATATAATTATTTTCTTGTGCTTTCTATTGATTACTTTGCCATTTCTGATTCCGATTTCCTTTTTTATATTTGAGAGAATATTGAATTTCTTGATTATCAGTAACCCGAGTACTTCTAAAAATAGGCTTTGACTGAGAATTTAATTCTTTGGTTAAACAAATTAGTTCCGTTAACGGGGATCTGATAATCTTCTCTTACTTTCCAAATCACTCTCTCTCAACTGAATCATATCGAATGTCAATGACAACAACCAGCAGGTGGAAGGAACCCCAGTTCTGTCACCTCAAGGAAGCCCACGCAATTCAAGAGAAGCATCACCAAAAAGATCCACTACTCATAACAATGAACAACATAAAAATGAACAAACGGTCGAGCAGGATGTTGTGAAGCAGTTAATTGTTGAGTACGTGAATGATTCCCTCCAGGTTTTCGTGAGGGGATTACCAACTGTACCACCCACACCTTCACCAAACAATACTGCAACTGTGGAAATTCCACGATCAGGGTTGGCTAATTTTGGAAGCGGAGGAACTCCCAACGAGTCACGTGATGGGAGACCAGGTATGCCTAATAATTCTGATTTACAAACTTTAATACTAACCTTGCAGAAACAGGTGAAAGAACAAAACGACCGTATTGAGCAAATACCTAGCGTACCACCTGTGATCAAAGGAGTTGATTTCGACAAATATTCACAGCAACCATGGAAACCAAGCGCAGCTCCATTGCCAATTTCCAAAAAGTTCAAAATGCCTGACATCTCGAAATACGATGGAACGACGGATCCACGTGACCACGTTACTGCATTCACAGCGGGAGTAAAAGGTAATGATTTAACTAAGCAGGAGATTGAATCTGTGCTAGTCAAAAAGTTTGGGAAAACACTTACTAAAGGAGCGTTAGCATGGTACTCTCTTTTACCTAAAAATTCTATTGATTCTTTTGCTGAGCTTACAGATCTATTTATAAAAGCACACTTGGGTGCACAAAAAGTTGAAAAGAGAATGGAGGATATATTCAAAGTAAAGCAAGGAGATACAGAATTGCTTCGAGAATTTGTAGACAGATTCCAATGTGAAAGAATGTTGCTTCCAAGAGTACCTGACAATTGGGCGGCCATGGCATTTGCAAGCAATTTAAACGAGAAAAGTTCAGAAGCTACGAGGAGGCTTAAAGAGAGCCTACGAGAATTCCCTACCACGACATGGAATGATGTCTATAATAGGTATAGTACCAAGTTACGGATCGAAGAAGATGTCGTAGCTCAGTCAAGAGTTGAAGAAAAAATAGGTTCGAGGCGGTCAGAACCTGAGAAGAGGTCCGGTAAAAGTAGGTACGAGCCTTATATGGGACCTTCGGGGCGAGAAGCTTGTTCCAAATTCGAAAATGTGCGGGCTGATCACAGGTTCACAAATAGAGATTCAGGTTCGTCATCAAGATTCAGAAAAAATCAAGATGAACGTAACAGAGATGCTAATGCAAATGCAAGGATTGGGGACTATAATTTTAACGTGAGTACCTCTGAGTTGGTCGTTGTTTTAAGAAGCATGGATTCTTGGGAGGCCGTAGATTCATGATATAGATGTTGTGTCATCCACATTGCATCAGGTTATCAAATTCCTTTAAAATGGGGAATTCAACATATTCTAGGAGATCAACAAACTTCAAGGATCATCAATTCGGTGATACAGCCAAGTCAAAAAGATACGAGTGCAAATCAAAAAGATGCGGGTGCAAGTGAGAAAGATGCGGTAAATCAAATTTCAACAGAAATTGTATCAAAACAAACAGACATGGATTCCAGACCAGATGTAATTCAAGAGCCAGAGGAGAATGAAAACATTAAAACAACGATTGAGGAGCTTGAAGCTGTTCCACTATTCGAACAATGACCAAATCAAAGAATTCACATCGGAGCAAGGTTAAACCCAGATAGGAGAGGTAAGTTAATTGATTATTTAAAAGCTAACGCGGATTGTTTTGCATAGTCCCATTCATATATGACAGGTATACCTCCGGAGTTGATGACTCATAAATTAAATGAAGATCCATCATTCATACCTGTCAAACAAAAGAAGAGGAAGCAAGGATCATTCAAAAATCAAGTGATCGATGAAGAGGTACAGAAACTCTTAAAAATCGATTCAATACGCGAGGTAAAATATCCTAATTAATTAGCTAATACTGTGGTAGTTCCGAAAAAGAACAGTAAATGGAGAGTTTGTGTGGATTACACTGACTTAAATAAAGCATGCCCGAAGGATTCATTCCTTTTTACCGCATATAGATCAATTGATTGATGCTACTGCAGGTCACGAATTATTAAGCTTTCTAGATGCGTATTCTAGTTATAATCAAATAAAAATGGACCCCTTAGACGAAGAAAAAACTTCATTTATTACAAACAGGGGGACTTATTGCTACAAAGTCATGCCTTTTGGCTTAAAAAATGCTGGAGCCACGTATCAGAGGTTGGTGACCAAGATGTTCCAAGAACACCTAGGCAAGATGATGGAAGTGTACATTGATGATATTTTGGTCAAATCTACACAAGCGTAAGATCACTTTCAACATCTTTCAACTACCTTCGAGATCCTCCGCAGATATACTATGAAACTGAACCCAAAAAAATGCGTTTTGGGCGTAGCTTCAGGTAAGTTTCTGGGCTTTCTCGTATCTAATAGAGGAATTGAAGTAAATCCTGCACAGATTAAAGCTATTGAAGAAATACCTGATATACTCACAAGCAAAAAAGAAGTACAAAGATTGACAGGTAGGATTGCAGCTTTGGGAAGATTCATTTCAAGATCTTCAGAGAAAAGCTTTAAATTCTTTCAGTTTTGAAGAAGCAAAATCAGTTTGAATGGACTGAGGAATGCCGGCAAGCCCTCAAAGATTTGAAGGCATACTTAACAAATCCTCCCCTACTGTCTAAACCAAGGGATGGAGAAAGACTATTTGTATATCTTGCAGTTGCAGAAGTAGCTGTAAGTGCAGTTTTAGTAAGGGAGGACAAAGGTAAACAATCTCCTATTATTATGTTAGTAAATCTCTATTAGATGCTGAAACTAGATATCCTCATCTAGAGAAACTAGCTTTAGCATTAGTCATGGAAGCTAGAAAATTGAGACCACATTTTCAATGTCATCTTATCTCCGTAGTAACTGCATATCCGTTAAGGAATATTTTGCATAAACAAGAATTGTCAGGCAGACTAGCCAAGTGGGCAATAGAACTAAGTGAATATGACATTATTTATCTACCTCGAACAACAATAAAGTCTCAAGTTTTAGCAGATTTCGTCGCAGATTTTAATACAAAAATAATTCCTGAAGTAGAAAAGGAATTACAAATTTTTACTGGAGCTAATCTAGGTAGATGGAATTTAAT
Organism: Nicotiana tabacum; assembly: GCF_000715075.1. Lineage (NCBI taxonomy): Eukaryota > Viridiplantae > Streptophyta > Magnoliopsida > Solanales > Solanaceae > Nicotiana > Nicotiana tabacum. Next base: position 42,372,284 of record NC_134096.1, read on the forward strand.
TACTGACGGCTCTTCAAATGTCAAATGAGTCGGTTTAGGTATTGTCTTAATCTCACCCTCATGTTAAAGTATAAGACAAGCAATTAAATGTTACCCTATTACTAACAATGAAGCAGAGTATGAGGCTATAATTGCAGGTTTGGAACTAGCACGAGAACTCTCCATAGAGAAAATCATGATTAAAAGTGACTCTCAACTAGTAGTCAATCAGATGCAGGGGACTTACACTGCTAGAGAGCCACGAATGCAACAATACTTAGAAAAGGCACGAGAACTGGTCAGGCAATTTCAATCATAGAAGATCGTGCAAATACCCAGGGAAGAAAACGCAGAAGCAGACGCGTTGGCTAACCTTGCTTCAGTTGCAGAAGTAACGAGTGGGGAAAATGCTATTGTAATCCATTTATTTCATTCAGCACTTGACCAGGATAAACATGAGGTAAGCTTTAATAATTTAACCTGGGATTGGAAAAACGAGATTGTTAATTTTTTTGCAGTACGGGATCGTACCTAAAGGCTAGAAAGAATCTCAAATGCTTCGACGGAAAGCTGCTCGTTACTGCCTAATTCGAGATAATTTATATCGAAAAATATTCGACGGTCCTTTAGCAAGGTGCCTTGGACCCAATCAAACGGAGTACGTGATGAGGGAAGTACATGAAGGACATTGCGGAAATCACGCAGGTGGAAGATCTTTAGTTAAAACACTAATCAGGGCATGATATTACTGGCCTAAAATGGAAGAGGATGCGGAAAATTTTGTAGCCAAGTGTGATAAGTGTCAACGATATGCCAACAATATGCATCGACCTGCAAAGTTATTACATATATTTATTTCCCCGTGGCCATTTATGAAATGGGGAATGGATATAGTAGGGCCTTTACCACAAGCTAAAGGTAAGGTACAGTTCCTATTAGTGTTAACAGATTACTTTTCAAAATGGGTAGAGGCAGGAGCTTTCAAATAAGTACGAGAAAAGGAGGTGAAAGACTTCATTTGGCGGAACACCATATGCCGGTTTGGAGTTCCAAAATAAATCGTATGTGATAATGGCCCACAATTTATAGGCTCGAAAATCACGGAGTTCTTTCAAAGTTGGCAAATCAAACGAATAACCTCTTCACCTTACCATCCCGTGGCAAATGGACAAGTTGAGTCAATAAATAAGATTATTATCAATAATTTGAAGAAGAGACTAGAAAAATCAAAAGGGAATTGGCCTGAAGAATTACCAGGAGTATTATGGGCTTATAGAACCACATCAAAAATAGCCACGGGAGAAACTCCATTTTCGCTTGTGTACGGTTCAGAAGCTTTAATCCCAGTTGAAATAGGAGAACCAGGCACGAGATTCACATTGGCAACGGAAGAGTTGAACGATGAGGAGTTAAGAACAAACTTGGACATACTCGAACAAAGAAGAGAAGCAGCTCTAATACGAATGGCAGCACAAAAGCAAATCATAGAACGATACTACAACAGAAAGGCTCACCTCAAGTACTTCAAAATTGGAGTCTTCATTCTTAAAAAGGTTTTTCAATCAACGAAAACAATCGCAGAAGTAAAGTTAAATCCAAATTGGGAAGGACCCTATAAAGTTCGAGGTATTGCTGGAAAAGATGCCTACGAGTTAGAAACCATGGATGACAAGGTTTTACCCTCGAGTTGTAATGTTGTTCATTTAAAAAAATATTATTTCTAAGCGAAAGAAATACTCACGGTCAGGTATCGTTCAATTACAATTTTTATTTTGTACAATTAAAATTATACTAATAATTTTAGATGATAGGCAAAAAGCTAGCCCACACCAAATGATGATATTAGATCTGAAGGACACACGGAAGCAACATTATTCCCGATCTAGGGTTGCAACCTTTCTAATAGAAATATAAAGGGTTAAGCAGTCATCATCTAAATTATATATACCTCCGAGTCCCGTATGTTTTTCCTTTTCAGAAAATGGACCACATGGAAGGAATAATCAAGTGCTCGAGATTTCATACTTCAAAGCTCAAACACTTGGGGGACTATATATATATATATATATAAGGAAGGCAAAGAAACTGAAAAAGTCAGAATTCAAGTAAAGTCTATGATCTACCCAACAAATCGAAAGTTAAGAGGAAAATCAAGAGCCAAAAATGCAAGCCTGATTCAAAAACCTATGAAGAATACACTCGTGGATGTAAATTCCAAAATCTTACAAATGTTTAGGTGAAAGAAAATATTTAGTCATGGGTTGCAAGATATACCCTTGAATTTTATAAAATCTTTTGTAAAGAAAACATTTACGAAAGAGTTATAGATGATACTTGAATACGTGTAAAGTATTATACAATTTAAAAGTTCGAATGATACAAAACTTCCTCAAAGTTATTCAAAGAAGCGTGTGTGTTCCTATTTCTTATTTCGTATGTTTACACCATTATGAAGTTGAGACGTCTTCTTCATTAAGTGTTGTTTATAAAAGGGCCCTCTTTTATAATTCATGCTTGTTCAAGAAGCCACAGAGTATTGAAGCATTATTAAATGCAGAGTAGAACAGAAACTCAAAATAAAATATTATAAGAGTAAAACAGAAACTCAAAATAAAATATTATATAAACCCGATTAAAACTAAGTGTAAACTTAGTTCAAACCAAAGTATTTGATATTAAACCCCAAAATATATCAGGGGTAAAGCTAGCCAACCATTCCACAAATAAAAAACAAACACAATAAACTTTCCAGACACAAGTTCACTATGGGGCAGATTCTAAAGTAGTATTATCAGCAGCGGGAGAAGTCAAGATGGTATCATCAGCAGCAGCAGAAGGTTCGACTTGAGCAGGAGAGATTTGAACACTAACTTCACCAGAAGTAAGTTCTTCACCCCCGGGAATACCGACCTCAGGTGAAGAAAAGTTTTGACTCTGTAGAGTTTTTTCAATGGTTTTCTTAGTTTTTGCAATCTCAACAGTCAAGTCGAAACCATCCTGGTTAGCCTCAATCAAAGTCTCGAGGCGCATGTTCAAGAAAGCCCAGCTTACATCAAGAATTGATTTATCCTCAAGGGTCTCATAATCCCTCTCCCATTGCTCAATTTCGGCCTCCAACTCTGCTTTTTCAGTCAAAGCAGCATCATAAAAAGTTTGTAAAGGGGCGAGTGATCTCTCTAAGAACTGGATCTTGTTAGAAGATGCACAGAGGTCTTCTTGAGCCTGAGTGAGCGTTTGAACAAGCTCCCCGGCATAGACTTCCTTCTGATTAAGCAGTTCTTTCAGACCCCTAATTTTCTCAGTAGCTTTAGAAAGTTGCTCGGCAAATAAAGATTCAAGGAGGTCTTAATCCTTGCCCACTTGACTAGAAGAGGCTTTTTCAAACGCCAATTCTGCTGCCATCATTTTCACTTGTTGTTCCAAAGCACATTTTTCCTCATCTAAAACTTCTTTTTCTAACTGAAGGCCTTCAAATTATTCTTTCCAGTTGTCCGCTTCCGTATGATAGTCGTTGACTAACTGCTCAGTATGGAAAATTCTCTTCATCAGCTCTGTGCCTATCAGGTTGATCTACAAAAGAAAGGGAAGAAGTGATTATCAAACAAAGATAAAGAAATCACATATAAAATAAAAAACTAAGGCTTATACCTTTAAAGATGAATGGACAATGTCATTCATCCATGTCAAAGAGCCGTGATTTTCCAATTTAGACTTCTCAATTGGGCCAATCAGCGGTTTTAGCCATACATCAGCTTGGCCAGACTTTTTCAAAAGATTACCATCCTCAGGGACTTCAATGGTAATTTTTTTCAGCATCTTACTGCTACTGGGAGAACCAACTTCAACATGAGAAGTGGTAGCAATAAGGATAGTTGAGAAAGTAAAATTAGCCACGGGAGGAGCAGTGGCAGCAAAACAGGTGCGGGAAACTGAGAACCAATAGGAACAGACACTGGAAAGGAGGCAAGGGGTGCTTCATCAGAAACTAAGCCAAAATCTTCGCTATCAAACCCATGGGAAAACAACTGCTCTGTAGAGTTCACCAAAGTGGCACTTTCAGGCTCATTCACGGGAACTGAACTAGGAGGAGCAGTGGCTTCATCATCTGGGAACTGAACTTGGAGGAGGAGTGGCTTCATCATCCGAAATAACACGTCTCTTAGCTCGAGGCTTACGCACTAAAGAGCCCTCCTCTCGTTCCTCTTTACCCTAAGAAACATGAGCTCTCTCTGCTTTTCTCTTTGATGAAGAACTCAAAATCATCTCTTGAGCCATGGACAAAGAAAGTCTTGATAAAGTAATAGACGCGGCACTAACACCCCGTATGGGAAACCCTAGCAGAAGAAGAAGTTAGTAAATCTCCAAATAAATATGAAAGAAAGGTAGAAAGTTAAAGGGAAGCATACCATGAGTTTTAACTTTCCAACCAAACCTATGAGAAAGGTATTTCCAAGACCTTCCTTCCATAGGAGCAACCGACAATAATTTTTCTACCCAAGCACGGAAGTCTGGTATTTCTTCAACAACTTACATAGTTGCTAAAAAGAAAAAAAAACAGCCACGGGATCGTAAGTTTCTTCTTCCTTCATAAAAGAGAAGAAAGATATCTAAAAAAAACTTACGTGCAAAGTTCCATTTTCCTGAAAAAGGCATGTTCTCTTCACCCAATAAATCACTTGTGGGAGCAGCAACAAACCGGGCATACCAGCCACGATCTTTATCATCTTCAGGGCTAACCAAAACCCTTTTACTCCTAGCCACGAGAGTAAATACCCTTAAACGAAATAACTTAGGGGAATAAAGATGAAGCAAGTGTTGAAAGGTGAAGGGTAAAGAGGTCGAATTAGCCAGGTATCTTAAACATGCAACAACTAAAACAATAGGATCAATCTGTCCTAAGCAAACGTTAGAGAAACGGCAAAATTCTATGATGGTTGGGTCAATAGGTGGTCTAAAACCTAACGTTAAAGGATATGTGTAAACGAAAGAGTAACCAGCTTGAAACGAAGTAATCCTTTGGTTTGTACCAGGAACTAAAATTGGAAAGTCAAATTTCCAATGGCATTCTCTTCGCACAAGAGAAATCAAACCCTCAGTAATCTGGGAAGGATAAACATCGGCACGATCATGGGAAGTCATAGAAGTAACTTGATTTCTAATTGATTCACGATCAGTAGAGAAAGAAAATTTTGCAGGAATAATTTCATCAACAGTTGGTTCTCGAATAGGTTCACTCGAATCCCTATTTCTAGCAGAAGATCTATGAGTTGAAGAAGCCCTAGTTCTAGAAGAAGAAGGGGTGGCACGTAATCTACCGCCTCTTCTACTCCTAACATGAGCAGTTGAAAGGGGAAGTTCATCTACACTTACTACTCTGCGAGGATCGGGGTTTGATGAAGACATGGTTATACAAGAAAATAATGCATGTTAAAGAACAAGAACGATTAAAGAAGAAGAACACTGTAGATTGAAGGTTTTTTTTAAACTAAAAGTGAATGATGCAGCCGCAAGAAAGCCTTAAAAACCGCTGAAGAATCGTAGACCCAATCGACGAAGGCCACGTAGCACATACATTAAATGGAAGTGACATGCGAAGCGATGGTTTTGAAGAATATGCAATGATATATGGGAAACGGCGGCAAATAATTCCCGCCATAAATACGTGCCACTTTCCAAATATTCCATTGCAGAATATTCGGCAAGTGGGGGGACTATCTGTATTGGTAAAAAATAAATATTACACGTGAAATTATATGAGGATGACAGAGCAAGATACGTGGATTACTAAGAAGATGACAACTGGAGTGTCGCATTAAAAGAGTCGCGATTTACAACAAATACGAGCAAATCACTCACGAGACGAAAAAGTACGGTTGCCCGAGCCTAAATTATTCAGTGAAGAGACACATGCAGGATGAATCAAGACAGTAAAGAGGGAAGATTCATGAACCTCAAATTAATGTGAAAGAAGAATCGAAACCGTTACAGAATCTTCATGAACAGTTACGGTTGCCAATTATAACGTTTCATTAATGGCATTAATGCTCATAATGATTCTGTCATAAAAGAGAAGAAACGTTATATTTGTAAATTCCTATATAAGGGAAGGAAATTTCACTTGTAAGGACACGTTCTGATGAACATTGGAATATAATTATTTTCTTGTGCTTTCTATTGATTACTTTGCCATTTCTGATTCCGATTTCCTTTCTTATATTTGAGAGAATATTGAATTTCTTGATTATCAGTAACCCGAGTACTTCTAAAAATAGGCTTTGACTGAGAATCTAATTCTTTGGTTAAACATTAATTCCACAAAATTTTGTAGCTTAAGAGTTAGAAATGAACCTCTTTTTTCATTTGACTATAAAACTGTAAGCCCCTTATCATATATGTCATGAATGCTTTCAAGCAGCAAAATCGAAGGAAGCCTGACCTCAACAATCAGTTTCTAAAACAAAATAAGCAAAAGGCTAAAAACATGAACTCAGATGTGCATCTAGGCCACACCAATATCATCAAAGTGCAGCATAAAGTTGATCACTAGCAAGTTGCAAACAGCAATCCATTTCTTTCAAAAGACAATATGGCAGCTCAAAATCGAAAAGAAGTGGACACCAAAAATCTTGCCGCGGAAAATTACCATCATATCATATGCCCCCTCAGATTTGTCATGATCACATAACAGTAGCAGTTGCAACATAAGCAACATCCAGCTAATGTTTAAGCAAAACTAGTTGCCTTTATCAATTGCACAAGCTAAAGCACCAAAAATGTGATAGAAATTAATTAGATAGTCTCATTTATTATACATAGATACAATATATGCATGCACATACACATGCATATATATATATATATATATATATATCAAAGTGCAGCATATATATATATATATATATATATATGTATATTCAAAATTTGAATACACCTTCATATCTAATGTTTTCGAAAATCAACTCCATAAGGTATTCTCCATTAACAAAACCAAAACCAAAATTGTGTGCCAATCCAATTGTCTCCTAACCTAGAAGTGAGTACTCGTTATAACAACACCAACTACTACACCTCAACCCCAAGTAAGTCAGGGTCGACTATATGAATCATCACTATTCATGTCCCTGAATTTAAACTCATCTCAATCTAATATTATATAGGACAAAAAGTAAAAAAATAAAAAGCACTAGAAGTTCTTTCTACTGTTTACGACATATAAGCCTGACTAAAAGACTCCTAGCAAGCAAAGGATAAAAATCCAGGTTATCTAGCAAGCAAAGGATACAAATCTGCATTACCTTCTTCTTAACGGCATCTATCCTAAATTCCTTACATCTAGTTCGATGCAAAAGAAGTTAACTTAATGCTACACATAATGGAATTGGGTGTTTGTTAGAGTTTTTAAGAGGACATCTGAAAATTAACTATTGTATCACCATCAAGAAAGACACTCCATCAGCCCAAAATCTGCGAAGCACAATTGTTATGTCACACTATCCTAAGCACTTTAGGAGTGAAGTCAACTCATATCTTGGCTAGTTTTTATTTGCTCCCACTTATTTAAACACCAATTAAGTCACTTCTGAGTTTGTTTTCCTCACACCTGACTCAATCTTGTTGAATTTAAAACGCACAAGAAAGCTTTCAGAAAGAAAAAAGAAAAAAGGAGACCACAATATTCAATACCTAAAACATATATTCAAGACTTTCAAGGTAAAAGGCTCAAGTGCTTAACGTTCCTATAGTACAATGGGTACAGCATCATACACGGAATTACTACTGCATGCAAAAAGATGAGCATGTAAGCACTGGAACTCACATTAGGAAAACTCTCAATTGCAACTACAAGCAAGAACAAAATATCGGATATGACTCTAATATCCAGAGAAAAGAAAAGATGATTTTTGATACTATAACGGCACTTCAACCATGTTTATTAGTTTCTACAGCAGCAATATAGAGGAATCCAAAAGATAAAGCCTAAACTAAATCATCAGAATTACGTCTAAAGCTTCACAGTTCAATTGCATTACCAAGCACGAATGAGAACACTTCACAAAGTGGAGGATACTCGACAAGTGCAATATCCGTTGCATACCCAGCAACAGGCAATTTCAAATCCCTCAGAACTGTGAATGCCTCGCCCATACGAGTTGTTGGCACTTCTTCAGCTACCGCACAATAAGGAATCCATGTGTCAGGACGATACTGCTCCCCCATGTCAATTCCCTCCTTTTTCATTGCATCAAACAACTGCAAATAGAACTGAAGGAGAGACAAAGTTGGAGTTGGAGCAAGAAACAGAGTATCACTGTCACTAGGGAGGCTTCCAATTGAACCAAAGGACAATGGCAGAGGTTCTTGCTTGGCAGCAAAATTCTTTACAATGTTCTCAAGTTTTAGAGGATCAAAAAGCGAACTGGAGAAGAGAGTTATGTGAGGCCTAGACTCAATCTCAATAAGCTGAGTGCTAATCTGGCGCCGAGCCAATACATTCCATGCCTTCAGGACCTGGTTTTCCAGCGCAGGGTCAAAGTACAACTCAATGGCGTAGCCTTGTGACATTGCCCCTAAATCAAGGTTTAAACAAACAGAAAGTAAACAAAGAACTTACTGATCAGAAAAAAGAAGTAAATCAATCACTCCCTCCATCCAATTTATGTGGCGGTGTTTGACCGAGCATGACTTTTAACAAAGAAAGAAAGAAATCATCTCAGTAAGGGTAAAATGGTAAGTTTAAAGTTAATTGTTCTTAAATAAAGAAAGGTGTTGTTCTTTTTTTTTGGACAAACCAAAAAGGAAAAATGTACCACATAAAATGAGACAGAGGGAGTATTTCAAGAACTAATTCGGGTCTACTTTGATTTCTCAGAGACAGTAGTGCCATTAGTTTCTCTTGATTCATAATACAGTTTGGGATCGGCTATATGACTCCTTAATAACTATTACCACTTAGTTTAGGCCATATTCATTCCGAATGGCGCAGAATGGTTATTGAAGATTGGCTAAATACATAAACAGCCCCTTAAACTTGGCATTAATTTTCATTTAGACACTTCAACTAAGACTTGTTCCTATTGGGCACCTTAACTCTATATAAAATATGTCTATTTAACACATTTTGCTGACATGTAAAAGCACGTGTATGTCACATCTTATAGGCGTGTGAAGAGTGTACACTGTAAGTTGCTCGACGGAAAATTCAATGTTTTTGCCGGCAAATTAATTTTCGGCTAAACTAATAAAGACTGAACTCTTAATCCTTACGATAATACTTCTGGTGGAAGTTCATGCAGCATATATCAACGAACTAAGGTCCCAATTTCCTTCATGTTCCTTCTATATTTAAAGAGTTTCACTACTTTTTTCAGATTTGGCCGGCGATCACCATAGTCACCACCTCTTCCTCCTTCAGAATCGGCTGCTGCCATCACCGCCACCTCCTCCTCCTTTAAATCCGACCACTAACATCACCACTGACTCCCTCTCCCTTTTTCAGATCCGGCTGGTCACCACCATCTTCTTTAGACATTAGATTCGGCCAATGCCACCACACAATCACCGCCACTTTCTCCTCCTTCAGATCCGACCACCACCACCATTACCTCCTCCTGTTTCTTCAGGTCTGCCTGCCATACTGCAACCACCATCTTCCCTTTTTCTTATTCTAGTTTGGTCATCACCTCCGATCACCATGTCCTTCTGTCTTTCTTATTTCTGGGTCAGATTATTTTTAAAAAAAAATTGGTTGTTTGGTTTGATGACATGTAACGTTTTTATTGGTCTAGTGTCACCTCAAAAGAAGGTGAAGTTCACGCAGCAATGTTGGTTTGGAGTTGTCAAATTTGTGTTTAATAGACACATTTTATAGAGTTAAGGTGCCCAATAGGAGAAAGTCTTAGTTGAGGCGTCTAAAATGAAAAATAGTGTCAAGTTTAAGGGTATTTGGCCTTGAAGATTCGTATAGTTGAGCCCGACTAGTTTGAGATTGAGGCATAGCTATTGTTGTAAGAAATAGAGATCCAATGAAACTATCACCCTAAGATAGTGACAGCAGAATAAAAAATTCACACCAATTATAATCAATGTAGAACACCAAATGCTAAAGCCCACTAATAACAATTGGAATCTCAGTAAAAAAAAAAAAAAAAAGCAAAAAATGAACAGAAAAATCAAAGAGAACCAGCAAAGAATGAAGACACCCAAAAGAGAATTTAATAAATACAGTTTAAAAATTGAATCTTTAAAGATAACAAAAGAATTAGCTAAAAGTAGAACATACCCAGTTGCGATGCGAGCAAGATAAAAGGGGTAGAAGAATTTCAATTTGGGGAAATAGTGAAAAAATGAACTGCCCCAAAACAGAACTGAAACTAAGAGTTAAAGTGGAGGAGAAAGGGTTAGTAAAAACAAAGGGCAGAGATAGAGAAGGGAATGAAGATGGAAATAGATCAAGTTGAGTGAAGAAGCATGTGGATTTTTTGTAAAAGGGCTTCAAATTCGGAAGGAACAGTGGGAATAAAGAGAGAGACGCAAACAAATGATTTTTGAAAAGTGATTTCTTGACAACTAATTTCTTGGCAATACTCCACAATAGGAGACCCAAAAATGGAAAGCGATTGAAATACTGTTCTCATCTCCTAGTATATTCCTAATCTCTAGATAGAAGGTCATAGTGATTTTGTTTTTTCGTCACAGTGCGTACAGCTTGTTTACGATATTATATTTTTATGATATTGTATATTATTGTATTATATTTTTTGATGTATATAATATTTTTAGATAAATTATATTATTAGTTTTAGTTTACGATACTATGTACTAATAAAATAAAGAATAAACTTATAATATTATAAAATAATTTAGGTACGAGATAAAATTATTATGTGAAAAGGTAAGTGTAGACAATAAATTACGTCGAGAAAATAAGATCGAGACCGAAAAATATTGCAACAATCGTAGTATTCGATTTTAAGCAATTTGAGTTTACAATCTCTATGAATCCTCTAATTCTTCTTTTCAACAGTAAATAAAAGAGACTTAGAACTTAATCTTGAATTTTAATTTATTTTAATCCAAGTGCTCTAGGCCTAATCTTGATCTTGACGTATTTTTAATCTAAGGGCTTGCAGCTTGTTCTTGAATCCTCGCCTTATCTTTTAATCCTTAGAACACTTGAATGCTTGTAGCTTTTAGAGAAATCTGCAGCGTTTGATCCACGAGCTCCCTCTTGCTTCTTGTTATAACTTCTGGTGTCTTTTCTGGGTAATGAAGACCCCTATTTATAGTTGTAGGAGGGAAGAGTTATGATAAGAATAAATTCTTTCCGACCAATCAAATTGAAGTGTGACAGGGCCGCATTTGATTGGCCGAACATATCACTTGCACACGTGGCACGATTTTATTTACCTTTTAATGTGATTTGGCATGCCTTGTCATTTTTACACATGGCATGATACTATTGGCTCTTCCGTTTGATTTGGCGCGCCACGTCATTTTACACATGACACCAAACTGGGCCTCCGTGAGGATAACATTTTTGGCTTAATGAAGTGGGCTCATCACTTTAGCCCAATTATATGGGCTAGCCCAATGGATTAAGACTTATTTATTTAATTCATTTATATTGGACTTATACAATTAATTTAATTATATTAGCCCATATGTTTATTTGGACCATTATATCTTGAATTTAAAATATAATCCAAATTATTTCATGAATTTTATTTTAATAAAATTTATATGCCTACAAATGCCTCCTACTTCAAATCTTGTCGGAATATGAAATCACTTACCCCGTGACGAGTTTTGAAGTATAACATACATAAAACACACATATCCTTTATGTGCGTATATAATACACTGGGAATATACATTTGTCCAACAGTAGTGATTAGGCTAGGATAAGTTGAATTCACATGGTTTCATTCATGTGTCCACGTCATTCAATTTGCAATTCATTTACATTGCTTTAGACTCAAACATAGTTATTTTAGGATCTTTTTCCATGATTTATTATGGAATCTCAGTTTTGAAACTTATTCTGCCAGTGACGACGTAATCCATGTATATTCCATTCCTATTTGAAGATGGACACCGAGTCCGTGTTGAACACAGTTTGTTCCAGCCGTCTTAGTTGATAATCCCACATCGGGACTTTATTCTCAATTGCTGCCTTGAGAAATCTATATAAAGGGTGCGTACTCTCCAACTTGTGAGCATCAGTTCTCAGTATTTGCAAGCCACTTGAGTTTATTTTTGTGGACTCGGAATTATTAACAAGATAATTTATTCTTTCTTTTTTTGTGCTTTTTTCTCCCTTTTTTCTTTTACTTTGTTGTCTTCTCTCTTGTTTTTAGTAGTAATTTTGTCGAACTACAAATTATTTTAAAAGTTCGAGATGAAAATCTTTAAAATTTGTGGGGAAGGTTTATAAAAGTTCGCGTGAAAATCCTTAAAAGTTTGTGGTCAAGACCTTTAAAAGTTCGCGGCGAAGATCTTTAAAAGTTAACGGTGGAGATCTTTAAAAGTTCGTGGTGAAGACCTTAAAATTTGTGGCGACTCGTGGTCGAGATCTCTAAAAGTTCACAACGAAAATCTTTAAAAGTTCGCGGTAAAAACCTTTAAAAGTTTGTGGTGAAGACCTTTAAAATTTCAATACGAGCACCTTTAAACGTTCGAAACATACGCCTTTTAAAAGTTCGAAACGAAAACCTTAAAAATCCGAAGGCCTTTAAAAGTTCGAGACGAACACCTTTAGAAGTTCGCAACGAAAACTTTTAAAAATTCGAATGCCTTTAAAACTTCGAGACGAACACCTTTAAAAGTTCGCAGCGAAAACCTTTAAAAAAAGTCCGTCACAAACATCCTTTTTTTTTCTTTTTTCTTTTTTCTTTTTTTTTTCGTCTGAGGCAATTTTTTTTTTATTTTTATCCATGCTCTCTTTCAAGATTGCGATTGTTACTCTTCCTTTTTGACTTAGGTACTAACAATTATTTTTTTTCTTTTCTTTTTTTATGCAGCTTGAACATGGTTTACTTTAGAGACTCAGCATCCTCTTCCTCCACGTCCAAGTATCTTGTAATTTAATAGCACAAAGATAGTAAAACGGAGACCAGATTACTAGTTGATACACCACTGACCGGCTTATATGCAACTTCGTGGCCATCCTTGCAAAATCCATTTCGTTTGGTACATTGGACCTTTGAAAACACCAAACGTATATTCAAGACATGGACTCTTCGTTCCCATAATCACAAAGTTAAAAATGTGGTAAGTTCCCTCCCATGCTTAGGACGACGAATCCTTAAAGGAGAAGTATACTAGAGTGATTCCTTAACTTTTGGTGGCGATTTTCATTATATCCCCGGTTATTGGGAGTGAAGCGAAGATATTCTTAATAGGAACCATCGAGCATTGAGAGCCACCAATATTTACGATGTTGTCTATGCCTCATTATTTACTTATGATCATTCTACAAGTATCATGCAAGTCTTTTGTGAGGCTTGGTGTCCTCTTACAAACATGTTGCTTACCTCAGTTAGAGAGTTATCCATATCCCTGAGAGATTTGTGCACTATTGGGGGTCTGCCTTTAATGGGGTCTCCTTATGAGGAAGTTATTCCAAATACTCGAGAACTTGCAGGTGCTTACGACAAGAATAAAATGTTCCTTTCACAAGCCTGTCAGTAATTGTTTGATGCATATCACCAACTCCGAGAGGGAAACACTAAAAATCATAACGTCCCTATAAGAAGATGGATCGAGTTTTGGAGCAAAAAAGTTTTAAAGTATGAACAACCTCCGGCGAGAAAAGAAAAGAAGTCAGCTCGTCCCAAATCAACACACAATCCTACTGGAGCCATAGGTAAAATGGTCAATTGGTCGGAAGTTGAAGATGCACTATTTGTTAAACTTGGCGTCGGAAGTGACAAGAAAGACGAAGTATACTTGGCTATTTTTTTATCATGCTGGTTATGTGTCTTTCTGCTCCCTGCAAAAGAAGACAACTTTATTAGGCCCGAGACTTTCAAGATTGCAGACCTTCTAGCGTGTGGGCAAAGAATTAACCTCGCCGTTCCAGTTTTAGCTAGCATTTACAGGGGATTAAACACAATTTCAAACGGCTCACCACTCGATCCTTGTAGAGTTTACTTCCCAATTCATTATGTATATGGTTCGTTGGCCTGTTACTTCGAGACTTATTTTTCTCTAACAAATTGGCTGGCTACTCCTCTGATGGCCATATACTCAGGTGAGGGAACAACTAGATACTTTGGGAATGAAGACGCGAGAAAACGTATTCTTAGAGGAGAAAGTGCCGCATGGACTTCCACAATGCCAAGTAATTCTCAACCGTATTATTATCGTGATGATGGCAATGAGGAAGAATCCGAGTCAAATTATTTTATGAGTATTTGCTCGAATTACCTTCCTTTGAGAAATGGATCGACCTTCATCGTGGAGCCTTATAGCCCTCATCGCTTCAGTCGTCAATTCGGTTTTTATCAAGACATCCCCAGTTTCTTGGATCAAGAATTTCGTGAGTGCTCTTTAGACAAAGGATTGGAACTTTTACGAATTTGTGTTTTTTCTAAAAGTAGGTCAAAGGCCACATTTTCCCCTATTATGCCCAAGATGAAGAAGTATGTCTCGTCCGATTATAAGTCTTGTTGGGAAAGAGTGCATGGGAACTTCCTTGAAAATCACTTGCAATATTTGGTGAATACCGCTGGGCCAATTACTGCTACGCCTTTAGAGATCACGCCTCAAGAGCATAACAGGGAGGACAAGCCTCCTACTTTAAAATCCAAAGTGGTTGTACCATTCGAGGTCAGGGGACCTCCATATAAAGAAGTTCAAAAGAAGAAATGACATGTTCAGGCTTATCAAGCAAATAGGGGTTCCTTTCCATTAGGCACCATTGTTCCTACCTCCAACAAACGTTCGCCCCAAAATGAGAGCGATAGTAGTCATGAAGATCAAAACTTCAAACGAGTGAAGCCATATTCAAACAAACAAGGAGATGCTAATTTGGGTATAGTCGAGATTACTGATAGCATCGGCAGTGCTTCAAGGACTTTGACGGCTATCAAAGAGGTAACGATTAAAACTTTCATATTATTTTATAATATCCAAGTAAATTTAACTAATTGTATCTCATTTTCTATGCAGCCAAATGGTGTTCACATTTCAATGGCGTCACACCAAAGCGAGCCACAAGGTAGTAGCGAATCCGTGGCGGAGCCAGAATCGAGGAAATCACTTCCAATACCTAAGTCAGACCTAGAGGCGACTTCCATTCCTAGTCTTGGAGCAAAATCGGGGCCTAATTTTCACCAACGATCAGCACCAACGATGTCTATCTTTGATGGAAGAAATGTTGTCTTGACTCTTCGCAAGGATTTCATTTTGAATGCATGGGCTAAAATTCATGCCAAACTCAAGGACCTTACCATAGATAATGCTTCTTCTTTTCAATTCGAGATCCAAGTGATTCTCGAGGAGATAGACGGAAAGGGTGTGGATATTTCTCCTCTAAAAGACCTATCAACGTCTTTCTTTGAGCTTGCCACTTCATATCACCGGGCACGGTCAACTCTTTCTGACAAGGTTGTGGATATTGAAAAATCAGAGTCATTTTTAAACGCCAAGGAACATCTTGATCTTGTCTTGATTGAGAAAGGGGAGAAGGTCGAGAAATTGTCTGCCACCAGTCAGTCTCTCAAAGAGGCCATAGAGAAGGTGAAACAGTTAAGAGCTCTTCGAGGTATTGCCAATAAAGAGGTTAAAGAGATTGAATCTAGAGTCCCATCTACTGAAGAGGAGTACCGTAGATATTCTGATGTTTCCTTGGCAACTGCTGATGCCTTGGCCGACGTGGAGATGAAGAAACAACACCTAGAGGCAACCCTTAAAGACTTGGTCAATTACAATTTGTGTTTAGATTAGTCTATATAGAGTATTTTATTTGCCTCCTTTGTTTTGCATTTGATTAACTAGTAGTTATTCTTAGAAATGAAAACTCTATCCGTTTTACTTTATATCATGCATTTTCATCAATGTCCCCTTTTTTTCTTTGCGGTTCAATATCAATAGTTCTTTGCTTATCATGATGTATTGATGTCTCCATGATAGAATTTGGTTTTCTTTTAAACGTCGTTGGCGTTCATGTCTCGAAGTTCTTTGTATTTGGAGGTACATCCTCCCTTTTCTTTGAGAATAATATTGTTCATCATCTTTGTAACTTTTGTGGTAGGAGATATATATCTCAATGTGAGAATGTCAAAAATATGAGCCATTTGATTTTTTAGAAACTAAATTTTAAAATCTAAGACATATCCAAAATTCGGAATCAAACACCTTCAGAATCGCCGCAGGTAATATTTTGAAACCAACTTTAGATTCCACCACGTTAAAAATTTCAGATTTGCACAGTGTTACCAAAAAAATTCATATCTTGGCGTAGAAACGTCGAAATTATGAACCGTTTGATTTGTTGAAAACTTGACTTCAAATTCTAAAACATTTCCAAAACGTGGGATTTAATACCTTAAGTATAGTTTCAGATAATATTTTGAAGT
This sequence comes from Nicotiana tabacum, assembly GCF_000715075.1. Taxonomy (NCBI): domain Eukaryota; kingdom Viridiplantae; phylum Streptophyta; class Magnoliopsida; order Solanales; family Solanaceae; genus Nicotiana; species Nicotiana tabacum. The sequence continues at coordinate 42,388,843 of NC_134096.1, forward strand.
CAACTTAAAATTCCGACATGCTGATGATTTCAAACTTGCGCGACTTTACCAAAACTCTTATATCTTGATGTAAAAACATTGAAATCACAAACCGTTTGATTTCTTGAAAACAACACTTCAAAATATAATCCAAAATGTAGGATTTAATACCTTAAGGATAGTTTCAGATAATATTTCGAAGTCAACATTAGATTTTGATATACCGACAGTTTCGAATTGGCGCGACTTCGCCAAAACTTTTATGTTTTGGTATGGAAGCCTCGGAATCACAAGGCGTTTTTCTTACAGGTGATGTGTTGACATTCATAGCTTCTTTACAGGTGATGTGAACTTTACAGGTGATGTGTTGACATTCATAGCTTCTTTGCTTTCAGGCTTGGGTACGAACTTGCCCCACTTCCTGACTTCTTGCTTGTCGTTCCCCTTGCGAGGTTCATAGATGGGCAACCTTTCATTTCCAACAGAGACCATGCTCAATTCCATGTCATGGGAACGAGTTGCAAGTTCTTCAAATGTGCTGGGATTGATACTTTGCAAGATGTAGCGCAATCCCCAATGCATGACTTGAATGCACATATCTATGCCTGAAGCTTCACTAAGCCTGTCTTTGCAGTTGAGGCTTGCATTCCTCCAACGATTGATAAAGTCGATAACTGGTTCACCCTTTCGTTGACGAGTATTTGTAAGTTCTATCATACTCACAGTATGTCTCGTGCTATAAAAGCGATTGAGGAATTCTTGCTCAAGTTGATCCCAGCTATCAACAGATCCATCCTCGAGGTCCGTATACCAATCAAAAGCATTTCCTTTTAATGAGCGGACAAACTGCTTGACGAGGTAATCTCCATAAGTCCCAGCATTGTTGCATGTCTCAACAAAGTACGCCACATGTTGCTTTGGATTTCCTTTGCCATCAAACTGTTGAAATTTTGGAGGTTGATAGCCATCACGCATCTTCAACATATCGATCCTTGAAGTGTACGACTTTGCGTAGGTAAAGGAGGACCTGGAAGCGATTTCATATTTGTTTTTTATAGTCCCTTCAATTAACTCCTTTAGTTGATTGATTGGAATTATCCCTTCCGAAGAGACTGGACTTTTCTTAGTAGATGCAACTTGTCGTGGGGGAGGATCAATCTCTTGAACTTCTAGGAGTTTGCCAGGTGCATGGGTGGATTCTTCTTCCATCAAGATTCCCACCCTATCTGTTAGCTTGTTGATTCTAGCATCTTGATTTTGCATGCACTTGGTCAAGCCAGCGATTGCTTCCGTCAAGTTTGCCAACTGCTCCTCCACAGATGAAGTGTTTGTCACCATGGCTTGCATGATTGTCGTGAACAATGGAGAGTAGCATGGATTTTCACACAAATTAATCCTTGATTGGCTCACGCTATGTGGTGTAAGTAGGGAGGATCCATCACTTGAAGCATCATCATCTTCCTTCACAGCAGAGTGCTTGGATCCGGAGAGGTCAAGTAGAGCAAGAGTTTTCTTGATCTTTTCAGCAACATCGCTTCCTCCTTCGGGTGAGTTTTGTGAAAGATCTTGCTCCTTTTGAGGATGAAGATCCAAAAACAGGGGTTGATGCGGACGACACTTGGGGTGCTTGTTGTCCTAACGAGCTTGCTTTGCTCCTCGTAACTGGTCCAAAAGTAACATCGAGGATGCTTTCCACATCAGCATAGAACCTGAAATTAGCACCCTTGGTGGAAGTTGAACTGGAGTTAATTTTCTTTGAAGCCATTTCAATGTTCTTGAACTTTGGTGATTGAAAAGTTGAGATGAGAGGTAGAGATTGTCCCACTGGGCGTGCCAGAATTTGTAGACAATAAATTGCGTCGAGAAAATAAGATCGAGACCGAAAAATATTGCAACAATCATAGTATTCTATTTCAAGTAATTTGAGTGTACAATCTCTATAAATCCTTTAATTCTTCTTTTTAACAGTAAATAAAAGAGCCTTTGAGCTTAATCTTGAATTTTAATTTATTTTAATCCAAGTGCTCTAGGCCTAATCTTGATCTTGACGTATTTTTAATCCAAGGGCTTGCCGCTTGTTCTTGAATCTTCGTCTTGATCTTTTAATCCTTAGAACACTTGAATGCTTGTAGCTTTTAGAGAAATCTGCAGCGTTTGATCCACGAGCTCCCTATTGCTTCTTGTTATAACATCTGGTGTCTTTTCTGGGTTATGAAGACCCCTATTTATAGTTGTAGGAGGGAAGAGTTATGATAAGAACAAACTCTTTCCGACCAATCAAATTGAAGTGTGACAAGGCCATATTTGATTGGCTAGAACATGTCACTTGCACACGTGGCGCGATTTCATTAACTTTTTTAATGTGATTTGGCATGCCTTGTCATTTTGACACGTGGATGATACTATTGGCTCTTCCGTTTGATTTGGCGCGCCACGTCATTTTACACGTGACACCAAATTGGGCCTCCGGGAGGATGACATTTTGGGCTTAATGAAGTGGGCTCATCACTTTAGCCCAATTAAATGGGCTAGCCCAATGGATTAAGAGTTATTTATTTAATTCATTTATATTAGACTTATATAATTAATTAAATTATATTAGCACATATGTTTATTTGGACCAATATATCTTGAATTTAAAATATAGTCCAAATTATTTCATGGATTTAATTTTAATAAAATTTATATGCCTACAGTAAGATAAATGATAAAATAGTATTATTTAAAAATAAGGAAGGGCGATATGAGAGAAAAATAAGGTAACGACGCAACCACACCAAATCTGTCGATACATAAAGTGGCACTTTACGTCTTTATGTAACGATAAATTTAACAATACGATAATAAAAATATAAGTAACAATCAAAATAAATATTGTATTTAAAGTAATAATACGATACAATACAATAGGTAACAACCATCCAAACAAGCTACTATTTAGATGGTTGTTACATATTGTATTGTGTCGTATTGTTACTTTAAATATAATATTTATTTTAATTGTTACTTCAATTTTATTGTATCGTATAGTTAAATTCATCTTTACATAACGATAAAAAGTGTCACTTCATGTAACGACGAATTTGGTATGGTGGCTATTCGTTACCTTATTTTTTTCTCTCATCTTACCCTTCCTTATTATTAAATAATTATATTTTTATCCTTTACGCAACATTTTTATACAATAATTCTACCTTATACCCTGCTTCTTTTTTTTATAATATTATAAATTTATTTTTCATATTACTGATGCATGACATCATAAAATGATGACAAACAGTATAATTTACTTTATTCTATATTTGACTATTTTAGTTAAATACAAATATAATATAATATAATATAATATAATATAATATAATATAATATAATATAATATAAATGGACGTGTAACAATCATCCAAACAAACTAATGTATGCATTACTCCTCTACTCTTATCTGTCACATGCTCACAGCAAACTTTTAAAAAGGTGGTTTAGCAGCTAGGTGAAAAGAATAAGAGAAAAAAGAATATTCTAAAAAAGGAAAAGAAAATAAAAGATGAGAAGGCATCACCGGCGGCGATCATCGACGCCGTCAGTGGATTTCGGAGAAGACGAGGAAGACGACGAGGAAGAAGAAACATCATCGGAAGCACGAATGAAGTGCGTGTCATGTAAAGAAGATTACAGCTCACGTGACGCGGGCACGTGCAGGGAGTGTTACGAGGAAGCTAGCGAGACAGAGGAAGAGCTGAAGCGTGAGATCGAAGACCTTAAATCCAAAGTCAACTTCCTCCGTTTCTGGGCCCCACCTGACCCTCTCCACCACCTCCACCACCAACGGTCTTCTTCCACTAATACCGTACCCTTCTGCTCCGACGTCGTTTTGATCGCTTCTCATGATGATGAAAATGGAAAGTCTACCCCTCACCCTGTTCCCGTTCCTGCAAATCGCGCTGTTCTGGTCAGTACCCATTTGATTATTCCATGTATTTTTAACGGTTTTGCATAACAAATTGTGTTATCAAGATTAATTCTTTTCATACTTGATGTATTTCTAATGGGTGTGCGGTTGATTGAACCAAATGTGTTATCAATAAATAGATAGGATACCGGTAGATTGATGGTCAGTGCAAAAGTAGTCTAACTGTAGATATAGAGGACTGATATAGTCGACCCGAATTAATTTTGGGGTTGAGGTGGAGTTGATTGTTATATATTGGATATTAATGGATGAGGAATTGTAATACAAGTATCTCTTTCATTAGGAAATATCAGATGGAATCATAGAGGAGGGCTTGGTAGGCAGGGGCGGATGTAGCAGTGTTGTGAAGAGCGTGAAGCGAGTAAAAGCGACATGCCCCTTTTCGCTTAAAGCGAGAAGCGAGAAGCAAAGCGCTCGCTTTTTTTATATTTTAAAAAAAATATTAAAATAAGAAAGAACTACTGAAACGAAAAAATAAGAACTAAGAAGAAGGCCATTAAAAGAACAACTACATAACACATAAGAAAGGCAATAAGAACTAAGAATAAAGGATATGAAAATAAGAAGGGCAGTATAAGTATAAATGAAACGAAAAAATTGGGCAGCATTTCAAACGAAAAAACAGTGCAAGAAAATGAAGAAGAAGAGGAGGAGAAGAATGAGAAAGAAGAACTGAAGGGAAAAAAATAATTCGCCAGCATTTCGCTGCTATTTGGACGCTGAAACAGTGAAAGAAAAAGAAAAAGAAGAAGAAGGAGGAGGAGGAAGAAGAAATCACATACCTGGACCAAACTTGATGATCTTGAAGTTGAAAAGTGTAGAAAACTTGAACCCTAGGTCGCTTCTTTCTTTCTCTGTTGCTGCTGGTCGATGATATTTTAAAAAAAGAACAGCTTTTTTAATTAAATAGGTTGGCAGCCCTGTAATACAGAGAAGCGCTCGCTTCTTACGCATCGCTTCGCACCTGCGCTTCTCGCTTTTTAATGGAAAGCGAGCGCTTTTTTAAACCTGCTACGCTTCAGCTAACAGAAGCGTTCGATGGCTCGCCTCGCTTCGCTTCTCGCTTTAAGCGAGGAAGCGCTCGCTTTTCACAACACTGGGATGTAGGGTTCAACTTATTCTCTAGATAAGTACAAATAATTGATCTCGAATCCAGTAAATCAAATAAGTTAAGGTAAAATCTCGATCTCGAAGTGATAACTTCAGATCCTGGATCTGCCTCCGTTGGTAGGTTGATGACCAGTGCAAAAGTAGTCTAACTATGAACATGAGAAATGATTAGATGGAATCATCAGTTTCAAGCACTTTCTGAAGGAAAAAGGAAGTGTCTGAGCCACTACAGTGTATTTTACAACTGTTGCAACTAGAATAGCACTCTTATTGTATATCAAGTGCTTTTGAAAGAAAATAAATTGCTGGGAGTTTTAAGTTAGACCTTTTCGCTCTATTTATTGGAGTATGAATAGTGGGCTTGGTCGCCACTATTATGAGTGGATGGGAGGCTGAAGTTGTTTGGAGTTATTTTCTGTTAGGCATTTTTGTTTGAACATGCTCAAAATCTGCAACAACGCTAATGCATTGGCTGTATGAGTTGAGCGAGTAAGTCTGAAGAAATTGATATGATGATTTATTGTTTTATTGCTAAAAGGCCAGAACATTGGAAAAGCTGCAGTTGATGGACTAAGTTTATGTGCTCTCCTGCAGAGTTGTCAAAGGTGAAAGCATAGAAAAGCACCAAGAATTGCTGGGGTATTATGCGCAAACTAGAAATAGAAGCATGGGCTTTACCGAATGAAGGCACTAGTGCCATGAAAAATATCAAAAATTATTATTCATGATATTTTGGTAACAATTAATCTCACTTTGCAAGTATGCTGCTATCCTCTTAAGACATAGTATAACGAAGATGAGAAGCATGCCTTAGTGCCTTGGTATCTGCACTAAAAGCTACCTAAGCGAGGCAAAGCTTCCAACCTGAGCTTCATCTTTAAAGCTTAGGCACACTTCAAGAAAGCCTTCAACAACATGCTCTCCTGCTAGGCAGCCTAGAAATTTTCAAACTCACTCCATAGTTGATATTCTTCTGGAAAATTTAATAGCTGATCTACAATGTAAGTCATGTCATACAGTGTCATCTAGAGTCCTGCTGGTAATTTTCTACTTTTTAATAATTGTTCTAGTAGCATACCAGCATTGATTCGCTGTAGCATATTGAAGAATGTAAAATTAAACTGATTCCTAAGAAAGAGGGAAAGTAAATGCTTGTTGCTTGAACTTGTATAAAAAGAAGAACACCTGATGTTTTACAGCATCTGGTGTAATTTTTTCCAGTCTATATCTTATACTCCCTCTGTTCCAATTTATGTGAACCTGTTTGACTGGGCACAAAGTTTAAGAAAAAATGAAGACTTTTTGAGTTTGTGGTCCTAAACAAGTCAAAAAGGGGTCCAGAGTATTTGTGTGGTTATAAAAGCTTCTCATTAAGGGTAGAGTTGGAAGTCTAAGCTAAATTGTTTTCAAATTTAGAAAGGGGTCATTCTTTTTGGAACGGACCAAAAAGGAAATAGGTTCACATAAATTGGAACGGAGGGAGTGCTTAATACCTAAAACATATGCCACATTAGACAATTTGCAAATTGGCAAAAGCTTATTCACATGTTAGGGACTCATTTTGCCTGATCATGTTGCTACTCTTCCGCCCCTGGAGTCTTCATCTTCCGCTGAATCATCATGACAGAGCTCCTGAAAGTTTGTGAACAGTAGCATATCAAAGCTTACATTTATTAATCAGTATTTCATGATTATTTTGTTATGGTTCTCTCCAAGACACGAAAATTAAGTTTCCCCTATCGTTGTTTCTTTCATTCTTTTCTGCTTAGATATGCTCTGAGCATCTGAGAAACATACTGAATTTAGTGTCCTCTTTCTTTATATCTGTTTTATACGATTTCTTTACTGTTTTAATTGTTATTTTTCACTGAAGTGATTTGGTGCCAATCTATTCGAAATAGTTCTTTATAGTTTTTGCACCTAACTTTTTCAAAATTTTGATATTCCACGCAGGCCAGTCGTTCCCCAGTGTTCAGAGCTATGCTTGAAAATGAGATGGAAGAAAGCCTTAGCGGCACAATTAAAATTAGTGACGTGTCATATGATGCACTTCGTGCTTTTGTGACCTATTTATACACTGCCGACGCGTGCCTAGATGAGCTTATGGCTTGTGACCTTCTCGTTCTGGCAGAAAAATACCAAGTGAAGCATCTGAAGACGTATTGTGAGAAGTTTCTGATTTCCAAATTAAACTGGGAGAACTCACTTCCTAACTATGCCTTTGCTCACCAACACAATGCAAAGAACTTGCTTGATGCAGCCCTGTCATTGATCATGGAAAATATGGACAAGCTGAGCAAGCGAGAAGAATACAAAGAACTTGTGGAGAAAGATCCCAGGCTTGTTGTAGAAATCTATGAAGCTTACCTTTCCAAACAGGTGAACACTGCTGTGCATAAAGATCCAGTTGCTAAAGCATAGCATAGCCCATGTTCATATTAACTTCGGTACTACGAGGATTCTCTAATTTTAGTGGTTAAGATTATAGTCCCCTGAATGGTGAACGTAATTTGAATGTTCATTAATGCATGGATGTATTTTGTTACTGAAGAATTTGCCTTTTAACTTTTAGTTTCTGATGTTTATCTTTTAAGTTTCTAAGCTGATATTCTGTTGAACATTAAGTTTGATTAATGCTTAGTCATGTTAAGTCACGTATATGACACAATGGCTAAAAAACTCGAGACAGGGCTACTGCACAGCTGAGAAAATTTATGTCTTTCATTTCATGAAGCTTTTGAAGTACAGAAACATAGTGAAATGTTTTCCTTCTCTTAATGACTTGGAAGTGGGATAGCAAACTCAAGGAATTCTTCATCACATTCAAGGGCAGACATATGTTGAGCATCTAAAATTACTCGTGCCTCAACACCACCATTGATCTTGATCTTGTCATCAACTAAGAAGAATGAATTCTTTGATGGATCAGGTGCTGAACTCATCCTTATATGTCTTCCCAATCCAAACTCTGTGCTTGAAAGTGGAAAATTGATGCAGACGTAAGTATCAAATTCCTCATTGGAAAATGGTGCTTCCCCTTTTTCAATACATTCAAGAATTGTCAGCACTAACTCATTTTGCCTAACGTGGTCTCTCTTGAACAGCAGTTCAACTTCATTTCTGAGTTCACGTACTAATCTTGGTAATTGCATTTCTCCCTTATTACTTGCTGTTGTGAAAAATATAGAGATAATATTTCCAACGGAGTTACGTGGCAAGCGCGGGTTAAGGAAATAACGAAGATCCACAAATTGAACCAACTTACATGGCCTAAAGGAAGTACTAGTAGATTTTACCCTGCAGCACACTTGAAAATAAGTGCACTCAAAAGCTCAGCACGAGTTGGATTCTGCACTCTTGATCCACCTTCAACTTAAGCTTTAAGTGCATGTATTTTGGAGTTTGGAAAGAAGAATTTTCTCAGCACACGTTCTTCTAGTTTTTATTCAATCAATGGTGCAACCAAAGGACTACCTTTCATTATTTTTGATGATGGGAAGATAGATTCTCCCATAAAACGTGGAGAAGGAACAAAACTTGGTTCACGAGTAGTTTTACCCCAATCACTTAAAAAATTCACCATTAATCTCTCATCAGTATTCACTAAGCTTGTGTGACAGGCATATACACCTTTAGCTATTCCCACCACAATCAAATTGGTTCAAGTGAACCACTAGTAAACTACCATTATAGGAATTTGCAAAAGGCAACCCTTTAGAGAAAACTGCCACTTCTGCAATCCTTTAGAGAAAAATTATTTTCTACTTTCTAACCAAACACTAAAAAATATTTTTAGGAAAAAGTTTTCACCCACCAACCCAACAAGGAAAAGTAAGTGATAAAATCACTCATTTTTCTGAAAAACATTTCCCTTCGTACCAAACACACCCTTAATTTTCAAGCAAATGGATAATATGAGGCTAGAGTTCTTGATAGAGAATTCTGTAGTGGATGAGCTATTTGATTAGGTTCAATGTCATTTGAAATTTCAGCATTAACCTCTTTATGCTTGGGATAGAAGAAGGACAAAGGCATGTACATGTGACCATAAGCTTGTTCAATAAAAGAGAGTTTGTGATGTCTAACAGCAGAAGGTGTTGGACAGATAGGCTTGATAGTAAACTTTTCAGTACCTAACACAAGTGGAAGTGATGGTAAAGCCATGATGATTGAGAAACAGTACTACGTTTAGTTTATGCAAAACTCTTGCTTTTCAATTAGCCTTTCATCAAGTGTCACTTCTATATATAGTTGTATTGGGTAAAATATATTATGACACGTGACCGTCCGAGAAAGGGACACGTGGAACCCAAGACGGAGATGATTGAAGACGGAAGACAACTATTTCGTTTGTCACCAGTAAGAATAATGCTCATAAAGATGTGACAAATGCTCTTTTTCTGGTAGTATTAGATAGAGAATATTCATGGCATTAAGAGCAGTTACCCGTTACAAGATATTTGAGATTTATGTTCACCGTTACATCTTTACCAATGCTCCTCATAATTGACATTAAAGAAGGGTATGACCCTAGGACCTTCTTCATAGGTATAAATAGTGAACTCAGGTGTCATTGTAAAGGGGACGACTATTCTAGCAAACATATACTATATTTTACACAAAACTCAATCCAATCTTAGACTCTGATTTCTCGATTCTTTTTATTTTTGTGCCTGAAAACCTTGTTCCCGGAATTACTGCTTCTGCTGTTTCGTCCATATCTTAAGGCTAAGTGTTGCATAATTCTTCAATTATTTATTTATTTCAGGATCAAATTAATTCACTTATCTAAAAACCACGTATAAATTCAACTGTACCGTTTTACGGGTGAACAGTTTGGCGCTCACCGTGGGGCCTAGATAGCCGTGTAATTAAATTGATCCTTGCCTTTTTTATTAACGTGTTTTGATCGTTTTTATCTTAGGAAAAGTCATAAGAAATGGCAGATAACACTGTTAACGACATGCACAACCTCGAGATTCGAAGGGTTCAGCCTCATTTCGAGGACTCAATCAGCGACACCCATAATGAAGGGAATGACGCTACACTAGTGCATGACAGGCAGTACCCTCGACATATTCGGGGGGACCACTCCCGATGATGCTGATGGGGAGCATGTCGTCGACGCGGTAAGGGTCTTGCAAGAGCAATAAACGATCATTCTAGGCCACCTCACGCGACATGATAAAGTTATGACGGAATTGAAGCAAGCGTTGTCGGGAGCTTCAAATAATGCAAACAGACGAGATCTGATCCCTCTCGGGATTCACACGGATCAAACAACAAGGAGGGTCGACAACAACACTCCTAGGGGTGAAATTGGCTCCGATGGGGCAGGAGGGAACTAGTCCAGCCTCAACAACGAGATTGATTCTTTCAAGAATAAATTTTTATGGTTCACGAGGGAAGTAAACTCCCGCATGGACTAGATCCCGAGCGTGTCACCAGTGCTGAAAGGCCGGACTTGAAAAAGTATACTCAATTATCGTACAAGCCAAGTGCGGCACCACAGTTGTTCCCGAAGTGGTTCAAAATGCCTGAAATTCCAAAGTATGACGGAACTTCAAACCCCCAGGAGCATATTACCACCTACACAACAGCGATAAAGGGAAATGATTTATCTCCTCACGAAATTGAATCTGTGCTGCTGATGAAATTTGGGGAAACCCTCACGATGGGGGCCTTGACGTAGTATTCGCTGTTACCCGAGCATTCCATAGATTCCATTAAAATGCTTGCGGATTCTTTCATCAAGGCTCATGCTGGGGCAAGGAAAGTACACGCCCGAAAGGATGACATATTCAGGATAGCGCAAGGAGAGTCCGAGTTGCTACGAGAGTTCGTTACCCGATTACAGAAGGAGAGAATGTTCCTCCCGACTGTCCCCGGTGAATGGGCGGCTGAGGTGTTCACCAAAGGATTGAATCCAAGAAGTTCAGACGCTTCCCGAAAATTGAAAGAGAGCCTACTCGAGTTTCAAGCAACGGCCTGGGCGGACGTCCACAACCGATACGAATAAAAAATAAGGACCGAAGATGATCATGTTGGTTTTCCATCGTCGACAAAAGGACGAGAAAAGAATAAGGAAAAATCAAATGATGATTATGACACAGACAGTTGGACTTCTAGGGGCCGGTTTTCGCCTTACGAACGAACCGAAGGCCACAATAGAGGTTTTCGGACAATGGACAGGTTCACGATCGACAGAAGAACTGATCGCGGTCAGAATAATCGATCACTGCAAGATAAAGAAGTGACAAGGTCACGTGATCCTTCTTACCCCAAATTATTAGAATACAACTTCAACGTCGGCATAGTAGAATTAGTATCTGCCATGAGAAACATCAAAGAAGCACAGTTCCCGAGACCGATGAGATCTGATTCTAACCAGAGGGATCCCAATTTGTGGTGTGAATACCACGGTACGAATGGCCACCGAACAGGGGACTATCGACATCTCCGGGAAGAAGTGGCAATGTTACTAAAGAATGGTCACCTCAAAGAATTCTTGAGTTACCGAGCTAAGAACAACTATGGGCGTAATCGAGACAATGCGGAACCCTTGAAAGAAGGAGAAGATTCTCCGCGTCAAACAATCACCATGATCTTCGGAGGGAACGAGATTAACAGGATCACCTTTTCAGCAACAAAGAAGACGAAAATATCAATAACGCATAGAAAAAGGCTCCGGAGGAGGACGCAGACAAATTGCTACTATCACACAACAACGCACTGGTAATTTCTTTAAATGTGCTAGATTTTAAGATTAAACGTGTTCTAGTGGATCCAGGGAGTTCAGCTAATATCATACAATGTATTGGAGCAAGCTAAACTTACCAGAAGCATTATTCCGGCCACAAAGCTCCTCGCCGGATTCAACTTTGCAAGTGTGACAACTTAGGGAGAAATTTTATTACTCACAAACGCTGAAGGAGTAATGAAAACAACTCTTTACGAAGTGGTAGATGGTAATATGGGATACAACATCATTCTGGGAAGGCCATGGTTGCACAAGATGAAAGCTGTATCATCAACATACCATCAATTGCTGAAGTTTCCAACACCCCAGGGAATTAAGGAGATAAGGGGTGACCAACCGGTGGCAAGGAAGATGAATGCAATTTCGGTCTCCCGTAGCAAAGGAAAGGAACACGTGGCATAGCAATTACAAGGCCCGACACTTACTCATGAACTAGATGAAGTTAGCAGGCGAAGGTAATCAGGTGCCGAGATATTTCCAAGTTCCAGAAGAGACCGATGCTACGAAGTCCACAGCGGAAGAGCTGGAGCAAGTGGCATTTTTCGTGGAATTCTTAGAAAGGAAATTCCACCTGGGGACAAGACTGCACCCGGAACTCAGGTCCGACTTCATTAAATTCCTTAAATCTAATGCCGATTGTTTTGCATGGTCGCATGAGGACATGACAGGTATCCCGATGGAGGTAGCCGTACACAAGTTAAGCTTGGATCCTAACATACCTCTAGTAAGACAAAAGAAATGCCCGATCGCCAAAGCTAGGAATAAATTCGTCAAAGAAGGGGTAACCCCCTTACTTAATATCGATTCAATCCGAGAGGTAAGATATCCAGACTAGCTAGCTAATGTAGTAGTAGTTCCTAAAAAGAACAATAAGTTTCGCATGTGCGTAGATTATAAAGATCTTAATAAGGTGTGCCCGAAAGACATGTTCCCATTGCCAAACATCGATCAAATGATTGATGCCATGACTGGGCACGAGTTAATGAGTTTCCTCGATGCTTATTCAGGGTACAACCAAATTAAGATGAACTCGGAAGATCAGGAGAAAACTTCGTTTATAACAAATTTCGGTATATATTGTTACAATGTGATGTCATTCGGGTTGAAAAATGCCGTAGCCACTTATCAACGGCTCGTGAACAAGATATTTGAAAATCAAATAGGAAAAACTATGGAAGTTTATATAGACGATATGCTCGTTAAGTCTTCAAATGCAGGTGATCATCTTAAACATATGCAAGAGACTTTCAAAATCCTAAGGAAGCATAATACGAAGCTTAATCCCGAGAAATGCGTGTTCGGGGTCAGCTCAGGTAAGGTTTTTGAATTTCTGGTATCATAAAGGGGGATCAAAGTAAACCCCGATAAAATCAAGGCCATAGAGGATATCCCGGACCAATTGACAAGCATGAAGGAAGTCCAAAGGCTTACGGGGAGACTGGCAGCTTTGAGTTGATTCATTTCCCGATCGTCTGAAAAGTGTCATCATTTCTTCGCACTGTTCAAGAAGAAAAATAATTTCGAATGGACCCCGGAATGCCAGCAGGCTTTGAGGGATTTAAAGAAGTACTTGTCAAGCCCTCCCTTGCTTTCAAAACCAAAAGAAGGGGAAACATTACTGGTTTACCTCGCAATTTTGGAAGTTGCAGTAAATGCGATTTTAGTTCGAGAAGACGAAGGTACGAAATCTCCCATTTATTATGTTAGTAAAATTTTAACGGGAATAGAAACTCGTTACCCACATTTGGAAAAACTATCCTTAAGTCTCATAGTCGCCCATCGAAAACTGAGGCCATATTTCCAATGCCACCCGATAACCGTGTTGTCTACTTTCCCTTTGCAGAACATCCTCCATAAACCCAAGCTCTCGGGTAAATTGGCCAAATGGGTCATCGAAATGAGTGAGTTCGACATAAAATACAAGTCGAGGACTGCGATTAAGTCACAAGTCTTGGCTGACTTCGTGGCCAATTTCAGTTCGGGATTATTGCCTCAGGCTACCAAGGAAGAAATGATGATGTCGAAATCGACATCAGGGGTTTGGACCTTATTTACGGACGGAGCTTCCAACGTAAAAAGGCCCAGGCTTGGTATACTCTTAATGACGCCTTTGGGGGAAACCCTGAGGAAAGCCATCAGGACGGTCCATTTAACTAACAATGAAGCAGAGTATGAAGCTTTGATTGCAGGACTCGAGTTAGCCCGGTGAATTGACTCCGATGTCATCGAAATCAAATGTGACTCACAACTGGTGGTAAATAAGGTCTACAGGATCTTCGAGACCAAAGAGGAGCGCATGCAACAATACATGGTAAAGGTTCAAGCTCTGCTGACTGATAAATGGGGATTTTGACTACTTATTAGCGCCCTTTAGCTTTCGTTTTAGTCCAAAGGCGCTTAATTATGTTCCCGAAAACTGATGAAATGTGCTTAATTGCAGGAATATTAGAAGATGAGCTCCCAAGATGAAATCCAACTCAAGAAGGAGTAATCTGAACGCAAGGACAAAAATAGGTACAAAAGCTTAGAAGTGCGGACCGCAGAATATCATCTGCGGCCGCGGGTTATGAAGAAATTGCCGTCAGAGAAATGTGCAAAGTGTGTTCCGCACATGAAATGTGCAGCCGCAGAAGCTGGGTTAGAGCAAAAATTCAGAGAACTTGCATCTCAAGTCCAACAAAAGTGTGGACCGCACAATTATTGTTCGACCGCATAAGAAGAGCTACGCGGTCGCACTTACAATTGTGCGAACCGCAGAAGAGCAAGGTGTGGCCGCACTTACAATTGTGTGGACCACAGAAAGAGAGCAGTTTGGACGCAGATCAGAATTATGCGGCCGCAGATTTCCAATCCTGTCGAGTTAAAGAAAAGTGCGGATCACACATGGAATTGTGTGGCCGCAGAACCTCCGAAAGGGTATTTTTGTCTGAAAATTCCAGCCCTGTATAAATATAAGAGTTTCACATTTTTAGGTTAACGTTTGACATCAGCTGCTATAGTAGACGTTTTCTTTTACTCTTTTTAGTAGTTTTAGTTATTTTGAGCTTTTTGAACCTAAAGATTATCAATTTAATTAGCAATATGGGTTTAATTATCATTTCTTCTCCTATTTCTTCTAGTTTAAGCATGAGTAGCTAGATTTTTACTAGGGTTGTAACCCAACCCTAGTATGTAAATTTAATGGGTGTTTGATTTATTGTTTATTTATGATTGAGTGCTTATTATTTAGCCTTGTTCTTACTTTTATTTGAAGAATTAATGGTTGCAAACATTAGTTCATGCCTATTTGACTTAGTCTCTACTTGAAAAAGAGAGACTTAGTCTAGGAAAACTTGGCTAATAAGAAATTAGGTCAATCGAGAGATTGATAAACCCAATTAAAGGGTTAAACCTAAAGATAGTAAAACTCGACTTGAGCTTTTATTCAACCGTTTTGTTCAATACCCATTTGGATTTGAGAAAATCAAATTGGGCAAAATCTTTCCCAAATTTCAAACTCCAAAACACTAATTAGAAGATGTAATTAACAGTAGATTGAAGAGAATTAATCAAAATTGAGTCAAGAATCCTTACCCTAACAATTCCTTTCAACAACCATCGAAATGTCACATCAAGCCGAGCTCCAAAAATTCCCAAATGAAAAAGGAAGCAAAACCCTCGAATATCCTCTTTTCTGCCCAGTTAAATCGCATCTACGGGCCCCTTGTCGCATCTGCGACGCTGCACCTGCGGAAAAACAATCGCATGTGCGATCCAAGTTTAAGTCCAAGGGTTCCGCTTCCGCGGATAAGAGCTCGCATCAGCGATCCCGCTTCTGCGAAGAAACGACCGCATCTGCAGTCAAGCCTTAGGTTGTTTCCCCAAGTTCTGCTTCTGCGAAGGAAGCCTCGGCATCCGCGAGTCCGCTTCTATGACCAAGTGATCGCATCTACGATCCCATCTCGGCTAAACAAAATCCTCTTATGCGACCATTGGCTCGCATTTGCGAGCCCACACCTGCGACCAATCCTCCTGCAGGTGCGAAGACACCAGAACCAGCCCAACACTTCAGCAAATCACTAAGTCCAAAAATGATCCGATTTCCATCCGATTACACCCGGGGCTCCCGGGACCCGTACGAATATACCAACAAGTTCCAAAATACGTAACAGATCTACTCGAGGCCAAAAACCACATCAAACATCATGAATTCAATGAATCACAACCCAAATTCATGCCTATGAACTATGAACTTCCGAATTTCAAAACCCACGCCAATTCATATCAAAACAACTCCGATTGATACTAAATTTTGCACATAAGTCATAAACGACATTGCGGACTTATTCAAACTTTCGGAATCGGGATCCGACCCCGATATCAATAAAGTCAACTCCCGGTCAAATTATCCCAAATTCCTCTAATTTCCAACTTTTCGCCAAACTATGCCGAAATGACCTACAGACCTCCAAATGAACATCCAGACACGCTCCTACGACCAAAATCACCCATACAGAGCTATTGGAACCATCAAAACTTCATTTCAGAGTCATCTTCACACAAGTCAAACTACGGTCAACTCCTATAAGTTAAACTTTTAACTTAGGGACTATGTGTCCCATATCGCTCCGAAACTCTCCCGAAACCAAAACCAAACACCCCGGTGAGTCATGAACTACAATATAACATAGAAGAGGCAATAAATTGGGGATCGAGGCTAATACACTCAAAATGACTGGCCGAGTCATTACATCCTCCCCCTCTTAAAACAAACATTCGTCCTCGAACGAGTATAGAGACATACCCGAAGTGGTAAAACGATGAGGATAATGGCTACGCATATCATGATCGGTCTCCCATGTCACCTCCTCGACTGGCTGACCCCTCCACTGAACCTTCACTGAAGCAATATTCTTTGACATCAACTTTCGAACCTTCCTGTCCAAAATGGCCACCGGCTCCTCAACATAAGACAAATCCTTGTCCAACTGGACTGAGCTGAAATCCAACACATGAGACAGATCGCCGTGATACTTCCGGAGCATAGAAACATAGAACACTAAATGAATTGCAGCTAGACTAGGTGGTAGTGCAAGTCTGTATGCCACCTCCCCAATCCTCTCAAGAATCTCAAAAGCTCCGATATACCTAAGTTTCAGCTTGCCCTTCTTCCCAAACCTCATAACACCCTTCATGGTCGAAACTCGGAGCAAGACCCGCTCCCCAACCATGAATGCAACGTCGCAAACCTTCCGATCCACATAACTCTTTTGTCTGGATTGGGCTGTACAAAGTTAATCTTGAATCAATTTAACCTTTTCCAAAGCATCCTAAACCAAGTTTGTACCCAATAGCCTAGCCTCACCCGGCTTAAACCATCCCACTGGAGACCGGCACCGCCTACCATACAAAGCCTCATACGGGGCCATATGAATGCTCTCATGATAATTGTTATTGTAGGCAAACTCCGCAAGCGGCAAGAACTGATCCCAAGAACCCCCAAACTCCATCACACATGCACAAAACATATCCTCCAATATCTGGATAGTGCGCTCGGACTGTTCGTCTGCATGAGGGTGAAATGCTATGCTCAACTCAACCCGAGTACCTAACTCATGCTGTATGGCCCTCCAGAACTGCGATGTAAACTATGTACCCCAATTAGAGATGATGGATACCGACGCGCCATGAAGCCTGACGATCTCCCGAATATAAACCTGAGCCACCTTCTTTGAAGAATAAATAGTAACCACTGGAGTGAAATGAGCTGACTTAGTCAACCTAACCACAATCACCCAAACTGCATCGAACTTTTTCTGAGTCCGTGGGAGCCCAACAACAAAATCTATAGTAATTCGCTCCCATTTCCACTCTAGGATCTCTAACCTCTGAAGCAATTCACCAGGCCGCTGATGCTCATACTTCACTTGGTGACAGTTTAGGCACCGGGCTACATATTCCACTATGTCCTTCTTCATTCGCCTACACCAATAGTGCTATCTCAAGTCCTGATACATCTTGGTGGCACCCGGATGAATGGAGTACCGCGAACTGTGAGCCTTCTGGAGAATCAACTCACGCAAGCCATCTATATTGGGCACACATAGCCTGCCCTGCATTCGTAATACACTGTCATCCCCAATAGTGACCACCTTGGCATCACCGTGCTGAATCGTGTCCTTGAGGACAAGCAGATGGGGGTCGTCATACTGACGCTATCTAATACAATCATAAAGAGAAGATCGAGAAACCGCACAAGCCAAAACTCGGCTCGGCTCAGAAACATCCAACCTAACAAACTGGTTGGCCAAGGCCTGAACATCCAAGGCTAATGGCCTCTCTGCTACCGGTAGATATGCGAAGCTATCCAAACTCTCCGCCTTGCGACTCAAGGCATCGGCCACCACATTGGCCCTCCCGCGATGATATAGAATGCTTATATCATAATCCTTAAGCAACCCTAACCACCTCCGCTACCGCAAGTTAAGTTCCTTTTGTTTGAATAGATGCTGTAGACTCTGGTGGTTGGTATAGACCTCACAAGAAACACCGTACAAATAGTGTCGCCATATCTTCAAGGCATGAACAATAGCTGCTAACTCGAGGTCATAGACAAGATAGTTCTTCTCATGCACCTTCAGCTGTCTAGACGCGTACGCAATCACCCTACCGTCCTGCATCAACACCGCACCGAGACTAATACGTAACGCATCACAACACACAGTATAAGACCCCGAACCCGAAGGCAACACTAACACTGGGGCTGTGATCAAAGCTGTCTTGAGCTATTGAAAGAACTCCTCACACTCCTTTGTCTACCTGAAGGGAGCACCCTTCTAGGTCAGTCTGGTCATAAGTACCGCAACGGATGCGAATTCCTCTACAAATCGACAATAATACCGTGCCAAACCAAGAAAACTCCGGATCTCCATAGCTGAAGACGGTCTGGGCCAACTCTACACTGTTTCAATCTTCTTTGAATCTACCTTGATCCCCTTACTCGACACTACATGACCCAAACATGCCACCAAATAAAGCCAGAATTCACACTTTAAAATTTTTGCATATAACTTCTTTTCTTTCAAGGTTTGAAGCACGGTCCTCAAGTGATGCTCATGATCCTCTCGGATCCGGGAGTACACCAGAATGTCATCAATAAACATAATGACGAATGAGTCAAGATAGGGATAAAATACACTGTTCATCAAGTGCATGAATGCTCTTGTGGCGTTGGTCAGCCCAAAATACATCACAAGGAACTCGTAATGACCATATCTAGTCCTGAAGGCAATCTTCGGGATATCTGGCTCTTGAATCTTCAACTGATGATAGCCTGAGCGCAAGTCAATCTCAGAGAACACTTTGGCACCCTGTAGCTGATCAAATAGGTCATCAATATGTGGCAATGGATACCTGTTCTTCATTGTAACCTTGTTCAACTGACGATAATCAATACACATACGCATATAACCTTCCTTTTTCTTTACAAATAAGACTAGAGCACCCCCAAGGTGACACACTGGGCCGAATGAAGCCCTTATTAAGCAACTCTTGCAACTGTTCCTTTAACTCTTTCAACTCTGTTGGGACCATACAATAGGGTGGAATAGAAATGGGCTGAGTGCCGATAACAAATCAATGCCAAAATCGGCATCCCTGTCAGGCGGCATGCCCAGAAGATCCGCCAAAAATACATCTGGAAAATCTCTCACTACCGGAACTGACTCCACGGTAGGAGTATCAACATTGACATCCCTTACGAAAGCTAGATAAGCATTACACTCCTTCTCAACCATACGCTGAGCCTTTAGAAATGAGATAACCCTGCCAGGAACATAGTCTAAAGCACCTCTCCACTCTATCCGTGGTAAGCCTGGCATAGACAACGTCACAATCTTGGCATGACAGTCGATAATAACATGATAGGGAGACAACCACTTAGTACCTATAATAATTTTAAACTCTACCATACTGAGCAACAATAGATCGACTCCGGTCTTAAAACCACCAAGAACAACTAAACACGACTGATACACACGGTCAACAACAATAAAATCTCCTATAGGTGTGGACACATAGACAGGAGAACTCAAAGAATCACGGGATACAACCAACTATGGAGCAAAATAAGACGACACATAGAAATAAGTTGAGCCTAGATAAAATAAGACTGTTGCATCTCTATGACAGACCAGAACAATACCTGTGATGATTGAGTCAGATGCAACTGCCTCCGTCCTAGCAGGAAGAGCATAATATCTGGCCTGGCCTCCCCCTTTAGGGCGACCTTTACCTGCTCGACCTCCACCTCTAGTTGGCTATGTAGGTAGAGTGGCAACTGGTGAGACGACCATGGACTGAGAAGCCCGAGGACCCAATGGAACACGCGGAGCCTGAGTAGTCGTTAGAGGTGCACTCCTCCTAAGTCTGGGGCAATTCCTCACTATATGACGAGTGTCACCACACTCAAAACAAGCTCTTAGAGGACATGGCTATTGTGGCTAGCTCGGGCCTGATCGGCTGGACTGACCACTAAAAGCACCCCGTGCAGGAGGTGCACTAGACAATGGTGGTGCATAATAGGGAGCCTGAGGCCTAGGAGTGGGCGAAATACTGCTGGAGGTTGGAAGTGCTGAATGGACAGGGCGACTCACATAGCCCCTACCATGACAAGATGCAACTGGGGCACGGGTACCACTATATATGCTAGAATCTCAAGGCCTATTGGCCTCCATCTCCTCTCTCTCTCTCTCCAGAGTCCATATACCCTTCAATCTCCTAGCGATACCTACTACCTGCCGGTATATGATGTCCATCTCCAACTCTCGGGCCATGCTAAATCTAATACCGGGGTTGAGCCTCTCGATAAATCGACAGACTCGCTCTCTAATAGTAGCAACCAAGGCTGGTGCATACTTAGACAAATCACTGAACCGGACCGTATACTCCAACACGGTCATAGATCCCTCACGCAACTGTTCAAACTCTGTGCGCCATGCATCTCTGAGACTCTAGGGAACAAACTCCCTCAAGAACATATTTGAGAACTGAACCCAAGTGAGTGAAGCTGCCTCAACCGGACTACCCAACTCATATGCTCGACACCACTGATAAGCCGCTCCCTTAAGTTGGAACGTAGTGAACGCAACTCCACTAAACTCCACAATACCCATAGTACAGAGGATAAAGTGTCACTCCTCAAGAAAACCCTGTGCATCCTTTGAATCCAAGCCGCTGAAAGTAATAGGGTGGTACTTCTTGTACGTCTCGAGCCTGAGCAGCTCCCTCTTAGAAATTGCTGCCCTAACCTCGGGCTGAATTGGGGCGACCGACTGCACTGGTATGACCTCTGGGACCTAGTCAACCTGGACCCACTGCTCTGGGGTACGGGCGGCGGGAGTTTGTGCTCCTCCCTTGGCCTGAGATGTGGGAGGAGCAAGTGGGATCAATCCTGCCTGAGCTAAAGCGTCGAACATGCGCAGAAATTGAGGGAGAGTGTCTTGGAGTGTTGGTGCCTGCCCTCCAACTGGAATACTGGTGGCTCCTCTGTAGCAGCTCGTGCGGGTGCTCTGGCTGCACTACGTGGACGTCCTCGGCCTCTACCCCGACCCTGGCCTCTCGCGACTCTAACAGGGGGCGCGGGTGTCTGGTCATCTGATCCGGCTGTGCGTGTCCTCACCATCTGTGAGAGAATAGAAAGACAGAAGTTTAGAATCCCAAAGTCAACAATTTTGCACGATAAGCAATCAAAGAAGTGAAGCTCTTCCTAACAGTTCCATAGCCTCCCAAAGATAAGTATAGATGTCTCCGTACCGATCCGCGAGACTCTACTACACCTGCTTGTGACTCATAACACCTCCGTACATACCAACTTGTCACGACCCCAATTTCCCCTCCGTAGGATATTGTGATGGCACCTAGTCTCTAGACTAGGTAAGCCTAAACAACATGCAAGTGTTCTATCACTATTTGGGTCAACGAATAAAAGTAGAGAAAATGAATGGTACATAAGGAATGATCCTGTTATATCTCGCATTTTCGTACGTTAAAGTTTCATCTTCAGTTAATTGACGTAGACTCGGGGGTGTGATTTTCTTGAGGTTATAAGCATTTATGCTATTTATAACAAGCAATAAATAAGTGCCGTAAAAGATAAAAGGTAAACGAATCAAAGAAAATGAGTTTCGTTGAAGGTTGTTGATTTGAGATAAAATACGGTACGAGCCATAATACCCGGTATTTATGGACTAGTGTCATACAAGGTACTACATGACCATGATAGTAAGGTGTACAAGGTATGTTAAAAGTGAGTAGTATTTTAAGTAAGTTGAGATAATTCTTAATTATATGGGTAATTGGTTAATTATTGGGTAACGGGATATTACCTAATTAACTAATGAATTATGGGATAAAGATTAAAACCCCTCACCCCCACGTGACAGCAAGCCACTACCAAAATATATGACTCTTAGTCATTATGGGTTATGTGGCAAAAATCAAAGATTAAGGGGCGTGGTTAATACACCACATGGAGTGGGCCCCACACCAATTCAAACATAAGGCCTTTTTAATTCAAAGAAAGATACATATCTTTCAACAAGTCAAAAATAGCAAAGACTCTATGTATGGTACAATCTGAAACAACGTGATCTTCAACAAGTAAGGTACGAATCTTCAATAATTCAAACAAAGATTTCATAGCATCTTAAGCAACGTGAGATTTTGTAATTTTAAGAGAGTACGGTGCAATCCTTCTCAAGAATATCATACGGATTTTCTCCTACTTCAGGTATGTCAAGGCTAAACCCTTCCTTCATTTTGGTATGATCTCGTAATTACATGTATTTGATAACGAGGCATAAAGAGAAGTTCATACTCCTGAATTTATATACATTATCCTAGTCTCATAAATTATAGTATTCTCCTTATCGGGACTTCATATTTAATTAAGTATTGTCTTCTTCCAGTCAAGAGAGCAGAGAGCCTATATATACAGTATTACAATATTTTCATTACCATCGAGCTATAATCGATGGGCAGGCCCCTATTGGGCAACCTCTGATCAGATGGTAAGTTATACACCAAGTCTACTGTGGCCGAGCGCCTATGAGCGAGCCCAGAATGGCCGAGATACAAAGCCTAGTATGGCCGAGCACCTATGAGTGAGCCTACTACGGCAGAGCAGTTACACGTTCCAAGCCTTATAGGGCCGGGCATTTATTTTACTTACTATATTGAGAGAGTTGAGTCAGTATCAACAGGTAAGTATATCTCCAGATTATCTTTGACTCTCAGTTACTTTCAGTTATTATATTATCAGTTCAGTTTCATCTTTCAGTTATTCTGTTGCCTTACATACTCGGTACAGTATTTCGTACTAAAGTCCCTTTTTATGGGGATGCTGCATTTCATCCGTGTAGGTTCAGACAGATAGGCGGGTAAACCTTCTCAGTAGGTGTTGCCTGAGTTCAGCTTTATCGGTAAGCTCCACGTCCTTCGGAGTTGACGAGTCTAGGAGTTTTGTGTACATCTTGTGTATATATGTATATAGGTTATGAGTAGGTCAGGGCCCTATTTCGATCATGGTACATCCATCAGTAGAGTCTTGTAGACATATACTGTAAGTTAGTCAGTATGTTGGGCTTGTAGGCCTTGTATGTATATTTTGTTGGTTTGTCAGTTGTAGTAGTTATGACGGCCTTGCTGGTGAGGCACCGGGTGCCGGTCTCGCCCCCAAAGTTCGGGGCGTGACAAAAGTGGTATCAGAGCAGTTCTGTCCTAGGAAGTCTACAAGCCGTGTCTAGTAGGGTCTTATTTATAGATGTGTGGTGCACCACATTATATAAGCAGGGGACTACAGGGCATTTAGGAGTTGGTTACCGTTCTTTCAAATCTAAATCGTGATGTAGAACTGAGTTATAGGAAATTTGAGTTAAACTTACGTGTTGGCATTTGCATGCACAGATGACGGTAAGATTTATTTATTACTTCTTTATTTTTCTTGAATTATAATAGCTAGTCTTATTTATTTAATATAATTGCTATATTGCAGGTTCATACCTAATCATGAGACTACAAAATAATCACAGAAGCACTTGGTCGGTTGTATAATACACCGTATGCGACTTGGAGTGATTTTTCACCGGAGCTCGTGAAGCAGATTTTCAACCAATTTAAGGTTTTAATATAATTCTTATATATTTGAGTGTTATATTAATAATATTTTCACCTAATGTTATACACTTTATTTTCAGATTAAGTTTGCATAGGAGGACCGGCACAACAGTGTAATTCTTACAAATTTTGAGTTTAAATGCCGTAAGAGACTAACCAATTCCTTCTGTTTTGCTCGGAAGAAAAACAAGAAGCCTTTAGGGGTTCTACCGCATTTATGGGAGGATCTACTGAGGAAGTGGGACAATGAGTATTTCGGGAAGAAGAGTTATCAGGGAAAAAAGGCACGAGCATCTAAGAAGGGTGGCTCCTTGCATTGTGTGGGTTCAAGAAGCATATGGACTACGAGAAGACTACTAGTAATTCCTTAAAGCATTTAAATCTAACTTTATCGAAGTATATTTATATAAAATTAGTTAACAGGTTTTACTATATTTGTAGAAAAACATATGGGAGGAAGTTGACTCACGATGAGTTCTTCATGGAGACTCACATCTGGAAGAAGAAGGCATCGATAGATCCAAGTAGATGGGTCGAGGACCGGGCGGAGACTACATATGTAAGTTTCATAACTACTATAACTTGAAATTAATATTTATAATATTATATAGTTAATAATTTTCTATCTTCTAAATAAAGGGTCGCTAAAAGAGTACTGTGGAGGAGTACAGTCAGAGATTGCCACCGAATGAGCAGGGCGACCCACCTTCCATTTCAGACGAAGAAGCGCAATAGATATAGTTGGATGATATCGGTGGTCATAAAAAGGGGATAGCATACGGTCTTCCATAGAGATTATTTCGGCGCTACAGAGCTGGATTGCAAGGAATAGGGACTTTAGCCTAGGGCGAGGCACTTGATAGATCGACTCTCTCGGCTATGGAGAAGAAGATCGCAAAGCTGTCAACAGAGTTTGAAGAGGCAAATGCTAGAGAAGAAGAGAGATATCAACAATTTGATAGCCTTCAAGGTCAGCTAAAAAAGAGAGACAAATAATTTAATACCCTTCAAGGTCTGTTGGCCAATCTTCTTGCTAGTGGGGCGTTCCCGATTCCCCGGTCTCGTGAGTCTTCCCCAGATACTACTCCTTCTCATCGTGATCCTTCTCACCGTGCCGATAATAAAGTTTCTAGTAGTGAAGATGAAGTAGTACAAGAATGATGTTTGTATTATATTTAAAGTTTTAACTTGTGAAAAAGTTTAGTTGAATGATGTTAATATAGTTATAACTTGTGAAGATGATATTGTTGTTAATATAATTTATAATTTAGTTGAATAATGTTAATATAGTTTTAACTTCTAATATGTTTGTATAGTTTAGTTGAATGATGTTATAATTGTTATTGTTGTTATTGTTTTAGAAATTGTTATTGGTTGAATGGAAGCAATGTAATGCTGCTATTATAAGTTGTTATTGGCAGGCGGTGCAGCTGTAAAACAATAATATTCTGTCAAATGTTTACCCAAAAAACCGACCGCATACCGACCGAAGTCAGTCGGAAATATTAAAATTAAATTTCCAGAAATTTAACATTACCGACTGATTGCGGTCGGTATCGGATAAATAATTTTCAGGATTTAAATTACCAACCAAAATCGGTCGGAATTTGGGTTTTTAAATTTAATATATTTTAATAATACCGACCTATTTCAGTCGAAAATATATAATTATTAAAAAATAAAAAATTACAATATCGACCGATATCAGTCGCTTATGTAAAATATAATTAAAAATTATTTTCTAGAATACCGACCGAATTCGGTCGGTATTTTTAATTTTTCAATAACTTGTGTCAGATTATTTGGTGAAAGTTTGGTTGAATTAACCGACCATCTTCGGTCGAAAATTGCGACCGTCTTCGATCGCCACATGTTAGCACCACTGTTTTTTCGACGAATTGAAGTCGGTCGATTTTCCTTGAATTTTCGGTCGGTATTCTTGAACGCTTTTTGACAGTTTTATAGTAGTTGTCATTGCTAAATTGAAAGCAATTTAGCGTACACATAGACTGAGAATGATTGCTTTCTAAAATCGGTTTACAAACTTCCAATGGCTACTGCAAGTCAGAGAATTTTTTCCCATGTAAAGTTGATGATATCGTCATTTTCAAGACTAGTTCTTGAATATTTAGCGGTATGAAATAGACAGCAACTTGCACAGTCTATTTGCAGAATGTTTAGAGTTTTAAAAAAGTTTATAAGTAATTGCTTGGGATGGTGGAAGCCTCTTCTTGATCACCGGCTGTGATCGATGGTGATGGCTTCCTTCTTAAGTAAAGATAGAAAATAAGACAAGAGGGGCATAAATGATTAATTCGCAAAGTCAAGGGACAAATAATCACTTTTACCCTTTTTTCCACATTGTGGAAATTAAAAATAGAAAACTATCTCTGCTATAAATGAAGGACATATATAATAGGTTTAATCCTTTTTGAAATAAACTTTTAACAAATGATATGAATGACTAGTTTTCACCAGACTAATTTGGACATATTCCTCTGTACAAAATAATTGTGAGTGTTTTGGAGTGGCCTAAACTTATAAATTTTTGGTACTACTAAACTTATTTTCAACTTGACAAAAGAAATTTTTCTTAGAAAACTATTATACATAGGGATAGGGGAAAGGAAAATAAGAAGGAGAATTACAAAGTGTGGAATCAAACCCTTACTAATAAGGTAAAAATTTAAGTCGCTAACCAACTGAGCTACTAAAAATTTTCAGTGAAAAAATAAATTAGGAGTAAACATTCAAGTAGCCAACCAACAGAGCTATTAAGATTCCAGGCAAAACAATAAAAAATATGACTAATTTCCGGAGATCAAAAAGCTATAAATATTTACTGTACAAAGAAATTTCCAACCCCTTGCCATTCTAGATTTTCGTTTATTCCGGTAGACGAAATGTGAAAGCATGACGCCGTCAGTGTCCCCTCAAGTTTGAGTTTGGTTTATATGGAAAGGAAAACTTTACAAATGTTCTTGCTTTTTATTAGGAGTATTTGAATTTTCATAGGAGTGGATAGCTACATCATTGGGGGAAAAAGGAGAGGAGAAAGATAGCACCGCATGTTCATCTACTTAAACTTAAAATAAGAGCAAGACTGTGATTTTTGTTTTCCTGGTAATATTGTGGGTTGAAAATTGGCTCGTGAATAGTGGAAGAGGCTGAGCAATAACCATTAGTTATACCTCAAATTACCAATATATATTTTTCCTTTTATGCAACGAATATGTACATTCCCCTACCTAAAATTAAATCTATCACTATATTTTTCTTTTGTTGGATGTGAAATTTGTAGTGTCCGGAGACTTCTCATCAAAATTTGTGTATTTATTGGGGTTAATTTCACTTATGGTCATTAAACTATCTTTTAATTTCACTAAAGTCATATAATTATTTTTTGTCACTTAAAAGTAACTAAACTTTATCATTGTCACTTAAAAGTCATTTTGCTTCAAACCCCGGCCATAAATATGACATGACATTAAATTTTATGATAAAAATCCAAAATACTATTGTAGAGCAGAGTTAGCTTCAGTAGAGTTATAAAATGACTCAGATGGGGCATACAAACAAGATAAGAATTTTCTAGCATAGATTATTTTAGTATAGAATAACTATGAATGTGTTGTGACAGAAAAGACAAAACTTTATAGTATATGATAATCATTTTAAACTAATGTGGAATTAATATTTTTTTTATCGAAACTCATTTGGATTATGGATCAAATCACATTAAAGGATAAATGGATCTAAAATGGGCATGACCCATATTAGCTTATGTGGCATTTATTTTTGGATTTTTATCATAAAATTTAATGCCATGTCATATTTATGATAGGGGTTTGAGACAAAATGACTTTTAAGTGACAATGATAAAGTTTAGTTATTTTAAGTGACAAAAAATAATTATATGAATTTAATAAAATTGAAAGATAATTCAATGATAATCGTGAAATTAACCCTAATCTATTGGGGTTACAACTTTTATGCATACTCAAACAAAAATTATGTTCTTTACACGCTATTTTAAAAAGTTATTGGAAAAAGGTTAAGGTCACCTAGAGATAATGCGTCTTTTTCGCTAGTTGGAAAAAGCTGTTGAGGAAAACAAGGCATAGCAAAAAGGAAAGTCGAAACAGAATAACATGCATACACACTACATGCAAACAATAAACAGAGTTTAATCCCTTTGGCATTTTCTGATCTTAGGAATATCTCTGACACAACATTCTCCTTTTTTGAACTTTACCACTCAATCTCATTTGGGTTTTGCTCAGAATCCAAGATCTTGATTGATGTCCCTTTTCATTTTGACATCTTTTCCTTTCTCTTGTTCTCCTAAACCAGCTGATAAAACCATTTCGTTTGCACAATAACATCAACAACACGTTCCAATCCGAAACTAATTGGACATGATCTCAAATTAGTTGGGGTCGGTCATATCAATGTTTATATTCATTTCATTCAATTTTGTCATCAAAGAAACATCTCAAGGAATCTTTTGTTTTTTCAACCATCTCAAGGAATTGAATACCAAAAGATTCTGATCAGTCTTATAGGCTGCAAAAAATGGGAGGTTGTTTCAGCAAGAACAAATATGGACAACCGGATGGTAAAAGGTATAGGCCAAGAAGAGGAGCAAATGCTGCATATCAACCTTATCAACATTATCAGCATCCAGTTTATTATCATCGAAACTATCAAAGACCACCTCAAGAAAGGCAATATAAGCCCCCCCATTCACAACAACAGGTACAGCAAGTTCCTGTGAAAAATTCACAACCCCATTTTCAAGAACAAGATACCATTTTGGGGAAGCCATTTGAGGATATTAAAGCACATTACACACTCAGGCAAGAATTGGGTAGGGGTCAATATGGTGTAATTTACCATTGTACTGAGATTTCAACAGGGCAGGCTTATGCTTGCAAGTCAATATTGAAGAGGAAGCTTGTGAGTAAGAAAGATAAGGAGGATATTAAGAGGGAGATTCAAATTATGCAGCATTTGAGTGGACAACCAAATATAGTGGAATTCAAGGGTGCTTATGAGGACAAGTATTCAGTGCACCTTGTAATGGAACTTTGTGCCGGAGGGGAGTTGTTTGATAAAATTATTGCCAGGGGATATTACTCTGAGAAGGATGCTGCTGATATTATCAGACAGATTGTGAATGTTGTCTATATTTGCCATTTTATGGGTGTTATGCATAGGGATCTCAAGCCTGAGAATTTCTTATTGACTAGTAAGGATGAAAGTGCAATGCTAAAAGCAACTGATTTTGGACTTTCTGTCTTCATTGAAGAAGGTGATATTCTTGCCCCTCTCACTCTTTTAATTTGTGGATTCAAGTCATATACTAGTGTAAAGATTTTTTACACAATTGGAATTGGTATAGCTTTAACTGTAATACTAGGTTAGTTGCTAATTTTGCTGGATTACCAATTAATGCTTATCATAGAGATTTACTTGTAATTCTTTTGTAAGTGACCTGAATGTGTAAAAACATATAACCAGCGTCTGAGCATAAACTTAAACACTTTAATTATCATAGTTTAGACTTTTTAATAAATTATTTGTTTAACATTAGGTATTATTTTGCGTGCTTCACAGCCTTATAGTGCTACTAGCTTTTGACTGTCAATGTACAATGACAAGGTCATTTAGGTCCAGGCATCTAAGCGAAAAACGATTTTCAAAAGGTTAAGTTTTGACACATGTACAAGCTAAAATGCTTTCAGAAGAACAACCAAAGGTTAAATCGAAATGCATTTTAAGTGCTATGCCTGAAAAAGAGTGGAATACATTTGCTGCAGTTTGCTCTCCTGGCTCTTATACACTGAAGAGGAATGTTTGTGCTGTAATCTGTATCACTACAGAATGCATGTAAAATCAGAGTTTTATCATTCACCTAACTTGCAGCTGTTGTAGGTAGGATTCCATGAGACCTTTTTCACCAAGAGTACCAGTTAATTTGAAAGCATTTCATGAGTTACAATTTCACCTGACATGTTAAACAATATGTATGTTACAAGATCGCCAAAGTGGTTAGCACAGAGCACTTGTCCAATATGCGTCATGTAATGGAAAAAAAGCATTTCACCAAACTTTTCAGAACACCTTAATGAGATTATTCAATAAGGCACTTATGCTGTGAAATACGACTACTTTGTTTCTTCTACAATTAGGTAACTTTGCAGAGGCAAGTATTTTGAGGATAATTCCATGTATAGAACAAGAATAGTGGTTCACTTTTAGAGCTGTAAAGAAACTGATGGAAGACTCGTTTATGGAAATCAATGGCACAACAATAACTTCTTTTTGAAAAGAAAAAAAAAGATCTGTCCAACATTATGTCTAAGTGAATGGCAAAATGAAAAGGCCTTTTCTTTTTTCTCTTTTCAACAGGCAATGTTCGATCCATAACAGAAAAAGGAGATAAACCTTCATAGACAACGTATATGCAGGAAATAGCAAAATCCGTTTGGCGCATTATGTGATAAGAAAATTAACAAGTCAAGGAAGAGTGAGGATAAATTAAGTCCAAAAGTTCATGATCTGAAAGTACTGAGGGAAGCACTCCCTTTACTAGACATGAAATTATATGAAGTATCGGCTATTCTGATCCCAGAATGATTAATTACAATTTACGAATTCATAAGGAGGACTAATACTTTTACAGATTGCTATAAGACTTATTAGCTACAACATTGCATGATGTCAGCCAACAAGTTATCCTTGGATGGGTTTGATATTTATATAGCAACTTGAATTAGTGGCTTTGCAAAACATTAAATAAATGATTAAACTTTTGAAGTTAATGTTCGTATGTAATATAAACCTCATATATCATAGGTAGTTATATAATATGTATTACTTCATATCACATTCCCAACCTCCTTCCCCATATATTACCTCTTTTCTCTTTATAGAATAACTAATAGGTGTACTACATAGGAAATGCTCTTCTCTCTCCATAAACCACTGAAACCTGCTTCTCTCATAAAAGATCTGTTACGTGCCAGTATTTTGTTCTTAAAGCATTTATTAAACCATTCTTCACTTAAACTATCCTTGTTTCCTCCACCCTGTTTTTTAGGATCTACACAATTCAAATTTATGTTTCATTTATTTATTTCAGGTAAGGTGTATCGCGATATAGTTGGTAGTGCATACTACGTAGCTCCTGAAGTATTGAGGCGTAGTTATGGAAAGGAAGCGGATGTATGGAGTGCAGGTGTTATTTTGTATATTCTACTTAGTGGTGTACCTCCATTTTGGGATGGTAAGGACAGAGATAAAAGCATAATAAGATGCTGTACTTGGTGTTATTTTATGCACTTTCTCTTTTAACATGTCTTGCCCAATCTTTTCAGAAACTGAAAAGGGAATATTCCATGCTATACTAAAAGGAGAAATTGACTTCCAGAGTGATCCATGGCCATCTATATCAAATAGTGCCAAGGACCTTGTTCGAAAAATGCTAACACAGGATGCAAAAAACAGAATCACATCAGCAGAAGTTCTCGGTATCTCTCTCTTTCATTTTGTGTAATCAAAAGTTATAACATGATCTTCTCATTTTATATAGTACTTGATCAATGTGGTTTCATATAGTCATGGAGAGAAACATTGGTATTTTGGTCCATAGTGTGACAATATATAATATATTGCCAGAGCACTATTAAGGGGATTAAGTATGAGACAGATCCTGTACTTGGTATATGCAATTAAAGGCAAGCTGGAGTTGTGTTTAGTCTTTCCGTAAGAGTTCATGTTTGGCACTTATTAGACAATACTTCCTGTTTTCTTCACAAAACATAGGATAACAATCTGTTAGTCACTTTGTTTCAATTTATGCATCTTAATTTCCTCTTTAGTCTGTTTTAAAAAGAATGTCACTTTCTATATTTAGTAACTCTTTAATTCCAATATCTCACATGATTCTTTTTTGATTACTCAAAGTTTCAAAATGGTGGATAATAGTACATCGAGGTTGTCTTACACTTTGTCCTACATTATGATGCTTTAGTGAGTACTGCTTGCCTTTTTGGTGTCTTCTCGATATATGATTTAGGGGTTTGGGGGCTTCACTTGCTTGGAGCTTTTTTAATATGCTGGAACTAAACTGCGCGCCCTGATTGATATACTTTGTGCTTGCTTCTACAGAACATCCATGGCTTCGAAGTGGAGAAGCATCAGACAAGCCTATAGACAGTGCAGTGCTCTCCAGAATGAAGCAGTTCAGGGCAATGAACAAGCTCAAGAAACTCGCATTGAAGGTAGAGTCTAATATTGCAATTATTATTTCTATATGAAAAGTGGTTAAATATTGTCTGAAGATTGCTGCCACTTAGAATGTCTCTTTGACCTTCATCAGTGTTTCTTCAGCAGTAAAAGTGAGATGTAGCATTTTCTAGAGACTTGATCTAGGAAGTATAAGTTATAACTACAATCAAGCTGATGTTTCATCTCCTTAAGAAAGTTGTCACACAATTGGTTAAATTTTCTTTACTAAATAAGAAACTGTAGCATCAACTGATTCTTTCCTTCGCAAGATGTTTTTTGGGGCTGCGCCAGGTCTGAGTTGATGTATTCTTTTCCTTCACAAGATGTCTGTATATCAAACAAATGATTTCATATCAAAGGTGGAGAAATTACTGTTTTTGTAGTTGGCTCACATGTAATTGGTTACGTAACTAGGCAATGAAAGATTCTGTAGATATCGGCTGTTTCCATTTCCCCTCATGGTTTTCAAATTTCAACCTCCTGATATTCCGTTATTCGGAATTCCCCAGGTCATTGCAGAAAATTTATCTGAAGAAGAAATTAAGGGTCTGAAAGCTATGTTTGCAAACATGGATACAGACAACAGTGGGACAATCACTTATGAAGAATTAAAATCAGGATTGGCTCGCCTTGGATCAAAGCTTTCAGAGGTTGAAGTTAAGCAACTTATGGAAGCTGTAAGTATGATGCATTTGACTAGATTTATCTGTTTATTTTGGCTTCCTGTCAGATTTGTTACTCCTTTTTCTCCTGTTTATGGTTCTATATTTCAGGCTGATGTGGATGGAAATGGAACAATTGACTACATCGAGTTTGTTACTGCAACAATGCATAGACATCGGCTTGAAAGGGATGACCATCTGTTTAAAGCTTTTCAGTATTTTGACACGGACCATAGCGGGTGAGTCCACAAAAGTGATCATAATTTCTGTGTTGCTCGCTTCCGGCTAAGTGTAGCCTATACTAAATCTTGGTTGTATAGCATAATTTTCCCAGATGCCAATATAGATCAGTTAGGATAATTTTGGTAGGAGGAAATTGAAAAACAGATTTCACGCTGTTATTGAGTGCTTATATTATGATGAATATGGGAGACGTTTCCCTGCATGTGGTTCATGGGTGGAGTTGGGTGCTGTTTCACGCTGAGTCCTTTTACTGTTGAACCTTGGAGCCTATGCTCTATGGGTTAATTGAACCCTGTATTTTCGATGAGAAACATACATATATATATGAGAAAAAACCAGTAAAATTTGAACAAATATTAAATTTTGGACCCATAATTTCAAAAGTAGAATGAGTTCAGTGTTAGAATCTTAAAGATTGAACCCATCAAGTTTAAATTCAGAATGTGACTCTAGTGTAACTCTATTAGTACGACCATGGATGGGATTGGCCATTGGTTGGTGGTTGATATTATTTACAGGTAGGGGGGCATGCTTCTATATGAGTTAGTGCTTTTCTGATATCTAGGTTGTTATTACTGCAATCGTACCCCTCACCCCAGTATCAATGAGACCTCATTGTGTCATTTAACATATGGTAGTCCCCATAAAGAAGCCAATAGAGGGATGATATTCATATCTAGCCACCAAGTTCCGCAAGCCAATGGACCCCCATTGAGTAATATGTTCCACATTTGACATTTCTATGAGTAGTTTATTGCATGCATGGGTTAGCATTCGTAGTTATAGCCTATGGAATCTCAAACTGTTAAATGTGCATATTAATCATCCTCCTGATTCAACAGCTAGCCTCCATAAGTATTTTTGACATATTGAGCCCTCTCTGGTGCATTTTGGGAGCTTTCTATTGCTTTCTCAACTTTTACGAAAATCTTCTCCCAAAATATTCATGATTTCTTTCCTCGACAAGTGAAGTTTCTATGCTTGTTGAGCGACCTTTAATCCCCCCAAAAAAAAAGAAGAATAAAAGAAAAATCCTATCGATGAAGCCCTGAGTTAAAGAGGAAAAAAGTCCCATTCCATGAATAACAAGTCAGTAGGGCTCTTCTATAGCTAAATAGGGTGAACATAAATGATCTGTTTCATGAATAACAAGTTAAAGAATACCTACTCTACAGATTAGGTAGGATCTGTCTTAGGCATTATCTTTTCACATATCATTCCTTTGATATGTTTACTTCTTTATTTTTGTTAATGTGGTTCAGCTTCATCACAAAAGATGAATTGGAAAGTGCTATGAAGGAGTACGGTATGGGTGATGAGGCCACCATAAAGGATATTATAGCAGAGGTGGACACAGACCATGTAAGTAGTTTCAGATACAATGTTTAACATTTGTAGCTCTACTATGATGCTACTGGATTTTCCTTATACTCTTTCACTTAAACAGGACGGTAGGATCAATTATGAGGAGTTCTGTGCGATGATGAGGAGTGGAACACAACCACAAGAGAAAAAAATTTAGTTCCTTCAAACAGTAACCTTGCAAGCAAGAGAAGATTCTGAAAAGGCGGACGAGGTATTCTTGATGTACTTGTTATACCTGGTATCTCCAATCTTTTTTTTACTTTGGAAAGCAGTGGAGTACAGGAAGCATTTTGGTGTACATCCAATTTAAAGCAGAATATCTGATAAAATCCATATATTTATAATTTATATTCCTTTCATCCCAAAAAGAACGAAAATATTACTATTTGAGAAATTCAAACTGTTTTTCTTTTATTATAATTTTTCCAAATACACTTAAAAATTTTAACAATAAGAAATTGTGATTTATAGTACTTAAGAAATCACTATCTGAATATATTACAATAGTTAGATGTGTTGATCTTGAACACTGTATCGTCCTTCCATTTTTTGTCACAGAGGGAGTAGTTTCTTTTTCATGAACAGATCCAGTTGTAATTGGTGCATTCTGTTATAATTTGTTATGAACGTATGAAACCTTCTTACTTGGTTTATAATAAAACAAAGAACCTGATCATCTTTTATGTTTCTGAAGCTACTCAAAGTCCTGGAAATTTAAAATGAACATGTGAAGGGGATGAAAAGTGTATGTCCGTCGAGGAACTTAATTATTGTAAGTAGGTTAACTTAGTGCTCCGGTAAAGTTGAATGATTAGCACTCCATTAGATCTACTTTTAATTAATTTCAACCAGGGAACTGGATGGTTTTCATAGCCACTATACCAACTAGCCAGTTATCTTGTAAAAGATTTATACTGATGGGTTGGTGACCTTTCTGAATATGTAGTGTTCTGGTCTTAGGAGCAATTCAACCTATAATTAACTAGCTTGTGAGCGTATTATTGTTATGTTTCTATATATGACATTACTCTTGAACTAAGAACTCGCTCAAGGGAGACATAATTTGTTCCCATCTCTCCATTCTTTTAATGTATAGTATAGCACCTGTCTAATAGTGTCTTTGCCTCTTAACTGTCTGCATTAAGTCTTGATGGTGTCAGATGATTTCGACTTCCCTTTCCCCTCTACTATATTCAACTCAGGTACTTGTAATAGCACTCAAGGGCATAATCTAATGATTGAGGAAATGGGAATGAAAGGTTTGAACTTTAGTAGAAGCAAAAGAAAAAATGTGATTTCCTATCATTTGTTTAGCCTTGTGGATAGCACTATCCGGGACCTGTGCTGGTATTATGATGCATGTACCAGTGAAATAGCTGCATGTTGACTTAGACACCATTATTATAAAATAAAATTAAAAAAAAAAATCCCGCTGCTTAGCTTGTAATTAATGTAGCTCTTCTGTCACTCCATCTAACTCTTTCCATTACTATCAGTTTTAGCAGCCCTGATGTCCAATGACGACATTGATGTAGATAAAAATCTTTAGTATGGAAAAATTCATATTTACCTTTGAAAGGAATCTTTTCTTTATTTTTCCATGAATTTCTCAAAATATTTGAGGCCCCTGGAGTGGAGTGTTTTTGTTTCAGTTTTACCTTTCCTCAAAGGATGTTTCTTTTTCATGCGACTCCAATATAAAGTTAATGGGATCATGCTCGTATCTTTATGATAAAGAGAGAAGAGAGAAAGACAACAAACGCCTGGGAATGCAATAAACGTTGTCAGCACTACTTCCAAAAACTATCTTAAACTAGTCATACTTACTTGCACTTAAAATAAACTCCAACTGGGAAACATTACCACCTTATTTCTATATTCTCATTGTCCTCTCCCCAGTACTTCTTTCATACTTACTATCACTGCTTCTTCCATCCTTTCTTTAGCCGAGGATCTATCGGAAACAGTCTATCTGCTCTTCCAGGGTAAAGGTAAGGCTCCGTACATCCAAACCCCAATTAGGGGATTACACTAAGTTGTTGTAGTTGTTGTCCTCTCCCTTACAATTTACATATACAAATGTAAAAGGAGAAGAGGAGGGAGTAATAATGAGTACAAGTAATATCAAAAGCAAGTTCCTATAGTGGAGCTTATTGGCAAGATTGCACTGCTGTCTGATCTCACCCTTTGTGCCAGTGAGAGGGTTGTTCTCAGAAAGAATAGTGATGGCTCTTGAAAAGTAGTTTTAGTTCTTTGCCATTTTCTTTACATAGGGCCTGGTCCTTTTGTCCACAGCTGATTGGGGGTCCACCAACATCAATCCCTTGTTGTCCAATAAGTTCCTGTAGTAGTTGTCTCGCTTCATGGGTGTGCCTCTGTCGTTTCTCACATACTGCACGGCCTTTGGATCAAGGATTGGGTCTGGACATTTCTTGAGCTTGTGGGGTACATGTTGAGGGTTGAGTTGAGGGTCCACTTCGGGATATAAACAGCAGGGGCGGCTCAAACACATATGTGGCCTAAAGACAAAGTTTAATGTGACGCCTAAAATTTTAAAAGAAAGTTATGATGTATATTTTTATTTGAAGTCTATTTTTTTATCTCTTCGAGATGCAAAGTTGTTTATAATCGATTTCATATATTCCTTTTCAATTGATAATATACCCAACTCATTTTATTTATCTTGAGACAATGTTAATCCTAAGGCAAAAGTCTTACTTGGAATAACATTAGAGCCGGCCCTGGTAAACGGTGAACCAACTTAATACAATGTGTTCTTTCCACGCTGTGAGCACCTGCAAGAGAAATGAGAGATAATTAACTTTGATCTTTTTTCTCCCTTTTTAATAATTGATCCAAGAACTAAAGTCTTTACGCCAGCCAACTACGTGACCAGGAGGTCAAGGATTCAAACCGTAAAAATAATATTTTGCAGAAATGCAAGATAAGGCTGCACGTAATTTGGTTTGCCTCTTCTGGGGACCTCACGCATGGCGGGGGGAGGGGGGGGGGGGGGGGGTTCAAGAAATTCAGGTAGAGTGGTATGTGTATGCCTAGCAAGGCAACAACTCCAGGTATGTTAATTCCAATTTTGGAAAATCTCTCAAAGTACAAAGCTCATGCTTTCATTGTGGTCTGGGAGGTGTTGCCCAAGAATATCTGCTCTGCTCCTCCTGCATCAATAGATTCAGCTGAACCCATTGATTTCGATAAGAACTATGTATACATACTGCGAATAGGAATACAATTAAAATGCATACATATAATATGATCATTCTTAAGATCCTGAATTCCCCTCCAATAACAGTAGGTAACAAACACTATGCATTCTATGCTAAAAAGGTAATAAAAGCCACTTTAGAGATGCAAAACGAGAAATTAAGAAATATCTGGACCTGTTATCTTCATATAAACCAAGTAAAATGGGGGTCTTCAGCTTTAAAGTAGGAAAACAAGCCCATTCAAAAAACATTCAGAGTTGGAGAACTTCAAGCCTAAACATGACTATGAACACTGACTAGGTTGTAGTAGTAAACATATATAGTGGTGTGACATTCAGAAGGAAATTAACACAGTAAGGAAAATAAATATCTTGAGCTTGTGGGCATGTGTCTCTGTAATAATCCTTAACAAGGCCAGGATTATTATCCTGCTTCTCCTCTGCAAAAGCAGAAAGAGCTGAAAATAATAGAACAGCAAAGAGGGGAGCTTTGGTTTGGAAGCCATTGTGTTTTTACCACTGCACTCAAACTAAGAGAGATTAAGAGGTCAGTGACCTTGATATTTCGATGATCCTTAACTACTTTTTAAATAAGTAATAAGACTGACAGTAAAGGATAGACCTTTTTTCCCATTTTCCAATTAAAAACGTCAAGTCATCAAGCATTTACACAATATAAATGCCTATTTGTTTACTGAATCCAAGTAGTAATAGAAAAAGAAAAACTTCCCAGTAAAAGGGGAAGAAAATAATATAAATGTCGTAGTTTTCTTCCAAATAATCCGGACAAACAAAATTTCTTTAAAATAAAATGACTTCTTTAGTGGATGGAAGTATGAAAACAAGTTCTATAAGTGTCATTCCGTGCTCATTGTCTCCTTCCCACCCCCAAACACCCTCATCCACTACTTCAACCCCGTCTGTCCCCGCCAGCCCCCACCTTTACGTTGCCCCTGCCCCCACCCCACCCCACCGGCCACCTCCACTCTAATTTCCGACTCCATAGTGTTTGACTAGATAATATATAACGGTTCTTGGGATAATATTTTCAATTTGTTTTTCAAAATTCAGAACATAAATAAGAAAATTACTTAATTTTTTTTCATACCAAACACACCCTAGTTCTTAAATGTTTTCTTTTTTTCTTTTTCCCTGTTAAAAAGGTTTAATTACACGATTACAATATACATGTAGGAATGTAAGATTGAATCGGAAATTTGCATGAAAGAGGCAATTTGCATATCCAAAACATAAGGAGAAGTACGGTTAGAAATTGCTTATACCGTATCGGGTTGCATCAGTGGACTATCAAAAGTAACAAGAGCATCATTAATAGGTACAATTGATTGCACATGAAAATTGGTGGACACGTCCATATCTCTATTGGAGACAATGTATGTCATTAGGAAAAATTCCTTCAATTTTCTTTATAACCACGCGCTAGTTGTAGATTAAATAAAACGTTTTAATTAATGGCATTATTAAGAAGATAAGTTAATAACAGGCAATATGAACTCTTTTTTCCAAAATACAACTATCTTAAAAATTGATTGTAGAAACTTGGGCTCACCCAAACTTCAGAGGGGGCACCTTCAAACTTCAATTGAATTTTTGGCTAAAAGACACACAGACACACGTGTGTGTAATAATAATAGAATCCTTTGCTATTTTTCAATTGTTTTCTTGATTACTTCAGTTTACCTTTGCTAATACTTGGGATGAACAAGAATTGCGCTTTGAATTTCATTATAGTTTGTAGGTGAATGATCACACAAGCTTTTTCATGTATGCATTTAAGTTATGAATACCGTCATGTACGGAATTCTTTATATTATCAAGTCATCCAAAATACAGGTAAACCTCCTTAAAATCAGGAAATCTTGAAAATAAAATAAATTCCTTCATGTATTACTATTAACTGCACAATAATTTATATTTTGTTATTCATCACATAATAATAGTCCATTTATTATTATTATTATTATTATTATTATTATTATGTACAATTAATTTGTAGACCAAACAGCCAGTAGCA
The DNA here is from genome assembly GCF_000715075.1 of Nicotiana tabacum. Classification (NCBI taxonomy): domain Eukaryota; kingdom Viridiplantae; phylum Streptophyta; class Magnoliopsida; order Solanales; family Solanaceae; genus Nicotiana; species Nicotiana tabacum. The sequence continues at coordinate 42,428,632 of NC_134096.1, forward strand.
TAGCCACCATATGCCAAGGGTGGTCAAGCGCACACTCTTCGCCTTAAAATTATACTGCATATATAAGTTAAATACTACTCCCTCCGTTTCAAATTAGATGAAGTACTTTCCTTTTTTAGTCTGTTCCAAAGTAAATAACATATTTCTAAATTTGAAAATAATTCAACTTTAAACTCTTCAGTTTACCCATTTTACCCTTAATGAGAAGCTTTAATAACCACAAAAATATCATGACCCCACGAAGTTTTTACCCCTTAAGCTTTTAAGACCACAAGTTTCAAAAGTCTTCTTTTTTTACTTAAACTCCGTGCTGAGTCAAACTACATCATCTAAATTAAAACAGAGTAAGTATTTTATATGGCTATATATTATATTTGAACACCCTTATCACGTTGACTGAGGTAGTTCAGCGATTCAGGTTGTTCAAAGTGACGTGTTGTCACGTGGGTTCAAAGTTCTGCTCATTTTATTTCCCAAAACTAAACGGAGACCACATGTATGGATTATTTGATTCTTTTTCAATCTAAAAAATTTTCTAAAATAATTACTCTTAAAACTTAAAATTTGTGTAGAAATAAACAAATCTTAAAATTAAATTTTTAGCTAAAAGATTATTTCTTAAATAAATTTTATAATTTAAAAGTCAAGCTCTACAAAAATTTCTTCAATAAAACCTCTCTGCAAACTACAAATCCTCTCGACTCTCTCTTTAATTTGGTTTTATGCTTACTTTTATTAGTAAAATTTCTAATATTGTCTTTTTGTTAGTTTATTTTTTATTTATAAAATTATTGTTCTATTAAATTTTTTTTTTTATAGTTTAGCTAAATGTTGTGTAGTCTGATTTAATTCGATACGAATAATAAATTGTGTTAGATTAAGCAAATAAATATATAGTAAATTCAAACCACATGAGTAGGATAATCCCAGCCTTGATAAAATATCCACCCTCGATCCGAACTCACGATGGCCAGCACTGATGAACGAGAATAAGAACTATGAATAATAGTAAAAAAATAACAGTATATTGCTTTAGGATGCGTGTTACAATGTCTCCAATGAATAATCAGACTCCTTTTTATATAGTAGGGGAGTTTTACCCTAAGTAAAATTTTATAAAAGGTAAAAAGCTCTCGTTTAACTGATTACTGGATTTTCGTCGGTACGTGCCGAGATCTGCGCCGTGATACCCGGTCGATCACGGATATCATGGTCTTCTGTTAATCGTGTTCGATCACCCAATAATGCTCTCCGAAGTCTCTTGAGATTTGGACCGATCCGGGGTCATGGCCTCCATATATTCGAGGGCGGGCGTCGTGCCCCCTATGCCTGACTCGGTGAGTCCCTTACCTCGATTCTGGTTCCTTGCCATCGCGTTCCTTGCTCGATTTATTTTATCAGGAACCGGTCTGACTTATGGATCCGGTTTCACCCGTATACAGATACCCCTCATTTCTCGGAGAGTAAGTTTTACAAAAACGACGAGGAACGACATGAGTTCTTCGATCTCTTCTTCAACACGTTGCGACACAAAACGACAAAGAAACTGAAGCGTCCCGTTAGTCGCGTCATTATGACCTCAAATGCGTGTCAGCTGTCGGTTGGCTGCCCCTGGACGCGAAACGTCGTGGAAACCCTATAAATATCCCCTCATTTGTTCATTTTTTACTTTACGTCCAAACTTCTACCCTCAATCCTTTAAGATATTACAGTCTTCTTTTATCCCTCAATATTCTTACCTTCGTTACTCAAGATTTCTCAGTACGTTGCAAAAATTTTACTCATCCTCTTTTCAAGGCAACACATCTGAGCTTTCAACTTTCGCCATTTCTCTATCTTTTTCAAGTTTTTGCTGATAACAATGGCCAAAACCTCCAAATCGGTTCCCCAAAAGGTCGCTTTTATCTCCCAACCGACTGTCGAAATTAATGAAATCGCTACCAATGTGGTCGACCTCGGGAGGTCTGCCGCTGATGTTACTACCGATGAACTGGCTCTGGAACCTCCCTTGAAGATGTTCATTCCAAGGGGTTGTTCGGTCGCTGATGACTTCAAGGTTGAGAAGCCTTCTTCGGTGCAGGGTCGGCGTGAGGGGGCATCGAGATACACTTGCTCAATCACTGAAGATGACCTCCCCAAAGTCCAAAAAGACAGCAACGGGGCCGACAAGGACATAGTGGTCCCCGACTCCTAGGAGGCCATTACTACCCATGTTGAGGGATACCTAAGTGTTTACACTTATCCCTTTACACTGGGCTCGATGGACCCGGTCATTATAGACTTCTGTAAGAGGTACGGGTATGCCTTGGTCAGATTCACCCATCGCTGTGGAGGATCATAATCCTCCTTCGATTTTTTGTGAATAAGATCGACTCTTGTCAGCTCACCATGGATCATCTACTCCGTCTGTATAGTCCCCGAATCTTTCGAGGGGGACTAATAAAGCTCGTGCATCGGGCTAGTAAATCCCCATTCTCAAGCATTGATGAAGATAAGGATCGAGGCTGGCAGGGATACTTTGTCTGGATGAGGACCTCGGACCTGATTCCGGCCGAATTTAGGCCATTCACCGAGAAGTGGAATGCATCACGTAAGTACAACTTTCCTTTGAATGTTGATTTCATGTTCATCTCTCTTTTCCTCATTGGTATTCATGGCGGTACAGCTGTTGCTTGAATACCAAATGTTATCCCTCGGTTAAAGGAGTGGATCGAAGGCACTGTTTCACAGATGCCCTACTCCGAGCACTTGTGGCACAAACTCTCGAAGGGCCGTTGGGAGGCCCGTTCCAATGGTAAGATCTCTTTCTCGAATAAGTCGCGTTAGGCTTCTTCCTCTAGTATCATGTTTTTATTTCTTGTATTTCTTTTTTGCAGGTTTGCTTAGGACCATCGAGCTTAGGCCTCCGGTCGGGGACGAGGACTTGCCCATTGATTCTTCTATTTCAGGACACCCCAGAGCCACAACAGGAGAGAAGAAAAGGAAGAGGTCCCCAAGTTCCCCGAGCTCGGAGAAAAACAAACCAAGGAGAAGGTTGGTTTTTAAGTCAAAGGAAAGCTCCAGCTCTCGAGTGCCTGACTCGGACTCACTTTACCGGCTTAGGGACGAGCCCGGGGAGGACGAAATTTTTGTGGCCCACGATCCGTCTGTCCCTGAGGAGCAGGTGGCAGCCGAGGGGGAAACGACGGAGGCAAATCCCTCTCAAGTGCACGAGGCTGGCGCAGGGGCGAGGGTTGAGAATCCAGGAGATGACGGCTCTGCCCCATCCGGTGTCATAGAAATTTCAGGATCGCCCTCATTCACGGAGTCTATGAAGGAGCGATCCAACGATAAAGGAGCGATCCAACGATGCAGGATCAATCCAACGAAGGGGTCCATGGAGAGGACGATCCTCATCGATGCTTCTTTGATGGTGTGGACTCAACCGCCCTAGAAGACTTCACCGGGTTGGGCGATTTAGAGATGCCGAGGAAAAGTCCGTCCTTGGAGGTCAGTGGGTAAAACTTGAGCCCGAGGTTGATCAATCGGTTCCCCGCTCTGAGCACAGATCCTTGCCGAAAGCGATCAGTTGTTATCACCGTCCCGGAGGATGCTCAGGTTCTTTCTTCCCCTGTCGGAGTGGCTAGCTACCTCCGATGCCTGGTAAATAAAGAAGACCAGGAAAAAATGAATGAGGTGGATACTCCATGCTTGTTCAACGAAGCACAACAGGCGTTGAACTGAGTGAGGCGTTATTACACTCTTTTATCTTCGAATTCGGGTTTTTGATGACTCAATGCCTTCTCTTTTTCACATTTTGAACGCCTCAGTGCTTCATCATGAAACCTTTCTCTGGTACCGGGATGAGCTTAGCCAACTCGGTGCTGAGGTCAAAAATCTTGCTGAGAAGAGAGATATGTATAAGCTTCTCAGCGAGCAACATAAAGGAGAAGTCAGGAACCTTCGAGACGAGTTGGACGCGGCTCGGAAAGAATATGCCAACTTGGTGGAACAAGTAAAGATCTTTGACGTTAGTGATGACAATTCAGACATAGTGACTAACAGTCAGAACTCGCAGGTCCAGCAGAAGGTTGATCGGGTCGACCAACTTCGAGCCAAAATGGACGAGGTCAAGGCCATGGCCGAAGAATGGAAGGGTAAAATGGACCGATTGGCTTCGGAAAAAGAGAGTGCCTGGGAGAAGATGGCCTCCGTGAAGGCCCAACTTCCAGCGGCGAGGGAGAAAGCTGAGGCCCGGTCCAAAAAAATCGAAGACCTCCAGTCTCAACTAGCCTCGTCCGTAGCCGAAAGGGATACCTTTGCCAAGGAGCTTAAAGCGGCCAAGTCAGTGGAGGAATTAACCAGGGCCGATGATGAAGAGATGATGGCCCAATACAAAGTTGGCGTTGAGGCAGCCCAGGACCGTCTGAAAGTTATTGCCGATTATGTGAAGTGGCAGTCCCGAAGGGAGGCTCTCGAGGAAGTTCATGCCCAGGGTTTCAACTTAACGGTCGAGATCGTAAACGTTAAGAATCTCGAGGACGAGGATAAAAAGTTTTCATATCCCAAGGACGAGGAAGGCTCCGAGGGCTCCGACGGATCCGAGGGCGGAGAAGACCCCGGTGGTCCCGGTGATGAGGCGGGCTCCGACGAAGATCAGGCTTAGGTACCTTGTAGATTTTTCCTTTCTTTTGTATTTTTGTATGTTTTGTTGAGGCCGATTGGCCTTTATAGAAATCTTGATATACATACAAGGCTTTTCTTTTTTCCCTTTGGCAATTTTCAAGTTTTGTTTCTTTCGGCTTTTTCTTTACGATTACAAAGATTTCAAATGCCTTAGAACTTAGTAATAAGGTCTTGTTCGGAGGTTAGAACAAGGCTCGTTCTCGATGTGACTTTATTTATAACTCGTGGGGGCTTGGTATGATCGGAAGCTTTCCTTAGAGTACTTATTTAGAAGTTTTTAGATTATAATTTTGCCAAGTGTAGCCTTTGGACCAGTTTGGAAATTTTGAAGGCCTTATGTTTTGGTTACGGGTTTCAAACGTCTCCCATCCATTTCTAGGATGGCCGTAGCCTTTTAAGTTTGGGTATTACCCAATAGTCTTATTACCCCGGGATTCGATTCCCGAGCCATCCAGGCTTGCCCAGGACAACAGTCCCCGAATGGGGGTGGCCGTAGCCTTTAAAGTTTGGGCATTGCCTAATAGGATTTTGTGCCCCCGGGCTTCGATAGCCCGAGCTGTCCTAGTTTTCCTTGGACGATAGTCCCCGAGTGGGATGATCCCTTGGATCCGGATAGAGGTGGCCCTTGGGCCCGATGTCCTTAAGGATCAAAATGTGGTAGCTTTTAAGAGACAAAATATGTATCTGCAAGTTAGAAACTTTCTTTCATTTTTGTGCGCAACATACAAGATGGAAAATGTGTACGATCTTCGTGTTATGGCTTAAGTGGTCTATGTGGGAATGGCTCATTTGACCGTTTAGCCCTTACAATAAATCCTGTCCACTAAGCTCAGGCTGTTCGAGCACAAAGTTTCCTTCCTTGCTAAAATCATTATCAAGGGTGATGGCCCCCAGTATCCGAGGCCGATTATAGAGAGGGTTCGGATACTGTTGATGTGACCCTTGACTCCGGTTCATAGCCGGTCTTCAATTCTAAGTTAGCACGATCCACTGTTGCCTCGTTAAAAACCTTGCCGGAAAACCCATTTGGAACAAAAACCGGTTCAAGAAAAAAAGAGTGCAACGCGTGCTTTCAGGCCTAAAAGTTGCATCATTCTTTGACCGTTACCTTGAAGTGTTAGTACAATCCGTAATGTATGTAAAGAAAAAAAATGAATGGGGTCATACCTTAGAAGTAGTATCATTTTAAATGGGTCATATTCCAGTTATTCGGTAGACGCTCACTGTTCCCTACTTCGAGTTTGTATGATCCTTTGCCGGTGATCTCGATAATTCGATATGGACCTTCCCAATTTGATCCTAGTTTGTCTTCGTTTGGGTTCCGAGTGTTTAGTGTCACTCTTCTTAACACCAAATCCCCGATATTGAAGTGTCGGAGGTTGGCTCTCCTGTTGTAATATCTTTCGATCTGTTGTTTTTGAGCTACCAACCGGACGAGGGCGGCCTCTCTCCTCTCGTCTAATAGTTCCAGGCTCGTGCTTAAGTCCTTATCGTTTGACTCTTCGATCACGTATCGGAACCTGAGACTCGGTTCCCCTACTTTGACCGATATTAGCGCTTCGACATTGTAGACCAATGAGAATGGGGTAGCCCCGGTACTCGATTTTGAGGTCATTCGATATGCCCACAAGACTTCGGGCAAAATTTCTTTCCATTTCCCTTTGGCGTCAGCCAACCTCTTCTTAAGATTTTGGAGTATGGTTTTGTTCGTAGACTCTGCCTGCCCGTTCCCACTAGGGTGGTAGGGTGTCGATAGGATCCTTTTGATATTATGGTCCTCAAAAATTTTACTCACTTTATTGCCCATGAACGGCTTTCCATTGTCGCACACGATCTCGGCCGGTATTCCGAACCGGAATATTATGTGGTACCAAATGAAGTCAATAACTTCTCTCCCTGACTTTCTCAAATGCCTGGGCTTCCACCCATTTAGAAAAATAGTCAGTCATAAATAATTTAAATTAAGCCTTACCGGGTGCCCATAGCAAGGGGCCAACTATGTCCATTCCCCATTTCAGGAATGGCCAGGGTGACAAGATCGAATGTAGTAGCTCCCCAAGCTGATGAATCATCGGTGCATGTCTTTGACATCCGTCACATTTTCGCACAAACTCCTTCGCGTCTTTTTCCATGTCGATCCAATAGTATCCAGCTATGATTATCTTACAAACCAATGATTCGACACCCGAATTATTCCCGCAACTGCCTTCGTGAACTTCCCTAAAAACATACTCGGTATCTCTCGTCCCAGACATATGGTGAGTGGGCCATCGAACGTTCTCCTGAATAGGGTGTTGTCTTCGGACAAGCTGAACCTGGATGCCTTCGTACGCAGAGCTCTCGATTCATTAGGGTCCGAGGGAAATTTTTCGGTCTTCAGGTAACCTATATACTTGTTTCTCCAGTCCCAGGTTAAGCTTGTCTAGTTTATTTCGGCGTGGCCTTCTTCTACTATCGATTTCATAAGTTGTATGATCGTTCCTGAGTTGAATTCATCGTTATCCACCGATGATCCTAAGTTGGCAAGAGCATCGACTTTGCTGTTTTGATCTCGAGATACATGTTGCAAAGTACATTCCTTGAACCGATGTAACATCACATGTAGTTTATCCAGGTACCTTTGCATTCGTTCCTCTTTGACTTCAAACGTTCCATTGACTTGGTTCACCACAAGGAGGGTATCCCACTTAGCTTTAATCACCTCGGCCCCCAGGCTTTTAGCTAGTTCAAGACCTACAATCAAGGCATCATACTTGGCCTCGTTGTTAGTCAATGTTATAGTTTTAATAGATTGCCTAACTACATTACCCGTTGGTTGCTTCAACATGATGCCAAGTCCGAACTCCTTTGCGTTTGAGGCACCGTCCGTAAAGAGGGTCCAGATCCCGGAGGAGGTCCCCGAGTTCAACAACAACTCCTTCTCGACCTCGGGTATCAGGGCTGGCGTGAAGTCATCCACGAATTTTGCCAAACTTTTAGATTTGATGGCGGTTCGGGGTCGATACTCAATATCGTACCCGTTTATTTCCACAACCCATTTGGCCAATCGTCCTGAGAGTTCGGGCTTATGCATTATGTTCCTCAACGGGTAAGTAGTCATGACACATATGTGATGGCATTGAAAATACGGTTTTAGCTTCCTAAAGGCGCTTAGCAAAGCGAGCGCCAATTTTTCCAAGTGAGCATACCTAGTTTCGGCCTCACCCGGAGTTCTGCTAACATAGTAGATAGGAAATTGCGTACCTTCTTCTTCCTGGACTAGGACTCCATTTACCGCTATCTCGGATACCGCTAATGTCATGCCCCAAAACCGAGGAGTGCGACCGGCGCTCAACCGAGTGAACCCGACTGAGCAAGCCTGTTAGATTTCATTCTACCCAAACTCATCCACAAATGGAGATAATACATATTTTCATTAATTAGGCAAAATGGTGTTAACGTCTACAATAGAAATTCATTTCCAATAGCTTTATCATTTTTAAAGTCTCAATGGACAAGTAATACAACCACAACATAACATATTTTGTCTTCCCCTGCACCAGTACACAACCCATACTATGTCTACAGAGCCTCTATAGATAAAGAAGAGTATAATGATAATGTCGGCAACAAGGCACCGACTATACCCCAAACAAAATACACAAAGAACAAAGGATTCATGACCCCGGAATGAAGTGGGGCTCACCAAGTCAGCTGGGAAGAAGGTGTACTGCTATCACTGATCAATGTCTCCTGCTGCAGAACCACTTGCATCCATTAAGATGCAGCACCCCCGGCAAAAGGGACGTTAGTACCGTCGAATAGTACTAGTATGAAAACTAAACACCAATTTAAGAATTTATAAATACAAGATAATTATGATGAACCAGTGCGGCAATAGAATACTATAGATAACTATATCAACCATAGCAAGCTTATTAAAAGCTATCAATAACATTTATAGTATTTAAGATGAGATCCTCTATAACCATCTTCACACAAAACGGCCCCCCTGCCTCACCCGATGTATGCATGTGGAGGTGTACGTACAATACCACAACTCTAATCAAGCGGCCCTGCCGCCTCACCCCCAATGTATGCGGGTGGATATAGCCACAATACTAAGAACTTACACAAAGCGACTATGCTGCCTCACCCCAATATATGAGGGTGGATATGCATCAACGATACCAATACCAACATAAAGCGGCTATGCCGCCTCACCCCAATGTATGTGGGTGGAAATGCATCAATGATACCAATACCAACATAAAGTGGCTATGCCGCCTCACCCCAATGTATGCGAGTGGTGGTGCCACAAGAATACCAAAACCATACACAAAGCGGTCGTACCGCCCCACCCCAATGTAAGCGGGTGGAGGTGCAGTCCCACAATATCACAATCCCTACACAAAGCGGTCATGCTGCCTCACCCCAATATATATGCGGGTGGAGGTGTATCACAATCACAATCTCTATACCATAATCCCCACACAAAACGGTCATGCCGCCTCACCCCAATGTATGCGGGTGGAGGTGTATCACAATCACAATCTCTACACAACTTGGCATAATAACTTTCACATAAATCACGACTAGAAATTATAACATGTGGATACATAATCCATAATTTGGGACACATCCTCAATTTATAATGCAATATGATAAGAGCATTTGAAACACGAATTGAACATATATCTTCACCACAAAACTTATCGGATTACTCCATTTATAATCAACATCTCGGAACTTACAAGGATATTGGGAATTCCAATTCTTAAAGAATAGTTTAGCCAACATACCTCAAATTCTTCCCTTAATGATACTACAACGATGCACTACACTAATCAACTTCAATCTACAATAACAACAACCAATGAGACCAATATTAGTAACAAATCCCATGGGTTCAATGTATTCATAAATTTCATCGCCAAGATTACCATTCATTTTCTCTCTTATTTTCTCAAAAGTACTATTCATGCCATGAACTAGAGTTTTATAATCCAATCTTTCAACCATTAAAACTTGTAACAAATGATTCAAATACTTCTAACTACTCATAATAAATGAGTTTGAAGTATTGGAATTACCTCTAGTAGATCAATCTTGAAAAATCACAACTTTGGTGATTTTTGTGTTCTTGAGAATTTGATGATGAAATCTTGTATTTGGATGTAAGAATGATGTTAGAACTCATGTATATTAAGTTATAATCAACCCAAAACATCATTAACAACTTACCTTGATCGATTGGACTTGATTTGAGCTCAAAATCGCCCCTTCACTTCAAGAACCCTAACCCCCAAATACACAAAATACCCTCTTTATCCGACCTTGTATTTATAGGCCCAAATTTCTGGGTTTCGGATGCGGCCCTGGATGCTTCGCATCCCCACTTCACTCCTCTTTGAAGCTCGGATGCGGACCTGGATGCTATGGCAGCACTTCACTGCCAGCCTCTCTTTCGGACGCGGCCTCGGATGCTTCGCATCCGTAGGCTCCTCCGCCATCCTTTGGTAATGTGGTTATAACTCCTTGTAGGAATGTCCAAATGACAAAGTGTTTCAAGAGTTAGAAACTATACTCCAAGAACTTTAATTTGATTGGTAATACCTCACATAACACCTTATATATATGTAGATATGACCATCCAAAGTTTGATTATGTGCGTACTCATCTGAAACTTTAGTCTATCATGAAATTTCCAACTTGACTTGGACTTAGGGCTCTCCCTATACCTCACATCACTTATAATATGACTAGTACATTTATTATCATATCAAATTTCCATCACATTAATAGACCTCATATTCACACAAAATAATATAATTAGCGCACATCGACTTTCTTAATAGCGCTTAAGTACTTCAAAATTTTCCGGGGTGTTACAGCTAAGTATAGGTACAACTGTTCATCTGCCTTCGGAGTATGAAGCAAAAGCGGGCTCGAAAGTTACCTCTTGAGTTCTTCCAAGTCTTGTTGACACTCCGGGGTCTATGAGAAATTATTCTTCTTCTTCAATAATGAGAAGAACCGATGGCTCTTGTCGGAGGACCTTGAAATGAATCTGCCCAGAGCGGCTATACGCATGGTTAACCTTTGTATGACCTTGACATTGTCCACCACTGTAATGTCATCTATGGCCTTGATTTTATCGGGGTCGATCTCGATTCCCCGGTTAGACACCATAAATTTGAGAAATTTCCCGGATCCGACTCCGAACATGCATTTCTCTGGGTTCAGCTTCATATTGTATTTCTTCAATATGTTGAAGGTTTCCTGCAAATACTTCAAATGATCCTCTGCTCACAGGGACTTAACTAACATATCATCAATGTAAACCTCCATTGATTTTCCTATTTGTTTTTTGAACATCCGATTTACTAGGCATTGGTAAGTGGCACCGGTATTTTTTAGTTTGAATGGCATCATGTTATAGTAGTAGGTGTCATACTTAGTGATGAAGGATGTCTTTTCCTGGTCGCCAGGTCCATCCGAATTTGGTTGTACCCGGAATAGGCATCGAGAAAACTGAGGATCTCGTGGTTAGTCATCGCATCGATCATGCGATCGATGTTGGGAAGAGTAAAAGAGTCCTTGGGGCATGCATTACTCAAGTCCTTGTAATCTACACACATTCTTAATTTATTCCCCTTTTTAGGGACCACCACTACGTTTGCTAACCAATCCGGGTACTTAACCTTCTGAATGGACCCTATTTTAAGGAGTTTAGATACCTCGTCTTTAATGAATGCATGCTTGACTTCGGACTGAGGCCTCCTTTTCTGTTTGACCGGGTGGAACTTCAGATGCAGGCTCAGCTTGTGAGTAGTTATTTCCGGCAGGATCCCTATCATGTCGAGGTGGGACCAAGCTAAACAATCTATGTTATCCATAAGGAATTTAATGAGTTTCTTCCTATGCTTGGGATTTAACCTCGTGCCCATGTATACCTTACGATCAGGCAGGTGCTTGATCAATATAACTTTCTCCAGTTCTTCGACCATTGATTTGGTGGCGTCGGAATCGTCGGGGACTATGAAAGATCTGGGAACTCCGTAATCATCGTCCTCATCCATCCCCTGCTTCTCCGGTTTTGTCGGGGTTGGTGTCGGTGATTGCTATTTGGTTCCTTCCTTGGTGACCGAACTCGAATCCTTTGGTGTAGAAAGTGCAGATATCGAAACCACTTCATCGACCGCGAACATCTCCTTTACGGCCGATTGTTCTTCGTAAATTGTTTTAATCCTCCTAGAGTTGGGAATTTCAACACCTGGTGCAGTGTCGAGGGAACTGTCCTTATGTTGTGAATCCACGGCTTCCCGAACAGAGCATTGTATCTGATATCTCCTTCGATCACGTAGAACTTTACTTCCTGAATGGTTCCGACGGTGTTCACCGGTAGTGTTATCTCTCCTTTAGTGGTCTCACATTCCATATTGAATCCGTTTAGAACTCGGACTGTAGGCACAATTTGGTCTTGCGGACCCAGCTGCTCTACAACTCTCGATCTGATGATATTGATCGAGCTACCTGGATCAATTAACACACTAAGATTTCTTCTGGCACATAATCTCGAGTCTATTTTTCTCTAGTGAAGGACACTTTGGTGCGCTTTAACATCGGCCCCTGGGGGACGTCAACCCCACTGATGATCATATTAATGACATGCTGAGGTTCCTCCTGCTCAATCTACTTATTAGAGTCCCTATTCCTGAAAAGGTTTTTGGCTCGGTCACTCAGGGACTCTCGGTGATGTCCGTTGTTGAATAACCGGGCTACTTCCTCCCTCAATTGTCGGCAATCTTTCGTTCTGTGGTCGTGGGTGCCGTGATATTTATACATTAGGTTCGGTCCCTTTGGGCTAGATCGGACTGTAGAGGTTGAGGCCACTTGGCGTCTTTGATGCGTCCAATGGCAACGACGTCGATATTGAAGTTGTACTCTGATAACGTTGGCGCATCCTGTCGAAACTGCTTTTGCTCATGAGTCCCCGGCTATTTTGACCTCGATCGTTTCTCCTTTCACTTCTCACAGGGTTTCATCCGAACCCACTACCTCTTCGGTCTCCATTGTATGGTTGATACCAATCCCTATTTGATCTGGTTCATGATGAATGTCTCTCCTGGATTTGTCGATAGTTCTGACGGGATAAACAGACCCGGAAGGGGCCCCAATATGATCATCGTCGACCCTAATATTTGACTAATACCGGTTATGTACGTCGGCCCAAGTCACAGCTGGATATTCTATCAGATTTTGCTTCAACTGTTGTGAAGCCAGTGAGCTTCGAGTATTGAGTCCTTGAGTGAAGGCTTGTACGACCCAATCATCCGCGGCCGAAGGCATCTCCATTCGTTCCATTTGAAAAGTATGACTTCCTGGTCTTGACCTTCATGACCCCGACATGTGCTTTCATGAAGGAGTCTGCGAGCATAGCAAACGAGTCAATAGAATTAGGGGTAAGTTATGATACCATGTCATAGCTCCCTTCGACAAAATTTCCCCAAATGTTTTCAGCAGGACAGACTCGATCTCATCATCCTCCAAGTCATTCCCTTTGATGGCACATGTGTAGGAGGTCACATGATCATTTGGGTCGGTTGTTCCGTTGTACTTTGGAATTTCGAGCAGGAGAAACTTCTTTGGAATTGGCTTCGGAGCCGCGCTCGGAGGGAAAGGTTTCTGAACAAACTTCTTGGAATCCACACCCTTCAATATCGATGGTGCTCTTGGGATTTGGTCGACCCTGGAATTGTTGGTTTCCACCTTTTTGTCATTGGCCTCGATTTTCATTTCTCTCGATTCTACCTATTTTTTCAATTCCTCGACCATTTTTATGATCTTCAGGCTAGTCTTGGGTTCAGCTTCGCTCGGCCTCTCCGTAATTGATTCGTTTCTGCCAGTGATTTCCCGGGATGGCTCTAGCTCAATTCTGCTGGGGGCGCCAATTTGGTTCTACAGCTGGGCTATCGCCGCCTGTTGGGCCTGCAGTATTTCGAAGATCACTCGCAAGTTTTTCTCACCTCCTTCACCGTCGCATGTATTTTGGGCTATCGATCGAACTTCTCCGCGGATGTTGTTCTCAGGATCGGTAGGCATATTCGCATTGATGGCCACATGTGAGTTAGCGTCGACGGGGTCCGCGATCGAAACTTCGTTGGAATCGACAGGGGGCACCTCGTTACTGGGTACCATACTGTTGTTCTCTCCATATTGTTCTCAAGTTCCTCAAGCATTTTTATGATCTCAGGGTTAATCCCAGGTTTAGCTTCGCTTGGCCTCTCCACAATTGATTCGTTTCTGCGAGTGATTTCCCGAGATGGCTCGGGCTCAATTCTGCTGAGGGCGCGGATTTGGTTCTGCGGGTGGGCTATCGCCGCCTATTGATCCTGTATCATTTCAAAGATCACTCGCAAGTTGATCTCAACTCCTTCATCATCGCGTGTATTTTGGGCTATCGATCGGACTCCCCCGCGGTTGCTGTTCTCAGGATTAGTAGGCAGATTCCTATTGATGGCCACATGTGAGTTAGCGTCATCAACCAGGTCTGCGATTGGAACTCCGCTGGAATAGACAAGGGGCACCTCGTTACTGGGTACCATATTCTTGTTCTCACCGTGGTGACCGGACTTAGCATCCACGTTTAGAGTTGCAGATTGGGAGTTCGACATTTTGAACTTTGACTTGAAATCGAAGATACTTCAAAGAACAAGTGTAAAATAGGGTGTGCTATGGAAATTCGTATCAAATTGCTACTATTATCCTTATCCCCACGGTGGGCGCCAAACTGTTTACCCTAAAAATGGATAACAATTAAATTTATAAATGGTTTTAGGGATACGTGGATTAATTCAATACGAACGATAAATTGCGTTAGATTAAACAAATAAAGGTATAGTAAATTCAAACCACGTGAGGAGGATAATTCTAGCCTTGATGAAATATCCACCCTCGATCCGGACTCACGATGGCCAACACTGATGAACGAGAATAAAAACAATGAATAATAGTGAAAAAATAACAGTATATTACTTTGGTATGCGTGTTACAATGTCTCCAATGAATAATCAGACTCCCCTTTATATTGTAGGGGAGTTTTACCCTAAGTACAATTCTATAAACGGTAAAAATCTCCCCTTTAACTGATTATGAATTCCTATCAGTACGTGCCGAGATTTGCGTCGTGATACCCGGTTGATCACATATATCACGACCTTCTGTTAATCGTGTTCGATCGCCCAATAATGCTCTTCGAAGTCTCTTGCAATTTGGACTGATCCGGGGTCATGGCCTCGATATACTCGAGGGTGGGTTTCGTGCCCCCGATACCTGACTCGGTGAGTCCCTTATCTCCAAAATCTCTTGAGATTTGGACCGATCCGGGGTCATGGCCTCGATATATTCAAGGGAGGGTGTCGCTCCCTCGATGACTGACTCGGTGAGTCCCTTACCTCGATTCTGGTTCCTTGCCATTGTGTTCCTTACTCGATTTATTTTATCGGGAACCGGGCCGGCTTATGAATCTGGTTTCACCCGTATACAGTTTTCTCAAGATTCCATATTCTGGTGCCACAATTAGTGAAGTGTTCACTTATCTATTTTGGGAAACTCTGGTAGTTGACTTTTGGGTCCGTCTATATGAGTTTACTTCCTTATCTATTTTTCCTATTTAATTCCATTATAATTATTCGTACAGGTATATTGTGAGTGTCTTGTCATAGCCTCGTCACTACTTTGTCGAGGTTAGGCTCTGCACTTATAGAGTATATTGGTTCGGTTGTACTCATGCTACACTTTTGCACTTCTTATGTAGATGCCAACATTAGTCCCAGCAACGTATAGAGGAGTTCTCGCCCGGATCGACTTATAGCAGGAGACTTGAGGTGGAGATATTGGCGTTCACAATCTCTAAAGTCTCGTTCTATCATATCTTTATTCTTTACTTTATGTCAAACAATTGTGTTTCGTTCAGACCATACTTTGTAGTATTCTCGTTGCTCATGTCCTGGTGACACCAGATTTCTGGGTTTAGACTAGACCGTGTTATATTATGGATTTATCTTTTGTAACTCTGTTTTAACATCGTTAACAACTATTATTGTTATGTATTAAATTGTTAAAATGGTTAATTGACTATCTAACATTGGCTTGCCTAGCAAGAAGATGTTAGGCATCATCACGACCCCGAGGTTGGAATTCCAGGTTGTGACAAGTTGGTATTAGAGTACTAGATTGTCTAGGTCTACCGAGTCATGAGCAGGATTAATAAAGTCTAGAGGATCGATACGAAGATGTTTGTACTTATCTTCTAGGGGCTATAGAGCTTTAGGAAATGTCCCTTCTTTCTTTCTCTATCATGCGACTTTATTCTATCACTAAAGTTTGAACCACTCTATTCTTGTTCTCTCGCAGATGGTGAGGACACGCACAACATCCACAGTTGGGCAGGAGCTGGAGCCCCAGGTTGCAGCCACTACCAGGGGTAGGGGCCGAGGAAAAGGTAGGGCCCAGCCTAGAGCACGTGCAACAACACCTACCGCAGAGCATCAGATTGAGCAGAAGGAGAAAATCCCTACTCCAACCATACCAGTTGAACTAGCTCAGGTCCTGGAGGGGTTCATAGCCACTCCCGTACGTTAGGACACCCTAGTTCTCTTAGTGAGCCTTATGGAGAGTGTGGCCCTAGACAGGGAATTTCCTATGGCACCAGCTGTCTCTTAGGCTGGGGGAGGAGCCTAGACTCTCGACACTCACTCACTGAAATAGTTGGATCCCATATATCAGACTCTGATGGTTCCAGCAGTTGGAGTAGTTTATCCCGTTATTTCTACACAGACTGTGGAGAGACTCGTTATGTCGTCAGAGGGGCTGAAGAGGTTGGATAAGTTCACCAAGCTCTTTACTATTCATTTTGGTGGTACACCTTCTGAGGACCCACATGACTATTTGGACCATTGCCATGAGGTGTTGCGCAACATGGGTATTATGGAGTCCAATGGAGTTGACTTTGTGGTGTTTCAGATGACCAATTTTGCCAAGATGTGCTGGCAGGATTATGAGCGACGCAGACTAGCAGGTTCACCTCCACTCAATTGGGATCAGTTTTCACAACTATTTTTGGAGAAGTTAATTCCTTTTACTCTGAGAGAGGAGTACCGCAACCAGTTTGAGTGTCTACAGCAAGGTAGGTAATAGATGGTCTCACTTATGGTATATTACCCAGTACGATACCAAATTTGTGAACCTATCTCGTCATGCAGTTATTTTGATCCCTACTGAGAGGGAGGGAGTGGGAAAGTTTATAGATGGCCTCTCTTATGGTATCAGGCTTTAGATGGCCAAGGAGACAGGGATGATATTTTGTTCCAAACGGGTTATAGAGATTGCTAGATGGATCGAGAAGGTTCGTGGTCAGGGTAAAGAGGCGGTATTTGAGAAAAGGCCTCGTTATTTTGGTGGTTTCAGTGGTGCCTCATTTGGAGGCAGGGATTCCTTTGGTAGAGTACATCCTCAGAGGCCGATTCAGTCACCGCTTCAGGTACCGCACAGTGCTTTGGGCAATCGCAGTTCATATGGGTCTCGTCCTAAGCAGCTACCCTATAGTGCACCTTCATCTCCCATCAGTGCATTGTCGATTCAGAGCTATCACAATGGTTTATTCGGGTCGTCAAGGTTAGTCCCAGATTCAGCAGCCACAACAACTGAGAGAGTTCTTTGAGTGTGAGGTACGGGTCATATTAGGAGGTTCTGTCCGAGACTTCAAAGTAGTGTGCCTGAGAAGGGTTCCCATGCCATGGTTCTGGCACCGGTTGCTCCACAACCTGCTTAGAAAGCTAGAGGTGGGGGTCAGGCAGCTAGAGGAGGTATTATTCTAGTTTCCTAAAGAGATGAATCAGTTCTATTTGATCCAGGCTCCACTTATTCATATGTGTCATCCTATTTTGCTTCATGTCTAGACATGTATCGTGATTCCTTGAATGCTTATATTTACGTGTCTACGCCTGTCGGAGATTCTATTGTGGTAGACCGGGTATATCGTGCTTATTTGGTCATCATCGGGAGCTATGAGACTAGGGTAGATCTTCTACCTCTTAATATGGTGGATTTTGACGTGATCTTAGGCATGGATTGGTTGCCACCTTATCACACTATTTTGGATTGTCACGCCAAGACTGTGACATTAGCCTTGTCGGGGTTGCCTCGGCTAGAGTAGAGAGGTACTCCTAGCCATTATACTAGTAGGGTCATCGCATATGTGAAGGCTCGGTGTACAGTCAAGAAGGGCTGTCTGGCATATTTGGCCTATATCTGTGATCCTAGTTTGGAGGTTCCTTCCATGGATTCAATACTAGTTATGTGTGAGTTTCCGGAGGTATTTCCTACATATTTGTCGGGGATGCCACCCAAGAGAGATATCGACTTCTGTATTGACTTGGTTCAGGGCACTCAGCCCATTTCTGCCGCACCATATTGTATGGCCCAATTTGAGTTGAGAAAATTGAAGGAGCAGTTGCGGGATTTTCTTGACAAGGGATTAATTAGACCTAGTATCTCGCCTTGGGTGAAGAAGAAGGATGGAACAATGAGGATGTGTATATATTATCGGCAGTTAAATAAAGTCACTATCAATAACAAGTATCTGTTGCCAAAGATTGATTTGAGAACTGGATACCATCGGTTGAAGATTAGGGCATCGGATGTCCCTAAGATAACTTTTCGGACTCGTTATGGTCACTATGAGTTCTTAGTGATGTCATTTGGCTTGACAAATGCCCCTGTAGCATTTATGGATTTGATGAACTGGGTGTTCAAGACCTATCTAGATTCTTCTGTGACCGTCTTCATTGATGATTTTGGTTCACTCCCGCAGTCGAGAGGAGCATGAGTAGCATCTGTGGATCGTACTTCATACTCTAAGGGATCAACAGTTATACGCCAAATTTTCAAAGTGTGAGTTCTCGTTGGACTGGATTGCCTTTTTGGGCCATGTTGTATCTTCCGAGGGCATTAAAAAGGATCCTAAGAAGATTGGGGCAGTTCAGAACTGGCCTAGACCTACTTCACCTACAGAGATTCGGAGCGTCTTGGGTTTGGCGTGTTATTATCGCTAGTTCGTGGAGAGGTTTTCATGTATCTCAACCCCATTGACCAAGTTAACCCAGAAGGGTGCTCTTTTCAGATGGTCCGACGAGTGTGAGTTGAGCTTTAAAAAGCTCATGACTACATTGACTACAACCCCAGTGTTGGTATTGCCTACATGTTTGGGATCTTTCACCGTGTATTATGATGTATCGCATATTGGGCTTGGCGCGGTATTGATGCAGGACGGTAGGGTGATTGCCTACGCATCTCGGCACTTGAAGGTTTATAATAATTAAACTATGCATGACTTATAGCTGGAAGCCATTGTTCACGCACTAAAGATTTGGAGGCACTATCTATATGACGTTCCATGTGAGATATATACTAACCATCGGAGTCTCCAGCACCTGTTCAAGTAGAAAGATCTTAATTTGTAGCAGCGAAGATGGTTAGAGTTGCTGAAAGACTATGATATCACCATATTATATCATCTGGGTAAGTCTAATGTAGTGGCCGATGCATTGAGTAGGAAGACAGAGAGTATGGGTAGTTTGGCATTATTAACCGGTAGTAGAGAGGCCACTAGCTATGAATGTTCAGGCGTTGGCCAATCGGTTTATGAGATTGGATGTTTCGGAGCCTAGCTGAATGCTAGCTTGTGTTGTGGCACAGTCATCGTTGTTGGAGCGTATCAAGGCTCGCCAGTTTGATGATCCTCACTTGTTGGTGTTGAAGGATACGGTGCAACAGGGTGGTGCTAAGGAGGTTATGATTGACGATGATGGTGTTATGCGGCTTCAAGGCCGGATATGTGTTCCAAATATTGATGGGTTAAGAGAGTTGATCCTTGAAGAGGCACACAGTTCGCGTTATTCCATTCACCCAGGTGTCACGAAAATGTACTATGACTTGAAAGAACATTATTGGTGGCAAAGAATGAAGAAAGACATCGTTGCTTATGTATCTCGATGTTTGAATTATCAACAGGTGAAGTATGAACATCAGAAACCGGGTGGATTTACTCGGAGATTGGAGATCCCGGAGTGGAAATGGGAGCGCATCACTATGGATTTTGTAGTAGGCTTACCAAGAACCTTGAGGAAATATGATGCAGTCTAGGTCATTGTGGACTAGTTGACTAAGTCCTCATCACTTCATTTCGGTGGCGACTTCCTATTCTTTAGAGTGGTTGGCTCAGGTTTACATCCAGGAGATTATTCGCCTGCAGAACGTGGCCATTTCGATCATTTCTGACCGAGGCATGCAGTTCACATTGCATTTTTAGAGAGTCGTGCAGCATGATTTGGGAACGCGGGTCTAGTTGAGCATAGTGTTTCATCCTCAGACGGACGGACAGTCCGAGCGCACTATTCAAATCTTGAAGGATATGCTATGTGCCTATGTTATGGATTTCGAAGGTTCATGGGACTAGTTCTTACCTCTAGCAGAGTTCGCCTAAAATAATAACTTCCAGTCAAGCATCTTGATGGTTACGTATGAGGCCTTATATGGGGGTGATGTTGTTCGCCAACTGGTTTGTTTGAGCTTGGTGAGGCTAGATTATTGGGCACTGATTTGGTCCATGATGCTATAGAAAAGGTTAAGGTGATTCAGGAGTGACTTCGTACAGATCAGTCCAGGCAGAAGAGTTATGCAGACTGGAAGGTTCGAGATATAGCTTATATGGTGGGTGAGAAGGTTCTTCTCCGAGTGTCGCCTATGAAGGGCGTGATGCGGTTTCGGAAGAAGAAAAGGTTGAGCTCGAGTTTTATCGGCCCGTTTGAGATCTTGGAGAGTGTTGGGGAGGTTGTTTATAGGCTTGCATTGCCTTCTAGACTAGCAAGGGTACATTCTGTATTTCATATTTTATGCTTCAGAAGTACCACGAGGACATCTCACATATTTTGGACTTCAGCAGGGTGCAACTTGATGAAACTCTAACCTATGAGGAAGACTCGATGACTATTCTAGACCGCAAGTTCGTAAGTTGAGATCCAAGAGATTTCCTTCTATGAAAGTTCAATGGAGGGGTCATCCGATTGAGGAGGCTACGTGGGAGTCCGAGTCCAATATACGGAGTAGTTACCCCCACCTTTCTATCAGTCCAGGAACTTTTCTATATTCGTTTGAGGATGAACGTTTCTTTTAGAGGTGGAGAATATGATGACCCGATATGTCATTTTGAGTACTAGCCTTTATTTTTGTGTTCTGATACATCTATTAGCTCTATTTTATGTTTCTTGATTTACGTGAATGGTCCGTGTTATTTCGCATTTGCGACCACTGGTAACACATGTCAGCTTCGCAATTGCAAAGTTTTTGGGCGCATTTGCGATGAGGGTAGTTTTGCATTTGCAATCAAATTGTCGCATTTACGACTTCTAGTCGTCTGATGCACTAATTGCATGCGAAGTTCGCATCTTCAAACAAATATTCACAAATGCGATACCTGCAGCTAGGTAAAAGAAGAGAATAACATTTTTTTCATTTTACACCACTTCTCAACTCTAAATACTCTATAGGCAATTTTTCAAGAATATTTTCTTTCCAAAATCATTGGTAAGTAACTCTAATCTACTTTCTTTCAATTTCTCAAAAATCTAAGATTTTCATGGTAGAAATTAAGAATTTGGGTAGGATTTAGGGACCTCAAATTGAGGTCGTATTTTGAAACAAATCACATAACCGGACTCGGGAGTGAATGGGTAATCAAATTTTGGTCAGGATCTTGGATTTTGACCAAGCAAGCCCGGGGTTGACTATTGTTGACTTTTTCAATTTCATCAAAGATTGAACCTTTTTCATTCGTGGGTAGTTTCTAAAACTTATTTTAAATTGTTTGATTAATAATTGGCTAGATTCGATTGGTTTGTAGGCTTGTTCCAAAGGTAAAGTCGTGGTTGGTTGATTGATTTGGTTGCAAAGTGAGGTAAGTATCATGTCTAACTTTGATTTGAGGAAATTAGGACTTGTTGGTCTATTTGTTATGTGAATTATGTAAGAGAATGGCGTATATGCGAGGTGACGAGTGTATATACGCCGATACAGGTTGGGGTATTTATTTATTATTTACAATTATTTCATGCCTTCATTTAATCTGTGTTATTGCATGTTAAATGTTTTAATTGATACTTGCTTTAATTGCTAATTATTTCCATGTATCCGTATCTTTATTTATTAACTGTCTTTACTTGATTTTTTTGAACTTGTATGTTAATAGCTACTTTTATCTGCCTTATGTCCTTAATTGTTTTGTTCTTTTATTGCATTTTATTCAAACTATGTCGTAGTTGTATGAACGTTCACATTATTATTCTTCTGTGGTATCGGGTTGCAAGTCGCAATGGTTATTGATATTATTGTGTAGGATCGGGTTGCACGCCTCAACGATTATTGATATTATTGTGTAGGATCGGGTTGCACACCACAAAAAATATTGATATTACTGTTTCGGATCGGATTGCACGCCGTAATGTTATTTACATATATATATATATATATATGTGTGTGTGTGTGTGTGTGTGTATGTGTGTGTGTGTGTAGGGATCAGGTTGCACGTCGTAATGGAGGAGACTTGTTATTGAGATATAATTGTGGATCGGGTTGTGCGTCGCAATGGAGTATAATGTGCAGTAACTATAGATATTATAGAATTTATTCTGGTACTGTGATGTGAGTTTGAGAACATGTTATTCTAGGGCCTTATCTATTTTTCCCGTTTTCTGTTAATATCATTATTCGTACAGGTTTATTGTTGTCACTACTTCATCGAGGTTAGGCTCGGCACTTACAGAGTACATGGGATCTTATATCCGGTCTATTTGCTTTGATGACCTTAGTTGATAGCCATGTTGTTGAAACCATGCATGTTCTGTACATTTAACTATTCATGTAAGCCTGTCATTGTAGTATGATATCATGTGGTGAATCTGTTAGCATAGATATCACATAACTTGCTCACTTGTAATATTTTTATCTTCCATGTCCTTTTGCTATTTCATGATTATGAACTCTATGGTAGTGGCTACCTAAAATCTTTACTGTTGTGATGGTTGAATGACTCTTATTGACTTCTATGATTGTGCCCACATTCATCATGTTACTTCTTCTAGTCTAGTGACAGTTATGTACCCTCACATGCCCTTCAGTTGAGAAAGTTTCATGGTTAAACTACTATGTCCCTTGTTGAAAGCTTCTCTTGTCAGATTGAGTACTATCTACTTTAATAACTTAGTAATTTGGGTGAATGATGTTGAATATAGGATCTGTAATGAGAAGTATCTTGTTGTAACCTGCAAGTAAAATTACTTACATGTGTAGGTGAATTGATTGAGGTCTGTTTACCTTGTTTTACCTACTAAAAATGAAGAACTATACTTGTTGTGTCATGTCTGCTTGACATCTCTGTTTATAAAGAATTTAATCATGAATTTGAAGTTATTTGGATTTGGCAATTTGGAATATGTTAGACAGTATATTGTCACAACTAGATACCATACCATTAGATCTAAACAAGACTAAAACTAACTTTTTATTTACATTGATGTCTCTGTTGGTAGCCATCTTCTGTAGGAAGTCTGAACAAGGTTGTTAGTTCAAGTGTTAGTGAAGTAAGGTCTCAGTTATGTATATATTTGCTCTGAACTATTCTGAAGATTGTTGAAATGTCTGTTGACCTATTTTAAGTGTTATGAACCTATTTAAGGATCCATAAATGTGAAACCTTTATTAAAATTGATGATACTAATACATATTTCCTTACCTGTCATTTACTTATGATTAGATCACTTAACAAGACATCTCTGAATCTTAATTAGTTAGAGATAGCACATATTTATTGATGATGTATAACTAGCCCTGTTCATCCTATAACTACCTTCTAGTAATGATCCCCTAAAATGTTTTGATGCATGTTATGTTCAACCTTTATGGTCATTGAGGTTACTGGACCCTATAAGTTCACTTGCAATTATTTGTATTTATACTTAGTGTTCTCGTAAGAGACCCTAAGGTCAATATTATGATTGGTTCTGAACCATTCATTTCTTTGTACTCTAATAATAGAGTAATGTTCTTTATAGCTATTTGTTGAACTCCTGTGTGTCTGAACCTTTATGTTCACTTCTAACAATGTAAAAATTGCTAACTTGACACTTTATTTATGTCTAAACCCTTGAGGAAGAGTTATAGTGGATGGCTAAGGGTATTTAGGGTGGATTTAGTTTGTGGTTAAGGTACCCCTCCCTGACGCAAGCACTGCTCGGGATCCATGAGACCATCATGAATTCTGAAGTGTTAGGCGACCATAGGGATATTTTATCCATAAATAAGAGTTTACTCTAAGCCTTTGGTCATCAACTCTCGTTAATCCTCATATGATTAACACAAATAAAATCGACTTTATTGTCTTCCTTACCCCTTTTTTATTATTACTTGTTTATGATTTTTATTTTGTTTACCCTATTTGACGCACACTAATTACCTTCTCAATCTTTTGCATGCATGTTCGAATTGGGCTTGTTGAGTTCTTTGGGACTCAGGCCCAAATCTCATATATGGATTGCTTCTTTACCCTGCTTTATTGGAGTTTGCTGCTGATGAAAACCCCATTGGTCCTGGCCTACTCGCCAGCCCAATTCTAAGAGTCCAACTCTCCTCTTTCTTATTTTTAAACGATAGTTAATCATTATTTGTTTCTACTGTATGTGCATATATACCTTTGAAAACTAACTTTGCTATTGCTTATTGCTTGACATTTTGTTGTTTAGGAAACATAGGCAAATTAAGACTTATAGGAAAAAAGGTTAAATTAGGTTATGAGATTAGTTTGCTTTTAATTACTTTAATACATTTTGAACAATAATATTTGAGGCTAATCTAGTCAATAAATTAATAATCTACTTATGTTCATCGCTAATGACTTTCAGTGATTTCAAGCTTTGGCAGATTCAAAAACAAAACGAATCCTCTTTGAAAAATCATCAAATAAATCAAGAGCTATTTTTCAAGAAATAAAAACAACACACAACCAAGTTTGCAAAGGATAAACATCGATAAAGTTTAAAAAACACAAGGCTTTCCATCTGAAACGATTTTCAAATAAGGTTTAATCATTTTCAACCAAGGTGTATATTTTAGTAGTCTTTTATTCATTAAGTTATAAGATCTCCCAAATAAATATCACTCTTTTAAAAATAAAATACATCATCTTTTCCAAAACGATGAGCTTTCAAACAACACTTAAATATTTTTACTTGGCCAATTTAATCACTAACTAAACATAATATAGACATTTCTTTCCCCAAACTTAGTCTAAGTTTAAGGATTTACCTCAGGTAGATTTTAAGGGATGCCTAACACCTTCCCCTTAGAATAACTAGAACCCTTATCCAAATCTCACTAGTTAGCAGACCATTAAGATAATAATTTTCACAGATTTATATGTACCCTAATACACCTTAAATATTAGGTGTCGGCTCTCTTTTATCAACATCAGAAGAACTATTAATTGTATTGCATTTTGACTAGTGAAAAATAGGTTACAACAGCAGCGGCTGTGCAGGCGCACTGCTGCTAGTCGGTACAGTGAGACAGATTTTATAACTTTAGAGTTGACTGTACGATGACTGAGGAACTGATCACATGGGGTCTCTTATCTGGTTCCTTGAGAACATTTGTCCAGACATCAAAACATGAAGAAACATATCACAACAAGCCCAAAAAGAACTGATCACATATGGTTCCTAACTGGTTCCTCAAGAAAGTTTGGCAAATCATGAACATGTCTAACTTATCATCTCGCATACATATCTAAGGCAGTGTTTTAAAAGACGTGGGCGAGAAGTGAGACATTTTAACCTAACATGGGGCAAGTCAAGAAAATTATAAAATTAGCATATATATATATATATGTGTGTGTGTGTGTGTGTGTGTGAGAGAGAGAGAGAGAGAGAGAGAGAGAGAGAGAGAGACCCATGCAAAAGAATATGTACAAAGGAGAAGACTAGTTTTTCTTTTATACTCGCTAGTTTGAAATTCATGTACAATACAAACCTGCATTGATGTCGAACAAAAAGTATAATTTCGTTAGGAAGTTGCTTTAATGTGTTGATTATTCAAGAAGGTTGTATCACATTATCTTGATGCTTTAATATTGTATTAAATATTATATATATATATATATATATATATATATATATATATATATATATATATAGACACACACACACACACATTTTTTTTTTAATTTGAAAAAGTGAAAAACGTAAAGATATATTACACCTTTAAAGCTAGCACATGACTATGATAGAACATACTTAAAGTTATAAAAATGATATTCTAGTTCCTAAATAGCAAATCAATAAAAACTCATTATATAATACAAAAAGCCCGATAGAGCCATCAAAATAATATATAAACTAGAGTGATACCAAAAAAAATTCTAAAATCAAAAACTAGTTAGAAAAAATAAATTAAAGAATGCAAAAATGAAACATAAAGAAGGGAAATGCAAGCGTGGAAGCAAAGTAAGAATTGAAGGAAAAAACTCTTTGCTTTGCAATTTGCACTTTACAGACAAGCATCTAAAGTGTATCTGTTACTCAATACTAAACGAAAAAGAAAAAAGATTATGAAATTAGAATAAACAATTAGAAGAAAAAAAAACTTTGACTTTTTAGATTTTTAGTTTGAAAATTTACTATAAGTTAACTTTTGATATTTAAGTTTAAAAAAATAATTGTTAAGTAATTTTAGCTCAAATTTAAAAAAGTTCACGGGGCTTGCTGCCCAAATGAATGCCTAGAACGTTGGGACTTATGCTTAGGCGAATGCTCGGAATGTTGGGGCTTACGCCCCACGATATTTATGCAAAGCCAGTACGCTTAAATGTGTTTCTAGGATGCCTTGCCTGCTCGCCCAGAAAATGCCTTTTAAAATGCGGATCCAAAGTAATATAAGTACATAGATACACTATAGCTCCTCCAATGATCAGTTGAAATGAATTTGTAATGTATAACTCAATTTTATTATTAGTTCTAATAATTGTGAAAAGAAAATCCTAAGATTTTGAAAATTAATGTTGCTCCTTAGCCAAGCTAGATAATTTTGACCTTCCTTTGAGTGGTTAAGGAGATGCAGGCAATCTTTATTATGAATCTAAAGAAGTAGTCAGCGAAGGCTGCTAGTTTAAGGCAATCTTTATTATGAATCTAAAGAAGTAGTCAGCGAAGGCTGCTAGTTTAAGGCAATCTTTATTATGAATCTAAAGAAGTAGTCAGCGAAGGCTGCTAGTTTAAGGCATGGGTCATTATTACTGTCATGGGCGGCTTTCCAGCCATGCCCCATGACCCCTTGGACGTGCCCCATGGCATCCTGTCAAGCCTCCCAATGCCTAGCACCATGGACGGCCCAGTAGTCTTAGCCGCGCCAAGTGAAAAGTGTGCATGTGCCTATGTCACCCCACTGATAGCCTTCGCCACTGCTCAGCCGCAGGCAGATGCCAATAGCGCCATGCGCGCAAGCTCTGATGCTAAAGACAAGGTTGCTGCCAACGGATCTGCTTCTACCTTGTAGGAATCTAAGTCATTTCTATTGTAAATATAGAGTAGTTTTATTTCATGTATATCCATTATGTCTCTCTAGCTTAGTTATGTCAAGTCTTGTTACTTTGGTTTATTTTATTTAAGTATTATAAGGGGGGATCAAGCAATCAAACTTTCTAGCAAGCAAACAATTCTCTGTACTGGTATCTATCCCCCTTAACACTGTGTTGCCTTTCTATAATAGCTTTCATTAATGCAATCAAGCTTTCTTTCATTCTCAATTATCCTTTTTGTTCTCTCAATTGCTCTTGACACTGGTTTTTCCATACGGCACTGATAGTCTCGTCTAGCATACGGAGGGGACCTCAGTTGGCGGATCATAATCACACAGAAATCGGTTGCTTAGCGTTACATCTCCCTTCCAAGAACTTCCAGGAAGGTGTCGGGTAATAGTTGGTATCAGAGCCTATGATCGACATCGTATGAGGGAACAGATTGCCATTACCATCATTTCTGACCATGGTAAATCATGGGGACCGCATTGCGGCCCTTGAAGAGACGGTTAACGTATTACAACCCATCGTGAATATGATGCCTGATCTAAAAACCAACCTAGTGCAAAGATTGGACGACCTAGACCACAGGATGCGGCAGGCCAAAGGTGATATTGCCAACATCAGTTGC
Source organism: Nicotiana tabacum (assembly GCF_000715075.1). Taxonomy (NCBI): domain Eukaryota; kingdom Viridiplantae; phylum Streptophyta; class Magnoliopsida; order Solanales; family Solanaceae; genus Nicotiana; species Nicotiana tabacum. Next base: position 42,456,591 of record NC_134096.1, read on the forward strand.
GACTCTGAAGGATACCGATAAACAAAAGCCGCAATATTCAGCAAATTCGAGGGCCTCCAACCGGAGCGGACCGAGGATTTAGCCCATAGAACACAAGAGGCATACAAGGTGACTGCCATGCAATAAATCATAATACACTTGACAGGCCAGCTTAATATTGTCAATGCTGCACTACAAGGCCTACTTCAAGGAGGCGGAAAGTAGATCGGGGGTGTTGTGAACCTCGCCCCTCTGCCACAAAACCTGAAGATTCCTGAACCAAAACCATATAATAGAGCTCAGAATGCCAAGGAAGTGGAGAAATTCATCTTCGACATCGAACAGTACTTTGATGTCATGGGGGAGTTAGAAGAAGAAAAAAAGATAGCAACTGCTGCCATGTATCTTCATGGTGATGCTAAACTCTGGTGGGGAGTGACATACGAAGCCATCAGGGTCGGTGAAGATAATATTGAGACATGGGTAGAACTGAAGGCAGCCATACGCCTACAGTTCTTCCCCAAAAATATTGAGTACAATGCGCGGAGAAAGCTACGGGAGCTCCGTCAGACCAAGTCAGTGCGGGATTACGCACGGGAATTCTCCGCGCTCATGCTGAACATACGGGATATAGGGGACAAAGACAAACTCTTCATATTCTTGGAAGGTTTGAAACAGTATCCTCGTATGGAGATACAAAGACAAAGGATAGACATTTTAACTAAGGCGATCCAATCAGCGGAATGCCTTGGGAACTACCAAGTAGAAGCTCGAAAGGACATGCCTCAACCTCCTGTTTGAGGAGGATATAAAGGGGGCCAACCTAGCAATGGTGGACCTAGCAGAAGTGGGGGAGATCGGAGTGAAACCAAATCCAAGACTCCTTCCTCAGGTAGCAATAGTGATGTGTCTCACGCCAAAGATAGGGGGAAGCCCCCCTCCCCCCAGGATGCCGTCATTGTGGCGGGCCACATTGGAATAATGAATTCCCACAGGAACAAATGAACGCCCATCAAACTTTTGATGATGGGATGGATGACAACACGAATGATGCTGACCAGATAAAACCAATAATTGCCTTCAACGCACTTGTTTGTTCTGTTTCTTAGACTTTAGCAGGAACACGTGCCGACATCCGTAAAAAGGAGGACCCATGCCCAACCACTAGGAAAGGGAAAACAAAGGTGGATGAGGGGCCTCTCTTTAACCAAAAGAAGACCTTGATGTTCGTCGAAATGAAAGTAATAGCAAGCCCATTCAGGCGATGATAGACGTGGGCGCTACGCACAACTACTTAGTCTCAACTCAGGTAGAGCGCTTTGGTCTAGTTGTGGGAAAGGGCAGAGGTCGTATCAAGTCTATCAACTCACTACCTCAGCCAGTAGGTGGAATAGCCAAAGGAGTGCCAGTGAAGGTAGTTCCTTATGAAGGAAAATTCAACTTGCGCGTGGTGTATCATAGATGACTTCGAACTGATAGTTGGACTGGAATTCATGAGACAAACCAACACCATTCTTGTACCTTATGCAGACATACTGATGATGATGGGAGCAAGCAGGGCCAAGCCCTGCATCATCCCACACACAGCCATAAAGATGGCCGCGACAAATATCTCGGCCTTGCAGTTGAAGAAGAGAGTCTAAAGACATGAACCTATGTTCCTGGCTACCCTCTGTATTGAAGATATTGAATGCTCATCGGGTCTTATTCCTGCACTCGTGAAGGAGCTGCTAAAGGAGTTTGAAGACGTCATGCCAAAGCGACTCCCGCCTAGACGCACTATGGACCATGAGATTGAGTTGGTTCCGGGTGCGAAGCCACCTGCCCAGGCGCCTTGCAAAATGTAACAACCCAAAATCATCGATTTTTGGAGACAGTTGACAGAAATGGATCATTGTTCCCTCCAAGTCCCTTATGGGTCCCATGTGCTATTCCAAAAGAAATTGAATGGCACCCTAATGGTAGGCTATAATCTTGTGTTTTAGTCACTTATTGCACTCTAATCTACTGCACTTTATTCATTTTGAGCTTTAATTGATAGTGTTCTGTACTTATGTTTTGTTTTATGCCTTGTAGGAGTGATTCTGAGCTTTGTAGATGTTATGGAATGACTTCGAGTGATTTTGAGCTTTGAAGTCTGAGTAAAAGTGTCACGACCCAAAACCTAATCCGTCGTGATGGTGCCTATCGTGTTACTAGGCAAGCCGACATCTCCAAAATACTTTCAACATTTAACAGAAATGAATTAATATATTTAAAATAACCGGAATTTTTCATAAAAATGGGGTAGAACCCAAAGCATAAATGCGAAAAATAGCTCGATATCGGGGTCTCACTGAGTCATGAGCATCTAGATATCCAGTCTAATACATACAGTGTCTAAGTATCAATATAGAAAAGAAAGAAAACATAGAAGGAGAGACGAGGTCTGCGGACGCCGGCAGCTACCTCGTAGTCTCCGATACTCGATCGCGCACAAACTCAACGACCTCCGTGATAAAACACACCTGGATCTGCACATGAAATACAGGATGTAGCATGAGTACAACCAACTCAGCAAGTAACAGAAATAAATAAGGAGCTGAGAAGGTAGTGACGAGCTATACAATACATTTCATTTTCAATAATTTCAGCAAGGAATAGACATGATTTCAAATCCGGCAGTTCAAATCAAATCAATTTTATTCAGTTAAAGTGTAGGTAAATCCGGATATAGAATCTTTCAGAAATTTCACGACAATGACAGATAGAAACTAAGTGCATCAACAAATGGAAAAACAAGTACATCCTCTCAGAGAAACAGTCACTCAACTCGTTATAACAGCTCAATCACTCTGCTCTCATCCCTCAGTACTCCCACTCAATAGGTACCTGCGTTCACTGGGGGTGTGCAGACTCCGGAGGGGCTCCTTCAGTCCAAGCGCTATATCGTTGTGGCATGTAGCCCGATCCCATATAAATAGCCATAAGGCTCATTGCGGCATGCAACCCGATCCATATATATACAGCCCGGAGGCTCGTTACGGCGTGCAACCCGATCCATATATACAGCCCTAAGGCTCGTTGCGGCATGCAACCCGATCCATATACATACATATAGCTCACATCTCGGCACTCAGTCATCAACCTCTCTAGTCTCTCAATATCTCAAATCCCGCTTTTGCGCTCCTTCCTCCCCACGTGCAAGTACGCACCTGCGGTCTCCCCACCACAGGTGTGAAACCACCAGATATCAGAAGGCTTCAGCCATATGCCTAAGTCCAAATTCAAGCAGTTAAGCATACGAAACACACCCGAGGCCACCAGGACCTCAACTAAATATACCAACAAGTCTTAAAACACTATACGGACGTAGTCGAGCCCTCATAACATGTCAAACAACAACAAAAACACGAATCACTCTCCAATCCAAACTTAATGAACTTTAAAACTTCCAAATTCTACAAATGATGCTGAATCATACCAAACCACGTCTAATTGACCTAAAATTTTGCAAACAAGTCATACTCAACATTACGAACCTACTCCAACTTTCAGAATCGGAATCTGACCCCGAAATCAAAAGGCCAACCCCCGATCAAGCTTCCCAAAAATTTGACTTTCGCCATTTCAAGCCTAAATTAGCTACATACCTCAAATTCACAGTCTGGACACGTTCCTAAGTCCAAAATCACCCAACGGAGCTAACGGAACTCCATTCTGGAGTTGTCTTCACACAATTCTGACTACGCTCAAAATCCTAAGACTTAAGCTTATGTTTTAGGTACTAAGTATCCCAAATCATTCTGAAACCAAAAACAAGACCTCCCAGCAAGTTACATAAGCAGAAAATGATACGGGGAAAATAGTAAATAGGATATCGGGGCTAATACACTCAAAACGACCAGCCCGGTCATTACAGAATGCCCAAGGGAGTAAGATGGGATCGTGTTCGGGGGTCGAGGACCAAGTTTGGACAACAAAACGCAAGAAAAATCCGTACTCTTAGAAATCCTCTGCTGCCTATCAGAACTAGCTCTCTGGATTTCCCCACTATAGCCCCGCATGGCGCGTCACCCCATGCGGCGTGCCTGTGCAATTGTTATAGAGTGAAAATCCAACTTTGGCTAGGAGAAGGTGATTTCGTCTGGGGACGACCCTACTTGGTATAAATACATGGGAAAATATTATTTTCTAAACTTTTGACACATATTCGACCAAAGGAGGATAAGTAGGAGTTGGAAGAATATGAGCACAAGGACTTCATCATTCCTTCCTCACTCAAGACCCGAGTTTGGATCGGAAATATGTTTGCCTATACTTTTATTATATTTGTGATGAATTGCTCTATGTCTGAGGAGTAGTTCTCTTTAAGGTTTTATGGAATTGGTGTATTGATGATTGTTTGCGGAATATAACTCTAGTTTTATATATTGAAGTATTTTTGGATGATTTAATTGTTACATCTATAATCACGTGTTCATGTAATCGAGAGAGGCATAACTAGTGATATCTTTACATTATATTGTTGGTTGAGTTCATTAATTCTTATTACTAATCGCAAGAGGCTAGTTGAATCATTGATTAAACCTAGTTAGGAGGATAATCGAGAGAGGTTCTCCTAAAGACCAATCTACCACGCATTCTTGCATATCTTTACGTGCTTAAATTTGTTCATCTTGTGAGGTTAGGACTTAATCTAGAGAGGAATTTTGCCTAACGTTTGAACTGATAATTGAGTGAATTCAAGAGACTTACTTGAAAATTAGAAGTGAATTATCTAGAGTTAGATCCCAAATAATTATCTTGCACATATCCTATCAAAACCCTATCTTCTCCCATTTATAACCTTCTTTGCTTTTTCCTTGCTTCAATTGTCATTAGTCAATAGCTTTAGATTCTTAGTTAATTTTTGTTAGACATCTTATAAATCTCAATTGTTGATTCCTAGATAGAAACCAAGCTAGAAACTACGAGAATATTATTTAAATTCAATCCATGTGGATATGATATTATACTATACTATATTTGATTAGCGAGCATAATTTAGGTGTGTGTTCTGAGCTCATCAAATTTTGGCTCCGTTGTTGGGGATTGGCAACCAATAATGTTTGAAATAGTTTGTAGTTCTAATTCAAGAATGTTTTATTTTATTTTACTCTTTTTACGTTTGGTGTTCTTTGACCTTGCGCAGGTGACAGGTTTAGAGTGGTGCATGACTCGAGCTTCTGCGAAAGTAGTGCTACCATACGAGCCAGAGTTAGAAACAAAACTACGACAACTGAGGAAGGGATGAAATCTCACCGAGACATCAGAAAAGGTTGGGCAATCCTCAACCAAAGAAACTATGGCTGGAAACGGTGATGATAATATAGATTTGGCTACGAGAGAAGCAGCCCAACAAAGAGAACAAGTTGCACGGGATGCTGAGGAAGAAGCTATTAGAGATGCACATATTATCTTCGAAGAAGACAGGGGTCGGAGAATTACTCAAAATCAACCCTTGGGGGCAGACCAGTTCAGAAATATAGCTCTCATGCCTAGGAGACCACTTGGAAATTATGCTAGACCGGTCTACAATCATGGTTTATCAAGTGTGAGACCACCTCCAATTGCAGCAAGCAATTTCAAGTTGAAGAAAGGGCTGCTTCAAACCCTTCAGAATTGATGTGTTTTCATAGGGAAGCCATACAAAAATCCAAACGCCCATCTAATGGACTTTGAGGAGATTATGAACACCTTTCAATACAATAGGGTGTCACAAGATGCAGTGTACTTAAGGTCATTCCCCTTTTCACTTAAAGATGATGCTAAGGAGTGGCTTCAGAGTTTGCCCAGTGGATCGATCAAAACTTGGGAGGAGAAGACCAGAAAATTCCTTGATAAATATTTCTCCTCGGCTAAGACGGGAAAGACTAGAAGAGAAATCGATAACTTCTGCCAGAAAGAGACTGAAATTGTTTTTGAAGCATGAGAGAGGTTTAAGGAGATGGTTAGGAAGTGTCAACATAGCGAAATTGAACTCTGGATGCAACTCTAAGATTTTTGGGAGGGATTGACATCGGCCTCGCGTAGAACATTGAGCAATGCAGTTGGAGGACCTTTGATGAAGAAGACTCCATAGGAGATAGTTACAATTCTTGATGAGTTATCTGAAGATGCTAATCAGTGGCCCTCTGAGAGTGCTGAAAGAAGAAGATCAACTGGTGTTCACTAAGTTGATGCTAATACATTTGTGCAGGTACAACTTGATGTTATGGCTAAGGAAATAAGTAATATGACCTTAGCCTCGATACAAAATGATCCTCGTGTAGCTTGTGATATATGTGGAAGAGGACGCCCTACTCATGAGTGTCAAGCCTCAACTGAGGAAGTGAATGTTGTGGGAAACTACAATCATAATGCATTGGGTCAGAGTCACCCTATTTTTTCATGGAGTTCACATGGAGGTACTGCGAATGCTTTACAACAAAATAACTCTAGACCCCAGGGATAAGGAGCTCCAGCATCAGCAGAGGCAGCAATATCAGCCTCAACAACCCATTTAGCCTAGTCTAGAGGATCTAATGAAGGCCTTCATTATCAAGACAGATGAGAGGTTGGATGCCCATGGAGCAGCTATCAAAGAACTGGGCACTGGTTTTCAAAACTTGGAGAGACAAGTGGGACAGATTACAACAATATTATCTGATAGGGCTCCAGAAACGCTCCCGGCTGATACTGAGAGAAATCCCAAAGAAACAGTGAATGTTGTAACTCTGAGAAGTGGGCAAGTGTTGAAAGATCCCACCTCGATCCATAATAATATGAAACTTGAAAAAGAAAGTGGGAAGCAGTTGAAAAGTGATGTTGATAAGAAGAAGAAAGGCCCACTGAAAACTGAGAAGAAGAAGAAGGAAGAAAAATAAAGAAGGGATGAACATGATGAGAGAGAGCATATGCCGACTTTACCTTTCCCCTCATAAGCTATATAGAGAAAAGCTGGACAACCAATTTGGGAGATTTCTGGATATGCTGAAACAGGTTCATGTAAACTTACCATTCACAGAAGTACTCTCACAAATGTATGCTTATGCCAAATTCTTAAAGGAGATCCTTACAAAGAAGAGGAAAATCGAGGAGACCTCAGTGCTCAAGCTCATAGAGCATTGCAACGCGATATTGCAAAACAAACTCCCACAAAAGTGTGGAGATCTAGGGAGTTTTATTATACCTTGCTCTGTAGGAACTATTCATTTTGATAAATCATTATGTGATTATGGTGCATCAATTAATTTAATACCTCTATCTATTTATAGTAAATCGGAGAAGGAGATTGGAGAGATAAGGTCTGCACCCATATCTTTGCAGTTGGTGAACCAAACCACTTTAATACCCAAGGGGGTAGTGGAAGATATGTTTGTTCGGGTGGATAAGTTCGTATTTCCTATGGATTTTATAGTGGTGAATATGGAAGAAAAAAGGAGGTCCCCCTCATCCTAAAAAGACCATTCTTAGTGATGTGTAGAGCTATATTGGATATATACTAGAAAAAACCCATGCTTAGAGTGGGTGAGGAGACTTTGACTTTTGAGATGAATGTAGGAAAGGGGGTGCGAAAAGAAAAACCAGTTGCGAGTGTTGAGTGGAAAGTGAAGGGGTCAAAAGAGAAGGATGCAGTGAGCGAGAAAGATAAGTGTGAGGTGTACCCCAAAAAGGCTGAGAAAAGGTTGTCTGCATGGATATGCGCATTAGTTCGAAGGAGAGAAATGGAGGCTTCGATTCAGACCCCGACTAGATGTTCAGGGAAGTTTTCTTTACCTTATGCTTTTTAATTGTATGTCATGGGGACATGCCACAACTTAAAGTGTGGGGTAGGGGATATTTGTATGTATGTATATTAGTTTTAGTTTTGTTGTTTTAGTAGTTAGAGATAAAATATAATTGAAAAATTCCATAAAAATTGAAAAACTTTCGATTTTTCCCTACGATGGATATCATCGACAGGTTTCTTGAGGGATTAAAGTCGAAATAAAAAGACAAAGATTTTCTTTTGTTAGGTAGTGTAATAATTCCCCCTTGGTTTTTCTTTGTGCCACGGTTCTTTTCCAAGGGTTTTTTTTTAACCGGGTATAGTTAGTTTTTATTTTTTTGGAGTAGGAAACCTTGTGCTATGAATTGAATTGAAGGCAATATCTCTTGACTTTATTATACCTTGAGAACAGTAAGTGCTTTAGTTGTGACACTTAGGCTCAGTTTTTGACTCTTGTATAAGTGCCTTAAATTGTATGATCTTTACTTTTCTTAACTGTTTTGACTAGAGTGACTTGATAGTCCAATCTTGAGTGAGTTATGTGCCATGAGCGTGTGAGGCTTTGTATTATTATGTGCATTGCATTTGATGTCCAGAACTTGCCATGTATGTTTGCAAAGCAAAATAGTAGTTTTATTCAGTCTTGGAAGTGATATAGGCATTTCTTTGTTGAGCCGGTGATATGTGTTTACCCACCTAATTGTTATGTATCATAGTTAACCCTTTTGAGCATGTAATCTTGTTTCTTTGGCAACCACATTACAAGCCTTATCCATTTGTTTTAATTGACCATCTATTTGTACCTTGTACCTCTCGTGAGCACTTGAAATTGTTATGAACTTTGTAAACGTTGAAGTATGGGGTGGTTGGTTTAGCTTTTGAGTGGAACTAATAAAATAAGGAGAAAGGTGCACTGTATTGAAAAAAAATAAGAGTCACTTGAATTGGAAAAAAGTAGTTATATTGCCGTGAAGAAAGGATATTCATTGATAGTGGTAATTCTTGATGTAATTGTGCTTAAAGATGTAGCAAGTTGATGTATATTGATGTGAAGGTGGAAGTATGGTTTGACATAAGTGTGGGGTTTTGAACAATGAATTGTATGTACAAAAGTGCTTAGGGAGGTGTAGTCACTCGTATATCCAAATATATCATACTCATTCCGCAGCCTACATTACAACCAGTTAAAGTCCTACTTGATCCTTGACTGAATGAGATCAATTAATAGAGTAGTACACTACTGGCAAGCCTATGGTACATCTTTTGTGGCATATGAATGTTGTTTCTGAGAGTGAGTGAATTCTTTCTATCTTGAGTTCCTAATTGTTCTTAAATTTTATTGTATGTGGAACTACTCTCTATTGTTGTGTGAGGCAACTGATTCATGAACGAAAGGTAATGCTTGAACTCCATGTTACAGTAAGTGAGCGGGTTATATAAATGTGTGGTGCTTTTGAGTCAATTCTTAAGGCGAGGATGTTACGATATTGTGCTTATTCCGTTTTAAATATTCTTGGTGAGATGAGTTATGAGAGTTGTTGAAACAAGGTCGTGTCTATATGAAGTGTAATTTGATTTCTCGAGGACGAGCAATGGTTTGAGTGTGGGGTGTGTATGGTAGGCTATAATTTTGTGTTTTAGTCACTTATTGCACTCTAATTTACTGCATTTTATTCGTTTTGAGCTTTAATTGATAGTGTTCTGCACTTCTTTTGTGTTTTATGCCTTATAGGATTGATTCCGAGCTATGTAGATGTTATGGAATGAATTTGAGTGATTTGGAGATTTGAAGTCTGAGTAAAATCCCAAGGGATTAAGCTGGGATCATGTTCGGGGGTCGAGGACCAAGTCTGGACGTCAAAACGCAAGAAAAATCCGTACTCTGAGAAATCCTCACTGTCGCGGCGCATGGGGCACCGCAGCTGTGCAATCCTCTGTTGCCTATCAGAACTAGCTCTATGGATTTCCCCACTAATGCCCCGCATGGCGCGTCGCCCCATGCAGCGCACTTGTGCAATTTTTACAGAGTGAAAATCCAATTGCGGCTAGGAGAAGGTAATTTCGTATGGGGCCGACCCTACTTGGTCTAAATATATGGAAAACGTTATTTTCTGGACTTTTGACACATATTAGACCTAAGGAGGCTAACGAGGAGTTGGAAGAACACGAGCACAAGAATTGCATCATTCCTTCCTCACTCAAGACCCGAGTTTGGATCGAACTTATGTTTTTCTATACTTTTATTATATTTGTGATGAATTGCTCCATGTCTATAGAGTAGTTCTTTTTAGGGTTTAATGGATTTGGTGTATTATGATTGTTTGTGGATTAAAACTCTAGTTTTATGTATTGAAGCATTTTTGCATGATTTAATTGTTGCATCTATAATCACGTGTTCATGTAATCGAGAGAGGCATAACTTGTGATATCTTTGCATTATATTGTTAGTAGAGTTCATTAATTCTTCTTAGTAATCACAAGAGGATAGTTGAATCATTGATTAAACTTAGTTAGGAGGATAATCGAGAGAGGTTCTCCTAAAGACCAATTCACTACGCATTCTTGCATATCTTCACGTGCTTAAATTGGTACATCTTGTGAGGTTAAGTCTTAATCGAGAGAAGAGTTTTGCCTAACATTTGCACTGAAAATAGAGTGAATTCGAGGGACTCATTTGAATATTAGAAGTGAATTATCTAGAGTTAGATCCCAAACAATTATCTTGCACATATCCTATCAAAACTCTATCATCTCCCATTGATAACCTTCTTTGCTTATTCCTAGCTTCGATTGTCATTAGTCAATAGCTTTAGATTCTTAGTTAATTTTAGTTAGACATCTTATAAATCTCAATTGTTGATTCTCCTAGATACCAACCAAGCTAGAAATTATGAGAATACTGTTTAAATTTAATCCCCGTGGATACGATATTTGTCACGACCTGGAATTCCCACCGACGGGACCGTGATGGCGCCTAACATTTCACTTTCTAGGCAAGCCAACGTTAGAGAGTCATTAAGCCACTTCCTATACATTTCAGTAAATAACAACAAATAAGCTATAACGAGTTTAAAATGAGTGCGAAAATATATAATGGCCTCAATATATATATACTACTACCCAGATCTACAATCACAATTCACGAACTTCTAAGATTTTTCTACAAGTAAATGTCTGAAAGAAATACAACTATTTTCGAAAGGAAAGAAACAGTAAAAATGCAATGGCTAGATGGGGACTCCAGGGTCTACGGACGCCGACAGATCTACCTTGGGTCTCATGTCGGATGAATCCAGCAGCTAACCTCACGATCAGCTCGGACCAGCACCAAAATCTGCGTAGCAAGTGCATAGTGCAGTATCAGTACAACCGACCCCATGTACTTGTAAGTGCCGAGCCAAACCTCAACGAAGTAGTGACGAGGCTAAGGCGGGTCACTCACACTACAACCTGTACGCAGTATATATAATAAAAGCAGAATAGGAAATGCAGAATAGAAGAAAGCAGTAAGTTGCAAGAAATACAACAACTCCCAGAGATATATCAACAGTGTTCAGAAATTACCTATCCTTAAGTGTAAACGAGAATATCGTAAGGCTAACATAGCTCAGGGAAATATTAACACATAGGTTGTTGCGGCGCGGAACCCGATCCCACCATATCACAATAACACGATTATAATTCACCCTTATTCCACCAAACAATCCACCCTTATTACACATGTTGCGGCGTGCAACCCGTTCCTACCGTACAGTATAAATTCACCCTTTATTCCACCTCAATATACCAACCTTATTCCTCCTATTGCGATATGCAACCCGTTCCCACCGTACAGTATAAATTCACCCTTATTCCACCTCAATATACCACCCTTATTCCTCTTGTTGTGGCATGCAACCCGATCTCACCATATCAATATTAGTTACTCAGTATGTACAGAAATTTCACAATTTAAATCACATAAACCCTTTACAATACTTAAACTCCAAACCGAAACAAATAGGAAACTTGTACACCATGAAAATTCACATAAGTAATACTACACAGCGAGACCAATTAAGAATCTACAACAGAAAGGTACCGGTAAACCAGATTAAGAAAATAACACGAGATAATGAAACTATGGAAGAACAAATATCATTAATCGGAGGAAACAATGTCTAACACGTTGCAACTAGGCATGGGAGAAAAAGTAGAGTATGTAACAATTAAGACAGGGAAAGAGACAATATGAGAAAAATGGGAGAAACAAGGAAAACAGATAAATTGGCGGCGCATAAGTACTCGTCACCTCACATATATGCCGCTCACATGAATTTCACATAGCAAATAGTTTGAGGCTTCCTAATTCCCTCAAGTCAAGGTTAGACACAACACTTACCTCGTTCCAAAGGCCACTCAATGCTCAATTACCATTTTTCCTCTAGAATCCACCTCCAAACCACTCGTATATATCCACAAACGATTCAATAATATCAACTATTGCTAAACAAAATCAATTACAATGCATAAATTTAGATTCCCCAAACTTTACCCCAAAATGTCAAAAATCCACCCGGGCCCGCATGGTCAAAACCCGAGGTTCATACCAAAATCCATTCACCCATTCACCCCCGAGCCCGATTATATAATTTATTTCAAAATCTGACCTCAATTCGAGGTCTAAATTCCAATTATGCAAAAATCCCTAATTCTACCCAAACCCCCAATTTCTACCATGAAAAACCTAGATTTTAGGTTGAAAACTCATGAAATGTAATGGGTAATTGAAAGAAAGTATGTTAGAATCACTTACAAAAGAATTGGGAAGAAAATCTTATGGAAGAATCGCCTCTAGGGCTTTTAGTTTTGAATTTTTTGAAAGAATGGCAAGAATCCCGTTATTGGGACTATTTTATCACTGGGCGTCAGTGTTCATCGCGTTCGCGTGAACACTGACGCGTTCGCGAAGAGCAGAGCCCTAGTGGATTACGCGATCACGGGAGACACCACGCGTTCGCTAAGGTATAGCCTGCCTCACCTTCGCGTTCGCGAGACAGAGCTCGCGTTCGCATAGAGTCACCTTAAGCCCCCTGCCCAGCCTAGCTAAAGCTACGCGTTCGCAAATGACGTGTCACATTCGCGTAGAGCAAACCCCCCAATGCTTCGCGCTCGCGACCATGGTCTTATATTCATGTAGTGAAAAATCCTCCCCCAATCCAGATTCCCTTCGCGATCGCAAGAATGGTTTCGCGATCGTGGAGCACAACACACCAGAACACCAGTTGCAGCAAAACACCAGATTTGCTTTTTTAACTCCAATTCACCCCGTAGCCTATCCGAAACTCACCTGAGCCCTCGGGGCTCCAAACCAAACATGCACACAAGTCCTAAAATATCATACGAACTCACTCGCTCGCTTGCGCGATCAAAACACCAAAATAATGCCTAGAACTATGAATCGAATACCAAATCAAAGAAAATTTCCAAGAAGACTTTAAAACTTCTATCTTCACAACCGAATGTCCGAATCTCGTCAAATCAACTCTCTTTCTCACCAAATTCGACAGACAAGTCATAAATATTATAGTGGACCTCTACCGGGCTCCAGAACTAAAATACAGACCCGGTATCATTAAATCCAAACATCAATCGATTCTTAAATATCATAAATCTTTCAAACTTTAAATTTTCAACAAAACCTCACTAACTCAGGCTAAGGACCTCCGAATTCGATTCCAGGCATATGCCCATGTCCCAAATTACGATACGGACCCACCGGGACTATCAAAATATGGATCCAGGTCTGTTTGCTCAAAATATTGACCGAAGTCAACTTAAATAAATTTCTAAGGCAAAAATTCTTATTTTTATCGGTTTTTAACATATAAGCCTTCCAGAAGAACACCCGGACTGCGCACGTAAATCAAGGAAGGCTAAAATGAGGTTTTTGAGACCTTGAAACACAGAATTAGATTCTAAAATATAATATGACCTATCGGGTCATCACATTCTCCACCTCTAAAACAATTGTTCGTCCTCGAGCGGACATAGAAAAGTACCTGAATTGGTGAAAATATATGGATATCTACTCTGCGTATCTGACTCGGACTCCCAAGTTGCTGCCTCAACGGGCTGACCTCTCCACTGTACTCGAATTGACGAATAACTCTTAGACCTCAGTTGTCGAACCTGCGGGGCTAGAATAGCCACCGGCTCCTCTTCGTAAGTAAATCCTTGTCCAACTGGACAGGGCTGAAATCTAACATGTGGGACGGATCATCGTGATACTTTCGGAGCATGGACACATGGAACACCGGATGAACTACTGATAACCGTGGTGACAACGCAAGCCTGTAAGCCATGTCTCCTACTCTCTCGAGAATCTCAAAAGGTTTGATATACCTAAGGCTCAGCTTTCCCTTCTTCTCGAACCTCATGACACCCTTCATGGGTGATACCCGGAGCAACACTCTCTCCCCGACCATGAATGCAACATCACGAACTCTACGGTTTGCATAACTCTTCTTCTTGGACTGAGCTGTGCAAAGTCAATCCTGAATAATCTTAACCTTATCCAAGTCATCCTGTACTAGATCTGTACCCAACAACCGAGCCTCCCCCGGCTCGAACCACCCAACTGGCGACCGGCACCGCCTACTGTATAATGCCTCATAGGGAGCCATCTGAATGCTCGACTGGTAGCTATTTTTTTAGGCGAACTCTAAAAAGGGCAAAAACTAATCCCACGATCCTCCAAAATCTATAACACATGCGCGGAACATAACCTCCAAGATCTGAATACTGCGCTCGGACTGTCCATCCATCTGAGGATGAAACATTGTGCTCAACTCAACCCGTGTGCCCACATCACGTTGTACTGCCATCTAGAAGTGCAAGGTGAATTGCGTACTTCGATCAAAAATGATAGACATGGGCACACCGTGAAGACGGACAATCTCGCGGATATAAATCTCTGCCAACCGCTCCAAAGAATAGGTAACTACCACAAGAATGACCCAAACGGTATCGAACTTCCTCTGAGTCCGTGAGAGTCCAACAACGAAATCCATAGTGATACGCTCCCACTTCTACTCAGGAATCTCTATCTTCTGAAGAAAACCACCAGGTCTCTGATGCTCATACTTTACTTGCTGACAATTTAGACACCGAGCTACATAAGCAACTATATCCTTCTTCATCCTCCGACACCAATAATGCTGCCACAAGTCCTGATACATCTTGGCGGCTCTCGAGTGAATAGAATACTAGGAACTGTGGGCCTCCTCAAGAATCAACTCACGAAGTCCATCCACATTAGGCACACAAACACGACCCTGCATCCTCAAGACTTTGTCATCTCCAACAGTAACCTGTTTGGCACCACCGTGTGGCACTTTCTAAGGACCAACAAATTAGGGTCGTCATACTGCCGATCTCTGGTACGCTCAAACAAGGAAAACCGAGAGACTGTACAAGTTAGAACACGGCTGGGCTCTAAAATATCCAACCTAACAAACTGGTTGGCCAAAGTCTGAACATATGATGCAAGTGGCCTATCACCGACTAGAATGAACTCAAGGCTGCCCATACTCGCTGCCTTTCTACTCAATACGTCACCCACCACATTGGCCTTCCCAAGATGATATAAGATGGTGATATCATAGTCTTTCAATAGCTCCTACTACCTCCTCTACCTCAAATTGAGATCCTTTTGCTTGAACATATATTGAAGGCTCCGATGATCCGTGAAGACCTCACACGACACGCTGTAAAGATAGTGCCTCCAAATCTTCAGCGCATGAACAATGGCTGCCAACTCTAAGTCATGGACATGGTAATTCTTCTCATGAACCTTCAACTGCCGCGACGTATATGCAAATCACCCTGCCATCCTGTATCTCTACCGCACTGAGCCCAACACGGGACGCATCACAATATACCATATAAGATCCTGAACCTATGGGCAATACCAACACCGGCGCTGTAGTCAACGCAATCTTGAGCTTCTGAAAGATCGCTTCACACTCGTCTGACCATCTTAACGGGGCACCCTTCTGGGTCAACCTGGTCAACGGGGATGATATAGATGAAAACCCCTCCACAAATTGACGGTAATAGCCCGCCAAACCCAAGAAACTCCTGATCTCCATAGCTGAAGCGGGTCTAGGCCAATTCTAAACTACCTCAATCTTCTTAGGATCTACCTGAATGCCCTCTTCTGATACAACGTTCCCCAATAAAGCGACTGAATCCAACCAAAACACGCACTTTGAAAATTTAGCATATAACTGGCTGGCTCTCAGAGTCTGAAGTACAATCCTAAGATGCTGCTCTTGCTCCTCTCGACTACAGGAGTAGATCAAGATATCGTCAATAAACACAATCACAAAGGAGTCCAAATAAGGCTTGAACACTCGGTTCATCAAATCCATGAATGTTGTGGGGGTATTTGTCAACCCAAAGGGTATCACTAGAAACGTATAATGCTCGTACCGAGTCCAAAAAGTTATCTTAGGGACATTGGATGCCCTAATCCTCAACTGATGGTAGCTAGATCTCAAATCAATCTTCGAAACCACCTTGGCACCCTGAAGTTGATCAAATAAGTCATCAATCCTCGGCAATGGATACTTGTTCTTGATGGTGACTTTGTTCAACTGCCGATAATTAATGCACATCCTCATCGATCCATCCTTCTTCTTCACAAACAACACAGGTACATCCCAGGGCGAGACACTAGGTCTAATGAAGCCCTTATCAAGCAAATCTTGCAACTGTTCCTTCAATTCTTTCAACTCTAGCGGGGCCATACGGTATGGCGGAATAGAGATAGGCTGAGTGCCCGGAGCCAAATCAATACAGAAAACAATATACCTGTCGGGTGGCATCCCCGACAGGTCTGCAGGAAAACACTCTGGAAACTCACAAACAACTAGCACTGAATCCATGGAAGGAACCTCCGCACTGGAATCACGGACATAAGCCAAATACGCTAGACACCCCTTCTCGACCATACGTCGAGCCTTCATATAATAGATAACCCTACTAGTAGAATGGCCAGGAGTCCCTCTCCACTCTAATCGAGGTAACCCCAACAAGGCTAAGGTCACCGTCTTGGTGTGACAATCCAATATAGGATGATACGGTGACAGCCAATCCATACCCAAAATGACATCAAAATCGACCATATCGAGAAGTAGAAGATCTACACGAGTCTCAAGACCCCCAATGGTGACCACACACTAACGATAAACACTATCTACAATAATAGCATCTCCCACTAGTGTGGACACATACACAGGAGCACTCAAAGAATCACGAGGTACAACCAAATATGAAGCAAAATAGGATGACACATAGGAGTAAGTAGACCCCGGATCAAATAGAACTGAAGCAACTTTACTGCAAACTGAAATAGTACCTGTAATAACATCATCGGATGACTTAGCCTCAGGCCTGGCTGGAAAAGCATAACATCGGGGCTGGGGCCCACCACTCTGAACCAAATCCCTAGGACGGCCTCTAGCTGGCTGGCCTCCACCTCTAACGGCCTGACCTCCACCTCTAACAGCCTGGCCTCTAACTCTGGCTACATAACCCTTGCCTCTGGCTGGCTGAGCAGGCGGTGCAGCAACTGGTGCCAGAACCATGGCACGAGAACCTTGATGTTGTGGCGAGACACCCAATAATCTCGGACAGGTCCTCCTGATATGCCCATAACCACAACACTCGAAACATCCATCCTGGTACTTGGCTGTGGAAACTAAGACTGGCCCGAATGGGCCGGATGACCACGGTAATAACTCTGAATAGGAGGTGCACTGATAGGAGTTAGTGGTACACTGTAGGCTGGCTGGCCAGAATGAGGCACATAAGGACCACGACTCCCTGAAGCAATGTGGGATGCCTGAAGAACTGAATAAAATGGCCTGGGAGGATGGCCCCTACCAAAAGTACCCCTGCCTCCAGATGAGACACCGCTGAACCTATCGGAATGACGAGGTCTCTTGTCAGACCCCTGGCCTCCCTGTGCAAGAACCATCTCGACTCGCCTGGCAACATTGGCAGCCGCCTGAAAAGAAATCTCACTCCTAGTCTCCTTAGCCATTTTCAATTTGATAGGCTGAGAAAATCCTTCAATAAACCTCATCACCTTCTCTCTCTCTGTGGGAAGCAGAAGAAGAGTATGACGGGCCAAATCCATAAAACGGGTCTCATACTGTGTAACAGTCATGCTGCCCTGCTGGAGACGCTCGAACAGACGCCGATGCTCCTCTCTCAATATGATAGGCAGAAACTTCTCTAGGAAGAGCTGAGTGAACTGGTCCCAAGTAAGAACAGGCGACCCAGCTGGTCTGGTCAACAAATAATCCCTCCACCATTTCATGGCGGAACCAGTCATCTAGAATGCAACAAAGTTGACCCCATTGGTCTCCACTATACCCATGTTCCGTAGCACCTCATGACAGTTGTCAAGATACTCCTTGGATCCTCTGAAGTAGCACCACTAAAGTGAACTAGGAAGAGCTTGGTAAACCTGTCCAATTTCCACAAAGCCTCAGAAGACATAGATGACCCATCACCGATCCTTGCCACAACAACCGACTAAACTACTCCGACTGGATGAGCCACTGGATTCTGATACTGGGGAGCCATCTGCTCCGTAGTGTGAGTATCAGGAGTCTGGGCTCCTCCTCCAACCTGGGAGATGGCTGGTGCCATGGGAAATGCGCCAGTCTGGGGCACACTCTCCATAAGGATCACCAAACATACCAAAACGTCTTAAAGCATTGGGGTGGCAATGAACCCCTCCGGAACTTGAGCTGGTCCGGCAGGAATAGTCTGGGCTGGAATCTCCTTGTCAAACTCTACCTGAGGCTCTGCAGTTGAGGCTTCTGCTCAGGCTCTAGGGTGAACTATGCCCCTGCCTCGACCTCTGGCACGACCTCAGACTCGACCTCTTCCCCTCGTAGGAGCTGCTACTGGAGGCTCTGGCTGCTGCTCAGCTGAAGAAGCGGTACGTGTTCTCACCATCTGCGAGAGAATAAGAGTAGAAGAGTTCAATCAATATTAAGGAAACAAAATCACACGACAAAGAAGAATAGAAGTGAAATTTGTTCCTAAACTTCATAGCCTCTGGGAGATAAGTACAGAAATCTCAGTACCAATCCCCCAGACTCTACTAAACTCGCTCGTGAATTGTGAGACCTAGGCAACCTAGTGCTCTAATACTAACTTTTCACGACCCAGAATTCCCACCGTCTGGACCGTGATGGAGTCTAACATTTCACTTGCTAGGCAAGCCAACGTTAGAGAGTCATTAAACCAGTTCTTATACATTTCAGTAAATAACGGTAAATAAGCTATAACAAGTTTAAAATGAGTGCGGAAATATATAATAGCCTTAATATATATATACTACTACCCGGATCTGGAGTCACAATTCACAAACTTCTAAAAACTTTCTACAAGTAAATGTCTGAAAGAAATACAATTATTTTCGAAAGGAAAGAAACAATAAAAATGCAATGGCTAGAAGGGGACTCCAGGGTCTGCAGACGCCGGCAGATCTAACTTGGGTCTCATGTCCGATGAATCCAGCAACTAACCTCACGATTAGCTCGGACCAGCACTAATATCTGCACAGGAAGTGTAGAGTGCAGTATCAGTACAACCGACCCTATATACTGGTAAGTGTCGATCCTAACCTCAATGAAGTAGTGACGAGGCTAAGGCGGGTCACTCACACTACAACCTGTACGCAGTATATATAATAAAAGCAGAATAGGAAATGCATAATAGAAGAAAGCAGTAAATTACAAGAAATACAACAACTCCCAGAGATAAATAAATAGTGTTTAGAAATTACCGATCCTTAAGTGCAAAAGAGAATACCGTAAGGCTAACACAACTCAGGGAAATATAAACACATAGGTTGTTGCGGCGCGCAACCCGATCCCACCATATCACAATAACACAATCATAGTTCACCCTTATTCCACCAAACAATCCACCCTTATTACACATGTTGCGGTGTGCAACCCGTTCCCACCGTATAACATAAATTCACCCTTATTCCACCTCAATATACCACCATTATTCCTCATGTTGCGGCGTGAAACCCGTTCCCACCGTACAGTATAAATTCACCCTTATTCCACCTCAATATACCACCCTTATTCCTCATGTTGCGGCATGCAACCCGATCCCACCATATCAATATTAATTACTCAGTATGTACAAATATTTCACAATTTAAATCGCATAAACCCTTCACAATACTTAAACTCCAAACCGAAACAAATAGGAAACTTGTACACCATGAAAATTCACATAAGTAATACTACACAGCGAGACCAATTAAGAATCTACAACAGAAAGGTACCGGTAAACCAACTTAAGAAAATAACAGGAGATAATGAAACTATGGAAGAACTATTATCATTAATCAGAGGAAACAATGTCTAACACGTAGCAACTAGGCATGGGAACACAAGTAGAGTATGTAAAAATTAAGACATGGAAAGAGACAATATGAGAAAAATGGGAAAAACATGGAAAACAGATAAATTGGCGACGCATAAGTACTCGTCACCTCACATATACGCCGCTCACATGAATTTCACATAGCAAATAGTCTAAGGGTTCCTAATTTCCTCAAGTCAAGGTTAGACACAATACTTACCTCGCTCCAAAGTCCACTTAATGCTCAATTACCGTTTTTCCTCTAGAATCCACATCCAAACCACTCGTATCTATCCACAAACGACCCAATAATATCAAATATTGCTAAAAAATCAATTACAATGCATAAATTTAGATTCCCCAAACTTTCCCCCAAAAAAACAAAAATCGACCTCGGGCTGGTCAAAACCCGAGGTTCGGACCAAAATCCATTCACCCCCAAGCCCGATTATATAATTTATTTCGAAATCCGACCTCAATTCGAGGTCTAAATTCCATTTATGCAAAAATCCCTAATTATACCCAAACCCCCAATTTCTACCATGAAAAACCTAGATTTTAGGTTGAAAACTCATGAAATGTAATGGGTAATTAAAAGAAAGTATGTTAGAATCACTTACCAAAGAATTGGGAAGAAATTCTTATGGAAGAATCGCCTCTAGGTTTTTTAGTTTTGAATCTTTTGAAAGAATGGCAAGAATCCCGTTATTGGGACTATTTTATCACTGGGCGTCAGTGTTCATCGCGTTCGCGTGAACACTGACGCGTTCGCGAAGAGCATAGCCCTAGTGGCTTACACGATCACGGGAGACACAACGCGTTCGCCAAGGTATAGCCCGCCTCACATTCGCGTTCGCGAGATAGGGCTCGCGTTCGCGAGATAGGGCTCGCGTTCGCATAGAGTCACCTTAAGCCCTGCCCTGCCTAGCTAAAGCTACGCGTTCGCGTATGATGGGTGGCGTTCGCGTAGAGAAAAACCCCCAATGCTTGCGTTTACGACCATGGTCTCGCATTCGCATAGTGAAAAATCCTCCCCCAACCAGATCCCCTTCGCGATCGCGAGAATAGCTTCGCGGTCGCGAAGCACAACGCACCAGAACACCAACTGCAGCAAAACACCAGATTTTGTTTTCTAAATCAAATTCACCCCGTAGCCTATCCGAAACTCACCTGAGCCCTTGAGGCTCCAAACCAAACATTCACACAAGTCCTAAAATATCATACGAACTCACTCGCGCGATCAAAATACCAAAATAACGTCTAGAACTACGAATCGGACACCAAATGAAAGGAAATTTTCAAGAAGACTTTAAAACTTCTATTTTCACAACCGAACGTCCGAATCTTGTCAAATCAACTCTGTTTCTCACCAAATTTGACAGACAAGTCATAAATATTATAGTGGACCTGTACCGGGCTCCGGAACCAAAATACAAACTCGGTATCAATAAATCCAAACATCAGTCGATTCTTAAATATCATAAATCTTTCAAACTTTCAATTTTCAACAAAAATCAATAACTCGGGCTAGGGACCTCTGAATTCGATTTCGGGCATATGCCCAGATCACAAATTATAATACGGACCCATCGGGACCGTTAAAATATGGATTTGGGTCCGTTTTCTCAAAACGTTGACCAAAGTCAACTTAAATGAATTTCTAAGGCAAAAATTCTTCTTTTTATCAGTTTGTAACACATAAGCCTTTCGGAAGAACACCCGGACTGTGCACGCAAATCGAGGAAGGCTAAAATAAGGTTTTTGAGACCTCGAAACACAGAATTAGATGCTAAAATATAAGATGACCTATCGGGATTCGGGTCATCACAATATTATACTAATCAATGTGGATTATCGGGCCCTAAATAAAATCAATGTGAAGAACAAGTACCCTATCCTACTAATGGCAGACTTGTTCGAAGATTGGGTGGTGCTACAGTGTTCACCAAAATAGACCTGAAGACAGGTTACTGGAAAGTCCAGATTGCTGAGGGAGACGAACACAAGATGACCTGTGTGAAGAGATATGGGTCGTACGACTTCCTAGACATACCATTCGGGTTGACTAATGCTCCAGCCACATTTTGCACCCCGATGAACCAAGTCTTCCGGGAGTACATTGACGAATTCGTAGTGGTCTACTTGGACGGCATTATGGTCTACTGGGATGACATTGTGGTCTACTTGAGTCACAATTCAAGTTTCCATCCGCAATATAATGGCCAGACGGAGCGGTTCAATAACATGCTGGAGGAATACCTCTACCATTTTGTTACCGGATCGCGAAAGAATTGGGTGAAGCTTCTGGATGCTGCTCAACTGTGTTTCAATCTACAAAAGAGCTCTATTACAAATAGAGGCACTTTTGAAATTGTTACCGGACAGCAACCGCTACTCCCACTCACTGTAAATTCCCCAAACATGTTGAAATCTCCTATAGCTGCTAACTTATCGAAGGAATGGAAGCAAAATTTGGAGATAGTGCGGAGCTATCTTGTCAAAGCCCAAAAATGGATGAAAACGCATGCTGATCAAAATCGTCGCTTTGTTGAATATCAAGTAGGAGACAAAGTGATGGTGAAAATCCCAAAGTGATACTTGTTTGCAGGGGTCTGTGACCCTTGCCTGTTGCGAAAGTACATTGGACCCTTCTCCATTTAGAACCGCATTGGGAAAGTTGCATACCGGGTGAATACCCCAGCCTGGTGGAAAATTCATCCAGTCTTCCATGTTAGCCTTCTAAAACCTTTTCGGGAAGACATGAAAGATCCTTCGCGGAGACAACTTATAATGCCCAATATTTGAGGCCCTAATTCAACAGGGGAAAGGCGTGTAGAAGTTATTCTCGATGATCGAGTGATTCATACTTCAAGGAAAGATTACCAAGAGTTCCTAGTGAAATGGAAGGGCTGTGATACAGAGGAAAATACTTGGGAGAGGAGAACAAACCTCAAAGCCTACAAGATCCTGGTCCAAGATTATCTTGCAAGTAAGGCGTCGAGGACGTCGCCAACTCAGGTGGGGGAGAATATCATGGGCGGCTTTCCAGCCATGCCCCATGACCTCTTGGACGCACCCCATGGCGTCCTGGCAAGCCTCCCAATGCCTAGCGCCATGGACGGCCCCGTGGTCTTGGCCGCGCCAAGTGACAAGCGCGCATATGCCTATGTCGCCCCACCGATAGCTCTCGCCAGCACCCAGCCGCAGGCAGATACCAACAACGACGTGCACGTAGACTCTGATGCTAAATACAATGTTTCTGCCAATGGACCCGCTTCTACCTTGTAGGAATCTAAGTCATTTCTATTGTAAATATAGAGTACTTTTATTTCATGTATTTCTATTATGTCTCTCTAGCTTAGTTATGTCAAGTCTTGTAACTTTGGGTTTTTTTTAAGCATTATTAGGGGGATCAAGCAAGCAAACAATTATTTGTACTGGTGTCTCTCTTCCTCGACACGGTGTTGGTTTTCTATAATATATTTCATTAATGCAATCAAGCTTTCTTTCATTCTCAATTCTCTTTTTTGTTCCCTCAATAGCTCTTGACATTGGTTTTCCCGTACGGCACTGACAGTTTCATCTAGTGTAAGGAGGGAACCTCAGTTGGGGGATAGTTATCGCACAGACATCGGTTGATTAGCCTTATGTCGCCCTTCCAAAACATCTTAGGAAGGCGCCGCATAACATTACGTGTGACATCAATTGCCGTATCTTCTTCTCAACAAAGAAGCAAAATGATTAGAATCACCCAAGGGAAAAAGGTTTCACTACATAGTTTGTTTGTTTTTTCAAATTATACATACGGGAAAGGGATCAGAAAGGACAGACGGATTATGAGATGGATAACTTTCACCAAGAAGGTAAAAATTCAGACAATCAACCACTGGACTACTAATATTATCCATTTCACTAAGCAATTATTGGTAAGAAAGCTTGATTTCCAAATGAAATCACTCACTGTCAGCCTGTCGGTGGACCCTGGATTATGTTTGCTAGGGATTATCAACGGTTCACATATTTGGAGTTTCCTCGATTGTACTATATTCCACTGAATTCTTGACTATACTTTATATATAGTTACACATGCAATCTGTGCACTTTGAATCAAAAAGCCAACATTAATGCATTTTGGTACATGGCAATCGCTTGCATAAATGGCCGATGTAGTGGTTGAGTGAGTTCTCTTCACTCTTTTCAATCTTTTTAACACACTCAAAATCCCTACAAGTATGCAGACCAAATTGAATTCAGCTAATTCATTGACCTAAATTTCTTTTTAAATCTGTAGTTAATGATGATTAGTCATATGGTCAAGTAAATTGAGGGAATTAACTGCTTAACCGACCAAATATAATTACATAAAAATTTAAAAAAATTATGACAAAGCCCTCAAGAGGTAGCTAAATGACTGTAAGAATTTGGAGTATTTGAGAATCACACATGCATTTCTGCATATTCCTTCAGTGAAAGCATAATGGGGTTTCAGGCATCTCTAACACACTATGCTGACCATATGAAATCTTCGTCATAGAATTTGCTTTTCAAATATTTGTTAAGAAAATCAAAATCCCACTTCCCAAAAGTAAAACCAGAACGTTTTTATTCACAAACAGAATCTCCAACGCTCTTTGTCCTAAAACCTCATCCAAATGCCCTTTCCCTCCACCTCGCAGTTCCTCCTTTCCCAGTCATCCAATACAACCAAAAACCAAGAATTCTACCATTGTGATAAGCAGGGGCGGAGCTAGCCCATCGAGTACGGGTTTTGTAATTATGACCAATATTTTGGCTAATGGAGTCCATCTCACATAAGCATAAGTATCTTTGCAAAGTGTAGACTTTGTTGGCAATATTTTTTGGGACCCAAAAATATTATATTGTGTGTTGGATATCATTTGCACAAGTTGTATCTCTTCTTTTACACCTAAACAAAAGAAATAACCCCTAAACAAAAGCCAGCATACCTCCAATTCCCTCTTTCTTTTCCTTCTTTGGCTGGCCTATTGCTTCCCCATAGCCACCTTTTTATAGGAGCTAAGAAAATTGCTCATTTTGCCAAAACCATGTCCTGCTCAAATTTGACAATGTTGGTGTCCTCAAAACCATCTCTTTCCGACTCTTCTTCAATTTCTTTTCGCTCTTCTGTCATCCCTTTTCAGCTTCCTAACCACAATTCAGCCTCTTCAACTCTCCTTCTAGATCATCATTTGTCACCCCAGTTCACTGTGGTCCTCGTGAACTACGTGATCAGATTGATTTTTAAAAAAACACCCAGAAAATAACTGAGGCAATGAAACTTGTGGCTGCTGCTAAAGTCAGAAGAGCTTAAGAATCTATTGTGGGTGCTAGGCCTTTCTCTGAGACTTTGGTTAAGGTCCTTTACAATATCAATGAGCAACTTCAAACAGATGACATTGATGTTCCCTCACCAAAGTGAGACCTGACAAGAAAGTGGCTTTGGTTGTTGTCACTGGTGACCATGGACTTTGTGGTGGTTTTAACAACAATCTCATCAGAAAAGCTGAGGCCAGGATTAGGAATTTGGAAGCTCTTGGCCTTGAATACACTATTATCAGTGTTGGAAAAAAGGGTAATTCTTATTTCATCCGCAGGCCTTACATTCCTGTAGATAAGTTTATTGAAGGTAGCAATCATCCCACTACTTAAGATGCTCAAGCCATTGCTGATGATGTTTTCTCACTTTTCGTGAGTGAAGAGGTTGACAAAGTTGAGCTTTTGTACACCAAGTTTGTCTCTTTAGTGAAATATGATCCAGTGATTCACACCTTGCTTCCATTGTCACCAAAAGGAGAGATTTGTGACATCAACGGGCAATGTGTTGACGCTGCAGAAGATGAGTTCTATAGGTTGACAAATTGACAGTGGAAAGAGATGTCGCGAGGATTAAGACAAGTGAATTTTCTCCAATCTTGCAATTTGAACAGGACCCGGTTCAGATTCTTGATGCCTTGTTTCCACTTTACTTAAACAGTCAAATCCTGAGGGCATTGCAGGAGTCATTAGCCCGTGAGCTTGCTGCTAGGATGAGTTCCATGAGTAGTGCAACAGATAATGCAGTTGAATTGAAGAAAAACCTATCTAGAGTGTACAACAGACAACATCAGGCAAAGATTACAAGAGATAGATGCCTTGGTTTAAGCACATTTTCTTATTCTCCTAATGATCGCGCTCCTCGCTTGGTACTCTTTTGTGGGTGATCAATGTCTCTTTAAAGACAATAATCAACCATAGAAAACTTTGATATTGTAATTCTCAAACTCTTACAAACATTGTGATCAAAATGAGAACGTTGTATATTTTGCAACATAAGGCAGGACCCAACTCATCTTTGTATCTCAATATTTATGATGTAAAAGATTCACTTCCTCTTCCTCATATGGGTTTACTAAGTAATAGTGTAAAATAGTACATATATTAGATCGTTCATTTCAATATACTACAATATCAAGTTCTTTATAAGATGGTACAATCTATGCACCATGAAAAAGATTGGTTGCATGAATATATCACTCTTTATAGCAGAATACGTTGTTCTAATCAGTTAGTTGTCTTTGAATGTCTCAAACTTTCATGGATTTTTGTCATTCTGAACGTTATTCATCAAGATGATCTGCTATGATTCTCGAAAGGGACTTTAAGAAACCACTTGGAATGCTTGATCACAAAAGTAAAACATGTCATGTACACTTGAATAAAAACTAGCCAATTCCTGCATATTGTTTGATTTGCTTGTTGGAGAAGTAATAGAAGTTGGCTGGCATTAAACAGGTCAAAGATACATGATGTAACAGTAATATAATAGAAAGCGTAGGAAATCAGGATGGCAATGCTAAATCAGAGGGAGCCAAAGGAAATCAGGATTACAATGCTATCAAAAAGGAAATAAGATCAAGTGCAACTGATATGGAAAGCCAGTTCGTAAATTACGGAGAATTTTAGTAAAAGCAATCGGAAGATTCTGGTGATTGATCAATCAATCCATGTCATAAATCACTCCCTTAATTAGGAAGGCGAAAAGGAAGGAGATCATTGAATCAAGCCCATCTTGTGAGCAAGATTTAGAGGCAACCCTTGGGTCAAATCTCTTAGAATATTCTTGCCTCAGTAAATGGTCAATCTGCAACGGTTAGCTCAAAAAGAAGATTACAAGATCTCAAGACTCTCATATAAGAAGACTAAAAGACAAAAGAAGTTATGCAACTTACCACTATTTATATACCTTTCTAATTCTTAGGAAAAATAATCGTATTCTTGAATTTACAAGTGTGACAAAAGATAGGAAGAGTTAGAAAACAAAACAAGAGTTGTGTCAAGTTTAGACAAACATTGTTGTTGAACATCATTGGTGGTGAACGAACTAAAACCACTACTGTTGTAACGAATTATTAAAGATCTAAGAGAACCCTTGTGACCCAAGAGAACTGGATGTAGGTACCATACCGATACTTAACCAATATAAAATCTTGTGTCTCTACCTTTTTTATTCTGCACAACTTACTTTTTTGTGAATCGAACTTGCTTGAAAAGTTTAGTCGACTAATCCCTCTCTTAGTCAACTAAGGTTTTAATTTGGCTACAATCCCCCCCCCCTTGTACTTTCAATTAGTATCAGAGCGAGGACTCATAATTATTTCCTAACAACAAGTGAGGAAAGGATCATGGCGTCAAACACAGTCGTTGGAGCACTATTTCAAGAAGGAACCTCTCAGGTAAGACCACCCTACTTTAATAGCCAACACTTTTTACACTGGAAAGTGCATATGAAAACATATACGATGTCATACGATATTAAAGTATGGCGTGTGATCAAAAAGAAAAATCTTCCAATTCCACCAAGGAAAGATAAAGATGGTGAGATCATTGTATCATCTGATCCTCTTGACTGAGATGATTACACTGAAGAACAAGCAGCAATTATTTAAGTGAATGCTAAGGCTAAAAATCTCTTGTACAACGCCATAAGCGGTGAAGAGTATGAAAAGATATCAAGTTGTAAAACTGCGAAAGAAATGTGGGACAAGTTAGAAGTCACATACGAGGAACAAACAAAGTGAAGGAAACAAGAATAAATCTCTTGGTTCGTAACTATGAATTATTTCAAATGAAAGATGAAAAATCAGTCGAAGAAATGTTCTCTCAATTCAGCAAAATTCTTGGAAATTTGAAATCCTTTGGTAGACCAATCAGAAGTGGAGAACATGTCAGAAAAATACTAAGAAGTCTACCCACCATTTGGCAACCCAAAGTTATTGCTCTGGAATGTCAAGATCTTGACGAGATGTCATATGATGAACTTAGAGGTGATCTAATTGCTTTTGAGAAAACTCACATAGACTGGAAAGTTCATTAAGAGAAAAGGAAAACAGTTGCATTTAGCACCCAAGGGTGTGGCCTAGTGGTCAATGAAGTGGGTGAGAACCATGAGGTCTCAGGTTCAAATCCCAGCGGAGGCAAATACTAGGTGGTTTCTTCCCATCTATCCAAGCCTTGGTGGATAGAGTTACCTGGTACCTGTTGCTGGTGGGAGGTGGAAGGTATCCCGTGAA
This sequence comes from Nicotiana tabacum, assembly GCF_000715075.1. Lineage (NCBI taxonomy): Eukaryota > Viridiplantae > Streptophyta > Magnoliopsida > Solanales > Solanaceae > Nicotiana > Nicotiana tabacum. Next base: position 42,485,358 of record NC_134096.1, read on the forward strand.
ATTAGTCGAGGTGCGCACAAGCTGGCCCGGACACCACGGTTATCAAAAACAAAAACAGTTGCATTTAAAGCAACTGAACACGAACACATTCAAGCAGAATGCCCTGAACTGAAGAAGAAACTCAGCAAAAATTTCCAAAAGAAGAAGTCATTTGGAGCATGGAGTAATAAAGAAGAATCTAATCATGAGAAAATTGCCAACATGTGCTTCATAGCCATCAATGAAGACAGTGATGAAGATTCAAGTGAACTTGGTCTCATGGAAGATAAAGGAACAAGTGAGGTACGTTCACCTGTGTCCTAAATGCATTGAACTTCAAGAATTTATTGATATTCCACTTGCAAACATTGAGAAAGTTCTAAACAAGCTTCGAAAGATTCAACGAGAAAAGAAAGACTGGGCACTAAAACTAGAAAAAGACTGGGTACTAAAACTAGAAGTATGTGAAATTGAAAAAGACATTCTTCAAGAAGAAGTTCATGAACTTCAACTTCAACTGAATGGATTACGAAAATCCATCAGTCACAGTTCCATCAAATCAAACCGATCAACTTCTCGTAATAACTCATCTAGAACAAGAATTCATTCTGCATGCATTCATTGTGGCAAAGATGGTCACAACTCTAACCATTACAGGTTTAAAAATAGCAGAGAAAAGACTTCTGAAAGTCTTAATAATCCATCTTGTTTTATTGCGGGAAACCTAGCCATACATCTAACCATTGCAGGTTTAAGAGCAGCAGAAGATGGATTAGGCGACCCAAGGCCTCGAAACAGGCTAACAATCAGAATACTAACCATCCAGGACCCAAGCAGGCTTGGATACCTAAAAATAAGTAATTTATTTTTGCAGGAACACGACAAGAAGATTCAAAAAGAGAAATGGTATCTCGAGAGCGCGTGTTCCAGACACATGACTGGTGATAAACAACTATTCAAGACGGTCACCAAACTAGATGGAGGAACACGCGATGTAGTTTGATTCAAGACGGTCACCAAACCAAGTCCCTCTCGGCTCAACATGTGATGTAGACGAAGATACCTAGTTGATGAACTTGGTTACAACCTTCTCAGTATCAGTCAACTATAAGACAATGACTATAAGTTTTGTTTTAAAAAACATGATTGGTTTATTGAAGACGAATCAGGTAAAGTTATTCTTTGTGGAAATTGAGACATGAATGTCTATACTATCAGTAACATAGATAGCATAGGGAATCAAATTTGTCTAGCCTCTATGATTGATGATCCCTGTGTATGGCATAGAAAGCTTGGTCATGCTAGTATGCATACAATTCAAAAAAAATTCAAACACGATCTTGTCATTGGTCTTCCAAAAGTAGATTTTTCAAAAGACCAAATATGTGACGCATGTCATTTAGGAAAGCAAACTCGTTCCTCTTTTAAAGTCAAAAATATTGTCTCTACTACAAAACCTCTTCAACTTTTATATATGGACCTCTTTGGTCCAACCAGAACTGCCAGCATTGGTGGTAGAAAATATACTTTTGTTATAGTAGATGATTTTTTTCGATTCACCTGGGTTATTTTTCTGAGTCATAAAGATGAAGCATTAAGAAATTTTTAAGTCTTCTGCAAGAAGATACAATAGGAAAAAGGATATTACATCTCTGCCATAAGGAGTGATCATGGAAGAGAGTTTGAAAGCAGAGCTTTTGAAAACTTCTACAATGATCAAGGAATTTCTCACAACTTCTTTTCCCCAAAATCACCTCAACAAAATTGGAGTGGTAGAACGCAAAAACAAAACCTTGCAACATATGGCAAGAACCATGACTGTAGAAAACTCTCTTCCGCACTACTTCTAGGCAAATGTTGTAACCACTGCATGTCACATCATTAACAGATGTCTAATTCGACCTATTCTCAAAAAGACTCCATATGAGCTATGGAATGGAAGACCCAACATCAGTTATTTTCATCCATTTGGATGCAAATGCTTTATCAACAACAATGGAAAGGATAAACTTGGTAAGTTTGATCCAAAAGGTGACGAAGATATTTTTCTTGGATATTCTCCCTCAAGTAGAGCATATAGAGTTTTTAATAAATGAACTTTATCTATTGAGGAATCCATTCATGTTGTGTTTGTGGATACTAACCCTCGCTCAAGGAATGAAAAACTTCCTGAAGATGAGGAAATTTCCATAGTCCCAAAATATGTTCTTACTGGGAAGGACATTCACGATGAGGTGATTAACCAGCAACATCAGTCGACTGACAGCCACATGGAAAACCAGGAATCACCTACTACTGAACAATCAACTCCCATTGAAAAGGAGTCAGTCTCAACCGTCCCAAATGAATGGATCAGTGAACATGGCTATCCCCATAAGTCCATCATTGGAAGTCCACGGGAAGGTATTACCACCAAAAGATCTCAAAAGCTTAACTCTCGCATGGCTTTAATATCACAACTTGGGCCAACAAAGTTGATGAAGCTCTCAAAGATGACAACTGCGTCAAAGCCATGAAAGAAGAAATTGATCAATTTGAAAGGAATAAAGTATGGAACTTAGTTCCAAAACCTTTTGATGCATCTATCGTAGGAACTAAATGAGTTTTCAAAAATAAACTGAATGAATCTGGTCAAGTAGTTCGCAACAAAGCAAGGCTAGTCGCCCAAGGTTACTCACATCAAGAGGGAATTGACTACGATGAAACCTTTGTTCATGTGGCAAGATTTGAATTCATTCAAATACTACTTGCTTTTGTTGCTCATAAAGGGTTCAGACTATTTCAGATGGATGTAAAAAGTGTCTTCTTAAATGGATATATTTCTAAAGAAGTATATGTGAAATAACCTTCTGGGTTTGTAAAACAGTCTACCAAATCATGTCTTCAAGTTATCAAAAGCTAGTCAAACAAGTCTCCCGAGCCTGGTATGAAAGACTAAGCTCTTTTTTGTTAAATCATGGCTTCAAACGAGGTAATATTGATACAACTCTGTTTATTAAGCATTCAAATTCAGGTAATCTTATTACTCAAATTTATGTAGATGATATTATTTTTGAAAGTACTAACTCTGTGTTATGTGAGGAATTTGCTCATACTATGATAGGAGAATTTGAAATGAGCATGATGGGAGAGCTGACTTTCTTTCTTGGATTACAAATCAAGCAATCTTCCAAAGGAATCTTTATTGGCCAAACCAAATACACAAAGCAGATTGTTAAAAAAATTTGGTATGGAGAATGTGAAGCCCAGTGGAACTCCAATGAGTCCGTCAACAATTCTTGAAGAAGACAAAAACGGGAAAAGTGTTGATGAAACTATGTATAGGGGAGTGATTGGACCCCTTCTATGTCTCACGGCTAGTGGACCAGATATAATGTTCAGTTTTTGTAAGTGCAAGATTTCAGTCGATTCCAAAAAAATCTCATTTGACTACAGTAAAACGTATCATTAGATATCTCATCGGGACCACTAAATTGGGTTTATGGTATCTTCATTCTAACAACTTTGATCTAAAAGGCTTTTCAGATGCAGATTTTGCAGGTGATAGGACTGACAGGAAAAGCACTAGTGGTACTTGCCAACTACTGGGAAATGCACTAATTTCCTGGCATAGCGAGAAATAAAGTTGTGTTGCCTTGTCAATTACTAAAGTAGAGTATTTAGTTGTTGGAAGCTGTTGCACTCAAATTCTCTAGATTATGCATCAACTTCTTGATTATGATCTCAATCTTACTTCTACTCCTATTCTATGTGATAACACGAGTGTTATTTGTCTATAAAAAATTATGTGCATCATTCCAGAGCAAAGCATATAGAAATTAAACATTATTTGATTCGTGATCATTTTGCTAAAGGTAATATAATGTTAGATTGATTAATACTAAGTCTCAACTTGCTGATATTTTTACAAAACCTCTTTTGGAAGAATGTTCTTGCCTACTGCATAGTAAGATTGGTATCCTGCCTATTACGTAAAAAATCTGTTAAATATTTGCAAAATATTTTACTTCCTTTTATGAGTTGGCTTAATTGATAGGCTTCATTAATTTGATGTAAGTGTAATTATCACCTTCCATTGGTGCCGCCGAAGTAACTCCTCAAAAGTGTCACTTCAGTTTGTACCCAACCTTTCCTCTAACCAATGCAACCTTTCAATCTTCCAAACGCTTAAATAAGTACCCTCTTCTATCATTCTTCATTACTTTTCACCAAACTCCACTACCATGGCTAAGAGAAACCTCTCATCTTCTACTGTCACAAGATGAAGCAGACCGTTCCAAAAGACCCAAAAACCTGAAGAAACTGTCGACCTTGAGTCATCCCTCGACTTAGACCCTCTCAAAACTAATAATGAGAGTAGTGACTCGTCGAAAGACCAAACTCTAAGCCAGAAAAAAGCCGGTGAGAGATCCATGGATCAAACCCCCCAAAATACATGCATGCAAGAAAGGGAAAGTGGAAAGCACTGATTTTGGGCCGGAGGACAAATTGAACTTCTATGGTCCAACTGAGAAATTGAATCATGTGTATGAAGAACATGTGCGAATGTTCTATACAAATCTGTTTGTAAATGACAAAGATGACTTGGAGTCAATAGTTCTAGGTACTCGTATTATTCTTGATGCATATCAATTTGAGAAGATTTTTTCTGCTAAGTTTTATGGTTATGATGTGTTTGTTCAAAATTTCTGGCCAAAAGATTTTGAAGTGTCCCTAGAAGAGGAAAAAGCTTTCCTGTCTGAAAACCTCCCTAATATTGGCCCTAAAAGTCTTAAGTTTAAACATCGTGTGTTAGCTCATATGATTGCTACTACTCTTATTCCTAAGACTGGATCTTTCAGCACTTTAACCACTAGGGATATTTTTGTCCTGTACAGTCTTGTGAACAACAAAAGACTTGACCGATTTGTATGGACTCGTCAGTATATGCTTGAAAGTATTAGGGTCATATCTTCCTCTGCTACTTGTTTCCCATATGGTCTGCTTATCTCACATATTCTAGAAGTAATGAAGGTGGATCTGGCACCTTTTTCTCCCAAGTTTATCTCAAATACCTATGATAAGACAGTCTTTGCTATGATGGGCTACCCTTTAAGTGAAGATGGATTGGTTAGACATGCCAAGATTGGAAGCACTCCAGTACAAGTTGAGCCAACCATTGAACCCCCAGAACCTCAGTCGACTGCCACCAACAACTTACAGCAAATTCAGTAAGGACTAGATGGAGTAAAAACCACGCTCATTGCCATGAAAGAACAGGTGGACAAGATCAGGGAGGTCACTAAAGAAACAGGTACAGATGTGGCTAAATTTAGGATGGATATGGGAGCCACAAAGAGGCAAGGAATCAGAGAATTCAACTCAATGACAGAGAAAATGGAGAACTCACCAAAGAAGTTGAAACCTCTTATGACTATTTCTGCACCAAAGTAATCAATACCCTGAAATACTTTCTGGGAAGGAACTAAGGCCACTATGTTTGTGTTTAAAAACAATTTCTTTTGGTACTTTTTTTTTTTGCTTTGGTCGATAAGAACCATTACTATGTGCCTAAGTTGAAGGCATAATATATGCTACCTTAACTGGTATGTTCATTATCTGCTATATTACATATTACTTTCTGCATGCACCTTCTTCTTTCCTTTTGATTGATGTCAAAGGGAGAGAAATATTAGAATAAAGCAGAGCAGAGCAACAACTTAGGGGGAGTAGCGTTAGGAAGTGTGCTCTATTTACTCCTTTTGATTGTCATCATCAAAAAGGGGGAGATTGTTACACCTGCATTTCAATGATGACGATAGTGCAAATCTAATCTAATCTACTTGATTGCAAGAAATCAGGATGACAATGCTAAATCAGAGGGAGCCTAAGGAAATCAGGATGACAATGCTAAATCAGAGGGAGCCTAAGGAAATCAGGATGACAATGCTATCAAAAAGGAAATAAGATCAAGTGCAACTGATATAGGGAGCCGGTTCATAAATTAGGGAGAATTTTGGTAAAAGCAATCAGAAGATTCCGGTGATTGATCAATCAAGCCAAGTCGCAAATCACTCCCTTAATCAGGAACGCGAAAAGGAAGGAGATCATTGAATCAAGCCCATCTTGTGAGCAAGATCAGAGGCAACCCTTAGGTCAAATCTCTTAGAATATTCTTGCCTTAATTAATGGTCAATCTACAACGGCTAGCTTAAAAAGAAGATTACAAGATCTCAAGACTCTCATATAAGAAGACTAAAAGACAGAAGAAGTTACGTAACTTACTACTGTTTCTATACCTTTCTAATTCTTAGTATAAACATTGTATTATTGAGTTTACAAGTCTCACAAAAGATAGGAAGAGTTATAAAACAAAACAAGAGTTGTGTCAAGTTTAGACAAACACTGTTGTTGAATATTATTGGTGGTGAACGAACTAAAACCACAGCTGTTGTAACGAATATTGAAGATCTAAGAAAACCCTTGTGACCCAAGGGGATTGGATAGCTTCATCATGACACATACACAAACTCGACCACAAGTACATACTCAATAAGGTTGTATGTGTCTATCCTGTAGAGGTGTTGCTATTCTTTAGTGTATTTTTGAAGAATCCCTACGAAATACTCATGTCACATCCATTGGTGAAACAGGTATACCAAAGCAAATGAAAGATTGATGTAACATAGTCTGCGAGGATTGTTAATACTGCAAAATAAAAGTTCAGAGCAGATGAACAACTAAACGTACTTTTTACTAGACCGTGATTAGAAATTGGACATGTAATGTCATAAACACCAGAAGTAGAGCAGTAACTTCCAGCGAAATTACCACATAAAAATGGGGCATACAAGACATGCAAGAAAAAGATAATTTCTAACTTCACCATGGCTCAGAACATTTCAGTAGTGCTATGACAGAAGCCTCGCTGGAAGTGATTCTCAATGCAGACAGTCAATAAGCCAATGTTATGAAACCAAGACAGGTAAGTTATGTTAAAGCCAGCTGGAAAAGATTCTCACTTGTTCATTACTAGGAGAACACATCCTAAAGCTTGTGGAGAACTCGCCTACACCCCTCACCCCAGGAACACAAATTTAGGCGTATATAATGAAAGCATTCAACCATAGTATTCAAAATTCTCAAATGGCAAGACAATTCAGGTTATCTTCTCACAATTTTATCTACCTTCCAAACCACTATTTCCATGAAAAGCTCTACAATATTGAGTCGCGACTACACGGGTTGCATAGACATTCAAAAGGGATTGCCAGTATCATATTTACATTACCTTTTAAAACTTATTTTAGACCAAGATTGGCTAACTCTTCTTTAGTCATTCTACATCTATTCTGAGCCAATGAGAAACAAAATGCCTTCCTTGTAACTTTATCATCTTGATTTTGCTAAGCTCAATAAGAACATGGAATAGCAGAAATAGGTTTGTGTTCTTCTTCCAAAGTAAGCCATATTTTCACAAGTGTGGACTGCAGACGACTTTCCAATGATCCTATTCCTTCTTACTGAAACAAATTGCTCTTCACTGGTAATTATGATATCAAAGTAAGAACAAAACAAAGATAATGAAGGGTTCACACAAACTAACAGTCCAATAATCTCCAACCAAATCTCTAAAGAGGATTTAAGTGAACTGGCAGTCAGTACTAGAACATTCTGATGGAAAACAAATATAAATGTCGCTGAACCAGACTCCTAAACAATGAACTCAACTTCAAAAGATAGAAACTGGTGTAGCTTTTATCTTCAAAGAATCAACTCTGTACTTACCTGATAGAACCAGTTCAGATTTTTTAGTTTCAGCAGCTAATGCCAATTAACTAAGGGTACCTGAAAGATAGGCATACCAGAAAGAGGAATAGGGATTAGTAGTTCTAAATTAGTTCTTAAGAATGAGGATTTTAGAGGCAATCAATCTACGCAATACGAAGTAAAGTCTCATTTTATTTTATTTTTGCTGAAGGGAGAACTTCAACCTCCATTATATGCACAAGGAGAATATACACCAAAGAAATGTTTAGGTTGTCACTAATGCTTTAGAACTATGAGGATTACAATAGAAAGAGCTCTCACCTGTCACTATTTAAATTCTGTTCAATTCCTTAAATGAAAACAAAAGGAGATTGGATAGCATGCCTCTCATAATATAATACATAGTAACAATGCATGTTTGATAGTGAAATTGTTGAATTGACAGGAAAATGATGCTGTATGAGCCATAACTTACTTCATAGAATGCAGCAAATCTTTTAAGGAATCTTATACAGAGTAAACATTTTGGTCTATATACTTATGTTGTATTTCAAGACTGTTATTTATCAATATATATATATATATATATCATCCTGAACCCAGGATGCAGAATCATGACAGTAACAATAAGGAGACATAAAAATCCAAAAATTATGTCACAAACTGCATGATCATAATTTTATAGCTATACCATTCGCCATAATGACAGTGACTAAATGCAAATTAAGCACTAAGATGCAATAAAAGCAACTACCTGATGTCAAGAGTCACAAGATATTTGTGCATTTTTACTGCCTTATATTCTCTAAAGCAATAATTACCAAGAAACAGAATTTCCTTAAGAGGATTACTTCCATCAACAGTCATTTAACACTTAAACTAGCATCAAACTTAAAATGCAGTAAACTCAGCATTAAATAACACAATCGCTCCTCTCAAGAACTAAAATAGATTCAGGCGCATGCACATATATTATAAACATAAAAACAAAAGCTAAATATATGACTTTATTCATAAAATTTTCCTACAATTCTTCGCACTAATTAATACATATATCTCCATTCCATAAAGTGAACATAGTCCATATATTCTTTTCAACTTTTTTTATTTATCATATGTGTACATGATTCAAGTCGAAAAACAGTAAGTTCAATTAAACAACTAGATCCCCCTCTGGCAGAGTCATGGGGATGAAAATTGGTGCAACAGCACTGAGCTTCTGTCTATGAAGGCATCGGGGGCGGCTGTTTCGGATCCTCAAATTGAAGCAGGGAATGCCATCAATTGTTGACAGATCTATTACGGCACGGGGAATTTGTTGGTACAGTGCCAGTTGGGCTTGAGAATCGTGGAGCCTTGATTTAGCAGTGATTTTAGAGTACCTGATTTGGGCAAGTGCACCTGGTTTGAGGTACGTGTAAAATGATGGTGCTGAAGAAGATGTTTTCCTGATAATGGGTTTCATTTTTGGGCACAGAGAAGTTGTGGGGATTTTGGCAGTCAGTAGAAACCCTAGTGGAATTTGGGAGAATAGAATGAGTGGGGAGATGGGGTTTGAAATAAGGAGGTTGAAGGAGCGGGAAATTAGTGGCGCGGGAGAAAATTATTATTGGTCCTCAATACGTACTTTGAAAAATCCCCTCCAAAAGCCTCGAAAGGTTTTATCGCTCCGTCATAATTTTTTTCTTTTTAGTTGTATCACTCTTTGATTATAATTAGTCATAGGAAATCATATACTCTTGTTTTTTCTTTTGTTTGGATAAGTTTATATTAAGTATTTTTTTAACTTTGGCAACATCAAAAGTACTTTACACCAAAAGTCAATTTATAATTTGATTAATGTTTTATTATTTTATTTTTAATATCTTTTATAATCCTCGAAATATGCTTTCTAAAACAAAACCCTTAACTCTCTCTCCATTTCATTTTTGTCATTCGTCCTTTTTATGTCACAACAACGATAAATTCAAACAGTACTCTTATTTCGATAAACAACCTTAAGTCATTGCGGTCATTTTAAGAGAAAAAGTGTTCAGCATGTTTTACCAACTACACTCACTACTTGGTATCTATGTCAATATTTATTTAATTAAAAAATAAAATAAATATCACTAATAATTTATTTGAGTTATAAATTAAAAAAATTTCAAAAAAGTTATTAAGAATGATTAACATTGATAATATTTAGTTAGATCCACAAAGGAAGAAATTATGTCATAAAGAAATTCAAGGTACATTTTACAAATGGTCATATAACTATGACTTTTTTCACCAAAGTCATCTAACTTTTTTTTCTCATACAAAAATCATAAAACTTTCACTAACTCACATAAAAATCATAATGACCCGGTAGTATTTTTTTATTTCACGTTTTATCATTTTTTATTTTCAGTCTAATGAATAATAATCCAATTAAAATATGAGGAAGTTAGCACCTCAAGGCCACTTGATCTCCTCCATATGGATGTGTGTGAACCTATGAGGGTGCCAAGTAGAGGAGGAAAGAAGTACATTTTTGTTATAGTGGATGACTATTCTAGATTAACCTAGACCTTGTTCTTCAGAACCAAGGATGAAACTTTTCCATTATTTGTTGCCTTAGTGAAGAAGATCCAAGTGAAGTTGAGCCACAATGTTGTGTGTATAAGATCTGATCACGGCACAGAGTTCGATAATGCAAAATTCGATGAATTATGTGCTGAAAATGGCATAAGTCATAATTTTTCAGCTCCAAGAACACCTCAACAAAAATAGTGTTGTGGAGAGAAAAATTAGGACTCTTGAAGACATGGCAAGGACAATGTTGATTGACAGTGGCATTGTTAAAAATTTATGGGCAGAAGTAGCTAACATTGCATGTTATTTGGTGAACATGTGCGTGATCAGGGTCCCTCCTGAACAAGACTCCGTATGAACTGCTGAATGGGAGGAAACCCAAGCTAACACATTTGAGAACATTTGGCTGCAAATATTTTGTCCTCAACAATGGTAAGGAAGCACTTGGAAATTTTGACGCCAAAAGTGATGAAGGAATCTTTCTGGGCTATTCATCACAAAGCAAAGTCTACAAAAAAAGAACTCAATATGTTGAGCAAAGCATACATGTGTTCTTTGATGAATCACACCACTTATGTGGGAAGGATTCATATGATAAGATTGATCAAGACGAAGAGCAGTCAACAGTTCCTGGTGAAGTCATTGACATGGCAAATGGAAAGGCTGACATGATGAGTTACGTCAAGGAATCAAATGATGATGATGCGGCTGTATCTCCAGCTGATGTAGAGGAACCTGGTCCCTCAATCACAACAACTGAAGCTGAGAACAGAGTTGTTGATGCTGTGCAATGAACCTCAGATGTTAAGCTGAAAAGCGGGACTCATGTCAACCATGGGGCACATTCAAAAGTACCTGGACCCTCTCACAATAAGATTCAGGTGTCTAACTGGAAGCACAAAAGTTCACACCCTCTTAAAAATGTGATCACTCTTCTTGACTCAGGGATTCAAACTAGATCAAAGTCAACAAACTCACTTGCTTTCTCAGCCTTTCTCTCTCAAGTTGAGCCCAAAATATATCAAGGAAGTATTGAAAGATGCTGACTAGATTAGTGCTATGCAAGATGAACTCCATCAATTTGAGAGGAACAACGTATGGCACTTGGTTCCTCGACCTGCTGACAGAACCGTTATAGGAACCAGGTGGGTATTTAGAAAGAAACTTGATGAGTTTGGAAACACAACAAGGAACAAAGCAAGACTAGTAGTTCAAGGCTACAATCAAGAAGAAGGGATTGACTGTGATGAAACTTTTGCTCCAGTTGCTCGAATGGAGGCCATCAAAATCCTCATTGCCTTTGCATCTCATATGGAATTCAGATTGTTCCAAATGGATGTCAAAGTGCATTTCTGAATGGCTTTCTAAAAGAAGAAGTTTTTGTCAAGCAACCACCTGGTTTCGAATGTCATGAGCATCCTGAGCATGTTTTTAAACGCGACAATGCCTTATATGGGCTGAAGAAGGCTCCTCATTCATTATATGAAATGTTGTCCAAATTTCTCCTAGAAAATGGCTTTACAAGAGAAAAAATGACAATACCTTATTTCTGAAGAAATAGGGGAGGAGCCTGCTCATTGTGCAAGTTTATGTTAACGATATCATCTTTGGTGCAATAAATGATTCGTTATGTGAGGAATTTGCAAAGCTCATGGGAAGTGAGTTTGAAATGAGCATGATGGGGGAATTGAATTTCTTCTTGGGCCTGCAAGTCAAGAAAACTCCTAAGGGCACAATGATAAGTCAGCAGAAGTACATCAAAGAGCTTCTGAAGAGATTTAAAATGGAAAGCTCAAAAATCATTGATACTCCTATTGCCACTGCCACTCGTCTAGACATGGATGAACCTGGTTCCCCTGTGAACGAGACATTGTACAGAGGCATCATTGGGTCACTCTTGTATCTCACAGCAAGCAGGACAAATATGGTTTTCAGTGTGGGACTATATGCCAGGTTTCAATCAAATCCAAAGGAATCTCATCTCAAGGCTGCCAAGAGGATCCTGAGGTATCTAAAAGGAACGCATGACCTGGTTCTCTACTATCTCTTAGGAGACAATTTTGACTTGATCGGGTATGCTGACGCTGATTACGCTGGTTATCTGGTGGATAGGAAAAGCACTTCTGGCATGGCACACTTTCTGGGGTCGTGTCTAATTTCATGGTGTACAAGAAAACAAAACTCAATGGCTCTTTCAACTGTAGAAGCTGAGTATGTGGCAACTCCCTCTTGTTGTGCTCAATTGTTGTGGATCAAGCAGCAGTTAGAAGATTTTGGCATATTTTCTGATTGTGTGTCATTACTGTATGATAACACCAATGCTCTCAACATAGCAAAGAACCCAGTTCAGCACAAGAGAACAAAGCATATTGATGTGCGACATCATTTTCTCATAGACAATGTTAAAAAAGGGCTTATCTGCATGAAGTTTTGCAGCACAAAAAATCAAATTGCAGACATCTTCACCAAAGCACTGAGCAGAGAATACTTTGAAAAGAATCATTTGGCACTTGGGTTGATAAAATCAAGCTGAGAACTTGGTCCCTCGATGATTGGCTATGAAAGAAATGAACAGGTAAAATAGCTAAAAAGTATTTTCTGGCAAGGTCTAACTCATTTCTATACCGTTACAGGTAGACATGCATGGCGATTACAGAACAAACAAAGAGCTAATGGTATTGCACTTTGGTAAAAGGATGAGGCTCATATTTACGTTGTCAGGGAACCTGGTTCCTTTGACACAGGTTAGTAGTTCCTTTGTACTCTCATGCACAACTTTTTAAACGGCTAAAAAAGGTTCCACATTATTAAAATGTTAGTTTTCCCTTTTCCCCTTTTTAGAACCCAAGCGTCCTACCGTTACGAAACGACCCGTGTACCTAGAAAATCAATACCCATTCCTAACCGGTCCCTTGCCCCCCCCCCCTTAAATAAACCCAAATGTTGTCACTCTCATACTATTCACATCAAAACCCAAATTCCCCTTTCTCTCAACAACCAAACACTTTCTTCTTCCATAAACTCTCACTACACTCCACCATGTCTGAGAATCTCGAAGCCTCAAATGTCCCCAGTATCGTCCCCACTGTGTCTTCATCTCTTGAAGCACCGGTGACAAAGTCTAAGTACCATATGCCACCCAGTCCAAACCCTAAGCAAGATTTCCAACCACCCACTGCCTCTTCTCCAACCCAATCAAGTTTTGGTTCTCATCGGAGTCATAAAACTTCGTATCCCAAGAGGTTTATGGCTACGACCTCTCCTTCTGCCTCACCGAAAAAATGGCTGAGGGAGAAACAATAGAGGGAGAAGAAAATCAGGAAGTCTACAGTTGGAAGATATTTCTTGGCCTCAATTTGAATGTTGCCGATTCTACAAGTAATATTCTTCTTATGCCTTCTGAGTTTACTTTGGGGTTAAAAGAACAAGAGGCCATAGAGAATATGTTGTCAATAGCTGTTGAGGGATGTTTAGTTTGTGGTTATGAAGGTGTGTCTGAAACCAATAGGTCTCAGGAGGAAAGGTGATAGTCTACAAGAAGAGAGTAGGGAACTGGTGCCTGTCAAAAATCTAGCACCTGAAAGTACTACTGGGGAACCACATGAGGGACATGATCCCTCCGCCCAAGAGGAGCCCTCTGATCCTACTTGGGATGAAACCCCTTGTTCTTCAAAAGAACCCCAAGTCAGTACTGATCCTGCTCCCTCTCTTAATTTCTATGTCGATCCATTGCCATTGTCTCTCCTGAGATGAGATCTCTGTCTGAGAAAGAGCGTGAGGATAGTGAAGAAGACTATGACAATATGGCTCTTGCAAGCTTTATTAGTTCTAGGAGTAGAAGGGCAACTCCCAAAATGCCCACTCCTAAAAGACCTACTACTAGGCTGCAAAAGAAGGAAGCTCTTGAGTCAGCTCTGAAGAAAAATAAGAAAGAAAAGAAGAGGAGAAAGTTGGTGAAGGGTGGAAAGTTAGTACATGAAGAGGTAGTGCCTACAACACTTGTTGTTGACGTTGATGACGAGGTGAGTGAGGAACCCAGTCCCTTAATTCGTAAGTCCTCTAAGAAACCTACTGTTCCAAAATCTAGGAAAGAGTCATCTGTGAGAGTGATGAAGGTTAGTAATGTTGAAGTGGGAGAGTTTGGCGAGAAAGTGGCTGAGGAGTCTGGAGAGAAAGTGTCTGAGAAATCTACAGAGAAAGAGAAAAGTGTGAGAAAATCAGTGAAACAGAAGGCTGGTGCCAATGAGGAACCTGGTTCCTCCAAGAAGGCCAAGGTGGGTGTGGCCAAGAATGAAGGAAGGGAAAATCTGAGAAACCAGAAGGTGTTGTGGGGCAGAACATTTGCCCCTGATATTCTTAACATGACAGGAATGTGCCAACTGGTTGATATATGTGAATTTCAACAGTGGACACATTTGTTCACAAATGAGAGTCTTAAGGTGTATGAGGCAGAGGTGTGCAGTTTCTATGCTGACATTTTCACAATCGAGGATGACAACATCTGCATGAAGGTGAATGGTGTTGACTTTGTGACGGATGAGCCTGTGTTGGGAACCATCTTGGGAGTGCCTACTGACGGAATATCCTCCATTGGGGGGACTTGTTCTTCAAACTTTAGAAATGCCATATCTCTGCCTCCCCCTTCCAGTGCTCCTTAAAATCATTTTCTTCCCAGTGTCAAGTTCAAGTTGTCTGTCCTCTATTTTGGTCTCCTTTGTTTGGATATGTTTAGTGGCTGGTATTTTTTGTTGTTTTATTTTGTGGATGATTATGTAACAAATGGCACTGCTTCCTATTTATTTCCAAAGTTAATGAATATCCCGTTCTTTTGCTATGCATGCTTTGCTCTTCTGCTCTGGTTTTAGTCATGTTTGTGTGCATACATGTGGCATGAGTTAAGCTTGCTTGACTTCTTTTTTCTTATTACTTGTTACTAATCTTTTTATGATGCCAAAAGGGAGAAAAGTAATTGAGGGGGGAACAGAGGGGGAAACATGTTCAGAGGGATTATGAAATTATTTTTGGTACTATTTATGGTACTCTGGTTCTCAGGGGGAATTTTAATTATAAGTTTGTCATCATCAAAAACGGAGAAATTGATAAGTTATGTGTCATGTTATATTTTGATGATCTAATAAACTTAATGTTAAGAACCAAATGGGAAACATGCTCCACATCCTCAAAGTGCTCAAGATCAACAAGTCTCAAGTCTGGGACATGTTCCAACACTCAGAGTCAAAGAAACAACAGAGGGAACAAATGGACATCAGTTCCCTTGCTGATTGTACCGGTCAAACCCCACAGTTGTAAAGTTGCAGCAACTATTTCTCTGCACACGCAACAGTGCAAACATTGCACCAATCACTTTATGGGGAATGCCCTTGTACCAAACATGATTACACCATTCAAGTGATGTCACTTATGTAATATTAACATGAAGCAAAGGCAAAACATCACACCTGCACATTCTAGAATTCATCAAACTTTCTCTCAAGTTTGTTTCCAACTTGCAAGTGACATTTAAGGCATCAAGAACAAAGAACAATATAACGAAGGACCAGTTTCCTGCATTGAGTCATTATATGTCCTTAGTTGTGTTACACCTTTGTTAAAGTGATTTACTTGTAATTCCTACGTAGCTTAGTTAGAAGCATTGTATAGGAAACCTTTTGTAAAATCATAAACTTTGTGTTTGTATCTTGGCTAGAGTTAGTCGAGTTGTAAGCTTTGTAATAGAGTTATTACAAGTTAGTGAGGGATTAAAAGGTTAATTCCTATGTTACAATAGTTTATAATCTAAAGTTTTCTCAGTAGTGAAGTTGAAATCCTACGAGTGTAGGTCGTGGTTTTTAATCCCGTGAGCTGGGAGTTTTCCACGTAAAACTCTATTGTGTTATTTACTTACTGTTGTGTGTGTGTGTGTTCTGTGGAAACTAATAGAGAACCTAGTTCTCTATATAGTTTGGTGGACTCTTAGTTTCTATTAGTAAAAAGAGGATCAAACACAGTGCTGAGGAGACCATATTTTTCTTTATTGAGAACATTTTTCCTCCAACAGGCAAGTAGAGATTTTGTAGAACTTCCCGCTCTCATACAAAATAACAACAACAACAACAACAACAACAATTGTGCCTTACTCCCAAATTAGTTGACGTCACCTATATGAATTCTCACTTCTCCCTTTAATTAAGCTCAACTCATATGCTTTCCTAAGTAATACCTCTATCCATACCTTCTTTCATTACATTTGCTATGATGTTTGCATATTACTAGGATAACAAGGATGAAAATGGAATCCTTTTCATAACGAATAGCACTGAAACACACTTGATATGCTTGAGTTGGGAAATAAATATCTCAACTGTAAATACTTATATTCGAGTGATCTTGTCCTGGATGGTTTAACAAAGTGTTGACCCTGGTTTTTGACATATATATATACACTAATATGTTGTACATAACTTGTTGCAATGTATACTTTGCACCTCTTCTTTTGCATTGATTAGCAATTTTTCTTTGAATTTCTGGGAGTGATTGTTAGGAATAAACCCCCACAGAAATAATATTCACAGTAATAAAAGTAGAATAATAACGTAGCACCGAGATATGATGATCAATAATAATAAAAGAGTGACAACGACACTAAGGTTCTTACGTGGAAAACCTTTATGAATAAGGGGAAAACCCACGGCCCTGAGAGGAGCAACTGACATCACTATAGCAAAGAATTTTATACTTTATAGATCCGAGTAAAATACACCAAAGACCACTACAACACTTAAAAGAAATAACCCTCTTTTGATATTCCACCTCACTACAATATCGCTCACACTCTCTATTTTTCTCACAGACTATTTTCATATACCCAGTTTGTGATGCCTCACTTTTTCTTTCTCTCTTTGTTGGTGTGTTTGAAGAAGTGAGAGAGATCCTCCTTTTATAGGAGCAAAATACGTAGCCTCCAAGAATGCTACAGGTTTGGCTCCAAGAAAGAGTTGCTAGCCAAGTTTTATTTCATAGGCACGTGCCTATTGTTGAATAGGATGGACCCTACAAATTTTCCCCTCTAGTCTTATCACCTGAAGGAGGTAACACTGGGGTTGCTAGTTTGAGTGCATGCCAAAAAGTTCTTTGCATAGCTCAAACTTGTCTCTGTGTACCACCTTGATCAGCATATCTGAAGGATTCTCACTTGTATCGATCTTCTTGACCTGCATAGATCAATCCTCTATCTTTTCTCGAATCCAGTAATATCTCACGTCGATATACTTCGTCCTTGCATGATACATGGTGTTTTTGCTCAGGTCTATTGCACTTTGACCATCACAATAGACTACATACTCCTTTTGATGCAATCCAAGCTCTCGAAGAATAAATTTCAGCCATTCCATCTCCTTGCCAGCTTCAGTAGCGACAATATACTCTGTTTCAGTTGTAGAGAGTGCGATACACTTATGCAACTTTGACTGCCATGATATAGCTCCTCCTGAAAATGTGAACAAGTATTCAGTGGTAGATTTACGTTTATCAATATCACCTTCCATACCAGCATCCATGTAACCCTTCAAGATTGGATTAGATACTCCAAAACACAAACAGTCTTCAGAGGTACCTCTGAGGTACCTGAGTATCCACTTGACTACTTCTAGTATTCTTTTCCAGGATTTTCAAGGAACCTACTAACAACACCAACGACATGAGAAATATCTGGTCTATTGCATACCATTGCGTATATCAAGCTTCCGACTACTGAAGAACAAGGAAATCTAGCCATGTTCTCTTTCTCCTCAATTGTTATAGGACATATATTCTTGCTCAATTTTAGATGACCAGCAAGAGGTGTGTTGACTGGTTTAGCACTTTTCTTGTTGAAGCGTTCCAGTACACGTTCAATGTACTTCTCCTGAAATAGCCACAACTTTCTGCTTGTTCGCTCTCAAACTATCTTCATCCCTAGAATTTGTTGTGCTGGGTCCAAGTCCTTCATATCAAATGACTTGGACAGATCTCTCTTCAATTTTGCAATCAGCTCCTTGTCTTATCCTACAATCAACATGGCATCCACATACAATAATAATATAATAAAATTATTATCAAAAAATCTTTTGAAGTATACACATGGATCAGAATAGGTCTTTATATATGTTTGATTTTTTATGAATGAGTCAAACTTCATGTATCATTGCCTTGGTGCCTCCTTCAACCCATAAAGACTCTTATTCAATTTACACACAATGTGTTTCTTTCCAGCTACTTCAAATCCTACTAGCTGCTCCATGCAAATCTCTTCTTCCAAATCTCTGTGA
The DNA here is from genome assembly GCF_000715075.1 of Nicotiana tabacum. Taxonomy (NCBI): domain Eukaryota; kingdom Viridiplantae; phylum Streptophyta; class Magnoliopsida; order Solanales; family Solanaceae; genus Nicotiana; species Nicotiana tabacum. Next base: position 42,503,948 of record NC_134096.1, read on the forward strand.
AGAAATGCAGTTTTCACGTCCAACTGCTCCACTTCAAGATCTAGGATAGCTGCTAAGCTTAAAATTATTTGAATATAAGTTATTTTGACAACAAGTGAGAAAGTTTCATCAAAATTAATACCTTTCTTCTGTTCGAAGCCTTTAACCACCAATCGAGCTTTGTATCTGACCAGCTTGCCATTTTCATCTTTTTTGAGTTTAAAGACCCACTTGCATTTGAGTGGTCTTTTACCCTTGGGAAGTTCAACCAACTTGTGCGTGCCATTTTTCTATAGAGATTTAATCTCTTTTTGCATGGCTTTCATCCACCAGTTCTTTTCTGGATGGGACAACACCTCCTTAAGACTTTCTGGCTCCCCCTCACCACTGATGAGGACATATTATGTGGAAGGTTACCTACGATACTCTACCCTTGGCCTTTCTAATCTCCTTAGAGGTTGAGGTTGTTCTTCTCCCTGAGTGGGGTACTCCACTTGTTTGACATCATCATCAAGTTTCTCCCCCTGCTTAATAACCTTATCAGGTTGCTCCCCCTACTCGACAACCTCATCGGTCATACTTTCTGCACTTGTGGGATGGTTAGAAATAGAAGGAATGGTAACAAAGTTAGAGATTATACCATTCTTGGACTTTTCTAACTGGTCATCTGCAGTTCCAAATTCACTTTCTCGAAAGACTACCTCTCTGCTTCTGATGACCTTCTTTAGAGGATCCCACAATCTGTATTTGAACTCTTCATCTACATATCCAATGAATATGTAGGGAACGAATGTATCATCCAACTTGGTTTTCTACTGCTTTGGTATATGTGCAAAAGCTCTATAACCGAACACCTTCAAATGCGAGTAGGATACCTCCTTGTCGGTCCAAACTCTCTCTGGGGTGTCAAACTCCAATAGAACTGATGGACTCCTATTTATCAGGTAACAGGCTGTCTGAACTGCTTTACCCCAGAATGACTTGGCAGTTTCGTTATGCCGAGCATGCTTCTCACCTTCTCAACAATGGCGCAATTCATCCTCTTAGCTACACCATTGTGTTGTGGGGTTCCAGAAACTGTCTTTTAATGTCTTATCCAATGGCTCGAACAATACTCTTCAAATTCCCTTGAAGTGTACTCACCTCCATTGTCAGTTTGGAGACGCTTTAGCTTTCGACCTGTCTCCCTTTCCACCAAGGTATGAAACTTCTGGAAAACTTGAAACACCTGATATTTGGTTTTCAAGATATAAACCCATAATTTACGTGAAGTATCATCAATAAAAGTAATAAAATATTTGTTACCGCCCATTGATTCAATTTCCATTGGACCACAAATATCAGAATATACTAAATCAAGCATATTCAATTTTTTTTAGACGATGTCTAAAATGAGACTCTATGTTGCTTACTAAATAAATAGTAGTCACAAGGTTTTACCATTGTACCTTTGGAAAAAGAGATGAATGATTTCCTGCCAAGAATCTGCAATCCCTTCTCGCTCATATGACCCATTTTTTGTGCCGCAAATCTACATAAATCTCATATTGTGCCGCGTTCAATTCACCTTGGCATAATTCTGCATTTGTCATGTACAACGTGCCATGAGAAACTCCCTTTGAAATCACCAATGATCCCTTGATGAGTCTCCACTTTTGATTTACAAAATAGTTCTCTTACCCATCTCGGTCCAAAGCAATTCTCGAGATCAAGTTCATACACAAATCAGGTACATGCCGTACGTCCGTTAGAACCAATGTGCATCTGACATTTGTCTTGATACAAATGTCACCAATCGCCGCAATCTTTGAGTAACTTGTGTTATCCATTATTACAGTGCCGAAATCACCTGCTACATATCTGCAAAAAAGTTCTCTTGTCGATGTGGCATGGTAAGATGCTACTATGTCAACCACCTATTCTGACTTTGGACATGCCAAGTGCATGCATTCCTCTTCCTCATTCATGAAGAGAATAACATTATCATTGTTTTGCACCGTGGTGGTTGTGTTGTCATCATTTTTCTGGCCACTGCTTTCACCTTTGCCCTTACTTAAATTTGGCAGTCTCTTTTGAAGTGACCTGGTTGATCACAATTGTAGCAATTTTTGACTTTTGATTTGGATCGGTTCTTGGACTTCCCATGACCTCAGGATTTACCATAGTTGCTCGAACACCTTTGGTAACTCTTGCCTCTACCTTCTGTGATGACAACATGTCCTTGATTTTCAGGCTTCTTTCTCATCTTCTCATTGAGTAGAAGAGTCGATGTAATGTCTTTCAACTCAATGGTGGTCTTACCGTGCATGATGGTTGTTGCCAAATTATCGTACGAAGATGGCAACGAGTTCAAAAGCAAGATGGCTTTGTCTTCTTCCTCAATCTTTACTCCGAGGTTGGCGAGCTGTGTGATTAGTCCGTTAAATATATTTAAATGTGACAAAAAATTCGTACCATTACCCATGTGTAGGGCGTGTACTTGCTTCTTCAAGTACAATTTATTTGTCAACGTTTTGGACATGTATAGGATTTCAAACCTTGTCCAACATGCGGTGTCTTCATCAATGATGTTATTTACCACATCATCTTATAAATATAACCTAATTACACTAGCAGCCTTTTCATCCAAATCAGCCCAATCCTCAGCTTTTATGGTATGAGGCTTTTTGGCATCAGCATCTAGTACCTTGTGTAATCATTATTGAATGAGCAGATCCCTCATCCTTCTTTGCCATGTTGAGAAACCGCTATCTTCGTCGAATTTTGCTACCTCGTACTTTACTGCAGACATTTTGTTTTCACCGAGTATAGTACTACCGATCGTGAATAGTATTTCTATAAACGAGCAGAACCTATGCTCTGATACCAGTTGTTGGGAATAAACTTCCCACGGAAATACTATTCACGGTAATAAATGCAGAATAATAATGTAGCACTGAGATACCGTAATCAACAATAATAAAAGAGTGACAACGATACCAAGATAATTACGTGAAAAACCCTTCTGAATAAGGGAAAAAATCACAACCCCGAGAGGAGCAACTGATATCACTATAGAAAGAAATTTAGGAAACTACCAGTTATGTCTATTTATAAGTAACTTATTATAAAAATTGGCTAATTCATTAGATATTACTAATATTAGCCAAATGTTACTAATATTAGCCAATTAACTATTTGTAGCAAAACAAAAGGTCAAAATTTTACTTTCTTTTGAGTGAGTGTTATTAGAATAGATTGGGTACATTATAAGGAGTTTAAGTCTCAAATTTCGGATGATTTATCGGAGTTTTGAGGTGGTTTGAATTGAAAATTCGAAGTAGAAGATGAAACATGAAAAAAATGATATGTGTATCACACTATGTATCATTTGTGTATCATACTATGTATCATTTGTGTATCATACTATGTATCATTTGTGTATCACATATGTATCATATTTGTATTAAATGTGTATCACATGTATACCTGTGTGTGTGATACATGCGTGATACAAGTTCGATTTATGTATCGCAAAAGAAATCTTTGAACTCGCTTTTAACTACGAATTTTGACACCAAATTAGTCCAAATCACCTTCAATCTTTCATCAAATTTTATATATTGACTCATCTATATGTTTTCAATTAATTTCAACCATACCCATTGAAAAAGGTCCTTTTTGCTTAGATTTTTGGAATCTTGTATATATTTTTTTTTGTATTTCATCAACTTATTTGCTACCCCATCCTGTCTTGCATCTAATGTTGCTGATCACACTTAAAATTATGGAAAGAGATCTTTGTGTGTGATTTGTATTGAGAAAGAACCTTATTTATTTGGGTTTTCAATTTTTATATGTGTTTGACTAGTTTTGGTAAGTCTATGATTAATGGCTAGAGGTTGGTAAGTTAAAACTTATTTGGGACATTTATGTAAGATTTTTTATACTTTGTAGATCCAAGTAAAATACTCCAAAGACCACTACAACACTAAAAAGAAATAACCCTCTTTTGAAATTCCTTCCTCACTATAATATCGCTCACACTCTCTATTTTTCTCACATACTATTTTCTTATACTCTGTCTGTGATGCCTCACTCTTTCTCTCTCTTTGTTGGTGTGTTTGAAGAAGTGAGAGAGCTCCTCCTGGGAGCAAAATAAGTAGCCCCCAAGAATGCTACCGGAGATGCATTAATCTCCACCTGTTATTTCCAAACTTTGGCTCCAAGAAAGAATTGCCAGCCAAATTTTATGGCTGAATAGGATGAAGCCTACAGTGGTCAAGAATTAAAAGTCACTTATTATTTGTCATAAGAATATAGATAGATGTTGCGTAACAATCAACTAATATCTTGCCAAAAATATCACAAGGACTTGGGTAAACTCTTTCCTTGATGAATAGGAGAACAATTGGTTAAAACATTTCTAATCTAAACAATAGATCTAATAGATCTGGATCTTGAATGTTCTTACAGAAATCTATATAAGAGAATCTGATATCATCAAGTAGAAGAGGAGTTTTTCTTTTGACATTTTCTTTTAACCCATTTGATGCCCATTGAAGTGCCATTCTTCACCTTTTGAGCACCAGCCACTGCCACTGCTTTTGCTTTGCCAAGTCCTGCTGATGAACTGCCTTTCTTGTTGCTATCATTCTCTTTGTTGCTTTTGTGACTCTCCTCTTCATCCATTGCACCAAATCCTCCTGACCCCCATTGATCTGCCCAACTTGGTGCCTCAGTTGCCATCAATCCTATCAAATCTTGGTTTCCCTTTACTAAGCCTCAAATGTGTTTCCACCAATCAAGAAAATGTCCTTCAATAAAAAAGAAAGAAAAATGTGAGTATAACTCAAATACAAATTTCACTAAACACAGACGGAGTTGCTAACTGAATTCAGTATTTTTAGCACGAAATATAGATATATATGTCTAAAAACTACTAAAATTTCAATAAGAATAAAATTTTGAACTCTTAATCTCAAAAGTACAATGAGTTCGGTTTTAAGAAACTTACATCTTGAATACATCAAATTTAAATCCTAAATCCTCATCTAAGTTTCACTAAAATGTTTTATGAAGAAGGAAGAAAGAGAAAGGGCTTGGGAGTTACCTCTATAGGGAATTAACAGAGGTTGAGCTTCTTGGAACAGATACTTTTGTGTAATGGAGGAACTAAGTATGCTTAAGTAGGAGGCTAAGGAAAGATATTTAGTTGTAATATGCTCGAGGCTGCATGTGGATAGGCTGTCTCTCAAACTTGTCTATTCCTTTTTAAAAAGACTAGCCAGCTCACAACTTACCTTCTTCTGAAGCAAAGTTTGTTGGCATCATTACTTTATTCTTCAAAATAACTAAACTTGCCTATTATAACCTGCTCCACCTTCTGAATTGTATTATTTTCTTTTTAAAACTTGTCTATTTTAGTAGTGGTTGAAGTAGAAGGATGTAGTTAACCAATAATAGATTAATGTTCTGGCTTATACCAGAAGACAAAAGCCTTTGCTACAACTTTATTTTAGGCTTCAACATAACTTTTGCTTAGAACTTAGAAATGATGATGTTCTAGCACACAAGGGTTGAGAAGTACTTTAACGTTTTTTAGAATTAATGGAAATGCTACAGGGGAAGCATTTGGGATGAAAAAATTGTCGACTCCAACTGTAACTTGAGTGCCATTTTCAAATACATAAAAGATTGAATTACCTTGTATCATTCTAATATTGACCTAATACTATATGTTATACAAGAGATAGATATTGATTTTAAACTAATATAGGACATTTATACAAGAGGTTACTAAATTAGCTGACGAAACGAATTTATGAATTAACCTAACCGTAGGGAATACTAAGTTTAGTTTGATGTGCTTTACATGTTTAGCAGATCAACTTAGTTATTTGATTTTTCCAAAAATAATATACTCCATAGGAAACATTCCTAATTCCATCTCTGCAACTAAATTCAATTTAGAATGAATCTAGTTTTGATGTAAACTTGAAGACTGAGATCTCCATGTGGGAGTTGACCAGTTGACCTCCATGTTGGAGCCCGACAAGAAGCTCTTATCTTCTTTACCAAAAAAAAAAAAAACAAGAACAAGAAAAGGAATTGACTCAAATAATCAAAAAAGGAACCTGGCCACAATCAAGTTCTTCACATCTCATCATTAAACTCTAGTGTCAGAGGCTAAGGGCTAACTCACTTGGTTAGTCCCTGCCTTCTGCAATTGAGGTTCAGCGTTCAAACTTATCAGTAGCATAGTTGAGGAAAAAAAATACTCCCTCCGTTACAATTTATGTGAATCTATTTCCTTTTTAATCCGTGCCAAAAAGAATGACCCCTTTCCTTATTTATAAATAATTTACCTTTATGCAATAATTTATACCACACAAAATATATGTGCCTTATTTTACACCACAAGTTCAAAAGTCTTCTCTCTTTTCTTAAACTCCGTGCCAAATCAAATGGGTTCACATAAATTGAAACGGAGGGAGTAACAACTTTGTCATCGCGTCATTCATTACTTATTATAGCGGGTCAATTCTTCTTCCAACCAATCAACGTTTCTAGTCCAACGGTTAGGATAATTGCCTTCCAAGCAATAGACCCGGGTTTCGACTCCCGGTAGATGCATTTTAATCTATTTTTAAGCTTATGACATGTCATTCTATATGTTGTCTAATGGTGCAGATGTAGCTAATAGTTCATTTTTTTGCTTTTAAGTATTTGTCAGCTAAAGCAGTACTGTATGTTTTTTGGATATGTTGGATATGGAACACTTAAATGTTTTCTGTACCTTTAAATACTCTCTCAAAACTTGATGTCGTTAATCATAATGGATGATTAACGACATTCGCTAATAGTATAAGCCTAGAAGGTGAGGGATGGTTATTACGGAATAAGAATTGAAATAATTGTAAGTTGTTTTATTCAGCACTTGCTGCAAGGAAAAAAGACCTTCTCTCAGAAAATCTCAACACACAAATGTTATTTATAAGAAAAATTATTAAAAGAATATTTTCGATCATATTAAATGTTGGTGAAAACACAAGAAATTACAATTGAGAAAAATATATGAAGAAAAATAAATAAATATTCGTTAGGCCTCACAGATATCTCGCTCTTTTTAAAGGAGATTCAAGCTCATTGCGCTAGAATATTTACCGATCCAACAGTAACATTCTTGACTTGTCTCTTCCAAGATATATTAGTCCGATAATATCGTATGACTCGAACAAACCCTAGATAAGTTGTTGAGTCCAAAACTCCGTCATAAAAGAATACCTTTGTTCATAAAGTAAAATCTTTTTTGTAGTGAGTAAGTTGGACACTTAAATTTTCTTCTTCTCTCAACTCTCATTTTACCGAACCAACTTTACTTTTTTTTTATGCACACTACAATATTTTTTCATACCCAAATTCAAGGAAAAAAGATCATTATTTATAGGTGTATAATCTCTTTCATAAATTATGTAACAAGGTAGTAGGACAATAAAATTGTAGAACATGAGTTGGTGATTATAAAATTTAAGCTTTAGCGAGGAATTAGTAGTAGATCGTGGTATTAGTGGTTATATGAGTTGCACCAAGGAATAATGATCACTTTCTTACCAATTTATAGCCACTAGTATGACAATAAATTATGCATTGTATATTATAATTTTAATATTACTAGTCTCCACGTTCATGCGATGCACAAATATCTTATGTTAAATATTACCAAATACGTTTCAAAAGTAACAAACATTCTAAAATAACACAATTATGTGATTAAAGTTGTAAAATCACTTAAAAATGCAACAATACCTAATATTATGCTTGTGATTGGATAGTTTACTTTAATTTAGTTAAATGTTAATGATGTAGGTACATAGAAATTATATATTTTTTTAAAATTAAGATACATTAATAATGAAGAACACAAAAATTAAAAAAATCATTAGGCATAATCCAATATCTAGATTCAACTCCAATTTTAATTAATTAAACTTCAATCGTGTATCTCATCCATAAGTATATATGCTTGTGCATGTGTCTAAATATCGATCGTCATCGGTGTACCTACATATACATATTCTTATGTCTTTTACGTAAAATAGTCAACACGGTTGTTCATTATTATGTTGTATTTGAACTCGTGTAAACTATTTTATCATATTATTAGTGAGTTATGGTTTTTGGTTTAAATTTGTAGTGGCTAAATTTTTAAATATTACGATCTATCCAACAAAAAAATATTTTCTTGAAAAATAAATAAATTTAAAAGGCATAAAAATCAGTTTACATAATGTATGATGTTAAGTGCTTTTTTTTTTGCACTTGTCATTTTATATTTATTTTTGGGCCAAACTTATTCTTGATTTGATCCAGGAAGTTCCACTTTAAGGGGCAAAGTGCTTCGACCAAAACGAATTTCCCAAAGCTCAAACCTTAAACTTCAGAGTAAGGATGAATAGATACTTACTATTACAACATAACCTTTGTGGTGATTGAGTGTTATTTTATCTTATGTCAAAAGTATTTTTTTTATCTCTGCTGCTTTAATAATGTGACTATGTTGGTTTGAGTCGGGGTTCTATAAAAAATAACCTCTCTACTTACACAAGGTAGGGGTAAGGCTGTGTATAAACTACCCTTATCAGACCTCACTTGAGGGATTATACTTGGTTTGTTGTTGTTATAACCAAAAGTATTTTGCAGGTACTAAAAAAATATTCCAAAATCAAGTGAATCCCTAACAAATTAGATGAATTAATACGGGAGATACTTGCCTTTATCTCTAAATTTTAGACCTTTTTAGAGAGTTCAAGAGACCGAAGGGGTTCTAGGGTGGAAAAGCTTTTGAAAAGTTTCATACCTAGGTAATTTGTACATCTGTTCTTGGTCCGCATTGGCTCTTTCCTCTTCAATTATAAGAGCAGATCGCTTATAAGCGAACAACAAAATATTAACCCAAAATCGCAAGAAAAAGAAAAGGAATAGTGATTAAATGAAGTTTATTAATTGACGAATTTTTTTATTTTTAAGGAAGTTGGAAAGGATCATCAAGTAAATAATATACTTTAGCAAGTTGTATGAATAAAGGTTTTTCTCATGTTTTTTATGCAGACCTATTGTACAAATTACCGATTATCTATTTAAGATAACATAGTAAAATATAGTAAGCACAGATTAAAATATAAAAGTAAAATAAAAAATAATCATATTCATGACTGAGAAATGCCTAAAAATATATTTTGAAAAATTATCGTAAACATATAACTAAATTAAAAAAAAAAAAAAAAAAAATTAATGCTAATGCATCAACATACAAGACTGCGTACTATCCAAATAGAGCTAATCATTTATAATATTGTACAGTAGTCGGAACCGAGTTACTCAATAAAAGAAAAAAGAAAAAAATATTAAAAACTATTACTACTATTTTGGAATAGCAGAAACAATCACAAGTCTTATTTTGTACTCCTACTTGAAAAGTAATCTTAAACTTATTCTTTTTTTTTCCTTGCATAATAAATCCAATTTTTTTTACTGTTGCAATTAATTAATAAGGAAATATATGTGTCGGCTTTTTGTTAGTGTCACGATGTATTGGTGAAAACAAGGCATGACACGTGGACTACTATCAAGGTGACAAGTGGCACATCCAATCAAGCGGATTAAAGAATTCAAAAAGGCGAGGGAGAAAACCTCCCAGTGTTTCTCTAGAAAAGGTACCGGTCCTGATAGCTGGAAAAGAAGAAATATGAACGAAATGGATAAAGATCATAAAGAGGGAAGGTACACGAATCTGTTATAAATAAGGAAGGGAAATCGACATCGAACGTGATTACGGAAAATCCTCAGTCAGTAATTCTGCTGTTACAATCATATATAATAATGGGTAATCAAGGCAATTAATGCCATTAACAAACCAGAATTAAGTAGGAAAAATGTTATAATTATGTACTCCTATATAAGGGCCAGATCCTCATTTATAATGGTATCTGAATTTTAATCAAATATATGCAATTATTCTTTTGCTTTAATCGAAAGATTCTAACCGTAATTCTAGGAAAGTTTATCAATCTCTCTTGAGTTTTCTTCCCTTGTCTATTAGTTTCATTACTCTTTTTATTCTTCAGATTACCAAAAAAGTGAAGTAATTTTGGTTATCAGTAATCCGATTTTTTCTTGATATTGACTTTGACCGAGAAATCTATTTTTGGGTTATAATCAGATAAAATGGACCCTTTAGATGAGAAAAAAATCTCATTTATCACAGACATAGGGACTTATTGTTATAAAGATATGCTATTTAGCTTGAAAAATGCTGGAGCCACATATCAAAGATTGGTGACCAAAATATTTCAAGAACACCTGGGAAAAACTATGGAGGTTTACATAGACGATATGTTGGTCAAGTCAAGACAGGCTGGGGAACATTTTCAACATTTGGCTGAGACCTTTGAAATTCTCCGCAAGTATAACATGAAGTTGAATCCGGAAAAGTGCGCTTTTGGCGTAACTTCAGGTAAGTTTTTAGGCTTTCTTGTTTCTAATAGAGGTATTGAAATAAATCCCGCACATATCAAAGCTATTGAAGAAATACTAGATATACTCACGAGCAAGAAATAAATACAGAGGTTAACATGTAGAATAACGGCTTTGGAAAAGTTTATATCCAAGTCATCGAAAAAATGCTTTAAGTTCTTTTCAGTATTGAAAAAGCAAAATCAGTTTGAATGGACTGACGAGTGTGAACAAGCTCTGAAGGACTTAAAGGCGTATCTATCAAATCCACCTCTGTTAGTAAAACCAAAAGACGAAGAGAGATTGCTCGTCTACCTGGCAGTATCAGAAGTACCGGTAAGCGCGGTATTGGTACGTGAAGATAAAGGTAAACAATCTCCGATTTATTATGTTAGTAACTATTTACTAGATACTGAGACACAGTATTCTCACCTAGAAAAATTTGCTTTAGCTTTAATTATGGCATCAAGGAAGTTACAATCTTACTTTCATTGTTATCCTATTTTTGTCGTAACTGCTTTTCCACTAAGGAATATATTGCATAAACAAGAGTTATCAGGAAGGTTAGCTACATAGGCTATAGAACTCAATGAATATGATATTATATATTAACCTAGAACCGCTATAAAATCTCAGGTGTTGGCAGATTGTGTAGCAGATTTTAGCTTAAGTTTAGTTCATGAAGCAAAAAAAGAACTACGAATATTTACCATAGCTAATCCGGGGACTTGGACATTATTTACTCACGGTTCTTTAAATGTTAAAGGAGCAGGTTTGGGGATTGTTTTAATTCCACCATCGGGAGAAGTAATAAGACAAGCGATAAAATTTTACCCAATTACTAACAATGAGGCATAATATGAAGCTGTGATTGCAGGCTTGGAACTCGCACAAGATCTTGGTATTGAACAAATCGTGATCAAAAGTGATTCCCAACTAGTAGTCAATCAAATACAGGGCACTTATATGGAAAGAGATACACGAATGCAGTAATACCTTGAAAAGGTACGAGAATTACTTAGGCAGTTCCAGATATGGAAAGTTGTACAAATACCCAGGAAGGAAAATGCAGAAGCAGACGCATTGGCAAATCTCGCGTCTGTCGCCGATATAACAAATGCAGAAAATGTAGTTGTGGTACATTTATTTCATTCAGCCCTCGACCAAACCAAGAGTGAGGTAAATTTCAATAATTTAATTTGGGATTGGAGAAACGAGTTTGTGAATTTTTTTCAATATGGTATTTTTCCTAAGGATAAAAAGAAATCCCGATTGTTACGGTTGAAGGCTGCTCAGTATTGCTTAATTCGTGGGAACTTATATCACAAAATATTTGGTGGACCTTTAGCACGATGCTTTGGAGCATCACAAACAGAATATGTAATGAGAGAAGTATACGAGGGGCATTAAGGCAATCATGTCGGGGGGAGATCATTGGTAAAGACACTAATAATAGTGGGCTATTATTGGCCAAAAATAGAAGAGGAAGCAGAAGACTTTGTAGCAAGGTGCGATAAATGCCAGCGTTACGCTAATAATATGCATCGACCGACAGAATTGTTACATTCAGTCATATCACCATGTCCCTTTCATGAAATGCGGAATGGATATTGTGGGACCATTGCCTAAAGCTTAGGGAAAGGTATGATTTTTGTTAATTCTAACGGATTATTTCTCAAAATGGGTAGAAGCAGATGCCTTTAAATGGGTGCGAGAAAAGAAAGTTGTGGATTTCATTTGAAGAAATATAATATGTCAATTTGGAGTCCCAAAGGAGATCGTTTGTGATAATGGGCAGATTTAACGGATCACTTCTGCACCATACCACCCAGTGGCTAACGTGCAAGCTGAGTCGACAAATAAGGTTATCATTAACAACATAAAAAAGCGATTGGAAGAGTCAAAAGGCAAATGGCCAGAAGTACTATCAGGTGTGTTATGGGCTTACCGAACAATGGCAAAGACTAGCACGGGAGAAACCCCATTTTGGCTTGTGTATGGAACAGAAGTATCACGACCCAAAATCCCACTACATGCATCGTGATGGCACTTAGTCTCTAAGACTAGGTAAGCCGATTTTAATAATAATTCAAGCTATTTGTTTTATAGATAATCGAAACCAACAATAGAAATAATTATAACAACCTCCCAAGACTGGTAATACTGAGTCACGAACTCTAACTGAATACATATAATGATCTCAACGATTGAATATACAATACTTTTTGAATAAGAGTTGAGAGTATAATAAAATGGAAAAACTCCAAGGGACTGCGACGACCAAGCAGCCCTACCTTGAATCTTTGCGATCAAACTCTAATCTATGCCCGAATCCGATATCTCCAATACCTGGCTCTGCACAAAAATATACAGAAGTGTAGTATGAGTACACCACAGTCGGTACCTAGTAAGTATCAAGACTAATCTCGGTGGAGCAGTGATGAGGTACAGTCAAGACAATCACTAGTCAAATAATCTGTGCAATATAGCAATATATAATAGTACTGGAAAACAACTAGCAATGATAGCAACAAGAACACCATAATTATTTCTCAAACGAATAAGGAACACAAGTACAACCAATTAAACAAGTCCTTCAAATATAAATCTTTCACATATAATTCTTTCAAATAAATATCTTTCGAATATACTTCTTTCAAATAAATATCTTTCGAATTTAATTCTTTCAAATAAAAGTCACTCTGTGACACCTCATTTCAAAATCATAAAACACGGGTCTCAGCCCGCTTTCATATTTTCATAACACGAGTCTCAGTCCACTTTCGTATTTCCACGGCACCTCGTGCCCATATTCCTATCATAACCACACGGACAACTTACGTGCCAATAATAAAAATTATTATATTTACCCGACACCTCGTGCCTACATTTCATATCACATCTGCTCGGACAGTTCACGTGCCAATAACATAATCATTATATTTTTCTGGCACCCCGTGCCCACATAAATATCATATCTGCACGGATAGTTCGTGTGCCAATAACATAATCCGCCCGGCAATATCCACATGCTCACAATTTCAACATAGATAAGACTATTATCAAATTTACCGAAACAACAAGACAAGTTGCACAAGATATAAAAATAAACATAAGGAAAATCACAACACCAGATGAAAATCAACAACATAATAACCTCACATCACCACATAATATCCTTGACAATAGCCACTCTTATCTCTCCTATAGCCACCCTTATCACTCCTATAATAGCCTCCCTTATTCCTATGCCCTGACAATATCAATAGCCACCCTTATCGCTCCTATAGCCACCCTTATCGCTCCTATAATAACCTCCCTTATCGCTCTATTTAATAGCCACCCTTATCGCTCTGTTTAATAGCCTCCCTTATCATTCTGCCCAGACAATATCCTAACATACATAACAACAAAGAAATGTCACCCTTATACCTGCATAATATTAACAATGGAATGCCACCCTTATACGTCGTACAACAATAACCCAAATCACACAACAATTTACACAGAAGATTATCACAACAACACCACATAATTAACTCGTAATTACAAATTACCCGTAGGCCACAACCTTTCCAAAAGTACAACGAAATCAATTAATTTCACAGCAAATAGTCTAAGGATCCACACAACGTATATTAAACCTCAAAAATAATAACAAGGATGAAAAAATAGCTCCGCACAGGACAACGCCTTCTTTAATCTAAATTATAGATAAATATATTAATGCCTCTTTTTAAACTTATTTAATTAATTATTTTCAGGAAATGTCAACTCAACAAACACACGGGATTCACATAAAAATCAAAACGGCAATCACACCAAATTATCATATAAAAACAAAATCGACAAGTAAGGGTTTGAGGTATGGCAAATAGAGAATTTAATAAGTGCCAATAATTTTCCAATTTAATACATAAAAATGCCTAAGGCTTTAAACCAATAAAATTTGCACATATAAGCCCGAGTACATACTCGTCACCTCACGTACATAGCTTTTTACGTTTCACAAATGGCACATACGACTCAATGCCTAAGGGGTATTTCCCCCACTCAAGGTTAGGCAAGATACTTACCTTTTTGAAGTTAGGCCGATATTCCAAAATAGCCTTCTTACGTGAAATGACCTCCGGACGGCTCAAATCTAAACAAATTAATTGTATAACTTCATTAAAATTCATTGAAAATAATTCCGGATAATATAACGTCGACTTAAAATTTCAGATTAAAAAGTCAATCGAAAGTTAGCACAGGGCTCGCCTCTCGGAACCCGACAGAATATTTACGAAATCCGAACGCCCATTTTGATACGAGTTCAACCATACCAATTTTGTCAAATTTTGATAACAACTCGACCTCCAAATCTTAAATTTCCGTTTTTGAAAAGATTTTGCAAAAATCCCAATTTCTTCCATTTAAATCGGAATGCAATGCTGAATATAACCATGAATTTATGAAATATAATCACTTTCGGATATAGGATACTTACCCAAGTTGAAGTCTTGAAGAAATCCTCAAAATCGCCCAAGGACCGTGCTCCAAAAATTCAAAACGAAATGAAGAAAATGACCATTTTTGGTCCTTAAGTTTCTGCCCAATAAAAATACTAATATGGTAAAAGTCCAATTCCCATCGCTACAAGTGCCAAATCTGGTCGCTAAAGGTGTGCACCAGAACTGTTTAAACCAACAATTTATTTTTCACTAAAAAGGCTCTAACTTCATCATACGAACTCGGAGTTCGAAGATTCTCGTTCCTGTGAGTCACAAATAATAATACGAACTTAGTTGTTCAATCGAAACTCAATTTAGAGCTCATTTGCTCAATGCGATACCAACTTTGCTTGTTAAATAATTAACTCATATTTCGCGCTAAAAACCCAATCACGACATGATGAAATTAGACCAAACATTCCTATAATTCATTATCAAACTCCCGGAAGTCTCAAAATCGAATTTCGATCTCTAGAACTAAAAACGAACCTTTGGATCATTACATGCTTATGCTCAAAACAATGACAAAACACCAAACATGTTAAAAACCCATCCAAAACACATCCGAGCACCATGAGACCCCAACGAAGTATACTAACAAGTCCCAACATACAATACAAACTTAGTCGAGGCTTCAAACAACATCAAACAACATCGAAATTACGAATTGCGCCTCGAATCGAATTATGAGTTTTCAAATCTTCCAACTTCTATATTTTGGGCCGAAATGTATCGAATCAATCTAGAATGACTTCAAATTTTGCACATGAGTCATAAGTGACATAATGGACCTGTTTCAATTTCCGAAATCGAATTTCAACCCCGATATCAGTAAAGTCAACTCCTGGTCAAACTTTTTAAAAATCTTTCATTTTCCAACTTTTGCCAAAATACGTCGAATTGACCTACAGATTTCGAAATCCAATTTCAGACATACGCCTAAGTTCGAAATCACCATACAAAGCTATTGGAATCATCAAAATTTCATTCCGGAGTCGTTTGCTCAAAAGTAAAAACTCCGGTCAACTATTTTCATTTAAGTTTCAAAAGTAAGAATTGTTCTTTCATTTTAATTCTGAATCTTCCGAAAACCAAACTCGACCGCACACGTACGTTATAATACATATTACGAAGCTGCTCGGTGCCTTAAACCGTTGAACGGGATGCCAATTCACAAAATGACAAGTCGGGTCATTACATTTTCCCCCTCTTAAAACATACGTTCGTCCTCGAACGTGCCAAGAAATATTCTGAGGACATTAAATCACTGAGTTTATTCTTACACCCATACTCGCGGATGGTTCTACGTCACCGCAATTAACATAAGCCTGACAACACCATCTCATTTGAGATTATTTCTTTTATCCATACTTATAACCTTAGAACCATGTTCTTACACTCTAATCATTTTCAAAAGGTACGATTTTCATATCAACACACTGTATTAGCCCCAACTGGCTGTAGCAACTCGTGCCTACACACACATCATACGTATGCCCATAACCACATCTCTAGTCATAATAGCTGTTCATAATTAATTCCAACCTCCGTCAATTAACCTCATATTAACTAAAACCTCATTTCAAATTTTCACAACACTGACAGCAAAACGCGAAGGCATGTAGACCTCATAATTATTTACCCGAATTAACGAGTCACATTTAACGCCACCTGGGCACTCACCTCATAGGCTAAAACTCAATAATTACAATATGAATATAGCTAAATATACACAGAAAACATATACAAGAATTATCAAATAAGCCTAACAGGCATGACTCTCCATTACTACCATAGTACAAATATAATTTCACAAAGGGAGAATTTAAAACACATGAATTTAACCACAAGGATCTCATCCTGATATAACATCCATCGCGACACATGGCCCAGTTCAAACATATCAAAATCACATGAAAACATGAGGATCCCATCCTCAACTCTGAATCACAAATATTATGCATATTGTGCCAACTGAAACTTTCTATTTCTTTTTATTCTTTTAATAAATTCCAATAAATAATTTTCACAACACATAATGAACCCCCATACCGGTAGGGCATTAAATTCACATTTGTTTTAATCAAACTATTCCGAATTTATATCAAAAGCCATTGTAGTGAGTAATAGAAAGTCACTTTTGGACTCATAGCCCTCAATAGTATACAAAACAAAACAAATGATAGACACGGGCTAACACCATCAAATCTCCCAACATGGATAAACACGTGAGTGGAGTACAAATTCACACTCACCGTAGAAGGAGCATGATAAGAGATCTCACCTTGATAATCGAGATTGAATCAAAATAAGAATAATGCTCCTCTATTACGAATTAAATCATACCTGTAACGACACCATCTGGTGTAGCAGACTCAACCATACCATAACAATTATATCAACGGACTGGGCCTCCCCCTTTAGGGCGCCCTCTACCCGCATGTCCTCCACCCCTAACTGGCTGTGCATGTGGGGTAATAACTGGAATAGAGCCTGTAGCCTGAGTGTTCTGATGAAATCAACCTCTCCCAAGTCTGGTACAATCTCTCATGGTGTTCCTAGTATTACCACACTCATAACAACCCCTCTGTGGGTGCGGCTTCTTATACTGAGTCTGTGCCGGATAATTAGAATAACCACTGTAAGAACCCTGTGCCGGTAGTGCACTAAAAGTATTAACTGGAGCACTACGATTACTCTGAATTGCGGACTGGGCTAACCGATTGCCCGAGCCTCCGACATGATGAGTGCTAGATGCAGAGTAGCATCCACCAAATCCTCCAGAACTTCGAGACCTCTTGGCTTCCTTAGACTCCCTTTCCTCATTCCTAACACGTTCTAACATTCTGGCAATTTGTACTACTTGCTAAAATGGAGTATCATACTACAATTCTCGAGCCATGCATATTTTAAGATCATAATCGAGCCCTTCAATGAATCTACGGACTTGCTCCCTGATTGTAAGAAACAAAACAGGTGCATGACAGGCTAACTCACTAAACTTGATGGCATATTCTAACACTGTCATAGTGCCCTGACGCAACCGTTCAAACTATGTGCATCATGCATCTCAGAGAGTCTGGGGAACAAACTCTTTCAAAAATATTACCGAAAATTGAGCCCAAGTTGGTGGTGTTGCATTGGCTGGTCTACCTTCTTCATAGATTTGCCACCACTGATATGTTGCGCTTGATAGATGAAATGTAGTAAAGGCAACTCGGCTCACTTCCACAATACCCATGGTGTGGAGAATATGGTGACACTTTTCTAGAAATCCCTAGGCATCCTCAGTAGCTGTGCCACTGAAGGTAGGTGGACTATACCTCTTAAATCTCTTAAGTCTCTTTTGTTCTTCTTCTGATGCCTCTGGCCTGACCTCAGGCTAAACTGGAATAACATGTTGTACCAGTACTATACTCGGAACCTGACCAATGTGAACTTGTTGCTCTGGAGTACGGGCGATAGGAGTCTGAACTCCTTCCCAATCTGT
This sequence comes from Nicotiana tabacum, assembly GCF_000715075.1. NCBI lineage: Eukaryota > Viridiplantae > Streptophyta > Magnoliopsida > Solanales > Solanaceae > Nicotiana > Nicotiana tabacum. Next base: position 42,522,404 of record NC_134096.1, read on the forward strand.
GAAATATTTGGTGAAACGAAGATCAATCCCACCTGAATTATTGTACCAAACATGTTCAGGAGATGTGCTAAGGTCTCCTGACGTCCGGAGGTAACACCATGTGTCTCTGGTGCCTGTCCCCCAACCGGAGCTACTGGCGGCTCCTCGACTGCTGTTCTGATAGGTGTTCTAGTTACGACACGTGCCCTTCCTCGGCCTCTACCTCATCCCCGGCCTCTCGCGGCCCTAGTAGTATGCACGGGTGTCTGATCAGCTAACTCGGTAGCACGTTTCCTCACCATCTGTGAGAGAATAGAGATACAAAGGCTCAAACTCCAAAATCAACAAATTTCGCATGACAAGAATGAAAGAAGTGGAAATTTTCTAACAGTTTAGTAGCCTCTCCAAGATAAGTACAGACGTCTCCGTACCGATCCGCAAGTATAGTAGACATGTTCGTGACTCGTAGAACCTGTGAACCTAGAGCTCTGATACCAACTTGTCACGACCCAAAATTCCACCACAGACATCGTGATGGCACATAGTCTCTAAGACTAGGTAAGCCGATTTTAATAACAATTCAAGCCATTTGTTTATAGATAATCGAAACCAACAACGGAAATAATTATAACAACCTCCCCAAGACTGGTAATACTGAGTCACGAACTCTAACTGAATACATACAATGATCTCAAGGATCGAATATACAATACTGTTCGAATAAGAGTTGACAGTATAATAAAATTAAAAGACTCCAAGGGACTGCGACAACTAAGCAACCCTATCTTGAATCCCTGCGATCACACTCTAATCTTTGTCCGAATCCGATATCTCTACTACCTGGCTCTGTACAAAAATATGCAGAAGTGTAGTATGAGTACACCACAGTCGGTACCCAGTAAGTATCAAGACTAACCTCGGTGGAGTAGTGACAAGGTACAGTCAAGACACTCACTAGTCAAATAACCTGTGCAATATAGCAGTATACAATAGTACTAGAAAACAACTAGCAATGATAGAAATAAGAACACCATAATTATTGCTCAAACGAATAAAGAACAGAAGTACAACCAATTAATCAAGTCCTTCAAATATAAATCTTTCACATATAATTCTTTCAAATAAATATCTTTCGAATATACTTATTTCAAATAAATATCTTTCGAATATAATTATTTCAAATAAATATCTTTCGAATATAATTCTTTCAAATAAAAGTCACTCTGTAACACCTCATTTCAAAATCATAAAACACGGGTTTCATCCCACTTTCATATTTTCGTAACACGGGTCTCAGCCCATTTCATATATCCACGGCACCTCGTGCCCATATTCCTATCATAACCGCACGGACAACTCACGTGCTAATAATAAAAATTATTATATTTCCCTGGCACCTCGTGCCCACATTTCATATCACATCTGCACGGACAGTTCACGTGCCAATAACATATATCAATAGCCACCCTTATCGCTCCTATAACAAACTCTTTTATCCCTACGCCCTGACAATATCAATAGCCACCCTTATCGCTCCTATAGCCACCCTTATCACTCCTATAATAGCCTCCCTTATCTCTCCGTTTAATAGCCTCCCTTATCGCTCTGCCCAGACAATATCCCAACACACATAACAGCAATGAAATGCCATCCTTTTACCTACATAATATTAATAATGGAATGCCACCCTTATACGCCGTACAACCGTAACCCAAATCACACAACAATTTACACAGAAGATTATCACAACAACACCACATAATCAACTCGTAATTACAAATTACCCGCATGCCACAACATTCCCAAAAGTATAACGGAATCAATTAATTTCACAGCAAATAGCCCAAGGCTCCACACAAAGTATACAAAACCTCAAAACTAATAACAAGGATGGAAAAATAGCTCAGCATAGGACAACACCTTCTTTAATCCAAATTATAGATAAATATATTAATGCCTCCTTTTAAACTTATTTAATTAATTATTTCCAGGAAATTTTAACTCAAAAAACACACGGGATTCACATAAAAATCAAAGTGGCAATCACACCAAATTATCATATAAAAACAAATTCGACAAACAAGGATTTGAGGTATGGCAATTAGAGGATTTAATAAGTGACAACAATTTTCCAATTTAATACATAAAAATGCCTAAGACTTTAAACCAATAAAAGTTGCACATATAAGCCTGAGTACGTATTCGTCACCTCGCGTACACAGCTTTTTACGTTTCACAAATAGCACATACGACTCAATGCCTAAGGGGTATTTCCCCCACTCAAGGTTAGGTAAGATACTTACCTTTTTGAAGTTAGGCCGAAATTCCAAAATAGCCTTCTTGAGTGAAATGACCTCAGACGGCTCAAATCTAGCCAAATTAATTGTATAACTTCATTAAAATTCATCGAAATCAATTCCGGATAATATAACGTCGACTTAAAATTTTACATTAAAAAGTCAACCAAAAGACGCGGGGTTCGCCTCTCGGAACCCAACAGAAGTTTTACGAAATTCGAATACCCATTTTTATACGAGTTCAGCCATACCAATTTTATCCAATTCCAATAACAACTCGACCTTCAAATTTTAAATTTTCGTTTTTGGAAAGATTTTGCCAAAATCTCAATTTTTTCCATTTAAATTCGAATTAAATGATGAATATAACCATGGATTTATGAAATATAATCACTTTCAGATATATGACACTTACCCGAGTCGTTCAATCAAAACTCAATTCAGAGCTCATTTGCTCAATGCGATACCAACTTCGCTCGTTAAATAATTAACTCATGTTTCAAGCTAATAAACCAATTGTGACTTGATGAAATTAGACCAAATATTCCAGATCATTCCTATAATTCATTATCAAACTCCCGGAAGTCTGGAAATCGAATTCGATCTCTAGAACTAAAAATGGACCTTTGGATCATTACATGCTTATGCTCAAAACAATGACAAAACACCAAACACGTTACAAAACCCATCCAAAACTAATCCGAGCCTTATGAGACCCCAACCAAGTATACTAACAAGTCCCAAAATAAAATACGAACTTAGTCGAGGCTTCAAACCATGTCAAACAATGTCAAAATTACGAATCGCGCCTCGAATCGAATTATGAGTTTTCAAATCTTTCAACTTCTATAATTTGCGCCGAAACGTATCAAATCAATTTGGAATGACTTCAAATTTTGCAAACGCGTCATATATATGACATAATGGACTTGTTCCAATTTTCGGAATCGAATTTCGACCCCGATATCAATAAAGTCAACTCATGGTCAAACTTTCTAAAAATCTTTCATTTTCCAACTTTTGCCAAAATGTGTCGAATTGACCTACAGGCTTCCAAATCCATTTTCGGACATACGCCTAAGTCCGAAATTACCATACGAAGCTATTGGAATCATCAAAATTCTATTTCGGAGTCGTTTGCTCAAAAGTTAAAACTCCGGTCAACTCTTTTCATTAAGCTTCAAAAGTAAGAATTGTTCTTTCATTTTAAATTCTGAATCTTCCGAAAACCAAATTCGACCGCACACGTACGTTATAATACATATTACGAAGCTGCTCGGTGCCTTAAACCGTTGAACGGGATGCCAATTCACAAAATGATAAGTTGGGTCGTTACAAGAAGCTCTAATTCCAGTAGAGATAGGCGAATCGAGAACGAGACACACACATACTAATGAGGCAATAAATGAAGAAGAGCTTCGAGCAAATTTGGATTTGACAGAAGAAAGGAGAGAAGCAACACTAATTCGGATGGCTGCTCCAAAGCAGATGATTGAACGATACTGTAACAGAAAGGCAAACCTGAGGTACTTCAAAATTGGGGACTTTGTCCTAAAAAAAGTGTTCCGATCAACAAAAGTGGCGAATGAAGGAAAGTTGAGTACAAATTGGGAAGGCTCATATAGGGTTAGAGGCATTGCTGTAAAAAGAGTATACGAATTGAAAACCATGGATGGCAAGGTGTTGCCATCACATTTGAATGCAGTCCATTTGAAGAAGTATTATTTCTAAAAGAAGGTTAATACCCACAATCAGGTATCATGCAAGTCAAGTTTTATTTTATTCGTTTAATATTTACTAACCATTTTAGATGATGGAAAAAAAGCTGGCCCATACCAAATGATGATATTAAACCCAAAAGACACGCGGAATACTTAATTATTTCTAGTCTAGGTTATAACATTTCTGAAGGCAAAAGGGTTAGGCAGTCATCATCTAAAAGATTACCTCCGAGTCCCGTATGTATTTCCTTTTTCAGGAAAAGGACCGTAAGTAAGGAGATGATCCAGTGTTCGAGATTTCATGCTTCAATGCTCTAACACAGTTTATGCATACAAAAGGATGCACAAAGAAAGAGGATGTATACCACAAGAGCATAATTCAGCCAGAATTAAAACCCTTGAAGAAAATGTTAAAATTTCAAAGGCGTTCAAGCTCCCACGAGCTTCTAGGTTAAGGCCATAAATGTAATCAAGGGAAAATATACCCGCATTTGTAAACCTGCTACAAAGAAAGTAGTTATGAAAATGTTGTAAAAATTTATTTATTTGAAAGTTCAAGAAATAAAACTTCTTCAAATTACTTCATATTTCATATCTTTGCACCAATATGAAGATGAGACGTCATCTTCATTAGTGTTGTTAATATAAAAGGGCCCTCTTTTATAAAACAAATTGTGCATATTGAAGACACGGTCTACTAAAGTATTTTTAATGTAAGTATAAGCTCAAAAACTCAAAGAGCAGAAAGTATAATATGCAGCAAAGAGATATTTATATCATCACCCCAAAAATGGGGGCGCAAAACCTTCCAAAAACTATCCAAAAAACAAAAGGAGAGTTTCAACAAAAACCAAACCAAAATCAAAAAACTTCCACAAAAACCAAGGGAAAAAACTAGGGAGCATCATCCACGGGAGAAGAAGGATTAACTTGAAAAGATGAGGGTTGAACATCAGCTTCACCAAGAGTAAGTCCATCATCATCACCTTTGGAACCTTCATCCTCGGGTGTTGAGAAGCTTTGAAGCTGCTGAGTCTGTCAATCGTCTCTTTAGCCTTTGCAATTTCAGAGTTAAGGTCAAAACCCTCATGGATAGCTTCTATCAGAGTCTCAAAGTGAGTGTTCAATAAAACCCAGCTAACATCAAGTGTTAATTTGTCTTCAAAGACCTCGTAATTCTTCTCCCACTGCTCAATTTTAGTTTTCAACTCTTCTTTTTCTGCTTCTGAGGCTTCATAAGATGTCTTCAAAGGAGTAAGAAAATTCTCAAGGAACTGAATCTTGTCTGTTGAGGCAGAGAGGTCTTCTTGAGTCTAGATGATCATTTGAACAAGATCACCCGCGTATGCCTCTTTTTGGTTAGGGAGCTCTTTCAAGCTCCTTATTTCTTTAGTTGCCTTGGAGTGCTGTTCAGCGAAGGAGGATTCCAATCTATCCTTGTCTTTTTCAACTTGATTGGAGGAAACTTTTAAAACCGCTAGTTCGGTAGTGATTACCCTCAATTTTTATTCTAAAGCTTCCTTCTCATCAGCAAGAACATCTTTCTCCAGCTGAAGGCCTTCGAATTTCTCTTTTCAATTATCAGACTCAGTGCGCAACTCAATTACCCATTGATCTGTCCAAGAAATCCTTCTCATATGCTCCGTACCTGTCAAATTGATCAATAAAAAAACAAAAGAAGGGGAGTTACGAACATCAAATGAAGGAGAGAAAAGTAAAGAGAGTAAAGTAAAGAGAGTAAAGATATACCTTGAGGGAGGAATGAATGATGCCATTCATCAGGGTCAAAGAACTGTGAGACTCAAGCTGTTTTCTTTTCACGAGACCAAGCAATGGTTTTAACCATACTGAAGCTTGTCCAGACTTCTTCAAAAGATTCCCACCATCAAGGACTTCAATTAAAACTTTCTTCATACCCCGTCTACTGCTAGAAGGCTCAGCTTCTTCACGAGAAGTAGCAACGGGGGCAGATACTGGGGTGATTGTAGGCAAAGAAGCAGGGGGATTAACAACAAGAGCAACTGACGTCATTGAAAGAGAGGCAAGTGGCGGCTCTTATGAGACAGGACCAAACTCTTCTTCACCCTCAAAACCATGGGCAAAGAACCTATCAACAGGACTTGGGGGGGGGGGGGGTATCAAGGTTACCAGCATAGGAAGACACACTTAGAATATGTTCTAGTGTAAAGCTTACGGAGAACCTCGCAGAAGGAACAAAAGCGGGACTGATGCCATGAATGACAAACCCTAAAAAAAGAGGGAAACTGTATATGCATTAAAAGAAAGGAACAAACAAAGAGAGAGGGAACTATAGGAATAAAAATTTACCGAGTCTTCACTTTCCATCCAAATTTTTGTGAAAGAAATTTCCAAGATCTCTTATCTATGGGAACAACGGTCAACATCTTTTCTACCCAAGCACAGAAGTCAGGAATTTCTTTGAAAACTTCCATGGTTGCTGAAAAGTGAACATACACTCATGAGAAGAAAACCAAAATGTCAAGAAAACTAAAGGAATAAGAGGAAAAAAAAACTTACGTGGAAAGTTCCACTTTTTAGGGAAAGACATATTTTCATCACCCACTAACCCATGAGTAGGGGCGATAATAAATCGAGCATACCATCCACGACCATGGTCATCCTCGGGACTGACTAAAACCCTTTTACTTCTAGCCACGAGGGAAAAGACACCTTCACGAAATAGTTTTGGAGAATATAAGTGGAGCAAGTGACGGAAGGTGAAAGGGGCGGAAACTGACCCCGACAAGTAGCGAAGGCAAGCAACTGCTCTCCACACGATGAGACCTATTTGACCAAGGCAAACATTGAAGTAGCCACTACAAGAAAATAAGGCTTTAGCGAGGGGAAATCAGGTCGTTAAAAGTCCAATTCCGATCGTTATAAGTTGATAATGACGGGAGAAAATTCGGTCATCACCGATCGTTAAAAGTCCCGACGTTAAAAGTTAATGACCAGCTTATAATCCGGTCGCTAAAGGATATTTAGCGACGACATAATTTTCGGTCGTTAAACATGCTTTTTAGCGACATGATTTTTCTCTCGCTAATTTGTTATCCGGTCATTAAAAGTCTTTAATGACAACAATGTATTAAGTCAATTCGAGTACTTTAAGCGACCGGTATTTCCTTCGTTAATTGTATAATTACTTTTAACAACCAAAATTCTCTTTGTTAATAATTATTTATCTGTTTGAGAAACCTGTCGTTAAAGAGTTTTAATGACCATATTTTTTTCGCTAATATAAAAATGTAATAAATATAATAAAAATTTAAATTATCTGAATAGTAATAATTATTTATATGCTTTCATACACGCTCAACAACATTGAAAAATAAACCAAATACTTGATATCTTATTAATACAAAGAACTAAAGTATCATATTTACCAGAAACCAATTCAAATTGTAAGAAACTCCATCTTACTAAAATAATGAAAAGTAAAAATAACGCAAACCCAGTCAGGAAGCATAAAGTGAGATGAGTTAATCATCATTTTTAATAATTCCTAAAAAGAAAAAAAGTAAAATTGAAGCATATATATGTACATAAGACAACGCCTTTAAACCATCGTTGACGAACCAAAAACCTCTTGTACTTTAACTTGCTCTATACTTTCTTCAAGGATAGGTTCTTCACACTTCAAATTTTTGATCTGTTAAAATAAGAAATTTATGCCAGTTTAGTAACAAAGAATAAACAACTAAAGAAGAAAATGAACACGTTAAAAGGAAAATGAACAGATAACACCTTAAATTATCAAATGCACAGATAGATAGCTATGTTCACGAGAAGTAAGTTGACTAGCCAAAGAAGTGATAAGTTCAATTAAATTCTAGCCAAGTATCAGACTAACTTATACCAGATAGAACTCTGTTTCTATTGAGATCATATTTGAGACCCCGTCTATAAAAGGTAGCCGTGAATTATAGTATCTTATAGTGCCTTTGATAAAGGTGAAGTTCATATTCTGGAAAGAGCTATAGTCGTGATGCTGGAGAGATACCTCAGTCTACCAACCACTTGTAGTTTCGAATAGTTCTTTAAGTTACTGAAAGTGTTGTTAAAGCAATATTTTTTCTGTTTGTGTGTGATAGGATCTAATCTCTCAGCTATGTTGCGCGAACTCTCCAAAATGTTGCCGCACCCGTGGCGGATCCTCCAAAAATGCACTGCTTTAGGTGGATCCGACACGTACCTGGCAACATTTTCAGAGAGACCGAGCATAGTTTCTCATTGTGTCGATGTAGCTTATCCCATCTTCATTCATTTTGTGATTAACGTTTGACTGCAAATTGAAAATTATGCATTTCACAAACAAAAAACTACTGACTTACGTAATCGTCTATCTAAACAAGAGCAGAATTTTGCTGAAAAGTAGATCTGTTTTTTCCTTATTCTAAGTGTCCAATGCATACCAAGTTTGTGATGTTGATTACCTGTGATGATAGATGTATTGACGATATGGAGCAACATCTAGCTCATTCTGTTCTCTCAAAGATGCCTTAAGGTTTCAAGTCCCATTTGAAGCAATCTTTGCTAAGTTTGGCGGATGACATGGGTAGGCTTGCCATACTCCGTACAGATTGATTAAGAAAAAATTTTCTAGTCTCTTCTGCTATATGCTTATTTTATACATCTCCGTGTGCGTAGAAAATGAGCTAAGAGAGTTTCTAGGAAGATAAATGGTTATGCCGTAAAGAGAGCATTTTGAAATAGTAGAAGGTTTATTGCTAAGTGATTTAAATTGTTTATGAACGCGGTGCAGCAATATAAATGCTCTAATGAAGTGATGAGTATGCAGCAGGAGGATGGTAACGCAATGTCAAGAACTGGGCAACCAAAACCTACAGGCAGTGATACAAAGTAGAAATTTTCAGAGAGTCTAATATCCTCTAGGCTAAAAGACATGATTTCCCTATCAGATGAATAATCAAGCCATTCAAACCAGAGAATTATTTTCGAAAGGCAGTAGGTGTTGTTAGACAAATCCAGAATTAAAGAGACTTCTCTTTTCTCCAGTAAGTCCTTCAATCCAAAGATCGAGCAATTCTTTTTTAAAGCCAAATGCAAAATATGTAATTTCAGTCAGATGTTATATTCTTTGATGGAACAACTCATCTTATTGACAATTGATTTGAGAAATCAATACACTGTATTTTTTAGGAATATATGATTTTGGTGAAGATTAGAGTGTTAAATTTAAGAGCAACTGGCTAACTGTTTGGGACCACAGAGTTCATATGTGAAGCTATTCACTGAAGAAAGAAAAATTACTAATCACTGGCTCTTCTTTTTCACATAGAACAATCTAAATAAATATCCTTCTAACAGCGTCTAATGGTGATACATCACAAATTAAAAAGATACAGGAAGAAACAGGAAAATACAAAGCACAAATCGATAATTTAACTTAGGGCATGCGGAAGAAACCAAAAGGACTAAAATTAGGTTACTATAAAGGTATGCTTTATAGAGTAAAATAGGATTTTCAATGTACTAACCTGTTATATGATTCAATCTATTGATCACTTAAAGATGGTGATGAAGGCTGATCAAACACTATCTTTGTAAGTTGTGCATATTTACTCCCTAGCTCATCATATTTATTCTCTCGCCCTTCCAAACGTCCTTTTAGTGATTCATATTTTTTTTACAGTAGCATTCAGCTTTTCCAACAATGCAGCTTTAGAGGAGTTACCATTTCAACTCCTTAGTGGTTATCCCACCACCAAATCCAGCTATATGACTCTTTCGTTGAGGTCCAAAGCACTTTTCTACAACCTCAATGTTTGCAAGAGACGATTCAGATTGTACCAATTCTTTGATTTTATCCTGTAAAATAAAAAATAATTTAATTAAAATAATACAATACAATATAATAAATAAATAATATAAATTAAAATTTATCAATAAACATACATATTTCTCATTGGTTTCAGGTTCGAAAAGCGTGTTGTTCTTCTTACGAGTCTTAAAAAAAAAGTTGCCACATCCGATGGATTACCATATTTACCTCCCTTCACATTAAAATAAACAAGTCAAAGAAATCTTTTGTAACAAAGATGAGGTTTCTTAATAGAATTATAAGATTTACTCACCAATTCATAAATGATCTCCCTAATTGGTTTACTACCCGTACGATGATGCATACTCAACTTAGACCTATTGACCGAGTTTTTTGTACTTGTCTCCTAAATTAACAATATACTGGCAAAATTCTGGTTAGCCACTTAATATAACGCGATGTGAATAAATAACTATGACACAATGTTTGAAAAATATAAATATTAACTAGTACTCTCCTTTTCTTTTAATCAACCAATGAATTATCTATCAGAATTTTCTTGAGAGGTATCAATTGGAGTTAGTGAAAACTCTCTACAAATAATTAAATCATAATAACATGCCATTTTAATGAAAAAAATAGAGAAGGTACATAAAAGTAAATTATTGAAACAAGTCATTACTTACTCGAGAAATGGTTGAAATTCATCACAATTCTACAAAATATAAATATGTGCTTGCTCTAGTTCATTTGAATCAAGTTTGCGTCATTTGCCACCTCTTAAAGCTCTTCCAGGTTGACAAAACATTGTTAAACCTCCATCAGATTCTATAATACCACCATCATAATTTCGTTCAAGGCGATTAAACTTTATTTCCATTGTATGTATATACCTTGAACATAAGGTCATACATTCAGTTGCTAAATATCCCTCTGCAATAGAACCTTCCGCGCAAGCCCTATTACGAATAAATGGTTTCATAAAGTATATATATCACTCCATTGGATACATCCATCGATATTGAGAAGGTCCAACAATCTTAGCTTCATTAGCTAAATGAATTGGTAAGTGCTCCATGACATCAAAAAATATAGGAGGGAAAATTTTTTCTAACTTGCACTCAGTTATTGGGATTTGGGCATCTATCTGCTCTAATTCATCCACACTTAAATATTTCGATCCAAGCACGTTGAAAAACAAAGACAACTCAATAAACGGTTCACACACAGATTTGCATAGCATGCCCCGTAGAGCAAGTGGGAGTAAATGTTATAGAAGAACATGGCAATCATGACTTTTTAAACCTAAAATTTTGCGATCTTTAAGGTTGACACACTAGGAAATATTTGATGAAAATCCATCTGGGACCTTTAAGTTCTTCAAGAAACTGAAAAACATGTGCTTCTTTTCAGGAGATAATGTGTAACATGCTGTTGGTAAGTCATATTTATCCCCAATTTTTATTGGATGCAATTCTTTCCTAATGTTCATTGCTTGCAAATCCAACCGAGTGTTTATGGTGTCTTTGGTTTTTCTTTTGATATTTAAGATTGTCCCCAAAATATTATTACATATATTTTTCTCAATGTGCATTACATCTAAGTTATGCCGCAATAAAAGAGTTTTCCAATATGGGAGATCAAAGAAAATACTCTTCTTATTCTAGTTATCACCCTACTCTCATGTGATATTTTAATCTTCTTTTTAGATCCTTTATTAGTTGTAACCCATCTAAATCAGCCACTTGATCAAGTATATCATCACCAGACAAATGTTTTGGTGATAATCTTCGCTCCTTAGTGCCATCAAATGATACTTTTATCATTCCTCCATTTGTGATTAAGAGGAAGAAAGCGTCTATGGCCCATATAGCACTTTTTTTTATTTATTTATAATTTTGTAACCTAATTGAGTGAGTTTCTTTATTACAACATGGGCACACTAGTTTTTCCCTTTGTACTTCATCCAGACAAATTTGCATAGGCGGGAAAGTCATTAATGGTCCATAATAAAGATGCATGTAACACAAAGTTTTGTTTAGTTGACGCATCAAAGGTCTCCACTTCAGATTCCCACAATTCCTTTAATTCCTCTATCAAAAGCTGGAGATAAACATCAATAGCATCTCCAGGACTCTCAGGACCAGGAATAATCATTGACAAAATAAAATTTTCTTTCTTCATGCATAGCCAAGGTGGTAAGTTATAAGGAATAAGTACCACAGGACAAATACTATAAAGAGTTTTGGAATTTCCAAATGGTTGAAAACCATCGCTAGCAAGTCCAAGTCGAACATTACAAGGCTCGGATGCAAAAGATTGATGAAGTTCATCAAATGTTTTCCACGCTATTGAATCAGCTGGGTGACTCATTATTCCATCATCAACTCTTTTGTCATGGTGCCATCTCATCAGAGAAGATATTTTCGAGGACATAAATAATCTTTGAAGTCTTGGCTTTAGAGGAAAATAACGTAAAATCTTGTATGGTATATTTTTCCCACTTTTAAATTTGGTTTCCCCACTATGTTTATCCTCCTTCCATCTAGATGCACCACAAACTTTGCATGACTCAAGAGACTTATTATCCTTCCTGTATAACATACAATCATTCTTACATGCATCAATCTTCTTGTAAGAAAGCCCTAGGTGCCGAATTACCTTCTTTGCTTCGTAATATGGATCTGGCAAGTTTGATCCATCCTACAATAAATCTTCCTTCAAGATCTTCAACAACATTGTAAATGACGCGTTACTCCAATTACCAATACTTTTGATATGAAGCAACTTTACCAAAGTAGAAAGTTTAGAAACTTTTGAATCTTGGTACAATGGTTGCTCAAAATCTTTTAAGATCCTATAGAATCTTTTTTGCTTCAATATTTGAATCCTCCTCAAACTGCCCATCACCATCATTGTTCATATTGTCTCCTTCAAAAGTGGGATATAAATCTCTTAAATTTCATGTATTTCATCCTCACCATCACCCTCTTCATTGATATTATCATCTACAAATTCATAATCTGAAGAGGACTCACCTAATCTCTCCCCATGGTGATACCAAGGGGTATAATTTTGAACTATTCCGTGTACTATTAAATGTAACCTAACCAGCTCACGTATTCCTGAAATTGCATTATCATATTTGACCCATGGACAACGTATTTCATGTGTTTCTCCCAATCTTTTAAAAGCATAATTCAGAAAGTTCTCCACCCCAAGTATGTAAGCGTTATCAAGTCGATCATGAATAAGTTTCATCCATTGCTTATCAAGTACCATAATCTGGTGCATACACAAAATTGATATACATGTATAGTCAACCAAAAAATAGTATAGCAATGAACAAGAAATGAACATAAGCGAATAAAAACATATTAGTCACCTTTACTAAGGAATATTAGTCAATCTACTTTCGAAGATTATTTTATAATCCGTTTGAATAATTTCTCACATCCACCATTTCAGTGGCCTATAGCTCAAGTAACAACCTTAATTTTTACAATAAATGATGAATAAATATGTTAAATTTTTAGTACTTTTGAAAATTGAGAATATTTTTTGTAATGATTTTATAAATAAGCTACAAATCAGGAAAACTAAAAGAATATTTACTTTGTATTGATGCTCTTATAGTGTGGTTGTTGATTAAGAAAATAGTGTTATTTCAGGAAATAAAATAACCAATCAAGGAAAAGAATGTGAAAGAATTTTAAGTGAACAACTAAAAATTCAGGTAGAGAAACTGAAAACTTTAGGGCAGAAAAAAATGACTAAGAAAAAGAGGTCATGTCTAGTCATGTTTTACTTATTCATTCAACAAATCAAACATGATAGTCAAATCAGAACCACTTAATTCCTAAACAAGTCATGTTTTACCAACATGCTGGCACTTCAAGTCTGCTATGATATTAAGATCAATTTTTCTCTGGTGTGACTAAGTTAATAACTAATTTTGCTCATGAGTCACTCTATTCCCATCCTTAAATTAGAGTCCATAACACCAGGTACATAATACAACCTTCAAACATGAAAAGATTTAATTCATAACTCACTAAAATACTACTCCACATCAGACTCCATATAATTGGTATGCCAAAATCATGTAACAGATTGGAATGTAGTAATAGATTTGGTGAAGTTACAATATATGGAATGCCAAAATCACCTAACAGATTGGAGTGTAGAAATAGATTTGGTGAAGTTACAAAATCATTTTTCTACAAAGTGAATTAAGTGATTCAGAGTGAGTATCTCAGTAAAGTACATATAGAGTGAAAGCAACAAATAATGAATATGATATTAGTGTAATCTATTTGCACAACCAAGACTGAGTCACTAATACTGAAATGTCAAACCAAATAGACCAAATCTTTCTGATAACATAGATGAGTGAAGCCAAATGTATATAGTGTGAATGAGTCACAACTACTATACTAAAAATTATGACAACCACTAAATAATAAACAAGACAATAAGACAACAATAAAAGAACACCAGAATTTACGAGGTTCGGCTAATTTTGCCTACTTCTTCGGACACAATCAATATTTTATTCCATTCCAAAATTACAAGTGAAATAATACTAAAGAGAGAAGATACAAATGCCTTAAGAAGATAAAAGTCAAATGAGAGGTGTGTCTAAATCCTAAACATTAGGCCTCCTTTTATAGGGTGAAATTCCCATTCAAAATTGCCATCCACCGATGTGGGACTTTTGACAATTTCAACAAATCTCCACCTTGGCAAAATTCCACATCTTCAATTTTCTCTCAATAACAAATTTTGGTTGTGTCTTCATCTTCAATCTTTAGTGTTCAACAATGTTGATCAAATCCAAACAATATTGAAACTTGACCGCAGTCACCACTTTTGTCAGCATATCAGCAGGGTTCTCCGTAGTATGAATTTTCTTCACCGTGACTCCACCTTCTTCTATGATTTCTCGTACGAAATGATACCGAACATCAATGTGCTTCGTCCTTGCATGATAAACTTGGTTCTTCGCTAATTGAATAGCACTTTGACTATCACAAAAAATTATAATATTATTTTGTTCAATACCAAGCTCCTTTAGCAACCCCTGAAGCCAAATTGCCTCCTTCACAGCCTCTATAATAGCCATGTACTCTGCCTCTATTGTAGACAAAGCAACTGTTGACTGCAAAGTAGACTTCCAACTAACTGGTGCCTTTGCAAAAGTAAACACATAACCAGTAGTTGACCTTCGTTTGTCCAGATCACCTGCAAAATCTGAGTCACAATATCCAACTATAGACCGATTGCCTTCCTGCTAAAAAACTAACCCAACATCTACAGTACTATGAATATACCGTAGAATCCATTTCAGAGCTTGCCAATGCTCCTTTCCTGGATTATGCATATATCTGCTAATAACTCCAACGACTTGTGAAATATCAGGTCTCGTACAAACCATTGCATACATCAAGCTACCAACAGCATTTGCGTATGGTACCCTTGACATATACTCCTGTTCAGTTTCATCCTTTGGCGACATAGTAGTACTTAGATTAAAATGGGGAGCAAGTGGCGTACTAATTGGCTTAGTCTTCTTATCTATGCCAAAACGCTGTAGTACTCTCTTCAAATATTCTTTCTGAGATAAACAGAGTTTCTTTGAACGTCTATCTCTTATTATCTCAATGCCAAGAATTTTCTTTGCCTCACCCAGATCCTTCATCTCGAACTCCTCCTTCAGTTGAATCTTCAACTTATTAATTTCTTCTGAATTCTTGGAAGTTATCAACATATCATCAACATATAGGAGAAGATATACAAAGGAACCATCATTAAGTTTGCGCAAATACACACAATGATCGTATTTGCTTCTCTTGTACCCTTGCCGCAACATAAACTTGTCAAATCGCTTGTACCATTGTCTAGAAGATTGTTTCAATCCGTACAACGATTTTTCAAGTTTGCATACCATATTTTCTTTTCCAGCAACTTTGAATCCTTCTGGCTGAGTCATGTAGATTTCCTCCTCCAAGTTTCCATGTAAAAATACAGTTTTTACATCCATCCGAACTAGTTCCAAATCCAACTGTGCTACCAAAGCCAACATAGGAAAAGGTTTCGCAGAAGAGGCTTCACTTCAGCGGTGGGGAAATGCGCAGGAGTGAGTGGGGTCGCAGGTGCGACACGTTTTGTCGCAGGTGCGGTCGTTTGCTCGCAAAAGCGGACTCTGTGGACTTAAGAGAAGTCCGCACCTATGATGAAAATTTTGCAGGTGCGGAGCCGCAGGTGGGTTCGCAGATGCGAAATAACCGGGCAGAAAAGGCCTAAGTTCGAGGGTTTGATTTCATTATCCATTTTTGGACCTAGAGAGCTCGGATTGAGGCGAAAGTTTGAGAAATTTTCAGAGGAAGCATTTGGGTAAGGATTCTTGACTCATTTTTAATTAATTCCCACGAATCTATTGTTGTTTTCATCATTTAATTAGTGTTTTTAGTTACAAATTTTGGGAAAAATTGGAAAAACCTCTTATGCTAAAAATTAGAGATTTGAAAAGTAATTTGAGGTCGGATTTGAGTAATTCTTGTATGGTTGGACTCAATATAGAATGTGTGTTCGGATTTTATGACTTTGGTTGGGTTCCGAGACATGGGCCCGGGTCGACTTTTTGGATCAATTTTTCAATTCTTTGCTAAGTCGTAATTTCATTATTTAAAGTACTTTCCTATAGTTATATTTATAGTATAAATTTATTTTTGCTAGATTCGAGCCGATCGGAGTTGGAAAATCGAGGGAAAGGCCTTCTTATTGATTGATTGAGCGAGGTTTGAGGTAAGTGACTTGTCTACCCTTGTGTGGGAGAAATCCCCACTTAGGATTTGGTATTGTTGTGACAACTGTAATATGTGAGGGCTGTGTGCGCGAGGTGACGAGTGCGTACACGGGATAAATGTAAAAATTCCGGTTTTATCTAAGTAGTTTCCTTTTTATGCCTTAACTGAGTTACTTTAGCATGTATAGTCTGTTTAGCCTAATTTTACATGTCTACTTGTCTTATCTCTTATTTGCAATTTGTACTACATGCTGTCACGACCCAATTTCACCTATAGGTCGTGATAACGCCCAACACTACTGCTAGGCAAGGCAACATATAAATTAAACCCATATTCAATTTTTTAAAAATTAACCGAGTAATTAAACTCTTCTTACTAGCAAGAAATTAGTAAATTAAAACAACCAAGAAGCAAATTTAAATCCAAACATTTTACTAGTGTGTGTGCCAAGACTTGATGTCACAAGTGTATGAGCATCTATTAGATTTTACAAAACTCCAAATACTGTCTGAAATAAAATAGACAGAATGTAAATATAAGAAGAGACATTGTAGCTGCAGAACGGATCAGAAAGGCAGCTCACCACTATGCCCCTGGATAACGTGGGTATAAGATGATATGTCCCCCACCAGTACTTGCCTCAGGTCTTGCACAAAAAGTGCATTAAGTGTAGTATGAGTACGTAAATAACACGTACCCAGTAAGTATCAAGCCTAATCTCGAAGTGGTAGAGACGAGATGGTCGACTTTGACACTCACTAAGGGTCAACAATATTAAATAGAATAAAATAGAATTTATTTAACTCAGCATGATTCACAAAGTCAACAATAATTTTATATAATTAGCAGAAATAATTAAATTCCCTCAAATGCAACAATTCTCAATATATTAATTAAATCCTTCAATTCCAATAAAATTTCCAATTTATCAATTAGCCTCATTTATAGGAATAACAATAATTCCTTAACAAGCAGAGAACACAATTCTTTAAATTTCAGAGATTTCCAATTTATCAGTTAGCTTCACAAGCTACAATAAACTATCAAAGAATCGTGTAATTATTTTTCTTATGTCACGACCCAAACAAACCTCTGTCGTGATGGCGCCTATCGTGGAACTAGGCAAGCCGACTCATTTTCCAAACAAACCGATATTTTCATTTCAAAGAAAATTTCAAGGTTATTTAACATAAAACTTTTATTTAAAGAGTTCAAATCAAAGAAAAACAGAAGTGCGAAAAAGAAAAGCCCGACATCGGGGTGTCACTAGTCATGAGCATATACTACAATCTTTCTAACAATATCAAGGCTAACTCAGCCCGAAAAATAGCTAAATACAACTAGAGAAAGATAAGAGGGAGAAGAGCAGGGGCTGCGATCACCAAACAACTATCTTGCTATCTCCAAGAAAATCTGCAACCAGAACACTCAGTAACCTCTACCGTGTCTAGCTATACCTGAATCTGCACACAAGGTGCAGGGAGTAACGTGAGTATGCCAACTCAGTAAGTAACAACAATAAATAAATACTGAGCAGTAGTGACGAGCAATAAAGCATATAACGTTCATATAAGGAAATCTCAGTAAAATACCACATGCTTTTAAAATCAGGATTTGAATCAAACATCTCGTTTAAACCCAATTCCAGTAAAAATCATTTAAAGATATTTTTCCAACAGTTTTTCAAACGAAGTCTCAATGCAAAGGTGAGAAAAAAATGATGAAATCATAAACAGACCCTCGGGCAAAACATCACTCATATACAGCCCCTCGGGCAAGCCTCACAGTCACTCGTGCCACTCGGGTATACCTCACAATCACTCTTGACACTCGGGTATACCTCACAATCACTCTTGCCACTCGTCATACCTCACAATCACTCTTGCCTCCCAGTCACACAGCACTCAGCACTCGTACTCAGTAGGTACCTGCGCTCACTAGGGGTGTGTACAGACTCTGGAGGGGCTCCTTCAGCCCAAGCGCTATAATCTGCATGGACAACTCACATGCGATAATAATAAAGTATGCTGCAGGCGGGCAGCCCCGATCCACACTCATCCTCACAAATCAGGGCCTCGGCCTCACTCAGTCATAAAGTATGCTGCAGGCGGGCAGCCCCGATCCACACTCATCCTCACCAATCAGGCCCTCGGCCTCACTCAGTCATAAATATCTCAAGCCACTCGGGCATTTCAGTAAAATAGGGCATTCAACCCAAAATATTTATATGCATCAAAATAGAGTCATAAAAACTGAGTTATGCGGTAAACAAGTATAAACATGACCGAGTATAGATTTTCAATTGAAAACAATGAGAGGATGGTAAGAAATAGCCCCTAAGGGTCCAAACAGCATTGGCGCAAGGCCCAAATATGACATTCAACCCAAATTTATAGAAATTCTTTCTAAAACATATAAGTATCAAATGGTTTCAACAAAGTATGAAACTTTACAGTTGCTACGAGACGGACCAAGTCACAAATCCCCAACAGTACACGCTCACACGCCCGTCACCTAGCATGTGCGTCACTTCAAAATAGTAGAATGATACGAAATCCGGGGTTTCATACCCTCAGGACTAGATTTACAATCGTTACTTACCTCAAACAAGTCAAATCTCTATCCCGAAATAATCTTGCCTATGGACACGGCCTCCAAATGCTCCGAATATATTCACAATCAGTACAATACCATCAATACGCGCTAATGGAATGAATTCCACAAGAAAAACTTCAAAATTAGATCAAAGCCCGAAATTGGCTCAAAACCCGCCTGTGGGGCCCACGTCTCGGAACTCAACAAAAGTTACAAAAATCCGAAATCCCATTCAACCAAGAGTCTACCCATACAAATTTTACCAAAATCCGACCTCAACTCGATCCTCAAATCTACAAATCTTATTTTCAAATTTCTAAGTTCCAATCTCCGATTTACACCTCAAAATCATGTAATCTAGTCGGATTATTCGATGATAATTCAATATTATGGAGTAGAAATGATCACAAGGGACTTACCTCAAGTTTTCCTTGAAAATATATCAAAAATCGCCTCTCCTCAAGCTACAATTTGTCAAAAATGGCAAATGGGACGAAGTCCCTGTTTTTATAATTCTGCCCAGACATTCTCGGTTCTGCCTCGATCTTGGCCTTCGATCTTGACCTTCAATTGAGGTCCTCGATCCTGGTCCTTGATCCTGGCCCTCGATCCTGGTTCTCGATCCTGACCCTCGATTATGTCTTTTACCCGGCCTTCGACCGTGACCCTCGACCTTGGGCTCGATTATGCCTTCGATCGTGGCCCTCGACTCTGGGCTCGATCATGCCTTCGATCGTGGCCCTCGACCTTGAGCTCGATTTCTGGGCAGAAACAATTTCCAACAGAAGGAAATTGCAGCAGCTATTCTAGTTCAATTTTTGATTCGTTAACCATCCGAAACTCACCCGAGGCTCTCGGGACCTCAACCAAATATACCAACAAGTCCTAAAATATCATACGAACTTAGTCGAATCCTCAAATCAGTTCAAACAACGCTAAAAAAATGAATTACACCACAATTCAAGCCTAATGAACTTTGAAATTTCTAATTTCTACAAACAACTCCGGAACCTATCAAATCACGTTCGATTGACCTAAAATTTTGCACACAAGTCCTAAATGACATAACAGAGGTATTCTAATTTTCAGAATCGGATTCCGACCCCGATATAAAAAAGTCAACCCCCCGGTCAAACTTCTCAAAAATATAACTTTCGGCATTTTAAGCCTAATTCCTCTACGGACTTACAAATAATATTCCGGACACGCTCCTAAGCCCAAAATCACCATATGGAGCTATTGGAATCATCAAAATTCAAATCCGAGGTTGCTTACACATAGGTCCATATCCTGTCCACTTTTCTAACTTAATTTTTCAATTATGAGATTAAGTGTTTCATTTCACTCCGAGTTCCTTCCGGACTCACACCAACTAACCCGATATAACATAATATAGCTGAATAACACAAAAAGAAGTAGGAATGGGGAAAATGGGGTTATAAGTCTCAAAACGACCGGTCGGGTCGTTACATCCTCCCCTTCTTAAACATACGTTCGTCTTCGAACGTGCCCAGAGTTGTTCCAAAAGCCATCAAATCGCTGTGTAGCTTTCCCATGCACATACCTGGGGGTGGTCCCACAGCACCCTATTCCATACAGGTCTAATAGCACAGCATGACTGAAATTTCTCAATTCAACCTAGCCCACAAGCCTTCGAATCAAATTTCCAATATCCGAAATTTCCTATAAGATGAGAAGTTTGCATCTACATACCGTATAAGTCTGAACAATCTGTACCAAAAGCTGTAACCATAACTCAAATGCTGAAATTCAAATACCGCATAGCTCGAATGCTCGAAGCAATGATTTCAAATCACAGTATCGACTCAAATCAATCCAGTGCCAGTAATAAACTCATATCAGACAAAACCTCATTTTCAAAACCTTCGTACACTACCAATGATGAAAGAAACATACCAAATTCATAGCCATTCATTAGACCAACAAGTCATGGATCTCTCGTTCCTTCTAGAAGAACTATAGCCAATTTCAAAGCCGACTTCCGATATTATCCTCCTAATTATACCACAATCAAATCTGATAGCATCCATTCTAAGCCCAATGACCTCGTCTCCTCCAACACGACAACTCTAGTGACATGACACATCAATAAAATTTAAAGCCACAACCCGTGCAATCCGTGCACCAGATAGCAACATTCCAAATGTACCCAATCGTAACAATGACCCAAACAGGAGAACCGTTCCGCAAGCTCGACGAGTACCACCCCGACGCAATGCTAAGAACCCATCACACACCGCAAAACCATAATATACGAATCTTACACAATGTATCATATTTCCACATAACTCTGCTGCAGTACGCGACCCTATCCAAATACTGGTCCATATGAAACACCTTCTATCATCTGGCTAGCTCCAGCCACAACTTCATAGTCCACCACCATGAAACAATCTGCTCATGAGAACTCCCAATCTTCAATTCCATAGAACACATGAATCACCCTATTTGATTACACCTCCACCGCTCAAATTCCTAACACCTCTCTCATACACAATCCTCCCACGAGAAATACTTTGAAGCTTCTTCCGTGCCACCTGGCAAAATTTGAATATCGACAGTCGATCAACCAGGAGAGTGTCGCAATACCAGCGAAGTACCCATAAATCAAAACACACTGCCCTTTCTGAAATGTACACTCTCATCAAGCTATACCAGATAGTAATACAATTTACCTAGTCATCGGAAATCGTTCATGCTGCCTAAGAATTTATGTCCTTCCCTTCAAAACTGAACTGTGACCTGGTACATGTAAATCCTATTCCCGCACAACACACCACATCTATTATTCCATCATGTGACAAGCATAAGAATTCCATTATCAACTCTGAGTCACTAGCAATTACATACCTTATTAGTCAGAAACCTCTTTCTTGCTTCTTTCTAGGAGAAAATCATAACACACAACACGCTCCGTACATCGGTAGAAATTATCCGGTTTAAACCATGGTAGAACCCATCATGAACACTTTGAAATCCATTTGTACATAATCAAGCTATCTGAACCGAATTCCTCTAACTTCACCAAGCCACACAGGTTGCCAAATCCGGCAGCATTGCCACGAAGCACCTGTAGATACTAGCCACGTCATAAGTACACAAATAACCGATCATACCCATTACTGTGCTACCCCAACCTACTTCCAAACAGTCCTATTTCCCCAAGTCTTTTCCAAATTGCCATTTTATTTCCTTATTAGAACACTACTATCGTTAACTAAAACTTGCCCCGCGAACTCTAGCATAGAATCACACCGCCCTAAGGCTTATAAGCCGTCGAATTCCTATTTTTTTTAATTCCAAAGGTTCCACAACCAAAAATGCTTACTCCAAAGAGACTTTAGGTAAATCTAAAATTGTTTCCTTCACCTTCTTGATACTGAAATGTATAATTCACAATGATATAAGATACCACGAGTCTCAACACCGTTCAATGCAACTCCCAGTTTTAAAGCCATATTTATAAATCTTGAATCCATTGTAACCATTCTCGAATTAACCGACCAAACGGACCGAAACAACCTGTGCCCCATTAGCACACCAACAACCAAGGGAATAAAGAGTAACCCACACTCCTACGCAACCGAGCCAATTCCCGCTCCATGTACACTACATTCTCTGTGAATAACCACTCAATTATTTTATGGTCCTCCTATAACCATAGCGTGTAATACAACTTGTGTCCAGAAATTCCTTTACCCGAGTCATCCTCGATCTCGACCTCTACAAGTCATAACTGATTCACCGGTATACCCCGAACCAAAACTAATATGACCCATAACCGTGCAATCAACTCGTAGATAGCAGACTCCCCCACTTAGCCTTAAGCTTCAATTATATAAAATTAGAACCCGTAAGGATTTCTCCTTCTCAATTACCAAGGTCTTGCATTGTTAACCTGCCAGACTTCTCGAAGTCTTTTATTAAGCCTTTCATGAACATTTTGAATCTCCAGCCAAAATTACACACGCGACCTCCTACCGGGTAGCTAGTAATATTCCTCACAAAAGCTTCATCAACATCATGTCACCGCTAGCTGCACACAGGAGATAACCCACATGTGGAATTCCTTACCGACATCTCCCAATGACACTGCACTGAGTGCAACAACCACAAAATTCATAAATTCCCCTGAGTTCATACTCGCCCACCATTTATATAAGTTTGCACTTTCCCTATTGACATCAACTGTACGTTAACAATACCTTCCGAACTCAAGTCATATTGCACCTAGCACAATAATCAGATCTTCACGCCTCTATTCATTTCAAACACACTCTTTTCTGCCATATTCAATTTAGAGTATGCAGAGTATGCAGGCTGATTCACATATTAACACGATTCCAAACCATTCTACACTTTTTCAAGGCGCACGAGTACCCTACTAGTGAATTCATATGCTAATCTGCCATTCTTACTTCGGTTAAACCATCTCCTTTAAGAAACTTCTCAACCTCTACTTCTCCTACTTGACCTGCTAGTACTTCAACCACCGTGAACACTTCCCGCCATGTCTTCCCTCATACTTTGCTACCCAACTGCTGCATCAAATTGAAATATATCTCTGTCGCACCTGAACCAATAAAATGTTACCGACTCTAAGTCTCTTCAAAGATTATTTTTCCCGAGCCATCAACATCAAAATACCCATTCGCAACCACCATTACTACACAACCACTTACTCTTCTTGAGTTCAAACTCATTGACAGACATGAGAATTTAATTTGCCCCAAAATGTAACAACTTGAAATATCCTTCAAAACATTCACACTTGAGACGGTACGTCGCATCAAAACGAAAATCAAGCACTCAATGGCCTTCCTTTACATTTCAAGAAAACACTTCTCGTCACATTCACATAGTCTTAACACTTCCCGCAATTACGTCATACTCACCACAAAGCCATTCCACTGCTCATCGAGCCACAATTCAACTCGTAGGGACATTATCGGACATATGAGTCCAAATGCATAGGTTACAACTGAAGCTACCGAGCCTAAGATGTGGTTTAACCATGGCCTCAAGTCCTCCAGACTAGCCCATCACCAAAATACATAATACATATCTCGAACCTCGTTCAAAGAATCACAAACCGGCGATGCACAACAGATATCGAGTGCTCATGTGCGCATACGAGATGCGTGGAAGGAATTCAAAGAGTTATGTCTCAAGCCGAATCATTTTCGCACGATAGAATACAAGAAAGTGAAGTTTCCTAAAGGTTCTACAACCTCCTGAAGATAAGTACAGACGTCTCCATACCGATCCACAAGACTATACTAAACCCGCTCATGACTCGTGAGACCTATGTAACCTAGGCTCTGATACCAATCTGCCACGACCCAAACAAACCTCTGTCGTGATGGCGCCTATCGTGGAACTAGGCAAGCCGACTCATTTTCAAAACTACCCGATATTTTCATTTCAAAGAAAATTTCAAGGTTATTTAACATAAAACCTCCATTTAAAGAGTTCAAATCAAAGAAAAATAGAAGTGCAGAAAAGAAAAGCCCGACATCGGGGTGTCACTAGTCATGAGCATATACTACAATCTATCTACAATATCAAGGCTAACTCAGCCCGAAAAATAGCTAAATACAACTAGAGAAAGATAAGAGGGAGAAGAGCAGGGGCTGCGATCACCAAACAACTACCTTGCTATCTCCAAGAAAATCTGCAACCAGAACACTCAGTAACCGCTACCGTGTCCAGCTATACCTGAATCTGCACACAAAGTGTAGGGAGTAACGTGAGTATGCCAACTCAATAAGTAACAACAATAAATAAAGACTGAGCAGTAGTGACGAGCAATAAAGCATATAACGTTCATATCAGGAAATCTCAGTAAAATACCACATGCTTTTAAAATCAGGATTTGAATCAAACATCTCGTTTAAACCCAGTTCCAGTAAAAACCATTTAAAGATATTTTTCCAACAGTTTTTCAAACGAGGGCTCAATGCAAAGGTGAGCAAAAATGATGAAATCATAAACAGACCCTCGGGAAAAACATCACTCATATACATCCCCTCAGGCAAGCCTCACAGTCACTCGTGCCACTCGGGCATACCTCACAATCACTCTTGCCATTCGGGCATGCCTCACAATCACTCTTGCCACTCGGGTATACCTCACAATCACTCTTGCCTCCCAATCACACAGCACTCTGGACTCGGCACTCGCACTCAGTAGGTACCTGCGCTCACTAGGGTGTGTACAGACTCCGGAGGGGCTCCTTCAGCCCAAGCGCTATAATCTACACGGACAACTCACGTTCGATAATAATAAAGTATACTGCAGGCGGGCAGCCCCGATCCACACTCATCCTCACAAATCAGGCCCTCGGCCTCACTAAGTCATAAAGTATGTTGAAGGTGGGAAGCCCCAATCCACACTCATCCTCACCAATTAGGCCCTCGGCCTCACTCAGTCATAAATATCTCAAGCCACTCGGGCATTTCAGTAAAACAGGGCATTCGGCCCAAAACATTTATTTGCATCAAAATAGAGTAATAAAAACTGAGTTATGCGGTAAACAAGTATAAACATGACTGAGTATAGATTTTCAATCGAAAACAATGAGAGGATGGTAAGAAATATCCCCTAAGGGTCCAAACAGCATTGGCGCAAGGCCCAAACATGGCATTCAGCCCGAATTTATAGAAATTTTTTCTAAAACATATAAGTATCAAATGGTTTCAACAAAGTATGCAACTTTACAGTTGCTATGGGATGGACCAAGTCACAAATCCCCAACAGTGCACGCTCACACGCCCGTCACCTAGCATGTGCGTCACTTCAAAATAGTAGAATGATACGAAATCCGGGGTTTCATACCCTCAAGACTAGATTTATAATCTTTACTTACCTCAAACAAGTCAAATCTCTATCCCGAAATGATCTTGCCTATGGACTCGGCCTCCAAATGCTCTGAATATATTCACAATCAGTACAATACCATCAATACGCGCTAATGGAATGAATTCCACAAGAAAAACTACAAAATTAGACCAAAACCCAAAATTGGCTCAAAAACTGCCTGTGGGGACCACGTCTCGGAACCCGACAAAAGTTACAAAAATCTGAAAGCCCATTCAACCACGAGTCTACCCATACCAATTTTACCAAAATCCGACCTCAACTCGACCCTCAAATCTACAAATCTTATTTTCAAATTTCTAAGTTCCAATCTCCGATTTACACCTCAAAATCATGTAATCTAGTCGGATTATTCGATGATAATTCAATATTATGGAGTAGAAATGATCACAAGGGACTTACCTCAAGTTTTCCTTGAAAATATATCAAAAATCGCCTCTCCTCAAGCTCCAATTTGTCAAAAATGGTAAATGGGACGAAGTCCCTGTTTTTATAATTCTGCCCAGACATCCTCGGTTCTGCCTCGATCTTGGCCTTCGATCCTGGCCTTCGATCTTGGCCTTCGATCGAGGTCCTCGATCCTGGTCCTCGGTCCTGCTCCTCGATCCTGGTTCTCGATCCTGACCCTCGATTATGTCTTCGACCCGGCCTTCGACGGTGACCCTCGACCCTGGGCTAGATCATGCCTTTGATCGTGGCCCTCGACTCTGGGCTCGATCATGGCCTTCGATCGTGGCCCTCGACACTAGGCTCGATCATGCCTTCGATCGTGGCCCTCGACCCTAAGCTAGATCTGGGCTCGATTTCTGGGCAGAAGCAATTTCCAACAGAAGGAAATTGCAACAGCCATTCTAGTTCAATTTTTGATCCGTTAACCATCCGAAACTCACCCGAGGCCCTCGGGACCTCAACCAAATATTCCAACAAGTCCTAAAACATCATACGAACTTAGTCGAATCCTCAAATCACCTCAAACAACGCTAAAACCATGAATTACATCTCAATTCAAGCCTAATGAACTTTGAAATTTCTAATTTCTACAAACAACTCCAGAATCTATCAAATCACGTTCGATTGACCTCAAATTTTGCACACAAGTCCTAAATGACATAACAGAGGTATTCTAATTTTCAGAATCTGATTCCGACCCCGATATCAAAAAAGTCAACCCCCGATCAAACTTCTTAAAAATAGAACTCTCGGCATTTCAAGCCTAATTCATCTACGGACTTCCAAATAATATTCCGGACACGCTCCTAAGACCAAAATCACCATACGGAGCTATTGGAATCATCAAAATTCAAATCCGAGGTCGCTTACACATAGGTCCATATCCGGTCCACTTTTCTAACTCAAATTTTCATTTATGAGACTAAGTATTTCATTTCACTCCGAGTTCTTTCCGGACTCGAACCAACTAACCCGATATAACATAATATAGCTGAATAACACAAAAAGAAGTAGGAATGGGGAAAACGGGGTTATAACTCTCGAAACGACCGGTCGGGTCGTTACATTTTATCAGGCATGATTTCTGCCGAGCTCGCACGGCCCGATCCAGAGTGACATGTACTCTGCTTATAGGGACGTGCGTTATGATCCATAGATGCATCTATCATGCCGAGGCGTTCATCCCGCTCCACAAGAAAGGAGACATTTTCTTATGTACCTCCGGAATGAGAGTATATTTATTATATGATAAATTCAGGAGGAAGAACAATTTCTCTTAACAATTAATTAATTTAAACAGAAAATCAAGTACATGAGATTTCCATCCTTTAACCAAAGTGTCCTCAACCAAATATACCGTTAGTCATCCGAATTCGTCCGGGTTCTGAAAGGCAAAAGTGACCCGTTAGTCATTCGAAACTCACCCGAGCCCCTCGGGACCTCAACCAAATATACCAACAAGTCCCAATACATCATATGAACTTAGTCGAACCTTCAAATCACACGAAATAATGCTAAAACTACGAATCATCCTCCAATTCAAGCTTACTAAAACTTAAGATTTTCAACTTCTATCTTAGGTACCGAAACCTATCAAATCAAGTCCGATTGACCTCAAATTTTGTACACAAGTCATAAATGACATAACGGAGCTATGTAATTTTTCAAAACTGGATTCCGACTCCGATATCAAAAATTCAACTCCCGGTCAAACTTCCAAACCTAAATTCTTATTTTAGCCATTTCAAGCCTAATTTAACTATGAACTTTTAAATAAAATTCCGAACACGCTCCTAAGTCCAAAATCAACATACAGAGCTGTTGGAATCGTCAAAATTTTATTCTAGGGTCATTTTCTTAAAATGTTGACCGAAGTCAAACTTGGCCCTTTAAAGCCAACTTAAGGAACCAAGTATTTCGATTTCAACCTAAACACTTCAAAATCCCGAACCAACCATCCCCGCAAGTCATAAATCATTAAAAGCACATACGAGAAGTTTTATTTTAGGGAACGGGGTTCTAAAAGTCAAAATAACCGGTTGGGTCATTAAAATCTCCACCTCTTAAACAAACGGTCATCCTCGAACGGGTTTAGAATTATACCTGAAGTGCTGAATAAGTGTGGATATCTGCTCCACATATTTTCCTATGCCTCCCAAGTCGCTTCCTCGACTGGTTGGCCCTTCCACTGGACTTTTACTGCAAAAATTCTCTTGGACCTCAACTGGCGAACCTGTTTATCAACAATGATAACTGGCTCCTCTTCATAACCCAAGTTATTATCTATCTGAATTGTGTTGAAGTCTAACACATGTGATAGGTCGGCATGATACTTCTGAAGCATTGATACATGGAAAAGCGGATGAACTCCTGATAGACTGGGAGGTAATGCAAGCTCATAAGAAACCTCCCCAACTCGTCTCAACACCTCATATGGGCCTATAAATCTTGGGCTCAACTTGCCCTTCTTCCCGAATCTCATGATTCCCTTCATCGGTGAAACCTCCAAGAGAAATGTTTTCACCCATCATAAAAGATAAATCACACGCTTTCTGATCTGCGTAACTCTTCTGTCTGGACTGCACTGTACGAAGTCGCTCCTAAATCAACTTTACCTTTTCCAAGGCATCTTTCACCAAATCAGTACCATATAATTTAGCCTCACTGGGCTCAAACCACCTGATGGGCGAACGACATCGCCGACCATATAACACCTCAAATAGAGCCATCTCGATGCTGGATTGGTAACTGTTATTATAAGCAAACTCGACCAAAGGCAAGAAACGATCCCACTGATCTCCGAAGTCAATCACACATGCCCTGAGCATATCCTCCAAGATCTGAATTATCCACTCTGACTCCCCATCGGTCTGCGGATGAAAGGCTGTGCTGAGTTCTACACAGGTCCCCAATTCTCTATGTACTGCTCTCCAAAAATGTACTGAGGGCCTCTATCTGATATGATGGAAATTTGCACGCCGTGCAACCGAACTATATCCTGAATGTAAATCTGGGCCAACCTCTTTGAAGTATACATAGTCACAACTGGAATGAAGTGTGCCGACTTGGTCAACCTGTCGACAATGACCCAAACTGCATCAAACTTCCGTAAGGACCGCAACAACCCAATTACAAAGTCCATAGTGATGCGTTCCCATTTCCACTCTGGTATAGTGATTTGCTGAAGTAGGCCATCTGGCATCTGGTGCTCATATTTAACTTGCTGGCAATTTAGACACCTAGCTACATACTCAACTATGTCCTTTTTCATTCGTCGACCACCAATAATGCTGCCTCAAGTCACGATACATCTTCATAGCATCTGGATGATTAGAATACCGAGAACTATGTGCTTCCTCTAGGATCTTTTTCCTCAGTCCATCCACATTAGGAACACATAGACGAGCCTGGAGTCACAGAACACCATCCACTCTAATAGTAACTTCCTTGGCACCACACCATAGTATCGTTTCTCGAAGAACCATTAAGTATGGATCATCATACTGGCAAGCCTTGATTTTCTCAAATAGTGAAGACTGAGCTACAATACATGCTAGAATTCGGCAGGACTTTGAAATGTCCAACCTCACAAGTTTGTTAGCCAAGGATTGAATATCTAAAGCTAATGGCCTCTCCTCTGCTGAAATGAAAGCCAAACTACCCATACTCTCCGCCTTTCTACTCAAGGCGTCTGCAACCATATTTGCTTTGCCCGGATGATATAGGATAGTAATATCATAATCTTTCAGTAACTCCAGCCATCTGTGCTGCCTCAAATTTAGGTCCCTCTGCTTGAACAAATGCTGCAAACTGTGATGATCAGTGTAAACTTCACAAGACACCCCATAAAGATAATGCCTCTAAATCTTAAGAGCGTGAACAATCACAGCTAACTCCAAATCATGTACCGGATAATTCTTCTAGTGGCGCTTCAGCTGACGTAAATCATATGCAATGACTCACCCTTCCTGCATCAATACACAACCCAAGCCAATGCGTGAAGCGTCACAATACACTGTATACATCCCCGAACCGGAAGGCAATACTAACACTGGTGCAGTAGTCAAATGCGGTCTTGAGCTTCTGAAAGCTCACCTCACAATCATCGGACCATCGGAACGGAGCACCCTTCTGGGTTAATTTGGTCAAAGGTGCTGCAATAGATGAAAAACCTTCCACGAACCAACGATAATAACCTGCTAAACCCAAAAAACTCCCCATCTCAGTCCCCGAAGTGGGACGATGCCAATTCTGAACTGCCTCAATCTTTTTGGGATCAACCTTAATACCTTTTTCCGATACAATATGGCCCAAAAATGCTACAGACTCTAGCCAGAATTCACATTTAGAGAACTTAGCATATAGCTTTTGTTCCCGCAACGTCTGAAGCAGTACTCTCATATGCTGCTCGTGTTCCTCCTTATTGCGCGAGTAGATCAAGATGTCATCAATGAAGACAATGACAAACAAATCAATATATGGCCTGAATACTCTGTTCATCAAATCCATAAATGTTGTTGGGGAATTAGTTAAACCGAAAGATATCACCAAAAACTCATAATGACCATATCTAGTCCGGAAAGCAGTCTTCAGAACATACAGATCCCGAATTTTCAACTGATGGTATCCCGACCTCAAGTCGATCTTAGAGAACACCCTAGCACCCTACAACTGGTCAAATAGATCATCAATACACGGCAATGGGTACTTATTCTTAATAGTGACTTTGTTCAGTTAGAGATAATCAATACACATCTGCATCGTTCTTTCCTTCTTTTTCACAAATAATATCGGTGCACCCCAAGGCGATACCCTTGGTCTGACAAACCCTTTGGCTAGTAACCTTTCAAGCTGTTCTTTCAATTCTTTCGAGCCATGCGATACAGTGGGATAGATATAGGATGGGTATCTGGAGCCAAGTCAATACAGAAATCAATATCACGATCAGGTGGCATACCTGGAAGATCTGAAGGAAATACATCAGAGAACTCCCGAACTACAGACACTGAATCAATAGCGGGAGTCTCTGCAGTAGTATCCCGAACATAGGCTAGATAAACCAAACAACCCTTCTCAACCATGTGTTGAGCCTTTATAAAAGAAATAACTCGATTAAATGAACTAACAGACGAACCCTTCCACTCCAGCTTAGGCAATGCTGGAATAGCCAAGGTAACAGTCTTGGCATGACAATCTAGAATAACATGATATGGAGATAATCAGTCCATGCCCAAAATAATTTTAAAATTAGTCATCTCAAGTAATAGGAGATCTGCTCTAGTTTCATAACCACATAATGTAATAATACAGGACCGGTAGATCCAGTTCACAATAACAGAATCGCCCATAGGAGTAGACACATAAACATGAGTACTCAAGGACTTATGAGAAACACCTAGGAATTGAGCAAATAGAGATGACACATATGAATACGTAGATCCTGGATCAAATAATACTAAGGCATCTTTGCCGCAAACAGAAATAATACCTGTAATCACAGCATCTGAGGCCTCTGCATCTGGTCTAGCTAGAAAAGCATAGAACCGAGCTAGAGTGCCAACTGGATGGCCTCCGCCTGGCTGACCTCCACCTCTAGGTTAGCCCCTACCCATCTTTCCTCCACCTCTTGGTGGTTAGATAACCGGTGGAGCAACTGGTCCGGTAATCATAGGCTGCTGACCCTATTGCACTAGTTTACCCCGAAGCCTGGGGCAAAATCTCCGTATGTGACTGGGATCCCCGCACTCATAATAACTCTTTGGTGCGATGGCCTGATGACTAAGTGTCTGGACCTGGGGACCTGAATACCCACTGGAAGGACCCTGAATAGCTGGTGTGCGATAAGAACTCTCTGGTATAGCACTGAGATAGGGTCTCACTGGAGCACCTCGAGGAGGTGGTGGTGCTGGATATGGGGGCCTGCTGGACTGCTCTCTCACGAACTGACCTCTGCCCCCATATGGAGCACCTCTGAACTCTCCAGAATACCTGAACCGCTTATCTCTCGTAAACTGTTCTCGGCTGCGCTGACGTACACCCTCAATCCTGCGGGTTATTTCTATGACTAACTCATAAGAAGTTCCCATCTCAATCTCTCGAGCTATAGTGGCCTGAATTCTAGTATGTAAACCCGCAACAAACCTCCGCACTCTCTTCGCCTCATTAGGGAGTATCATAAGTGCATGGCGAGATAATTCAGAAAACCTTGCCTCATAATCGGTCACTGACATCTGACCCTGCCAGAGCTTCTCAAACTGAAACCACAACTCTTCCCTATGAGAGGGTGGAATATACCTATCCAGGAAAATACGGGTGAACATGTCCCAAGTCATGGGAGGAGAATCTGCTGGTCTGCCAAGAACATAAGACTGCCACCATCTTCGGGCTCTGCCCTCTAGTTGAAAAGTAGCAAGGTCTACCCCATGAGACTCCAATATCCTCATGTTGACAATCTATCCTTGCACTGATAAATGAAATCCCGGGGATCCTCATGTCGCTCACCCCCAAAGACAGGAGGATGTAGTCTAGTCCATCCGTCTAATAGTTTCTGAGGATCAGCGGCTGCAACTGGCCTGGGCTCAGGTGTAGCTGATCCACTGGCAGGCTCCACCCACGGGTAGTGCACCCTGGGTCTGATATACAGCAGCTGCCTATCCATGAGCCTGTGCGGTAGGGGTCTGTGCTCCCCCGCCCGCCTGAGATGTGGCTGGGTCTGCCGGAAATAAACCGACCTGAGTTATATTGTCCATGAACCGCAACATACGACCGATAACATCTTGGAATCCCGGTGCAGATGTGAAATCCACCGGAGCTGGCTCTGCCACAGGCACCTCACCTTGCTCCTCAATAATGGGATTCTCTACTGGACCCACTGGGGGCATAACTGGAACAGTCTTGGGACGTCCTCGCCCTCTACCATGGGCTGGAGACCTCCCTCGGCCTCAGCCTCTATCAAGTGGGGGAGTAGCTCTTCCCTGGTCTGGAACCTCATTAGAGCGTGTTCTCACCATCTATGAGAGAATAAGAGAATGATATTTAGTACTACATCAATTGCACGATGGAATATGAAGAAAGGTAGTTTCCTAACACCCTATAGCCTCTCGAAGATAAGTACAGACGTCTTCGTACCGATCCGCAAGACTCTATTATGCCTGCTCATAACTTGTGAGACCTACGTGAACCTAGTGCTCTGATACCATATTGTCACGACCCAATTTCACCTATAGGTCATGATGGCGCCCAACACTACTGCTAGGCAAGCCAACAAATAAATTAAAACCATATTCAATTTTTTAAAAATTAACCGTGTAATTAAACTCTTCTTACTAGCAAGAAATTAGTAAATTAAAACAACTAAGAAGCAAATTTAAATCCAAACATTTTACTAGTGTGTGTGCCAAGACCTGGTGTCACAAGCGTATGAGCATCTATTAGATTTTACAAAACTCTAAATACTGTCTGAAATAAAATAGACAGAATGTAAATATAAGAAGAGACACTGGTAGCTGCAGAACGGCTCAGAAAGGCAGCTTACCACTATGCCCCTGGATAACGTGGGTGTAAGATGATAGGTCCCCCACTAGTACTTGCCTCAAGTCCTGCACAAAAAGTGCAGCAAGTATAGTATGAGTACGTAAACAACGTGTACACAGTAAGTATCAAGCCTAATCTCGAAGCGGTAGAGACGAGAGGGTCGACTTTGACACTCACTAAGAGTCAACAATATTAAATAGAATAAAACAGAATTTATTTAACTCAGCATGATTCACAAAGTCAACAATAATATTATTTAATCAGCAGAAATAATTAAATTCCCTCAAATGCAACAATTCTCAATATATTAATTAAATTCCTTCAATTCCAATAAAATTTCCAATTTATCAATTAGCCTCATTTATAGGAATAACAATAATTCCTTAACAAGCAGAGAACATAATTCTTTAAATTCCAGAGATTTTCTATTTATTAGTTAGCTTCACAAGCTGCAATAAACTATCAAAGAATCGTGTAATTATTTTTTTATCAGGCATGATTTCTGTTGAGGTCGTACGACCCGATTCAGAGTATCGTGTACACTGCCGAGGGACGCGCGACACGATCCATAGATGCATCTATCATGCCGAGGCGTTCGGCCTGCTCCACAAGAAAGAAGGACATTTTCTTATGTACCTCTAAAATGAGAGTATATTTATTATAAAATAAATTCAGGAGGAAGAACAATTTCTCTTAATAAATAATTAATTTAAATAGAAAATCAAGTATATGACATTTCCATCCTTTAATATTTTTATCTAACAATTCACTATATATATATATATATATATATATATATATAGTAGCTACGCACTGACTCTCATCACCTCATGCGTACGTAGCCCCCACAATTAGCAACAATTATTACTTTAATTACCTATGGAGTGATTTCTCCCTCATAAGATTAGACAAGAGACTTACCTCAATTTGCTCCAATTTAATCCACTAGAAGGCCTTTTCCTCGATTATCCAACTTTGATTGGCTCGAATCTAACCAAAAATAATTTGTTACAATCACTAAAATTTATAGGAATCAATTCTATAAGAAAATACTATATTTTTCAATAAAAGTCTGAAATTAATTTAAAAATCGTTCATGGGACCCACGTCTCAGAATCCGGCAAAAGTACGAAATATCAACGCCCACTCAACCACGAGTCTATCCATACCAAAATTACTAAATTCCGATAATAATTCGGCCCTCAAATCCTCAAATCTATCCAAGAGAGTTTTTAAACTTTTTTCAACTCAATTCACCAATTAAATGATAAAAACAGTGATGGATTTGGGTAATATAACCAATATTAAGTTAAGAACACTTACCTCATTTTTTTCTCAGAAAATCTCCCAAAAATCGTCCAAATCCGAGCTCAAAATCGTTAAAAGTGGAAGATGAGACGAAGTCCCATTTTTAGAACTTAAACTTTCTGCCCGGTGATTTCTTCTACACGACCGCGAACTTCCTCACGCGATCGCGTAGCACAAATTTTACTGCCCAGAAGATAACCCTACGCGGTCGCGAAAAATCCCACGCTATCGCGAAGCACATTCTCCGCAAGCCTATGCGATCTCGAGCCTCCTCACGCGATCACGAAGCATTAAGCGCGTGGCCCAGCTCCTCCCCAGGTTCCCCTACGCGATCACAAACAATGACACACGATCGCGATGTACAAGCTGGCCTAACCTACGCAATTGCAAACGTGCCCACACGATCGCATAGAACAAATTTCCAGCTGCCCAAAATAAATCTACGCGATCGCAACCCCATTCACGCGATCGCGTATAACAAATCCACCTCTGTCCAAATAACTCTACGCGATCGCAGACCAACTTACGCGATCGCGTATAAGAAAATCAGAAGAAAAATACCAGCAGCCTCCTAAAGGCCAAAAGTGATACGTTAGTCGTCCGAAACTCACCCGAGCCCCTCAGGACCTCAACCAAATATACCAGCAGGTCCCAATACATCATTCTAACTTAGTAGAACCTTCAAATCACTTGAAACAATGCTAAAGCTATGAATTATCCTCCAATTCAAGCTTAATGCAACTTAAGATTTTCAACTTCTACATTAGGTACCGAACCCTATCAAATCAAGTCCGATTGATCTCAAATTTTGCACACAAGTCATAAATTACATAACGGAGCTATGAAAATTTTTGGAACTGGATTCTGACCCCGATAACAAAAAGTCAACTCCCCGATCAAACTTCCTAACCTATATTTTTGTTTTAGCCATTTCAAGTCTAATTTAACTACGGACTTCCAAATATAATTTCGAACATGCTCCTAAGTCCAAAATCACCATACGGAGCTGTTGGAATCGTCAAAATTCTATTCCGGGGTCATTTTCTCAAAATGTTGACCGAAGTCAAACTTGGCCTTTTAAAGCCAACTTAAGGAACCAAGTGTTCCGATTTCAACACAAACACTTCTAAATCCCGAACCAACCATTCACGCAAGTCATAAATCATTAAAAGTACATATAAAAAGTTTTATTTTAGGGAACGAGGTTCTAAAAGTCAATATGACCGGTTGGGTCATTACACACGTTTAGTCGAATTACCTGCTTTCTTGATTCCATATTCCTTATTTAACTGTGGGATTCTTTACTTGAAATTGCTATCCTTGAAATATCGTTGTTTCATTTGTTATGTTTTGGTTTTCGTGATTATTGGTGAGATGATTGTTTGGTTGTTGCACGAGGTTTCTGTCGTGTGGTTGTTATTGTTTGCACGAGGTTTCTGACGTACCATTGTGATTATTGATACGCATGCGGTGGTATAAGGTCTGGGTGTTGAAACGCATGCGTTGAGATAAGGTGGGCTTGATATGCGTGGCTAGTAGGGAAACTACTAGAAGTCATGCGGTGTGATAAGGTTGGCTAAAACGCGGGATGCTATTTCGAAAAAATAATTTTTCAAAACAAAATATAAAGGCTCCCGCGGTAATATAAGGAAAGATTGTGAGATATTTACTTTTGGGACTACGAGGCGGTACCTCGGGAGTGCCCCTGTTGATTTCCTCTATTTGCTGTATTGGTTGTTGTTGTCTTTCTTTAACTTGTAAGCTTTTTGCTTTTCTTTCATATTGTATTTGTCTTTCTTTGATTCCGTGTTCTTACCTTTCGTAAATTCTCATTGTTTCACTTCTCTGTCATTTCCTGACCTCGTCACTACTCTACCAAAGTTAGGCTTGGCACTTACTGGGTACCGTTGTGGTGTACTCATACTACGCTTCTGCACATCTTTTTGTGCAGATCTAGGTGTTTCCTACCAGACCATGTACCAGTGAGCTAGTTTGTACGTGGAGACTTCAAGGTGCATCTGCCAGCGTCCGTAGACCTCGGAGTCCCCCTGTGTCTTTATTATGTTATTTCCTTATCCTCATTACACTCTGATGTATAGGGATATTTAGTATTTCCCTTTAGATCTTGTGACTTATATCTACCGGGTTTTGGGAGTTGTTATACTTGAGTTGCAGATTTTATTTATTACCGTTGTTGACGTTTGAGTTGTTTCTTAATATTTCAGTTATTCCGCATACTTGTTAGGCTTACCTAGTGTCTAAGATTAAGTGCCGTCACGATATCCTACGGAGGAAAATTTGGGTCGTGACACGATCCTGACAGTTGGAATAGAAGAAATATGAACGAAATGGATAAAGATCACAAATAGGGAAGGGAAATCGACATTGAACGTGATTACAAGAAATCCTCAGTCATTAATGTTGTCGTTACAATCGTATATAGTAACGGGTAATCAAGACAATTAATGTCATTAACAAGCCAGAATTAAGTAGGTAAGGGCCAGGTCCTCATTTGTAATGGTATCTGAATTTTAATCAAATATATGCAATTATTCATTTGCTTTAATTGAAAGGTTCTAACCGCAATTCTAGGAAAGTTTATCAATCTGTCTTAAGTTTTATTTCCTTGTCTATTATTTTCATTACTCTTTTATTCTTCAAATTACCATTTGGTTATCAGTAACGCGATTTCTTCTTGATATTGACTTTGACTGAGAAATCTACTTTTGGGTTAAACACACGACCCAAATTCCACCATATGGGTCGTGATGACACCTAGTTCCTAAGACTAGGTAAGCCTATTACATAACGATATCAATCAAAATATAACAATTTCATATTTAATAAAACTACAAAATGCAACAATACAATCCGAACAGAAATACAACAATCAATTTTTTAAAACCTGGTAATACTGAATCATAAGATCTACATGGAATACATAACAAATCTCCAAGAGTAAAATATTGGTTGCAATACATAAACAATAGGAACGAAGTAAGAGGGTGACTTCGAGGCCTGCGAACGGAACAACAGGGATACCTTGAATTCTCCAACAAGCTCCGGTACGCCTCCTAATGATCAACTCAATTCGACTTACGTGGATTTGTGTAAAAGCATAGTATGACTGTACACCACAGTCGATACCTAGCAAGTATCAAGACTAACCTTGGTGGATTAGTGACGAAATTCAAGTCATGACACTCACTAGTCAAATAACCTGAACGAGATATCAAAAGAAAACATAACAAATATCAATAACCTCATAGAGCGTGTAACAACAACTCAATGTAGAATAATCTATCCTTACAACAAAATATCAAATGGGAATGGGGCATGTGATAGCATATCAAAATCAACCAACAACTCATAATACACAAGATGTAAGCATTTAAGAAACAAGTATGTGATCAAAACATCAACCCCATTCCAACACATGAACAACATCAAAGAAACACCCCAAAAGTCACATAACATCATCAACGAGCCACCCTTATGTCGCCACATGCATATAATCAATGTAATGCTTCCCTTATATCGCTGTATATACATATAGCCACCCTTATCTCGCCGCATGCACATCACAATGAAACACCTCCATTATGTTGCTGCATGCGCATCTTGCCACCCTTATACTCCACATAATAACAATCAACCCGCACCACATATCCACTGTGCCACAATATCACAAAATAACAATACCCAAAGTCACATAAAAAAATATAGTCTCACAGCTCAACAACAACGTGCACAAGGACATGACAATAATATAAGAGTGCAGGGCATATTTCATATAGCAAACAATCCTAATTCAAGGCATGTTAATAGCCCAAGGTTTAATCCGGTCATAAATCACATATACGCCCGTGTACACACTCGTTACATCGTGTAAACGTTCACAAATATGCAAATTAGACCAAATCCTGAGGGTAATTCCCCCACACAAGATTAGACAAGTTACTTACCTCAATTAAGTCAAATCAATACTCTAAAAATACTTTTACTTAACAATTCACCTCCGCCCCAGCTCAAATCTAGTAAAAAATGACTCAATAATATCAAACAATGCAAAAGAAGTCAATTTTAATCACTACCTGAAAATACCTATTTTCAACTACAAATTCCGACTACAAAAGATTAGTCGTAAATTTTCGCCGCCCCTGGAGAAATCAAATCCAACGGCGCCAGCAAAATCAGCGACGGTGATCTTCATCAGGTAGGTGCGCTCTCTCTTCCAAGTAGCTTGAACGTACAATCTATAATTCGACTGATATATATTGGCTAGTGCTATATCTCCATGCTATGATTTTGCTATGATATTTTTGGATGTTAATTGTGTGATCATGGTCTGGAAATCCTTATTACCTTTATTTCAGGATGAATACCATAGAAGCTTGGACAAATGGCGTCAGACGCAGCCCTCTTCTGATGATGGTACCCCAATCCAATCGTCACCCGATGATATGACTTTAATATGGACATATGTAGCAGGTGGTGTATATCGAAAGGTAGAGTTTACGGGCTTGGAGTACAACCTTTCTCTTTTCGTCCATCACCATTATTGTCGGATGCTCCTACTGCGCGAAATCAGGAAAAAACGGAAGCGATGCGAAAGCAAATTGAGTTGTTGTCGAACCGGTGTGAAATAACAGAAGCTCACATTGTTGGAGTGGATAAATTCATGAAAAAGCACATACCCCACTCTTATGATGATGAAGAGACTGAATCTGATGTGTAGTAGTGTATTATGGTTGATTAATATTCATGGATATTTAGACTTTATGGTAGATTTGAATGTTGTGGTATATATGTTTAGACTTTATTATATTAGTATCGATGAGTATTAGTTAATTAAACTTGATATTGAATATTTAGATTTTAATTAATGCTTTAGTTTGATATTATTGGGTTTGAATGTTTGTTTGTTGAAGTTGGAATTGGAATTGGTTGGATTATTAGGTTGTTTAGTTGGAATTGGTTGGTTGAATTGGTTGTTTATTGTATTGATCAATTGAAAAGTGGTGTGCTAATAAAAAAAATCAGCCCAGTTTTCTAATTACTGTAGTCGGAAAATGTGCCCAAAAATAATAATTTTTCCGACTACAATAGATGGAACAATTACTGAAAATTTCTAGAAAATTCAACATTCCGACTAATGTGGTCGAAAAATTTAAAAAAATGAATAAATAATTATTATTTGTATAATATTCCGACAACAGTAGTCAGAATTATTTTTTAAAATAAATAATTATTTTATTCAATTTTCGACTACTTTAAGTTGGAAAATAGCTCCCTTTTCGAATTTTTGGCAGAATACACTTTCCGACTACAGTAATCGGAAAGTTTTTTCCAATGTACCATTTTCTGACTATGTAAATCGGTCGGAAAGTAATCAAAATACGTACTTTTCGACTATTTTGGTAGTCGAAAAATAGTGAATTTCTAGTAGTGAATTATTAGAGTTGAAATCTTTACCAATTTTTAAAAAGTTAATAAAAGTCAACCCCATGTCTGATCCGTCAAATTCTGAGTCGAGGGAGTAGATCTCAACTAACCATAACCCCACGAGTCCTAATATATGATAAGTTTTCAAAATCGAATCCAAATTGACTCTCAAATCTCAAATTTCTATTTTCAAAACAATTCTCAAATATTCCCTTCAAATTTTATGATTTTGATGCTAAAATCCATAAGAAATCAAGTTATAATATCAAAATGGAGTGAAAATCACTTACCCAATAGCTATATATGAAAATCCTCTCCAAAAATCCCATTTCACCAAGTCTAGGGATAAAAAATGTGATAAAATGAGACTAAGTCCCAAAATTCCAGCTATATGTTCAACTGCAGATTTCTCATTTGCGACCAGAGGTTCGCAAATGCGACCAGAGGTTCGCAAATGCGACCTCCGCAAATGCGACCAAAGGATCGCAAATGTGAAGTCTGCCCAGCCCAAAGAACTTCACAAATGTGAAGCTAACATGCGTCGCAAAAGTGACATAGTGATCGCAAATGCGACCAACCCCTGCCTAGATCCCCATTCGTA
Organism: Nicotiana tabacum; assembly: GCF_000715075.1. NCBI lineage: Eukaryota > Viridiplantae > Streptophyta > Magnoliopsida > Solanales > Solanaceae > Nicotiana > Nicotiana tabacum. Next base: position 42,563,848 of record NC_134096.1, read on the forward strand.
ATTGCGAGTCAGGCTTCACATTATCACCTCCTGCCAACTTCCACAGTTGCGACTGATACCTCGCAAATGCAAACTCGTTCTCGCATTTTCGAGACTTGCAGCACCAGCAAAAACTGAACTACATTCAAAATACTCTGAAACACGTTCGAAACTCATCCGAGACCCCCGAGGATCCATACCAAACATTGACACAAGTCTAGAAACATCAACGGACTCGATCGCGAGCTTAAAATACCGAAATAACGTCTGGAACCACGAATCTAATACCAAAACCCATCGAATTTACAATAAAACTCAAGAACTTCTAATATCACAACCAAGCGTCTGATTCCTACCAAACTAACTCGAAATGATACCAAACTTTGCACACAAGTTTCAAATGATAAAACAGACCTATTCCATGTCCCGAGATCAAAATTCGAACCCGATAGCCACAAAGGCAACCCATGGTCAAACTTAAAAAAAATCTAAACCTTTAAATTGTCAACTTTAAGCAAAAAGATCCAATTAATCCTAGAAAATTCCGAATTCCATTCCGGGCATATGCCTAAGTCCAAAATTACCATACTAACCTATTGGGACCATAAAAAAACCAATTCGAGATCGTTTTCACAAAAGTCAAACCTTGGTCAACACTTCCAACCAAAACAACCAACCATCCCCACAAGTCAAATAATAGTAAATTCACACACGAGAAGCTTCAAAAGGGAAAATGAGGTTCAAATACATAAAACAACAGCTGGGTCGTTACAATTAGCGTTTCTTAACGTTAAACTTTGTAAAATTGAATGCAAAAATTTATTCTACTTGTATTTTGTACCAATTTGACTTGGACTCTACAACTCATTTCCACCAACATTATATATATATATATATATATATATATATATATATATATATATATATATATATATATATATATATATATAATGCATGTCCAACATCAAATACACTTGGAACGAATTTTTGCATGCAAAATGGAGAATAGATGCAAATGTATTTGGATATAGATTAGTCATAAAAGTAATTAGTTTATCGGTCTTGCTGGCGAATTTGGCGAAGCATTTCCCCATCCCCCTTCCAAATAAAAGCATCAACAAGAAAAACATTTTTTTTATTTCAACTATTGTACATTTGTACTAGTAGATTGGGAATTGAAAAGAAATAATGAATTACTTAAACCATAACGGGGAGAGAGATTAAAAGATTTGGGAAGAAAGAGAAAAAAAATTGTTCTAAGTGAGAGAAAAGAGATATAGAGAGAGAGAGTAGAATGTGTTCGTAGAGAGCGAGTGTGTGTGTATTTAGAAATTAGAATGCGTTTCGTTCTTTTTTTTTTTTTTTTTTTTTACTGTGAGATAACTAATTTATTAAGTTAAAATATGAATATGGGCGTCAAGGTACCGATAACCATAAGTTTATCTTTTTTATGTCATTATTAGGTTAGGTTGTCATACAATTTTAAATTCTCAAAAATTAATTTAAATTCCTAAGTCAGTAGTATTAAACATAAATATGATTGAACTAATAATAAGTCAGTATTAAAATAATTGCAACTTGCAAGTCATAATATAGTACTTCTTTGTGTTAACACCTTGCAAGTACACCATAACCATTACCCGTTTGAGAATTTAGATTAGACTGAAAAGTTGCTTTCGTAAGTATGGGTGTTCAATATCGATTTGTTTCGGTTTTTATCAAATCAAACGCAAATTAGCTAGATCAATTTTTAGGTTTCGATTTTCTCAGTTTTGAGCTTTTTTTTTCTACATAAAATATAAATTCAATTTACTTTACAATAATTATGGACAAAATTTTAATAAGTTAATACGTGCTTTTATCCACACAAAAAATAACGTGTTCTTTATCATCCATCTCAATAGCCGATGAAGATGTGAAGATGTGGATATAAATTGAAGAATGGCGGCCTTCGATTCTCACGCGGAGAGTTCCTTCAGGTTAGCAATTTTTTTCGAGAGATTTAATTTTGTAGTTTATTACAATATAATTTTAATCGTATAATTTTGTAGCAATACCAAAATAAACCTGTAAATAAAAGACAAAAAAATTGTAGGATCATTTGTAATATGGCCAAATTTTCATGACATTTGCCATGACATAATATCCATTATAACGAAATTTGTGGATCATGACATTTGCCATGACATAATATCCATTATAAAAAATTTTGTGGATCATGACATTTGCCATGACATAATATCCACTATTAGGTCAAGGATTTCTTGCTATAAATAGAGAAGCTTCTCCTCATTTGCAAACACACCAATTCAAGAGCTTTTCACTCGTCTTTTTTTCTCCTCCTTTATTTCATTATAGAGTATTTTGTAAGAGAGTGAGTGTTGGGAAACACTTGTTTGAACCCTTTCTTTGGAGTGATCTTGTGAGGTTATTCTCTTGGGGTATTTGGGACTAATTAGAGTATTTACTCTAATTTTGTACTCTCTTTTGTACTCTTGTTGGTATAGTAAAATTGCTCCTCTCTGCTTGTGGACGTAGGTCACCTTGACCGAACCACGTTAAATTTGTGTCTTCTTTATCTGCTTTAATTGCCGTTAGTATTAACTTGCATTGTCTTTGTTATTGTCATTATAATGTTGTTTGGTTAAATTTCACACTACCCGGTAACCCGATCCTAACAAATTGGTAACAGAGCCAGATCTAACCGGGTTAGTTTAAATAGCCAAAATGACTCTAACAAAGTCTTATGTTAAAAAAATTGACCGAAGTGCAAACTTCGAAATGTGACAATTAAAGATGGAAGCTATCCTAATTCAGGATGGCTTAGATTTGGCACTGCAAGGAAAGGAGAAGATACCGGATAAAATGACGGACGAGGAGTTTACCGTCATAGACAAAAAAGCAAAAGCAGGTATTATTTTAAATCTTTCAAACGAGGTTTTACGTGAAGTTGCAGCAGAAAGCTCAGCCAAAGGCATATGGGAAAAGCTTAAAACCCTATATATGAAAAGAACAGTAGAAAATAGGCTTTACATAAAGCAAAAACTCTACACTTTCTAGGCGAGGAGGGAAATTTATAATAAATAGCCCCAGAAAAAACTACAAACTAGTCAAAGGACAGCCTGCCTTATTCTTCTCCCGTTCGGGACCTTCACGACAAGGAAGGAATAAAGAAAATAAGACTAGTCGTACGAAGGCAGAAAGGAGGGGAAGGTCACCCGAGAGGTTCGACCCAGTATCAAATACTGGTAATAATATCAGCAAACGAACGTTCTCTTGTGCTTCCAGACATGCTGAGCTCCACATATTCTTGTACAGTCAAAGAAGATCTATTCTGTAAAAGATGAGATAAGTAAATGACAATTCACTGAAATTTCATCTTTGTGAGATTTTTCGTATGGCTGAAGGTACCTCTATACTTACACATCTTGATACTTTTGATTCTCTTCTTATGGATTTAAGTAACATAGATGCTGAAATCAAAGATGAGGATCAAGCTGTGTTATTGCTTGTTTTCTTACCCAGTCGTTTAAACATATAAGATATACTATACTTTATGGAAAGGATAATATCTCTTATAAAGATATCAAATCTATTTTGAAATCAAAAGAACAAATAGATAAGAGATATTACCGAGGAAACTACTGGGAACCAAGGGGAAGGCTTATTCATAAAAGGTAGATCCAATAAGAAAGATTCAAGTAGTGAGAAACCTAAATCAAGGTCAAAATCCAGATACAGAAATGTCATGTGCAAATATTGTCATAAGAAAGGTTACATTATTTCTGAATGCTTTAAATTGAAAAATAAAGAAAAGCATACAGAAAAGAAAAATGAGCACAAAAATACCGACACTGCCGAAGCAAGTGTAGCTGCTGATGAGACTGAGGGAACTATTTTTTTAGCAACTAATAATAGTTTCAAATCTAACAATGAGTGGATTTTAGATTCGGGTTGTTCTTATTATATGTGTCCCAGTCGGGATTTATTTACCACATATGAATCTATTGGAGGTGGAGTTGTCTTGATGGGCAACAATGCTGCCTGCAAAGTTATTGGAAAAGGTACAGTCCGAATCAAAATGCACGATGGTGTGGTGAGAACTCTCACCAATGTTAGACATGTTCCTGACTTGAAGAAAAATCTCATCTCTTTGGGCACTCTAGAATCTCTTGGGTGCAAGTACACAGGTGAAGGTGGAGTTCTAAAAATTTCTCATGGTGCTCTTGTGATCATGAAAGCACACAGATCTGGTACGTTGTATACTCTTTTGGGATCTACTGTTACAGGTGTTGCTGCAGTTTCAATATCAGATAAATCATATTCTGACATCACCAAATTGTGGTATATGCGATTGGGGCATATGAGTGAAAAAAGTCTTTCCATCCTCAGCAAAAGAGGTCTCTTATGTGGCCAAAGTACTAGAAATATGGAGTTCTGTGAACATTGTGTGTTCGGGAAGCAGAAAAGAGTCAGCTTCAAATCTCCAGCGATTCATAGAAAGAAAGGTACTTTGGATTACATTTATTCAGATCTTTGGGGTCCTTCACGTACCCCATCAAAAGGTGGTGCCAGGTATATGTTAACTTTCATTGATGATTATTCAAGGAAAGTTTGGGTTTATTTCCTGAAAAATAAAAGTGATATTTTCTTAAATTTCAAACAATGGAAACTTTTGATTGAGAAGCAAATAGGAAAACAGGTTAAGCGGCTTAGAACAGATAATGACTTGAAATTTTGTAATGATGAATTCAACAAATTTTGCAAGAATGAAGGAATTGCTCGACATCGTACTGTGAGAATGACACCTCAGCAAAATGATGTGGCAGAAAGGATGAATAGAACTCTTTTGGAAATGGCTCATTGCATGATTTCAAATGCTGGGTTGACAAATGCCTTTTGGGGCAGAAGCTATCTCTACAGCTTGTTATATTGTTAACCGAGTTCCATCTGCACCTTTGAACTTTAAGACACCAGAGAAAATGTGGTCAAGTACTCCTGCTAATTATTCTGATTTAAAGATATTTGGTTTCCCTATATACATGCATGTAAATGATGAAAAATTAGAGCCAAGGGCTAAAAAGTGTATTTTCCTTGGGTATGCATCTGGGGTGAAAGGATATCGACTATGGTATCCTGATCCCACGGCACCAAAATTTATAATTAGCAAAGATATAACCTTTGATGAATCCTCTATGTTACATTCTAGAAAAGAGTCTTCTAGTTCTTATAATACAGATAAAGGAAAGAGTACACAGAACCAGGTGGAGATGGAGATTGGCATTCCTTCTGAGCCAAGCTCATCAACTTTGGAGTAAAATACAGTTGAAACTCCTGAAGTTGAGACATAAGCTGAAATTCCTGAAGTTGAGACTCCTGAAGTTGAACCAGAAGAAGAGGAGTATTCTATAGCCAAACATAGACCAAGAAGAGAAGGTAAACAACCATTAAGGTTTGGTGATTATGTTGCATTTGCTTTTTCAGCTGCACAGGAAACTAAAGAAATTGGAGAACTGTCAAAATATTCAGAAGCAGTTTCTGGTGCTGACTCAGCCCAGTGGCTGATTGCAATGAATGAAGAAATTGAGTCTCTCCACAAGAATGGTACTTGGTCTCTTGTGAAGCCGCCATCGGGAAAAAGAATTATTGGTTGTAAATGGGTCTTCAAGAAAAAGGATGGCATTTCAGGGGTTGAAGGTGCGAGGTATAAGGCACGATTAGTTGCAAAGGGCTATAGTAGGTACAAAGAGTTGATTTTAATGATATTTTCTCACTTGTTATTAAACATAGGTCTATCCGTGTCTTGCTTGCCTTTGTTGCCATGTATGATTTGGAATTAGAACAACTTGATGTTAAGAAAGCTTTCTTACATGGCGAACTTGAGGAACAAATATACATGCATCAACCCGAAGAATTTGAAGTTGAAGGAAAAAAAGATCATGTTTGCTTGTTGAAGAAATCCTTGTACAGATTAAAACAGTCTCCAAGATAATGGTATAAAATGTTTGATTCCTTTATGTTGGGTCATGGTTATTCGAGGAGCATGTATGATAGTTGTGTTTACTTCCGGAAGTTAAATGATGGTTCATTTGTGTACCTATTATTATATGTTGATGACATGCTCATTGTTTCCAAGGATTTAACAGAAATTCACAACTTGAAAAGTCAGTTGAAAAGTGAATTTGAGATGAAAGATTTGTGAGCAGCTAAGAAAATCCTTGGCATGGAGATCAAAAGAGATCAAAAGAGATCAAAAAGCCAACAGGCTATTTCTGACCCAGAAGAAGTACTTGGAGAAAGTCTTGGAGAGGTTTGGCATGAAAGATGCTAAAACAGTTAGTACCCTTCTTGCTTCTCATTTTAAGTTATCAGCTGCTCAGCCCCCGCAGTCAGAGGAAGAAGAGAGGTACATGGCACAAGTTCCTTATTGCAGTGCAGTCAGCAGTATTATATATGCAATGGTTTGTACACGTCCAGACATTTCACAAGCAGTGAGCGTGGTAAGCCGGTATATGGCTTGCCCTGGTAAAGCACATTAGTATGCTGTGAAATGGATTCTCACATACTTGCGAGGTACTTCAAACACATGTTTGGAGTTTGTAATAAATACTAACGCTTTAGTTGGTTTTGTAGACTCAGATTATGCAGGTGATCTTGACAAAAGAAGATCACTGACAGGCTATGTATTTTTCATCTGTGGTTGTGCTATTAGTTGAAAGCTACATTACAACATGTTGTAGCTTTATCTACTACCGAAGCAGAATATATGGCAGTGACCGAGGCGATCAATGAAGCTTTATGGTTGAAGGGTCTATTTGCGGAACTCAGTTTACACCAAGGTGGTATTACCATTTTCATTGATAGTCAAAGTACCATTCACTTGACTAAAGATCAAATGTATCATGAGAGGACGAAGCACATTGATATAAAGTATCATTTCATCCGAGAAACCATTGCTAAAGGAAAAGTCTCTGTTCAGAAGATCAACACTAGAGACAATCCTGCTGACATGTTCATAAAACCTCTTCCAGTGTCCAAGTTCAAACTTTGCTTGAACTTGATTGGCATTTATGAAGAATTATTTTGCCCATTGGGATTTTTGCAAAGAAGATGGAGCAAATTTACTATATATAAGTTGAAATTAGGCCAAGGTGGAGATTTATAATATGGCCAAATTTTCATGACATTTGCCATGACATAATATCCATTATAACAAAATTTGTGGATCATGACATTTTTCATGACATAATATCCACTATTAGGTCAAGGATTTCTTGCTATAAATAGAGGAGCTCCTCATTTGCAAACACAATAATTCAAGAGCTTTTCACTCTTATCTTTCTTTTTCCTCCTTTATTTCATTATAGAGTATTTTGTAAGAGAGTAAGTGTTGGGAAATACTTGTGTGAACCCTTTCTTTGGAGTAATCTTGTGAGGTTATTCTCTTGGAGTATTTGGGAATAATTAGAGTATTTACTCTAATTTTGTACTCTTTTTTGTACTCTTGTTGGTATAGTAAAATTGCTCCTCTCCGCTTGTGGACGTAGGTCACCTTGCCGAACCACGTTAAATTTGTGTCTTCTTTATCTTCTTAAATTGCCGTTATTATCAACTTGAATTGTCTTTATAATTATCATTATAACGTTGTTTTGCTAAATTTTGCACTACCCGGTAACCCGATCCTAACATCATTTGCTTCTTTTTAAATTGAAAGCCAACATATTAGTTTTTTTTCTTGAACATATTAGATCATTTCATCAAATTTATCATACATGCGGGTGAGACAACAAAGGAAATGATACCAGGTAGCCACTTTTAAGCATGCTATTTAAAATATATTCACAATTTATGATATAGTTAAAAATTAGCCAATTCGCTCAAATTTCAGGACACGACGAACTGAAGTTTAAACCTCAAGGTTCAAATTAACTTCATAATATCGTGTCCTAAAGTTCGAAAATTATGTCCAAAAATTCAAATCTTATGTCCTGATATTTTAAATTAGCAATTTAAAAATTCAGGATACTTAGTCTTGAATTTCCAAATCAGCAATTCAGAAATGTATCACATAAGTCCTGAATTTCAAATTAAAAGCTCAAAAATTTAGGATATTTAGTCCTGAAGTTTGGACGAATTGACTAATCTTTAAATACATTATAAATTATGGATATATTTTAAATAGAAAGCTTAAAAGTGGCTACTGGTGCACTTCACACACGACAACAAATAATTATAAATAAATCAATGGTAGTTGTAGTGTTCAAGGTTCGAGTTTGGGACGGTTTCACCTAAAAAGAAATTATAGAAATTAAATCGAGCTTTTCAAATGCTGGAATCAAACCAAATCATTTAAGTTATTTTTTATCAGTTTGATTTTTTTTATTTTGTTAATTTTTTTTAAAACAATATGAGACATACCCTGTCAAACACACTCCGACAATTATATTCCAACATAATACTATCAAATCAATTGCTATTTGAGAAAATATATCATTTACCAAGATATCTTGATAATAATTGAATTATATAGTGATGAATAATCTTAAAACTCAATTAAAGACAAGTTATTTTGAAAATCAAATAAATTCTGGGACTTAGCAATTAAAATCTACCAATAAAACTAGAATATAAAGGGAAAAAACTAGATTACTATGAAGGCAAAAAATTAGACAACAAATTAGGGCTGTCTAATGGTACGGTATTACAGGTACCAGTACCGTACCGTACCAGACAGTACCATTCTGAAGGTTGGGTAGGTATAGGGGATTTGGGGTGGAGGATAATGGTAATGGTAGGGTACCCAATTTAGTACCCCTATTACCGGTACAAGATGTACCCTTAAGGTACCGTACCGGTACCAGACCTGTACCGGTACCCAATGATATTATTATCATTATTTTTTTAAATATAGTCATTTTTGTGTCATTGGTGTAACGACCCAGTCAGTCGTTTTAAGCATTTGCATTCTGTTCAGCTGTTTGAAGTCATGAGTAACTTCATATGATGCAGTATGACTTGCGTGTATCGCTGGTTTTGGTTTTAAGATGTTTCGAGATTGATTTAGAAAAATAATTCTCAACTAGAAAGCTTTAAGTTGGAAGAGTTGATCAAGTTTGACATTTGTATATTTGACTTCGGAATGGAGTTTTGATGGTTCTGTTAGGTCCGGAAGGCGATATTGGACTTAGGTGTATGCCCGAATTCGCATTTGGGCGCTTCTAGAAGGTTTCGGCACTATTTGGTGAGAGTTGGCAATTTGAAGATTTGGAATATTCATAAGTTTGATCGGGAGTTGACTTTGATAATATCGGGTTCGGATTTTGGTTCCGAGAATTGGAATAGCTTCGTTATGTCATTTGGGACTTGTGTGCAAAATTTGAGGTCATTCCAGGTAATTTGATATGGTTCGGCACGAGTTTTGGAAGTTGAAAGTTTAAAAGTTCATTAAGTTCAATTTGAGGTACGATTCATGATTTTGATGTTGTTATGCATGATTTGAGGCCTCGAGTAAGTCCGTGTTATGTAATGGGACTTATTGGTATGTTCGGACCTAGAGGATCGGGTGAGTTTTGGGTTGCTTTCGGACCATGTCTTCTCATTTTGAATTGTTGGTTTTTACTAATAGAATCACACTCGCGTGAGAGTCATCGCGATCACGAATAAGGATTTGAACTGGGCTGTTTTATCTCTTCGCATTCCCCAGTGTTGAGTCACATTCGCGGTGTATGTGGGACTTAAGCTTCACGTTTGCTTTTGGATAGTCGGGTTCGTGATGGTGAGCTGGGAGCTGGAGCAATCTTTTTCGCGTCTGCGAGACGTGGGCCACATTCGCGTTGAGTGGCATCTTTGGGCATCGCGTTCGTGTGGGAAGTATCGCGAACACGTAAGGCATTTTTGGTGGCAGTTCATTTTTTTCATCGCGAACACGATGTTTTTTCCGTGTTCGCGAAGGGTTCGCCTAGGCAGTGCTTATAATTACTCTACTTCGAAGATTTTAGACATTTTATCATATTTTGAGCTATGAAACTCGGATTTGGGCGATGTTTGAGCCGATTTTCACCACATGGAATAAGGTAAGTGTTTTCTACTTGGTAGTGATTTTATTATGTGATTCAATCTTCATTTTTGGCATTTGATTAATGATTTCAAAAGAGGAAATGAGAGTTTTTGTCTAAACTTTCCTAAACTGAATTTTCGAGTTTTGAATACCGATTGAGAGTCGAATTTGAGTGAAATTAGTATAGTTGGACTCGTAATTGAATGGATTATCGGATTTTGTGAGTTTTGTCGGGTTCCGAGGTACGTGCCCAGGTTTGTCGTTTTGGTTGACTTTGAGCTTTTGATTAAAGATTCAACCTTTATTGATTGGGATTGTTTCCTTTGGCATTATTTGATGTTTTTAAGTTGCTTTTGGTTAGTTTCGAGCCGTTCGCAGGTTGTTATGCGTGGGATGGCATTTTCTAGAGTATTGTTTGACTTGCTCAGTATTGGATTCGGCTTGTTCGAGGTAAGTAACATATCTAAACTTGAATTTCAGGGTATTTAACCATGGGGACTATGTTATACGAGATGTATTGAGGTGACGCACATGCTAGGTGACGAGCGTGTGGGCGTGCGCCGAGAAAATCATGATGCTAGTTGACTGTGACCAGACTTGTTTTGGTGTTATATCTTGTTACCTCCATGTTCTCCCTACTTGTTTGATTATATGAGCTGTGAATCATGTTAGAAATCATGTTTAGGCTATATGCTTAGTCTGTTGGGACCCACTGAGGTCATCTCTGCTGTTGAGTTATTTGCTTAAATTGTAATTATGTTACACCATGTACGTTCTAAGGTGAAGTAATAAATATGAGACTTGTTAATAATGATTTAATTGAGTTTAAAGTCATAATATTATTATATATGATGTTTGGATATAAAATATAAAGTTTGGGAAAAATTGGATTTAAGTTGCGGAAAAACCGACTAAGAATTTGCCTTGTAATGAAGTTTTTTGATCAATACATTTCGTGTGTTATATGATATATTTTTGGAACATATTATATACCAAATTTAAGTTCTTGGAATGTAGTTTCCAATGCATTTAACCGTTAATTCATACGACATCCGAATAAAAAGATATAAACATTGGAAGAAGGGTCAACGCTAGGGTGCCAAGTAAACCTTTTTAACTTTTCAACAAAATGGATATTTGTATCCCTTATGTCGTCTCTTTCTTCATTTTTTCAGAAACCACGATCAAATAAGACCCATAAACTTACCCTTAAGCTCTCTACAAGTGTTTCAAAGAAGATTAATATCCCGGGTACGAAATCAAGAAACGATAACATTAGAACGATCCCTACGACGTAAGTATCGCTATATCGCCTCTCTTTTTTCTTTGTAGTTTGAGTTTTGGAAGGTATTTAATATCTAAGAAAATGCCTAATTTATTTATTTAAGATTTTAAATATCAAGGAAGGTTGATAAATTCGTTTCCTAATAGTTAGAACTAAGGGGTGGTGATCGGAAGCCATGAGCTTGAGTTATTCAAATTATAGTGGACTGTTTGGTGTTATTTTTGGGCTGTATATTTTGCTAATGTTTAATGGAGTTTTGGAGGAGAAATTGTGTGGATAAACACCACATAATGAAAAAAATGGTGGATTAGTCGTTCTTTGTAACATTTTCGGAGTGTTTGACACTACTATAGTTGTCGTTTTGGGAATGAAGTGATTGGGGTGTGTTGGGATGTTGTAAGCTAAATATAACATGGATTGCTACTTAAATCCACTATAGGAGGCAACTATATTGTGTTTTTCATGTGCTTAAGGTTATCTTGATGTTGATTAAGTTAAATAGATGGGCTAGACATGAACTAGTGAATAAAGTTGCTAATTGAGGATAGTTGGAGTTGTGGATTATTTGTTTTGTTATAAATATATGGTATAAGGCTGGAATCATTGATGAATGACTTCATTATCATGTTAATTATACTGTTGAGTTAAATTAAGAAGTCTATAATGAGTGATATAGGGTATACAGGTTTCAATCGGAGCTTGGCCCTCGTCGTGAAGTAGTTGTGACTTGTTGTTGTTATATGGTGTCTTGTTATTGATAATCATGTATTGTTGGATTGATCTGGTCAATGTTGTTAGTATATGGTATTTTAGGAGGCTCTTGTTATAGGGGAGATGTTGCTCAAATTTACATAAGCGAGCTACTAGTTTAAGTTGCAGACTTAGCCTTTACTCAACACTGATTTTGAATCTCTTTATGCTATGGTATATTGAGTTGAGTTGTTTCAAGAATTACTTGTAAGGTATTAAGGACTCAATGAAGTTAAGGTATATTAAGGCTATCCCTTATTTCCTTTTGACATGATCCATATGAAGCAATGAAACTAGCAAGTACTCAACTTTCACAAATGATTTTATTCTTAGAAGTACTAGGAGTGCCTATATTCTTGATTCCCCATGTGTCCTATTATTATATCATTTGTTCATGGGTCTCAGAAAATACATAAGTTGATAAAGTTTATTTCATGATATTAACCGAAGGCATATTGATCTAATGACATTCCGGGACATCTTATTGACTTACTTTATTATGCATTGCATTCATTTATACATGTATATTGACCCATGACCATATGGAGTTATATACGCGTATAGTATATGTATATGGAGTATGGGGAAAGTTTATGGTGTTATATATGCACCACCACCTGATCAGCTGGTCTACGTTGATGATTTCGTCCATAGAGGCCGAGATGATATGATGAGATGCCCTTAGAGGCTTAATGATGTTATGTACGCACATACATATGCATAATGTGACATTTATACACATATTCATGAAATTATAAATGTTTCATGATTCACAGAGCTATTCAGACTTACAGGTTGAGTTCTTTACTCCCTGTTTCTTTTATGTCTTTTATATACTGCTTTTTTGCCTTACATACTCGGTACTTTATTTGTACTGATGTCCTTTTTGCCTGAGGATGATGTGTTTCATGTCCCTAGGTCCCGATAGACAGGTTGAGAGTCCTCCTAATAGGCTATCAGCTCAGCGGAAGGTGTTGGTGCACTCCACTTACTCCGGAGTTCCTATTTCGTCAGTATAATTTGGACATGTATTGATTGGTATGGCGGGCCCTGTCCCGACCTTTATGACGTTTATTTACTATTAGAGGCTTGTAGACATATGTCATGTATATAGATGATTGTTTAGCCTTGTCGGCCTATGTTTTGAGTGTACAAATGATCATGTTGGCCTTATAGGCCCGTATGTCACATGTATAAGTTTGTATTCCATGTTGGGTCGTCCTATATCGGGTATTCCCTTATATTTTATTCTGGTTATATCATGACGGCCCTTCTGGCCCATTTATCCATGATGGTATAATAATAAAGATACGTTACGTTGGTGCTCGGTTAGGTAAGGCACCAGGTGCCCGTCGCGCCCATCAGTTTGGGTCGTGACAAATTATATACTCAGTCATATTCATTCATTTACATATCATAGCTCAGTCTCTGTTATCATTTGTTGTTACATCATGTTATCATTGTTTGGGTTGATTGGCATGAGATTTGTGAGCCCGAGAGACTGGAGAGATTGATAACTGAGTTGGGTCATGCGGGTCGGGTTATGAGTAGCATTTATGATATCGAGCTTCATTCCACAACAGGCTTTATTGACTCATTATGGGATTGGGTTGTATGCCGCAGCATGCCATGTTGTCTTATATTAGCTCTTGGGCATGATCTGCCCCTCCAGAGTCTAACATACCGGCAGTGAGCGCATGTATCGAGTGTTGAGTGATCGAGTGTACCGAGCAATTAAGTGTTTAGAGTGACCGAGTATGCCGAGTGATTGAGTGTACCGAGTGATCGAGTGTGCCGAGTGATTGAGTGTGAGATAGTAAGATTGAGTACTCTGAGAGTGCAAGTACATGAGTTTATCACTGTGATGCATTATATATGACAAGCATACTTGGCATGTAGGCATAAGCATGTAGGCATAAAGATGCATTTTCTCATGCTATACGGTGTTGTGACATTCATGACTTCATATGCACATTGACATGTAGGCATAGATGTACATTCCTCATGCTATATGAGAATGAAATATCTTATCTGTTGCTGAAAGATTTTGGAAAAAATTACAGTTTTCTGATATATTCATATTTTGGTGATATCAGTGAAAGATTTGGGTTTTACTGTTATACCTGAAAAGTATGCCTGCTTTCTGTATTTGTGAACGAGCTGAGCATAATAACTTTGAGTTATTACTTGCACTGTTTTATTATATTGTTATGAGTTGTTCTTGGCCTTTGGTGTTGGACTTTGGCCTTCTCCCGAGCTTGACACTGCTTTCAACCTAAGGTTAGATTTGTTACTTATGGAGTACATGAGGTCGGTGGTACTCGTACTACACTTCTGCACCTTGCGTGCAAAGTTTTGGAGCTGATGTTGCTGCATATGGCGGGAGCTGGCATTGAAGATGTACCTCTTGTTCTTGGTAGCTTTAGATTTATAAATCTGTTTATGTTCATTTTGAATAGATTATGTAGTTATTTCATACTAGGTTTGTAAACTCTAAGTCTTAGAAGCTCATGATTTGTACTACTAGTCATTGGGTTGTTGTATAAACGTTCAGCTATTTCATCATTTTTTCTCTAGTAAATCTCATATAAATTGGATTGTTGTTAATTGGTTTACCTAGCGGGTTGAGTTATGTGCCATCACGACTAGCTGGATTTTGGATCGTGACAACTTAGTATTAGAGCCCTAGGTTCATAGGTTCTATGTGTCATGAGCAAATGTCTAGTAGAGTCTTGCGGATCGGTATGATGACGTCCATACCTATCTTTGAGAGGCTACATGGCATCTAGGATAAACTTCCCATATTTCTTTCCTTATCGTGCTACATTGATTCAACTTGAAGTGTATCTCTTTGAATTCCTTCCATTCACTCATATGTGTATGTGAGCATTTGGTATTAGCGGTGCATCGACGGCCTGCGATTCCATGGATGATGTGCGAGATGCATTTTTTTAGTTTTGGTGATTGGCCAGTCTGGAGGACTTGAGGCCATGTTTAGGCTGTAGCTTAGGCTCGGTAGTTTCAGTTGTGAGTGCATATGCTTTTGGACTTATAAGTCCAGTAGTGTCCCTATGAGTAAAATTTATGGCTCGGTGAGTGGTTGGATGGCTATATGATGAGTATGATGTGACTGCGGGATGTGTTTAGATGGTTTGAATGTGACGAGAAGAGTTTACTTGAGATGTGAAAAGGACTATTGGATGCTCGATTTCTTTGTATGTGTTACGCAATCATAAGTTATAAGGGTTTTGAGAGATCCTTTCATGTCATTTGTGGAACGATGTAGATTCTCATGGCTTGTTGACGAGTTTAGACTCAGGAAGATTAAGTGATTGCGTAGCAGTTGTGGCCGTGAAAGGGCATAGAGAGATGTCAGTTTGAGTCTAAGAAGGTGGGTTATCACCTGTGGGGTAATCTAAAGATGTGTGATCCATATGATGTTGTGTGGAGGGTTTCTTTCTACCAGTGGGTTATATGTGTTGCGATTTGAGTATAGATTGTTTGAGAAAGTTGACATGACTGTCACGATGATGAATGCGAGCTTAGCAGATGATTTGAGGTATTTAATGGTTTGTGTTGCATGAGCTTGTGAAGAATTTAGTTGAATCTCACCGCGGTATTATGGAAGTAATAGAGTATGGGTATTGTGAGTTATCGAATGTTTTGATCTATGGCTTTGAGCCAAGTGGGGGAGTCTGCTATCGACGATTTGATTGCATGGTTATGTGTTGTATTGGCTTCGGTCTGAGGCATACTTGTGGATCGGTTATGACTTGAAGAGGTTGGTTTTGAGGATGACTTCAGCAAGGAAAATTTGGATGCATGATGCATTACACCTTATGGATATACGAAGGTCTTGGAATGGTTTAGGCTTCCTGTTCGTGATGGATGTAATGTACTAAGAAAATGGATTTGCTCAGTTTCTTAGAGGTGTTGATTACTTCTTTGGGTGATAGTGTGCTATTAGAGCACAGATCGTTTGGCTCGTTTGGGCGGATGACTCTCGAGGAGGTTCTAAATAGTTTAAGATTCATATATGGCATTTGAGGATTTTTCTAGATTTGTATATGGCTAAGATCTGAGATTTGAATTGGATGGTGACGGCACTTGCGGTATTTCTGTATCACTATGGATTCTACATTTCATTATCAGAAAGGTAAAAGGAACAACTTTAAATTCACAGAAGGTCTCTTCAGAGTGGGTGTCTCGGTTGTGGTACTTTTGGGGTGCTCAAGACGGAATACAATGGCTTATGGGACTTATGGTGAGCTTTGGGTAAGGATCGTTGCGTTTTGGCAGAGAAGTGTCCAATTGAGGGTAATTCGGAAGGAACTCGAAGAAATAGGACAGCTTGGTAGTAGGTTGGATCAGCACGGTAATAGATATGATCGGTTCTTTTGTTACTTATGATGCGGTGAGTCTCTACAGGTATTTTGTGGAAATACTCTTGGGTTTGGAAACCTGCGTGGATTGGTTGAGTTAGAGGGATTTAATTTTTATGGCTTGGTTATGTGCAAATTGGTTTTGAAGTGTTCTCAAAAATTTCTGCCATAACTTGAGATGGATTTATCTACAAGTATGCGGGGTATGTGGCATGTTATGATATTCTCCTGGATGGGATTAAGTGGAAGGTTTCTGAATGATCGGGAATATATTTTGCTTGTGACTCAGAGTTGATAACAAGATTCTCGTGCTTTTCAAATGATGGCATGATAGATGTGGCGCGTCTTGTGGGATTTAGATTTGCATATACAAGGTAGCGGTTCAGTTTGGAAGGAAGGTCACGAATTCTTAGATAGCATGGGCGGTTCCAAATATTTAGATGAATGCTATTACTATTTGGTATTTCTTGAGGAGGGTGCATATTTCAAAAGGCGTACTGTGTTGTGACTTACGAATGCTTCATTGGTTATGCGGTGCTCGCCTGGTTGAGCGTCAGCTGATATTCAGATTTTTCGATGTGGCAAGGGGGAAATTATAAATGTATTTCTCGTGGGATGATTTTGTATGAGGGATGTATTAGTCATTCGAGTGGTGAAGTGGGATCAACTATGGTGATTCATGTATTATGTGGATTTCGAGATTAGGAGTTCTCAGAAGCAGATTGTTTCGGGGTTGCAGATCGTAAAGATATGTCCAAAGATAGCTAGATGGTGGTACGTGTTATGGTTAGGTCATTGTGGACTTTTGGAGGGCTATTTGTCCATTTAGGGATGACCGGAGTTGATTTGGGGGCCTATTGGTAGGCCCAATGAGGTTCTGTATTCTACACAGGATCAGATTTGTTGACTCAGAACTGTTAGTGTTGAGGGGTGTGGCATTCGGTTAGAGTTGAGCTTGTTCGTGTTTTGATATGTTCTATGTGTTACTCTTCTATGCTACGAGGGGTGGTGATTTGTTGGTTATATGCACACACGATGCGGTTCTGTTTGGGCCTTGTAGTGGAATTCGAGCGAGATGGTCATTGGGTGTTAAATGGTTGATTGCACCTTGGTTATGGTCTTTTCGGGCCGTGGTATATAATGTTATTCACTTCTCCGTAGTTATGGTCATGCACTTCGTGTACTTGATGTCAAATTGCGTGTAGTTGTTGATTTTGAGCATTGTGGCTTGAGGTATTTCATATGGACCAGTGTTTGGATTGGGTCACGCATTGCAGCGGGGTTATGTTGGGATATGATCCTTTGTGGTAGATTTGTGTGTCTTGGTTCTACTGTGTGATAGGTTCATAACATTACGTTATGGTGGTACTTGTTGCGCTTGCAGAAGGATTCTCTTATTTGAGTCATTTTCCATGTTTGAGTACACTTGAATTGTTGCTTATTGGTACACAGATTGCACGGTTTGTGGATTTAGGTCATATTAATGTGGCATGTCAATAGAATAGTTGTATTTAATTAGATGAGGTCTTTGTACTTAGACTGGGTGCTATCAAATTTATTTACGGTATGGTTGGAAGAATAATATCAAAAATTGGCTTAGAATTTGACTTTGATTTTGTCGGACGAGAGAGAGCTCCATGACTTGTTAATCTGATGAGTGGCTACATTTTTTTGCATGTTTTATTCACCATTGGCAGTGTATGAAGGGTTGGAACAAGGTTTTAGTTGATATGAGGTTTGTTACCGGTGTCGGGCTTGATTTTAGGAAGCTATTGTGGTCAGATGTTACTGTTGTGGGTATGCGAGTTATGTGGTATATCATGTGACTACATCTTATGTTATGGTTATGATTTGATACAGCTTGTTCAGACTTATACAGTGTGCATACGCGATATTCGGGTCTTGTAGGGAATTTTGGATGTTGAAAATTAGGTTCCAAGATTTATGAACTAAGGTTGAAGGAAGAATCTTTGGTTATGTTGAGTTGACAAACTTATATGGATTTGGGGTGCCGTGGGATTACCCTTGGTTATGTGCATGGTAAGGTTACACAGTGATTTGACGGCTTTGGAACAACTCTTTGAACGTTCGAGGACGAACATATGTTTAAGTATAGGAGAATGTAACGACCCAGTCGATCGTTTTGAGCATTTTTATTTCGTAAAGCTATTTGAAGTCTTGAGTAGCTTCATATGATGTATTATGACTTGTGTGTATCGTCGGTTTTGGTTTTTACGTGTTTCGATATTGATTTGGAAGAAAGATTCTCAATTAGAAAGTTTTAAGTTGGAAGAGTTGACCAAGTTTGAATTTTGTATATTTGACTCCAGAACGGAGTTTTGATGGTTTTGTTAGGTCCAGATGGCGATTTTGGACTTGGGCATATGCCCGGATTCGCATTTGGGTGCTTCTAGAAGGTTTTGACACTATTTGGCGAAAGATGATAATTTAAAGGTTTGGAATGTCCATAAGTTTGACCGGGAGTTGACTTTGATGATATCGGTTTCAGATTGTGTTTCAGGGAATTGGAATAGCTTCATTACGTCATTTGGGACTTGTGTGCAAAATTTGAGGTCATTTCGGGTTGGTTTGATATGGTTCGACACGCATTTTGGAAGTTGAAAGTTCAAAAGTTCATTAAGTTCGATTTGAGGTGCGATTCATGATTTTAATCTTGTTATGCATGATTTGAGGCCTCGAGTAAGTCCATGTTATGTTATGCGATTTGTTGGTGTTTTCGGACGGGGTCCCGAGGGGCTCTGGTGAGTTTCGGATCATTTTCGGACAAATTTCCTCTCATTTTGGATAGTTGGTTTTTACTGATGTCTACAGTAAATCTTGTTCGAATGGGAGTCATCGCGAATAAGGATTTGGACTGGGCTGTTTTATCTCTTCATGTTCACGAGTGTTGAGTCGCATTCGCGGTGTATGTGGGACTTGACTTTCGCGTTCGCTTTTGGGTAGTCGCGTTCGTGATGGTGAGCTGGGAGCTGGAGCACTCTTCTTCACGTCCGCGAGAAGTTCGCCGCGTTCGCGTTTGGTGGCATATTTGGGCATCGCGTTAGCTTGGGATGCATCATGAACGCATAAGGCATTTTTGGTGGCTGTTCGTTTTGTTCATCGCGAACGCGATAGTTTTTCCGCGTTCGCGAAGGGTTCGCCTCGGCAGTGCTTACAAGTACTCTATTTAGAAGGTTTCAGACACTTTCTAATATTTTGAGATATGGAGATCGGATTTGGGCGATTGTGGAGCCAATTTTCACCACATGGAATAGGGTAAGTATTTTCTACTCGGTAGTGATTTTATTCTGTGATTCCATCTTCGTTTTTGGCATTTGATTGATGATTTCAAAAGAGAAATTGGAGGTTTTTGTATAAACTTTTCAAAAGTAAATTTTCGAGTTTTGAATACCGATTGAGAGTTGGATTTGAGTAAAATTAGTATGGTTGGACTCGTAATTGAATGGGTTATCGGGTTTTGTGAGTTTTGTCGGGTTCCGAGGTACGGGCCCAGGTTTGACTTTTTGGTTGACTTTGGGCTTTTGATTAAAGATTCAACCTTTATTGATTGGGATTGTTTCCTTTGGCATTATTTGATGTTTTTAAGTGTTTTTTGGTTAGTTTCGAGCCATTCGTAGGTTGTTACGCACGAGATGGCATTTTCTAGAGTATTGTTTGACTTGCTCTGTATTGGATTCAGCTTGTTCGAGGTAAGTAACATATCTAAACTTGGATTTGAGGGTATTTAACCATGGGGACTATGTTATACAAGATGTATTGAGGTGACGCACATGCTAGGTGATGAGCGTGTGGGCGTGCGCCGGGGAATCATGATGCTAGTTGACTATTATACTGTGATCAAACTTGTTTTGGTGTTATATCTTATTTTCTCCATGTTCTCCCTACTTGTTTGATTATATGAGCTGTGAATCATGTTAGAAATCATGTTTAGGCTATATACTTATTCTGTTGGGACCTACTGAGGTCATCTCTGTTGTTGACTTATTTGCTTAAATTGCAATTATATACTCAGCCATATTCATTCATTTGCATATCATATCTCAGTCTCTGTTATCATTTTTTGTTAGATCATGTTATCATTGTTTGGACTGATTAGCTTGAGATTTGTGAGCTTGGGAGACTGGAGAGATTGATGACTCAGTTGAGGCATGAGGGCCGAGTTGTGAGTGGCATTTATGGGATCGGGATGCATGCCGCAACAGGCTTTCTTGACCCATTTTTGGATCAGGCTGCACACCGCAGCATGCCATGTTGGCTTATATTAGCGCATGTGCAGGATCTGCCCCTCCGGAGTCTGACATACAAGCAGTGAGCGCAGGTACCGAGTATTGAGTGATCGAGTGTACCGAGTGACTGAGTGTGCCGAGTGATTGAGTGTGAGATAATGAGACCGAGTACTCTAAGAGTGCGAGTACATGAATTTATCACCGTAATGCATTATATTTGACATGCATACTTGGCATGTAGGCATAGAAATGCATTTTCTCATGCTATACGGTATTGTGACATTCATGACTTCATATGCACATTGACATATAGATGTAGAGATGTATTTTCCTCATGCTATATGTGAATGAAATATCTTATCTGTTGTTAAAAGATTTTGGAAAAAATTACGGTTTTCTGATATATTCATATTTTGGTGATTTCGGTGAAAGAATTGGGTTTTACTGTTATACCTGAAAAACATGCCTGTTTTCGTAACTGTGAACGAGCTGAGCATAATAAATTTGAGTTATTACTTGTACTTTTTTCATTATATTGTTACGAGTTGTTCTTGGTCTTTGCTGTTGGACTTTGACCTTCTCCCGAGCTCGTCACTGCTTTCAACCTAAGGTTAGGTTTCTTACTTATTGAGTACATGGGGTAGGTGATACTCATACTACACTTTTGCACCTTGCGTGCAGATTTTGGAGCTGATGTTGCTGCATTTGGCAGCAGCTGGCATTGAAGATGTACATGCGTTCTAGTTATAGCTCCCTTTTGTTCTTGGTAGCTTTAGATTTATAAATCTGTTTATGTACATTTCGAATAGATGATGTATTTATTTCATACCAGCTTTGTAAACTCTAAGTCTTCGAAGCTCATGATTTGTACTACAAGTTCTTGAGTTGTTGTATAAAAGTTTAGCTATTTCATCATTTATTCTTATTTTAGTAAATCTCATTTGAATTGGATTGTTGTTAATTGGCTTACCTAGCAGGTTGGGTTAGGTGCCATCACGACTCGTTGGATTTTGGGTCGTGACAGTTGGCAACGGCCAACAACGGCTACTTTTGCCTCCTTAGCCCCCCAGCATCCCCCCTACCCCTTAATTTATATTTTTAACCCCTAAGTTTGTTCAAATACACTTTAGCCCTATTTTAAAACTATAAATACCCCATTTTATTCTTTCAATTTTTATTTAAAAACTCTATCTCTCTAATTCTCTATCTCTCTCTGTCTCTAATTGCAATTAATGTTTGTAGTACTCAATTATTTTGGTATAACTTTTCAAGCATCAACATCAAGTATTTGGTGGCGTATATATTTTTTGGCACTACATTACTAGTTGGAGCAATTTTCTTCCATCGACATCAATCATACGTCGGCGTTTGGTACATTCGTTCTAACTCTTATTGATTTTTGCATTTATTTTTATTATACTTGTGTTGGTATTTGTTTTTATTTTAGTTATTAATTAATAGAAATGGCTCCTAAACTAGTAAAAACGTGCTTAAAAAATTGAATAAGGGAAATACTAGCTCTAGTACTCCTACTCATGTTGACGACTTCACTCACATAGATGAAACTCCTGAATATCATGATATTAATATTAATTATCAACCACTATATCACAAAACACTACAAGCACAATATGATAATTTTGATAATTTTAGTGAGGAAGAAGAGAACTTAGAAACACCTACTAGTCCTGCTTATGCAGCTCCAACTCAGAGTCAATCTCAGTTGGGAGCTGATGTTCCATTACCTCCCATTAGAGAACCAGTTGAACGTAAAAAAAGATTAATTTATTGGCAATGGTTTACGCAGGATAAGGCTAGTGAAAAGGCTAATTGTAAACTTTGTAAACAAGAATTAAATTTTTAAAAATAAATCTGATCTTGGCGGAACGGGAGGTTTAATGAAGAACATGCAACTTAAGCACAAAGATGTTTGGCTTGCTAGGGAGGGGGGTCCCCATTCTAAAACAAATCCTACTCAGTCAGGGCACAGTTCTTATACTGTACAACTTCAAATTAACCCTGTGACGAGAGGTCTTCTCCATTATGACCAAAAAAAGGATAGAGAAGATATAGCAAAAATGGTTGTTGTAGAGGGTTTGCCTTTTAGTTTTCTGTCATCTGACGGGTGTGTTCGTTACATACAAGAAACCTATAATCCCACTTTTCAAGGTTTTCATAGAACAACTATTAGAAGTGATATTTATAAATTTCAATATGAATATCAATAATATTTACGGTATTTATTTTTCCATTTAGATTGTAGAGTTTCTATCACTTCTAACATAGGTTGTAGTGTAAATGGTTATGATTACTTAACAGTTACATGTCATTGGATAGATAACAACGGGAATATGCAAAAATGCATTATTGGTTATAAATTTATTGATGACCAAAAAACTGGTATTTTTATTTGTAAACAAATTAAAGAAATTTGTGATTTTCATAGACTTTCTAACAAAATTATTACTATTACTTTAGATAATGCTTCTAGTAACACTCCTGTTATTGGAGTTTTAAAAACTAGATTAACTCCATATTTTGCGAATTTATTTTGATATAAGATGTGCATGTCATATTTATAACTTAGTTGTTCAAGATAGACTTACTTTATTTGGCACTACTTGTTTACCCGTGAAACGGTACAGTTGAATTTATACGTAGTTTCTAGACAAGTGAATTAATTCGATCTTGAAATAATAAAAGAATTGAAGAAATATGCGATACTTAGCCTTGAAATGAAGATGAAATAGCAGAAACAGTAGTTCCGTGAGCAAGGTTTCCGGGAACATCAGTAATGAAATTAAAAAGTAAGAAGGTAAAATTATATAAAGCTTTGAAAAGATTATAGCATAAGTTTGTCAAAAAATTCGTGTCCTTTACAATGATAACAGAGTTCACTATTTATAGTTGCACCTAGGGAATAAAGTCCTAGGATCATGCCCTTCTTTAATGTCAATTATGAGGTCCATTGAAAAATGTGTAACAATGAGCATGAATGACAAATTCTTTGTAACGGGCAGTGTATTAAATATTGTAGAATATTCTCCAATAAATGCTATCAGATGGCAGGCATTTAATGCACCTTTATGAGCATCATCTTTTTTGGGAACAAATGGAACAGTTGTCTTTGGTCTTAGCTATCCTCTGCCTTCGTCTCCACGTGTCACCCTCTTATGTAATTACTTAACATAGCATATTTTATCCTATATAGATAGTCCCCCTGCTTTCCGGTGACATAACTTTGTGTCACCGGGAAGTTGGTAGAAATATTCTTTTTGGCAGGAATTTCTCTGACCCCCTTTGAAAAGTTTCTGACGGTTGATTAGACACACGTCTCTCCGCATTTAATCCCCCGAACACACGTCATCCCACAATTCAGGATAACTTTTGCTATTTATCAAGGTAATTATGGCCATGAATTTAGCCGCCTAAACCTTTACTTATACACATCAATCTCCTTCATTCACACCCCATAATTGTCCAAACTCTCTCAAACTCTCTTCATTCAATTTGTACTCTATTCTTCAACATTTCTTTAACTCTCCTCATACGAGAAAAGCTTTTCCTTCTTCTATAACATATAATGGATTATTCTTCAAAAAATATCAGTTCCTTAAAAAACAAAAACAAAGCCGATGAAGCCGCTCCTCCTACAGTGCGCACCATCATCCCTAGAAGTCTTGTCACAACTAAAGACTTTGAAGAGAAATTTCCTTTTGTTAGTCCTCGTACATGGGTCGTTCGCAGATATCCTTCTTCCATCCGTCCTTCCAGCATTCCTACTGTGAAGGAAGATTATCATTTCTAGGATTTAAACATTATTGCTCCTGATCTGGCGGAGCGGGTAACCTTACCCAAGAAGGGTTTTACGTACTTCTATACGTATTCCTTCACTTTTGGGACATTTGCTCTGAGTGGAGAGCTTTACTCCATTATTGTGGAGTTTTGCCTCCACTACTAAGTATGTTTGGCAAAAGTGAGTCCCTTCGTGTAGAGGACGATTGCTTGGACTAATGGGTTCCGAAAATTTTGGATGCCACTACGCCCAAAACCCGCACGTGGAAAGAACTGTCCATGAAATATGGGTGGAAGGACAAAAATCATGGTAAGTTGAACTCATCTTGTCCTTATCCTTTCTTATGAGAAAGTTATTTGATTCTTCTCTATTGCTGAATATAGGTCTACCCAAGGGCTCGGTTGTCGTCCCTGAGGAAGACATTTTGGCTGATCCTGCTGATGCGGTGAGGCTGCTGCAGAAAGCTTTTTCATAGACAAGCATCTCCGGGCCTGCTTTTTGTACAAGTGCTTCTTCTCGGATTTCCTGGCCCAAGAACATGCAACCAAAAAGAAGGCGTTCCTCCACGGCTGGGGGAAAGAATAAGAGGGCGAAGAATGCTGCCCTCGAGTCATCTTCGTAAGTCGTGGTGACGAGCCCTCTGCCCGGGCCTGCCGTAGATACCACGATGATTGACGATAATGGAGAAGCTAGCGAGGAGGGAGCTTCTCTACATAGAAGAGGACGACTTTCCTCAACTCAATAGACTGCTCAATATGATGAGTTAGTTATACCAACTGAGGACGATGCCTCGGCACTATGGGGGGAGTATGAAATGTTGGAAAATGCCAACTCCCGTTTTCGGATCCCAGTCACTGCGCCCGGTATTGTGGGGCTGAGTACCGAGTCCCTACCATCTTCAGTTGACGAGCAACCAATAACCAGCACTGCACTTGTCGCAGGTGTTTCTCACCCTTCAACACCATCAGCTTCATCTCCTTCTTCACCAACTCTTCCACCAGCAACTGCTACATCATCTCCACCGGCCGCATCTGTCCGAGAAGAGGATTTTCCTCTCCCCCAGTCCCTAGTTCATGGGAATTTAGGGCAAAATTATGCTGCCCCTTCAGAAGATCCGCAAAGGAGGAGGAGTGTTACTCTGTCGGTCTCCACCGAATGCAATTTGCTATCCCGACCGGTGGATCTTGCTAACTATCGGAAGCCTTTGGGTTCAGAAAAAGTATACAAGCTCTCTCGGGAGTGTGCTTGTTGAAGAATTCCATGCACAATGCCGCAACGGTCTTCATTTCCTTTGTCATGTGTCCTGTCTTTTGTTGAATAAATATCCTGAGATCACCTTTCTTATTTTGCTTAAGTATTTTGCTCAAGTTTTACTGTTTGCGTCTGATTATGTAAGGTCTTGGGTGTATTTTTTCACCAAATGCATTTGGATTTCGGGCACAAGTTAATCTGAAATCAACCCTTTATCGTGAGGGTTTTTATAAGAGATGGCCCTCTTATTTTTACGGTGCTCTTGAAGAGGACGTCTCCTATTCATTACGGTACTAACATTTGAAGTACTTGTTTAACTTTCAAATGATAAAATCAATTTATCGTTCAGACAAGAAACAAGATAGAAATAAAAGGACTTTACTTTATTACTTCTATTTTCAAAAAGTACATAAGCATTCATTATGCTAAAAAGAAACCGCCATTTCTTTTGGCTAACTTGTCAATTTGTTTCTACGGGGTTGGCTACGCAATCCCTGGTCCTGATGATATAACTATGTTTTTGGTTTTCGTATTTCGGTCGACGTAGCAGTCATTGTTGCAGTATCCTCATATCATCCCCCCCTCCCCCAGTGTTCAAATGCAAAGAAAGCGAATTGGAACACTGGAAGTTTTGCACCTTCGAGGATTCCACTAATGAATTGCTAGATAATCTTCAGTTCGGTAACAAACTTCACTTCCCCTTTGGAATTTATGCTATCGAGCCAAAGACTATCTAACAATCCCTTAGTGTTCTGTACTAGTGAACGGTCGGGTAACCTTTGCTGGATAGCAAACTTAATATCCTGGTGGGAATTTTGCTATCGAGCCAAAGATTATCTAACAGCTCATGAGTGGTTCTTCACTTGTGTGCCTTGCTATTAAAGGTCTTATTGCTGCTGTTGAAACCTTCTTTGCGGTATGCTTTTTGTTGATGCCTCATTAAAATTCTTGCCAGAAAAACACAATTGGGAAAAAAACTAGACGAAGGGAAAAAGAGTGCAGCACATACTTTCAGTACATGTGATGTTCATCACCAATAATATCTCTTGATGTGTGCCACATTCCAGTTGCTTGGCAACTTTTCTCCATCCTGATTCTCCAACTCGTACGAACCTTTCCCGGTGACAGCCGAAACCCAGTAGGGGCCTTCCCAGGTTGGGCTTAGTTTCCCTTCGTTGAGTTCTCGTGTGTTTTGATTTACTTTCCTTAGAACCAAGTCTCCCACTTTGAAATAACGGAGGTGAGTAGCTCCAAGTTGATTAATATTGCTTCGTTGTTTGACTCTTAATTTGCTTGAAAATATCTCAAGGTGGGCTCCCCTACTTCCACTGTGATTAAGGCTTCTTCTTCGTACACAAGGGAAAAATGAGTTTCTCTTGTGCTTGATTTGGCCGTTGTTCGGTATGCCCATAGCACTCCAGGCAGTTCCTCAGGCCATTTACCTTTGGCCGCTTCCAACCTCTTCTTGAGATTTTGTATAATCACTTTGTTCTTTGATTTTGCTTGACCATTTGCGCTCGGTTGATTGAGCGAAGACGTGATTATTTTGATTTTCAAGTCTTCAAGGAACTTTGTGATATTTGCGCCTATAAACTATGGCCCGTTATCGCAGGCTATCTCTTTTGGAATTCCAAATTTGCAAATTATGTTCTCCCATAAGAAATCCACCACCCCGCATTCGTCGATCTTCTGATAAGGACCTGCTTCAACCCACTTAGAAAAATAGTCAGTTAAAATTAAAAGAAATCTTACCTTACCAGGGGCCGGCGGCAGTGGTCCGATGATATCCATTCCCCACTTCATGAACGGCCATGGAGATAGAACTGAGTGTAATGGTTATGCTGGTTGACGTACCTGTGGTGCATATCGTTGACACTTACCACATTTTTGCACGAAAGCTTTGGCGTCTTGTTCCATTCGGGGCCAATAGTATCCTACCCTTATCAGTTTTAGTACTAAGGAGTCTGCGCCAAATGATTTCCACATATCCCTTCGTGGACTTCTCCCATAACATAATTAGCTTTGGAGGCTCCCAAGAATAGGACCAGCAGACCTTGAAATGATTTCCTATACAGTTGGCCTCCTTTGAAGCTATATCACGTTGCTTTGGCATACAACGCCCGGAATGCCTTGGAGTCTTTGGGAAACTTCTTGTGTTCGAGATAATCAATGATCTCATTCCTCCAGTCCCATATCAAATTAGTTGTATTCACCTCATAGTAGTTATCTACGTCCAGAATCGAGTGCATGAGCTGCACTACCATCCCTAAATCCGATCCCTTCATTTCCATTGATGAACCGAGGTTAGCTAGTGCATCCTCTTATGCATTTTCTTCCCTTAAGATATGCGTAATTGACCACTCCCGGAATCGAGCAAGTAGAGCCTGAACCTTCGCCATGTATTGTTGCATGCGCTCCTCTTTGGTTTCGAAGATCCCATAGACTTGATTTACCATCAGTTGGGAGTCACATTTGACTTCTATGACCTCATAATCTAGACCCCGGGTCAATTCGAGTCCTGTAATCAAAGCTTCATACTCTGCTTCGTTGTTAGTCAAAGGGACCATTCTTATGGCCTGCCTTAGGGTTTCTCCCGAAGGCATGGTTAATATTATGCCAAGTTCAGAACCCTTTACGTTGGAAGCTCCATCCGTAAATAAGGTCCAAACTCCTGATGTCGATTCTGACACTATCATTGCTTCTTTGGTTGCTAGAGGCAACAATCCTGGACTGAAATATGCCACAAAGTCAGCCAAAACTTGTGGATTAATTGCAATCCTAGATTTGTACTCTATGTTGAATTTACTTATTCTGATGGCTCACTTGGCTAATCTACCTGAGAGTTCGGGTTTGTGAAGGATATTCCGTAGGGGAAAGGTGGTCACCACAGCCATTGGGTGACATTGGATGTAAGGCCTCAGCTTCCGAGCGACGACTACGAGAGCTAAGACCAACTTCTCCAAGTGCGGATAGCGAGTTTCTACTCTTGTTAAAATTCTACTAACATAATAAATGAGAGATTGTGTACCTTTGTCCTCACAGACTAAAATGACGCTTACCGCTACCTCTAAGACTGCTTGGTAGATTAACAGTGTTTCATCTTCTTTCGACTTTGATAGTAACATAGGGCTTGACAAGTACCTTTTCAAATCTCTCAAAGCATATGGCATTCCAGGGTCCATTCGAAGTTGTTTTTATTTTTGAGCAGCACGAAGAAACGGTGGCATTTCTATGATAACCTGGAAATGAACATGCTCAAAGCGGCCAATCTCCATGTGAGCCTTTGAACTTCTTTCACGCTTGATAGCTGATCCGGGATGTCTTCGATGGCTTTGATCTTATCAGGGTTTACCTCAATCCCCCTTTGTGATACCAAAAATCCTATGAACTTGTCGGAGCTGATCCTGAACGTGCACTTTTCGGGGTTAAGCTTCATTTTATGCTTCCTTAGGATGTCAAAAGTTTCTTGTAAACGCTTAAGGTGTTCACCTGCATTCAAATATTAACAAACATATCGTCTATATAAACTTCCATGGCTCCGGCATTCTTTAGCCCGAAGGGTATCACATTATAGCAATATGTGCCAAAATTCGTTATGAACGAAGTTTTTTCCTAATCGTCCGGGTTTATCTTAATTTGGATGTACCCGAAATAAGAATCGAGGAAACTCATTAACTCGTGCCCGACTGTTGCATCAATCATTTGATCGATGTTTGGCAGTGGGAACGAGTCCTTTGGGCACGCATTATTCAAGTCCTTATAGTCTACGCACATACAAAATTTATTGTTCTTTTTAGGAACTACTACTACATTAGTTTTCTAGTCTGGATACTTTAACTTTCGGATTGAACCGATATCAAGTAGGCGAGTTACCTCTTCTTTGAGGAATTAATTCCTGGCCTCCGTAAAATGGCATTTCTTTTGTCTTACCGGAGGGATGCTGGGATCCAAGCTTAACTTGTGTACAGCCAGTTCCGTTGGGATACCTGTCATATCCGCATGCGACCATACAAAATAATCGACATTATACTTAAGATATTCAATAAATCTAGACTAGAGCTTGGGGTGCAGTCCTGTCCGTGGAATTTCCTCTCCAAAAACTTTTCAAACAATCCAACTTTCTCGAGCTCTTCCGTTGTGGACTTCGTTGCGTCCATCTCTTCTGGTACCTGGAAACATCTTGGCACCTGATAAGATTCTGATTCTTTTTTCCCCTGGTTAACTTCACTTGATTCGGGAGCAAGCGCTGGTTCTTGTAATTGCTATGCCGCATGCTCCTTCCCTTTTCTACTGGATACCAAAATCGCATTCATCTCCCTTAATGCCGGTTGGTCGCCTTCTATCTATTTGATCCCTTCAGGAGTTGGGAATTTCAGCAACTGATGATATGTTGATAGTACGACTCTCATCTCGTGCAACCACGATCTTCCCAAAATAATGTTATAACCCATATCACCATCCACAACCTCAAAAAGGGTTGTCTTCATCACCCCCTTGGTATTTGTGGGCAACAAGATCTCTCCTCAGGTCGTTACGCTTGCGAGGTTGAACCCGACGAGGATTTTATGGCCAGAATAATGCTTCCGATAAGTTTGGCTTGCTCCAATACCCTCCATTGTATGATATTTGCCGAACTTCCTGGATCCACCAGAACACATTTGATTTTAAAATCCAGCACATTTAAAGAAATTACCAATGCATTGTTGTGCGGTAGCAATAGTGAGTCTCGTTCTCCTCCGTGAAATTGATGTCGTCTTCATCGACTTCTCGGAGTCTCTTGCTATGTGTTACTGATACCTTCATCTTCTTTGCTGCTGAGAAGGTAACCCCGTTGATCTCACCCCCTCCCCCCCCTGAAGATCATGTTGATCATCTGGCACGGGGGATCTTCTCCTATTTTTTAGGGTTCGCGTTATCACGGTTGCGACTGTAATTGTTCTTGGTCTGGTCACTTAAGAATTCCCTGAGATGGCCATTTTTCAGTAGTGTCGCCACCTCTTCACGCAAATGTCGGCAATCCCCAGACCGGTGGCCATTTGTTCTGTGGTATTTACACCATAAATTGGGGTTCCTCTGGCTGGGATCGGACCTCATCGGCTTCAGGAACCGTGCTTCTTTAATGTTCCTCATAGCCGATACCAACTCTACTATACTGACGTTGAAGTTTTATTCTCATAGCCTGGGATAGGAAAGATCCCGAGAACCTGACGTTTCTTTGTCCTACAATGATTTGTTATTCCGACCACGATCAGCTCTTCTGTAGGTCACGAACCTGCATGCCAACCGAAAACTTGTGCCACGTCCTTCGGCCCGTTCATAGGGCAAAAATCGACCCCTCAAAGACCGTCTATCTATGTCAAAATCATCTTTTGATTTTTCTTTATTCTTCTCTCGACCTTTTGCCGACACCGGGGAGCCAATCTGATCATCTTCAATCCTTATCTTAGACTTGTACCAGTTGTGAACATCCGCCCAAGTTGTCACTTGGAACTCAAGCAAGCTTTTCTTCAATATCCGGGAAGCATCAGAACTTCTCGGATTCAGACCCTTGGTGAATGCTTCAACCTCCAATTCATCCAGAACAACCGGGAGCAATATTCTTTCCTTTTGGAACCGGGTGACAAATTTTGGTCTTTCGGGCCTTCACCTTTCTGGCCCCGGCATGGGCTTTAATAAAATAATTCGCGAGCATCTCAGAGGAATCTATGGAATGCTCGGGCAACAGCGAATACCACGTCAAGGCTCCCCTCGTGAGAGTCTCTCCGAATTTCTTCAGCAAAACAGATTCAATCTCGTGGGGAGCTAAATCATTCCCCTTCACCGCCGTTATATAGGTGGTAATATGCTCCTGAGGGTCCGAAGTCCCATCATATTTTGGCACATCGGGCATTTTAAACCGCTTCGGGATTCATTCTGGTGTCGCTCTTGGTTTGTACGGCAACTGAGTATACTTCTTTGAGTCCGACCCTTTTAGCACCGGTGGTGCAGCCGGGATTTGGTCCATGCGGGCGTTCACTTCCCTTATAAACTGTAAGAGTTCATTTTTGAAGGGATCGTTATCGTTGTTGTGACTGAACCCGCTCCCCCTGCTCCATCGAAGCTGACCTCGGCCCTCGGGTTGTTGTTGTCAATCCTCTGTGTTGTTTGATTTGTAGGAGCACCAGGAGGAACTGGACCTCGTCCATTTGTGTTATTGGAAGCAACCGACAATGCCTATTTTAGTTCTGTCATAACCTTATTCTGTCATGTGAGATGGCCTAGAATGGCCTCTTGTTGCTCCTTCATGACCTTTGTCGCTTCAACAACATGCTCCTCTTCGGCATCATCAGGAGTCGCCTTCCGAACGTGTCACGGGTACCGTCTGCTGTGGACCGGCGTGGCATCATTTTTCCTTTATTGTGGGTATCACTGATTGAATCCTCGTGCTGAGGCTGGTCTCCTTGGGCCTTAAGATTGTGTGTGCTGTTGACACCATTATCTGCCATTTTTTTTATTTTCGCTAAGAACAGATAATCAAAACATGCTAGTAAAAAAGACAAGGATCAAGTTAATTACACGACTGTCTAGGCCCCACGGTGGGTGCCAAATTATTTACCCATAAAATAGTACAGTTAAACTTATACGTAATTTCTAGACAAGTAAATTAATTCGATCATGAAATAATCAAAGAATTGAAGAAATATGCAATACTTAGTCTTGAGATGAAGATGAAATAGCAGAAACAGTAGTTCGGGGAGAAAGGCTTCCGGGCACAACAGTAATTAAATCAAAAGGTAAGAAGGTAAAATTGTATAAAGCTTTGAATAGATTATAACATAAGTTTGCCAGAAAATTCGTGTCATTTAGAATGATAACAGAGCTCACTATTTATAGTTGCACCTAGGGAACAAAATCGTAGGATCATGCCCTTCTTTAATGTCAATTATGAGGGCCATTAAAGAATGTATAACGGTGAGCATGAATGACAAATTCTTTATAACGGGCAGTGTATTAAATGTTGTAGAATATTCTCCATTAAATGCTACAGGGTGGCAGGCATTTATTGCACCTTTATGAGCACCATCCTTTCCGGTAGCAAATGGAACAGTTGTCTTCGATCTTTGCTATCCTCTGCCTTCGGCTCCACGTGTTACACTCTTATGCAATTACTTAATATAGCATATTTTACCCTATACTCTACTCTTGACAAAATTAGATTTGCAGTTGGGTATATCTTTTGCTCTCAAATACCTTCTAGAGGTAGAGAATTTAAGATGCCTTGTGAATCTTGTGAATTACGCTTCAGAAAAATTCCTAAGAAGTTGCAACTAGATGGAATTCAATATATGATATGTTGTCTCTTGCTTATGAATCTCGATTGCATGTTTCCAACATGTTTAATTCTCATGTTTAATATGTTCACGATATGATAATAGATGATGATTGGGATACCGCTTTTTATCTTATTCATTTTTAGAAAATATTTTCTATGCTACTAAAAAATTTTCTAGAGTATATTATCCAACTATTTCTAGGATGTTAATTTATATAGCTGAAATTTTGATGTTATGTTTTGAGTATAAACAAAAGACGATTATAAAGATGCTATTAAAATAATGGTAGAAAAATTTTAAAAATATTTTTTTCCTATTCCTATGATTTACATTACTGCTACTGTTTTAAATCCTCAAATAAAAGTTATTGGTGCAAAGACACTTATTGAAACAATTTACCTTAATTTAGAAATAGAACCAATTCAAAGACCAACTCTTTCTACTTGTTTGGCTAGTATTCAAGATAATGCTAAAGTTGTGTATGACTGTTACCAAAGACTGGTGCCTCTACTTCTTCATCATCTCAACCTCTTAAAAAGACTATTGCAAATAGACCTTTTGGTTATATTCGGCAAATGATTAGTCAATCGCAATCTTCACAAATTAATGATTTTGATGTTTACTTACTTGTAGGAATTATTGATATTTGCGATGATGAGGGGAATGAAGTATAACGACCCGATCGGTCATTTTGTGTAATTGCGCCCCGTTACCCTCTCCCCCTTATTGCTTCACACATGTGTGTGTTTATGATTTTATGACTTGTGGGGTTGGTTAATTTCGTTCCGAAAAAGCTTCCGGATTGATTTGGACCCTTGATTCTTGATTAGAAGTTTAAATTAGAAAATATTAACCAAACTTTGACTTTTATGAAAATGACCCCGAAACTGTATTTTTATGGCTCTGATAGCTTTTTATTGTGATTTCGGACTTGGGCGTATGCTCGGAATTGATTTTGGAAGTCCGTAAGTTGATTTATGTTGATTTGTCAAAATTTGACAATTTGAAGTTGAAAGGTTTGACCGTAGGTTGACTTTTATCTATCGAGGGTTAGCAAATGCGAACCTTATGTTGCAAATGTGACATCTGCACCTGGTTAAAGGGATGGGAAACGGGATTTTTGAAATCATTCTCTGATTTTTGAATCCTAGACTCGGTAGGAGGCGATTTGGAGAGGGGATGTTCACCTACAAACCTTGGATAAGTGATTCTAATCCATTTATAATCATATTCCATCAACATATGTTGGATTTTAACATTAACAAATCTTGGGTAAGTCGATTTGGACTCGGATTTTGAAACTAATCACATATATGAACTCATGGGGTCATGGTAGACGGAATCTACCTTTCGGGTTTTGACCAGGCGAGTCCTTGGGTTGACTTTTGTTGACTTTTTAGAAAAAGTGTAAAGATCTTAGCTTTATCTATTGAAATTGAATTCCCTAGCATTGTTTGATGATATTAAGTCTATTTTGGTTAGATTTGAGCCGTGTGGAGGCGAATTTCAAGGGAAAAGATATTTCCGAGTGTTGAATTGGCCTAGTTAAGGTAAGTGTCTTGCCTAACTTCATGTGAGAAAACTATCCCTTAGGATTGGTATTGTTTGATTCAATTGTGCTAAGTGAAATTCGTGTACGCAAGGTGACGAGTGGGTACACGGGTTGTACGTGGAATTTGACCTGTTTAGGCTATTTTCACTTTTTAAATTGAAATATCATATCATATTCTAAATTCTCCTAGTCAATCTATTCTTACTTGTGTTAGTCTATCCTTACATTCCTTAAATGATTTCGTTAACTCCTGCTCTACCTCCTAATTGATTAATTGCTCCCATACTTTAGTTGAACTTGTTGCCTCTTTTATTGTTACATACTATCTCTTCATTGTTGATTATCATTATTTGAAGTCATTATACATGTTATCCCCTTTGTTGTTGATTATCATTAATTGAAGTTATTGTTCATGTTACCTCTTTCATTGTTGATTACCATTGTTTGAAGTATTGTTCACGTTATCTCTTTCATTGTTGATTTCTATTATTTGAAGTCATTGCTACACGTTATCTTTTCTATTGTGAGTTATTGCTATTTAACATCGTGGATGTACATTGTCTCTCATTGTTGAAGTATTGGTGTTGAAGTTGTGAAAGTCGTTACCATATTGAGGCGAAATTGTTATTGATGAAATATCTCCTTTTTGAGCATTTTACATTCATTGTTGTTGTTGATATTCGTGTACCCGTTGTGGTGGAGTCGTGGGCTATTATTGTGGAAATATTAATATTGTGGACTGTTGGCAAATTGTGATATATGAACACATGTGGTGCGAGTTGTTATTATAATGTGATATTGATGCGCATGTGGCGATATAAGGATTGGGGTTGATGCGCATGTGGCGGTATAAGGTGGGACTTATGTGTGTGTTGCTTGTATGGGATCTACGCGAAGCCACATGGTATCATAAGGTGGGCTAAAGTGCATGTAGCTATTTCGGAAAAATTATTTTCAAAACCTATTTCAAATGTAAGGCTCACGCGGCGGTATAAGGAAAAATTGTGATTGAAATTAAGAAATGTGAATACGAGGCGGTACCTCGGTTGTGATTCTTGATTATACGAGGCGGTACCACGGTTGTGATTTCATTATACACGAGGAGGTACCTCGTTGTGATTCTTGCTGTTTATTTCATATTGCAAAGAGTTTTGGTGAAAACATTTCTTGTTGTTTCATTCTTTATTGTTCTAATAGTTATTGTCCGTATATGATCATTGTAGCCCCTTTAGTTGCTTCTGTTATGCTATTTCCATTGTTGATTTTCGATACTAGTTCATGCTATTATCTTGTTTCATATCAGTTATTTCTTCACTTGCCATTACATATCCGCATTACATTTTCATATTGTTATTTATATCCTAGTAGGTATCTTGACCTGGCCTCGTCACTACTCTACTGAGGTTAGGCTTGATACTTACTGGGTACTATTGTGGTATACTCATACTACGCTTTTGCATATTTTGTGCAGATTCAGGTACGTCTGCTCGTGCCGGTCATTAGAGGTTACTTATTAGCTGCCTTTATCAGAGACGTCAAGATATGCCTGCTCGGCGTCCGCAGGCCTCGGAGTCACCTTCCCCATTTTTCTCATTTACTGTTGTATTTTTTTCGGACAGCGATGTAGTAGTTATTCTAGTTATACTTTGTAGAGCTTATGACTCAGTTCCACCAGTTTTGAGGAGCATATTGTTGAGATTATGTTTTGCATCGGAAGGTTATATAAGTTTTTTAGCTTGTTTTTAGCATTTTGATAATTGTTTCTGTTAAGTTGTTATTATTATTTATTAGGCTTACCTAGTCGTAGAGACTAGGTGCTATCACGACATCCTACGGAGGGAAATTGGGGTCGTGACATGAAGACTTGCTAAAATATTGGAGAATGAGCGAACAATCATTTTCGATTCTTTCCAGAATATCTCGAGATGTGCTAACTATTCAAACTTCATCGGTAGCTTCTGAAAGTGCTTTCAGTGCATCACGATTTCAACTTGGAGACCACAGACACTCATTGGCAGAAGACACCTCGGAGACTACCATTTTATTCAGAAGAAACTTTGGCCTTCCAGAAATAATTCAAGAAGACGACGATACATATAATCAAATACTATCAACCGGAGATAGCGGGGATGCAGACGAACAAGTGCTACCAATTCCAACCGAAGAGCCACGAAAAGTTATTGAAAAATTGCATAAATCGTTCAAAAGAAATATGTAATTTTATTTTTATAAATGTTGAAATACAAATAAATACTTATAACTTGTATTAGAAATCTAATGTTTACATTGAATAAAATAAAATAAAAGGCATTTCATAGCCTTGAATTTTTTTTATCCATTAAAGCTTGTTTGTATTTAAATATACTTTTTTAAAAATTTTAATTTAAAATACTCCTAAAATATCGGTACCGCACCCTTAAATATCGGTACCCTTAAGACCAATAGGGGTACTGATAGGATACCCAAAAAAATACCCTTAATCCTCAACCTTAAATACCGTTAAGAAAAGTACCCTTAAGAAATCCTCCACTTACTCTTACCCTCCCCGTACCCTTAACCTTAATGACCCAGTACCCTCCCCTTAAACAGCCCTACTATAAACCAAAAATACAAATGATTAATATGTACCAATAAAATTTTAAAAATATTATATATATATATATATATATATATATATATATATATATATATATATATATATATATATATATATATATATGTGTGTGTGTGTGTGTGTGTGTGTGTGTGTGTGTGTGTTAAGTTTTAAATATATATCGTTATAGTCAGTGTGGTTTGATTTTTTGATCAGTTTTTGCTTAAACCAACACCAAATCAAATTTGCCAGTTTTTAAAATTCAAAACCAAAACGAAATCAATCAAAATATTATCGGGTTATTAATTTGATTCAATTCTCAATTTAGAATTTTTTTTTAACATTCCGTAAATATCCTTAGGGGTGTCGTTTGATAGGATGTATTCGAGAAAAATAATGCATACATTAATTTTTGGTATTACTAATCCCTTGGTTGATACATTTTTTCAACCTATATATTACTAATACAAATATTAGTTATACAATCTATTTGGTATTATCCTGTGTATAACTAATACATAGCAAACCATGATATTAATAATACCAAGGTTATTAATGCATGCACTAGCATGATTAAAGATAAAATTATCTTTAAAGTCTCTTAAAATTAAAGAATATGAAAGACGTTTTGTAAGCATTTTAATTTTTAATACGTCACATCAAACGATATAAAAATTAATTTCTGCATTACTAATCTCTGCTTTATTCTAATACGCTCAATCAAACGACCTCTTAATGGTAGATGTTGCAGAAGAGAATATTTAATCGAAAATGGAAGTTATTATTAATTAGAGAAATATGAAATAGATGAAAGTTGCTACGTACCTTACACTTCAGGATGTCAAGTTCAAAGAATTATCATTCACTCATTTTCCTCATGATGGGACGGACTGATTGCGCGACAGCACGCGCACAATACACACGCAGAGTAACATTCACGCACAAATGTCAAAATCTCAAAGACTAATACATAAATATCCTTTAATTCCTCAAATCTTTACGGTTAGCAACTTTGCCTCAAACTCTTTTCTCACATAAACTTTGATAATTCGTAAGCAATGGAATCGGAAGCTTCATCGTAAGTAAACACCAATCTTTAATTTTCCACTAACCCATAACTATAGTAATTGGACTTATAGAATTGTTTTTATAATAAATTCAGTCAACTAAAGAAAACTTATTATGATGGCTGCAGGTTCGAGTCGAGCGAGACGTTGGCAGCTTTTGTGGCGTCGACGCCGTTGCTGGAGGAGTCTTGGAAGGCTTGCGGCGTCGCCGATGCCTCGATGGATAGCCACTTCGCCGTGATTAAAGTTGGTGGGACAGCATACGTCGCGTTCTCCGGCATCAAATTGGCCGCCGGAGTCGACCAAAGTTGCCGGAATTTGGTGCCGCTGCCGGATGAACTATTTTCTGGCTTGTGCATGGATGGGCCGGATAATCCGCCCATGGTCCATGCCGGATTATTGCATCTTTTCCTATCAGTTTACACAGACAATTTCTTCCGTAATCAGGTCAGTTTATTTATGTAAGTATCTCCATATATAACTCATATATATATATATTACTTAATTCCATAACCATTTTCATGATCAAAACTCTCCTGTGGTTTTAATTAATCCTAAATTGTAACTAATGTATCTCCATACTATAGGTTTCCATAATGGTCATGAACAATTGCGCAGACGGCCAAATACTTAGTTAATCGTATCAATACGTAGTCAACTGAACAAATATAACTTGACCCCATTTGAGGGTGGTTCATTTTTTGGTATACATATTGAGAATATACCGATTCAATTTTAATGGATTAAAAATAATGTTATGACATGGATTGGATTTTTCCATTTTCATATATTAATATTTTTTTATTTTTTTTTGGTAACTAACTTTTGTATTAATCACCTTTGAAATTTACAAACCTATAGCTAGACTAATAACACAGTTAGCTATCTAACAAGTACAAGAAAAAACAATCAGACCTATACACTTCTAGAAAATATAATCTATCTCTAGAACATAAAGTTTTGTAACATGGTTGTTTACCCGAAAAATAGATAGAGTTGAATTTATACGCAATTCCAAAGATATATGGTGCAACTTAATACAAAATGCAAGGATAAATAAAATGTGAATATATATTGGAGAGAATGTAATCTAGACAAGGCAATCAAGAACAGTGAACCTTAGGTTTTAACAAATAGAATCAACCTAAGAAACTAGAATAGCCACTCTTTCTTGTAGAGGAATATAATACTTTCAATATAATGTAAATCTCAGAAAAAATATATATCCCTTACAGAAATGATAACCAAGCCCTTTTATAGTTGAGGGATTCGGCTCCAAGCATAATAAAATAAACATTCAGTGGGAGACCCATGATAAGTCAGTTTTTCCATAATTTCTACCAAGATTCCCTCTAGTGGGATTGCAACGGCTTTTGTCTGCGAGCTCGATCTTGCTTAGAATCCTCGATTTTGGTTCGAGCTTGATTTCGGCTCGAACTTGTGATCTTGATTCGAGCCCGATCCTGGTTCGAGCCCTCGAATTGATTCCAGGTCAATGTTGGTTGGTCTTTGGATTATCAGCACGATAGGTCTACCCGCGTCATGGTTTGATTCTTGTTCGAGTTTGATTATGATATTGATCTCGACACGGACCGGCCTCCCCGAGTTTGAGGTTAGTTCGTGCCCCCTTCGGGATCTTACTTCGATACATCACCCTTCGAATCATACCGTACATGCCAAGGCTGAAATCTATTTCGACCGTATACAGATAGTCCCCTCGTTTCTCAGAAAGAATATGGCGAGAAACGATATGATTTTCAACGGCTCGATCGGATTATATCTTGTCGTTTCCATCGGGTTCGACCATGACGCATTTGGTAGTTGTCCCATCGGTTTAGTCTTTCAAGGCATTTAATGCATGTCAGGCGGTGGTCGGCCACTGCTGATACTGAACCGCCATCGTTTGAACCTATAAATAACCCTTACCGTAAGCTGAACAAGAATGTCATTCCTTTGATCGTGTAATCCGTTTTGCGTCTAAGGGATGAAAATGAAAAAGAAGAAGAAGAAGAAGAAGAAGAGGACAATGAGTCCGCGCTGGCGGTCAGAACGAAGAGAGCCACCGATGCTTCATCGCCGGCTGGATCGATGATGCTCTATGGGGCTCCGTCCGCGCTGGCGGTCAGAACGAAGAGAGACACCGATGCTTCATCGCCGGCTGGATCGATGATGCTCTATGGGGCTCCGCCTCGAACTGAAGATATACCGGAGAAAGATTCATGTAGAGTCCCAGAACTATCGGATGTCGAAGACGCCTCTCATCGGAGTCAACCGGCAGGGGTTACAATCGAAGAGCCCCTCGAACCCCTCTAAGCCGAGGGGAACGCTCCAAGCGAGTCACTTGGGGCAGCAGCGATCGAGGATTTGCCTACCTTTTCCGCTTTTTCCGCAGGGGTAATTCGGGAAGCTCAAGCTCTGGGAGCCCTCGATCTAGACAGGCTTCACGATGAAGAAGATCCATTTCGTGACTTGTTTACTGGTATCGAGGATGTTGCTGGTGCCGGTGATAAATCAGATCTTTTTCACGGATTGCGGCAGGCTTTGAATCAGGTGAGCCTTTAAAAATCGTTTTGTTGGTACTGCCTTTATGTTCATTTTTCGTTAACTTCGCTTCTTGTTTCTTTGTAGGTTGCGCCAGTCCATCGAGAACAATGTTCTCGTTCCTAGAATGAGCTGCATCGATACGCGACTGACCTACACCGCGCTACTGATGAGAGGAACTCCCTTAGACTTTCCTTAGGGGCTGAGCTGGCCAAGGCTTATCGAGATCAGAATGATTTGTCTGAGCAGGTAATGATACTTTTTCAAATCTATGGGTTTGATACCGGAACGATAGCTAACATTTCGGTCTCACAACTGCAGCAAAAAATCGAGATGATAGGGAAGCTTTGTGAGGAGGTCGACGTGATAAGGATGGAATCCTTGCGGTGGAAAGAAAGTATGGACCGCTTTGCTGCAGAAAAAGAGACTGCTCGAGCCCAGTTATCGTCGTCTGAAACCCAACTTCAGAAAATGAAGGAAAAAGGCATGGTTCAAGCAAGAAGAATAGAGGAGCTTGAGGCTCGGTTGTCCTCTGTGCTCGCCAAGGCCGAATCCGATGCTGAAAAGGCAAAGGCCGATGCTGATGTGCTCGTGGCCGTCTATCAAGCCGATGCTGAAGCTGCCCAAGTCCAGGCAAGAGAGGCAGCCGAATCCGCCGATAGCCGAGCGCATTGGGTCGCCGAACTTGCTAAGTGCCGATCCAGAAGGGAAACTCTCGAGGAGATTCATGCTCGCGGCTTCGATCTCGCAGAAGAGATAAAAGGGCAAAAACACTCGAAGCTGATGCTGAAGCTCTGGTTTCTGATGGTGATGACGACGACGATGGGAGCAAGAGCGGATCCGAAAATGGGGGCGAACCTGATAAAGAAGAGACCGCTCCCGGTCGAGAAATTTAGTTCTTAGTTTTTACGTTGTAATCACCCATGCAGATAAATTTGTGTATAGGCATATCTCCCCCTTCGCCGACATGCTTCTGTTTTTGTTTCCTATTTTGCGAGGACTTTATTAGCCTTATGAATGTTTCCACAATGTTTTAAACCACTTAATCAAATTTGGACCTCGTAGTCTCTGCAACCGAGCGAGCGTTTACTCAAACTTGGGGCAATGTAGCCCTTTAGGCTTATTAGTTGTCAATGATTCGATCTTGAAGAAATATAGCCCGTGGGCGTGATGATCGAGCGAGTGTTTGCTCGGACTCAAAAATATAGCCCGTAGGCTTAGTCGAGTGAATGATTCGAACTCGAATTAATGTAGCCCGTAGGCTTAGTCGAGTGTTTGATTCGAACACGAATTAATGTAGCCCGTAGGCTTTAATGGTCGAGCGAGTGTTTGCTCGAACTCGAAATAAAAAATAGCCCATAAGCTTGGTCGAGTGAATGATTCGAACTCGAATTAATGTAGCCCGTAGGCTTAATGGTCGAGTGAGTGTTTTCTAGAACTCGAAATAAAAAAATAGCCCGTAGGCTTGGTCGAGTGAACGATTCGAACTCGAATTAATGTAGCATGTAGGCTTAATGATCGAGTGAGTGTTTGCTCGAACTCGAAATAAAAATAGTTCGTAGGCTTGGTCGAGTGAATGATTCGAACTCGAATTAATGTAGCCCGTAGGCTTAATGGTCGAGTGAGTGTTTGCTCAAACTTGAAATAAAAATAGCCCGTAGGCTTGGTCGAGTGAATGATTCGAACTCGAATTAATGTAGCCCGTAGGCTTAATGGTGGAGTGAGTGTTTGCTCGAACTTGAAATAAAAATAGCCCGTAGGCTTGGTCGAGTGAATGATTCGAACTCGAATTAATGTAGCCTGTAGGCTTAGTCGAATGTTTGATTCGAACTCGAATTAATGTAGCCCGTAGGCTTTAATGGTCGAGCGAACGTTTGCTCGAACTCGAAATAAAAAATAGCCCGTAGGCTTGGTCGAGTGAATGATTCGAACTCGAATTAATATAGCCCGTAGGCTTAATGGTCGAGTGAGTGTTTGCTCGAACTCGAAATAAAAAAAATAGCCCGTAGGCTTGGTCGAGTGAACGATTCGAACTCGAATTAATGTAGCCCGTAGGCTTAATGGTCGAGTGAGTGTTTGCTCGAACTCAAAAAAAAAAATAGCCCGTAGGCTTGGTCGAGTGAATGATTCGAACTCGAATTAATGTAGCCCGTAGGCTTAATGGTCGAGTGAGTGTTTGCTCAAACTTGAAATAAAAATAGCCCGTAGGCTTGGTCGAGTGAATGATTCGAACTCGAATTAATGTAGCCTGTAGGCTTAGCGGTCGAATTGTATCTTAATTCTTCGCACGTTATTACACGCCTGGGTTCGGGCCAATCTATATGAGCATGGTTCGCTTCGACCATTTGTCTCTTTACAATTTTCCTATTCGGACCCTGTTGCTGTGAAATAATTTTCTTGCGGGACCTCGGATATTGTTATAAATGATGCACGACCAATGGTTGCCTCATTAAAAACCTTGCCAAAAAATTCATTTGGGATAAAAGCCGGTCTAAGGGAAAAAGAGTGCAACACGTGCTTTCTGGCGAGAGATCCGTCCCTTGTTCGGACTTCTGCAGGGGTCAGTTTCGAGATATAAACGAATATGGAAAGGTTGTACCTTAACAGTAGTACCGTTTTAGATGTGATACATTCCAGCTGCTTGATAACTGTTTGCCGTTTATAAAGCCAATCCTATACGACCCCTTTCCAATGTCCTCGAGTACCTGATATGGTCCTCCCAATTCGGTCCTAGCTTCCCTTCATTCGGATTTCGGGTATTGATGGTAATTTTTCTCAACACTAAGTCCCCAGGCTTGAAATGGCGGAGCTTGGTTCTTCGATTATAATATCTTTCGATTCGCTGCTTTTGGGCGGCCATTCGGACGAGGGCAACTTCTCGCCTTTCGTCCGATAGTTTGAGGCTTATATTCATAGCCTCGTTATTTGATTCTTCCATCGCGAATCGAAATCTGGCACTGGGTTCACCAACCTCGACTGGTA
This sequence comes from Nicotiana tabacum, assembly GCF_000715075.1. Taxonomy (NCBI): domain Eukaryota; kingdom Viridiplantae; phylum Streptophyta; class Magnoliopsida; order Solanales; family Solanaceae; genus Nicotiana; species Nicotiana tabacum. The sequence continues at coordinate 42,607,643 of NC_134096.1, forward strand.
TCAATGCTTCGGATCCATATACTAAGGAGAACGGGGTCGCCCCCGTACTGGATTTTGACGTTGTCTGATATGCCCAAAGGACTTTAGGCAGGATTTCTATCCATCTCCCTTTAGCGTCGTTCAACCTCTTCTTTAAGTTTTGAATGACAGTTTTATTTGTTGATTCGACCTGCCCATTCCCACTGGGGTGGTATGGCGTCGACAATATCCTTCTTATCTTGTGGTTTTCGAGGAATCTTGTTACTTTGCCGCCAACGAATTGTTTTCCATTGTCACATACTATTTCGGCGGGTATCCCGAATCGGCATATGATATGATCCCAAATAAAGTCTATAACTTCTTTCTCTCTTATTTTCTCGAACGCTTGCGCTTCAACCCATTTAGAAAAATAGTCAGTCATAAACAAAATGAATTTGACTTTACCTGGGGTCGATGACAGAGGGCCGACGATGTCCATTCCCCATTTCATGATTGGCCACGGGGATAGGACCGAGTGGAGTTGTTCTCCGGGATGGTGAATCATTGGTGCGAACCTTTGACATTTATCACATTTACGAACAAATTCCTTCGTATCTTTGCCCATATCGATCCAATTATACCCTGCTCTGATTATTTTTTGAACTAATGTGTCGGCTCCAGAGTGATTCCCTCAAGTACCCTCATGCACTTCCCGTAGGACGTAATCGACATCCCATGGACCCAAGCATACCGCCAATGGTCCATTGAACGTTCTTCGGTACAGTGTTCCGTCTGAAGCCAGAGTGAATCGAGCAGCTTTGGTCCGTAGGGTTTTGGAATCTTTATGGTCAAAAGGGAGTTTTCCGCTTTTCAAATATTCAATATACTTGTTTCTCCAATCCCAGGTTAAGCTTGTAGAATTTATTTCGGCGTGACCTTCTTCGATTACCGATCTCGAAAGTTGAACAGCATTCCCCGAGCCCATATCATCTACCTCGACCGACGACCCCAAATTCACCAGCGCGTCGGCCTCATTATTCTGTTCCCGTGGTATATGCCGTAAAGTCCATTGTTTGAAATGGCGCAAAGTGATAAGCAGTTTATCTAAATACCTCTGCATTCTACCTTCTCAAACTTCAAAGGTGTTGTTTACTTGACTCACCACCAGCAAGGAGTCGAAATTCGCTTCAATGACTTCTGCTCCCAAGTTTCTAGCTAGCTTGAGACCTGCAATCATGGCTTCATACTCGGCCTCGTTGTTAGTCAATCTGATAGTTTTAATAAATTGCCTAATAATGCCACCCGTGGGTGGTTTCAAAACTATGCCTAGCCCGGACCCCTTTACGTTCGAAGCCCCGCCCGTAAAAAAGATCTATACCCCCGATGATGTACCCGATTTCAACAGTTCTTTTTCGACTTCGGGTACGAGGGCTGGTGTGAAATCGGCCACGAAGTCTGCTAAAATTTGAGACTTGATGGTCGTGCGGGGTTGATATTCGATATCGTACCCACTGAGTTCGACGGCCCATTTAGCCAATCGGCCTGATAACTCGGGTTTGTGCAAAATATTACGAAGCGGGTAAGTGGACAATACACATATGGGATGACATTGAAAGTATGGCCTTAACATCCTCGAGGCGCTTATCAGTGAAAGCACCAACCTTTCTAGGAGCGGATATCTAGTTTCCACCTCTCCTAAGGTTTGACTCGTATAATAAACGGAGAATTGCATACCTTGCTCCTCTCGAACTAGGACACCGCTTATGGCGACTTCCGATACTGCCAAGTACAAACAAAGTTTCTCGTCTGTTTTTGGAGTGTGAAGCAGTGGTGCGCTTGAAAGATATCGCTTTAGTTCTTCTAATTCTTGTTGGCACTCCGGGGTCCAAGAAAAATCGTTCTTCTTTTTTAGTAGAGAGAAAAATTTATGACTTCGATCAGATGATCTTGAGATGAACCGGCTTAAGGCGGCGATCCGACCCGTTAGCCTTTGTACGGCCTTCACGTTGTCTACAATGACGATGTCTTCAACGACCTTGATTTTATTGGGGTTAATCTCTATTCCCCGATGTGATACCATGAAGCCGAGGAACTTGCCCAAACCGACTCCGAAGGCACATTTTTCGGGGTTGAGCTTCATTTTGTATTTCCTCAAAATCTCGAACATTTCCTGCAAATGAATTAAATGGTCCTCTGCACGCAAGGACTTGACTAACATGTCATCAATATAAACTTCCATTGATTTTCCTATTTGTTCTTCGAACATTTTATTCACTAGGCGTTGGTAAGTGGCCCCTGCGTTTTTTAGGCCGAAGGGCATCACATTATAACAATACGTTCCATATTTGGTGACAAATGAGGTTTTTTCCTGGTCCTCCGGGTTCATCTGTATTTGATTATACCCGGAATAAGCATCGAGAAAAGTGAGAATCTCGTAGCCGTCCGTGGCATCGATCATGCGATCGATATTGGGCAACGGAAAGGAATCTTTGTGGCATGCTTTGTTCAAATCCTTATAGTCCACGCACATTCTAAGTTTGTCCCCTTTTTTAGGGACTACAACTACGTTGGCTAACCATTCGGGATATTTTACCTCCCGAATGGACCCTATTTTGAGAAGTTTGGTTACCTCGTCCTTTATGAATGCGTTCTTTCTATCGGACTGGGGTTTTCTTTTTTGCTTCACCGGTCTGAACCTGGGGTCCAAACTTAGTTGATACGTCGTTATGTCCGGCGGAATCCCTGTTATATCTAAATGGGACCAGGCAAAACAATCGATGTTATTGATAAGAAATTGAACGAGTTTCTTCCTGAGTTCAGGGCTCAACCCCGTTCCCAAGTATACCTTTCGCTTGGGCCGGCGCTCGATTAATATGACTAGCTCTAGCTCCTCGATCATCGATTTTGTGGCATCAGAGTCATCGGGAATCACGAAAGATCGAGGGACCCTTTGGTCTCCATCCTCTTCGATTTTCTGATTGTCTGGCTGGGTTGAAGCCGATGTCTGTGATTGCTATTTGGTGTCCCGTTCTCCTTCCGGCCCCGATCCTTTTATCGGTGAAAGTGAGGACACTGGTTTAGCTTCGTCGATGGCGAACATTTCTTTCGCGGCTGGTTGTTCTCCGTACACCATTTTGACACCTCCCGACGTCGGGTATTTGAGGGCCTAGTGTAGGGTCGAAGGCACAGCTCTCATGTTATGGATCCATGGCCTTCCGAAAAGGGCGTTATATCTCATATCGCCTTCGATCAAGTGAAACTTTGTTTCCTGGATGGTTCCGGCCACGTTTATTGGTAGGACTATCTCACCTTTGGTGGTTTCGCATGCCATATTGAACCCGTTTAGGACCAGAGTTGCAGGTACGATCTGATCCTGCAGGCCGAGCTGCTCCACTACCTTCAATCGGATGATATTGGCCTAGCTACCTGGATTGATTAACACATGCTTAATTTTAGTTTTATTTACGAGTACAGATATTACCAGCGGATCGTTGTGAGGTTGGATGACCCCCTCTGCATCTTCATCACCAAAGGACAGAGTCCCTATGGGTGTGTAATCTTGAGTCCGAGATCGCTTTTCCCTCACCATCGATGTTTTAGTGCGTTTAAGCATTGGTCCCCGGGGGGTATCGATGCCACCGATGATCATGTGGATAACGTGCTGTGGTTCTTCTTGCTCGTTTTGCTTGCTGAAATCCCTACTTCTAAAATGGCTCCTTGCCCTATCACTCAGAAACTCCCGAAGGTGCCCTTTGTTAAATAGGCGAGCTATTTCCTCTCTTAGTTGCTTGCAATCTTCCATTCTGTGGCCATGGGTACCATGATATTCACACGTTTGATTGGGATTTCTTCGGGCAAGATCGGTCTGCATTGCTCGAGGCCATTTAGTGTCTTCGATGCGTCCGATGGCCGACACGAGAGCGGATGCACCAACGCTGAAGTTATATTCTGATAATTGAGGTGCTTCTATAGGCTCAGTATATTTATCGAAGCCGCTCTTACTCATAAGCCCCCGAGAATTTTGTCCTCGATCAATTCTTTGATTGTTCCGAACTGTGTTGCGTGCTGAACCGTTGTTCACCCGATCTGCGACGTATGATCGATATCGGTCTCTGTTCGACCTTTGTTCTCTGTCGATCTGCTTTTGATTAATAACTGTCTTGTTCTGATGAACAGGTCCGTACAGAGCCCCCGACTGATCATCCTCGACCCTAATTTTCGATTGATATCGGTTGTGCACATCTGCCCAAGTTACCGCTGGATACTCGATCAAATTTTGTTTCAGCCGATGTGATGCTGTCGAACTTAGCTCGTTCAACCCTTGGGTGAAAGATTGTACGGCCCAGTCGTCTGTGACCGGGGGTAATTCCATGCGTTCCATTTGAAATCGGGATACGAATTCCCTCAGCATTTCTCCCTGCCTTTGCTTTACTTTGAAGAGGTCTGATTTTCTCGTTGCAACCTTTATGGGACTAGCATGTGATTTTCCGAATGAATCTACTAACATGGCAAAAGAATCGATTGAATTCGGCGGTAAATTGTGGCACCGGATCATAGCTCCTTTCGAAAGGTCTCCCCGAACTTTTTCAACAGCACGGATTCGATCTCATCGTCTTCCAAATCGTTGCCTTTTATGGCACATAGAGGTTACATGTTCGTTAGGATCGGTCGTACCGTTATATTTGGGAATTTCAGGCATACAGAATTTTTTGGGGATTGGCTTCGGTGCCGCACTCGACGGAAAAGGCTTTTGTTTGAATTTTTTTGAATCAAGCCTTTTATCATTGGTGGAGCCCCTGGGATTTGGTCGACCCTGGCATTGTACGTTTTCACCCTCTTGTCGTTGGCTTCGACTCGTTTTGTGAGTTCCTCGAGCAATTTAGTAATTTCGGGAGTAGTCCCCGATTCTTGCTTGTTAGATTTCACTACGGCAGGTTCTGTTCTGGGGTGACTTCTCGAAGTGGATTGGAAACCGGTCTGCTTTGTGCGCGAGTTTGGCTCTGTAGCTGAGCTATCGCTACTTGCAACATCTCGAAGATCATGCGTAAGCTGGCCCCGATTTTCCCTAGGCTTTGGGTGTCTTGGGCTACGGATCGAGCACCGCCCTGAATGCTTCTTTTCGGTTCGGAACGCTGGTTCGCTTCCAAAGCAATTTGTGAATTGACATCCAGTGGTACTTCGGCTCGAATCTCGGGTACTTTGATTCGAGCCTCGGGTGGTGCCAAGTTGTTGGTTTCATCTTGAAGGACGACTTCGTAATCGGTCGGTGAAGCCATTCGATCGGTGGCTATTCGTAGCTGACCCTGAATTGAAGATGTTTTCGGAAATAAGTGCGAGGTACAATGGCGTATTTGTTTTTAGATTTGTATCAAGTGACCACTGTTATCCTCGGCCCCACGGTGGGCGCCAAACTGTTTACCCGAAAAATAGATAGAGTTAAATTTATACGCAGTTTCGAAGATATGTGGTGCAACTTAATACAAAATGCAAGGATAAATAAAATGTGAATATAGATTGGAGAGAATGTAATCTAGACAAGGCAATCAAGAAAAGTGAACCTTAGGTTTTAACAAATAGAATCAATCTAAGAAAGTAGAATAGCCACTCTTTCTTGTAGAGGAATATAATACTTTCAATATAATGTAAATCTCAGAAAAAATATATGTCCCTTACAGAAATGATAACCAAGCCCTTTTATAGTGGAGGGATTCGGCTCCAAGCATAATAAAATAAACATTCAGTGGGAGACCCATGATAAGTCAGTTTTTCCATAATTTCTGCCAAGATTCCCTCTTGTGGGATTGCAACGGTTTTTGTCTGCGAGCTCGATCTTGCTTAGAATCCTCGATTTTGGTTTGAGCTTGATTTCAGCTCGAACTTGTGATCTTGGTTCGAGCCCGATCCTGGTTCGAGCCCTCGAATTGATTCCAGGTCAATGTTGGTTGGTTTTTGGATTATCAGCACGATAGGTCTACCCGCGTCATGGTTCGATTCTTGTTCGAGTTTGATTATGATATCGATCTCGACACGGACCGGCCTCCTCGGGTTTGAGGTTAGTTCGTGCCCCCTTCGGGATCTTATTTCGATACATCACCCTTCGAACCATACCGGACATGTCAAGACTGAAATCTATTTCAACCGTATACAATGGTCTTGTCCCTCAGACCTGCTCTAATATTACAAATATTGGTAGTTTCCCTTGCAATGTCTTCCTAGTTTCGACTCTTCTTTTCAGAAATCACTTAATTCCTCTCCATCCATATAATCTTGAAGATTTGTGCTTGTTGTGATCTACCTTTAGCACTCTGGATAACACTTTAAATTTCTTTCTTTTTTTAAGGAAAAAAAGTGCAATAACGGATATTTTACTCCCTCCATTCACTTTCTGTGATAATTAAAAATTCCGTAGAATAATGCTTACAAAAAGTTACGAAATACTCTTGGTAACAACAATAACAATAATAACAAACTAGTATAATCTCACAAATGAGGTATATGAATGATAGTGTATACTGTTTCGAAGACCTGTTTTTTTATTAATAAAAAAGGAAGCTAAAAATTACTAACATATGATTCTGCCACATTTTCCTTCGACAAAATAAAGTAACTCAAAATTTCGACATTTCTTATATTGTATCTACAAAAGTAAGCAAAAGAACTTTAATGTGAAATAGAATAACAATTATCAAGCATACATACTGCTACTGAAGGTAGAAATTTAATTTGGGTGAAAAGAGGAAGATTAATTTTTTAGTTCCATGTCCGTCGTAACAAGAAAAGCTTTTACCAGAATGAATAAGTTCCAGAACTAAAAAAATTATAAAAATCTCCATGTGCATCATAATCGACTCTTGACTTTTGACTAGGATATGGAACCGTAGAAGTTTGAAGATTTAAAAAATATAAAAAAATTATTTAATACTAAAACAAAGTGTATTTTTCCTGGGAAAAAAACAAAAATTATTCTCGTCTAGATTTTTTAGAACTTTCACACACTCTATACTGTTCCTTTCATCATTTGATTCAATGAACCACAATATAAGTCAACATCACATTCTTGTATTTTAATACTAATTTGTTTATTTATTTATTTATTTTCTTTCAGAATTCTGTGAAATTGACAAAGCAAAGACCGAGCTTTTCAACAACCATTTTATGTCGTCCAAAGTAGATTCCATGTGCATTATTTGATTAAATGAACCATTCAAGTCACATCAAACCCTACAATCCTTTGTTAGTCGTTCTGCATAAAGTTTTTCTCGAATTTAACGTTTATATTGTTAAGGGGTGAGTTTCTTTTTTCCGGAAAAATGGACAAAAAGCAATTTTTCAGACAACTAATCAGTATTTAGCCACCATTTCAAAACTATTCAAACTTTATCATTAATTTTCTTGGGTGGTCATTCAATTTTGTGTTCATTACACAAAAGTCATTTTTCTTCTTTTTGTTACGTAAAAATCATTCAACTTTGTGTTCATTACTCAAAGATCATTTTTCTTTCTTTTGTTATACAAAAATCATTTTAATTTGCTCTATTTATCCCATAAGTCACATTGGTCAGATTTTATAATACTTTTACTTAAAAATTCTATTATATCCTTGATATTATAAATCCTCTCATTTATGTAATACCTCCTATATTATATACTATATATTTGTACCTAGGTATTTTACTTATAATTAAAATAACTTTAAATTATTTTATTTATTATTTTTACAATATATCCATACATTTAATTTTTTTCATGGCACTCAATTTGTTTAACCATATTCAAACATGACATATTTTAAATATAAAAATTATAACAAAATATATATTTTTTAAATATTTATTTAAAATAATAAAAATAGATTTTTTTTAACAAATGATAGTTTTTTTTTATAGTTAATAAGAATTTTAGAAAAAGTTTCAAAGATATTTGTGTTTAATATTAAGTTTTTAAAACTTTATCTGTTAATATTATTTATTTGAAAGTATTAATCCGATGTGTCATTGTGCTAAATGTAAGTATTTTATTTATTGGATTAATGGGTATGGTTTGGCTGATAAATCAATGAGCTTTGATTTTATAATTTTTATTAAAAATATTTCATTAAGCATGGTTAAGAACGTGGATTTGAGATTTATTCACGGCAATGTTACCTACAAATTTAATAATGCTACTTATATATTTTAAAAATTAATGTTAATAAAAAATTTAATGTACGAATATATTATAAAAAATAATAAATAAAATAATATTAAGTTATTTTAATTATAAGTAAAATATCTGGGTGAAAGTATATTATATAGTATATAATATAGAAGGTGTTGCATAAATGGGAGGATTTATAATGTCAAGGGCATAATAGATTTTTCGGGTGAAAGGTTTGTAAAATCTGGTCAAAGTGACTATTGTGATAATTAGAGCATAGTAAAATAATTTTTGTGTAATAAAAGAAAGAAAAGTGATTTTTGAGTAATGAACACAAAATTGAATGATTTTTATGTAACAAAAGAAAGAAATGTGACTTTTAAGTAATAAATACAAAATTGAATAACCACCCATAAAATTTACCCAAACTTTAGCCGTCTTTAATATGAAACCCCGAGGCCATAGTTAAAACAAGAAAAAACATACAAAAAATTCGCTGGAGTTTGAATTGCCACAATTCACATTGTTCAAACTCCAAGACAGTGTGATGAAGTTTCACTTGTTTAAGTTGGAATGGAAGACAGTGTGATAAAATTGGTTTATAAGTGGCTTATCTACGCGTTTGGTAAACATCAAAAGTGTTTATAAGTTAAGTGCTTATAAGCTAAAATCAGCTATCAACCATAAGTTGGTCACTCCTAACTTATGGTTTTTAGCTAAAAAAAACACTTTTAGTTTGATTTAGGCTTTTATTAGTTTTTCCTTAATAATATTTTTTAATTCACAAAATATTTTTCCCAAAATAAATTTTCTAACATTCTTTTCATTCCATATTTGTTGTTCATCTTTTTCTTTACAGAGATACTTTTTAATTTATAATCTTTTTAAAAGTTTTAAAGGATATTTTAATCATTTTAATAAAAGAATAACTTATCAGCATTTTTCTATCGAACACATCAATTGCTTATTATCAGTTTCAGCACGTCTATCCAAACATGTAAATCCTTATTTTAAAAAATCAGTTTCAACACTTAAAAATATTAACACTTCAAGTTTATCGGTTATTTACGATCGAACGATTTCAAAATAATGGGGGTGATTTCCTAGGTGGTAAACTGGTACTAATATAAAAGTGAAATTCTTGGAGTTCGGACTTATAAAAGTAAAAATCCAAGACCAATAACTTTTACGGAGTACTACTCATGCTCCATAGTGTGCTCGAGTTTTTTTTCTAGAAGTTCGAACTGTGCTAGAGCGGAGCATACAGGAGTTTCTAACACGTTGTGTTAGAGTTTCACATCTTAAATTTTGGAACTCCAGGACAGTAACGAAAATAATGAAGTGGTCTCTATCGCTTTGTTTCAACTGATGAAAAAGACAAGGACAGAAAGGTATCTATGACTGAAAACTTGTATTTTTCAAATTAATTTCAAATGATGGCTGAACAATAAAAAGCAGAATAAAAAGTGGCCTACCCGTGTCATTTATACTTTTTCTCCCGCTATAAGTTTTCTTCTAGAGAAATGTTCAAACACATTTGACTCACTAATAATTAATTTCATAATTTAACAACATGTGTACGAAATTTAATAAAAATTCAACAATAGAATACCTTGCAATTAATGTGATAAAGATATTTCACTACTTAAACACTCAATAATTCCTTTCAGGAAAATATTTGAGTGTATTCATTAGTATTAGTTATTAGAGAAAAGTTTTAAACGTAAACTATGCGTCATATATATGATATAGTCAAATATATTAAGTCATTTAGGAATGTGTTGATCATATTATAATGTTATAACTTACTATAATCTTTCAAAATCTTTTGACGTTTCTCTTTAAGTAATTGTTTATTTAATTTGCAAATGCGAAAATAGCGCACTAGTAAAAAAATTTACTATGAACAAGACTATCATAGGTTGAGTTAGTCTTATTCATCACTCCAAATACATAATTTTTCGCCAGGAGTAAAATGTGGGTAAAAGCACATGTGCACTTGGTAATATTTGCACCAAACGACTAGATGCGTGACATGGTTGGACATAAATTTCTATCACTTAACTATGGGTAATTATCATGTGTTCCACCTCTTTTGATCACTTAATCATGGTAAGTTGGTAAGTTGAGAGAGATTATTTTAAATGGTACTAAAACTTAAAGCTCTTTCGTAAAGTATCTCTTAAAACTTAATGATCAACTGAAAATTGAAAAAAATAAAAGAGAAGGATAATCATTTGAAAAAAGTTGATATGACGAAATTAATGAATTTCTCGAAATGTTTAAGAAATCTGAAAACAATACAAGATCTAATAATTTCTAAAATTGTTTCTCTTCATAAAATTACCTACAAATTAAAAGCTTTTTCTCGGTTTTTATTTTCTTGAATTTTCCCTCAAAGAAATTCTGTCACATTTCTTCTCTTGAAAATATGCAGATGGTAGAAATAATGAACACGACCAAGTCACTAGTCATAACAGGACACTCGGTTGGAGGAGCAATTGCTTCCCTCTTAGCTCTTTGGCTTCTCTCCCACCTGCAAACTGTTTGTTCAGTAATTTGCATTACCTTTGGCTCCCCAATGCTTGGCAATGAGTCCTATTCCCAAGCCATTCTTCAAGAAAGATGGGCTGGACATTTTTGCCATGTGGTTTCACAGCATGATATAGTGCCAAGACTGCTCTTTGCCCCTTCTCCTACTCCACTCATTCCACTGGCTTCATCTTCATGTTCTTTCCAGTTTATTTTTCACTTATCTGAGGAAAACAAGACTCTGCTATTCCGCATTGTGCTGGCTTCTCTTGAAGTTATATCGAAAGGTGAATGTAAGAGTTCATTTTGGCCCTTTGGGAGCTACTTGTTCTGCACCAACATGGGTGCAGTTTGTGTCGATAATGGGATGCTTATCGTAAAGTTGCTTTACTTGACGTTACTGAATGGTTCACCAAGTTCTAGCCTCGACGATCATCTTGGTTACACGCATTTTATTCAGAAAGTTCATTGGCAATTTATAGAGAGTAGATGCTTCGTGGGAGGCAATCTACCTGAGGCAAGCTATGAAGCAGGGATAACATTGGCGCTGGAGTCATTAGGAATAGCTTCTCATGTAATGTCAGACATTTATATTGACTAATTTCATATGCTAGTAATGTTGCAGAGCAATTTTCATCACACGAGAGCAATGTATGCTGTATTGGTACTATATCACATGTATTGATACTCGTACATTGCTCTAAAGGGATGAAAATTGCTCTCGTATCGTTGATTCTAGTTTTCACATGGTTCATCTCTATGTTGGTTCTCATTCTCTGATTTTGCTTCTACTTGACAAACAGGAATTGAATTCAGAAGATGCTAAGAAGGCCCTGAAAGAGGCAAAAAAGTCAGGTCGAACTCGCAACCATAATAGTGCCAACCTTGCAATTGATTTATCCAAGATCAATCCACTAAGAGCACAGATAGAGTGGTATAAAGCATCATGTGATAAATCTAGTGATCAAATGGGATATTACGATTCGTACAAGCAACGAGGTGCCTCGAAAAGGGACTTTAAGGTCAATATGAACAGGATCAGACTTGCTAAGTTTTGGGATTCTGTGATTGACAAGTGGGAAAAGAATCAACTCCCCTATGATTTTCATAAGCGTGCAAAGTGGGTAAATGCTTCTCAATTCTACAAACTCCTCGTAGAGCCACTCGATATTGCAGAGTACTACAGGAGTGGGATGCATCGTGTGAAAGGCCACTATATGCAGCACGGTCGGGAGAGAAGGTACAAGATTTTCGATACGTGGTGGAATGACGGAGAGGTTGAGAATGGCACAGATCATACTACTGCTGCAAGGAGCAGGTTCGCGAGTTCGACACAAGATTCATGCTTTTGGGCTAAGGTTGAGGAGGCAAGAGACAGGCTGATTAAAGTCAGAGCTGAGGCTGATGCCAGAAATTTTGTCAAGATGTTGGAAGATATCACTAAGTTTGATCAATATGCTAGGAGATTGATTGAAAATAAGGAGGTTTCAAAAGATGTTTTGGCCAAAAACTCAAGCTACACATTGTTTATAGAGGAATGGAAGGAATTCCAATCTCAGTTACAGCTGGTGCAAGCTCACTTTCCTGGAATTCCTGAGGGTGAAATGGTTCCTTAGATAAATATTGCTTGAAGTTTGTGGATCCAGTTAGGGCATCAGATCCACCTTATCTCTACATAGTAGTAATAAAGAAGCTCAACTGAAATATCTATTCTAAGTCTTACCTCCAATCTTAATGTAAACACATCAGTATCAAAAGTGGGCCTGAATTATATAAAGAGGATCTATCTTTGCAAGGAAAACAGATATGAATTATAACCAGATGATCTATTTTAAGGAACTGTCAATAATCACTGGATGAAAAAGTTGAAAGAAATTTTAGAGGTTAGAAAGTGCACATATTACGAAAACAAAAGGCATATAAGCTACTAACACTAGTGATAAACTGGTAATTAATTTATACATGTCCCAAAGTGAACTTAGATAATCTTTAGATAGCATTATCTTTGCAAAAATAGGAGGAACTAAACTACTCAAGGAACTATAATCACCAAATACAATTGCCTAGGTCTTTGATCAAATGTTAAGATTACAACTCATGATGTGTGGATAAGAACGTCACGAGTTCGAATTCATAACTATCAAAGACAATCGTGTTTAGGCTTTTAATTTAGTGGTAAGAGCGCAGCTCATGATGCAGTCACGAGTTCAAACTCAGTTATGAGCGAATGCATCGTATTTAATTGGAGAAGGGTTGAGAACAATCCCATCATTCATTGAGTTTCGAACTGTACGCCAATTGCACTTCATAAGTTTCTCGATTATTTAAAAAGAAAACTCTTGCTAGAATCGTGGCATTGCCAAATTTTTTCGGACAAATATATGCAAATATCTATTATCCTAACACCATTTAAGACCTTTCTTTAATTGATTTGAATTTAACTAACTGGACATGTGTTATTTATCCAAGTAAGAATTTGGAAAAATGGTGATAAGGAAAAATGAGGAGGAGCAAGTTCTTATAAATGTGGGGATTAACAGGAATTATGTCGCATGTACTAATATTTCAGGAACTTTAATGCAATAGATATTTCCTTTGCATTAAATTTGGAGGGAGGCATCTGATATTTCCCTTTATTTGAAGCTCCATCGTTAAAAATAAATTTCAAAGGTTTTAAGAACACATAACAAAAATAGGCTTCAAGGAATTTTGCCTCAGTAAACCTTAAATGTTAAGAAACGAAAGATTTAAGGACACTGTGCGTCAAATTCAAACAGTATGAGTTCCTACAAACGTCCATTCTGATTGTTGTTGTGAAGAAGGAGAAACAATGTGAATTAAACAGAAGAATTGAGTAGTGAAGATTATAGAATCTGTGGGAAAATATATAAATTGAACAAGAATAATTTGGTAAGGCAAAATGAAATTTTATATAAAATAAGAATGGAAGCAGCGAAATAAAGAAAGTTTTGGAGTTTTGGCCCGAAAAGAAGTGCTAGAGTTTGTATTATTGTAGTAAATTTTTTGGGGTATGATTTGTTTCCAAGAAAGAAGAAGATAGGAGAGCAAAGATTGGTAAAGTTGTAGTGAACGGAATAAATTGGAAGAAGAGGAAAGAATGCAAGAAAAAATTGGATTTTGGCCACTAGGGAGGGAGGGGCAGCACAAATATGCTGGTCAACATATTTTATTTGTTTTTGGTTACAAGTTATAATGTGCAATTGTGGGCTAGGCGACTGTTCATAGTTTTTGCCGAGCAGCTAACTTTGTCAAAAACCCAATTTTAAATCTAATTAAATGTTAAGGAATAAATTTGAACCTTTATTGCTCGAAGAATTTGGATGGGTAAACCTCTGCTACTAATAATTGCAAATCTATATCTATATTTATGTTATTATAGAAGAATGAATATCATGACGCTAAATATTTATCATGAACATGTTCTTTAAATATTAACCAACTTTATATCCTTCAAAAACTAAAGCATTCGCTCAAAATATAGATTAGCGTTGGATTAATTTGTAATATCTAGACTTTTACCCTCACAAACTCACAGGCAACACTCAACAGAATACTCTCCGCAAAGCCATTCATAAGTTATTACACTTTCTCATACTTATGGCCTTACAATTAGATTTATGCGTCTAACATTTTGCCTCTAAACTTACTCCAAATAATTTTTTTATGAACTAATTCATTGATTCGACAAGTGTTTTGATGGCTTATTTGGTTGCTAAGGAGTGGTACTTATGTTTTTGATATCTTTGTTGAAATTATAAGTTCTATGGTTCGAATAAGATATTTGATTTCTTAATTGTAATGAAAATCGAAATGTTTTTTTTTTTGGTTTAGTGTACTATTGAATGAATACGCGGTAAACTAAACGCATTAGATAGCGTCTAAATCATAAAACGAGAACTAACTTGTTCGCGTAGCGAAAGCGGAAGGAATGGATAAACCGCGACTGGAATTGCTGGTCGGTGGTGGTTGTCACGTTGTGACGGATCAACCCCTAATTATATTTAATTATACACTTTAGGTGTACTTATATGAAAAATAATTAGGGTTAAACTAATTATCCTAATGGGCCTTAGTGCACCCCTTCTGGGTGGACCCAAATTTTTCTACATCTCTCACTCACACATAATGGGATTGCTTATCTAATTTTGAGAAACTTATTCTCATCTCATCTCCGTAATCATTCATAAGGGATAGTAGACCGTGCGACCAGCATATTATGAGAGCTAAGTGTTATATATCTGTAGGAGTATATAGCCTCTTGTCGAGTGCAAACCTGCAAATAGATCATAAAATATGCAGTACCCTAGATCATATAAATCACATTTGATATAATCTCAACATCTCATATATTATTATTTCTTGTATTCACAATCATAACTCATAAGTTATAATGGGTGCACCAATGAATACAATTAAATGAGATTCCATCAATGATCTTCCTTTTCTCACGATCCCCCTAATATTAGTTTGACTATTTTTCTAGATATGCTCCGCTAGACCAAATCTGTGTTCATGGTCCTTTGGAAATACACTAAGATAACTAAAATCACACTAAGCCTCAAGCATCTGATCGGAGTCCTTGAGGGTACAAAATCTTGAGCCTCCATAAAAGCTCTAGGTCTTACCCAACAATAAGTTGAGAATGGACTTATATTAACCCAATTGGTCGACTTTAGCACATATGGTATGAAACACGTGCTACAATATTTTTTCCTTTTTCTCAAGGAGAGTATGTCTTTATCTCATAAAGAATGTTGTACAGATGATATTTAGACACCATAAGTATGTAAATTTGAGTTTCTTGATCTACAATATCATATTTAACTCACATCTGGCTTACAGAGAAGACTAGGTGAACATTTTTTACTTTAATGACCATGTGTCATTGTTTAAGTGACATTCTGATTTTAAGCGAATAGCTCTCTAATTATTCTTATGATAATTTTGCTTAAAATCATGTCTCATCTCCGCACATCACTAAGATAAGGAGGCGGTTGCCTGTGTGAGAAGGTCAACCTCTTGTCTACCTGACATACTTATAAAAAAAAAATCAAAAAATGCACGTAACATTCAGCAATATAAATATGTATGTATGTAAATCAACTTTATTGACAATTAAAGAATATCACTTTTGTGAACACGGGAAAATAATAACAAATGAAGAATATCAAAGTCTACGCAAGCCTTGAGACCTAGTGTGTCTCACAAATGCATCTCTAGACGAAGGCTTGGTTGATGGATCTACTAACATATCTTTTATAGACACATACTTCACATTCACTACCTTGCATTTAACCATGTCTCTCGCATAGTTATACTTGATATCTATATGTTTGGTTTTACAATGAAACTTAGGGTCCTTGGTGGAGGATATTGCAGCCTCACTGTCACTATAGACTAACACTGATTCAGTATTTTTAGCGATATCCAACAAGCGTTCCAAGAATATTTTCAACCAAACAACTTCGTGTGCTACTGATGCGAGAGCCACGTATTCGTCTTCCATTGTAGATAGTGATACACATGATTGTTTCTTACTACTACATGATATGGCGCCATCACTGAGTAAGAAAACATATAATGAGGTTGACTTCCTTTTGTCTAGACCTCTTCCATGATCAGCATCACTATATCCAACTAATCGTAGATCATTGCCGCTTTGGTAACAAAAGGCATAATCAGCAGTTCCCTTCAGATATCTCATGATACTCTTTATTGCTTGCCAATGTGCTAAACTTGGATCGATTTGATATCTACTTACCAAGCCAACTGCTTAACATATATCAGGTTTAATGCACACCATATCATATATTAGACTTCTAATTGCACTCCTATAAGGAACTCGTCTCATTCTTTCTGTTTCTTCGGGAGTTTTAAGACACATATACTTTTCGAGGCATAGCCTTTACTGATAGGAGTGTCAACTGGGCTACTATTTTGCATATTGAATCGTTCAAGAACCTTTCTAACATAATTCTCTTGTGAGAGATACAATAGTTTCCTCAGACGATCTCTTGAAATCTAAACTCTAAGAATATATACAGCTTCACCCATATCTTTCATCTCAAATTGAGATGACAACTATGACTTTATCTCGGTGATAAACTCCTTATCATTTCCAGCTATAAGTATGGCATCTACATACAATGTTAAAATGACAAGCTTGTTCATTGATCTTTTGGTATAAACGCAATGGTCTTCATCCATCATGGTAAAACCATTGGATACAACATCATTCTGAAAGCGCATATACCACTGTCTTGAAGATTGTTTGAGACCATAAATAGACTTCAAAAGTCTACAAAACTTTGTCCGTGGCCCTTTTCAATGAAACACTCAAGTTGTTCCATATAGATTTTTTCATCTAGTTCTCCATTAAGAAAGACAGTCTTTACATCAATATGATGTAATTCAAGATCCAAGCTTGCAACAATAGCTAGAACTAGGCGAACATAGGTAAATCATATATCAGGCGAGAAAGTCTCTTCATAGTCTATTCCTTTCTGTTGTGTATACCCTTTCTCCACCAGTCGAGCCTTATCTCTCTCAAATGTTCCATCAGCCTTAAGTTTAATTTTGAGAACCCATTTGCTCCCAATTTCTTTGTGTCCTTCATGGAGGTCAACTAGTTCCCAAACTTTGTTGACTCTCATAGACTCCAATTTATTTTCTATTGCTTTTGTCCATTTATCTTTAGAAGGGCATGAAAAAGCCCATTTTACATTTTTAGGCTCGTTTTGTTCTTGCAGGAGCATCATAAATAGTTCACCGCCTTCAACGTCAAATCAACGACGGGGAATCTTTTTACGAGAACCATGTCTTATATGTGATTCGTCATTATTCCTATTTGGATCGATGTTGCTCCTACTCAGATCAGGAACATTCATCATACTCCCACTTGGAACAAGATCTGTGACCATCTCGCTCCCACTTGGAACAAGATCCATTTGGTCACTTTCATTAAATGTAGAAGGATTACTTTCATTTGCATCTGATGATGAAGAATGTCATTGATGAGAAACTAATTCATCATCTGCTAAAATTCTCCTGCTCAAATAAAGCGATTCTTGTACTTTTTGATCCATTATCTCAAATAAGGTTAGGTCTTGACCTACATCTCCCTTGTTAGGGAACTCACCCTCTAAGAATGTGACATCTCGTGATTCAAATTTAGTTACACTCCCACTGTCTTGCTGACCTATAAATACATAACCTTTTGAGGTTTCAGAGCATCTTATAAAGATATTTTTCTTTCCCCTCGGGCCCAATTTTCCATATTTGTGAGAGGAATCATGTGTATGGGCAGCACAACTCCAAGGTCATAATACACTCAGGTTGGGTTGTCTTACAGTCCATAACTCATACGGAGTAATAGTAACTGATTTGTAGGCACTCGGTTAAGTACATAGGTGGCAGTAAGCAACACATCACCCTAATAACTAATTGGGAGGTTAGCTTATGCCATCATTGACCTAACAATTTCTAGGAGTGTTCTATTTCTTCTCTCTGTAACACCATTTTGTTATGGAGTATTTGGGATAGTTAACGGATGAACTATTCCCTTTTCATCACATAACCCATTAAACTAGGTTGATAAGTATTCACGATAACAGTATGTTCGAAGAGCTTTTATATTCTTGTCTAATTGATTTTCCTATTTTGCAGTTCTAGAATGACCGTACTGAAACAGATGCATTTATGTCCTTGGTTATTGCTGAATATGCCTGGTCTTTGAAATTGTCCAAAGTCATTAAAATTATAGTAGATAAACATAGTTTTATTTCACACAGAAAAGCTAGAACTACTCAACTCTAATTTAATTCAGACCAGAAAACCAGCCTATGGCTCTGATACCAATGAAGGAGTGCGATAAACTAAACACATTAGATAGCGCGTAAATCGTAAAATGAGAACTTACTTGTTCGCATAGCGGAAGCGAAAGAAATGGATGAACCGCGACTGGAATCAGTGGTGAAAAATCGAAGAACATAATTACCAATGCTATATTATTCCTTTTGGGTGAGGTCAAGCATAAAGTTGTAGAACTTTGGATAGTACTTTGGACCGTCAATACTATACTCTAATTTTTGTGATTTGTATGCTATCTTCACAAATTATTTTTTATAATGTACATGCTATCTTCTTTCGGTTAATAATTGAAGTGACGGTACAGAAAAACTTTTTAAGAATGGATGGAGCCGCTTAAACTTATGCATGAACGATATATAAGTTCTAAAACATACAAAGATAACAAAAATAGAATATAAGGTTTAATAGTTTATCATCTAAGAGCTTATGAGTGACATTATACCAAAGAAAGAGTAACTACAAATATACACAAAGAATAAAAAAATATTAATAAGATACGTTTAAATAACATATTTGCACCTTATAAACTAAGTTAATGCAATCACAAATTATATGTAGCTGTTGTGATCCTTTGGAGGGACAAGCAATGGCCAATTACATGTTGAATTCAAATATTAGTTTACTAACAATAGTAATTTATTATATACATTAATTAGTTATAGTTCGTTACCTTGACAAATGTTAGTGTTAGAACAAATATGCGATTAAAGTTTTACTATTTTTTATGTAAATTCGTGATATTTAACTTGAGATATTTGTGCAATGCACAAGTATAGAAACTAATATTAGAACCGACTCAAAAGGCTTGGCAAGTAAGGCATATGCCTTACGCCCCCAAATTCGAGGGGCCCCAATTTTAGAAGGAATATGTTATGTGTTAATTTTCCTTTAAAATGTTTAAGCATTTTGTAGTAAAAATTTGTCGTTGTGGAGTTGATGTGACTGTTGAGGAATAGAAAAATTCTCTGATAAAGTAAACATATCTTTAGAATTTTCTTAAACTTTGATGTAACATTCATTTTGCTTTTGTTACATTTTGACCACTAAAACCTATAAGTATTTTTAAAAAAAAATTGAGATTGCTAAATGATGAGAATTTGAAAGGGAAAAAATATTGTATTAACCTTTGATGATCTTTAAAGCATAATAGCCACTCTAATGTTGATGGCTTAGACTTATATTTTGAGTTAAAATTATTAAAAGAATTAGTACAACTAGAAGATAATATTCTAATCGATATATTTAATTACATAAGAAGATTTGATTCAATTTTAAATGTCTAATAGTTGCCTCAACAAAAACAAGTTTTTCAAAATAAAAATACATAAGATCAACGTTTCAAGAGTGATTAAATCAATTAGTTATATTATCAATTGAAAAATAATTACTAAAAATCGATTATAAAATTTGGGCCTCTAATAGTAACTACGCTTTAGCCCCCAATTATGTCAAGTCCTCCTCACTAATATAAGATGATTTGCTGATGACTAAGGTATAAAATTGTGGAAGCAAAGTATAATAGAATACAAAATTGAGCAATTTCTATTACGTAATATATTATCAAATTTGGAACTGTTTGGAAAATTATAAAATGCATTTCGTCCTCTTTCTCATCCTCCACCCCACCCCACCCCCCTCCCAACTAGCTGCATGACGGAAGCGCTGATGGACACATCACACGCTGACCATAAACTAATGCCACATCAGACTTTGCATTCGAATTCCAAAACACGTCCAGGTTCAATGAACCTAACACCTCGCCCTTTTTTCTGGTCCCTTTATAATCCTCACCCAATGTTCTCTCCCTGTAAATCTTGAAATACCCTGCCAAAAGTACAGCAATTTCATTGTAACTCAGAGAGTTCTACAACAAATTAAGCTTTCGTTGGTGAAGATTACTCTCTTCCATTTGGAAAAATCTTTGTTTTATAAGATCTGTTCGAGAAATGGCTCTGGCTTTCACTTCTTCAACTGCAATTCATACCTCTCTTTCTTCATCTTCTTATGAACAACCGAAAGGTACCCATTTCTGTATCCTTTCCAAGTTTCAATTTTTACCCTTAAAATGATAATTTTATCATCTGGGGTTCAATTATTTTTCCGTTCTTCTATTTCTTTTCCTTACATTATCCGGTTTATTTTATCTTTGCAGTATCCCAATTGGGCAACTTTCAGCTATTGGATCAGCCACAAGTCCCTTTGAAAGCATTGAATTTTTCTCAGAGGCGTTGTTTGGTGAAGCCATTAAACGCTGAGCCTAAAAGGAATGAGTCGATAGTTCCATCAGCAACAACAATTGCTGCTCCTCTACCTGGTATGCTGAATTTTCATGACTTTGTGGTTGTAATTGAGAGGATTTATAATTCTCTTGTTAAGAAACTGATCGATTTGTTTTTGTTTTTGTTTTGTGGTGAATATGTCAGAGGTGGAAGAGAAAGTAGAGGCAGCGGACTATGTTAAACTGGCTAAGGAGCTTGAAAATGCTTCACCTCTTGAGATTATGGATAAGGCCCTTGAGAAATTTGGAAATGATATTGCCATTGCTTTCAGGTATATCTTGTTCCTTGCCTGTACTAGTGATGCTCTGTTCTTGGTTGCATTTGGTCCAAATAGTTGTCATATATAATGCTTAATTGTGCTTATGCTTCCGGTTAATGTGCATGCTAAGTTGAAAATTAGGAATAGATGAGAACCCCATGAAAGTAAAATACAAGAAGTTTAAGATTGAAAAGGGATTATAGCAATTTGAAGGAGCTAAAAACACTAGGTTATTTCTTCCCATCTATCTATGCCTTTGTGGACAGAGTTACCCGATACTTGTGCTGGTGGGAGGTAGTAGGTACCCGGTGAATTTAGTTGAGGGGCATGTAAGATGGTTTAGACACGACCCTTATAAAAAAGTAAAAGAAAGAGCTAACTTCATGATTCATGTAAATGGATAGGTTATTCGTGTAAATTGTTTTAGCTTTTGTGTGTTTAAAAATTTCTATTCGGAATACCATGGGTAAGGAATGTTCTTGAATGAAATGCATTCTTGTATGCTGGATTATTAAATCTGTGTATGTGAAGCTAGTGCAAAGTTTTCTTGTTGTATGTTATTTCACACGTGAATTATTTGTAGAAGTTGATCATATTTCCAACATGAAAGTTTCCAATCAATGTGATTGATTTTGTATTGATTGCTTATGCCCAGTGTTTTAAAAGGCGTGGGCGTAAGGCGATACGTTTTACATATGACTCAATGAGGCATAAGCCCCGAAGCACGGAGCGGGGCGTAAGCCCAATAGGTATTTAATTTTTAATATTTTATAAAATAATATAATTACAGTAAATATTTATAAACAGGTAAAATTGCATAAAAAATGAAGAAAACTATAAATATGTGAAAAATATATATATAGATGTGCTTCATATATATATATATATATGTGTGTGTGTGTGTGCGCGCGCGCGCGCGCTTCATCCCCACAAAAAACTAGTCAAAACAATATATTATACGCTACTTAGAAGCTCAAGTAACTTTAGTTGAAAAGAATAAAGTTTTCTACATGGAGGAACAAAAAGGATGACTAACCTTCAATTTGAACTTTGAACTTGCTGCTATGAAGGAGAATGGAGTTCTCTTTGTATTTGTAAAAAACAAATTAAATATTCGTTGTTTTTGGGAGATATTAGCAGACTAGCGAACAAGATAAAGAATTGGGAAAGACCATGAATTGGGACTTCAATCAATAAAAAAGGAATTGACTTTTAAATTTAATACATTTCAGTTCCTTTTTAAAACTTTTGAGTAATTACCAAGCTGAATTTTGAAAATTTGGGTATTATATGAAGGACTTATTCAACAAATTTTGTTTTAATTTGAAAAAATCTCTGGGGCTTACGCCTCGAACGCCCGGGCGTACGCCTCTTGAGACTTTCGCCCCACACCATCGCCCCGGGACGTTTTTGGTGCGCCTCGCCCCAAGGCTTGCCCCGAAAACGCCTTTCAAATCACTGCTTGTGCCTAAAGGGTCTCGTTTTGCTCTACAATTTGCTGGTTTTATCTATATACCAGTCTGCGTTCCCTCTAAAATTTTCCTGTAGAGGTCCTTTCTGCCAATTGATTTTTTGGCCATATACCAGATATGGAATTAAGTTCAGAGTCGTGAATATATGAGCAGTTTTAACTAAATACCAGAATCTTATCTGATATTTATTTTATGGTGATTTCCAGTAAGGTGCATCTCATAACATTACATTTTCTTGCAGTGGTGCTGAAGATGTCGCTTTGATAGAGTATGCTCATTTAACCGGTCGACCATTTAGAGTGTTCAGCCTTGATACCGGGAGGTTGAATCCAGAGACCTACCAACTCTTTGATGCTGTCGAGAAGCACTATGGCATTCGCATTGAATACATGTTTCCTGATGCTGTAGAAGTTCAGACCTTAGTGAGGAGCAAAGGTCTTTTCTCATTCTATGAAGATGGCCACCAAGAATGCTGCCGTGTTAGGAAAGTTAGGCCCCTGAGAAGAGCCCTCAAAGGCTTGCGTGCCTGGATCACGGGGCAACGAAAAGATCAGTCCCCTGGAACTCGATCTGAAATTCCGGTTGTCCAAGTAGACCCCGTTTTCGAGGGGTTGGATGGTGGAATTGGAAGCTTAGTGAAGTGGAACCCGGTGGCTAATGTGGACGGCAAGGATGTATGGAACTTCTTACGTGCGATGAATGTGCCTGTGAATTCTTTGCATTCAAAAGGTTATGTCTCCATTGGATGCGAACCTTGCACAAGGCCAGTCCTGCCCGGACAACACGAGAGAGAAGGAAGGTGGTGGTGGGAGGACGCCAAGGCCAAGGAATGTGGATTGCACAAAGGAAACATTAAAGACGAAAGTGTAAATGGTAATGGTAACAGTGTTGTGCAAGCAAATGGTAGTGCCAATGTTGCTGATATTTTTGACACTAAAGACATTGTTACCTTGAGTAGACCTGGAATTGAGAACCTATTGAAATTGGAAGACCGGAGAGAGCCTTGGCTTGTTGTTCTTTATGCTCCTTGGTGCCGCTTCTGCCAGGTAATTTATCATCTAATTTTATTGTGTATATCTGTTAACTCCCACTAGCACTGTTTCTGCACAACTTTGTTGACTAAAGTTTAGGCAGACGGAAATCTTTTCAAGAATGCTTTGTCGAATTAGCTTGATGATGTTTCTTTTCATATTCTGCAGGCAATGGAAGGATCATATGTGGAATTGGCAGAGAAGTTGGGGGGTTCTGGTGTGAAGGTGGGTAAGTTCAGGGCAGATGGTGAGCAGAAAACATTTGCACAACAAGAGTTGCAGCTTGGCAGCTTCCCCACAATACTATTCTTTCCTAAGCACTCTTCACAGCCTATTAAGTACCCATCAGAAAAGAGGGATGTAGATTCCTTACTGGCTTTTGTGAATGCTCTTAGGTGAAGGCAAAATGGTGCTTCACATGTCATAATTCTTTACACAGAGTAGTAAAATAGAAGAGGGACTTGAGTTGTGGAATATAGTGCTTGTATATTTATGGTAATATGGTGGCCCTTACCCTCCCCCTCTGTTTTTATTTCTATATTTTAAATTGTTTTTTCTATGCTTTCCTCAGTCAAGGGGTCGATTTCTCCGCCCTCAATTTTGTGGATCTTTCTTGTTCTTGTTGCTTTGTCAATATACAAGTCTTTCTCCTCATTTCTCTCCCTCTTTCTCTATTTCTTTTATGATAAAATGACTATGAATCATGTGAAGAAATACAACTTTTTCTCCACGTTAATCTGGTTGGCTCACTTGATTCATTGGATCAATTTGAAAATGTGACAAACCAATTATATTAAGCATGTCACTTACACACTCTCGGTGCTTCGATTAGCCTTTTGAAAAATCTTAGCACGGAGCGCAATGGGCCAAGAGCAAATTAGTCACCGGTTGAAAATCAAAAGATGATGATACACAAGACAAGAACAATGAAACGACTAAAAATTTGATATTAATATTTCAAGTATAAGGTCTGTTGAAAGGATTTACAGTAAATCAAAGAACCGAAACCTCCTATACAGATATGAAAGAGATGAGGCTGTGGCCTTAATGTGGAGAAAGTTTCTTATAAGCAGTAGTAAATCCAGGATGTGAAGAACGGCTAAATCTGGGACATAAGGAACATTGGTTAAGGAAACAACGGAACATAATAAAAGTTCCACATTGCCTGTCGCAGTCTGCATCTGTCTCGCATGGAAAGCAACACTGTTTTTGGGCTTCAGCCTTCCTCAACATACCTGTCAAAATCAATGTAAAGGTTAGATGAAAATTTTGACAATTAAAACGGCTTATATTAATAAATAGATAATGATATAAAGAAGAAGACAGAATTAATGTGTAATATGTGTATAATTATATATAATCAATTTATAATTTATGTATAGCGACTAAAAAAAATAAATAATGAAACTGACCGGCTATTTGTACGAAGATCCCTGATATAATTCGTTCAATGTTTTCTAGGATCTATGACTGATTTAACTCAGTGGGAGTGTGGGACTAAAGAAGTAGTCTAGATCTAATCAGTTACCAATTCGTGTAGATTTACGGAAATGTCCTTGTTTTAAGCCACTGTTTAAAACTTTTCTTATTTAAAAAAGTTGTGTAAATATAGCCCTTCAAAATTTATTTCTTCCGGACGACATTAGACTTGTGTATAATGTTTGTTCATATATGTTTTAGTTTGCTCACAAAATATTACATTGTAATCTAAAATTTGCAATAACTTACAAAATTTTAAACATCAGTCTTTAACGTTTTCTCATAAAAAAATTTAATTTATTGAAGGATCTTTAGACCGTGGTCAAAGGTTCAACTTTTTGCAAACGCTTCATTTCTCTATAAAATTTCTACTAGGCATACCTTATTTGGTCAGCGCCATTTAACACCCAATTTTTTCAAAAAGTTTAACTGGTACCCAATTTAAGTATAACTTTAGATAACAATGCTTCTTCTCCGCTTTTCCTTCTTCTTCTTCCGGTTCGCTCGGTGTTAGTGAAATACGATTCTATGACTTATTGTAATGTAAATCCCTGTAGATTTCTATTTATTTTTGGACTAATCTCAAACTAGAAAGGAACAAATTAAATTGAGGTACCATGAGTAAAACGAATGAAGAAACAAGCCAAACTTAGACAAAAATATCTCAAAGTTACAAGCCAAACTTCAGAAAAAAAAGTATGTGAAGTTTGCTTCTGTCAAGTCAAACTCTAGACATAGCTTTTCTCAAGCCAAAACTTAGGGCATTTATTTTATGGAGTGAAACTTTGGTAAGGCTAAGTTCATACCCGTTTTATGTTTGAATTTTGTAACTTCATTTGTGGATTTTTCCAAACTTCAGACCAGTTCGTCTAAAGTTGATCGCAGGTAAGCTTACAATTTTTTATACCCTATAGGTATCATTTCAATGTCGACCCCAAAATCGATTTATATTTGCACTTCCCCTTTCTCCTTTAAAGAGATGCTAATTATTTTCAAGCAGCCCATTCGGAAATTAGAAGAAAACGTTTATAGGACGAAGACTTACCAATCACCACGATAATGAGAAGAAAAGGAAACAATTTTGAAGCCATAATTCCCACAGTTTCTATTTTAAGGTAGAATAGACAGTGATCCGAATGAGTCTATTTTGTTTATGGGGTGTACCATATTTATAAGATTGATCCATGCCAAACTTAACAAACAATATTAATAGATTCCTCATGGACTGGATTACTTTGTGATTGTTTCATATTTAGATATTAGTAATAACTATGGTTAGTTATTAATTTACACCATTATCACCATCTAATGTATATTATGCATGACTGTTGCGTATTACCTATTCGCCATACTTATGGATAGTTATTAATTTACTTTAACATTATCTTCTCTAAATAGTCATATACATGCTTGTATACGGTCAAAATCGGGCTTGCCGGATTTTGTATGGTTAATCGAGACCGGGGTGGCAGATTGAGGTTCAATCCCAAGTTATATTGGATCGTTACATAAATAAATATTGCCTAGCTCGTGATTCAGGGATCGATCGAGATCGAGACCAGCTAAGGTCGAGACCGAGAAGGATAGGGATCTGGCGAGATCGAAGGAAGCCTGCTAAGTCGAATAACAGAAAGCCGAGGAATCCGTGACCGGGCGAGGATTGTGACAGCGATCGCGGCATGTATCAAGTCAAGACCGGTTGATTAGCCAATCAGGAGACTTTCTTCTGTATTTAAAATTGTACCATATGTAGAACTCATCTACTATATAAAGGGGGTTCCAATCATTTTGTAGGGACACATTCACGCATAACAAAGCAATATATCATGTTTTCTCTCTTAAGCTCTATTATTGAGTTGTTCAGTTCTTACTTTTCAATAATATACTCAGTTGGTTCGAGTGCGACCTAGCTCGAGGATCAAAGTTGTGCGTTACATTGATTTGCTTCATTTTACAATTAATTTCTAACTTCAATTCTCATATTTCTCAGCTTATGCCAAGTGAAATCACATATCCTTAAAACCACTTACAAATTTAATTGTTATCCGATTTTAAGGGTAAATAATGCTCAAAAAAAGGTAAACAATGGATCGACTAACTATTTGTGTAAAGATTACTTTTTTTGTTTCTTTCCACTGTATCCGATGATCAGCGTTGAAGCCCGAATAAGCCGGATTTGCGGCGTGTAAGGGCTATTACACAGGAAGGGTTCCTTACCGGCATAATTTCTTGCATTGGGCAACTTTCATAATTAGACAAGATTTTAAAAAATAATACATATTTGTAGCAGCATCACCCAAATAAGAAAAGTGGTAGCTGCAATTTATATTCTATTAACAGTAACTTATCCAAGAAACATGATCCCATTAAAATAGGAATTAGTTAATCCATAAATCCTCCCAATCTCTCCATTCAGTTATGCTTATTTTTAGGAGAGGAGGATAACTTCCAACCAAAAATATCTCCCTCTTATTAACACTAAACTTACCCATAATTATAATAATATATATACTGTATAAATTATGTATAACTTACAACAAATGTACACATTATAAAAGATAATTATAAACGACACAACCTATATATAAATTACACCAAATAATATACCAAGTATAAACCATGTATGTATTAGTGTTATATTTTATCATAAATTCTTCGGCCATTGTATATAGGTTGTGTATTAATGTTAATAATAGGGAATAATAAAATATATACGTGGAATAAATATATATAAAATAGTATGTAAAAACGTAAGGACTAGCATTACACTGATAACGGCCGAGCAGCACAACCCTCTCCCTCCAGTAATAGGTATCACTCACAATGTTAATAATGCAGGTGACGACACCCTCACAGCTAGGGGTGTACATGGACCGGGTTGGTTCGGTTTTTATCAAAACCAAACCAAACCAACTATATCGGTTTGGATTGGTTCAGTTTTGTCGGGTTTTTCGGGTTATTTTGTTACATGAATATTATTTCAATCTTACTTTGTTAAATTTTTATAAGTAAATATATGTTTAGTAAAAATTAAAAAGAATGACAAATACATGATATATTAACATATTCTTATGGGAGAATTTTCGTAATAACATATGATACTTATTTTTTAAGTCGCGTGACATTCGTTAATGTACACTTTCAAGGTTAACTGAATTTAATAATTAAACATAAAAATACATATGATATCTATATAATGATATCTTCTATTAAATTCTTATATCATTTATCGAATTTGACGTGGTATTCGATAAATGATATAAGAATTTAATAGATCTTGACATATGAATATAGAAGAACAAAGAAATTGACGCATTTCACTAACACTTGATAAGAAAGTAATCATACAACCCATTATTTAAAGTTAATAAAAATAGAGCATTTCATATTTAACTAAATATTACATTTCATAAGAGAATCGCAAATATTTCTAGACTTTTTAAAAAAATTCTATGAAAAGTTTTAAAAGTATATATAAAAGTTATATATTTATATGTCGGTTTGGTTCGGGATTTTTTTACTCAATACCAAACCTAATCGGGTTTTTTAATCGATTTGATTTGACTTTTCGGTTTGGTATCATTTTCCGATTCCGTTTGTACACCCCTAAGTAGAGCTTTGGAGTAGAGGATATGAGTAAAACTTTGGAGTGATTTAATGTGAAGAAAATTATATACGGACAAAACAGAAAAGAGGGGTTAAAACTTATCATGAAAGAAAGGGAGGACTAAGAATTTAAAGATAAAAAAACTAGTTAGTAAGATGATGAGAGATTATAGGATAGATTGATAAGTATTACCCTTGATTTGTGCATTTTTATTTATTATAAAAATCTTCTATTATATGACCGTATATTAATACTATTCGAAATCTGCTAGTTATGTAAACGAATATACTAATTTTTTTTAATAAAACAACGCTAATATGATTTTTGAAAATAATTATACTATATTGACCCATAATGTTGATTTCTCTCTTTTCTATTTATTTATTTTTTTGCATTCCTAAGGCTCGAATTCAAAACCTCTCGTTAAGCGTATGAAAAGATCACATCCATCGCATCACAAAGGTCACCGTTATTATTATTTTATCTTTTGTTTTTTATATAGTCACCATTTTCACCTACTAAAATAAGTTACTACGACTATTGTAATATGATATTACATATTCAAAATACATCTGGATAGTTGTTATGTAGTAATTTATTTCACTATTATCACCTACTAAAATACATTAAAAACTATTATGATGTGTTTCTGTTTACCCGAAAAACGGATAGAATTGAATTTATACGTAGTTATAAGAATACGTGGTACAACTTGGCACAAATCGAAAAGTAAGTAGAAATATACTGGGTATTGACTGTATGAAGAATAAAATACCAATCAAATTGAAATAGAAAGCTATTTTATGAACAAGCAAGATGAATCAATGTATATAACTCACAAGAGGATAATCTCAATATAAATATCAGTATATTTTTCTCTGTGAATATCAATAATATGAGAGTGTATCAATGCCTTCATGTTCCATCCCCTACAGAAATAATAATTATCTCTCTTATAGTGGAGGGATCTTACTTTAGATATAATTAAAAATACATAGTGGGGATCCCATGATAGATGTAATGACCCGACTTGTCGTTTCAAGAATTTAAGTCTCGTTCGGCGGCATAAGGCCTTGAGCAGCCTCGTATTACGTGTATTGACTTGCGTGCGTGGTTGAATTCAGATACCGGATGATTCAGAGTGATTTGGGACACTTGGTCCCTAAAACGAAAGCTTAAGTCTTAGAATTTTAACCGTAGTCGGAACTGTGTGAAGACGACTTCGGAATGGAGTTCTGTCGGTTCTGTTAGCTCCGTTGGGTGATTTTAGACTTAGGAGTGTGTCCGGAAAATTATTCGGAGGACTGTAAAGGAATTTGGCTTGAATTGGCGAAAGATGAATTTTTAGGAAGTTTGACAGGGGGTTGACTTTTTGAAATTGGGGCCGGAATCCGATTCTGGAAATTTGAATAGTTTAGTTGTGTCATTTATGACTTGTGCGCAAAATTTGAAGTCATTCCGGATTGATTGATGTGTTTTGGCACAAGATATAAAATTTAAAAGTTAAAAGTTCATAGATTTTGATTTGAGGTGTGATTCATTGTTTTAGCATTGTTTGAGGTGATTTAAAGGTTCGACTAAGTTCGCATGATGTTTTAGGACTTGTTGGTACATTTGGTTAAGGTCCCGGAGGCCTCAGGTGAGTTCCAGGATGGTTTCAGATCATTTTTCCATGTTTTGCAACTGCTGGAACTGATATCTAGTATTGTTCTTCGCGAACGAAAAGGGTCTCTCGCGTTCGCGAAGAAGGAATTTGGATTGCTGGAATTTACCCATCGCGAACGCGAGCAAGGAGACGCGAACGCAAAGAATAAACTGGGGAAGCCTATGCGAACGCGAGTGGGCTGACGCGAAGAGGAAAGGGAGTTGGGGCCTGCCTAGCGTTAAGCCTTCGCGAACGCGACTCATGTCTCGCGAACGCGAAGGGCAGAGGTCGGAAGGCATCGCTAATGCGATGTGTATATCGCGAACGCGAAGAAAGAAGCTAGGCAGCACATTTTTGTGATTCGCGAACGCGAAGGTATGGTCATGAACGCGAAGAAGACCTATCTGGGCAGAATTAAAAGTTCCAAAAATGGGGGTTTGAGTTCATAACACAAAATCAAATTG
Source organism: Nicotiana tabacum (assembly GCF_000715075.1). Classification (NCBI taxonomy): domain Eukaryota; kingdom Viridiplantae; phylum Streptophyta; class Magnoliopsida; order Solanales; family Solanaceae; genus Nicotiana; species Nicotiana tabacum. Next base: position 42,638,395 of record NC_134096.1, read on the forward strand.
GGAGCTCGGTAGAAGGTGATTTTTGGAGAGATTCTTGTGTGGGTGTTTGGGGTAAGTGATTCTTATCGTGTTTTGATTAATTTCCATAATTATGCCTTTGAATCCATCATTTAATTAGGATTTTTATGGAGCAAAATCAATTATTTTTAAAAATCTTTCAAAAATAAAAATTTAAGATTTGGAGGTCGAGTCGTTATTGGAATTAGATAAAATTGGTATGATTGAACTCGTATCGGAATGGGTATTCGAATTTTATAAAAATTATGTCGGGTTCCGAGAGGCGGGTCCCCGCGTTGACTTTTGTTGACTTTTTGGAATAAATTTTTAAATCGACGTATTATTATCCGAAATTATTTCCGATGAATTTTAATGAAGTTATATAATTAATTTGGATAGATTTGAGCTATCCGGAGGTCAATTCAAGCAAGAAGTCTATTTTGGAATATCAGCCTAACTTCAGAAAGGTAAGTGTCTTACTTAACCTCGAGTGGGAAAATTACTTAGGCATTGAGTCTTATATGCCATTTGTGAAATGTAAAAAGCCGTGTACGCGAGGTGACGAGTACGTACTCGGGATTATATGTGAAAAATTCATTGATTTAAAGTCTTGGGCAAATCGTGTAGTAATTTGGATAATTGTTAGTATTTATTAAATCATCTACTTACCATGTCTAAATTCTTGTTGTTGAATTTGTTTTTATATGACAATTTGATGTGATTGTTACTTGAAAATTTATGTAAATTCGTGAGTATTGTTGGTTTAATATTTCTTGAAAATTTAATTTCAATATGGATGTTCCCTATGCAAATAATTAATTAAGCAAGTTTAAAAAGAAGTGTTAATATAATTACCTAAATTTGGATTAATGAAGGCTTTGCTTTATGCCGAGTAATTTCTATCTATGTTGATTATTTTTGGGGTGTTATACACATTGTGTGGAGCCTTAAGCTATTTATTGTGAAATTAATTGACTTGGTTGTATCTTTGGAATTTTGATTATGGCCATTGGGCAAATTGTGATATGAATTAATTTTGTTATGTTGCCGTGATAATTTCCCGTGTAAATTGCTGTGTTGTATGAGTTATTATTTTGAGGAGATAAGGGTGGCATTTCACCGTTGATATTATGTGGGTATAAGGGTAGTATTTCACTGTTGTTGTGTTTGTTGGAATATTATCTGGACGGAGCGATAAGGGCGGCTATAGGAGCGATAATGGTGGCAATATGAGCGATATGGGTGGTTATTGGTATTGTCAGGGCGGAGGGATAAGGGTGGCTATTGTCAGGGATGGTATGTGATGATGAAGAGTGGTTGCATTGGTGATTTTTATGTGATGTTGTGATTTTTCTTGTGTTTATTTTTATAACTTGTGCAATTTGTCTTGTTGTTGATAAATTGATAATAATCTGATTTATGTTGAAATTGGGAGCATGTGGCTATTGCCAGGCGGATTGTAAAATAAAATGTGGGCACGAGGTGTCGTGAGTAGATGATGAGGAGATTGGCACGTGAATTATCCGTACAGTTGTGCTATGAAATTAGGGCACGAGGTGCCGGGGAAATATAATAATTTAATTATATGCACAAAGTGCCATGAAAATATGAAAAAATGGGCTGAGACCCATTCAGATGATTATGAAATGAAGTGTCACATGATGACTTTTAATTGAAAGAATTATATTCAAAATATTTAATTGGAAGGATTTTTATGCAAAAAATATTTATTGGAAAGGTTTACATTCGAAAGATATTTATTTAAAGAAATTATATTTGAGAGAAATTTATTTAAATGACGTATATTTAAAAAATATTTATTTGAAGAAATTATATTTGAAAGAGAGTTATTTGGAAGAATTTTATGTGAAAGACAATTATTTGAAGATTTGATTTAATTGGGTGTAATTGTAATTATTAATTGTTGAGCGATATTAATGGTGTTCTTATTGTCTGTTGTGCATATCATTGGTTATTTTATTTTGCCCTTATTGTTATTTGTTTCCTATTATTTTGTATATTATGTTGCACATGCTATTAGACTAGTGAGTGTCTGGACTATACCTCGTCTCTACTCCACTGAGATTAGTCCTAATACTTACTGGGTACCGACCGTGGTGTACTCATACTACACTTCTGCACATTTTTTTTGTAGAGCCAGATATTGGAGATATCGGACTTGAGCAGAGTTAAAGCGGGATCGTAAGGATTCAAGGTAGAGTTGCTTGGTCGTCGCAGTCCCTTGGAGCCTTTTTATTTCATTGTACTGTTAATTTTTAATCAAACAGTATTGTATATCCGGTCCTCGTGATCATTCCATGTATTCAGTTAGAGTTCGTGACTCAGTACTACCAGTGTTGGGAGGTTGTATATTCATATTTATTCCGCTGTTAGTTTTGATTACCTATTTATCTCTTATTAAAAAAAATGGCTTCAAAATGTAATTGAAATCGGCTTACCTAGTCTTAGAGACTAGGTGCCATCACGACGCCTGTGGTAGAATTTTGGGTCGTGACAAGTTGGTATTAGAGCTCTAGGTTCATAGGTTCTACAAGTCACAAACGAGTCTAGTAGAGTCTTGCGGATCGGTACGGAGACGTTTGTACTTATCTTCGAGAGGCTACAAAATTGTTAGGAAATTTTTACTTCTTTCATTTCTGTCGTGCAGAATTTGTTAAATTTGGAATTTGAGTTTTTGTATCTCTATTCTCTCACAAATGGTGAGGACACGTGCTACCGGGTTAGCTGAACAGGCATCCGCACATACTGCTAGGGCTGCAAGAGGCCGGGGCCGAGGTAGAGGCCGAGGTAGAGGTCAAGGAAGGGCACGTACCGCAACTAGAGAACCTGTCAGAACAATAGTTGAGGAGCCACCAGTAGCTCAAGTTGGGGGACAGGTACCAGAAGCACCTGTTGTTATCCCCGGATTTCAGGAGACTTTAGCACAGTTCCTGAATATATTTGGCATATTACTCGGGCGGGATTAATCTCTGTTGCACCGAATATTTTGCAGATTGGGGGAGTAGCTCAAACTCCTACCACAACTCCAGAGCAGCAGGTTCACGTTGGTCAGGTTCCGGGTGCAATACCAGTACAATCTATTATTCTGGTTCGGCCTGAGGTCAGGCCAGAGGCATCAGAAGAAGAACAAAAGAGACTTGAAAGGTTTAAGAGGTATAGTCCACCTACTTTCAGTGGCACAGCTACAGATGATGCCCAAGAATTTCTAGAAAATTGTCACTGTATTTTCCACACCATGGGAATTACAAAAGTGAGCGGAGTTGCCTTTACTATATTTCAACCGTCAGGCGCAACATATCGGTGGTGGCAAATCTATGAAGAAGGTAGACCAGCCGATGTAACACCACCAAATTGGGCTCAATTTTCGGAAATGTTCTTGAAGGAGTTTGTTCCCCAGACTCTCCGAGATGCGTGGCGCACAGAGTTTCAACGGTTGCGTCATGATACTATGACAGTGTCAGAATATGCTATCAGGTTCAGTGAGCTAGCCCGCATGCACCTATCTTGGTCCCTACAGTTAGAGAACGGGTCCGCAGATTCATTGAGGGGCTCGAATATGATATTAAAATATGATGGCTCGAGAATTGTAGACCGATACTCCATTTCAACAAGTCGTGGAGATTGCGAGAAAGATTGAGGGTGTTTTAGGCGAGGAAAGGGAGTCTAAGGAGGCCAAAAGGTCTCGAAGATCTGGAGGGTTCAGTGGATTTTACTCTTCAGCTAGGACCCATTATAGCGGAGGCTCGAGCAGTCGGCCAGCTCAGTCCGCACATCAGGTTACTCGGAGTGCTCGAGTAAGTTCTTACAATGCACCACCGGCACGAGATTTCTATAATGATTATTTCAGTTATCCGGTACAGACCCAGTTCGAGCAACCGCGACCTAAGAGGGGTTGTTATGAGTGTGGTGACACTAGGCATATCATGAGAGATTGTCCCAGACTTGGGAGGGGTGGATTTCATCAAAGCACTCAAGCTACAAGCTTTATTCCAGTTAATACTCCACGTGCACAGTCAGTTAGAGGTGGAGGACAGGCGGGTAGTGGGCGCCTAAGAGGTGGAGGCCCGACCCGTTGATATAATCAATATGATTTGGCTGAGGCCGATATACCAGATGGTGTCGTTATATGTACGATCTTGATTCTGTTATAAAAGGATATTTTTCCTTTAATTTGATTCGGTTCTGAATATTGAGGTGAGTCCTCCTATTATTCCCCTCTTATGGGTGAGCTTCGTAATTTTTGTGACCCACTTATATGTTAATCCCTGTTGGGAGATATGAAGATGTGAGCCCGTATCTGTAATTTTATTTTTGTACACCATTGAGGGCTATAAGTTCAAAAGTAATTTTTTTAAAATTATTCATTGCAGTGGGTTTAATGTGTTTTGAAATAATTGATTCCAATTTTTATGAATTATATGCCCTACCGGTATGAGGGTTCATTATGTGTTGTGAAAACTATTTATGAAATATATTGAAAAGAAGAAAGAAAGGAAATTGAAATTTGAGTTGGCACAATGTGCAAAATACTTGTGATTCGGAGTTGAGAACGAGATCCTCGCATTTTTATATAAGATAAAATATTTAAACTGGGCTACGAGCTGTGGTGGAAGTTATATAAAGACGAGGTCCTTGTGGTGAAATATTTATGAGTTTAAAATTCTCACTGTGTGAAATTTAATTTGTACAATAATATTAATAGGGAGTCATGCCTATTAGGCTTATTTGATAATTCTTGTATATTTTTTGTTCATATTCAACCATTTTCGTGCTGTAAACATTGAGTTTTAGCCTACGAGGCCAGTGCCCAAGTGGCATTAAATGTGACTCGTTAAGTCGGGTAAATAGTTATGAGGTCTTCATGCCTCACATTTTGTCGTCAGTGTTGTGAAAATTCGAAATGAGGTGTTGGTTAATATGAGATTAATTGATGATGCTGGAATTAATTATGAATAGCTTTTAAGGCCAGAGATGTGGTGATGGGCATACATATGATGTGTTTCATATCCTGATATCATTATGATAATGCAGTGCTCGTAATGCCGAGATTAGTGTTATTGATATATACCTTGTGGTATTTTGTTGGATTGTGAATGTGTTGTTAGGAGTTATTTTGGTGTTACTCTGGTAGGTGTATAGGCCCAATTACAGGGAAGACTCTGCCAAAATTTCTGAAACAATTGGGAGCTAGAAAAATTCAGGAGATTGATATGTGCGAAAGAAGAGATAAATTATGTTATGTGTTTGAGGGGTAATGATCCTAAGCGGGGAAGAATGTAAAATCCAAGAAAATAATTTTGAAGTACTTCCACACTATCAAGAAATTTGATGTGTGCGCAGGCACGAGTTGCTATAGCCAGTTGAGACTAATATCGTGCGTTGTTGTGGAAATCAAGCCTTTTGAAAATGTTTGAAGTATAAGAAATTGGTCTTGAAGTTTACAAATATGGATAAAAGAAATAATCTCAAATGAGATGGTGTTGTCGGACTTATCTCCAATGTAGTAACGTGGGATCAACTGTGAGTATATGTGTAAAAGTAAAAATCATCAATTTGGTAACCTCAGAATAATTCTTAGCACATTCGAGGACGAACGTTTATTTAAGAGGTGGAGAATGTAACAACCCGACTTGTCATTTCAAGATTTTAAGTCTCGTTCGGTAGCATAAGGCCCTATGCAACTTCGTATTATGTGTATTGACTTATGTGCATGGTTGAATTCAGTTATCGGGTGATTCTGAGTAATTTGGGACACTTGGTCCCTAAAACGAAAACTTAAGTCTTAGAATTTTGACCGTAGTCGGAACTGTGTGAAGACGACTCCGGAATGGAGTTTCGTCAGCTCTATTATCTCCGTTGGATGATTTTAGACTTAGGAGCGTGTCCGGAAAATTATCCGGAGAACTGTAGAGGAATTTAGCTTGTAATAGTGAAAGATGAATTTTTGGGAAGTTTGACAAGGGGGTTGACTTTTTGATATCGGGGTCGGAATCCGATTCTAAAAATTTGAATAGCTTCTTTATGTCATTTATGACTTGTGTGCAAAATATGAAGTCATTCCGGATTGATTGATGTGTTTCGGCACAAGATATAGAATTTGAAAGTTCAAAGTTCATAGATTTTGATTTGAGGTGCGATTCGTCGTTTTAGCATTGTTTGAGGTGATTTGAAGGTTCGACTAAGTTCGCATGATGTTTTTGGACTTGTTGGTACATTTGGTTGAGGTCCCGGGGGCCTCGGGTGAGTTCCGGGATGATTTCGGATCATTTTTCCTTATTTTGCAACTGCTGGAACTGATATCTGGTATTGTTCTTCGCGAACGCGAAGGGTCTCTCCCGTTCGCGAAGAAGGAAGCTGGGCAGCACATTTTTGCTTCGCGAACGCGAAGGCATGGTCGCGAATGTGAAGAAGGCCTATCTCGGCAGAATTAAAAGTCCCAAAAATGGGGGTTTGAGTTCATAACACAAAATCAATTTTGAGCTCGGTAGAAGTCAATTGTTGGAGAGATTCTTGCGTGGGTGTTTGGGGTATGTTATTCTTATCCAGTTTTGATTAATTTCCATGATTATGCCTTTGAATTCGTCATTTAATTCGGATTTTTATGGAGGAAAATCAAGATTTTTGTAAAATCTTTCAAAAATAAAAAATTAAGATTTGGAGGTCGAGTTGTTATTGGAATTAGATAAAATTGCTATGGTTGAACTCGTATCGGAATGAGTATTTTATGAAAATTATGTCGGGTTTCGAGAGGTGGGCCCCGCATTGACTTTTGTGGATTTTTTGGAATAAATTTTTAAGTCGACGTATTATTATCCGCAATTATTTCCGATGAATTTTAATGAAGATATATAATTAATTTGGATAGATTTGAGCTATCTAGAGGTCAATTCAAGCAAGAAGGCTATTTTGGAATATCGGCCTAACTTCAAAAAGGTAAGTGTCATACTTAACCTCGAGTGGGGGAGTTACCCCTTAGGCATTGAGTCTTATGTGCCATTTGTGAAATGTAAAAAGCCATGTACGCGAGGTGACGAGTACGTACTCGGGATTATATGTGTAAAATTCATTGACTTAAAGTCTTGGGCAAATCGTGTAGTAATTTGGATAATTGTTAGTATTTATTAAATCATCTACTTACCATGTCTAAATCCTTGTTGTTGAATTTGTTTTTATATGACAATTTGATGTGATTGTTACTTGAAAATTTATGTAATTTCGTGAGTATTATTGGTTAAATATTTCTTGGAAATTTAATTTCAATATGGATGTTCCCTATGCAAATAATTAATTAAGCAAGTTTAAAAAGAAGTGTTAATATAACTATCTAAATTTGGATTAATGAAGACTTTGCTTTATGCCGAGTAATTTCTGTCTCTGTTGATTGTTTTTGGGGTGTTATAAACATTGTGTGAAGCCTTAGGCTATTTGTTGTGAAATTAATTGACTTGGTTGCATCTTTGGAATTTTGATTATGGCCATTGGACAAATTGTGATATGAATTAATTTTGTTATGTTGCCGTGATAATTTCCCGTGTAAATTGTTATGTTATGTGAGTTATTATTTTGTGGAGATAAGGGTGGCATTTCACCGTTGATATTATGTGGGTATAAGGGTGGCATTTCACCGTTGTTGTATTTGTTATAATATTATCTGGGGGGAGCGATAAGGGCGGCTATAGGAGCGATAAGGGTGACAATAGGAGCAATAAGGGTGGCTATTGGTATTGTCAGGGCGGAGGGATAAGGGTGCCTATAGGAGAGATAAGGGTGGATATTGTTAGGGATGGTATGTGATGATGAAGAGTGGTTGCATTGGTGATTTTTATGTGATATTGTGATTTTCCTTGTGTTTATTTTTATAACTTGCGCAATTTGTCTTGTTGTTGATAAATTGATAATAAGCTGATTTATGTTGAAATTGGGAGCATGTGGCTATTGCCAGGCGAATTATAAAATGAAATGTGGGCACGAGGTGCCGTGAATAGATGATGAGGAGATTGGCACGTGAATTATACGTACAGTTGTGATATGAAATGAGGGAACAAGGTGCCGGAAAAATATAATGATTTAATTATGGGCACGAAGTGCCGTGGAAATATGAAAAAATGGGATGAGACCCGTTCAAATAATTATGAAATGAAATGTCACATGGTGACTTTTTAATTGAAAGAATTATATTCAAAATATTTAATTGAAAGGATTTTTATGCAAAAAGGTTTATTGGAAAGGATTACATTCGAAAGATATCTATTTAAAGAAGTTATATTTGAGAGAAATTTATTTAAAGGAAGTTATTTGAAAAATATTTATTTGAAGAAATTATATTTGAAAGAGAGTTATTTGGAAGAATTTTATGTGAAAGACAATTATTTGAAGGATTTGATTTAATTGGGTGTAATTATAATTATTAATTATTGAGCGATATTAATGGTGTTCTTATTGTCTGTTGTGTATATCACTGGTTGTTTTATGTTTCCCTTATAGTTATTTGTTTCCTATTATTTTGTGTATTATGTTGCACGGGCTATTAGACTAATGAGTGTATTGACTGTATCTCGTCTCTACTCCACTAAGGTTTGTCCTGATACTTACTGGGTACCAACCTTGGTGTACTCATACTACACTTCTGCACATTTTTATGCAGAGCTAGGTATTGGAGATATCGGACTTGAGTAGAGTTAAAGCGGGATCGTAAGGATTCAAGGTTGAGCTGTGTAACAACACAGTCGGTCGTTTTGAGAGTAATAGCCCTGATCCCCTATTTACTGCTTCTCCCATATCTATATTCTGCTATTGTGACTTGCCGGGAGGTTTCGTTTTGGTTTTTGGAGTATTTTGGGAAACTTAGTCCCTAAATGGAGGTTTAAGCCTTAAGATTTGGACCATAGTCAGAACTATATGAAAACGACTTCAGAATGGAGTTCCGTCAATTTCGTTAGCTCCGTTGGGTGATTTTGGACTTAGGAGCGTGTCCGAATTGTGTTTTGGAGGTCTGTAGATCATTTAGGCTTGAAATGACGAAAGTCGAATTTTTGGAGATTTTGATCGATAGTGGACTTTTTGATATCAGGGTCGAATTCCGATTCCGGAGGTTGGAGCAGGTCCGTAAGGTTGAATATGACTTGTGTGTAAAATTTGGGGTCAATCGGATGTGGTTTGGTTGGTTTCGGCATCGATTGTCGAATTTAGAAATTTCAAAGTTCATTAGGCTTGAATACGTGCATAATCCGTGTTTTTGATGTTGTTTGACGTGATTTGAAGGCTCGACTAAGTTTATATGGTGTTTTAGGATTGGTTGGTATGTTTGGTTGAGGTCCCGGGGCCTCGGGCGTGTTTTGGATGCTCAACGGGTCATTTTTGGACTTAGGGAGTTGGCAGATTTTTTGGTGTTATTGCAGACATTTTTCTTCATCGCATTCGCGAGGGAGATCTCGCGATCGCGTAGGTTATCTGAGAGGTGAGCTAAAATTTCTCTTCGCGTTCGCGAAGATGAAGACGTGATCGCGTAAGGTTATCAGGCAGTGCACCGCGAACGCGTGGGCTGGGCCACGTTCGCGAAGAAGAAGTTAGGCGGCAGTGGAGTTTGAGTGTTACTCTTCGCGATCGCGTGAGGACTATTGCGATCGCGTAGGTATGAGTAGCTAGTGCATCGCGTTCGCGTGAGGTGTTACGCGTTCGCGTAAAGTAAATTTCTGAGGGAGCGAAGTTTTTCTTTGCGATCGCGAGGCCTTTTCCGTGATCGCGATTAAGGAACCACTGGGCAGAATTTAAAGTTCAAAAACGAGGGTTTTGAGTTCATATCACAAAATTGAATTGGGAGCTCGGTAGAAAACGAAATTTCGAGAGATTTTCAGAGGGAGTCATTGGGTAATGATTCCTAACTCCTTTATGGTTATAACCCACTAATTTATAATTAATTTTATCATTTAATTTCGGATTTGGGGTGAAAAATTGGAAAACATTGAGAAAAGTTCTTAGCCCAAATTTTGGGGTGTTAATCGAGATTTTAGTATCGGATTTGAGTGAATTTGGTATGGTTAGACTCGTGAATGAATGTGTGTTCGTATTTTGTAACTTTTACCCGATTCCGAAATGTGGGACCGCGGAGGTTTTTTGGGCGTTTTTCTAATTTCTTGCCTTAATTTTGATTTTGTTAGATAGATTAGTTTCTTGTAGCTATATTTATGTTATGTAATTGGTTTTGGCTAGATTTGAGCCATTTGGAGTCGGATATTTGTGGAAAGAGCATTATGACGGATTGATTTGAGCTTGGTTCGAGGTAAGTGGCTTGCCTAACCTTGTGGGGGGGAACTCCCCTTAGGATTTGGTATTGTTGATATGTGAGCATCGTGTACGTGAGGTGACGAGTACGTACACGAGTTATTTGTTGTAAAACTCCGTTTTTCACTAAGTCATAACTTGTTTTCTCCTTATTTGAACCACACTAGCATATGTAACTATCATGTTTAAACTAGAATAGCATGCCTACTTGTTTAACTGCCTATTTGAACTATGTGCAGCATGTTTAGTGAAATTTCCTGCTTTCCTTGACTTGAACTTAGTCTAAACTGTAGGATTTCTTGATGTAATTGTTATTTCGGTTGGTTGCGCTGCATATTTACTTTGGGACTACAGAACGGTATTCCGGGAGATCCCCATGTATTGCATATTTACTTTGGGACTACGAAACGGTATTTCGGGAGATCCCCCTATTTTGCATGTTTATTTTAGGACTACGGAACGGTATTCCGGAAGATCCCCCTGCACATTTACGTTTGGGACTACGAGACGGTATCTCAGGAGATCCCCTGTTGTTATCACTGTGTTCTAAGTTGTTGTCTTTCATTGATTTTATTCCTGTTAGATTTCCGTATTTATTTTTACTGCGATATTTCATTCTGTCCTATTTCATTATATTTATACCAGTAGGGCCCTGACCTGATCTCGTCACTACTCGATCGAGGTTAGGCTTGGCACTTACTGGGTACCGTTGTGGTGTACTCACGCCCTTTCCTGGATATGTTTTTCGTGTGTAGATCCAAGTTCATCTTACCAGCCTCATCACTAGTTGCAGTCACTGCTGCTTATTGGAGACTTCAAGGTACATCTGCTCGCACCCGCAGATCCTCGGAGTCCCCCTCTATCCCCCTATGTTCATTTTGCCTTCTTTCTGTAGAAATGATGTATATAACGGTTAAGACTTCTTCGCTTGTGACTTACGATATTCCAGGTTTTGGGAATTGTTTTGTATATTTTCAGAGGTGATAATTGTATATGCCGAGTGGCATTCAGTTGCTTATTAGATACGTATTACTGTTAGTAGTTAATGTTCGTGTTTTGTTTTATTTCCGCAAAGTGTTAGGCTTACCTAGTCGTAGAGACTAGGTGCCATCACGACGGTTCACGGAGGGAGAAATTGGGTCGTGACAAGCTGCTTGGTCATCGCAGTCCCTTTGAGTCTTTTTATTTTATTGTACTATTAATTTTTAATCAAACAATATTGTATATCTGATCCTCGTGATCATTCCATGTATTCAGTTAGAGTTCATGACTCAGTACTACCAGTCTTGGGAGGTTGTATATTCATATTTGTTCTGCTGTTGTTTATGATTACCTGCTTATCTCTTATTCAAAAAAAACTATGGCTTCAAAATATAATTGAAATCGGTTTACCTAGTCTTAGAGACTAGGTGCCATCATGACGCTTGTGGTGGAATTTTAGGTCGTGACAATAGATTAGCTTTTCCCTAATTCCCGCCGAGATTCTCTCCCTTAGTGCGGCTGTAACGACTCTTGTCTCCGGGCTCGATCTTGATCGGACTTGGTATTGGTCGATTTCTAGGTTTAGAGCTCGATATTAGCTCGGGGGCCGGTATTGACTTTGGCTTGGCATTGGTCGGTCTTTGACTTTTAAGCTCGATAACACCGCCTCACATCATAGTTTGATTTGGAATCGAGATCGGTATTGACTTCGAGCTCGGTACTTAATTGGTCCGTGAAACTTGAGTTTGATAACCTGGCTTCAGATCTCATTTCGATATTATGAATACGACCTTCGGTCTATTACGTTCCAATCTTGACTAATCATTCGAAGGTCGAAAATCGGTTTTGACCGTATACAGTTTCATAACTAGATTCTACAAATTTATTTGTATTCTCTAAATAATGTCAGTGCAATTAAACTTTCTTCTGGAGTTTGAAGTATAGTTTTTTTCCTTGAATACTTAACATGCTGCGTGTATGACTGTATTTTCAATACAACTACTGAATTTGAGCCAAGGATATTGGGTTATGCTAAACCCCTATGTCGAAGGCTAGCTCTGTCCCTGAGTAGAAAATGTCTACTTGGGTATAGTATTAAGAATGTCACTAAGATCGATAACACCTCGGTTTGAAGTATACCCACCATAGGAACTAAATTGCAAGTGTTATTTAGCTTTATTTTCTTTTTTTGGTTAAGGGGAAATATACCTTAGATAGGTGACCAGTGACAATATGGTTACTAGAATTGATAACAGTAGTAGAGTGACCCTAGCTAGTGGTGTTACTTAATACACTTAGATTGCCTAGACTTGCTAAACTATTACAAACAGTAGTAGATATTTTGTTAGTAGTACTAGAGCCTGCTTTATCTGCCTGAACCATATGTGTGGCATCGTTCGAAGGGATGCTTGATATGGACTGATAATTGGGAATAACTCCTTGGATTCCTAGTTGTGCCAAAAAGTGTGTTGCATTATTACTTTCACGGAAGAAATGTCGCATTAATAGATTCCCAAACTTTTTAATAGGTACCTACCTGCATTCAAATAAGGAGATGTAAGTAGAATATATTTTTTTTACGTAAGTATATGACTTCCGTGGAATCAGTTTCGATTTCTATTGGGAGCAGCTCGTGGTCCATTGCTATAGCCCGTGCTTGAGAGTCATGAGTTCCATGTAAGTATGAGTGTAGCCATAAAGTTTTGTGGAAAAGCCTATGATGCAATCGCCATGTGAGTTTCTAAACAGCTGGCCTATCTGTACCTAGGGATGTCTAAAAAGAGGGTTCTGGATAGTGGTACTTAAGGGGAATGAGTATGAGGGTAGCACCGGTAAGAGGGGGTTCCTTAGGGACACTGAGATTAAGGGTAATTAAGGATACAAGGTAAACATATTTTTTTATGGTACCACTACTAGTCATATGGGGAGGGGTACTTAAGAGTACGGTAAGTGTACTTTGGGGTATTTTATTATTTAAATGTGATTTTAAAAAAAAACTATATTTAAGTACACACAAACTATAAGGGATGAAAATAATATAAGGTAATGAAGTGCCTTTTATTTTATTTAATGCAATATTCGATACTTGTAAAAATAAAATTACATATTTCTTTTCAATTATTTATGTAATCTTTTAATAACTTTTCGAGGTTCTTCGCTTCGAATTGTTAACACTTGTTCATCTGTGTCACTGCCATCTCCAGTAGATACTATTGTATATGCATAAAACGGTACAGTTGAATGTGTAACGTGGTTTATATACACGTAAATTATTTTGATTCAAAAGTATGAGATAAATAAAGATAAAGTCAAGATTATAAAAGAAATACAAGTTAGATTGTATGATGAGCCTCCCCGGAAGCAATAATATGAACAATCTTGAGAACAAAAGAAAGCAAGTAATTTTATATATGAGAAAAAAATATAGTGTTTGTGAGTACAGATGATTTTTTTATGTCCTACTATGGACACTAATTCTCCTATTTATATCTCTATTTAGGGAGATAAGGTCCCTAAATCAAACTCCTCTTGAATGAGAATAAAACTGCCATTGAAGTTTGTATAATGGTTGGCTATAAATATAGAATTTTTTTGTAACGGCTGCTCATTTAATGATGTCTTTCCCAACCGACGTCTCTCTTTCAAATCTTTGTTCTCGGTTTTAATGCCTTCGGAATTCACTCAGTATCGGTCACATGCTTGTATCCAATGCCAACTATTTACTAATTCACATCTTACCTATCTTCAGTTCCATGTGTCATCTCGTCATTCGTCCACTTGTCGCTAACCAATTTTACCCTATACAGATAGTCCCCCTACTTTTCGATGACAAAACTTTGTATTACCGAAAAGTAGATAAGATCCCTTTTCTTGGCGGAAAAGTTTCTGAACAATTTCTGACACTTGAAAGGACGCACATCTTCTCGCATTTAATGACCCGAACACGTGTTACCCCGAGATTTGGCAAATAGTTTTGCCAGTTTCCAAGGTAATCATGACCACGAATTATGCCGCTTATAAAATTCTCTCCTTCTTTTCAATTTTACTTTTCACTTTTACAAACTCTTCTTTTTCTTCTTCGAATTCTCTTAGAACCCTACTGAAAAATTTATCTTTCTTAGTAAAATCTCCCTTCTCATGTTTCTTACCATCATGTATTCTAACACTGTTATCCTCGGAAACACCGACTTTCTCTTCGTAGGTGGCCCTAAAAAGAATAAATCAAAAGAAGTTGATGTCAAATATGAACTTCCTACCTTGAACTCCATCATACTCCTTCAACTTAACACTCAATCTGACCTTCAAGTCCAAAAAGAACGTATTAACCCCAAAAATGACAGACACTGGCCTGTTTGCAGGTACCCCTCTTCCATTCGTCTTGCTAATCTTCCCGTCATGAAGGAAGATTGAGATTGCACACATTCTAGGATATGCCTTATTTAAATCTTCATAATCTACATACATTCTAAATTTATTATTATTCTTTGGTACTACCACTACGTTAGCTAACCAATCAGGGTAATTTACCTCTCGAATTGAACCTATATTTACTAACCGAGTTACCTATTCGTTGACAAACCTGTTTTTGACCTCTGCTTTTGGTCGATTCTTGTCTTACCAGAGGGAAGTTAGGATCCAAACTCAACTTGTGGATAGCCACTTTTAATAAAATACCTGTCATATCTGAATACGGCCATGCAAAACAATGACGTTAGCTTCTAGAAAATCAATAACTTTTAACCTGAGTTCGGGATTCAACCCCGTTCCTAAGTGAAATTTTCTTTCTAAGAACTCCGTGAACAAGGCCACTTGTTCAAGCTCTTCAGCGATCGATTTAGTCGCATCTGTTTCCTCTGGTACCTCAAAAGACCTCGGTACCTGATAAGAATCCGATGACTCCTCTTCTTCATTATCTTCAACTGGGGTGGAAGAGGGCACCAGCTCTTGTAGTTGCTATTTGCTTATCTCTTTCTCTTGCTACTAGACAAGGTAACTACGTTCATCTCTCTTGCAGCTGGTTGACCTTCTCAGATTTGCTTGATTCCCTCCAGTGTGGGAAATTCCAGTAATTGACAATAAGTTGAAGGCACAACCTTCATTTCATATATCCATGTCCTTTCAAGGATCACATTGTATCCTATGTCACCATCTACAACTTCGAATAGAGTGGTCTTCGTTACGCCTTCGGCATGTGTTGGCAGTAACATCTCTCCCGGGGTCGTTACACTCGTTAAGTTGAACCCGGCCAGAAGCTTTGTTGTTGGAACTATGTTTCCGGTTAACTTTGCTTGCACCAAAACTTTCCATTGTATGATATTGGCTGAACTTCTTGGATCAACCAACACACGTTTAATTATAAACTCTAAAACATTACGAGAAATTACTAGAGCATCATTGTGAGGTAGAAGAAGTCCATCATCATCCTCTTTTGTAAAGGTGATGTCATCCTCTTTGATATCTTCGTCTTCTTTGTTGCTGAAAATGTCACCCTATTTACCTCATCACCACCAAAAATCATGTTTCTTGTCATACGACGTGATTCTGCAGCGGATTTGGCTGGCTCCCCAGCGTTACGATTTTTCCCATAATTATTCGTGGCCCGATCACTTAGAAATTCTCTGAGGTGACTATTCATCAACAATGCTGCCACCTCTTTATGAAGGTGTCAGCAGTCTCCAGTCCTGTGAGCATGTGTTCTATGGAACTCACACCATAAATTAGGATCTCTCTGACTAGGATCTTATTGAATTAGTTTTGGAAACCTAGCCTCCCTTAATGTTTCTCAAAGTCGACACCAACTACATTAAACTCATGTTAAGGTTGTAGTCTGATAACCGGGAATACATTGAATTTTTGGACCCCGATGCTTCTTTCTCATGTAAAGTTCTGCTACTCCGACCACGATCCATTCTTCTATCGGAAGTAAACCTATATGATGACTGAACCTTTATTTCCTCGCCCATCGACCCTTTCGTAAGGCTGAACGCGACCTTTAGAAGATCTCTGATCTGTATCAATATTACCTTTAAACCTTTCCTGATTTCGATCACGATTACACCCTTTGGACGACACCGAGGAGCTCAGTTGATCATATTCTATTCTAATCTTTGACTCATAACGATTATGGACATTTGCCTAAGTGGTTGTATGAACCTCTAACAAGATTTCTTTCAGTTTCCTGGAGGCATCGAAGCTCAATGGGCTGAGACCCTTTTTGAAAGCTTCCGCTGCCCACTCATCCGGTACTGCCGGCAATGACATTCTTTCCTTCTGAAACCTGATTACGAACTCTTATAATAGTTCAGATTCTCCTTGGGATATTTTGAATATATCCGGCTTTCTTGGTTGGACCTTTCTTGCTCCAACATGAGCTTTAATAAAAAAAAATCAGCAAGCATTTCAAAGAATCAATGGAATGCTTGTTGACATCCAATTTTGTCCCTCTTTTCTTCTAAACTGTTTGTTTAAGCCTCTAATATTACTAATAATGTAAGAATAATTATTTTTCAATTCTTATCCCAAAATAAACATAATAAGTATCATTATTTTTATTATTGTTATTATCTCTATTATTAGCATTAGATACTACTACTGTTGTTGTTGTTGTTGTTGTTGTTGTTGTTGTTGTTGTTATTATTATCATCTTTTGCAAAAAGTGTATTACTCTCGTTCATTTAATCAAATAGTAGTATTTATTTTAATTATGTACTTTACAATATTTACTCTTTATTTCACAATTAATGTAATAGTTATTTTAAAAAATTAATGCTAGCAAATTATATAAGTTTTGATAAGAAGAGTCGAACAATTTTAGTGATTAATTAAGAGATTATAATAAGAAGTAGAAGCCCAAAGAAATACCCAAGAAGAAATAGAAAACTACCCTCTATAGCCCCTCAAAATTTTAATAGCCCATATTTTTTCTCACTTACACGAAATGGCTCTTCGGCCCAAATATATTACATCTAATATCTCGAAATGTCTATTTTGTATATTTTTTTGTATAGTAACAGTCTATTTTGCATATGTTTTGTATAATGATAGTCTATTTTGTATATATTTTGTATATTGACAGTCTATTTAATATATTTTTTATATAATGAAAGTCTATTGTATATAAATTATAAAGTGACAGTCTTTTTTGTATATATTTTGTATTGTGACATCTATTTTGTATATTGCTTGTATATATTTTGTATAGTGACATCTATTTTGAATATTTTTTGTATAATGACAGTCTATTTAGTATATAAATTGTAGTAGTCTATTTTGTATATGTTTTTGTATAGTGACAGTTTATTTGTATATTTTTGTATATAGTGATAGTCTTTTTTGTATATTGAATGACTACACATTTGTAAAACCATTCATTACATAATTGATGTGATGCATCTTATAGTGATTTTTAATTATTATGCCATTATATGATTAAAACATGTCCAGATGGTGCTTCTTTGAATTTCTTTTGTTCATATCATGTGGCGGCTATGAAGGTAATTAACGACATGTTTTGATTGACAAAGGAAAAAACCTTACACTTATTCTGTTTAACATCTCTCAGCAAACAAAAGTAGCAAGAAGCGATACCACTTGTAAATTGGATCTTGAGTGGGTAAAAGAAAGATGTAGCTTTGTGTTTATCAACATATATGGCAAAAACGATTTCTACATCTTCGTTGCAAACTGAGTTAATAATTCATGCAGGTTCTGTATTTGGTGTTGAACTCAGGAATGTTAACACTATCTTAGTTAATTTCTGCCACTAACTTATTAGTTAAGTACTCAACGTCGTTCTCGATTTTGGGAAGGGCTAGACTTCCAGATATAAGCGATGAATGGTAAAGATGCCGACCTTTAAGTTTTTGGCTTCAAATTGCATAATAGATTTTTGGGCTAGAGTTTGTCAAAAGTTTCAGCAGAACGGCTAAACGCGAAATTGTCTCAAGAAGAAAGGAGTCTAAAAGTCCAAATATTACCTTCTCAAATCAGTTGTCCCCAAACCCAAGGTCGGCCCAAAGCCGCCCAACCAGTAGCCCAAAATCCTCAAACGACCCGCTAGCCCAACTCTAGGAACCCTCTAAAACAGCGGCAAAACAACAAACGGCATCGTTTTGATAATTCTATTCAATCCAACGGCACCTATCTATTCAAATCTAAAAAAGAATTAAAGTTTTCTTCTGATTTTCGCTCCTCTTTTTCCCGTTTCCCCTTTCTCTCCATCGTCTCTTTCATTCTCTGCCATGGCAGAGCTTTCTCTTGGAATTTTCCTCCAATTTTGGCTAAGTCTTGACCTTCACTCTTTCCATAACAGAGCATATCTTACCATTTGGGTAAAAGATCTGAAGCAAATCCCTGAAAGCTTAGGATTTTGACCAAGGAATCTCATGTTTTCTTTTGATTTCTGCTGAGCTCTTCAAAAATGGTAACGTTCGGATCTCAACGTTCAATTTTTGAACCATAACCCCACTCAAAAGTTGCTCGCCCAAACTAACCTAGAAGAACCTTAACTTCTATCTTTAAATATCTGCTTTGGAACTCATTTTCGATCCACCGGGGAGCCGCCTCCTCCTTCTCTGAAACTCACTAATTTTCTAAAATCCTAGCTCGACCAACTCTTTCTCTTTTTGGTTTTCAATTTCAAAACAGAGGGGCTTTTTCTTTTGCTCAGCCGAGGTAGCGAGTCTGAGGTCGAAGTGCGATAGTTGATCGACGACGCTCCTAGTTCACTGCCCGCAAAAAGGTCAGTGATCTCCCTTTATCCTTTTATCTGCTCCAAGTAATATTTGAGTTCTTTAGTAAAAATAAGTGTGAGTTCTCTTTTCTGATCTTTGATTAGAAACTAGGAAATAAAGATTTATCATGCTTCCATTCAATGTTTCATGTTGTTTGTGAACAAGTGAACGCGGACTAAGATTTCTTTATAATATTATTCTGGATTAAGTTATTAGACTATGTGAAGCATTGTATGCTGTAGAAATCTTATTTTTTTCTAAAATATAAGTTGTTAACCAGAAGTCATGACTTATGGATTTGTTGCCATAGAAAGTATGGTCATTATCCATTAGCATAGTAATACTTCAGTTTGAGACAATCTGTTGATGACAAAGAACCTGAATTCTTTTTAAAAAAAATCTATTTGTGCTCCTTCACTGTAATGAAATCAAATTCATAAACAAAATAGGAACCTACTAGTATACCTTAAGAAATATTATTGTTTCTTCATTATAACATGGTTCACATGACATCCCTAATAACTAGTTAAGTGTGAGTGCAGGGCTATGTGCTAAACACCCCCTTCAGGAATTGATATCAATTCTGCCTGCACTTAAGGATCATATGATTGTTAAATAATAAGTTAGTAATCATGATAGCATGTATATATGATATCTTAAGTATTAATGGTAAAAGTGAAACCTGTTAGCATGTGTTTGTTGAACAAAGTATGGTTTTTGCTGCTGTCATCTCCTATGTACCTTTAAGAGTCAAGTTTAACTGTTGTTAATGGCCTTAAGGAAGTGTAAATCCCACTTTGTTTGTTAGGTTGATCTAAAAAGAAAAACTTCAAAAAGGCACTTAGAGTGCTGTTTTAAAGTAGAATTGCTTGTATGTAGTATACTACTGTTTCGTTCTAGTTCGTGGAATATTTCAGATTTAAGGAGATAATTGTCATTCTTGACTTGTATGTTTCATCGTCACATGTATTAAGAATTATGTTTTCTTCTCTAATTTTCTTTTCTTTGCATATGCACTTGGAGCAAAACCGGCCGGAGTCTCACTCGAGACTCAACAGTGCCCGAGCATGGAGTCATCGCATCCCATATCGTCTTCCATAGAGTGCACCAGATAGCAAGAAAACAAGCGAAACGCTCGGGGCGTCTAGCCGTCTATGGCGTCCTTCTTTTATTTATCGTCCTATTTTGAGATTTTTGTTGGAGCTTATTATTAACATAGAATTAAATAGCTATGCCTTATTAAATCACATAGTATCTCCAGACTAATTATTAGTAAAATACTTATTTTTATACAACTTCTACTTTAAAGATTTTAAAGTCAAGAGATTTAAAATAATTTGCTATACTAATTTTTTATACAAGATATTAGATTTAGGAGGCATCAATTTGTAAATCAGTCTTAAACCAAGTTCCTTTATCACTTAACAGTCAGATTTCTTAATACAAAATTTGAGTCAAATATAATTTAAAAGAAACAAAACCTTTTTTTCATAAAACTTTTCTTTGAAAACAAGTTCTCACCGCTTCGTAAAACGATAAGTTTTCTTTAATCAGATTTTGATAGCTTTCTATTTTTACTTATTAATTAACAACCTAAAGTTTGACCGGTTAACCGTAATTAGTGGATCATATAGGGTGTCTTAATAACCTTCCCGATAGGATTAATTAGAACCCTTACCTAGAATTTTTAAGTTTAAGCAAACCATAAAATTGAGTTAACTTTAAGCATTATTTAGCTAAAATTGGTGTCCTAATTCACTGTTAAAATAATTAGGTGACGACTCTATTAATTAATTAAACCTTGGATATGCCAATATGTTATACTTAGTTTTGACACGTGTTAACATGGGGTATAACAATGCTCAGGTAAAAGGGAATACCAAGTTAAAGCACCCTTCGTCAGGGTTTCGTCAAATTTCTTCAACAAGACAGATTTTATCTCGTGCTGGGACAAGTCATTTCCCTTTATAGCCATAAAGTAGGTCGTGTTATGTTCCTGTGAATCCGAAGTCCCATCATACTTCGGAATATCCGGCATCTTAAACCTTTTTGGAATCAACTCTAAGGTTGCACTTGGTTTGAACGACAATTGTGTATACTTCTTGGAATCCGGTCCCTTTAGCACCGACGACGCTCAAGAGATATGATCCATCAGAGCATGGATTTTTTTTAGCATTTTGATCCATTCGTTCATTCATTTTTCTCATGAATCTCATAAGCTCGGTTTTAAAAGGGCCATTAGCATTGTTGTCGTTCCAAAATCCACTACCGGTACCTACTGCCTCGTTAAAATCGAACTCCTCCCTTGGAGCGTCATTACCGGTTCTTTGAACTGTTTGATTTGCAGGCACGCTGTGAGGAATTCAAACTCCTCCATTAGAATTATTGGAAATAACCGAGAGCGCATGCTTCAACTCCGTCATCATGTGGTCTTACCTTGAGAGGTGATTCATAATTTTCCTTTGTTGTTCTCTCAAGATTTTGAACGTTTCCACAATGTGTTCATCATCCGCATCATCAAGAGTTGGGTTCCTCACGTGCCAAGGATTTTGACCCTTCACGAACTGGAGTTATTCCATCTCCTTCATTGCGGGTTTCGCTAGTTGAATCATTACGTTGGAACACATACTCACGTTCGTTGTGTACTCCAACATTAGTAACAGATGAATGGATCAAAGCAATTATAATTGTCTAGGCCCAACGGTGGGTGCCAAACTGTTTACCCATAAAACGATACAGTTAAATTTGTAACGTGGTTTATAGGTAAGTGAATAATTTTGATCCAAAAATATGAGATAAATAAAGATAAAGTAAAGATTATAAAATAAATACAAGCCTGATTATATGATGAGCCTCCCCGGAAGCAATAATATGAACAATTTTGAGAACAAAAGAAAGCAAATAATTTTACAATATGAGAGCAAAATATAGCCTTTGAGTACAGATGATATTTTCGTGTCTTACAATGGATTATAATTCTCATATTTATAGCTCTATTTAGGGAGACAAGGCCCGCAAATCAAGCTCCTTTTGAATGAGAAAAGACTGCATAATTGTTGGTCATTAATATAAGATTCTTTGTAACAGACGTTCATTGAATGCTGTCTTTCCCAACCGACATCTTCCTTTTAAATCTTTGTTCTCGATTTTAATTCCTTTGGAATTCACTCAGCACCGGTCACATGCTTGTATGCGGTGCCAACTATTATTTGATTCACTTCTTACCTGTCTTCAGTTTTATGTGTCATCTCGGTATTAGTCCAACTATCGATCGCTAACCAATTTTATCCTATACAACTATTTCATTATAAGCATCATCATCTTCTTGAATTATTTTTTGGAAGGCCAAAGTTTCTTCTCTCCGCCTTAATCTGATCTTTAAATAAGGCGTTATTCTCTAAGGTATCTTCTGCCATCGAGTATCTGTGGTCTCCAATTTAAAATCGTGTTGCTCTGAAAGTGCTTTCAGAAGCTATTGATGAAGCTGGAATAGTTAACACATCTCTTGTCATTCTTGAAATAATCAAAAATGTTAGTTCGTCGATTCTCCAATATTTTAGTAAGTTTTTATTTTCTTCATCATCACAAATATCAATAATTTCTTGCATTATATAAACATCAAGCTCGTTAATTTGTGAAGATTGAGATTGACTAATCATTTGTCGAATAACACTAAAAGGTCTCTGTGCTGCATTTTTTCAAGAGGTTGCGATGATGATGAATAGGTAGAAGTAGTTGGCGCTACAGTGATAATTAATATTTGGTAATATTTTTACACAACTCTAGTGTTTTGGTTACCTACAGTCACATGGTTAATTTGCGATTGCACAGTATGAGAACCATGTCTGGACTGGGTGGGAATTGAATCGCAACGCGGACGCCCTTCCCAACAAGCCAAACCTCTTTATGATGAATTTTCATATTCTTTTTTAAACCACCAGCCCGCCATGACCTACTCTATCTTTAAAAGATAATCGTTATTTATAAAAGCACGAATAGCCTATTCATTAGCTTTATCCTGAGTAAACCATTTTCAAATTTTTTTTATGCTCAACTGGTTGTCTAGTAGGAGGTAAAGGACCACCAACTCCAAATTGAAATTGACTCTAAGTTGAAGTTGGCCGACTAGTGGATGTTTCATCTAAGTTATCATTCTTTCTCCTTCATCCTCACTCAAATTCTCAAAATCGCAATATTGTGCTTCTAGCGCTTCGTATACAAGTGATTGATAATTAATACTAATATAAAGGTATTCCATCTACGTGAGTGAAGTCAACAATAGGATTAGGATTACTAGAACTAGCATTACCCTTAGTCAATTTACTAAATATTTTTCTTACATCTCTAGGAGCCATTTTTCTCAGAACAAATAGCAATACCGGTATAACAAAAATAAATGCGATAGCGAATTAAAATTGGAAAAAGTGTATCAGATGCTGACGTATAATTGATGTTGATGGAAGAAATAGTGGTGTAGTATCAAGGAAAAAATATTACAGAATTAGAGCAAAATAATAGAGTGATAGAATATAAATTGCATTTAGAACGAGAGAGATAGAGATAGATAAGAGAGCTTTGTGTGAAAAATGAATGAATGAAAAGAGGCATTTATAGTTTTAAAATAGGACCAATGTGTAATTTAATAAATTTATGGTTTAAAAACAAAATTAAGGGTTGGGGGTATTAGAGGGCACGAAGGCAAAAATAGCCTTTTTTTTGTTGTTGCCAATGGCTATCTTTTAATAAATAGATGTTTACTAATGGTACAAAACGGCCAGCTATTTCTTAAAAATTAAATAGTTCTAAGGGTACCGGTTCAGATCGGTTCTAAGGGTACTTTTTTAGGTACACTTTCAGTACCCTTTACCCTACTCCTCAAATCGGACTGGTCTGGAACTCTAAGGATCGCATGATGACAAGTCCCAGATTGAGTGTGTTGGCTAAATTATTGAAGATATATTCCTATTAAGCTATAGGTGCCATAATACAAAGGGGAAGAAAACGTCCCAACGTAAGACGGTAAGAGGGGATTGGTTAGAGGACTCCGGAGATCCTTCAGTATGAGTAGCCAGTGATTATGGTATGATTGTGGAGGAATAGTGACTTTAATATCTGTCCAAAAATGCTTTGCAATGATGCACTCTAGGAAGATGTGGCGGATGGATTTATCTCTACGATTACAGACAGGGCATGTGGTACAAATTATTAGTAAGAAGGCGCCCACGGAAGCATTGCCAAAGGAAAACTTTAATTTTGTTTAGCGTATAAAGGTCCCAAATCCATTGATAATTGGTGTCACTAGGGACAATGAGTTTGTAGACAGAACTAGTGGAGAAGAGGTCATTTGAAGTGTGGGGCCAGATAGGAAGGTCTCTACTAGCTCCGCCCTTGTGTGGCTATATAACCAATCAAAGAAAGTCATATCAATAAAAAGAATACTCCTCCTTTACTCTTTAGATTAGACCCACTGTGGTAGAATTTAAGGGTCAACCAAACTATATAGAGAACCAAGTTCTCTATAAGTTCCCACAGAAATCACGCACACTGCAGTGAGTAAATGACAGGAGGAATTTTACGTGGAAAATTCCCAACTCAACGGGATTAAAAACCACAACCTACCCTTGTAGGATTTCAATTTCACTACTAAGCAACTTTCAGATACAACCTATGTAACCTAGGAATTAACCTCTTAATCCCTCACTAACTTGTAACACTCGATTACAAGCCACTTTGTAATAACTCTATTACAAAGACTTTAAAACTCGACTAACTCTAGCCAAGACACAAACACAAGGGTTTAGGATTTACAAAGGGTTTCCTACGCAATGCTTCTAAACAAGCTAAGTAGGAATTACAATTGAAGAACTATTACAAAGTTACAACTCAACTAAGGACATACAATAACTTGATATGGGGAACTGGTCCGTAGTAGTGTTGTTCTTTGTTCTTGATGCACTTGAGAATCGTTTTCTTGATGATCAATCACAGTGAGTGTGCTTGAGTAAATTCTCTAAGTGTTCAAGTCATTTGTTTTTACCTTCCTTGATGTTAATAATGCATTTGTGACATCACTAGGATGATGTAAGCAAGGTAGGTAAAAGACACTCCCCATAAAGTTGACTGTTGCACTGTAGCATGTGCAGACAGTAACTTTACAGCTGGGGCAGTTGACTTGTGCAGTTTCCTCGGGAAACGGTAGCTATTTGTTCCCTATGTTGTTCCTTTGACTCTGAAAAGTTGAACCATATCCCAAGCTGGAACCTTTTGATCTTAAGGTCTTGAGAATGTGTAACAGATTCCATATCTCGTTCTTAACAGTAAGTATTTTAGATCATCAAAACATAAAAGGGATATACATATAGCCTATCACACTACCTCCTCACCCCCCTCTTACCTCCCTTGGCCACATTGTCGCCACCTTTGTCTTCCCTACCTCCCTTCTCACCTCCACATTATTGAGATAGGAGGAAAGGAGGAGCGAGATGGAGGAACAAGAAGGTGTTAGAGATAAAGGATGATGGTATTTTCTTTAGCCATGAAAGTATAGTAGAAAGTGCTCGCGCGCCCAAATATAAGTTAGAGTCATTCTTTGTGCCATATCAATGTTTTGTGTTCAATAGGCAAGCTTTAATAATAAATTAAGTGTTCAATAAGTACAAATGTAAATTGATGTGTTAAAATAAAAATTAGCATCAACTTTAAAGGGTTGTCTATGTAATTGGCTAAAAAAAAACGATGGGACTTGAGTTATGGTCGTCTAGATGGTAAAACTAGATTAAAGCATGCAAAGTGAGTCATGAAATCGCAAAGTATATCAGTTTTGAAAGTATTATTAATCTGCGTATTACTAATTCCTGCATTATTAATCCATGTATTAGTATAACTTGTTTTTACCCCAAACGACCCTTTAGAATTATATTTCAGCATTTGGGGGCGAAAGGAATAATTATAAGCTGGATCGACGCTTAAACATACATTATGCACAATACTACCAATTCAGCTACAAGTACCATTTGATAATTAAAAGCAACAACAGAAATTAGAAAGATAAAGAGCGAGAGGAGTAATTAGGCTGTGGGCAGGAGACTCTTTATATAAGGGAATACACTCTGTCAGACAAGTAAAATATCAGTTTATTTCCACAAACATTTCCCTTTATCCATTTGGCTGTAAGGCAATCAACAAGGGAATATTAATTGTTCTCATCCAATTAAGAGATTAACCCTGTAGCTTTTGCTCCTTTTTCCGCTTTTCATAGTCCTCCAAAATCCATATATCCACTGCATGCATACTCAAAAACATGCCTTTCAGTAAGAGAGTCATAGTTCGATGCTCTCTCTTTGAGTTCTTCCTTTTCAATTCCCATATGCAAGAAATTAAACCACAAACACATGGAACCTCTACTCTAACTGACATTGACATAACCGTGTTACATGTATTTATGTGCCTCGAAACACAAATTTGGATGGGTTGGAACAAGACTGAACCAAACTGAAAGCACCTTACTTTATCACAAAGTATAATGTATAGGCGAGTTTAGAGAAAAGTCTAGTCAATTTGACAATCAAAATCCTTTAAGATAATCATGCATGCATGCCCCACCAGCTTGTTTATTTAGGTCATAAGATTTGCCATCTCCTCTAGAGTAGTATTTCAGCGTTTGAGGCAAATGGAATAAGCTGCATCCCACCTCTAAAATATGCACAAAACTACCAAGTGTACCAACTATGTTAAAAACACCATGTGATAATTGAAAACAACATCACAATGATTAGAAATGAAATTAATGCATAAGATTAAAAGAGCGCAAAGTCAGGCAATAGTGAGGAGGCTCTTTATATAAGGCCTACTACAATTGAGTCTCTGTGAAAACATTTCCCCTTGCGGCCCTTCGATACTCTTTATGGTATTATGATCTAAATTATACAAAAAGTACCCCTTGCCGTATATGTAAAGTAGGAGTTCACCATCTTGGATGCTCAAAAGATTTATCCACAAATACAGCTCCCTAAGCCATCGTATTTCGTTGAAAGGGAAACGAAACGGGAAAATTGTCTCATGAATGAGATTAACCTTGTACCTTTTTCTCCATCTCCTCATTTCATATTCCTCCAAGATCCATATATCCACTGCATACCGATAAATATGCAAGTGACACAAAGCCAAACGATCCTCCTTCGCTAAGACAGTCATACTATGATGCCCTAATTGCTCTGAGTTGCACACACTTCCAGGATGAGGCATAGAAGAGAGTTCCTCCTTATCCATTCTAAACACCATGATTGCATTTGCACAAATAGGACTACCTTTTTCCTCTGAATCAAGGTGCGTGATCCAATGCAATGCTCCATTAACATCTACTGGAAAGTAATGTGGCAACAAGTTGAAAGTGGATGAAGGAATTTTTCTCCAAGTTCTCGTCTTGAATATGTATACTAAATATTGAAAGCAACTGCCTCGCTCTTGTTCATAAAGAAGCTTGAATTGTCTTGTTAATGGACAAAAATAAAGAGCACATAAGCAGCCTGGATGAAGTGTATGTTGTACTGTTACTTCCTCTTGTGTTAGCGGGTTCAAAACATAATAAGTAGAGTCCCACTTAAAATCTATAAATAGGACAACTCCTTGACAAGAGTATCGAAGAGAAGGGATGTGTTCCGAGCGCTTATTGATCGTAAGTCGAGTTCTGAGATGAGCTTTCCTGAACACATAAGGATTTTCAATACCAAACACGCAAAGATCCAGCTTTTCGGGGTAACTAAAATAACACTACATGAGATGCATGGGTTTAGCTCTTGTTTACACGAAAAATCGGATAATGTTAAATTTAGATATGGTTCTAAGGGTAAGCGAATCCCTTTGATACGAAATGACAATACAGGTATTTTTGCTATAAAATGGGAATGATGGACGGGAAGACTGAAATGAATTAGAAAAACAAACACAATGAAATCTTAATGTATCTTGGAGAACTTGCCTCTATTGCAGTCTATCCCCCTTTTTATAGTAGAGGATAGCTGCTTTATCTATAACAACATAATAAAATAATACATATAGTGGATGACCCATGATGGTTTGTCTCTTCCTTGATTCTCGTCAAGATTCTCTCCCTCGATGCGATTGTAACGGCTCTTGTCTGCGAGCTTGGCACTGGCTCGAGCTCGGTGTTAGGTCGAACCCCTAGTCTTGGTTCGAGCTTGAATTAGTGAACCCAAGATTTTTATAGTCCGTGTGAAATATTGAAGTGTCATGTCCTATATATATAAAGCAGAAAATAAGAAAACTAAGGTTTGATATGACAGCAAATATGTACTGATTGATCATAAAGAAAAGAACCGAGCAAACACAGCCATGACAAACTGGGATTTCTTTCTTTTATAGTGTAATGTCATTCAGAAATGTGAAAGAGGGGTATAATAATGGAAAAAAGAAAATCAAATCATATAATACGGACATGAGAAAAACTCAAATCACGCGAAAGCCTCAAGATATAGGAAGTAACCAAAAACATACACACATACAACATACCTTATCTATGTGGCGCAACATGGTGCACATGAACACATGCTCATTTTTTTATATTATGTAACAACATTTCTAACGATAAAATATTCTTTTATATATATATATATATATATATATTGTAATAATTAGTGTCGCAAAATTTTATATAGTTAAAATAATTATTTGTATTAAAATTAATAGCACTGGAAGATATACCATAAGTTGGGGTTCAATGATCCCAACATTTCTGATATGAAGTATAAGTATGTATATTAAAAATCACTAAAATTGCTAGGATAAAGTTAATTTTAACCTATAATTTTTAAATGGTAATGAATTTATGGTAAGAACCTAAGGTTGGACCCATCAAATTAAATTTTAGATTCACCTCTTCGTAATAGTGCAATCATGTTCTTAAAATCCTGGATACAATATATATTATTAATCAATAGGAAGAGGAACTTACAAATTGTCGAACCAAAAACCAGAGCGAGAGCGAAGGGGACCGAAGGAGGTAAAATTGAGGGAATTCTGGATTATATGTTGCTCAAGTACTATAGGAGACAAAATAAGGCTAAGAGCTTATTTAAATCGTTTAGGGATCAATGATACGTGGATTAAAAATCGATTTGGCTTTGGTTCTGGTTGTAGAATAATAGAATTATTGTTGTTTTGGACGACAATATTATCACTGGAACCCTAAATTATATTTTTTCAAACTTTCTAATGGGATCTTACATACTAGTAGTAATCTTTCTGTAAGCAAATATGAAATTATCTTATCTTGACTTATGAATGAGGGGTCGAATAGGAAATTCAGGAATTGGATTAATCCAAACGGGGACAAAGCGATAAGGACGTTATTTTGGGAGCTATGACCGAGTTTTCAGCCAAAAGCCCTGAGCACAAGCCTTATAAAAATAGCTATTTTCCTAAAAAAACGAGGAAAAATAGTTTCAAGCCATCAAATTACAAAATATACATATTTTTTGCCTATGATACAATTAAAATTTTGCCAAAAGAATTGAGAACATATGGCCATAGACTCATAGTTATACAGGGAAAGGTGATGTTAAAAAAATTTAAATAAAGCACCAAGGAGCAAAAGTAAATATAAGCAAATTCATCTTCTTTTTAAAAGTATTCAAGTTAACAAAAATAATACATATACATCTCGCTATCTAAGAACTTGAGTTTTGCGACTGTTTCACTTGTTCCTTTAGGTCCATTCATGGAAATTTACACATTTCGTTTCCTTCGTATTTGATTTTTGTCTAAGATCTTTATCAAAAGATGGTGATTTTCAAACAAACAATTTGGAGATTTTGATTAAATATTTACAGTACGAAGACATACCTATCAACGCGGAACAAGAAGAAAAGAGAACATTTTTGAAGCCATATCCTAGTGCGTCTATTTTATGGTCGACCAGCTTAATAATTGAAATTAGTTCTTTTTTATTTTTCTTTTTGTTAAAATGACATAGTATAGACGCTCTCAAAATAATAGCCAAAAAATATTTTTTTGTATATTGTTTGTGTGTATATATATATACACACACATACATATATATTTTTTATAGATATATACAAAAAATATATAAAGTTTAAGTATTTTTTTTTATGGCTATCAAATATAAATAGTTTTAGCTGCGAGGGCTAAAAGTTATCTTTCCTCATTTTTGTTAACCAATTTTCCAGCCCAGCTTATTAAACAAAATTAAGCATATTTGAGTTAATTCTTCCAAAACTATAGTTCCCTCATGGGCTTGGATTATTTTTGCAATAGTGATGGATACTTATGGATTATCAATGAATTTCCATTATCTCCATTAACAGCTTATTTAGAAGTCAAAATAGCACGGGCTAGCCAGGTTTCAGACTGGTAATTAAAAAATAGTCAGCGTTTGCAAAATTATTGAAAAATAGTCACTATTTTGTTGCAACTAACACGGAAAGTTTCAGCATATTATGTTGGAACTCCAACACACAGAAAGTTCCAGCATAATATACTAGAGATTAGAGCACATGTATATGGACTTCCACCATATTATGTTGAAATTCCAACACATTATGAAATTCCAGCATAAAGTTTACATGTAAAAAATTCGAACTCCAGCATATTCTGCTGGAATATATTCCCGATTTTAAATAATTTTTTTGTTTAGATTTATCTTTTACATGAAAAGTGGCTAATTTTCAATTTCTCACCAATTAAAATGCTATGAATTATGATATTTCATTACTAGATTTCATAAAAGCGTTACGGGTGCTCTTTGTGCAATGTATTTGCTGTTTTCACTTTGCTAAAATAAAAAATTCTTAAACAACATACTCAACATGCACATTTGATTTATTACTTGGAAACAACAACAACAACAACCCAATATAATTTCACTAGTGACCCAATATAATCTCACTAGTGGTGTTTGAGGAGGATAGTGTGTACGCAGACCTTACCTCTACCTTGGGATAGAGAGGCTGTTTCCAAATGACCATCGGCATCCTTCCCTCCAAGAACTCCCCACCTTGCTTTTGGGGTGACTCGAACTCACAACCTCTTGGTTGGAAATGAATGGGGTTTACCATCAGAGCAACCCACCTCTGTTGGAAAGAAAAATCAAAAGTTTTTACCTCAATTTATTATTTTGAGGAAATCGTGTGGACACTAGATAGTTACTAAAGATATGTCCAAAAGTGTCAAAATGTTGTCTCTGTTTCAGTAATTTAAGTCAGTTTATGATATTTGAAATGCCATTTTTAGTACATCAGTAACTACTCAGTTCTTAGTCATAGCAAAAGAACAAACAAATACTTCAACATTAAGAGGAGAAGGAAGACAAAAATATTATATATTGTTAGGATCGGATTATTGGGTAGTGCGGAATTTAGCCAAACAGCGTTATAATGACAATAACAAAGACAATGCAAGTTGATAATAACGGCAATTAAAGAAGATATGGTTCGGTCAAGTTGACCTAAGTCCACAAGCAGAGGAGAACAATTTTACTATACCAATAAGAGTACAAAATTAGAGTAAATGCTCTAATTAGTCCCAAATACCCCCAAGAGAATAACCTCACAAGATCACTCCAAAGAAAGGGTTCACACAAGTATTTTCTAACACTCACTCTCTTACAAAATACTCTATAATGAAATAAAGAAGGAGAAAGAAAGACAAGAGTAAAAAACTCTTGAATTGGTATGTTTACAAATGAGGAGAAACTCCTCTATTTATAGCAAGAAATCATTGGCTTAATAGTGGATATTATGTCATGGCAAATATCATGATCCACAAATTTTATTATAGTGGATATTATGTCATGACAAATGTCATAAAAATTTGGCCCCTACTTGAGAAGAAGCCAAATTAATGGCCAAATTACAAATCTTCACCTTAGCCTAATTTCGGCTTAAATATAGTAAATTTGCTCCACCTTCTCAGCAAAACCCCCAATGGATAAAGTCATTCTTCATAAATTCCAATCAAGTAGCTTAAACTTGGACACTGGAAGAGGTTTTGTGAACATGTCAGCATGATTGTCTCTAGTGTTGATCTTCTTAACAGAGATTTTTCCTTCAGCAATGGTTTCTCGGATGAAATAATACTTAATATTAATGTGCTTTGTCCTCTCATGATACATATGATCTTTAGTCAAGTGAATGGCACTTTGACTATCACAGAAAATGGTAAGACCATCTTGGTGTGAACTGAGTTCCGCAAATAGACCCTTCAATCATAAGGCTTCTTTGATTGCCTCGATCACTG
This sequence comes from Nicotiana tabacum, assembly GCF_000715075.1. Classification (NCBI taxonomy): domain Eukaryota; kingdom Viridiplantae; phylum Streptophyta; class Magnoliopsida; order Solanales; family Solanaceae; genus Nicotiana; species Nicotiana tabacum. Next base: position 42,670,680 of record NC_134096.1, read on the forward strand.
CCATATATTCTGCTTTGATAGTAGATAAACCTACTACATGTTGTAATGTAGCTTTTCAAGTAATAGCGTAACCACCAATGCAAAATACTTAGCCTGTCAGTGATCTTCTTTTGTCAAGATCACCTGCATAATCTGAGTCTACAAAACCAACCAAAATGTTAGTATTTATCCCAAATTTCAAACGTGTGTTTGAAGTACCTCGCAAGTATCTGAGAATTCATTTCACAGCCCGCCAATGTGCTTTACCAGGACAAGCCATATACCGACTTACCACGCTTACTACTTGTGAAATATCTGGACGTATACAAACCATTGCATACATAATACTGCCGACTGTACTGGAATAAGGAACATGTTCCATGTACCTCTCTTCTTCCTCTGACTGCAGGGACTGAACATCTGATAACTTAAAATGAGCAGCAAGAGGTGTACTAACTGGTTTAGCATCTTTCATGCCAAACCTCTCCAAGACTTTCTCCAAGTACTTCTTCTGGGTCAGGAATAATCTATTGGCTTTTCGATCTCTTTTGATCTTCATGCTAAGGATTTTCTTAGCTGCTCCCAAGTCTTTCATCTCAAATTCACTTTTCAACTGACTTTTCAAATTGTGAATTTCTGTTAAATCTTTAGCAGCAATGAGCATGTCATCAACATAAAGTAATAAGTACACAAATGCACCATCATTTAACTTCCGGAAGTAAACGCAACTATCATATATGCTCCTCGAATAACCATGACCCAATATAAAAGAATCAAAACTTTTGTACCATTGTCTTGGAGACTGCTTTAATCCGTACAAGAATTTCTTCAACAAGCAAACATGATCTTCTTTTCTTTCAACTTCAAATCCTTCGGGTTGATGCATGTATATTTGTTCCTCAAGTTCGCCATATAAGAAAGTTGTCTTAATATCAAGTTGTTCTAATTCCAAATCATACATGGCAATGGAGGCAAGCAAGACACGAATAGAGCTATGTTTAACAATAGGTAAGAATATATCATTAAAATCAACTCCTTGTACGTGACTATAGCCCTTTGCAACTAATCGTGTATTATACCTCGCATCTTCAACTCCTGGAATGCCATCCTTTTTCTTGAAGACCCATTTGCAACCAACAATTCTTTTTCCTGATGGCGGCTTCACAAGAGACAAAGTACCATTCTTGTGGAGAGACTCAATTTCTTCATTCATTGCAATCAGCCACTTGGCTGAGTCAGCACCAGAAACTGCTTCTGAATATTTTGATGGTTCTCCAATTTCTTCAGTTTTTTGTGCAACTGAAAAAGCAAATGCAACATAATCTCCAAACCTTAATGGTTGTTTACCTTCTCTTCTTGGTCTATGTTTGACTATAGAATGCTCTTCTTCTTCTGGTTCAACTTCAGGAGTCTCAACTTTAGGAATTTAAGCTTCTGTCTCAACTTTAGGAGTTTCAACTATATTTTGCTCCAAAGTTGATGAGCTTGGCTCAAAAGGAATGCCAATCTCAATCTCCACCTAGTTTTGTGTACTCTTTCCTTTATCTGTATTACAAGAACTAGAAGACTCTTTTCTAGAATATAACATAGAGGATTCATCAAAGGTTACATCTTTGCTAATTATAAATTTTGGTGTATGGGATCAGGATACCATAGTTGGTATCCTTTCACCCCAGATGCATACCCAAGGAAAATGCACTTTTTAGCCCTTGGCTCTAATTTTCCATCATTTACATGCATGTATGCAAGGCAACCAAATATCTTTAAATCAGAATAATTAGCAGGAGTACCTAACCACATTTTCTCTGTGAGTCTTAAAGTTCAAAGGTGCAGAAGGAGCTCGGTTAATAATATAACAAGCTGTAGAGATAGCTTCTGTCCAAAAGTCTTTTGTCAACCCAACATTTAAAATCATGCAGCGAGCCCTTTCCAAAAGAGTTCTATTCATCCTTTCTGCCACACTATTTTGCTGAGGTGTCATTCTCATAGTACGATGTCGGGCAATTCCTTCATTCTTGCAAAATTCGTTGAATTTATCATTACAAAATTTCAAGTCATTATCTGTTCTAAGTCGCTTAACTTGTTTTCCTGTTTACTTCTCAATCAAAACTTTCCATTATTTGAAATTTAAGAAAATAACACTTTTATTTTTCAGGAAATAAACCCAAACTTTCCTTGAATAATCATCAATGAAAGTTAACATATACTTGGCACCACCTTTTGATGGGGTACGTGAAGGACCCCAAAGATCTGAATAAATGAAATCCAAAGTACCTTTTGTTCTATGAATCGCTGGAGATTTGAAGCTGACTCTTTTTTGCTTCCCGAACATACAATGTTCACAGAACTCTATATTTTTGGTACTTTGGCCACATATGAGACTTCTTTTGCTGAGGATGGAAAGACATTTTTCACTCATATGCCCCAATCGCATATGCCACAATTTGGTGATGTTAGAATTTGATTTATCTGATATTGAAACTGCAGTAGCACCTGTAACAGTAGATCCCAAAAGAGTATACAACGTACCAGATCTCCGTGCTTTCATGATCACAAGAGCACCATGAGAAAATTTCAGAACTCCACCTTCACCTGTGTACTTACACCCAAGAGATTCTAGAGTGCCCAAAGAGATGAGATTTTTCTTCAAGCCGGGAACATGTCTAACATCGGTGAGAGTTCTCACCACACCATCGTGTATTTTGATTCGAACTGTACCTTTTCCAATAACTTTGCAGGCAGCATTGTTGCCCATCAAGACACCTCCACCTCCAATAGATTCATATGTGGTAAATAAATTCCGATTGAGACACATATGATAAGAACAACCTGAATCTAAAATTCACTCATTGTTAGATTTGAAACTATTATTAGTTGCTAAAAAAATAGTTCCCTCAGTCTCATCAGCAACTACACTTGCTTCGGCAGTGTCAGTATTTTTTTTGTTCATTTTTCTTTTCTGTATGCTTTTATTTATTTTTCAATTTAAAGCATTTATAAATAATCTTTCTTATTGGATCTACCTCTTATGAATAAGCCTTCCCCTTAGTTCCCACTAGTTTTTCTAGTAATATCTCTATCTATTTGTTCTTTTAATTTCAAAATATATTTGATATCTTTATAAGAGATATTATCCTTTCCATAAAGCATAGTATCTCTTATATGTTTAAACGACTGGGGTAAGGAAACAAACAATAACACAACTTGATCCTCATCTTTGATTTTAGCATCTATGTTACTTAAATCCATAAGAAGAGAATCGAATGTATCAAGATGTGTAAGTATAGAGGTACCTTCAGCCATACGAAAATTGTAGAGTTTTTGCTTTAGGTAAAACCTGCTTTCTACTGTTCTTTTCATATATAGGGTTTTAAGCTTTTCTCATATACCTTTGGCTGAGCTTTCTGCTGGAACTTCACGCAAAACCTCATTTGAAAAATTTAAAATAATACCTGCTTTTGCCTTTTTGTATATGACGACAAACTTCTCGTCCGTCATTTTATCCGGCATCTTCTCCTTTCCTTGCAGTGCCAAATCTAAGCCATCCTGAATTAGGATAACTTCCATCTTTAATTGCCACATTCCGAAGTTTGCAGTTCGGTCAAATTTCTCAACATGAGAATTTGTTAGAGTCATTTTGGCTATTTAAACTTACCCGGTTGGATCTGGCTCTGATACCAATTTATTAGGATCGGGTTACCGGGTAGTACGAAATTTAGCCGAACAACGTTAAAATGACAATAACAAAGACAATGCAAGTTGATAATAACGACAATTAAAGAAGATAAAGAAGACACAAATTTAACGTGGTTCGGTCAAGGTGGCCTACGTCCACAAGCGGAGAGGAACAATTTTACTATACCAACAAGAGTACAAAAGAGAGTACAAAATTAGAGTAAATACTCTAATTAGTCCCAAATACCCCAAGAGAATAACCTCACAAGATCACTCCAAAGAAAGGGTTCACACAAGTGTTTCCCCAACACTCACTCTCTTACAAATTATTCTATAATGAAATAAAGGAGGAGAAAGAAATACAAGAGTGAAAAGCTCTTGAATTGGTGTGTTTACAAATGAGGAGAAGCTCCTCTGTTTATAGCAAGAAATCCTTGGCCTAATAGTGGATATTATATCATGACAAATGTCATGATCCACAAATTTTGTTATAGTGGATATTATGTCATGACAAATGTCATAAAAATTTGGCCCCCACTTAAGAAGAAACCAAATTAATGGCATATTACATATATGATCCGCTGAAATTGTCCATTAGCGCAGGTAAATATAACAAAGCAAATAACCTATTATTATATTTAAAGCAATCACAAGACTTGACACTTTAAAAGTATTCACATAGTCAATGTATATAGGTAAGATTTATATACCAGCCACTATTCTAACTAACCTTCTATGAGGATCTCAGGAGGTTAATAAACTTAATTAGTTGGCATCTTAGAAGTTTAATTTGAATATTAAAAGTGCATGAAGGATCAGTTTTTCTCATGACTTTTGGGCTTAATTTCTCATGGAAGACAAACGGACATTTTTCATTATTCCATCTAGTAGAGACTTTGAGGATATATTAACTGACTATAGTCTATGGAACAGAAGAGGAATGCTATGAACATGCCTTTTACTAATTATACTATTGGGCTGGTATTTGGGCCAGTTGTTAAAATGACGAAATATCAATATGTGAGGTAGGATCCGGGTTGAGAAAATTTATTAAAATATTATAGTGCTGAAGGGAAATAGAGGAAATATTAATAGCAGGAGTGTGCAGTTGTTAGGCTAAGCTAGAACTTGTCTTTTCTTTTCATTAGCTATTTTGTTATAGCAATCTGTAACCTCCCTTTTCTTATTTTCTATTTTTTTTTCTTCCATAAATCAGTTATAATTCCTCAATTTGGTTTAATATTGGATTATCCTTACATTTAGTAAATATGGATCCATTATATTAGTGCTCTCGTTGTCCCTCCTCTACCAACTGGGTGACTTGACATGGCTGTTCCAATTTCAGTACATATCTATTCAGACATGACCGCAACCCTGGTGTTCGACCAAATGCCTCATTGCTTCTCCAAGGTGTTTGTTGATCCACAAACCAAACAAAATCCCAGCCTATTAGAGTTTGAGCACTCTAGTGCTGCTGTCATTTTGTCTGTTGAATCTGCAAATATTTCTGATGCAGTCGCCATTTACTCTGAGTTGAACTCTGGTTTGGACGATAATACCACAAAGGAAGAAGATTTCGTGACGACAAATCTTAATTCGCAGCTACTTGTGATTGTTACTGGAAACACAAAGTCAGAAATTAAGCGGCATGAATCTCTGTCCATTGCCCCTAATTTCACAGACCTTGAGAAATCTGGTGTTGCTTCCTCACTGTTCGATGAAATGCTTGACTATAGTGGAGCGTTTCGGTATAGTCTAATCTCTGAGAAGGTGGTTGCTCAATATATGTGACTTCATTTTCCATTTGATCCCGGTTCAGTAACTGGACGTGTGTTTGACAGTATAGAAATTGTGTTTGATAATAGTCTTCAGTTGAATCTTCCATGTATTACACCACTATCAACAATGGCATTGGGAGAGAAATCCATGGTGTCTACTGCAGGCCAGCTGTTACACACAATGTCCCAACCGTGCGACCATTCCAGGATGTTCCTCCATGAGTTATCCGTTGCCAATATCTGTACCCCTATGGTTAAATCTGAGTGAAAAAATGGAAACTCAAGCCCTACGGACAAGTTATTTGTTGAAAGCTTACAACGAATTGACACCAAGTCGCCCTGGGGTGGTATTGAGACTATCGCGAACAGTGCAATAAGAGCTTGTGCTAGTCATACTGCTATTTGCATGAGCAAAGTTAAAGGAAAATTATGGGTCAGCGAATTTATACAGGAGCTTGACATGGAATTTGGCTGTATGGTTTTCTATACACTATCGGATTGGGTAACATCATAATATTTTATGGTTGTAATAGAGCTACTGCTTCATTTCCACCTGATTTTAGACTACCCAATTGCAAGTGGGTAGATACTGGTCAAGTAAGTGATTCCTTTGATATCCGACAATGCAACCAAATTGAGTTCCCCAGTAAGAAGTTTCGCATTGCTCGAATACTTGTTGGGCATACTGCTATCTGCTTAAACCATTACTATATGTTTGCTATTTGTTGCTGTGTGGACAATTGGTTCGATAATGGGCAAGGATATAAGGCTAATTCAAGGGGAATTGACATGGGTGGTAAAAAGAGTGATAGTTTTACAAATTCTCGTGCATCTTACGGAATACTGGATAGTTTTGTTTGGATGTTACTAGATGGTGGTCCTTCATGTGCACTTTCTGATTTTGATCATGACGATGGCCACAACATATTAAACAACTTGTTTGTTGCTGATGGCAGAGGGCTTCCCAGATTTAGTTGAAGGCAAAGCAAGATTCACTTCTCAAATCCTCAGTTTATTTTTTCTTCAATCTGAATCTGAGATCCATCTGTTGATAACTCATACAGACCACATTTCACGAGGACTCGAGGCACCAAAAGCTGTGCTCCAACATCTGCGAGATGCACACCCCTTAATACATGTTTTATGTCATAGGAAGCACAGAGAAGTTTCAAGTCACGCTTGGTCTGATATAGAATCTGGCCTGCTAGGAAACCTTTACCACCCTCACTTTATTTGTCGTGAGATTGTTATTGCACCTTGGTGCTTTACCTCATGTCATGACGTATGTAGAACCCTTGAGGACATTGCCTGCTAGAAAGCTTGCTTTGGGCATCGCTAACTTGTCTATTGTGGCTGAACAATTGCAGAAGGTTATGACAGTGATCAATATTTTTATGCAGGATTTTGTGCAACTTATTTGAAACTGGTGCAGCTCAATGGCCTCTTTCCCATTTGTGGTGGTGCATATTTGTTTAAATTGTTGGCACATAAGGTTAAGGGTGCTACTACTTCTTTTGAAGATGGTGTCTATGGAAATTTACCATGTCCTGAATCTATGTCTGCTACAAGGAATATAACCTATGTGACCACAAAGGTGACGATATCTTATGTGATGTCCTTATATACCATAGCTATGAGTTGTTATATATGTCTCCTCATGTGCCTATTGATATATCCAAACTCATCAAGCAATGACCTCTTTCACTTAATTACAGCTAAGTTTGGAGTGACTGATTCATCTGCATTGCTTGAACTGAAATCCAAATGGGATACTGAACCGTCCAACAAGAAGGCTAAAAATATTCTGCAACCTACATTGAGCATGCTTGCCATATCTAGCCCTGCATTTTCAGACGCTTTATTGTTTGCTGCTTTGCTCTTGGAAACAATGTCAACGCTTGATATTGTTATTGAGGTGGACTACATTCTAGGAGATATCCCAAGAGCCACAAGTTACGTGATGGGATATGGCAGTACTTACCAAAGACAAGTTGGCCATAGTGCTTACTTTTTTGTCTTTGTCATGAATGATCCTATTTTTGTCAATTGTTGTGGAGTCTATACCACCTGGTTTAGCAGAAAGTTGAGTCTTCCTAATTTCCTCATTGGTGTCATTTTCTGTGTGTTGCTACCTACAAGCTCAACAGGTTGGGGTTACTGCGTTTTGTGTAAATTGAATGAAGATCAACAATATCTTGATGATTGGATGAGTTGCTGCTGTGGTGCAACTAATAAGGAAAATATGCAGAGTTATGGACAAGAGCTAAATTTCTTTGACAGTTCTACATCACCTTGGAAATGGGCTTTCTTGCAAGGTTTTACAATGCTCCTTCAGAACAGATATCAAAGGCAAACAATTTATATTCATATTACATTACGCAAGGCCAAGGGAATGAATGTTGTGTGGGAAGAGCCTGTTGAAGTAAATGCCCAATTATTGATGTTCTTCCTTGTACTATTTCTCTTACATGGATTAAAAGCATATGTTGGAGTCTTGTTGCTTCAAACTATATTTACTGGTTTTACAAATGGCAGACAGAAGCTTGCTTTGAATCTGGAAGGCACGGGAGATATGTATTTCACTATAAAAGGCTTAATCTTGCCTTATAGTCAAATTATTGCAGATGGTGCTTTGAGGCATCCTTGGAGTGAATTGAATTCTAATGATATATTGCCTATGCACAATGAAGCAACGACAATTCTTGAGAGCAAATTCCGTAGCTCGAACCTTGAGGACAAGGTTCTTATTGAGGGTGAGAGTATTGTTACGAACATACTTTTTACCAATTATACTATTGGGCTGGTATTTGAGCCAGTTGTTAAACTGAGGAAATACCAATATGTGATGTGGGATCCGGGTTGAGAAAATTCATTAAAATATTACACTGCTGAAGGAAATAGAGGAAATATAAATAACAGGAGTGTGTAGTTGTTAGGCTAAGCTAGAACTTGTCTTTTCTTTTCATTAGCTATTTTGTTATAGCAATCCGGAACCTCCCTTTTCTTATTTTCCATTTTTTTTTGTTCCATAAATCAGTTGTAATTCCTCAGTTTGGTTTAATATTGGATTATCGTTACATTTAGTAAATATGGATCCATTACAAGGAACGTAGGAGGCATAATTATGATTACTTGTCTTTGGGTATGCACACTTGCACGTGTATCCTATCTCAATAAGTATATAATTTTTAAAATTTACATAAATATTATATTAACAAATTGCTTTTGAATTATAAAATAAAAATTAAAGGTAGGTTTTAGTTCCTTAAGATAGTAATTGTTGATCTTATTTAAGCCAACTTAATAGAAGAATAATGTGATATATAAAAGTCTTCAACCATCTTAGTCAATATTTTAAAAGTGTGAATCCTTTAGAGAATAAAATTATAAATACGGACAAAGTACTTTTTTGGAAAATCATAAAGTTTTGTACTCTATTAAAAAGGTTAAATAATAAATACAAGAAAATAATAAATTTAGTTCTTTACATAGGATAAATTTCGTATGATTAGGAATAGTTGTTTTAATTAATGTATGTTTTTAACCCAAGTAGAGTTTAGCTGTTTCTCCATAACTAGAAATTGGAGAGACAAATTCATTTGCATGTAGAGCCTCCACTTGTATTTACGCAAATAAATAAAATTTCAAGAGATAAGTTTATGTCAGTTAAAAGAAGAATGAATAATTAACCCAAATAGCCGCTAAAAATAGCCCGTGGAGTATAGAGTATGCATAATTTATGTATTTTATGTGTATAATTATATATAATGAATGTATAATTTTTGTATATGACTAAAAAAAGTAAACAATAAATATGACTGGTTATTTGTGTAAAGATACCTTCTAAGGATTTAAACTCAGTACTAATAGCTTTTCACTTGGTTTGTTATTCAAGTGCAGAGCCAGTTGAAGAAAAAGTTATATGCACGGGATGATACGTTTGATTTAGGGTGTGTTTGGTACGACGGTTTTCCCATTTTTTACTGTTTGGTTGCACAAAATAATTTGAAAAATATTTTATTAGATATCACATTTTTCTGAAATTGAAGAAAAATGCCTTCCACAAAAAAAGTTAGGAGAATATTTTCCAAAAACTCCACCTACCCTCACATCTAACCATAACCCCCCCTCCCCCCACAATTTTTTTCTTTTGTATTTTTAATTTTCTGTTTTTGCCTTTTTTTTCCTCCCCCACCCAACCCACCCCCCACCCCGCAAATTTTTTTGTTACTTTTTTTTTGTATTTTCGATTTTCTATTTTTTCTGTACCCAACACATTTTTTTTTAAAAATATTTTCAGTTCTGTTTTTTTTTTTTTTTTTCAGTTTACATGTTCGAAATTTTACGAGTTCCAAAGTTATGAGTTCAGAGGTTTATGTGTTTGGAAGTTTGCGGGTTTAGAAATTATAGAGTTTACGAGTTCGAAAGTTTAATGGTTTAGAAGTTTATGAAATTTATGGGTTCGGAAGGTTGTTGGTTCGAAAGTTTATTGGTTCATGTTTATTGTATCTAAATTATCATTTATGAGAAGTTATTTTTCTTAATTTGCGTACCAAACATCGAAAAATGAGTAAGATTACTATTTGTTTTCCAAAAAAACTTTTTCTTGAAAAACGTTTACCATGGAAAACATTTTCCGTTATACCAAATACACTCTTAGTTTTTTCATAATTTTTTCAAATGGATAATATTTTATTTTTAATCTCTTCATTATCTCTTTTTTCTTTTTCTAGTTTTGTGTTTTTTTTTATTTTTCTACCTTTTTTTGGCTAAGGATTATTTTTCTACCATCATTTTCTACTATTCTTTGGTAGACGTGCACTGCCGACATCTTGTCTAACGCAACCGCAACTTATTAGCGGCATACATATGGTTTCAATATTCGAAATGCCCTTTCACTTGTTACCCATAATCAAACCAATTCTTCTCCCCCAAAACCCTATCAAAACCCTAGTTTACACCACAACCATGTCTTCTTGGTCATGTTCAAGATGCACATTCTTGAACCCTCCTCTTTCATCCCAAAAATCATCCTGCCAAATCTGTTCATCTGACCCACCCCCCTCCATCTCATCAGACCCATCAATTTCAGTCACGAAACTCAAATGGGCATGTAAAGCTTGCACCTTTTTGAACCCTTACCACAGTATTAGTTGTGATGTATGTGGCACTAGGGCTTCAGCTTCTGGACTTGCTAATCTTGAAACTGATGATGATGATGATGAGTTGGATTCTTCTGTTGGCAGTGTTTTTATGCCTTTATTGAGGCCTTGTAATAACAAGGGGAAAAATAGTATTAGGGTTCCTATTAGGGTTGATGATGATATTAAGGAGTCTGTTAGGGCTAGATGTGTAAATGCTGCAACCAAGAGGAAAAATAGAGAGGACCCAATTGGGGTTGAGGAGGATGAGATTGATTCTGTGGGATATAAGGGTGTTAAGACTGCAACTAAGGCGGTTGACATTTCGGGTATATTGAAGTTCTTTCTGTTTAATTCTGTTTTTTTTGTCTATGGAACTTACGTTTTTTTTTATAAATATTTTAACATGAATTAGCTGATAAAAGAGACTCCTTTTTTATTGGTTTCTTGCATATAATAGTGTCTTGGAGTAGGTTTGCATTAGCACAAATACTGTTTATGGGGCGATTTCTTGAGAATAGTAACTTTTTTGGATACGTTTTGGACTCCCACGTTGGAATGAAGTGGGACCAAATGGAGCAGAATGGAGAATTGTCTTTGAAATTAGCTGATAAAAGATGTCCTGTTTTTGTTGGTTTTTTGTTGGATTTAGCACAAATACTGTTTTAGGGTTGGTTTCTTGAATATGTGGATGTTTTGAACTGTATCGGAATGAAATGGGACGGACCGGAATAGATGTATAGGGGCCACATAGTTGACACCAACTAGTTTGAGTGTGAGGCTTAGTTGACTGATGTGATATCTTGAACTCCTCTTAGAGTTCAGCCCCGTTTCACCACTGATTTCAGATTTTAACCAGCGGCTCTAGTTTTGCTTGCTTCATGATATATTTGTAATAAATCTATTTGTTTAAGTAATAGTCTTTTGATTGAGAAGATATGCAATTCCCATCTTTCCCTTGTGTGCTCCAATTCGAAATTTGCTGATTGATTCTTGATCTTCATGATCTTGTAGACTGGTTGGATCATGTACAGAGATATGATAATCGGAACTTCTCCCAGGAAAAAAAAGAATAAAAGTACTGTATGGGAAAAGGTGGTTTTTCTGGGATTTATGATGTTTAGCATGTTTATCACAATTGAAAAGGATTATTTGTGAACTTTTAAGTTGTATTGCACCTAAAACATTGCATTAATTGTTGGCTTGCGAAACTCTTGATCTCCAAACTTATCCCAACATCTTTGTTTGGTTTATTGTAATAAGCCATTTGATGCTATTACGCACTTTTTTTATCCAAGGAAATCTAGGTTTTATGTTGGAAGAGTTCACTTTTTGGGATGAATTGGTCTCTTAACTTTGACTTTATGCTGCCTTATTCTTTCCCTACTTATAAGTGCAGTGATTTGTGTTGCAGATTTGGTGGAACAGAAACCAGGCAAAACTTTATCAGCCAATAACTCCAAAGCATTGAAGATCTTGACCTATAATGTATGGTTTGCAGATATAGAGATGCCCAAGAGGATGGAAGCTCTAGGTGACCTTATTGTACTGCATTCCCCAGATGTTATATGTTTTCAGGTTATCATCATTTACATATATGTAACTTTTAAAGAGAAACTATTCCTTGCATGAACGTTATTGACTCTATAATTTGTTGTTTTGTCACCCATTCAGGAGGTTACTCCAGAAAGTTATGACATTTTTCAGCAGTCTAGTTGGTGGAAAATGTATTCTTGTTCAATTTCAAATGTGATGGAACTTACGAGAGGATACTTCTGCATACAGGTGATTAGTTAGTACGCCTTGCATATTTGGTATTGATGTGTTTTACGGCTGATAATATGATGATTAGTTTTGTTTTCTTTTTCTTTGTGACCATGATATATCATCTATTACACCTGCTTTGAGCACTTATGATTGTTCTGGAGTTCTTGCTACAATGAAGATAATTAGTTCTCATATTATACCTAGAGAGGCCTCAGTTTTCACTTAGCATAACAGAGCTTTCATGTTGACCCTAGCCACTAAAAGTCTCTCTATAGTGTTGTCGTTTACTCTCACTTCTAATCTGAAACATCTCAATAATTGCTCAACATGAATCCTTGCAGTTTTGTTTTTGAAAATTTAGTCCATTTTATAGTTAAACTTGGTCTTTGACAAAATTTTGCAGTTAAGCAAACTTGGAGTGAAATCCTACAGTTGCAAACCATTTAGCAATTCGATAATGGGAAGGGAACTGTGTATTGCTGAGATCGAAGTTCAGAAAGATAAGACATTGGTTGTTGCTACCAGCCATCTTGAGAGTCCCTGCCCTGGGCCACCCAAATGGGATCAAATGTTCAGCAAGGAACGTGTGGAGCAAGCTAATGAAGCTGTGAAGTTACTTGAGACAAAGCCAAATGTAATTTTTTGTGGTGATATGAACTGGGATGACAAACTGGATGGTCAATTTTCTCTACCTGATGGGTGGGTTGATGCTTGGGCAAAAATGAAGCCCGAAGAAATTGGTTGGACATACGACACCAAGTCAAACAAAATGTTAAGTGCCAACCGGACACTGCAGAAACGTTTGGACAGGTTCGTTTGCAAACTGCAAGATTTCAGTATAAGTGATATTAGTATGATTGGGAAGGATGCAATTCCACATCTCACATATGTCAAAGAGAAAAAAGTGAAGAGTGAAGTTAAGAGACTTACACTACCTGTTTTGCCTAGTGATCATTTTGGCCTGCTTTTGGAGATCTCTCCTCAGTAGTCCAAAGTTCAAAGATATATTGCTTATGAGCAGAGTGCTTCTATTGCCTCCCCTTATCCTTCTCTCAGTATATCATCTTTGCTGTGTAGTTTTTGTTTATTTGACCTCTAATCAATGTAAAGGGTCTTAAAAGCTTTTGTGGAGCAATTTTTTGTGTACGTTACTTGTCCTCGTGAATGCACAGAGGATTCCGCAGAGTGGGGATGATATGCAAAGAATGATACGTTCTATGTCTTATAGTTTCTTATAGCATATCAGTTTTACGCTTCATTTTCCATATGTTGGAACTTGCCTTGTGGCTTTAGTTCGATCAACTATTAACAATTCTCTACTGCTTCTGGTCTTTTATAATCACACAATTGCATCTCCATCACTTGCTTTAGTGATAAAATGCTGTTATCATCCCTTGATCAACAAAAAAAGGTAGCCCGGTGCTAAGCTCCTGCTATTTTGGGTGAGGGGGGCTTTACCTTGCATTTCTGAAAGAGGTCGTTTCCGCTGCTTGAACATGTGACTCCCTGGTCATGCGACAATAACTTTTACCATTGTGTCAAGCTCATATTCAACCTCGATCAACAAAGATGTGGTTAATTTTATACTTCGTCCTTAAATTGATCTCCCCAGAGTGCAACAGCCTTTGGAAGGAAGCTCAAAACTTCCAACCTGCTCAAGGATGACTCCAATGGCTGCAGTGTTTAAAGTAATTTGTGAAATCTTTAACATTTATTAGCCGATGTGCCAAATGAAAAGAGTATATTCTTCTTTTAAAGTTGGAAAACTTGGTCTCAATGGGAAATTTGGATCGAGATGATCAAATTTAAGTTTTCATAATTTTTTACTTCTTACTCCTAAGTCCTATATCATAAAATTTGTGCTATTCTATGGTTGATAAATTCAATTTAAATCTCATGACTGTTAAATTGTGATGAATTTTTTTGTTAGCATTACTTAGAAAAACATGAATTTTATGATTTTGATTTTTGGAAACTAATTCTACAATAACTTATGGGGGTGTAACTGACCTATTTAAGATGTTGTTTGTTTGTTTTTTAAAAAGAATTCGATTTATAATTCCCTTCTTGAATATGTTCAAATTTATTTTATTTTTAATATACAGAAAAAGATATAATTTTTCTAATAAAATATTAATTTTACATATATTGTTAATAATAAAAGTGTGATTCCTTATTTAAAATACTAATTACATTTGTTTATTTTCTTATATTTACAAATAAAAATGTTTATTAAGTCGCCCAATAAATCATTTGGCCTAAATTAAAAAAAATTGTGACACTTCTGCTTTCTATTTATATCTCTTTGCTTAACCCTCTTTACCATCATCGATCAGGCGTCGGAAAGTTCACGATTGGCGGCAGGATGAAATAGATAAAACAACGTGGTGTTGGCATTCAGCTGTATGAAAATGATGGTAAGCTACACTACCCATGAGTACAGTCTATATATGCCAATATTCTACCATCTAATAAGGGGGAGTTAGCAGGCACCTGGACGCCATGTATGCATGGTCTTTACATTGTCCTTGTGCTATTTGAGAAACGTGGCAGCGTTCTGTATTCCAGAAGGTTAATATCGAGGTTATTATAAATTCAACACTTTGTACCAATCTAGCAATAGTTTAAAAGCTCCACCGTCTGGAAATTGCAGTTTCCCAGTTCCACCTTTCGCTCCTCCCAGTTCCTGATCTTATCTTTGCACTTTCGCCAATTTTCCTCTTTGGATCGTTGTTTCTTGTGAGTTTTCTTCTTCTTATCTTGTGTCTCTATTTAATCTTTGATGACATGCTAGGGCTTTGCTGCACAGAAAGTTTAATGTGTCCATCGCCTTTGTTCTTTAGGTGTTCGACAATTCTTGAATGAATTAGGCATTTTTCTAGATTTCTACTATTGTTTTAGGTTTAATTACACCTAACAAGAGCTCCCTTTTCTTGTTCCTTTCGTGCACCCAACATCACTAAGCTAAAGAAATTATATCGTTTTTGGATGACAAACAACTAAATGAACGTTGATGTGTTAAAGAAGAAAGAAAGAAAGAAAAAGAATAAATTGTGAACAATTTCTGATGGTAGGTGTGCTAAATGGAAGAAGACAAAATTCTACCTTACATTTGAATCATGTGGTTAGTAGTGAATGCTTTTTTGGTCTTAATAAAAGAAAAGTGGAGATCCTGTGACATTTGGGGCAGTTCAACAACAAATCAATTCCCCAAATTTCACGACGGCCATGACGTTAGAAGAAAAGCTTCATGGTAAAGAAGAAAACTAAATTGAAATTTCTATTTCGTCATATGGATCCATGGTAAAGAAGAAAACTAAATTGAAACTTCTATTTCGTCGAATGGATCGAAGGAAGATTATGATGGGTTCAATATGTGTCAATCGCCTTTGTTTTTTAGGTGTTCGAGGCAATTCTGCTTTTCTTTTTTTAGATTTCTACTATTTTTTGGTGTTTAACTGGTTTAACAAAAGGGCTCTCATATGTGTACGAATTGAACTAAATCATCCATGGCTTGTGTCTTTTTCTCAAAAAGAAGAGAAATTTCAATATTAAGTTTGCGATAAGCTCTTTAATTGCTTGTTTTCACACTTGGTCTTCGTGGGTGAGACTTTGAAACTTAAAGTAACATCTGCATGTAAAGTTACCATCTCATTTTCGATGAAATTGTGACATAGATAGAGCTATTTATTTTTGGTTCACATTGATAAGCTATTTCACTTACGTAGAAGAGGATGTTCAGAACGATGAGAAGAAAATGCTATTTAAGCAGTAGAAGCTACTAAATACCAATTTGTGTTTCGTAGCATCTTGAATTCTTGATATAGGACATAGAAAGGGAAAAACTAATTTCTCATGAAACATTATTCTCCCTTTCCTATAGATTACATGCATATACTTATTTTATGTACTGAGATCCTTTCTTACTTTCAGTTTTCTTGGCAATTTTTACGAATAAGTAGTGCTTAGACATTGTAACTTGTGTACGAGCTTCTTATAAGCCCAACTAAAGGATCGATTACTTATTATGTAATGATACGCTTTAATTTGTTTACGTACCCAACTCTGAACGAAAAAGAGCTAGCATGATTCCAAGAGGATATCCTGATTTGAGAAGCATATATTCATTTGAAGTAAGTAGTGTGATGTTGTCTTCGGTTTTCCTGTTCTTATCTTTACACTTTTGAAAATTTTCTTGTTTGGATCGTTGCTTTCTTGTGAGCTTTCTTGTCATCTTCTGTTTCTCTGCTACATCTTTTATGGCATGCTAAGGCTTTGCGCACATATAGTTTAATATGTCAGCCGGTTTTATTCTTTATGTGTTTGAGGAAATTCTTGAATGAAGCAGTCTTTTCATTGGCGGTAATTTTGATTTAAGGTAAACAGTGGGCGGTGACACATTTTTAGGTTATTCCATGTAGTCTTTTTGAATAATTCATTAAAAAATATTTACAGATAAAAAAGAAGTTGAACTTGCATACCTGATGATTCCAAAGAAACCTGATGATTCCAAAGAAACAGACAAGTGCTCTTATGCAGAAAAAATGAAGGTTGCAATGCAACTCAAACGGCGTGATACGCAGAGTCAAATATCCTCATAGAAGGGCAGCGATCTTGCTATCGCGGCGTATGAAAAGACAAGCTTCTGCAAAGCACAACCTTCTTGAAAGTCCGATTTTTGCTGTCCCAGAGCAGTCAACATCATCCTGGGAAGCAGGATTTCTGAAACAAACTGCTCTTACCATACAAGAACCTCCTTCAATTCCTGAAAAAGGTTATATTGTTGCACTCAAATTTATACACCATATATTATTAACACAACGGTGCTTATGTTTTGTTTGGCGACTTAGTATGATACATTATTTGTCTTATAGGTGCCTTTAAACTAAAACACAAAAATATTACATGTTCTTTTACACTCTATTTTGCACCTAATGAGGCTTCACTGTATGCTTTTAAACATCTTGGCTTTTATGTTTACCAGCTGTCAGCCATCAAAGATGCATGACTACATCGCGGGATAATTTAGAAAAAGGAAAGGGTATATTGGATACCCCTATAATTCATGAAACATGTAACCTTTAGATTATACAACTTTGAGAATGACATATTTTTGGTACATTATTGTAAACTGTGATTATTTTTGGTACCTTTAGATTATATAGCGCTTGGGCTGAAGGAGCTCCTTCGGAGTCTGTACACACCCCCAGTGAGCGCAGGTACGTACTTAATGCGAGTGCCGAGTGCCGAGTGATTGGGAGGCATGAATGATTGTGAGGTATGTCCGAGTGGCATGAGTGACTGTGAGGTATGCCCGAGAGGCATTAGTGACTGTGAGGTTGCCCGAGGGGCTGTATATGAGTGATGTTTTGCCCGAGGGACTGTTTATGATTTCATCATTTTTGCTCACCTTTGCATTGAGCCTATGTTTGAAAATGTTGAAAAATATCTTTAAACGATTTTTTTTACTGGAACTGGGTTTTAAACAAGATTGATTTGATTCAAACACTGATTTTTAAAGCATGTTGTATTTTTACCGAGATTTCATGATATGAACTTTATATGCTTTGTTGCTCGTCACTACTACTCAGTCTTTATTTATTGTTGTTACTTACTGAGTTGGCATACTCACGTTACTCCCTACACCTTGTGTGCAAATCCAGGTGTAGCTGGACATGGTAGCGACTGTTGACTATTCCAGTTGCAGGTTTTCTTGGGGATAACAACAAGGTAGTTGCCTGGCGATCGCAACCCTGCTCTTCTCCCTCCTATCTTTCTTTAGTTGTATTTAGCTATTTTTCAAATTATATTAGTCTTGATATTTTCAGACAAATTGTAGTAGATGCTTAAGACTAGTGACACCCCGATGTCGGGCTTTACTTTTCCGCATTTTTGTTTTGATTTGAACTCCTTTACGAAGGCTTTTATATTAAATAGCCTTGAATTTTTTTCTTTGAAATGGAAATATCGGTTTGTTTTGGGAAATGAGTCGGATTGCCTAGTTCCACGATAAGCGCCATCATGATAGGGTTAGTTTGGGTCGTGACAGACTACAACTCTTGTCTTAGCTATTCCTGACTCGTTGTAGAGTTTGTGATTGAAACTAATGCTTGCGGCATTGGCTTGGGGTAGTCTCGATGCAAAAGGGACACCCTATGACCTATATGAGTAAGGCCTTAAGCATAAAACACCAGCAGTTATCTGTGTATGAAAAAGAAATGATAGCCATTGTAGTAGTTATGCAGAAACGGAGATCATATCTGATTGGGAAACACTTTACTATCAAGACTAATCATCAAAGTTTGAAGTATCTTATGGAGCAAAGAATTTCCAATCCTAGTCAGCAGAAATGGTTAGCCAAGTTAATGGGGTATGACTGCATCATTACATACAAGAAAGGCCAGGACAATTTAGTAGCAAATGCTTTGTCTAGAATACCTACAACACAAGTACAAATACACACTATATCCCATGTCTCTTCTGACTTTGTTGAGAGGATCAGAACTTCCTATGTTGCTGATGATCATTTGCAACAAATCTTACAACAGTTACAGTAGAATCCCATGATGAGTCCCCTATATTTGTTGAAGGATGGAGTGCTTTACAGGAAGGGAAGAATAGTGTTAGGTGCAGATAAAGAACTGAGAAAGGAGATACTACAACAGCTGATGGAGCAGTAGGGGCCATTTTGGTATAACCGCAACCTTGCAAAAGGCCAGCCAAGTGTACTATTGGAGAAAGTTGAAGGTAGATGTGTATGAACATGTTAAAAGGCGTGAAGTACACCAGAAGTGCAAAGGAGAGCATGCAAAGAGTCCCGGACTGTTTCAACCTCTGCCAATCCCTAAGAAGGTATGTCAAGATATCACTATTGATTTTATAGAGGGGTTACCCAAATCCCAAGACATATCAGTGGTTATGGTAGTGGTGGAAAGGCTGAGCAAATATGCCCACTTCATTTGTTTGAAACACCCCTATACTGAAGCTTCAGTAGCACATGCATTATTAGAGAACATATACAAACTACATGGTCTGCCTCAAACCATCGTGATTAATAGGGATGTGGTGTTTATGACAAAACTTTGGCAGTCCTTGTTTGATGTTCAAAGTGTCCAGTTGCACCATTCAACTGCCTATCACCCGCAATTCGGTGGCCAGACTGAAGCTGTAAACAAATGCTTGGAAGGGTATCTCAGATGTATATGCAATGATAGGCCTAAAGACTGGATTTATTGGATTTCTTTGGCGGGGTGGTGGTATAACACTACCTACCATTCTTCCACCAAGTTAACTCCCTTTGAAATTCTGCATGGTCAGAAACCCCAGTCCAAATACCTTATGTTCCTTATAGCTCCATGGTGGATGAAGTTTACATGAGTTTGCAAGCTAGAGAGAGCACTATTAGGTTCCTGAAGCATCACCTAGCAGTAGCTCAGTCTAGGATGAAAACACAAGTGGACAAGAAGAGGTCTTTCAGGGAGTTTGCAGTTGGTGATATGGTGTATGAAGGTTACAACCTTATAGACAAATATCAATGAAGGGACATTCTTACCACAAACTCAACCTCAAGTACTTTGGGCCATTCCCAATTCTCAAAAGAGTTGATTATGTTGCCTATCAATTACAGCTACCTCCCTCTGCTAAAATTCACTTCACTTTCTCTGTTTCTCAACTCAAAAATCACATTAGTAATGCACCAGCAGTGTCAGACTAGCAGTTGCTTTATCTTCTTATGGCCATGTTATCTTGGAACCGGAGCAGATATTGGAGACTAGGATAATCATGAAGCATAGCAGGCAGATGTTGTTAGTCAAATGGTTTAATTGTCCCAAGGAGGATAGCACTTAGTAGCTGAGGTTGGGGGAAGATATAAAGTGAATCAACTGTAAAGAGTGAGAAGATAATAAACTCTTCTCTCTCTTCTCTATTCACGACCTTTCTCTATTTTCCATAGTTATAGCATCGTTCAGGGACTATTCTCCTCAAATTAATTAGTTCCTTAGAGCTATAGTAGTGTGCTCGATTGATTTAGCGCACAACATAATCCCATGATTATTTTCCCACCCTCAATATGGGATAGTATTATACCGCAGTTGTGAGATAAATTAATCCTGAGATTACTAATTTCGAATTAGAAAATTCAAACAAATGCATGATAAATTAATCTCATATCTAATTCTGGGATATTATTCCATATCCCACCAACTTAACAACCCCTTATAGTACTGAAATTGTAATTGAACCCATAACTTATTTTTGTTATCGAGTTCCTAATTAAGTACATAAATATTAATGGATTTTTTCAATATAAAATACATGTCTAAGTAAAAGCTACTGGTTGGTCTGAAACCAATGACTAATATCATAGCTTTGTCCCTGGCTACAACACAAATTCTTTCAAAAGAATGTTATTGTTTTAGTGAAAGTATTCTACACCCTAAAATAATGTTGTGCATTCTGGGGCTATTTGTAAATATATTATTCAAGTCTTTTCTCTACTTCTTGAACTAAAAAAAATAAAAATAAAAATCGGTACCAAAGAAACTAAAACGAAAAGTAGAAAGGTAAAGTTTTAACTAGTTGACAGTGTAGATGAAGATCTTAGTGTATGATATTGTAGCACAAACTTAGTCGACAAAAGTATATCTTTTAATGTGTTTAAGTTATATCCACAAACTTTGCTATGTTTCATTTAACATAATAATTATCTTAAAAATATTCTCTACTAGATTGTTCTATATCTTGCTTAAATTCATAAGTCCCAAGCAGAGGGACATTATGAAAAGGGGTGTTAATCTTCACATTAGACATCACTCATATGATAGAGTGTGATGGTTTTTTCTGTATAAGTTACGATATATTGAGCTTTTGTGAAACTTGAATAGACATGATATATAGAATGTTTTCTATCTAGACAGAAATGGCTGTTTTGAACCTCTTAAGTAAGAACTTCTGTCGTAACTTTTGATCTCGTCAACCATATTAAATTTACTAGTTACTTCATAATCCAAAAGGGCTATGTTGAATTAATCGTCTTAGTATTCTTAATTGTAAAGATCACTTTTCCATTGAAAATTCATTAGCTCAAGGAATTTCACCACTTCCTCAGCCTAGAATTTACTTATACAATTTAATCCAAATCTAGAATATATAGCAAACACTATATGAAAAGCTCATTAAGAGATGAGTGTTAATATTTTTGTTTACCAGTCTTGCACGTGTCTTGCCATCGAAATTTCAAATGAAAGCTATAGCCCACAAGTCCATTTCACCTTTGATTTTTCATATTAATGTTACTAGTCATTAAGTGAACATATTCTTTACTCTAATTTATAAGGATGAGTAAACATAATTTTGCTACTTACATTCTTTCGAAAAATCCTAATTGTGGTATCAGAGCCTCTATTAATCTTGATGGATTTGTAAGTTCACTGAAAAGGAACCATTTCAACCACTTTAAACCATTATACTCATGTTGATTTATAAGTCATACCCATGTTAACCCTTATCAACTTTTAATCTTATTTTGCAATCATGAGAAGCAATAGTCTATCTTTGAATGCCTCATAAACTTTCACCGGTAAAAACTATCAAATTTGATATGTGAAATTGAAACCTATTATTTATGGAATGTTATAATGAAAGAAAGATCCTTACTACTATTCCTTGCAAATCCTATTATTGCTCAAATGAAAGCTTACATAGACGCACTTTCAAACAAGATAAAATTGTTGAGACTATTATTTATGCACAAAACCAAAAAGAAAAAGAAAAGAAAAGAAAAAGTCTTGTTGCGGAAGGATGCAAGTTCATAAACACTCAAAAGAATCCAAAAGCACAAACCGCCAAAGCAGAAATTGAGGAGGAGCAGCTCTTTTGGATTGCACCAACCGAAGAAAGGAGGAGTGTTGGATGTTGCATCTATTACTGCTACAGTTTTTTCTAGGATAATTAGTTGTTTAGTTGTAGGAGGAGTTTAATATTTGATCTATTGGAATATTCGATCTATTAGTTTTAGTAAGAGTAATACTTTAGTAGTAGTAGGAGTCTGCTACTTTATTTATATGCCTATTTAAAGCCTTATGATTAATAACATTTTATAAATTTTCAACCTTCTTACTACTTGCTTATTTTCAACAAAATCCTTAGAAGATATATAGTGGGTTAGTCATCCATTCAGCTCTTCTCTAATCAGCAAAAGTGTTATCAATATTTTTCCATACCTCCTTTAATGGCTTTAGGCTCAATTTACTAACAACAACAATATATTCAATATATTTTCACAAGTGAGGGTCTGAAGAGAGTAATATGTACACAGATCTTACCCCTACCTTGTGAAGGTAGAGATGCATACTCAATTTACAAATGTTGTTGGAATACTATTAAAGAAAGACTTAGAAGTTAAAACAACGATGTTAATTAGATTCTAAAAGTGGCTATTTGTCTAAATCACATAAAAGCATGTGACTGCTGCTTTATTTAGTTGTGATCAGAGGCGGAGTTAGTATTTGAAACTTATCAGTTTGAGATTTTAGGCTTTTATATTAATAGGTTCTTAAATTAATATTTCGTATATATTAAATGAATTTCTTTAGATAAATACAAAATTTGGATGAACGTTATTGAGCTCGACCGAATCCATAACCTAAACTCTCACTCCGGCCCTAGTTATGGCTATTTTTCAATTACTATACAATTGCTGATAAAATTTTAGAAGTGGCTAGTTGTCAAAATCATCCCTTCTTTTTCCTCTTTTTTCATCTTTTGCACAAATAAGTTGTAGACGTAATTAGTATTCCATACGTTGCAATGACTCTGGGTTATCGCACAAATGATAAGGGCTGTCCATGCCATGTTGCAGTTTTCCAGGAAAAAATAATGCAGCAGCACTGTTCTGCTGTCACTTTCCTCCCCCCAAGTCCCACGTTAAATAAAGAGACAAACTTGTGCTCCCTCACAACCACTCAAAAATATACTTCGTACAAATTGACCGACTTTCACTAATACCAAAATTGACATTCTTAAGTCTTAACCATAGTTTGATATCATTAAATGGTCAATTTATAAATGCAATGCCAGAACTGAGGGAAGAACAGGACAACCAGGTTGACGTTTTCATAAGGGCAAAAGAGACATGTTTACTGTAGGGTCACAAATGCCCTCTTCCATAAGTTGGAGTACACAATTTTGACTTGGTTTTACTTTGACATTTTCTTCCTCTGTCTTCATTTGTTCGTAATTTTGCCTCTTCAAGAATTATCTTGACAATTATTTACTCCTTGATTCATCAAATATATGTCAAGAAAATGGCAAAACTTGCATGAATTCAGAATTCTCAAAGCAAAAGGAAAAACAACACTATAGGAGAAGGAACTGTTATTGAGCTCCCAACAAACTAAAAGTAGAGAGGCTGAAAGATTTCATCTTATCTATCACCTTAAACTATGAACAAATGCAAGAACTTGTCTCTTAATTAACAATCTATTTTAGCACATCAAATTAAAGTCTTTCTTTCTTAATTTACCACATTACTTTTTATTTCCGTTAGCACTAAGAAACTCCTATCCTCCTTGTTTTCCAGCCTCCACGTCCCTCTTAAAGATATTAGTGTTTATTTCAGTTCAGATTCCTTCCCCCGATTTCCACGAAATGAAAGAGAGACAGACCAGTCAAAAATATCCCGTCAGTGGCGCTTTCACTAATACAACATGTAGTACACAACTGACACTATTAACCAGAAAACACTCCAGAGACTAACAACATTATTAGTTTAATGAATTTGATATTTTTAAATAGACAATCTAGGATGGCAACGGGGGCGGTGCGGTGCCGGTTATGTTTAAACCCACAAAATTTCATGTGCACCCATGTCCACCTGCCACGCACCTGCACCCGCGGCCACCCGCCCCACAAAAGTTGTTTTTTTTATTACTTTAAATTTTCTGCACAAACTGTTTAAGCTAGTTAATATCATTAAACTAATTCATTTTTCCTTTTTCTTAGGTATTTCCTCCTTTCACTTTTACTTGTTTATTATTGACTTTGTATATCCTTAAAAAATAATAAATTAAGTGCATAATTTATCATGATACCCATATTAATTGATGTATAGTCTTAATATATTTGGAAAATGATTTGGCATTAGTAATTAGTGCCAAGGTAAAATAGGAAAAATAATTTTTTTTTTTCTTCATATGCGAAAAATGACAAGTAAAAATAAAAATTTATTTTTAGAATACTTGATAACTAAAAGTGAACGGAGAGAGTATCTATTATCAATATGAATGTTTCTTTTGGGATTTCAAATCTGGGAATTTAACCTAAGACTAGAGGCATTTCGGTTGCTTCAATCATATGTCTTGCTGAAGAATATACTTTTGAGCTATTAGGACTTTAACAGAGATAGAAAAAAATAGACAATAATTAATCTAGATGAATTACATAGACGAAACAAATCAAAAGAACTTCTTTTAGAAGAAATTGTTGGCATTTCCTTGTTCAACTATCAAAGCATACTTGTCATTTCATCTGCTTAATTAACTACTTTTTTCTCTCTCCGGGGTAAGGGGTGTGTTCGAGGGGATGGCGTTGATTTTAAAATGGCCAGCAAAAAGATTTTTCACCAATACAACAATAAGATTTGTGTTGAATAGATTCATCTCTTTCTTAATTTTGTGTCGGGATTTGAACCTACCCCCGCCCAAAACCCGCAACATGCACATGTTCAAAGCCGCACCACCCTGCATTCGCATTGTATCATTGCCATCCCTATAGACTAAGATCAATGTTGTGACATCTCCATTCTTGTTTTAGGAAAAAGCAAAACCATCTCGCCAATATAGTGTCATGGATTTCGAAACTTATACAAGTAAACTCTAGGACGAGGTCCGGATTCTTACAGGACAGAACTTTAGGACATATATCCAGCTGACTAGTACAGTAATTTTTGTCTCATATGTTGTGTGAACCAAGCTGACTCCGTAAGGACCTATGGACTAGAAGAGATGAATGAGATTGGGTCAATTGGGATTATTGGGTCAAGTAAATTATTGGAGAGTTTTATTTGGGATCCATACCCAATTAGCAAGTGGTTAAAAAGGACTAAGAGTTAAAAAGAAGGAAGGATGCGAATTATGTTACACCTTCGACTCAAGTCTCTGTTTCTCACCTATCTTCTAAGTATGTATCTCATCCCCTATTCTGTCTAGTTTTCATCTCTTTCTGATTACCTATCCTATTTCTTCTTAGCTTTCTGTTGCAATTTCCTTACAATCGTTAAATGCTTTGTAAGAAAATTTGTTTTAGATGCTCATATATTTTGAAGACTAATGTGTAAATTGTTACATCTAAGTTTCAATGACAACAATAGTGCAAATCTAATCGTATCTATTTGATTGCAGGAAATCATAAAGTAGCACTACTTCAAGAAAAGTTCAAAGACAAGTATATCAGAATGGAAACGAGATCAAAGGCAACATGAACAATGCTAAATCAAAGGAAGTCAAAGCCGTAAAAAAGGAAACAAAATAAGTCCAAACGTTTTAGTCTCAATCAAAGGATATCGAGGCTGTCTCAACAAGGAAACATATCAAGTGCAGCTGCTAGAGAATATCATGCCATACTTCAAGGACTAAATTAGAATCAGAAGATTGATCAACCAAATCGAAGCCACAAATCACTCCCCGAAATTTGGATATGAAAGGGAATGGATGTAAACGAATGCAGCCCATCTTACGTGCAGGATTCAGAGGCACCCCTTGGGTCAAATCTCTTAGAGGATTCTGTGCCTCAATCAAAGATCAATCTGCAACGACTATTCAAACTCTCCTATAAGAAGACAGGCAATCTCAAGAAGAAGATTCACGCAGCTACACAAACTGTTCTCTAAGCCTTTCTAGTTCTTAGTACAAATACTGTATTCTTGAGTCTATAAGAGTTGTGTCAAAATTACAAAAACCATTGTTGCTGAATATCGTTGATGGTGAACGTACTAAAACCATCACTATTGTAATCCTTTATCAAAGATCTAAGAGAACCCTTGTGACCCAAGGGAACTGGACGTAGGTACCACACTGGTACTGAACCAGTATCAAAACTGTTGTGCCTTTTTTTACCTTTCCGTTTGTTTATTTCATTCCTACTGAAATTTTTCACTTTACAAAACCTACACTTACTCAACCAAGATTTTAATTGGCTACAATTCATCCCCCACTCCTCCCCCTTGTACTTTCATAAATAACCAAGCTATTCAACAATTGGAAAGATGGTTTGCAAGTTTGATGCAAACCAAACAACTACAAAGTGATTAACTGAGTTGCAATCTTAAACGGTCCACACCATTTCCCACCACCCCTACTTCTCCTTTAATTTTTTCCCCTTTTAGAACTAGGTAAAGAAAGGAAAACTTCACAGGAAGTGCCATCAAATTTAACAGTGCGCAGAAGAAGTGGAGACGATGAAAAAGAAGCGGGTGTCTGTTACTTTTTAATTGTGACTATTTTTTAGTTAGTGTACAAATGTGGGTTATATTCTACATTAGCAGCCTTAAAAGTGGCTATTTGTCAAAATCATCCCATCTTTTTCCTCTTTTTATCTTCTTTTGCACAATAAGTTGTACACGTATTAGTTTGCTATACGTTGTAATGACTACTAGGTTGTTGCACAAATGATATGGGTCGTTCAATGCCATATTGCAGTTTTCTAGTCCTCAACAATCAGCAGCCCCACGCAGTATAAATTGACTGACTTTCACTAATACAACTTGTAATACACATAATTAAGGGTGGCAAACGGGCGGGTCGTGTCGGATATTCGCGGGTTGAAAATGGGTAATTCAAAAAATGGATAAATTATCCGATCCGATCCGATCCGTATTTGAGACGGATAAAAAACGAGTTATTCGGCGGATAATATGGATATCCATATTATCCATGGCTTCTTGAATATGATCACTTGAGGGGGAATTCCTAGTCTCCCAAACTTAGAAACCCCAATTTGAGGCTTTACAAATGTAAAAGTTAAACACATTAGTTATCTATTGGTTATCCATTTGGTTAACCATTTTCTAAGTGGATAATATGGTTCTTATCCATACTCAATCCATTTTTAAAAAGTTCATCGTCCAACCAATTTTTAATGGATAATATGGTTGGATAACTATTTTCTTTTACCCATTCTGCCACCTCTACTCATAATTGACACTCTTAAGTCTTAATCATGAGTTTGAAATCATTAAATAAATTTAATGCCGTAGAGAAAGAAAGGGCATCCGGGTTGACGTTTTGGCACATCTCATTAAGGCAAAAGAGAATTGTGCCTGTAGCATGGCCAATGCCCACTTCCATAAATAGACAATCTAAGATTAATGTTTTTCCATATCCATTCTTGTTTTAGGAAAAACAGAAACATGCATGTTATAGTTATGGGCAGAAGTTTCGATTTCCTGTTTGCTCTTGCAGTTCTCATTCTGTTTCATCACCATACTTCAGTGGCTACTGTTCCCAACATTAACACTGATGAAGCAGCTCTTCTTGCCTTGAAATCTCACATTTCTTCTGATCTTAACAACTTGTTACAAAGCAACTGGTCTTCTTCCAGCCCAGTTTGTAGCTGGATTGGCATCACTTGCAGCTCTCGCCACCATCGAGTCACAGCTTTAGACATTTCTAGCATGCAACTTCATGGTACCATTCCTCCGCATCTAGGAAACCTCTCATTTCTTGTTTTCCTCGACATCAGTAACAACACTTTCCATGGGGAGTTGCCAGAAGAATTGGCTCATTTGCAGAGGTTGAAACTGATTGATGTCACAATCAATAACTTCACTGGTGGCGTCCCACCATTTTTAAGTTTGTTATCTAACATCCGATACATGTACCTTTCGAGCAACCAATTTTCGGGGAAAATTCCATCTTCCCTTTCCAATGTAACAAAACTGGAGGTGTTGACACTAAAGGAAAACTTTCTCGAAGGAGTGATCCCTCGAGAACTCGGTGATCTTCGTCATATGACTTTCATAGACCTGCAATTCAACCGGCTCACTGGCTCTATACCGCCATCAATCTATAACATTACACCGATGCAAAAGATTGGTCTCACCTACAACAATCTTACTGGTAAGCTTCCAACAACGATATGTGACCACCTTCCAAACTTGGAAAAATTTGGCATCTCGTACAACTATCTAGATGGCACTATTCCACCAAACTTAGAAAAATGCAGAAAGCTTCAGATGTTGTCATTGTCTGGCAATGATTTCATTGGAACTGTGCCAAAAGAGATAGCCAACTTAACAGCTCTTATGGAATTATATCTTGGAGATATGCATTTGGAAGGTAATTAATATGATATTTCCTTATAATAAATCTTAAATATAATGTTCTCCTTTTCTCCCTGGTACTCATATATTTCCCTCGATCACTTGATAGGAGAGATACCAGTGGAGTTAGGTAATCTTAAGAAACTACAGTTGCTGGGATTATTCGGGAATGAGTTTATTGGTTCCATCCCTACAAGCATTTTCAACATGTCAGCAATGCAGTACCTATCATTTGACGGAAACAGGCTTTTAGGTACTCTACCTTCAGATTTAGGCCATAGAATGCCCAGCCTTGTAGAATTCAATTGTGCGACGAATAATCTGAGTGGTTTTATTCCTGCTTCTATCTCAAATTCTTCAAGACTCAGAAAACTTGATCTCAGTGCCAACAGTTTCACAGGTCCAATTCTTAAATCACTTGGTAACTTAGAACATCTTGAGTTTTTGAACTTGCAGTATAATAATTTTTATAGCGATTCAACATTGAGCTTCTTGGCATCGTTGACAAACTGTAGGAAACTAAGAGTAATAGGTTTATCTGAGAATCCCCTGCATGGGTTTTTTCCTACATCTGTTGGAAATTTCTCCGACTCTCTGCACATTTTTGAAAGCTATGCTTGTAAACTAAAGGGAAGTATTCCTGAAGAAATTGGTAATCTTACTGGAGTCACAAGGATGAATATGCTTAACAATGAGTTGACTGGACATATTCCAAAAACTATCCAACGCATGTTGAATCTTCAACAACTTTACCTACAAAGAAACAAGATAGAAGGAACCATACCAGATGTTATTTGCACTTTAAAGAATCTCGGTGCATTAGACTTGTCGGAAAATCAGCTTTCTGGTTCAGTGCCTCCATGCTTAGGGAACATCACCAGTTTGAGGAATCTTTATCTAGCTTATAACAGGCTGAATTCAACATTACCTGCAAGTTTAGGAAGCCTTCAAGATCTCGTAGAATTCAACGTTACATCCAATTTATTAAGTGGAAAAATTCCTCTGGAGGTTGGAAATATAAAGGCTGCAACACTCATTGATCTATCCAAAAATAATTTGTCTGGTGAGATCCCTAACACTCTAGTGGGTCTGGATAGATTGATCAAACTTTCTCTAGCACATAATAGATTATATGGGCCTATTCCAAATTCATTTGGAAGAATGTTGGCCTTGGAATTCTTGGACTTTTGCTATAACAATCTTACTGGTGAAATACCAAAGTCATTAGAAGCTCTTGTGTATCTCAAGTACCTGAACTTCTCATTCAATAAACTCAGTGGAGAAATTCCCACTGGTGGTCCTTTTGCAAATGCCACAAGTCAATCTTTCTTGCCCAATGATGCACTTTGCGGTGACTCTAAATTTCACGTGCCACCATGTGTCACCAAATCTCCCAAGAGGAAAAAGAAAATTTTGGTTTTGTCTGTCGTTTTGGGAGTGGGTCTAGTATTTCTTGCATTAGCCCTCTTTTATGTATTTTTGAGGTTGCGAAAGATGAAGAAGAATGCAAGTCAAGCAGATTCGTCTCTGGTGAAATTTAAAGGACATGAAAGAATTTCCTATTATGAACTTGAACAAGCAACTGAAGGATTCAATGAAAGCAACTTGCTTGGTATTGGGAGTTTCAGCATGGTCTACAAAGGGACACTTAAGGATGGTACTCTTTTGGCAGCAAAGGTATTCAAAGTGCAATTGGAGGGTGCATTCAAAAGTTTTGACTCAGAATGTGAGATGCTTCGGAACCTTCGCCACAGAAATCTGGCCAAAGTCATCACCAGCTGCTCCAACCTTGATTTCAAAGCCCTAATTTTGGAATACATGCCCAATGGGACACTTGATAAATGGTTATACTCTCACAACTTATTCTTGGACTTATTACAGAGATTGAATGTAATGATAGACGTGGCTGCAGCATTAGACTATCTCCACAATGGCTATTCAACACCTGTGGTGCATTGTGACTTGAAGCCAAGCAATGTCTTGCTAGATCAAGACATGATTGGCCATGTCAGTGATTTTGGCATTGCCAAATTGCTAGGTGCAGAGGAGACTTTTGTCCAAACAAGGACTATTGCAACCATTGGATACATTGCTCCGGGTAATACAACTTTTTAAAGTTTCTTCATATCCTTGGAATACCCAAAATAGTTCTTTCCCCTGGGAAATAGTTTGATACTCAAAGCTTTAGCATATTCCTCCATAACTAGGAAGCTTTTCTTATCATTTTTTACCATGATTGCAGAGTATGGACAAGATGGAATAGTATCCACAAGCTGCGATGTTTATAGTTTTGGCATTTTGATGATGGAGACGCTTACAAGAATGAGACCAAGTGATGGAGCATTTACTGGAGACTTGAGCATAGGACGTTGGGTTAGTGATTCTTTTCCAAGTGGAATTCATAAGGTGGTGGATGCTAATTTGGTACAGGCAGGGAATGAAAAAAACGACACAAAGATGCAGTGTATGTTATCTATCATGGAATTAGCCTTGAGCTGCACCTTAGTGAAACCTGATGCAAGAATTAGCATGGAAGATGCTCTCTCAGCACTTAGAAAAATTAGGCTTCAATTTGTCAGTAATCGTCACTAGGTGGAAACAAACCATCTGCTCATGTACGATTGTTGCTTGATTACATATTTCAGATGCATTAAGCTTTCAATTTTGCACAAGTACTTAAATTCTCTGAATCTTGGATTGTATGAAGCAACTCGTTTCTTAATATATGTAGTTTTTATGATATATGAAAGTCTAAAATGAGATTTTATATTGAGTGAGAGAAGAGGATAAATTATGTGAAGTTACAGGCGTAGAAATAATTACCTGTGCTTTCTAAATGCCATTACATCACCATTCACAGTTCCACATAGGTCATTCTCACATGCAACAGTATTATTAAGTGATGACAATGAATTCAACACTATGATGCCAGAGTCAACATAGCTTCCACCATACCTGCAATATACAAGGCAAAGGAGATCATAAAAGTTATATTCACAACATCCACTGAACTATGAATTTTACCCATAAAACACTTCTTAATCATCATTATCACTTTATTTAGAGCAATGCTGAGCTAAAGGAATCGGCAAAAAATCTTTATTACTAGGCTACAGCTGTCAAGTTGCTCCTTCAGTCAATCTCTCAACCATTATTCAACTAGTGAGATTTCACGAATATTTGTAAAAAGAAAACAAAACATAACATGTCTCATATAAAATTGCATTTTTTATTATAGGAAAGAATAACCGTTTTTTTAATCCAGCACTAAGGCTGTGCTTTAAAACATACGATAGTCCAAATAGCAAAAGTATCTAACACTGTTTTCCATCAATTGGAAGTCCTCTTTACACCAAAATAAAAATTAAAGTATACAATTTAGCTAGATTTTCTAGACGGAGCCGACTTTTCTTTCAAAATATCTCGCATTTCTGTCAAGACCCAAAATCCAACTAGTCGTGATGGCACCTAACCAAACCCACTAGGTAAGCCAAATGACAATAGACACAATTTAATGATAATGATAAGAGTTAAAAAGTAGAGAAATATAGTATGAGTACAACCGACCTCATGTACTCAATAAACATCCTAACTAACCTGGGCGAGATGACAGAAGCAAGAATTATAAATGATACTCGCTATAAAATTCATACATTTCCAACAAGTATAGAACATATATATAATCAATCAGGAAATCACAGGTAAAAACCACCTTGGTGCTCATAATTCTTTGTTTTAAAGTGCTCTACTCAGTCAACAATCCAGCATATAAAGAAGATATACAACTAAATCACGTAAACAGTCAAGGAAATTGCAAGTAAAGATGAAATACAATAACCCAATATCAGTCTGTTGAGGCGCGCAACCCGATCCAATTACCCATAAGCCAATAACGCATGTTGTAGCGTGCAACCCGATCCAAATAACAATGACCAGCTCTCCCAGAGCTCACATCAACCAAAAACCTGTCGATTTCTCACAATCCGTGTGTACACCATCAAGAAAGAAACATGAGAGGGTGACCCTAGGAGGATGGATCCGTATCCACACGCTGCACGGACAACTCACTTGCTGAACGGATAACTCATGTGCTAATGATATCATCCGCACGGATAACTCAAGTGCTGCACGGACAACTCACGTGCTGCAGGGACAACTCACGTGCTGCACGGACAACTCACGTGCCAATAATATCAATAACTAGATCTGCATGGACAACTCTCGTGCTGCACAGAAAACTCACGTGCTAATAATATAATAACTGCACGGACAATTTACGTGTTGTACGGATAACTCATAGACTAATAATCACAATCCGTGTGGCGTGGTCATAGGCTCAATATCACAATCTGCCTGGCGTGGTCAAAAGTCAATATCACAATCTGTTCGGCGTGGTCACAAGTACAATATTACAATCCGCCTGGTATGGTCACATGCACAATATCACAATCTGCCCGGTGTGGTCACATGCACGATATCACAATCCGCCCGGCGTGGTCACGAGCATAAAAATAGAAGCCGCCTAGTGTTTTCACAGGCATCCAGTCAAAATCATATTACATAGAAGCAAATATACAAGAATACGTGTATATGACGAATGAATAACAGATCTCATGCTCTTGGACTGGTATAAATGCCATACTAAAGTGGAGGCATGTGCAATGTGTGCTATCGTAGCTCAAATCGGCAATTTCATCACAGAAATAACAATTATCAAGTTTATTCAGGGAATTAGTCTCTATGTGACCTCTAACATGGCTCAAATAATTCACAACAAGGTTACAAATATGAGAAACATTATGGCTCAAACCTTAGCAGTCATTTCTAGGCATACCAAAGCCTAAGTACTACACCGAGCATGAGTGAGTGCCCCGGTACTCGCACATGGGCTCACACCCCATACATATGCGCAACCATAACACATAGCTATCACAAATAATTCAGGCAACTAATGCCTCAATCAAGTTTAGATAGGATACTTACCTCAAGCAAGCAAAAATAATACCGATCAAGCCAAACAACACTCTAGAAATTCCATCCCGCACGTATCAACCTCCGAACGACTCGAAACTAGCCAAAAGTAACTCAAAAACATCAAATAATGCCTTAGAAAGCAAACCCAAACGATAAAGGTAGAATCTTTAATCAAATACTCAAAGTCAACCAAAAAGTCAAACACGGGTCGGCACCTCGGAACCCAAAAAACTCACAAATTTGGACAACCCATTCAATTACGAGTCCAATCATACTAATTTCACTCAAAGCCAACTCCAAATCGATATTCAAATCCCAAATATTCACTTTAGGAAAGTTTAGACAAACCCCCACCCAAATTTCTCTTTTGAAATCATCAATAAATGCCAAAATCCAATATAGGATCATAAAATATAATCAAATATGAGTCAAAAATACTTACCCCAATCCATGTGGTTAAACTCCTCTCCAAAATTGCCCAAAATCAAGCTCCAAATCTCAAGTTGTGATAAAATAAACCTAAACCTCGATATATATGCTCATGCTCAACACTTCCGCATTTGCAGACAAAATACCGCACATGCGGCCTTGCATTTGCAAGCAAAATTATCGTATTTGTGACTAAATCTTAAAAGACCAAGACCGCACCTGCGCAAAAAGCTTCCGCACCTGCGACTCTGCAAAAGTGCATGTGCAGCCGCAGATGCGGACACCCAGCTCATGTTCCATTCTCACAGAAACGACCCAAACCTCACAGAAGCGCTTCCGCATATGCGCTAAATCCTTCACAAAAGTGGAACTTACCTGGACACCTCCATTTCGCAGAAGCAATCACTCCATCGCATAAGCGAGTCCGCACCTGCGGCCAAATATGCATAGTTGCAAAAAACCATCACCTGAACTACCAACATGACCAAATTAATGCGAAACTCGTTCGAAACACACTCGAGCCCCTCGGGACCCCGTCCAAACATGCTAACAAATCCCTAAATATAAAACGGGCCTACTCGAGGCCTCAAATCACACACAATAACATCAAAATCACGAATCGCATATCAAATCGAACTTAATGAACTTTTAAACTTTTAACTTCCAAAACTCGTTCAGAACCATATCAAATCATCTCGGAATGACCTCAATTTTGCATAAAAGTTCCAAATGAAATAACAGACATATTCTAACTGCCGGGACAACAATCTGAACCCGATAACACCGAAGTTAACTCGGTAAAACCTATGAACTTTCTAAACCTTCAAATTGCCAACTTTCGCCAATTATGGCCAAAACCTTCTAGAAGCCTCCAAATGCAAATTCGGGAAAACGCCCAAGTCCAAAATCACCATCCGAACCTAACGGAACTATCAAAACTAAGATCAAGGGTCAAATACACAATAGTCAAACTTGGTCAACTCTTCCAACTTAAAGCTTCTAAACTGAGGATCATTCTTCCAAATTAATTTTGAATACCCGAAAACCAAGACCGACAATACACGCAAGTCATAATACATCATACGAAGCTACTCATGCCCTTGAACCATCAAACAAAATGCAAATGCTCAAACTGACTGGTCGGGTCGTCACATTCTCTCCCACTTAAACATACGTTCATCCTCGAACGTGCTAAGAGTCATTCCAAAGCCATCAAATCACTATGTAAACTCACCATGCACATACCCGACAGTAATCCCATGTCACTCCAATCAACATAAGTCTGTCAACTCCACATAACTAAAGATTTTTCCTTCAACCTTAGTCCATAAGCCTTGGAACCAAATTTCTAACATTCGGAATCCATTACAAGACCTGATTCTCACATTTACACACTGTATAAGTCTAAACAAAATGTATCAATCCATAACCGTAACCCAAGATGTAATCACATGATATACCCTATAACTTAGATACTCATCGCAATATCTTCTGACAACAATAACTGCTCATTAACAAATCTGGTACCGGTAACAAACCTCATATCAAATAAAACCTTGTTCTAAAACTCCGTACACTGCCAATGATGAAAGAAACATGCAAAAACTCATAATCACTCATCATATGAACAATTATGGAGTTCTCTCGTCCGACAAGAACAATAGCCAAATTCTAAGTTGACTAGTGACATGATTCTTCCAAACATAACGTAAATCAAATCCGATAGCACCCATTCTAGGTCCAATGACCTCATCTCATCAAATACAGCTACTCTACTAACATGACACACCAATACAACCTAAATCCACAAATCGTGCACTAACAAGAAACAATTCAAATGTACCCAAAATGGAAAAATGACTCAAATGAGAGAACCGTCCCGCAAGCTCAACAAGTACCACCATAAGCGCAATGCTATAAACCCAACACACATGGAGAACCAAAAAATACAAAATCAACACAAAGGATCATATCCCAACATAACTCCGTTGAAGGGCGTGACCCAATTTAAACTCTGGTCAACATGAAATGCCTCGAGCCATAATGCTCAAAATCAACAACCTTACCCAAATCAACAACAAACACATGAAGTGCATGACCTTAATCATGGAGGAACGGATAGAACAATATACCACAACCTGTAAGACCATAACCAAGGCGCAATCAACCATTCAACACCATGAAAACCATGTCGCTCGAATTTTGCCACGAGGCCCAAACAGAACGCATCATGTGTGCAAATAACCAACCGATCACAACCCATTGTACCATGGAAGAGTAGCACATAGAAAATATCATAACATAAACAAGATCAACTCTAACCGAAGGACACATCTCTCAACAATAACAGTGCTGAGTCAACAAATTTGACCCCGTGTGGAATACGCATCCTCACTAAGCCTACCAATGGGTCCCCAAATCAACTCCGAAAATCCTCAAATAGATAAATAACCCTCCAAAAGTCCACAATAACTTAACCATAACACATACTCCCAGCTGACTAACTTTGGCCATATCTTCACAGTCCGCGACCAAGAAATAATCTGCCTCTAAGACTCCAGTCTCCGAATCACGAGAATACAAAAAACTCTATATCTGATCCCGACTCGACCACACAAATGACCGACACATCTCTCATGCACAATCATCTTATGAGAATTACTTCCATAATCCTTCCGTGCCACATAGCAAAATTTGAACATCAACAGTTGATCAACCAGGCGATTACCGTAATACCAGTCAAGCACCCACAAGTCAAAAGACAATGCGCCTTTCTGAATTTTATACTCTTCTCAGGTAATACCAAGTATTACTAGCATTCATCTAAATATTTGAGACCATCCATGTTGTCTAAAATTCATGATCTTCCCTTCAAAACTGAACCGTAAACTTGTACACGCAAACCTCAATCCCATACTAGCATCGCATCTATCATGCCATCATGTGAAAATACGAGAACCTCATTATCAACTCTGAATCATAAGTAGGATACATACCCCATCGGCTTGAAGTCTTCCACTTGATCCCATCCAAGAGAAAATTACAACGCATAACGTATTCCTCATACCGGTAGAAAGTACCCATCTCAAGTCGTGGTAGAAATCATTGAGAAATCTTCAAACCCATTAGTACATAACCAAGCCATCAGAACTGAATTCCTCTAACTCAACCAAGTCTCGCAGATTGCCAAGCGCAAGAGAATTGCCACAAAGTACCTGTAAAGCCTCACTACATCTTAAGAACCAAAAGAACTGATCATATCCATTACCATACTGATCCAACCTACTACCAAGTTATCCTACTTCTCCGGGTCCCTTCCGAATTATCTTCAAGTTAACACTTCTCCTTGCCAGTACACTATGATCCTTAGCTCAATGCTCACCACATGAGATCCTAGCATGAAACCACGTCGTCCTAAAGCCCATAAGCCATTGTATTCCCTTTTAAATACTCAAAATAGCGCACCCGAGATACCCACTCTGAAGTGACCTTATGTGAATCTAAAGTTGTTAATTTAACCTCTTAAATGCTGAAATGTAGAATCACAAATGATACAGAAATACCGCAAGTCCCGACATCCTCTGATGCAAATCTCAAACTTAGCCATATACAAATCCGAAAATTCCTCAAATACCACATATGACTCTTGAACTTATTAGAACCATTCTCGAGAGTCATCCACCATATTCTAATCTCAAATGCTCCAACCAAACGAGCTAAACGATCTGTGCTCCATTAACACAGCAACCCCCAAAGAAGTAACCCCATCTTAATGCAACCGAGTAAATCCCTATTCTATGCACACTACATCCGTCACGAATAACAAACTCAAAGGATTCCATTATTTCCCTATATCCATAAAGTGTAATACATCATGCACCCCTAAATTTTCTTACTCAAGTCTTCCTCAAAACCAACCTCTTCAAGTCATAACCGATCCACTACTATTCCCCTTACCAAAACCAATACAACATACAACTAAGCAATTTGATTGTTTGTAGCAGACTCCCCCACTTGGCTCAAAGCCATAGAACATAAATCCAATAACCCACAATGCCCTTACTTCATAAATGCCACAATCTCGCACTGTAACTTAGCCAAATCCTTCATGAACTCATGTAGCGCTAATCATACAATACCTCAAATCATCTGTGAAACTCACATTCATCCACGTGACAGTCAAGCCAATTTTCTCAGTCTATCCAAACTGAAATTGCAACATATATAACCCACTGGTAGAAAGAAACTCTCCACATAACATCATAGGGATCACACGTCCGTAGACCACCCACTACAAAAAAAACTAGAATTAGCTATGAATGTCGTCGCTAATCTGTCGCTAAAATGCTCGTAGATAGAAGAATTTCTTGATAATCCGTTGCTAATATGTCGTTAAATGAGATTAGCGGCGGATTTTTCTGTTTAGCTACAAAATTTGTCCGTCGCTAAAACTTGATTTTTTAGTAGTGATCCTGCAGGAGATAACCCACCTGCTTAGCCTCAAACTGGAATTTCACCATGCCCTACCATGGCCACATCCTCTATGAAATCACTTAATCTTCCTGAGTCTGAACTCATCAACAAGACATGAGAATCTAACTCATTCCACAAATGAACAACATGGAAGAACCCTCAACACATCCAGAGAGAAACCAATCACCCATAGTCCTTTTTCACATTCCAAGCGAAATCTTCTTGTCATATCAAAGCCATCTAAACACATCCCGCAGCCACATCATACTCATCGTATAACTATCCAACCAATCACTGAATCATTAGCCCTACTTCTACAGACACTATCGAACATATAAATCAAAAAGTACATACTCATATAACCGAAACCATCGAGCCCCAGCTGATGTCTAAACCTGGACTCAATTTCTCCAGACTGGCCCATCACCACTTCATAGAAAACATATCACGCACCTCATCCGTGGGATCACAAGTCGTTAATGCACAGCTGATATCGGGCGCTCAACACAACATATGGGTGAGTAGAAGCAATTCAAAAAGATACACTTCAAGTTGAACTAATGTCGCATGATAAGGAAAGAAAGATGGGAAGTTTATCCTAAATACCCTGTAGCCTCTCGAAGATAAGTATAAACGTCATCATACCGACCCCGCAAGACTCTACTAGACACTTGCTCATGACTCGTAGAACCTATGAACCTAGAGCTCTGATACCAACTTGTCACGACTCAAAATCCAACTAGTCGTGGTGGCACCTAACCCAACCCGCTAGGTAAGACAAATAACAGTAAATACAATTTAAAGATAATGATAAGAGTTAAAAAGTGGAATAACGGAATTTTATACAATTCCCCAAGGACTGGTAGAAAAGGTCATAAGACACTGAGACTTTAGATTAACAAAGCTGGTATGAAATAATATTTACAACATCTGTTTGAAATATACATAAACGAAACTCAAGTCTAAACCACCAAGAACAAGTGGTAGTTATGTCTGGAAGTCAGGTACGTCTTCAACACTGGCTTCCGCCATAATCACCATGTTGTCACGACCCAAAATCCAACAAAAGGCCGTGATGGCGCCGGACACCACTGTCAGGCATGCCAACCATAATCTATTAACTTAATTACCCATTTTAGTATTTTTGAAATAAAAATTTTCTTTAATAAAATTATAGAGATAAAACTCATAGAGTAAATAATAAATATTTTTGCAGCTAAATTACTAAACAATTCACAACCATTCCCAAAAATCCAGTTCCACAAGTGCATGAGCATTTACTAGGGAATTAAAATACAATATAGCATCTGTCCAGAATACAAACTAGACAGGAAAATATAATAACTTTGAAGGAGATTCTGTTAGCTGCGGATCGTAATATAGAATGCAGCTCACTTATATCCCCAAAATTATTAACCACACCTTTGCGCCCACAAGGCCGCTATACATATATGTACCTGCACAATAAAATGTGCAGCAAATGCAGTATGAGTACAAAAATAACGTGTACCCAGTAAGTATCAAGCCTAATCTCGAAGAGGTAGAAACGAGATGGTTGACTATGACATTCACTATAGGTCAATAATATTAAATAATCATGAAAATAGAAATATTTATATCAATGTGATTCACAGAGTTAACAATAATTTTATTGAACTAGCAGAAGTAATTAAATTCCTTCAATTCCAAAAATTCTCAATATATTAATTAAATTCCTTCAATTCAAATAATTTCTAATCTATTAATTAAATCCTTCAATTTCAATAAAAATTCCAATTTATCAAATAGTTTTACAAGCTGCAATTCAATTTAAATAAATTTTCAATTTATCAAATAGCTTTACAAGCTGTAATAAATTGTCCAAGTATCGTGTAATTATTATTATTATTAAGCACGATTTCTGCCGAGAACGTACGGCCCGATCCAGAGTGTCGTGTACACTGCCGAGGGACGTGCGGCGCAATCCATAGATGCATCTATCCTGCCGTGGCGTTCGGCCCGCTCTACAAGAAAGGAGGACATTTTTTTATGTACCTCCGGAATCAGAGCATATTTATTATAAGATAAAATTCACGAGGAAGAATAATTTCTCTTAACAATTAATTGATTTAAATAGAAAATCAAGCGTATGAGATTTCCATCCTTTAATATATTTATCTAACAATTCACAATATATATATATATATATATATATATATATATATATATTACACAAGTAATTTATGCTTTGAGTCCTACATTAACCGGACTTTAGCATTTATAGTAGCTACGCACGGACTCTCGTCACCTCGTGCGTACGTAGACCCTGCAATTAGCAACAATTATTCAATTTAATTCCTATGGGGTAATTTTCCCTCACAAGATTAGACAAGAGACTTACCTCGTCTTGCTCCAATTTAATCCACTAGTATACCCTTTCCTCGATTATCTAACTATGTCTGGCTCGAATCTAGCCAAAATAATTCGATACAATCATTAAAATTTATAGGAATCAATTCTATAAGAAAATACTAAATTTTCAATAAAAATCCCGAAATTAATTAAAATTTGTCTATGGGGCCCATATCTCGAAATTCGGCGAAAGTTACAAAATCCGATAATCCATTCAATTACGAGTCCAACCATACCAGTTTCACACAAATCCGACTCCGAATCGATACCGAAATCTCAAAAATTCGTTTCTATGAGATTTCCAATTTTTTTCCAAATTTCAATCTCAAAACACTAATTAAATGACGAGAACAATGATATATTTGTGTTTATAGACCAAATACAAGTTATAATCACTTACTCCAATGTCTTTTCCTTGAAAATCTATCAAAAATCGCCTCTGCTCAAGCTCCAGTTTGTTAAAAATGGCGAATGGGACGAATGCCCTCTTTTATAATTTTGCCCAGGCAGCCCTCGATCCACAGCCTCGATCCTCGGCTCGATCCTTGGCCTCGATGCTCAGCCTCGATCTTGGGAGCTTGATTTTAGGCCTCGATCTTGGGCCTCGATTTTGGGCCAGAATTTCCAGTAGAAAGGAAAAATTGCAACTGCTGTTTTAAGTCCAACTTTTGATCCGTTAACCATTCGAAACTCACCCGAGGTCCTCGGGACATCAACCAAATATACCAACAAGTCCTAAAACATCATACGAACTTACTTGAAACCTCAAATCACATAATACGATTCTAAAACCACGAATTATACTCCCATTCAAGATTAATGAAACTTAAAATTTCCAACTTCTACATTTGATGTCGAAACCTATCAAATCAACTCTGATTGACCTCAAATTTTACACACAAGTCATAAATGACATAATAGAGCTAAGAAATTTTTTGGAACTGGATTCCGACTCCGGTATCAAAAAGTCAACTCCCCGGTCAAATTTCCAAACTTAAATTCTTGATTTAGCTATTTCAAGCCTAATTTCACTACGGACTTTCAAATAAAATTCTGATCTCGCTCCTAAGTCCATAATCACCATATGGAGCTGTTGGAATCATCAAAATTTTATTCCGGGGTCGTTTGCACATAATTAGATATCCGGTCACTATTTGAACTTAAACTTTTAATGTTTTTCATCAAAATTCCATAACTCGGGCTAGGGACCTCGAAATTTGATTCCGGGCATACGCACAAGTTTTAAATCACAATACGGACCCACAGAAACTATCAAAACACTAATCCGAGTCTGTTTGCTCAAAATATTGACCAAAGTCAAACTTGGCCTTTTAAACCCAACTTAAGGAACCAAGTGTTTCGATTTCAACCCAAATACTTCCAAATCCCGAACCAACCATCCCCACAAGTCATAAATCATTTAAAGCACATACGAGAAGTTTTATTTAGAGGAACGTGTTTCTAAAAGACAAAACGACCGGTTGGATCGTTACATTCTCTCCCACTTAAATATACGTTCGTCCTCGAACGTGCTAAGGAGTGTTCCAGAGTTATCCAAAATCACTGTTTAACACCTCGTGCACCTACCCATGCTACCACACCCAATTGAGTACATTAACTCGAGCCAATCTGAAAATTCTCCACTCTATTTAGGATAATAAGCCTTAGAGCCCAATTCTAACATCCAGAATTCTCCACCATGCATGTTTCCAACCTATGAATGTCGTATCAATCACTACACGCTGCACCAATACAGGATTGGATACCTTCATTGAGTTTAGACCATGCACCGCATTATTCATAGGACTATAATAACATCCTCCGATAACAATAGCCAAAATTCCACGAAAATAATGTTCACAACACACCTCATGATACATATAAGTCCTTTTCCAACTCTTGAAATGCTTCCATGATGGAAGAAATGTGTAGAAATTCATAATCAACTGCCGAGTCAACAATTATTGAGTTTCTCCTTCTGACAAGAACCATTGCGTCATTATAACCAAATAATGGTATTTGCTCTTTATTACACTCCATATAATCCAATCGCACTGATCCCAAATCCA
This sequence comes from Nicotiana tabacum, assembly GCF_000715075.1. Taxonomy (NCBI): domain Eukaryota; kingdom Viridiplantae; phylum Streptophyta; class Magnoliopsida; order Solanales; family Solanaceae; genus Nicotiana; species Nicotiana tabacum. The sequence goes on from NC_134096.1 coordinate 42,713,674, forward strand.
ATAATCTCGTCTCACCAAGTATAAGATGATCAGGCAATAAACCACCTCAGACACGATCAAAAAGCCTCATATGATGCCACGATGAGCTAATAAGCTACGGACTCGATTGCAATACATAAGAAAATCGAACTCTGGAAAGGATTTTTCAACCCACGTGACTAATTAGACAACTGAAAAGGTGTCATGAACCTTCCTCAGAAAATGGGACACAAACACACAAAATAGAATATAGGGGACTATACTCAACATCACACTGTTGTGACATGCAACCCGATCCATACATGATACCGTTGCAGCGTGAAACCCGATCCAAACAACATACCCGTGGCGGCGTGCCACCCGATCCACACAAAAAGAATCTATAAGAAAATACTTACCGAGCTAAAATTCTCATTACTACAAAATATCCGAATATCGGACACAAGCAAGCTCAGTGCATAATATCATCCCTGAAAGGACCGACAATACCATACGCTATAAAACTCAAGCACAACTAAGGTGCGATATATGATCTGAATCTCGAGAGCCATCCTGCTCACATAACACCATCGCTACGCGAAACCTCATCACATAAGAAATTTATCAAGTCATTTCATAACTCACACGACACAATATAGTATTACATGAAATAACCAACGACGAAACGACATCCAACGTCCGAATACTCCTCCATAGAGAGCTTTTATGCTGAAATGGACACATCCGGCCTGATATAGAGCCTGTATTCATATTTAAATCCATCCACAGACCTCAAGCCGATTCTGATCGTACCGTGCTAGGATAATAACCTTTCAAGGATCCATAATAACCTCTTTTCCCATAGCACACAAGAATAGCCATCACAATCGGAACAAATTTCCACAGTCCACAACCAAATGAACAGAGCGCCCTTCAGACATAAATTCTCAAATCAGCGATATTACCACAATCTTCATACTTGGTTTCAATCTTCACTCAATCAATTGGTTTCAGGCATAAACTCTTACACAATCTTGCCATGAGACACACTCCCACGACCTTTCGCACCAGGTAACAAGTCTGCACATCCATGCTACCGGTTACACTAATGCTGTAAAGCATATCAAGAATCCACAAATTAATATACAAGGTCTCTTATACCTAACATCGACCTTAGATGATGCCAAAAACAATACCATCTTACTTTAAACAACTAAATCCCTTTCCTGCTCATCCGAGCTCATGACATCCTTGTCAACACCGAACCGAAATCTTAAATCCTCAACTTTTGAATCCCATGCTACTTAGTGCACTTAACCACACCAATGCGCAGGAGTAAAAGAATTCCATCATAACTCCCGAACCACTAATAGGGTAAACACTTCATCATATAGAAACCTTCTTCTTAACTCATTTCAAGAGAACCATTGCAACACGTGACTGAATTCCCATATCCGTAGAAATTACCGGCCTCAAGTAGTGGTCTAAACCATCATAACTCTTCTGGGATCCCTCTACACATAACATGTCATAATACTTGAATTCCTCCAAATAAAATCAATTACAGCTGCTGCCAAGCCTCGGACGTACCGCCACAAATTACATGCATAACTCTTATGCGCTGAAGGAACTGATCATTGCCACCATCATGCCGATTCAACTATTGTTAGATGATCTGTCTTTTCTCAATTTACTCTCAACTTGCCTTAGAAATAATAATAGCTCCATTCATTACATCACGAACTCAAATCCGCACTCATCCCAAGTGACCTTATTTCACGAGACCACGCTATTTCAAAACCCACTAATTATCTCATATCCCTCCTTGTGCGCACTTTTTACATCTTCAACTGGTACACCCATTCTGATAGTTCTTTTATGAATCCGAAGTTATTTTCTTCCATTTTTCTAATGCTACACCACAACCTGAAGATAACGTAGAGTACTCCAAGCCCTGTTTCATAATCTGCTACAAAAGCTTGATACTCAACCATAATATAGACTCGAGATCCTTAGACACCACACTTTAAATTTTCGAATCCACTAGGACTGTTATTGAGAGTCACTTGCTCTGACTTGTTCCCATACATGATCAACTCCAAGGCCCTGCTAGCACATGGACACTTTCTCAAGGAAACACCTGACTGTCTCACTTTCCCTGTGCATTATATCTACACGAAGCATAAACTCTGAGTCTTCCCACCAACCTGAATATGAATTGATAAGGCCAAATATGGCACACATTCCCCAAATACTTTGCTCAAATTACCACTGATGTTTTCTTTCCTTAGTTGCAATGATCCACCAATACACCGATAATCAGAAACCGCACAAGTTGGCACTGCGTAATCCAATCATAGACGGTGGGGCTCTCCCACTTAGCTTGAAGCTACAATTTCAAAATTTTGGAATCCACCGAGATTCTTTCTTCGTCGTTGACATGATCCTGTACACGCAACTCGCCAATTTTTTTTAAATCCTTCTATTAACCTTTAATAGACACTCCGAACCAGTAGCCACATTTACATATTAAATCTTTTACCGGGTAGCCAGTAGAATTCTTCGCAGAAGCTTCGTCAACACCACGCGACCGCTAACCTATTTACAGGAGATAACCCACATGTGGAAATTACATGCTGACATATTCCAACGTCACTGCACTGGGTGTAATTACTACAAAATCAGTAGATCATCGTGAGTCCAAGCTCATTCACCAGATGCATCAGTCCGTTCACTCCTCGTGGACATCAACTAAAGGTGCGACAATACATTCCAATCCAAAGTCATGTTGTATCCTTCTTCATATCAAGCAACTCCCTCCTGTTGTGTCCAATCTTCCTAAATGTAGCGGCTAATAATACAACTTAAGTCCGTAGACCTAGTCACTGTTCATTCTACATCCCAAATCACTCAAAACGTTTTCTCAAGACGTGTAATCATCCTACCAGGTAACCCATATGCTACTTTGCCACTCTCCCACTTTGGTCAAACCCTTCTCCTTTAAGCAACTACTCGACTTCTGTTTTTCTTACACTTGGCCTTTTCGGAACCTAACCATCGCAAGGCACCTTCCACATGTCCTTTCTCATCCTTCGCTGCCAAGATGTTGCCTTAACTCAAAATCCGTCTCTGTAACACTTGAACCAATAGCTCGTTACTAGCTTTAAACCTTTCTGACGATCATCCTTTTCGAGACATCAATACTAGAAACGCAGCTTCGATCCTAAATCACTGCACACTGCGATCTCTAACGACTGCTTCCACTATACCAATTCCTAACACCCTGTCGTGAAGGCGAGTTGAAGAAAACCATAACACCGGCGAACCTTAACGCATTTTACAAGGCGATGACACCACATCAAAATTGAGAACTCTACCACGCTCGAAAATATCAGGCTTCGTTACTCTATCAACCCCAAACCTGAACATTCATAGCCCGATTGCCTTTTTCTCTGCTAGAAATAAAACATGGAACCTCTGAATCATGTACTAAGAAAAACCTTCTTTCAAGTCGTTTACTACCCTGACACATAGACGGGCATTTTACCATTTCATAAACACTATGCGATAATAACGCACAAATCATCATAACGATCAATGCCAAATCTCAAAACCTTAGGTAATACTGATACTTAATTTGAAATGACAGAGCGGCCTTTCGCAAGACGACGATAATAGCCCAATTAATTACATAGGGAGAAGCATCATGTACTACATCTGTAGTACCATTAAACATTTCCTCGATCACCAATTTATAACAAGCGTTTCACGTTGCCTAAGATTGAGTAGGAAGGAAATGAAGGCATAAGCCTCAAAGGAATCGAATCGCACGATGAGGAATCAAAAAGAGAAGTATTCCTAACAACCCTGTAGCCTCTCGAAGATAAGCACAGACATCTCCGTACCGATATGCGAGACTCTACTAGACTTGCTCATGACTCGTGAGACCTAAGTGAACCTAGTGCTCTGATACCATGTTGTCACGACCCAAAATCCAAAAAAAGGTCGTGATGGCGCCAGACACCACTGTCAGGCAAGCCAACCATAATCAATAAACTTAATTACTCATTTTAGTATTTTTGGAATAAAAATTTTCTTTAATAAAATTATAGAGATAAAACTCATAGAGTAAATGATAAATATTTTTGCAGCTAAATTTCTAGACAATTCACAACCATTCCCAAAATCCAGTATCACAAGTGCATGAGCATTTACTAGGGAATTAAAATAAAATACAGCATCTGTCCATAATACAAATTAGACATAAAAATATAATAACTCTGAAGGAGATTCTGTTAGTTGCGGATCGTAATATAGAATGCAGCTCACATATATCCCCACAATTATTAACCACACCTCTGCGCCCACAAGGCCGCTATACATATATGTACCTGCACAATAAAATGTGCAGCAAGTGCAGTATGAGTACGAAAATAACTTGTACCGAGTAAGTATCAAGCCTAATCTCGAAGAGGTAGAGACGAGATGGCCGACTATGACATTCACTATGGGTCAATAATATTAAATAATCATGAAAATAGAAATATTTATATCAACGTGATTCATAGAGTTAACAATAATTTTATTGAACTAGCATAAGTAATTAAATTCCTTCAATTCCAAAAATTCTCAATATATTAATTAAATTCCTTCAATTCAAATAATTTCTAATCTATTAATTAAATCCTTCAATTTCAATAAAAATTCCAATTTATCAAATAGCTTTACAAAGCTGCAATTCAATTTCAATAAATTTTTAATTTATCAAATAACTTTACAAGTTGTAATAAACTGTCCAAGTATCATGTAATTATTTTTATTATTAAGCACGATTTCTGCCGAGGATGTATGGCCCGATCCAGAGTGTCGTGTACACTGCCGAGGGACGTGCGGCGCGATCCATAGATGCATCTATCCTGCCGAGGCGTTCGGCCCGCTCCACAAGAAAGGAGGACATTTTCTTATGTACCTCCGGAAGGAGAGTATATTTATTATAAGATAAATTCAGGAGGAGAACAATTTCTTTTAACAATTAATTGATTTAAACAGAAAATCAAGCCTATGAGATTTCCATCCTTTAATATATTTATCTAACAATTCACAATATATTCATATATATCAATTAATATTAATTAAATAAAGAATACAATTTACATAAGTAATGCATGCTTTGAGTCCTAAACTACCCGGACTTTAGCATTTATAGTAGCTACGTACGGACTCTCGTCATCTCTTGCGTACGTAGCCCCTGCAATTAGCAACAATTATTTAATTTAATCTGTATGGGGTAATTTCCCTCTCACAAGATTAGACAAGAGGCTTACCTCGTCTTGCTCTAATTTAATCTACTAGTATACCCTTTCCTCGATTATCCAACTATCTCTGGCTCGAATCTAGCCAAAATAATTCGATACAATCATTAAAATTTATAGGAATCAATTCTATAAGGAAATACTAAATTTTCAATAAAAATCCCGAAATTAATTAAACATTCGTCTGTGGGGCCCACATCTCGAAATCCGGCGAAAATTATAAAATCCGATAATCCATTCAATTACGAGTCCAACCATACCAGTTTCACACAAATCCGACTTCGAATCGATACCCAAATCTCAAAAATTCGTTTCTAATTTCCAAAAATTTACCAAATTTCAATCTCAAAACACTAATTAAATGATGAGAACAATGATATATTTGTGTTTATAGACCAAATCCAAGTTAGAATCACTTACCCCAATGTCTTTTCCTTGAAAGTCTATCAAAAATCGCCTCTGCTCAAGCTCTAGTTCGTTTAAAATGGTGAATGAGATGAATGCCCTCTTTTATAATTCTGTCGAGGCATCCCTCGATCCACAACCTCGATCCTTGGCCTCGATCCTCGGCCTCGATGCTCAGCCTCGATCTTGGGAGCTTGATTTTGGGCTTCGATCTTGGCCTCGATTTTGGGCCTCTATTTTGGGCCAGAATTTCCAGCAGAAAGGAAAAATTGCAGCAGCTGTTATAAGACCAACTTTTAATCCGTTAACCATCCGAAACTCAACCGAGGCCCTCGGGACATCAACCAAATATACCAACAAGTCCTAAAACATCATACGAACTTATTTGAAACCTAAAATCACATAATACGACGCTAAAACCACGAACTATGTTCCCATTCAAGCTTAATAAAACTTAAAATTTCCAACTTTTACATTTGATGTCGAAACCTATCAAATCAACTCCGGTTGACCTCAAATTTTACACACAAGTCATAAATAACATAGCGGAGCTATAAAAATTTTCAGAACTAGATTCCGACTCCAGTATCAAAAAGTTAACTCCCCGGTCAAATTTTCAAACTTAAATTCTTGATTTAGCCATTTCAATCCTAATTTCACTACAGACTTCCAAATAAAATTCCGATCACGCTCATAAGTCCAAAATCACCATACGGAGCTGTTGGAATCATCAAAATTTTATTCCGGGATCGTTTGCACATAATTAGACATGCACACACTATTTGAACTTAAACTTTTAATGTTTTTCATCAAAATTCCATAACTCGGGCTAGGGACCTCGGAATTTGATTCCAGGCATACGCCCAAGTTTCAAATCACGATACAGACCCACAGAAACTATCAAAACACTGATCCGAGTCTGTTTGCTCAAAATATTGACCAAAGTCAAACTTGGCCTTTTAAACCTAACTTAAGGAACCAAGTGTTCCGATTTCAACCCAAATACTTCCAAATCCCGAACCAGCCATCCCCACAAGTCATAAATCATTTAAAGCACATACGTGAAGTTTTATTTAGGGGAACGAGGTTCTAAAAGTCCAAACGACTGGTTGGGTCATTACAAGCATCAACTCCACGATCTGCACGCAAGGTGCATAAGTGTAGTATGAGTATAATCGACCCCATATACTCAAGAAGTATCCTAACTAACCTTGGCGAGGTAATAGAAGTAAGAATTATAAATGATACTCGCTATCACTTGTATAGTTTATCAATTTCCAATAGGTATAGAACAGATATGTGATCAAATTAGGAAATCACAGGTAAAAACCACCTTGGTGCTCACAATGTTTTTTTAAAGTGTTCTACTCAGTCAACAATCCAGCATATAAAGAAGATATTTAAGTAAATTAGGTAAACAGTCAAGGAAATTGCTAGTAAAGAAGAAATGCAATAATCCAATATCAGTCCATCACGCCGCGCAACCCGATCCAATTACCAATAAGCCAATAAGGCATGTTGTGGTGAGCAACCCAATCCAAAAATAACCAGCTCCCCCAAAGCTCACATCAACTAGAAACCCGTCGGTTTCTCACAACTGCATGTACACCATCAAGAGAGAAACATGAGAGGGTGACCCTAGAGGGATGGATCTGTATCCACACGCTGCACGGACAACTTACGTATTGCATAGACAACTCACGTGCTAATAATATAAACTGCATAGACAACTCACATGCTGCATGGATAACTCACGTGCCAATAATATCAATAACCGGATCTGCACGGATAACTCACTTGTTGCACGGACAACTCATGTGCTAATAATATAACAATCGTACGGACAACTCATGTATACTTGTAGATGTACAAGTATACATGTATAGGATGAATTAATAACATATCTCATGCTCTAGGGCTGGTATAAATGACACACTAAAGTGTAGGCATGTGCAAGGTGTTGTATTATAGCTCAAATCGGCAATTTCATCAGAAAAATAGCAATTATCAAGTTCATTCAGGGAATTGGCCTCTATGTGACCTCTAACATGGCTCAAATAGTTCACAACAAGGCTACAAATATGAGAAGCATTATGGCTTAAAGCTTAACAGTCATTTCTAGGCATATCATAGCTTAAGTACTACCCTAAGCATGAGTGAATACCCCGGTACACTCACATGGGCTCACACCCCACACATATGCCCACCCATAGCACGTAGCTATCACAAATAATTCAAACAACTAGTGCCTCAATCAAGTTTAGATATACATACCTTAAGCAAACCAAAACAAATATTGAATAAGCCAAACAATACTCTAGAAATGCCATCCCGCGAGTATCAACTTCTGAATGGCTCAAAACTAGCCAAAAGCAACTCAAAAACAATAAATAATGCCTTAGGAAACAAACACAAGCGATAAAGGTCGAATCTTTAATCAAATACTCAAAGTCAACCAAAACATCAAACGCGGGCCCGTACCATGGAACTCGACAAAACTCACAAATTCTTACAACCCATTCAATTATGAGTGCAACTATACTAATAGCCTGTTTGGCCAAGCTGGGAAACTCACCTTATTTTGAGAAGTGCTTTTTTCAAAAGTGCTTTTCAAGAAAGTACTTTTAGAGAAAAGGAGTTTGTGTTTAGCTAATCAATTTGAAAAGTACTTTTGAACAATAATTTGTGTTTGGCCAAGCTTTTCAAAAAGTGCTTTTATGTGTCAAATTACAAATAAGGACATGAAAAAATTTGCTTAATAGTTAATATTATATAAGTAGATAAATAATTATAAATTATTATTATTAAAGATAATAATTAAGTTTTTTATTTTATTTAAGTAAAATATAAAAATAAAATTGAAAAGTACTTTATTTTTTCAAGATAATTTAAATATATCAAAAAATATTTAATAAATATGAAAGTTCATCCCAAAAGTCATTTTATATTACTTAATAGTTTAAACTAAGTAAGGTTGTTTTGGTATATATAATATTTTGCAAAGGATATTTTTGATAGGAAGAAAAGTCAAAACTGTTTCTGCTTCTAGGGAGAAGCTACTTTTTTCTACTTCTTCAAAATTGTTTCTGCTTCTAGCCAAACGCACTTTTTTCAAAAAAAAAAAACTTGGTCAAACACCTCAAACTGAGAAAAAAGTACTTTTGGCATGCTGAGAAGCTTGGCCAAACAAGCTATAATTTCACTCAAATCCGACCCCGAATCTATATTCAAATCCCAAATATTCACTTTAGCAAAGTTTAGACAAAATCCCCCAAATTTCTCTTTTGAAATCATCAATAAAATGCCAAAATCGAAGATAGGATCATGAAATATAATCAAATCCGAGTAAAAAAATACTTATCCTAATCCATGTGGTAAAAATTCTCTCCACAATCACCCAAAATCGAGCTCCAAATCTCAAGTTGTGATAAAATAAACCTAAACCTTGATATATATGCTCCTGCCCAGCACTTCCGTGAATACCGATCCTGCAGCCTTGCATTTCCGAGAAAAATTATCACATCTGTGACTAAAGCTTAAAATACCAAGACCGCACCAGCGCAAAAAGTTTCTGCACCTGCGACTAAGCAGAAGTGCATGTGCAACCACAGAAGCGGAAACCCAACTCATGCCCAATTCTCCCAGAAGTGACCCAAACCTCACAGAAGCGCTTCCGCATCTGTGCTAAATCCTTCTCGAAAGAGGAACTCACCTGGACACCTCCTTTTCGGAGAAGGGATCACTCCATCGCATAAGTGAGTCCGCACTTGTGGCCAAATATGCACAGGTGTGAAGAACCAGCACCAGAACTGCGAACATGACCAAAATAATCTAAAACTCGTCTGAAAAAACCCGAGCCCCTCGGAACCCCGCCCAAACATGCTAATAAGTCCCAAAACATAACACGGACCTATTCGAGTCCTCAAATCACACACAACAACATCAAAATCACGAACCGCACATCAAATCGAACTTAATGAACTTTTGTACTTTTAACTTCCAAAACTCGTGCTGAACGATATCAAATCAACTCGGAATGACCTCAAATTTTGCACTCAAGTTTCAAATGACATAACGAACCTATTCCAACTCTTGAGACAACAGTCCAAACCCGATGAAGTGAACTCCCGGTCAAACCTATGAACTTTCCAAACCTTCAAATTGTCAACTTTCGCCAATTATGGTCAAAACCTTCTAGAAGCCTCCAAGTGCAAATCTGGGTGTACGCCCAGGTCTAAAATTACCATCCGAACCTAACAGAACTATCAAAATTCCGATCCAGGGTCAAATATTCAAAAGTCAAACTTGGTCAATTCTTCCAACTTAAAACTTATCAAATGAGAATCATTCTTCCAAATTAATTCTGAATTACCTGAAATCTAAGACCAATGATACAAACAAGTCATAATATATTATACAAAGCTACTCATGCCTCGAACCATCGAACGGAATGCAAATAATCAAAACGACCGGTCGGGTCATCACAATTTCTTTCTCCCTATCCACCATATGCAAGCGGGGAGAACACTCCACTGTTTATTTGCCTCAAGTACCTTTAGATCTTCGCTGCTCCAATATTTAAGTATCTCTCATGTACTTCTAGGACTTGTTCATCTAAGTCCCACCACCAGAGGCGGAGCTAGCTCATTAGGTACAGGTTCAGCCGAACCCAGTAAGCTTTTGTTTAAACACTGTATTTATATTAGAAAATTCATTATATATATATATATATATATATATATATATAAAATTACGAACCTAGTAACTAAGACGAGTTATGGTTCCATAACAATTTCAGAACCCATAAACTTAAAAACTTTGGCTCTGCCTCTGCCCACTATATTCAAAAGCTGACATAGTTGTTATGTTATGGAGCAATGTTAGAACAATGAACGGATATTTTCTGACTTCTCTCCACATAAGTAGCATCTAAAGCATAGTCGGCATCCTCTCTTTTGGATATTTGCTAGAGTTAAACATGCATTCTTGGCTATCAACTAAGAAAAGTAAGTTAGTTCTGGTGGAACATTAAGAAATATCAAGGATAGGAGTTTGTCTATTGCCCACCAATAGTAAGTGTAGTGACAGATGACTTGACTTTGAAACATACTTACTATGTTTTGTTTCCAGTGTAGTCTGTCTTTATTGTTCTCTACTCCTTGAAATGTTCTAAATTCTTAAGGAAATCAACTAATATGTCTATCTCCCAATCATTTTAAGTGTTTCCTAAAGTTTATGTTCCATCCATCTTGTCTTTTCTAAGCGTCCAAAGTAGCTTCTGGTTGTTGAACCAAATTGAAAATATCAAGAAATTGCTCTTCCAAAGGTCCATGACCATTTATCATTTTAATCGTTTCTAATCCTGAAACCACCATTTATTAGTACAAAAGAAAGCCATGTAAGGTCTTTCCTCAATGTGCACGGAATGGAGAGAATAACCTATATTATCATTCCAAGAGGTAAGCAATATAAATATATGTACATCAGGTGCTAACTAAGGAAAGAAATAAAAGAGATTCCAATAAATTTGCTATTTGTGTACACTACTAAGAAAGAGTCTACATTCATTCTATAACAAGTGTCCAGATTCATTCTATAACACTCCCCCTCAAGCTGGAACATATATTTGGATCATGCCCAGCTTGTTACAAAGGTAACCAACTCGAGTGCAATTAAATGCTTTACTGAACAAATCAGCTAGTTGCTCTCCTGTCTTCACGTAGCTAGTGGAAATCAAGTTCTCATGAATCTTCTCACGAATGAAATGACAGCCCACTTCAATATGCTTGGTTCTTTCATAATACACTAGATTTGAGGCAATATGGAGCGCAGCTTGATTATCACACCAGTGCTTTGATGGAGTAGGACGCTTCAATCTTATTTCAGTTAAAAGATGGTGTATCCACATTATCTCACATGTTGATTATGCCATTGCTCTACTCAGATTCTACACTGGACCAAGATACAATATTTTGTTTCTTACTTCTCTATAATATCAAGTTTTCACCTACAAATACACAATAACCAGTAGTAGATCTTCTATCAATCTTGGATCCAGCCCAATCCGCATATGTAAAACAATCAATGCGAGAATGACCGTGATTGCTATTAATATGGCAAGTCCAGAAGCTCCTTTTAAGTAATATAGGATATGCTCCAAAACCTCCCAAATTTAATTGCGGGCGCGGACATGAACTTACTAACCATACTTACTACAAAAGCAATATATGGACGAGTCACAGTGAGATAGTTTAATCTCCCAACTAACCTCCTGTATCTATCTGGATCATTAAATGTATCGCCATCATTTTTCATAAGATGAAAATTAGGAACCATTGGAGTACTGCAAGGTTGGCAACCAACTTACCAGTTTCTAGTAAGTCAAGATATACTTTTTCTGAGATAGAAAAATCCCCTTCTTGCATTTAGTTACTTCTACTCCCAAGAAATATTTCAGTTGTCCCAAGTCTTTCGTATGAAACTTAGTATGCAAGAAAGACTTAATAGAATAGATTCCTGCATAATCACTTCATGTAATAACAATGTCATCAACATATACAACCAGGAGAATAGATCCTGTTATTAATTGCTTGTAAAAGACTGAATGATCACATTTGCTCTTTTTCAGCACAAATTCTTGAACTACCTCACTAAATTTTCTAAACCAAGCCCGGAGACTCTGCTTCAAGCCATATAAGGACTTCTTCAAATGACAACCTTATCATACTCCCCTGAGCAACAAAACCAAGTGGTTTCTCCATATACACCTCTTCATGAAGATCACCATGAAGAGATGCATTCTTAATATCTAATTGATGCAAAGGCCAGTTCTCAGAAGCTGCTAGAGAAATGAACAAACGGACATAAGTAAGTTTAGAAACCGGAGAGAAGGTGTCTGAATAATCGACTCCATAGTCTGAGCATACGCTTTGGCCACAAGTCTCGACTTAAGTCTCGCTACATATCCATCTAGATTAACTTTGACCGTGAAGATCCATTTGCATCCCACTCCTTTCTTTCCACTAGCTAAATTCACTAAATCCCAAGTATGATTTTCCTTTAAGTCATGTATATCCTCAAGCATGGCTTCAGATCATCCAGGATGATTCAAAGTCTCTTTCACCATTTTGGGTATAGAAATGGAGTCTAGAGACGCAATCAAAGATCTAGACGCAGGGGATAAGTGATCGTAGGAAATAAAATTAGCAATAGAATATGTGGATTTGCAAGTACGTGTACCTTTGCGTAAAGCAATGGGAAGGTCAAGGTCTTCTAGAGGATCAGGCGGAAGAGGATCATATGACGAAGGAACTAGTACATGACATGTACCATTTGTCTCTCGCCTTCGCAAGTAAACTTGAACAATTGGTGGTCTTGCTAACATAGTTGGAGCAGGTGCTGAAGGCAGAATAGTTGATTAGTGCTCGATAGAAGAGCTAGGAGATGGAGGAACATCATCTGATTGTTCTGTCAAAGTACGGGCAACCTGATATACTAGACTCATCTTCTTTCCCCTGACTTGTAGAGACGGGAGGTGCATATAAAAATAGTATAGTCTCTAAAAATACTACATCAGTTGACACCAGATATTTGCCAAGTTCAGCAGCATAAGACTGATACCCCTTCTGAAGGCGAACAAAACCAAGAAAAATACACTTCAATGCCTTGGGATCCAACTTGGTAACAAATGATCGAACATCTCGAACATAACATGTGCTTCCAAACACCTTAGGTTCCACGAAAAATAATGAGTTGATTGAAAAAAGAACATTGTAAGGCATATTACCACCAAGCACAGTAGATGGCATGTGATTAATCAAAAAGCAAGCCCTGGAGACTGTATCAGCCCAGAACGGTTTAGCAACCTTCATTTGGAACAAAAGTGCCCTAGTTGTCTCAAGTAGACTATTCTTCCTCTCAGCAACTCCATTTTGAAAGGGTGTATCAACACATAAAAACTGATGTAGTGCACCATGTTGCCTCATGTAGGATCGAAATAACTCTGACATGTATTCTTTAGTGTTATCACTCCTTAGAAAATGCACCGAAGCATTGAATTGAGTTTTGACTTCAGCACAGAAGGCAAAAAAGTGAGTAAACACTTTAGAGAGACTTTTCATAAAGTAAATCCAAGTCATCCGAAAAAAATCATTTACAAAAATGACAAAATACGTATGCTCGATTTTAGAAACAACAGGACGTGGTCTCAAAACATCAGAATGAACTAACTCAAAAGCTGACTCAGGTCGTTTATTAACCCTTGGGCCTAACGATATGCGATGATGTTTTACAAATTGACATGACTCACAATCCAATGAACAAACATTCTGAAACTGAGGACAAAGCTTTGTCACGCCCCATCCCCGGGAAGTGCGACCGGCGCTCAACTGAGTGAACCCGGCCGAGCAAGCCTGTTAGATACTTTCTACCCAATTAACCCATGATCAAGAAAAGGCATGGTTTCATTAATTATACAGTAGGAATCTCATTCTTACAATCCAAAATCATTTCCACTAGTCATTACGCCTTTAAGTCTCAAAATACATATTTCTTATAGTTCAAGTGGAACAAGTGATCAAACACAACATAACTTGTTTAACATTCCCAACACCCATATACAACCCACATAGTGTCTACGGAGCCTCTAAAGATACAAAAGAGAGTAAAGATGGTGCCAGCAACAAGGCCCAGGCTATACCTCAAAAAGTGACCCTAATATAAACAAAAGGTACAATACATGACCCCGTAATGAAATGGGGCTCACCGAGTCCGCTGAGAAGAGGATGCAACACTATCTAAGATCCGCAATGTCTGCTATGTGACCACCTGCATCCATTTAAAGATGCAGCGCCCTCGGCAAAAGGGACGTTAGTACCGTCGAATAGCACTAGTATGTACATCTAAACACCAACACAATAGAATGAATAATAATACAAGAGGGACAATCAAGAATTCAATAAGGGCTTCAAATAATAGTAAAAAAACAAGTTAAGGATCATATACATTTTCAAGACAATTTCTATATTACTAGGTTGGGTGACCTTTAGTACCGATATTCTACAATTTCCAATACCTCTGTATTCTTACACGTATTTTGATCTCGGCCCGATCGGCTAGGCCATCTCATTTGAGACATTACCACAATTTCATTATAATATTCTGCACAGTACCACCATGTGTGCGGCATGGCGTCCGATCACGGCCCGATCAGCTAGGCCATCTCATTTGAGACATTACCACAATTTCATTCACAATACCACCGTGTTCTTACACGGAGTTCGATCTTGGCCCGATCGGCTAGGCCATCTCATTTGAGACATTACCTTCTTCAGTCAATCATCTCATATCGAACTTCGTTCATATACTTTCAATTCATTGGCACTAGTGATTACAATTACAAAGTCATTCTTGGCACTTGGCCGTATTTCATAGTTCCAGTTCCCTTTTCCACCTTCAAATATAATTATCATTATCATCATCAATAGGGCTTCCCATTCAAGACATTAATTCACATATGAGCAATTTGGGAAATCACAGGCACATAGGGGCCTTTCATATAATTTGGCAAAACAACCTTTATTTCAATCTTGACATGAAGTCTTAACATTCCTAACACATATTTCACATTTTGAACATATTCTCAAATGGCAAGATGACATGATGAAGCATTTAGCATAAACATTGAACAAACATCCTTCAACACAACCACATTAGGAAAAGCCATTTCAATAATGATCAAGGACTTACTCCAATTACATGAACACCGTGGGATTAGATTTTAAGAAGAAGGGGGGTTTAGCCAACATACCTTAATTGAGCCTCTTAAAACTCTAAGATGTTCCGGACTATTAGCAAATTCAATCTATTTTAGCAATAACAAAATTGAATCAAAATTAGGATGATGAACATGGTTTTGGCTCATTTGAGCATACTATTAAACACTAGGTGTGCATCAATGTTGTAAGGCTATTTTTGTGGAAGATTCTATCATTTCCCAACCCACTCTGTACCATTATTAGCTCACAATCTTCCCACATACTATAAGGATACATGCATGCAAGGTAAGCACTCCCATCCCCATGAATTACCTTACTAATGGTCCATTCTAGTTACATTTTGAAATTAAGAGTTTGGGTGATAGAATTTTAACTCTTATGAAGAAGATCTAGGTACCTCTCTTGATAATCTACAAGATTTAAGTGAGAATTGTAGAACAATTTGATGAAGATCACTTCTCCCTCTAGGACCCTCTCTCTCACTCTAAACATATCTGAAAATATGATAAAAATGGTCCATGGTTTGTGTTTTAACGAGATAGGGTCGGGTTTAAAAAACCCAAAAATGGAGCTCCGGAACAAGGTTTGCGATCGCATAATTAATATGCGGACCACATATCGTTCGCATAATTGTTGACCAAAATGACCAAAAATATGTCTGTGTCTGCGGTCACTATGAGGTTCGCATAATTGTTTTGTGGTCGCATAATGCACCGTAGAGCAGTTTTGCAGTCGCATAGTTGACCGCATAATTGCTTCCAGACTGACCCTCTCCTGCCTCACTTTTGCGGCCATTATGCGGCCCGCTGAGTGATTCTGCGGTCGCATAATGGACCAAGAAATTCACTTTTCTGCCAAAAATTTCCTTTACAAACACGTGATCCTTGTCTGGCACCATGAAACATTATTTTTCCTTTGCAAAATTTTATGGGGCCTTACATTCTCCCCCACTTAGGATCATTCGTCCCCGAATAAGGGTAAAAATCTGTTATTAGCATCTTATGCAATTCAGGTTTTAATACCACACACCAGCAACCCCAAATTTGACTAACTCCCTAAATTTCCAAAAGTTTCGCCAGAGTTCCCTTTGTAACTAGGCATATCCACCTGTCACACATCCTAACATCATATACATAATCCAACAATGTAACATAATACAAAACAACACCAACTGTGGCCTCACAAGTAATTATATTACCAGAACGGTACACCCTTAACATCAAATTTACAAATCATACATAATTCATAGAAAGTAAGTCTTATAATGTTTTCTAGATCACAACTTTATAAATACATTATCATTCAAACAAATAAGGATACATTTTCTTCATTTCTTCCTCGGCCACCCAAGTAGCCTCTTCAACCTGCTGGTTCTGCCATAACACTTTCACGGAGGCAATTTCTTTATTCCTCAACTTTCGGACTTGCCTATCAAGAATGGCAACTGGAATCTCTTCATATGACAATTCTTCATTAACCTCAATGGTCTCAACCAGCACAATAGCTGACGGATCTCCAACTACCTTCTTCAACATGGACACATGGAATATCGGGTGCACTAATGCCATATCGGATGGTAGCTCAAGCTTATACGCCACCTGACCGATCCTCTAGATGATTTCGTATGGTCCGACATACCTCGGTCTCAATTTCCCCTTTTTTCCAAACCGCATAATACCCTTCATGGGGGAAACCTTCAAGAATACCCAATCATCTTCTTTGAACTCTAAGTCTCTACGATGAACATCCGAGTATAATTTTTGACGACTCTGAGCAGGTTTCAACCGATCCTTTATGATTTAAACTTTTTCCATAGCCTGATGCACAAGGTCTGGCCCTATCAACTCTGCTTCCCCAATCTTGAACCACCCAATGGGAGATCTACATCTCCTACCATATAATGCCTCAAATGGTGCCATCTGAATATTTGCATGAAAGTTGTTGTTATAAGAAAACTCTATGGGTGGCAAATGATCATCCCAGCTACCCTTGAAATCAAGAACATAAGCACGCAACATGTCCTCAAGCGTCTGAATAGTCCGCTCTGCATTCCCGTCAGTCTGTGGATGGAAAGCTATAATAAGATTCACCTGAGTACCCAAACCTTGCTGAAATCCTTCCAAATATTGGCCGTGAACTAAGACCCTCGAGCAAAAATGATAGAAACTGGAATGCCATGTAGCCTGACTATTTCTTAGATATA
The DNA here is from genome assembly GCF_000715075.1 of Nicotiana tabacum. Lineage (NCBI taxonomy): Eukaryota > Viridiplantae > Streptophyta > Magnoliopsida > Solanales > Solanaceae > Nicotiana > Nicotiana tabacum. The sequence goes on from NC_134096.1 coordinate 42,731,328, forward strand.
CAACTAAGCATACTGCTCCGCTGTATCGGTAGCCTTAACCGGCAAAAAATGTGTTGATTTCGTGAGTCGATCCACAAATACCCAAATTGAGTCAAACTTGCGCGGAGTGCGCGGTAATCCTACCACAAAGTCCATATTAATCATTTTCCACTTCCACATTGGAATTTCTATGTTCTGTGCCAACCCACCAGGTCGTTGATGTTCGGCCTTCACTTGTTGACAGTTCGGACACCTTGCCACAAAGTCCGCCACATTCCTTTTCATTTCATTCCACCAATAGACTTCCTTGAGGTCATGATACATCTTCGTAGAACCTGGATGCACAGAATACCTAGAAGCGTGAGCCTCGGTCATGATTCTTTCCCGAAGACCATCTACATTCAGAACACATAGTCGCCCTTGGTACCTTAATGTACCATTATCCATGCCAAGAGTAATAACCGTATTCTTATGTTTTTGAATCCCCTCCCTCAATTGCACCAAAAATGGATCGTTGTATTGCTTCTCCTTGACTTACACAACAAGCGATGATTCAGCCATATTATGCACAATTACACCTCCCTCACCAGAGTCCGTAAGACGAACTCCCAAACTAGCCAATCGATGGACTTCCTTGGCCAATGGCCTTTGATATACCTCCAAGTGTGCTAAACTACCCATAGATTTCCGACTAAGAGCATCTGCCACAACATTGGCTTTCCCCGGGTGATATAGAATATCGATGGCGTAATCCTTGAGTAACTCAAGCCATCTTCTTGGCCTCAGATTCAACTCTTTTTGTTTGAAACTATATTGAAGACTCTTGTGGTCCGTAAATACATCCACATGGACCCCATACAAATAGTGTCACCAAATTTTCAATGAATAAACCACTACCGCTAGTTCTAAGTCATGTGTTGGATAATTCTTTTCATGATTTTTGAGTTGCCTAGAAGCATAGGCTATAACCTTGATGTGTTGCATTAATACACACCCAAGCCCAATTCTTACCACAAACCCTTCTGTACCCTCTGGCAGGGTCAGCACCGGCGCCGTAGTCAATTTTGATTTCAACACCTGGAAGATCCTTTCACAAGCATCGTACCATTGAAACTTAACTTCTTTTTGAGTCAATTTAGTCAACGGAGAGGCAAGAGTAGAGAACCCCTCCACAAACTTTATGTAATACCCTGCTAAGCCCAAGAAACTGAGAATCTCGGTGGGCGTTGTAGGTCTAGGCCAATTCTTTACTGCTGAAATCTTTTGAGAATCAACCTTGATTCCTTATCTAGAGAAAACATGACCCAAGAATGTGACAGATTCGATCCAAAATTCAAACTTTGAAAACTTCGCATACAATTGGTGCTGATGAAGAGTCTGCAACACTGCCTTGAGATGATCGGCGTGGTCCTCCCGACCTCGTGAATACACAAGAATGTTGCCAATGAACACTACCACAAAGGAGTCGAGGAAAGGCTTGAAAACTCGATTCATAAGATCTATGAAAGCTGCAGGGGCATTTGTTAGCACAAAAGACATTACCAGAAATTCAAAGTGCCCATATCAAGTTCTGAAAGCTATTTTTGGAATATCCTGCTCCCTGATCTTCAATTAGTGATACCTGGATCGTAAATCAATTTTGGAGAAGTATCTAGCACCCTGTAACTAATCAAACAAATCATCTATTCTTGGTAGTTGGTATTTGTTTTTTATTGTGACTTTGTTGAGCTGCCAGTAGTCAATACACATCCTCAGTGATCCATCTTTCTTCCTCACAAAAAGAACCGGTGCGCCCTATGGCGACACACTCGATCGGATGAAACCCTTTTCTAACAAATCCTTCAACTGCTCCTTTAGTACCTTCAATACTGCTGGTGCCATTTTGTAGGGCGGGATAGATATAAGTTTCGTGCCTGGCATCACATCAATCCCAAAATCAATCTCCCTATCTGGTGAAACCCCAAGGAGTTCATTAGGAAAGACCTCCGGAAATTCATTCACAACTGGCACTGACTCGAGTGTAGGTGCCTCAGCATCGGTGTCCGTAACCCGTACCAAGTGATAGATACACCCCTTGTTAATTATCTTCGTGGCCTTAAGGTAAGAAATAAACTTACCATTCGGCACCACATTATCCCTCTTCCACTCAATAACTGGCTCACTTGGAAATTCAAACCTCAAAGTTCTAGTTCAGCAGTCGATCTTAGCAAAACATGAATAAAGCTAATCCATTCCCATAAATACATCAAATCAACCATCCCCAATTCAATGTGATCGGCCACGGTGTCCCGACCACACACCGTAACAACACAACCCCTATACATTCATGCGGCCACAATAGACTCACCAACTTGAGTAGATACAGAGAACGACTCATGAAGTTGTTCCAATTCTATCCCAAATTCCATAGCAACATAAGGGGTAACATATGACAAGGTGGAACCAGGATCAATAAGAGCATATACATCATGAGTTTGGACAATTAATATACCTGTGACAACATTTATAGAAGCCTTTGCATTCTGGCGACCGCTCATAGCATAGAAACGACTGGGTCCTCCTGAACTCTGCGCACCACCCCTATCTGCACCACGCCTTGCTGGTGCCGGAGGGCCTCGAGCTAGAAGGGGGTGCTGAAGATGTAGCAGCTGTAGAACTGGATGGCTGTGATGTACCTCTGCCCGTACCCTGGCGGGATAAAGGTAAGTCTATGTAGCAAATCCCCGAGTGCATCTTCCCACACATGAGACATAGGGGCCTCCGCTGCTGCGGGAACCTCCTTCCTGATCGGCCCTGATGGTGGGGTCCCCTGCTGCCTTGATTGGTCCTAAAATGACTCCCCTGCTACTGACTGTGCCCTACTGGCGGTGCACTAGCTGAAGACTCAGCATGAGACTGGGTTGGCCCTGATGACCATCCCCTGAAAGATGATCTTCCCCCACCATATGACTCGCCAAAGTTGCCCGCGGATCGGGCCTTGCTGGTAGCCTTGAGGAAATGCTACCATTTTCCCATAGTTCATATCCGAATTCAAGGCAACTGTAGCAGCCTCATTGATAACCAAGGGGCTAAGGCCCTGCACAAACCGATGAACTCTAGCCTCCATAGTAGGCAACATGATAATGGAATATTTTGACAAGCGTGCGAACTCCATGTGATATTCCCACACACTCCTACTCCCTTGCTTAAGATTCTCAAACTCTGCAGCACGGGCTGCCCTAGTCTCGGCAGGCAAGAAATGGTCCATAAAGGCATCCGCAAACTCACTCCATCTCGCTGTAGGGATTCCCTCCTCCCGAGAGTCCTCCCACAACTCAAACCACGAATATGCCACCCCTTTCAGGCGGTAGACGGCCAACTCCACTCCCTCCATCTCAGTAGTGCGCATAACTCGGAGAGTCTTATGCATCTCATCAATGAAGTCATGTGGATCCTCCTCGGGATTAACACCCATGAGCATTGGAGGATCCAACTGCAGAAACTTGTTCACCCTGGAACCACTAGAATCCCCTTGCTGGCTAGAGGATGTAGGTACAACATTCGACCTTTGGTCCTAAGAAGACACTATCTGAGTTAGCATCTGAATAGCTCCCCTAAGATCCTCATCAGAAATACCTGAGCCGGAAGCCGGGGCTAGAGGTGGAATCGGAATATCAGGTAAAGGAACCGTCGCACCCTCAGTAGGTGTAGGAACTGGTGTGGCCTGGGCCAGTGTAGTAGAATCAGGTAGTGTAGTAGTCGGGGGATTATCCTCACCGTGTTCACCGGCATCATCAAGTAAAGGGTCAACTGCCACTCCTAGGACGACATTGGCTCCTGGGCTAGTTCTTGCTCTCTTCTTAGGTGCCATATACTGAAAGTTAAAGGAATGCACGAGTTAGAGGAGGAACAGTTGCACGATTAGTTCATCACACGATCCAGAATATCAAAGAAGGGTATTGTTCCTAAATGTCCAAGTAGCCTCCAACTTATAAATGTGGTCGACAACACACCGATAAGAAGGACTCTACTAGGCACGGCTCCGAGACATCCTAGGACACTTTAAAACCTTAGGCTATGACACCAAGTTTGTCACGCCCCATCCTCGGGAAGCGCCGGTAGTGAACTCGGCCGAGAAAGCCTGTTAGATACTTTCTACCCAATTAACCCATGATCAAGAAAAGGCGTGGTTTCATTAATTATACAGTAGGAATCTCATTCATACAATCCTAAATCATTCCATTAGTCATTGCACCTTTAAGTCTCCAAATACATATTTCTTATAGTTCAAGTGGAACAAGTGATCAAACATAACATAACTTGTTTATCATTCCCAATACCCATATATAACCTACATAGTGTCTACGGAGCCTCTAAAGATACAAAAGAGAGTAAAGATGGTGCCGGCAACAAGGCCCTGATTATACATCAAAAATGACCATGATATAAACAAAAGGTACAATACATGACCCCAGAATAAAATGGGGCTCACCGAGTCCGCTGAGAAGAGGATGCAGCACTATCTAAGATCCGCACTATCTATTATGTGACCACCTGCATCCATTTAAAGATGCAACGCCCCCGGCAAAAGGGACGTTAGTACCGTCGAATAGCACTAGTATGTATAGCTAAACATCAACTCAATAGAATGAATAATAATACAAGAGGGACAATCAAAAATTCAATAAGGGCTTCAAATAATAGTAAAACAACAAGTTAAGGATCATATACATTTTCAAGACAATTTCTATATTACTAGGTTGGGTGACCTTTAGTACCGATATTCCACAATTCCCAATACCTCTGTATTCTTACACGGAGTCTGATCTCAGCCGATCGGCTAGGCCATCGCATTTGAGACATTACCAAAATTTCATTATAATTTCTGGCACAATACCACCATGTGTGCGGCATGGCATCAGATCACGGCCCGATCGGCTAGGCCATCTTATTTGAGACATTACCATAATTTCATTCACAATACCACCGTATTCTTACACGAAGTTCGATCTCGGCCCGATCGGCTAGGCCATCTCATTTGAGACATTACCTTCTTCAGTCAATCATCTCACATCGAACTTCTTTCATATACTTTCAATTTATTGGCACTAGTGATTACGATTACAAAGTCATTCTTGCCACTTGGACGTATTTCATTGTTCCAGTTCCCTTTTCCACCTTTAAATATCATTATCATTATCGTCATCAATAGGGCTTCCCATTCAAGACATTAATTCACATATGAGCAATTTGGGAAATCTCAGGAACATAGGGGCCTTTCATATAATTTGGCAAAACAACCTTTATTTCAATCTTGACATGAAGTCTTAACATTCCTAATACATATTCCACATTTTGAACATATTCTCAAATGGCAAGATGACATGATGAAGCATTTAACATAAACATTGAACAAACATCCTTCAACACAACCACATTAGGAAAAGCCAATTCAATAATGATCAAGGACTTACTCCAATTACATGAACACCGTGGGATTCGATTTAGATTTTAAGAAGAAGGGGGGTTTAGCCAACATACCTTAATTGAGCCTCTTAAAACTCTAAGATGTTCCGGACTATTAGCAAATTCAATCTATTTTAGCAATATAACAAAATTGAACCAAAATTAGGAAGATGATCATGGTTTTGGCTCATTTGAGCATACTATCAAACACTAGGTGTGCATCAATGTTTTAAGGCTCTTTTTGTGGAAGATTCCATAATTTCTCAACCCACTCTCTACCATTAGTAGCTCACAATCTTCCCACATACTACAAGGATACATGCATGCAAGGTAAGCACTCCCATCCCCATGAATTACCTTACTAATGGCCCATTCTAGTTACATTTTGAAATTAAGAGTTTGGGTGATAGAATTTTAACTCTTATGAAGAAGATCTAGGTACCTCTCTTGATAATCTACAAGATTTAAGTGAGAATTGTAGAACAATTTGATGAAGATCACTTCTCCCTCTAGGACCCTCTCTCTCACTCTAAAAATATCTGAAAATATGATAAAAATGGTCCATGGTTTGTGTTTTAACGAGATAGGGTCGGGTTTAAAAAACCCAAAAATGGAGCTCCGGAACAAGGTTTGCGATCGCATAATTAATATGCGGACCACATATCGTTCGCATAATTGCTGACCAAAATGACCAAAAAAATGTCTGTGTCTGCGGTCACTATGAGGTTCGCATAATTGTTTTGTGGTCGCATAATGCATCGCATAACTCACATAGTCGACCGTATAATTGCTTCCAGGCTGACCCTCTCCTGCCTCATTTCTGCAGCCATTATGTGGCCCGCAGAGTGATTCTGCAGTCGCATAATGGACTGCAGAAATAAACTTTTCTGCCAAAAAGTTTCCTTTACCATCCGGTACATTGTTCAACCCAAAAAGTCTGAGCCGCGGTGCGCAAGCTCGACGCTAAGAATTTCTACAATCTACAAATACGTGATCCTACTCCGGCACCATGAAACATTATTTTTCCTTTGTAAAATTTTACGAGGCCTTACAAGCTTATTCAATAAAGATAGAGAGGGATACCCCAATCGAAAATGTGCTTCAAAAGGAGACACGATACTAGATCATGTAATAGACTGTGGCTCCCATTCATCAAGGATATATATATCACGAGATACATGCCTTTTACCAATAATCTATTTCGTCATAAGATCTAGAAACAAAAAATAATTGGAAAAAGAATGCTACACAACAATTAAGGTCTCTGATGATTTTATTAACAGAAATCAAATGAAAGGCAAAGTTTGGTAGACAAAATATAGATAAGAGGGTAATAGAGGAAGTTGGTTTAACAGTCCAGATCTAACACTGCTACAAGTTGTTCCATCAGCTATAGTAACTGAAGAGGGTACTTTGTTTGATCGAAAGTTAGAAAAAATATTTGATTTACCTATCATATGATTTGTGGCACCTGAATCAATCACCCATTTATGTGAATAGGAGATAAGACATGTCTTATCTGACCCAGCAAAAGTAGTAACTGAAGAAGATTCCTTCATTAATTTAAGATATTGAAGGAACTCAAGAAACTCATTCGTAACCAAGATTGTTGAACTGGGAATTGTAGAATTATTTCATCCTTGCATACTATTTATAGTCATTATGTATTTTCAATTAACAAAACTCACGAAATATATTCAAGGAGAGATTAAATAAGTTCTAAGCAGATAGTCAATAAAGATATACTCCACCAGAAATATGACCAAAATCAAAGAACCAATGATGCACCAACAAATCACATAAACCAGTAATATACTCCACCAGGAAATACAACCAAGAATAATTAAGTATATTCCACCACTAAAAGAAATCAGAAATACCATATTATCTTCAGACTCCAAATAGTTAGGTAGCTACGAAGGACCAAACCCAAGATAGAAGAAACAAAGTTTAGCTGAAAATCAGTAACCTGGGACTTTCCGACGAGACTGTTAATGAGCAGCACTTCCTGGGAACAAGATAACCTTCTCAAATCGTGTTCAGTTTGAGTATAAACCACCAGAGACAGGCCAAAAAAATAATGACGTAACCTAGGAACATGAACCAAGTCTCCAATCGATCTCTCATATGCCCTCAAGCGTCGTCGGGGCAGACTATGTCATAATTCCTCTACCAGCGCGTGGACTTCACTAACAATGAATCTGGCCACCGGATTCTGGAAACGTGTATATCAAAAGGATTGGTGGTGAGAGTTACTTCGCCAGACCAAAGGACTGGCCTAAAACCAGTTAAGTTCTAATGAGATCATTTATTTCTCTCCCGAATTTCAGACCCAACACCAGCTCTGATACCATGTGCACGAAATGGAGAGAATAATTTATATTATCAGGTGCTAACTAAGGAATGAAATAAAAGAGATTCCTAAAAATCTGCTATTTATGTACACTACTAAGAAAGAGTTTACTTTCAGTCTATAACAAGTGTCTAGATTCATTCTATAATACTTAGTTCACACGTAGTCCAAAAGCTACCACAAACACAATCACATAATCAGAATCAATCTTAAATGTATAAGTTGTTCTACACTAGAATCACATAAGACTAGTTTATCATCAGCATATAAAAGATATGAAATTATTTCCAAAAAGGTTATTTTGCGGGGATAAATTGAGGAGAATTGTCAATCCCATCTATTGTCACGATCGTTCTGAAAACTCCCTGCATTTAAATTTGCCCCTATTAATTGTGGTGGTTTATAAAGAACCGCCCCAATCAAATTGCAACAGTAATACTGCTTACCTCCGTAATATTTTCTGACAAAATGATTGTATTTAATTTTGGCGCAAGAACGAAAGACCTCATTACGGTAACAATGATCATTATGAAGAGATTGAAAGCAGTTACAAAGATAGGTTATATTTTCTCCATTGCGCATAGTATGTGATACTCAATGATACGATCCCCTGAAGTTATAAATTACATATATACTGATTTACATTTATCTAATCAAAAAATAAAAATAAAAGATATATAACTGATAGTGAAAGCTCTAAGTCACCAGCCCAAAAGAATGCCAAACCCACCTATGGTGGACACCCTATCCAAAATACCGCCCAAATCATCGGATGAAACAAATACTCTGATAGATGAAATTACTCTTACATTTTCCTACCGCAAAATGCTAATACAGAAAACACCCACTACAACCAACACCTATTACACTTTGGAGAATAATGGGAAATCCTCAATGCATCCCAAAGTTCTTCAAGATGACATCTCCCTCTCAGCCGAAGAAGAGGAAACATTGTGCCAGCCATGGCGTTTTTCCATAATCATAAAAGTTTTAGGCATGTGTACCAATTCCTTCTGAATGAGCTATGAAGACCTTTTGAAAAAATTAATTTTGATTGATTTAGGTTGGGATATCTATACCATTAAGTTCCGCCTCGAAGAAAAAATGATAAAGGCTTTGTACCCGGGGCTATAGTTTATCTCAAGCAACTTTCTATCAGTAAGAAAGTGGAGCTGAGTTTTATTTTAGAGGAAGCAATAATATCTTACACAACTATATGGGTTAGAATTCCTCAATTACCTACGAATTTTATGATACTTCAATCCCAAAGAAGGTGGGTAGAAAGTTAGGAAAACTCCTAAGAATAGATATGTTCACGTCCTCTACTCTCAGGGGTAGATATGCAAGAATTTGCATTCACGTTCCACTGTATATCCTTGTCCGAACATCAGTAGTTACTGGAAAACACAACCAAATAATCATGTATGTGGGAGAGGGTATTTTATGTAAAGGATGTGGAAGGATTATGCATGTCTTCAATAACTACACATACACCACCACTAAACCGGTGGGGGAAGTAGCAAGCACATCGTTGTAACATCACAATGGATTTGACCTGGGAGAATGAAAAACAGTCCCATTTACAAGAAGGCAAAAAAATTCTCACATATAAGAAATTAGAAAGCTCTTACAAAAGCTATAGTTTTTGATGCTCAACACCCAACTCAGATAAAACAATACAATACCAATACAAGTAAGTTTCTTTAAAAAATTTGAATACTCATATTAATCACAAGCCCAATTTTCTCTTCTAACTATGAAGATCTTAAAGTCAACTTTGGACATTTCTACTGTTGCGGGCTGGAATGATGGTAGGCATGCAAAAATAAAAGCAACCCAAAATCAGGGTGTGCAGCCAAGCCCAGTCTAAAAAAAAAAAATACGGACCAGAATTTTAGATAAAAGGACGGACCTTTCAGGCCCTTCTAAAACTGGACCCCTTCAAGAGCTCATGCCCTAATATTCCAAAGCCAAAAATCTTCTTTCAGCACCCATATATGGTGCTCTAACACAGAGCGGTCTAGTTTTAAAAAAGGAATTAGGGCTCAGTCTCAAGTCTACACCTATATGAGTACTCGTCTTTAACAAGGCCTATTTGGCTCCTATTCATTTCTCTCTTGAATACTTCGACACTTGAAACTCACTAATATCCATGGTAAATCGAGTATCTGACCTAAATAATTATTCCTTCACCACTGAAGTGATACACACAATCACTATATAGGATATCACAATTAGTGCACAAACTCTCATAGCGCACTATGACTCTAATTTGTCACCAAATAGAATCCCTAATCCTTCTTCTAAAATGGTCATACCCTTAAATTCAGCGCGAGCAATATATCTCACCCACCTTGCATCGTGATGTCTGCCAATCGTCTTCCTACCCCCTCATCAACTATGCCAGTGACAATAGTCACGACTCCTCCCATATCGAAGCATGTACCAAGCTTATGGCTAGAGCTAGCATTGCAGGGATAGACCATGAACTACTCTTTCACCATGGGGTACAAGGCAATTAAAATTCAAATCTAGCACCCGGATCACTTAGCTTGGGTGACTATGGAGGCCATGAACCTAGTCCGTCAAACTTTGGCCTCTAAGCCGAGAACATGGAAGGGCATTTCACCCTCAACTCCCAAACTATCTATACTCTAATGAGCCGAGCTTTTCCAAATATCATTTTTTTGAGATACGAGCATGTATATTCCCCTACAACTCTTTTTTGTGGTGATAGAACCACCTGTTTCGGTTCAACTATGCCCAGACCAGCAGATCTGGCCTTCAATTAACCAGTCACCTCTAGATAACCTAGAAATATGGGTAAGTCATGCTCTGGAATACTAAAACGCCCCGACGCAATGACAATTCAAGTGCTAGAAGATTCTAGCATAACAAGGATAAAGTCTCTAACAGTAGACATTCTCAAGATGGTCGAATTCAAAGAGCATTACAACGAAGTATTTATTGTACTTTGCCCAAATGATCTCGCCAGATTCTTAATGGCGCTCCAGCTCCAACAGGGGCTTAACTACCCAATCACTTCAATGACTATGATCTTTTTTAGTAAAAGAGGGAAAAGACCAAGTGATTACGAACAAAGCCTTCCTCAGGGAAGGGAAAATGTTTCTTTATAGTCAGCCCCTCAAACTACCAAATGATGGTTAGCTACATCATATGGAATGTGATGGGAGCTCAATGCTCCCACCCATCTAGTCTACTGGAGACAAGCTATATTGATCTTCCTCTTTTGGAGAATCTTCACTAACTCTACAAACTTACCCGTCAAAGTCCCTATATTTCAAGACCCAACTCTCAGCTTTGGGGCCCCTTACCACCTTTACCCATTTACCCCCGCCCCCGAGGACCCTCGAGGACATGACTTTAGCCTATCATCAGTCGTTACAACCACTATAATCTAAGACACACTAAGCAAGCACTATCACAAAACCAACAGTGAATTAAAAAAGGGAATATAGTCCAAAGATAAAAAGCACAAAAAATAAAGGAAGACTAATTTACTAGAAATGACAGTAGCACCAAGATAAGCGAGACTAAATATGCTAAGCGATACGAAAATGCCCAGATGCAAATACAAGTGATAAAAAAAGAGTAGCCACAAATAGAACAAAACGACTAATAACGAAAACACTAGAAACAAACTGTAACAAAGTTTATCCAAAAAAAACAAGAACGATAGAACCTGGTTTTGTAGAGGGAGGAATGACAGTAGCTGGAGACAATGGACCTCGCCGGAGATATGACCGGAGTTGCTGGATCATGTCGGAAGTGGCGTGACATCGGGTGGGACAGATCCAGTTGAGGGGGAGACCACCATTGATGCAAAATCTAGTTGGAAATCTGACTGTAGTGGTGATGACGTGCCAGTGCGTGACTGGATCTTGTCGGAACTCAATCAACCCTCTTAATTGTACGCTCGAAAACACGTACCCACATATACACAAAGAGAGGGAGGGTGAGAGAGAGAAAGGCAGAAAGAGGATAAAGAAAGCGACGGCGCTGGCACTGGCGAGGTCGCCAGCGGTGGGAGAAGTGCACAAAGAAAAAGAATAGAGAGGAGAGGAGAGGAGAGAGAGAGTTGGGGGGAGCGGGAAGAGATGAGAGAAAGGGGACCTACCTTGTGGTCTTTGAAAAATCACCTCTCTCCAAGTCTAGGGTTCAAAATATGAGAGAATGGTCAAAAATCCGGAAATAAGTACTTAAGTAGTCTGCCCAACAATACCCTTCGCAAACGCGGCTCAATCCTCATGTTCGCGAAGTACAAAATGTCACTGCCCAAAATCCTTCTTCGTGGACACGATATCACTCTTGGAAACGTGAAGACTCTTACCTAGCCTTCATCATGAATGCGGCATTGCCTTCGAATGTGAAGGCCAATCTCCCAACCTCAGCTCCTTCTTTGCGAATGTGACTGCCTCATCATGAACGAGAAGCACTACTACCACAAGCCTTCGTGAACGTGACTCACCCATTGAGAACGCGAAGAACAAATGACCCCCACCCCAAATCCTTCATTGCGAAAGTGAGAAACCCCTCGCGAACGCGATGAACACTAGACTCCAGCACATCAGCCAACTTCAAACATTCTCTGGGTGGTCTGAAACTTACCTTAGCCCTCTGGGACCCCATCCAATCATACCAAAAAGTCTATAAATACTATACGGATCTATCCAAAGCCTCCAAAGACATAGGAGATCATCACATTTAAGAATCAAAGATCAAACTACAAGTTGAAATTCTCTTAAGTTCAAGAACTTCTATTCTACCAACCAAGAGTCTCATTTATGCCCACGCAGCTCAGATCTCAACCAAACTTCACATAAAAGTTCCATACAACAACACCGACCTATTCAATCTCGAAAGATTAATTAGAGTCTGATAACATCAAAGTCAACTATTGGTCAAACTTAAAAACTCTCAAATTCTTTAAATTGATAACTTTCGACAAATAGAGTCAAAATATTTTAAGAACTTCCAAAACCAAATAAGAACATACGCCAAAGTCCAAAAATTACCATAGGAACCTATTGGGAACCATCAAATCCCATTTCGAGGTCATTTACTCAAAAGTCAAACCTTGGTCAACTTACAACGTAAGCTTTTTTAAATAAAACTAAGTATTCAAATTCACTCTTAAACCTTTCCAAAACCAAATCAAACATCCCCACAAGTCATAAGACATCAAATACATATACGGGAAGCATCACGTAAGGAAACACAATTCTAATATACAAAATGACCTGTTGGCATTACACAAATCATGAAGATCACAATAATTAGTCAGAGTATCTCGAAAATCATCAATTAAATAACTGAGATAGACCGCACCTCCTTCTTTATCACAAAAAAAAATATCATTAAAATCTCCTATATAACACCATGGTAACCGAGAAATAGAAGGCAAATGAGTCAACATAGTCAAAGAGTCTCTCCTTCTATGACATTCAGGAAGGCCATAGAAATCTGTTAATCCCCACTCCTCCTCGATTATATGAGAAATAATAAGGTCTATAAAATTATTAGAATAATATTTTATGTGCATAAGATTATTATTATTTCCAAATACTGCCAAACCACAACTTCTACCAATTATATTTACAGCAAAAGAATAAACAAAACCAACTTTATTGCGAACTTCCTCAAGTTTTGCAACATCAAGAGTTTCAATCAAAAAAATTACATCTGGCTTATTCCCTCTAACTAGATCCTTAAGAGTGCGAAATGCTCGCGAATTTCCCATACCGAGGCAATTCCAACTAAGGATATTCATGGTTGTCAGCGGGCCTTTTCTATTGGCTCTATTGTTGAACTATTTATTGTTGAAGAAACATGCAGAGTGAAAGATGGTACTCCCAAACCTGAACTTCAGAGTCTTTCTTTAACTTCCAGCATAGAGTCTTCAATATTATTTCCATAAGGCTTAGGCTCAATTGAAACAACAGTGTCAGACGCCACACCCTTTACTAGATCGGCACTTTGCCCTAACTTCATATTTTTCACGTAGGCCCTTTCTCTTGGAAAGAGTTTTGCATATTTAAAGTTACTATCTGCATCATCTTTATCTAACCATGACACCGCCGCCTACACCCTCTGCTTTGGAGTTGCCCTCGGCCAAAGCACCCAATTTTTAATAATCTTGTCATGTGGTAACATGAAATTAGTCTCGTAAATATTATCCCCGTGTCACAAATGACCACAAATAAAGCAAAATAATGGCAGTCTTTCATAACGAAAATTAATATTAGCAATATTTTCGCCACACCTAGCAATATTCTTATAACATTTCAATGGCTCTCGGATACCAATCTGTACCCTATATGAATAAAAATATTAGACTTTCAAGTAACTTTTCGAGCATCACAACTAACAAAGGACCCAATAAAATTTCTAATTTGTCAAACCACTACCTTAGACATGTAATCTGAAGGAAGATCATGCACTTGAACCCAGAACTCAGAGTGAAATAATTCCACTTGCTTCGGATCCTCTCCCTTTTCTAGACTGTAATAACAATAAATGATTATTGAAGGATCAGGGCGCTCACTCAATAGCATATTGAATATCAAACTCCTGGTTGAAGAAAAACAGGCAACAATACCCTCATAATACCTTTATTTTCACATGACGCCCAGGTCGCCAGATACTTGCTAGAGTATTTTTCATTGCTTGAACATTGATAGATCTGACTTTTAGCAATTTTCATACCAGAAAAATATCATAATTGGTTTCTTCTGCGACCTCTGGTTCTCCCAGATCCAACCCCTCTAGCTCCTCAACTATATGAAAAATATCATCCAATTCAATATTCATCGCGAAACCAAAGCAGTCACGAATAAAAATAAAAATAATTATAGAACAAAATAACTCACTAACCCATAGTCACAAAGGACAGACACTACCACAAAGAGCAGACAAGACCGAATACATACAACTTGATTAGTTTAAAAAAATGAATTAGATGAGAATCATGGTGGCATAATGGTAGAACGGGGATGTTAGACGATGGAGGAAGTGTTGGCTTCTAAGGTTTAGGTGGCGGCTTAAATCCCATCATTGAAACAATGTAAACTATTAAGAATATTATTATTATTATTATTACCTGACCCGATGAAGAAGGAAGAAAAAAAGATTTCAAAAAATCAGAAAAGGAAAGTCAATGCCCCTTTCTGTATAACCATGAAAGTTACTGTTGAAGATCCTAAACTATTCAAAACTATATAGTTGCATTATCATGTAGATATTGTTTTTTATCTATCTATATGCCAGGATTTTAGTAAGAAGAGAATGTATGATTAAAGAATAACAAGATATGACAAGAACTTTATTAACATAAACTGACATGGTAAAGATCAGAAAAATTTCACCATTGAATTAACAATTCCCTGATTTATTCAGAGTTGCAAGATACCTGATTCTTCCTAGGAAAACCATTCAATGAATATGTGGATAATTGAATTTTAGAAGAAACTTATACGGCGTTAAGATACAGAGGATAACTGAATTTTTGCAGATACTACATTCAATATGAGGGTTTTTTATGACCGAGAAATCTGACTGCGGCTAACCCTCAGGACCAACCGCATTCTTTGAAACTAGTGGATAATGGGCTCACCCCTCTAGCCTTATCCACTTAAATATCAGGCTTAGTTTGTATGGTGAGGGCTTGAACGTGTGATCTAAGTGATAAGAAGTGGCGTACGCATTTTGACAAGCGGTGTCAATATTTGAAGAAGTGAACAAATAAATAAATCACTATAATAACAAGAGGTATTTTTTTAAGTTTACCTTATCGGTGTGGGGTTAGGCTGGACCTCTACCTGTATATATAACAAAAGAAGAGTACATGGAAAATGACGTAAACCTTACCTTCCAATGCCTGATGATAAGGATTACTACATACATGCGTCTGAAGAGGTAATGTTGAGGAGTACAACTCCTTTACATTTTGTACTCTATGATAATGTACCAAAAAAGTTATGAACTAAATTACTACTATATCACAATTATCCATAATCAAAAGAAAAGAGTCTTGTTTGTGCTTTGATCCTAAATCTTGGCCAACCATTAATTTCATTCTTCAAAAAGTTTTTAGTTACCAGAGGGAGAGCCAAATCCTGTGTGAAGAAAGAACTTTGTTTTGTGTGTTCATCCAAATTGGCTAAGTAGTCCGCTATTCCATTGACTTCCCTGAAACAAGTGGTGTCATTTTATATATTCATATTAAATATTATTATTTTTCTTATGATCTTTACATACATATTTACGAAAATATTTGATGTTTCATCACGGAATACCGCTTGAGATAAGGTAACTACACCCTTGGTGATAAGCCCCTCAATCGTTACCACTTGAACTAAGTCGTAAGGGCAAAATTCCAATGATGAGAAACTTGATCTAGAGAATGCACAACAAAAGTGTATACGGGTAAAATCGAGGGTAACATGTACCCCGATTTCCCGGTGGGTCAAATGAAGTGAAGACTTGACTGCATGCGATCAGAATCGAAGCTAGGGACTTTTCGTACCAGGGGCCGAACGGAGTGCTCGCCACCGGACCTGGCAAGAAAATACTCTCGGACCGAGAGCGAGCTCTTAAACCTCGGAAAGCACTACGAACGGTTTCACACGACTGATAGAAAGCCATGATATCCGCCCCCGATCAGATATCGCAGCATGAATCTCGCCCGATGTCGCTAGAATATCAGTAATTGACGAGAAATGAGAATGTTTTACCTTTTTTTAGAGTTGTACTAGGGAGAAAACTCTCCTACTATATAAAGAGAAAGATTTTTCATTCAATACACATTGTAACACGCATATCAAAGCAACATAAACTTGTTTCTCTGCTTTCTAGTTATTGAGAATTTCTTATTTTAATCATAGTTCTTCATACACATTTGGCTCTGAATTGAGGGTCCAGTCGAGGGCAGAACTTTTGTTAAGCTTAAATCCGAGCCCGGACTTAACGTCACAAATGGTTTGCTTATTTATTTTTTCTCTAATTCGTTTATCTAACATTCTTAATTACATGCGTTGAATCAATCCACATATCCTTAAAACCACGTACAAATTTTATTGTTATCCATTTTAAGGGAAAACAGTTTGGCGCCCACCGTGGGGATAATGGTAATAGTGGTGGTTTGATACAAATTTCCATAACACGCTTTATTTTACGCTTGTTCTTTAAGGTTTCAATTTCAGGACAACTAAAAAATATCAAACTCTCAATCTGCTCACTTGATCATTGATGCTGAGTATGGCCATCATGGCGAGAACAACTATATGGTGCCTAGCAATGAGGTACCCCCTGCTGATCCTAATGGAGTCCTAGTTGTAGAACCAGTCGATGCTTAACCGTATGTGGCAATCGATGCCAACCTGTTTACCGACCTCGAGAATAGCGTTCGCGGAGTAGCCTGACCAACGGCTCAAGGTGTGCTTGAAGGCGAAGGTGACGGGGTCAGTCTACGAGTGATCTTCGAAATGTTACAGCCCCAACAGGCGGTGATAGCATAGTTGCAAAATCAAAGTCGCGCCCCCAGCAAGGTTGAGCCCAAACTATCCTGGGAAAACACCTAGAGAAATGAGCAGATGACCAAAAAGTCGGCTAGAACCGAGAGCGGTGTCAGACCCGAAGTAATGAAGATGCTTAAAGCATTAACGAAACAGGTGGAATCAGGGGAAAAGAAAATTGAGTCAAATGACAAGAAGGTAGAGACATATAATTCACGGGTCGATCAAATCCCAGGAGGGCCTCAAATACTGAAAAGCCTAGACTGCAAGAAATTTGTCCAAAAGCCTTTTCCTCCGAGCACGGCGCCGAAGCGAATCCCGAAGAGGCTTCATATGCCCGATATCCCAAAATATAACAGAACCACAGATCCAAATGAGCACGTGACCTCCTATAAGCACCATCAAAGGTAACGACTTAGAAAATGACAAAATCGAGTATGTGTTACTAAAGAAGTTCGGGGAAACTCTGTCAAAAGGAGCAATGATATGATACCATAACTTGCCCCTGATTTCCATTGATTCATTCGCTATGCTCGCGGATGCTTTTGTAAAGTCTCATGCCGGGGCCATTAACGTGAAGACCAGAAAATCAGATCTTTTCAAGGTTAAGAAAAGGGACAATGAGATGCTTAGGGAGTTCGCGTCAAGATTTCAAATGGAACAAATAGACTTACCTCCGGTTGCGGACGATTGGGTCGTTTAGGCATTCACTCAGGGACTTAACCCCCAAAGCTCCTTGGCTTCGTAGCAGCTAAAACAAAACTTGGTAGAGTACCCAGCAATAACTTGGGCTGACATCCACAACAAGTATCAGTCAAAAATCAGAGCCGGGCACGACCAACTCAAAGACACTTCTGGATCCGTTCATCCCATCAGAACCGATGGCAGGCCTAAGAGAGTCGTAGACCATGAATCAAGGCCGGTCTAGGATTGTTACCAACCATAAGGTGCAGATCGAAGGGGAAATGGGTCCGAGTGCAACTCTACAAGGAACGAAAGGAGAAGCGATCGAGGGCCCAATAGCTGAGGCCTGATGAGCAAAAGTTATTTCGACAAGCCGCGCGGGGGAAGGGATGTTCTGAGATTGTCAGAGTATAACTTCAATGTTGATGCAGCCAGCATCGTATCAGCCATCAGGCGCATCAAGGAGACCAAGTGGCCCCAACCATTGCAGTTCGATCCTACCCAGAGAGACCCTAATCTGATGTGTAAATATCATGGTACTCATGGCCACAAGACCAAGGACTGCTGATAATTGAGAGAAGAAGTTTCCCGGTTATTTAATAACGAACACATACGAGAATTTCTGAGTGATCGAGCCAAAAACGACATCAGAAACAGGGACATCAACAAACAGACTGATCAACAGGAACCCCAACACGTCATCAACATGATCATTGGAGGGGGCGATGTACCTCAAGGGCCGATGATAAAACACACTAAAGTATCGATCACAAGGGAGAAACGCACCCGAGATTATATCTCGGAAGGAACCATTTCGTTCAATGACGAGGATGTAGAGGGCATCACACAACCTCATAATGATACACTAGTAATTTCCATACTTATTAATAAATCTCGAGTTAACGTGTGTTGATTGATCCAGGTAGCTTGGCCAACATCATCAGATCGAGAGTCATAAAGCAGTTGGGGTTACAAGATCAATTAGTGCCAGCAGTACGGGTATTAAACGGGTTTAACATGGCATATGAAACCACTAAAGGGAAGATAACCCTACCTGCGAACACCACCGGGACCATCCAGGAAATGAAGTTATATGTGATCGAAGGGGACATGAGATATAACGCTCTATTCGGAAGACCATGGGTTCACGACATGAAAGAAGTACCTTCGACCTTACACCATGCGTTAAAATTCCCTACTCCGGAAGAAAGCAAGACGGTATACGGAGAACAACCGGCTGCAAAAGAGATGTTCGCAGTCGATGAAGTGCTCCCGGTGCCCGCCGTCCCGACGTTAAGGTACACAGAGCCGACCAGAAAGGCCGAAGTCAAATAGCAACCACTTATGTCGGTCCCGGTTGGGCCGGAGGATCGAGAGGAGCTGACGAGGAAGATGATTACGGAATTCCGAGATCCTTCATAGCTCCTGATGATGCGGACACCACCAAATCAACTGTCGAAGAACTAGAGCAAGTCATATTGATCGAACACCTACCAGATCGAAAGGTATACCTGGGCATGGGGCTAACCCCCGAGATCAGGAAAGAACTCATTAATGTTTTTAAAACTAACATATCTTGTTTCGCCTTGTCCCATCTTGATATGACAGGGATCCCGCCGGAGATAACCACTCATAAGTTGAGTTTGGACCCAAAGTTCCATCTGGTTAAGAAGAAGAGGAGACCTTAGTCTGAGGTCAAGCATGCATTCATCAAGGATGGGGTATCTAAATTCCTTAAAATAGGGTCCATCCGGTAAGTTAAGTACCCGGATTGTCTAGCTAACGTGGTGGTAGTACCCAAAAAAGGAAATAAGCTAAGAATGTGTGTAGATTACAAAGACTTGAACAAGGCATGCCCTAAGGATTCTTTTCCTTTTCCTAACATCGATCGAATGATTGACGCGACGGCCGAGCACGAGATACTCAGCTTTCTCGATGCCTATTTCGGGTACAACCAAATTCGGATGGACCCGAGCTACCAAGAAAAGACTTCCTTATTACTAAATTAGGCACCTATTGTTATAATGCAATTCCATTCGTATTAAAGAATGTTGGTGCCACCTATCAACGCCTAGTAAACCGGATGTTCGAAGAACCGATAGGAAATTCAATTCAGTGGACCATTTGAAACATTTGCACGAAACCTTTGACATATTAAAAAAATACAATATGAAGCTGAACCTGGAGAAGTGCGCTTTCGGGGTGGGATCGGGAAAGTTCCTCGGATTCATGGTAACCAATCAAGGGGATCGAGATTAAACCTGATAAGATCAAAGCCATAGAAAATATCACTGTGATGGACAACGTCAAGGCCGTTCAGAGGATGACCGGGCGTATGGCTTCCCTAGGCCGGTTCATATCGAGGTCCTCGGACAAAAGCCATCGGTTTGTCTCACTATTGAAAAAGAAGAATAACATTTCCTTGACCCCGGGATGCCAACAAGATTTGGAGGAACTCAAATGATACCTTTCGAGTCCGCCCCTGCTCCACACTCTGAAGGTGGATGAGTAATTGTACATTTACTTGGCGGTGTCCGAGGTGGAGGTAAGTGGAGTTTTAGTCCGGGAAGAGGAAGGCCACAATTTACTATTTACTATGTCAGTAGAACTCTAGACGAGGCCGAAACAAGATATCCTCTCCTAGAAAAATTGGGGCTCGATTTGCTAAGCGCCTACAGGAAGCTAAAACTGTACTTTCAATATCATCTCATATGTTTTGTAACCTCTTACCCATTAAGGCACATCAAGCACAAGCCTGACCTCTTGGGTCGATTGGCCAAATGGGATGTCGAAATCAGCGGGTACGATATCGAGTATCGACCCCGAACTGCCATAAAATCTCAAATCTTGGCCGACTTCGTGGTCGACTTTACGCCGGCCATAGTGCCCGAAGTCGAAAAAGAATTATTGTTAGCCTCGGGGACTACCTTTGGAGTTTGGACCCTTTTCACGAATGGCACCTCGAACGCAAAGTGGGCAGGGAGATAGTGAGTACGCCTTGAGAGAAGTTCACGAAGGCACTTAAGGAAACAATTGGGGGACAGATTCTTTGGTTCAAAAACTAATCAGGGTCGGAGACACGCACCGATGATCCATCAACCTGGGCAGCTAGTACACTCGGTCCTATCCCCATGGCCGTTTATGAAATGGGTGATGGAAATCATCGATCCCTTGACATGGGCCCCCGGTAAAGCTCAATTCATACTGTTCATGGCTGACTATTTTTCCAAATAGGTCGAGGCCCAAGAATTTGAAAAGGTCCGAGACAAGAAAGTCATTGATTTTGTTTGGGACCACATAATATGTCGATTTGGGATACCGGCCGAAGTCGTGTGAGATAATGGGAAGAAATTCATCGACAGCAAGGTAAACAAAATTTTCAAAGATCACAAGATTAAAAAGATAATATCAACACCTTACCACCCTAGTGGTAACGGACAAGCGGAGTCAGCAAACAAGACCATACTTCAAAACCTAAAAAAGAGGTTGACCGATGCCAAAGGGAAATGGAAAGAAATCTTGCCCGGAGTCCTATGGGCATATCGTACAACCTCGAAGTCTAGTACCG
Source organism: Nicotiana tabacum (assembly GCF_000715075.1). Lineage (NCBI taxonomy): Eukaryota > Viridiplantae > Streptophyta > Magnoliopsida > Solanales > Solanaceae > Nicotiana > Nicotiana tabacum. The sequence continues at coordinate 42,752,890 of NC_134096.1, forward strand.
GGGCCACTCTGTTGTTGTTGGTCCATGGGTTCGAAGCCTTGATACCAGTCGAGGTGGGAGAGCCGAGCCTCAGATTCTAATATGCAACCGAATGGTCAAATGGCAAGGCCATGGTCACGAGCCTAGAACTATTGGATGAAAGGCGTGAGACAACTTTAGTCCGGTTGGCCGCCAAGAAACAACGGATAGAAAGACACTACAACCGAAGAGCCAACCTCCGACACTTCAAGATCGGGGACTTGGTTTTGAGGAAAGTAACATTACACACCCGGAACCCGAACGAGGGAAAGCTGGGGTCAAACTGGGAAGGACCGTATCGGGTCATCGGAATTACCGACAAAGACTCATACAAACACGAAGCAGGAAATAGTGTGCAACTACAAAACAATTGGAGCGTGACACACTTAAAATGGTACTACTGCTAAGGTATGATCTCAACCACTCTTTAATCATGTTATCAATCGGAGTGACACTTGAAGGCAATGCTCAAGAATGGATGTGGCTACTAGGTTTGAAAGCACGTGTTGCACTCTTTTTACCTTGAACTGGTTTTGTCCCAATATGGGTTTTTCGGCAATGTTTTTAATTAGGCAATAGTAAAACATGCTAACTTAGATTCGATGGCTGGTATCAAACCGGAATCAATGTGCGTTCATTTCGCATCAATAGTATTTGAACCCTCTCAAGTTTGACCTCTAATACTGGGGGCCATCACCCTCGGGTTAAGGTGGTTTTTAGCAATTGAAAAAAGAAAACTTTGTATGTTAGAAGCTAAGGCTCGGTGGTTAGAATTCATTGTAAGGTCCAAACGGTTGGGTGAACTGTGCCCACATACTCCACTTTAGCCATAACACAAGCTTTTACGCGCTTTCGGTCATGTACTTTACAGACAGAAATGAAAGAAAGTTAACCCTTGCTGTTACACATTTCCTTGCCTCTTAAATTCCGGATCATAAGAGCCCACGGGCTACCCTACTCGGGAACTATCATTTTTTTATCGAGCCCAAGGGCTACCCCTACTCAGGGACTACTATCCGAAAAAAGTTTGAATAAACCGGGCTATCAAATCCTGGAAGCACTAAACCTATTAGGCGGTGACAAAATGCAAAAGGCTACGGCCTCCCTAAAATTGACTCGGAGACGTACGAAGCTCGTAATCAGAAACTAAGACCTTTATAAAAAATTGAAACCTACTGGTTACCCTCGGCAAAAGCATCATCTAAAATCACTTAAGCATCTTGAAAAAACTTCCGGTCACACCGAGTTCTTAAAATTCGAAGCGAACAAAGTTGTATCGAAGTCAGGCTTCATTCAGACCTCAAAAATCGGACGCTCTATAACTACATTTGATTCTATGCTAAGGCATTAGAAACATTGCAAGAATAAAGATTATGAAGAGATGCTAAAAACGTAAAGACTTGAAATTGCCAGAAAGGGAAAATGTTTTATATATTCCGGAATATACTTACAAAGGCCCAATAAAAATGGCCTCAAAATAAACAAAAAAAATATACATAAGACAAAAAACTAAAAAAGTACTAAATCATCTACGCCTAATCTTCACCAAGGCCCAACTCTTCGCCGGTGCCGTTGGAACCTTCGGATCCCTCCGAATCCCTAGGAGCCTTCAGCACCTTCGCGCTCGTAAAGCTTCTTCGCCTCAGCCTCAGATTTTTTGGCTTATTCGATCTCAGACGATAGTTCAAAATCTCGGGCGTGGATCTCCTCGAGGGTCTCTATTCGGGATAGTCGCTTCATATATTCGGCATTTCCCTTCACGTGGACTTCGGCTGCCTCCACATCGGCCTTGTATTGGGCCACCATTTCATCAGCGTCGGCGGAGGTTGTATCCAACCTGGACTTCACTGCCTCGTATTCTCTACCGAGGGTGTCCCGCTCTATGATAGCCGAGCTCAGCTATGCTCGGAGGTCATCATTCAGTTAAGACCACTTGTCAGCTTTCTCCTTCGCCACCCGGAGTTGGACCTCTACCGATGCCAGCTTAGCCTTGTCGGTTTCCTTCTCCGAAGTCAGCAGGTCCATTTTGCTCTTCCACCCATCGGCCATGGCTTGGACCTCATTCATCTCGATTCGAAATTGGTCGATCTTCTGTTGGACTTGCGAGGTTTTGTCGTGAGCCACCACGACTAGCTCCATCTTTTTAACTTCAAACACTTTTAACTTTTCGACTAGGTCGGCATGATCCCGCTTCAGGGTCGAAGCTTCCTTCTATGCCCGGTCCAACTCAGCCTGAAGGTCCTTGATGGCCCCGTCTTGTTTCTCACAGGGGAGCTTGTACATATCCTTCTTTCAAACCTACACCTTGAACTCAAACTCGAGCTAGTTGATCTCGGAGCGGAACCTAAGAAAGCTCTCCTGGTGAAACACTGAGGCCTGCAAAGCAAAAATAAACAGTAAGAGATATTGAAGCCTAAATGGAATCCACAAAGGAATATTGATGCTTACCCAGTTCAACGCCTGATGAGCCTCGTTGAAGAGACTCGACGCGCCCACCTCATTTATCTTCGTCTGATCCTCTTCGGTCACCAGACATCGGAGGTAACTGGATATGCCCACCGGAGTAGATAAAACCCAAGCATCCTCCAGGACCATAAGAATGACTATTCTCTTGCGGCCGGGGTCCACACTCGGAGCAGGAAACTGCCTCACCAGGTTTGGGCTTGAACTCGGTCCGCTAGTTTTTGAAGGCACGTCCTTCTTCGGGATCTCCAGATTTCCCAGCCCGGTGAAGTTATCCAAAGTGGACATGTCCACACCATCGAAGAAGGAACAGAGGGGGTTGTCCGCACCATGAACTCCTTCACTTGACTTCTCCTTTCCTGCTTGGGTCTCTTCAAGCATGGACTCAGTGTAGGAGGGCGTCTCCATGATGTCTATCACACCGGTCACTTCATTCGGAATAGAGGCGGCTTATCGGGAGATCTCAGGTCTCTATTTCGGCCTCTCGAGTCAGAGGAAGATCGACCTCATGGCTTTCTTCCTCGGTTTTCACCTGCTTCCCGATAGGGGTCGATCTGTGGGAGATAAGATATCATCTTCTTCAGTCTCATCCCTGAGCCGGTAAAGCAAATCGGAGTCCGGGACCCTGTATTCTTCTTGGGCTTGCGGGCCCGAGTGGCTGACCTCTTTTTTATCTTCACCTCGGGCCCCTATGAACCCGAGGATTTCCTTTTTCTCTTATTCTCCTCTGCAATGGCCTGGGCCTGCCCCGTAGTGGAGGGATAAATAGACAAGGACACATCCTCGTCCTCTTTCAGCGGCCTAAGTTTAGTTGTCTTAGGCTAACCTGCGAAGGAAAAAGAAAGGGTCAGCGTTATGTATGCTCGGGGCGTAATAATAACTGTTCTAAGAAGAGACTTACCATGTGAACGGGCCTCCCATCAGCCCTTTGAAAGCTTGCACCACGAGCACTCAAAATATGACATCTGCTTGCAGATGCCTTCGATCCACTCCTTGAACCGGGGGACCACACTGGGAACCCGAGCTCCAGCTGCACGATCACAAATACTAACTGTGAGAAAGGGAACAAATAAAACTCGACACTTAAGGAAGGAGTACACTTACGAGATGCATTTCACTTCTCGGGGAATGGAAAAACTTGGGAGGGATCAAATCTTCAGTCTTCACCCAAACGAAGCGCCCCTACCAGCCTCGGTCTCGATCCTTGTCAATGCTCGAAAAGGGGGCCTTGCTGTCTCGGTGGGTGAGCTTGATTAGTCCTCCCTGAAAACTTTGGGGACTGTATAGATGGAGCAGGTTGTCGAGGGTGAACCGAGGAGACTCGATGTTATTTGCAAAATAACGAAGGAGGATCACGATTCTTCAAAGAGACAGGTGGATTTGCCCAAGGCACACCTCGTATCTCTTGCAGAAGTCCAAAACAATTGAGTCTACCTGACATAGTGTGAAGGGATAAGTGTAAACACTTAAATACTCCTCCTCATGAGTGGTGATATCATCCTCAGTCCCGGGGACTACCACGTATTACCTCCCCAGTTAGAGCCCTCTTGGACAATGGGAAGGGTATCTTCGGTGACAAAGCATATATATCTCAATACCCCCTTCACCTCGGTCTTATTTGGATGAGGCCTTCTCAACTTTGAAGTTGTCTAAGATCGAACAACCCCCGGGAATAAAACTTTTCATGGGGGGCTCTGGGGCCGCTTCGGTGGCAGCCACTTCGGGATCAGCCGTCTCGAGAACAACCACTTTGGGGACGACGTCCTCGATACCTGTGGTCGGGTGAGAAGATGAAGAGGCAGCCTGCTGAGGAACTGATTTGGAAGTCTTGGCCATCGTAAATCTGGAAAATATGTGAAGATTTGGAAAGAGTTTATGAAGATTTGAAGTTTGAGAGTGAAGATATGAGGTTTTGGGTTGAAAATCCAAGAAAATGTATGAAGGTTTGAAGGTAGGATGAAGACCTGGGTAGAAACTTAAGAACAATTATGAAGATTTGAAGGTTGGAGGTAAAAAAATGAAGATTTAAAAGAGTTGAAAGATGCTAGGGAATTCGAAGATAAGAGTTAAGTTCGGAATGTGGAAAAGGTACAAAAGGTTGAAGCTTTATAGGAGAAAACGTAATCATTACGCGACGTTTCACATTCGGAGGCGACCATCCGATGGTTGACACGTGTCCAAAGTCAAAATGACGCGACTGATGGGACGTTTCGGCTCCTTCGCCGTCTCGGTTGAAACGTACGAAGGAAGGAACCGGGGAACATCTATCATTTTCCATCGTTTCGGCAAACCTATTCTCTGGGAAACGAGGGGACTATCTGTATACGGGCAAAACCGAGGGTAACATATACCCCGATTTTCCGGTGGGTCAAACGAAGCGAAGGCATGACTGCATGGGATCATAATCGAAGCCAGGGTCTTCTCATACCAAGGGCCGAACGAAGTGCTCGCCACCGGGACCCAAAGAGAGCTCCTAAACCTCGGAAAGTACTACGAACGGTTGCACATGACTGTCAGAAAGCCGTGATATCCGCACCCGACCGGATATCACAGCGCGAATCTCGCCCGGCATCGGTAGCATATCAGTAATTGACGAGAAAGAAGGATTGTTTTACCTTTTTTAGAGTTATATTAGGGATGAAACTCTCCTACTATATAAAGGGGAAGCTTTTTCATTCAATATACATTGTAATACGCATATCAAAGCAATATAAACTTGTTTCTCTGCTTTCTAGTTATTGAGAATTTCTTATTTTAATCATAGTTCTTCATACACATTTGGCTCCGAATCAAGGGTCCGGTCGAGGACAGAACTATTGTTAAGCTTAAATCCGAGCCTGGACTTAATGTCACAACTGGTTTGGTTATTTATTTTATCTTTAATTCGTTTATCTAACATTCTTGATTATTTATGTTAAATCAATTCACATATCCTTAAAACCGTGTACAAATTTAATTGTTATTCATTTTAAGGGTAAACAAAAGGTTTTTTCACCATGCAATCATGTTGCATATCTTTAACTATTAAAGAACAGCAGAACAAACCCCTTACATGGTGATTGTTTTTACATGGATAGTTGCTAAGGATGTCTGCCTTAAACAAAACAACCTTCAGAGAAGAGGCATAACCTTATGCTGCAAATGCTACTTATGTGGGGAGCAACCAGAATGTGCAAATCACTTATTCCTACGTAGTTCTGTCACAACCCAACTGTGACGGCTATTCTTGAACATTTCAGGTCTTTGATGGGTAATGCCTGAATTTGCTGTAGACCTTCTAAGTTGCTGCAATCGGAAACGTTTGAGTAAAGAAAGACAGCTTGGTGGAAATCCGTCCCAACATGCATTTGGTGGACTATTTGGAGAGAAAGTAACAACAAATGTTTTAAAAATAGAGCTAATTTTTTCAAGAAAATGAAGTTAACTATATTTTCTTTAGTTTTACTTTTGTTGTAGACCAGAAATTGGAAATGAGGCTGAAAATCAATTGCAGAACTCATGGAATCCCACAGGAATAGAGAAAGGGATATAACTTTTGCTTTTTGCTAAACTCGTACAGTTTGTTTAGCACCATCTTAGTGCTAGATTTTAATGGGATCTATTTACCATTCTCAAAAATAGATCAAAAATATTCCATGGATTTGTTATTTTGCTTCATTAAAATTGCCCTGTCTAGATAGAAGAAAAGTAACATCACTACTACTCTGTTAAAACTAAGCAAATGCCATAAATTAACCAATGTTTCTAGACTTTCACGTTACAATTGGAAGGTAGTTGAGCACACAAGTGAGCTACAAGCAAGGTTTGCAGCTTTCAATTTATTCAATACTTGTACTTCATAAAATCATGCCCTCTACTTTTTTCCACTTCCTCAAGCTTGTCTACTTATTCTTGCCAAAAAACAAGGGTCATTGAAATACAATTTGAATTGCACATTCTTTTTCCTCCAGGTTTGGATACAGGCCACCAATCCCATTGCGCCGCCGCCCCTGAGTGGCCCTAGATTTTTCATCAAGATCAGTAGCGAGAAAAGTTTCAATCATGGGAAGAAAAGAGAGTGGAAAATCCTTGAGGTTTTCTAGTGAAGCGCTTAATTATAAGGTTGTTTTGGTTTAAAAAGAGTGGCAGTTAGTAACTTATTCATTCCAATGTTCTTCGGATTGCACAGCCTCAACGTAAGTATTTTGTGGATCTGCTCATCCTAATTAGCAGCCAAAGAATTCACAAATGAGTAATTTTATTTGGAGTTATCTGTCTCAAGGAAAAATAATAATTAACCAAATAAAGCTCGTAATCGGCTTAAGTTCCTCGAAAGCAAGTAATATTGCAAATTTGGAGAAGTCATGTCACTTCAAAACATAGCAACAGACAAATAAAGAAAAACAAGTACCTCTGGTCCTATGTTTGCCCTGACATTATTGGCCAAAAATGCACCCAAAACCGGTGGAGCGCCAACGGTACCAGATTCACAACACCACTAGTCATAAATTAGAAAACGCAGCTAATCAAAGTCCCATGTATAAATTATAAACTGCCAAACTTTCAAGAAAAGGAAATGGGAGGTCACAACTTCTACAGAGATAAATCACACAATAGTTTATAAAACGGTAAACTACACTCACCCACCTGCATAATATGATTAATTAAGTCGTAGATACACTTTTTGTATTTCAAAATGACAAAATCATACACTTAACCTCATTGTACAATGAAAATCCTATATAAAATTAGTTTAAATAATGTTTTCATTTTAAAAGGGTGACAAGTACTAATTAGTTTTGAACAACAAAATGTATATCCCTTAGTATATTAAAGTAGAATAACCAAAAGATAAATTAAGATTTCAAATAAGAAGTTCGTATATTTAAAATCTTATGAAAGTTAACAAAGAATATAAATGTTTTTGTATAAAATTTTGGTGGGTACAGTTTAATTACTTTGATAAGAAAAAAAATTTGTTTCATGACTTTATTAATATAGTGGGTAAAGTACAGTGGTATGTGAAATTGATCCTGTACAGAAAAATACATTTTATTTTATTTTATTATATCTTCAACTTACACTTTCTCTCATGAGTTAATTTTATTGACTTAAGCATGTGCTGGTTGTTTTTTATTAAGGATGACAATGAAACTTGAACCTAATTAACTATATATGACCACTTTGATAGTACATGCTATGTTATATTATAGGAGTATGTATTCTAGATAATGAGCGGTCATACAATTCAATACACTATATTATTAGATTTTTTTGCCGAGTAGTATAAGAAAAGAAAAAAACCGACAAAAAAATGGAGTAATATTACTGCCACGGTCCGTAGCATTCTAGATATACTACTATGCTACATTATGGTAGTCTGGAAATATTGGGATGGTGACTCATGAATATAATTCACCATACTATCTTGTGAAGTTTTTCGTTAAGTACCAAATTGAGCCGACAAAAAATTAAATCATGAATGCTGCCCATGGTCCCTGGCATTTGCAGGTCTTAATCTAAATTATGTGTAGTCTAGGAGATCTCAGGGGAGATCACCCAATTCAACACACCATATATCTTGTTAAGTTTTTGTTAAGGTACTTATACTATATAAAGCATCCAACGGAAAAAGTGAATGCTGTGATATAATTAATATCCAACATAAAAAAGGAAGAAGAACCAGAATACAATGAATAAAGATGTACATTTAATTTGAAGAAATAACTTGATTTGCTTTAATTTGCTGTATTGAAGAGTTAGGTTGATCATGAAGTTGAGAGGGTTCGGTCTCTTAATTCTGAAAAGACGTAGTTGGCTTTTTGTAAACAAAATATAGACAATTAACGCGCAATGCATGATGAGTATATGTCATCCTAACTCTCACATTCTTCCTTATTACTTCAATTTCTCGGCTACTATATAACTTCAGCTCCCAATCTCAAACTTGTCACACTCAAAAGTACATCTTTTACATCTCTAGTACTACTAATTAACTCTGAAAATGGCAGTTACCAATATTCTCGTAATTATTGTTGTCCTTGTTGCTAGTGCACTTGTTTTACCAACAAATGCAAGGAGCCTTTCCATGAAAGCTACAAAAGCCAAAGATGAACAGGAGACGCTTTTTCGCCCCCCTTTACCGCCATACCTTGGTCGCATAGGCGGTCACGGGATTGGTAGGCCCGCTTTTGGTGTAGGGCCTGGTTTTGGAGGTGGTTTTGGTAATAATCCTTTTGGGGGAATATCTAGTGGAAGTGGCCTAGGCGGTGGTGGATTAGGCTTTGGAGCTGGAACTGGAACGGGTTTCGGGTCCAGCATTGGTGGTGCCGGAGGTTTCGGATCTAGTGTAGGCTTTGGCAATGGCGGAGGTTTTGGTTTTGGTGATGATGGAGGTAGTAGTTCTAATGGTAATGGTGTATTTGCTGGTGGCCAAGGTGAAGGAGATGATGCAGCAATTGGGAATCAATATCCTTGAATTCTTCACATGATATGTTACTAGCTAGTATTAATTACTAGATTCCACAAATAATAGTAACTTCGTGTTGCACTAATTACCAAGTAGGAGAATTACTCTTCTTTCAAATATATATTCGTATTGTTTTGCATGTTTTAGTAATTCTTACTATGAGTCAAGTTTGTAGTTTGTCCGAATATGCAAGTTTTAATTAAATAGTTACTGTGAACAGGTGCGTTGCAAGTTAATAATTGTATGTAAATATTCAGCCCATCGACATTTCGCGTTGAACATGTGTACTTTTATAATAACAAAAATAATACTAATAAAAATAATAATAATAATATCTTATATATGAGTTCAGTCAATTATTTATATTTAGTAACAACAAATTGATTTAATCAGAAAATTAACATGAAAAAATGCAATAATCATTTCAATGCTGAAAGTTAGTATTATTACATTACCAACTAGAATTCAAAATGATTAGACATCATCTAATATGCAAAATGATCAATTTACTTTAGTTAGTTAGATATAGTATAGAAATATGCAATGTAATCGTATCCTATCTAAGACGTCTTTATAAGCGATGTTACGGTGTATGTTCTCTTTGATGCTTTGACTGCTCCATCATGATCAAAACTCTTGCATGTTATCGACGTTGATATCCCTTCTTGTAAGTGCCACATCTAATTGCATGTGTGAGAAAAATATGTTGTGACAAATAAACTCTAACATTTGTCCACGTGCTTTATTTATTGTCATTGTAAAATACAAACGTGATAAAAGTTATTTTCTAACAAATTTAAAAGAATACATCATTTTCAGAGATGAAAATTGAATTCTTGGTGTAATGACCAGATCGGTCGTTTTGTTTTCTAGATCCACGTACTCCTAAATAAGATTCCCCGTATGTACTTTTACTGTTTTATAACTTGCGGGGATGGTTAGTTCGGGTTTGGAAGGGTTCGGATCGGAACACTTAGTGGGCGTTTGGACAGAAGAATTGTAAAATTCCAAAAAAAAAAAGTGAATTTTTTTCAAGTGAAAATGGTATTTAAAAATTAGAGTTGTGTTTGGACATGAATATAATTTTGGATTTTTTTTGAATTTTTGTAAGTTATCTGAGTGAATTTTGAAGAACAACTTTTTGGAGTTTTTCAAATTTTTGAAAAATTTCAAAAATCATCTTCAAGTGAAAATTGGAAATTTTATGGCCAAACATTGATTTCGAAAAAAAAATGAAACTTTTTCGAAAAAAGGAAAAAAGTTCTTATGTCCAAACGGGCCCTTAGTTCCTCAATATTGGCTTAAATTGGTTAAGTTTGACTTGAGTCAACGTTTTGAGTAAACGACCTCGAAACTGGGATTTGACAGTGCCAATAGGTTCGTATCATGATTTTGGATTTGGGCGTATGTTCGGATCGGGTTTTGGATGACCCGGGATTATTTCGGCGCTTAATATTGGAAGTTGGTGCATTAAAGGTTTTCAAGTTTTTTAAATTTGGTTTGAAATAGGATTTTGTGTTATCGAGGACCGATTTTAATTTCGAGCCTGGGAATAGTTTCGTATGGTGATTTGTGACTTGCACGCAAAATTTGGTGTCATTCTGAGTAGTTTAAGAATGATTCGGCGAGTTCGAAGTAAGTTGGAAGAACTTGAAGTTCATAAGTTGATACGATTTGGTTTTGGGGTGTGATTCTTAGTTTTGATATTGTTTTTCGTGTTTCGAGAGTTCGAGCAGGTCCGTATTATGTTCACAAACTTGTTGATATGCTCGAACGGGGTTCCGGGGGCCTCGGGTGAAATTCGGATCGAAAACGGATTGAATCTTTAAAATTTGGGGAGTGTTGTTGCTGCTGAATCTGGTGTTTTCGCACCTGCGGAGGAAATGACCACATGTGCGGTCATGCAGGTGCATTTGGCTCATTACAGGTGCGGTACTTGTGGAGTTGGCCTGGGAGCATAGGTACGAGGAATATTCCGCACCTGCAAGGGCGCAAATGCGGAGCGTGTGCTGCCGATGCGGATATGGCCAAGGTGGCCTGGGGCTGCAGAAGCGGTCTTAGTCCGCAGGCGCATGCCCGCAGGAGAGGAGAAAGATTCGCATAAGCGGACCCGCAAAAGCGAAGGGAGGCAGCCTGGGATAGGACCGCACCTGCGATGGATGTTCCGCAGGTGCGACCCAAGGTTCGCAAAAGCGGAATCGCTGGAGGCAGTGAGGACTTTTAATGTCGGGACTTAGGCTATTTTGGTTCATTTCTTTTACTTCTTGGACAATTTTAGAGCTGTTTGAAGAGGGGTTTTCACCTAGCACTTTGAGGTAAGTAATTTCTATATAAGATGAGTTTAATATATGCATTTTTGGTAGATTCTTAACATATAAAGTGTAGAAATTGTGGATTTAGTTGAAAAATCTAGGTTTTGATAAAAATCGCATTTAACCACAAAATTGATTATGGAATTGGGTAAAAATTATATATTTGAGTTCGTGAGGTTATGGGTAACAATTATTTTCAAAATATTCGGAAACCGGGAACGTGTTATGTTTGAGTTCGTGAGGTTATGGGTTATATTATATAATTGTACTGTTATGTTTGTTATGCATATTAATTATTTTAAATAGGGATTTTAAAGTTGCAAATTTCTAATTTAGATTTCTTATTTTTTGGAAGAAATGAGGAATACATAATAACTCTGAGAAATCCATGTCCTCTCGCGTCGCAAGTACTTCCGCGAGCGAGGTAAACTTCTCTACTCTCATGGGAGCGGGTCGTTCTGTTAAAACGTTTGACAGAGTTTCTCCTGTAACTGGGTCTATCCACCTTCCAGAGAATCACCAAAATCACCCTATCAACACATCCACAACTCGACAAAGCATCACAAGGTATATCAATAGCATAAATCTCAACATTACAGGCATTATATTATCAAGAGTGATATCTAGACATGAACTGCACTTTATTTTTTAAATCATAACACCTAGAAAGTACCTTTCAAATCAAAACCAATTTCTATACAATCAAACGAAAATATTTTCTTTCCACAACACTTTCAGCCTTCAAGGTGACCTTCTCGACTTACAGACGTTGCCATAACACATTAACACAGGCAATCCCAACTTATAGACTAATCTAACAAAGATGAAAATTAGGTACCTCTCATAAACTAACTATCCATTAACTTCACGTCCACTAGCTTCCACCGGAACAATAGATAAAGGATTTTCAACTACCTTCTTAGACATAGACACCTGAAACACCGGGTACATGGAGGACAGTGATGGGGGAAACATCATGCTCATCCCATATCCTTCAGATTTCAAAAGGCTTGATTTCCCATATTAACACACTGTGTTAGTCTCAACCGGCGGTAGCAATTTTGTGCCTACCCACACATTATACGTATGCCCATAATCATATCTCTGGTCATAATAATTGTTCATAATTAATTCCAGAATCCTCAATTAATCTTATATTAACCAAAATCTAGTTTAAAATTTTACACAACACTGACAGCAACGCGTGAGGCATGAATACCTCATAATTATTTATCCGAATTAATGAGTCATATTTAACGCCACCTGGGCACTCATCTCATAGGCTAAAACTCAATATTTACAGCACGAATATGGCTAAATATGCACAGAAAATACATACAAAATTATCAAATAAGCCTAACAGGCATGACTCCCTATTAATACTACAGTACAAATTTAATTTCACAAAGGGAGAATTTAAACTCATAAATTATTTTTACCACAAGGACTTCATCCTTATATAACTTCCACCGCGGCTTGTAGACCAGTTTAAATATTTCACATCGTATAAAAATGTGAGGATCTCATCCTCAACTTCGAATCACAAGTATTTTGCACATTGTGCCAACTGAGATTTTCCATTCCCTTTCTTTCTGCTTTTTAATAAATTCCGCAAACAATTTTCATAACACATAATGAACTCTCATACCAATAGGGCATATAATTCATAAAATTGAGATCAATTATTCTGAAATCATATCAAAACTCACTGTAGTGAGTAATAGAAAGTCACTTTTAGACTTATAGCCCTCAATCGTGTACAAAAATAACAATGATAGAAACGGGATAACATCATAAAATCTCCCAATAGGGATAAACATATAAGTGTGTCACAAAATTACGAAGCTCACCCATAAGCGGAGCATAATAGGAGGACTCACCTCAATATTCAGAACCAGATCAAATTAAGGGAAATATCCCTTTATAACAAATCTGGATCATACCTGTAATGACACAATTTGGTGTAGTGGCCTCAGCCACACCATAGTAAATATATCAACGGGCTGGGCCTCCCCCTCTAGGGCGCCCCCTACCCACCTGTCCTCCACCCCTAATTGGTTGTGCACGTGGAGTATTAACTGGAATAACGCATGTAGCCTGAGTGTTCTGATGAAATCCATATCTCCCAAGTTTGGGACAATCTCTCATGATGTGCCTAGTATCACCACACTCATAACAACCCTCTAAGGTCGCGGCTGCTCGTATTGAGTCAGTGCCGGATAATTGGAATAACCACTGTAAGAACCTCGTGCCGGTGGTGTACTATAAGAACTTACTGGAGCACCCCAAGTAATAAGATGTGTAGGCTGAGCTGGCCGACTGCTCGAGCCTCCGCCATAATGGGTCATAGCTGAAGAGTAAAATCCACTGAACCCTTCAGAGCTTTGAGGCGTTTTGGTCTCTTTAGACTCATTTTCCTTACTTCGAACACGTTCTAACATCCTGGAAATCTCTACTAATTGCTGAAATGAAATGTCAGTTTGCAATTCTCGAGCCATGTTTATTTTAAAATCATAATCAAACCACCCTTCAATGAATCTGCGGACTCGCTCTCTGACTGTAAGAACTAAGATAGGTGCGTGTCGGGATAAATCACTGAACCTGATAGCATATTCTGACACCGCCATGGTGCCCTGACACAACCGTTCAAACTCTGTGCGCCACACATCCTGGAGTCTGGGGAACAAACTCATTCAAAAACATTTCCGAAAATTGAGCCCAAGTTGGTGGTGTTTCATCGGCTGGTCTGCCCTCTTCATAAGCTTACCACCATTGATATGCTGCTCCTGACAACTGAAATGTAGTGAAGGGAACTCCGCTCACCTCCAAAATACCCATGGTGCGGAGAATACGGTGACAATTTTCTAGAAATCCCTGGGCTTCCTCAGTAGCTGTGCCACAGAAGGTAGGTGGACTATACCTCTTAAATCTCTCAAGTTTCTTTTATTCTTCTTCTGATGCCTCTGGCCTGACCTCAGGCTGAACCGGAATAACATGATGTACCAGTACTATACCCGGATCCTGAAAAATATGAACCGGTTGTTCTGGAGCACGGGCGGTAGGAGTCTTAGTTACTCCCCCAATTGTGCTAAAGTCTCCTGAAGTCCAAGGGTAACAACAGGTGCTTCTGGTACCTATCCCCCAACTGGAGCTACTGGCGGCTCCTCAATTGCTGCTCTGATAGGTGCTCTAGTCGCGACACGTGCCCTTCCTCTGCCTCTACCTCGGTCCCGGCCTCTTGCGGCCCTAGAAGTATGCGCGGGTGTCTGCTCAACTGATCTGGTGGCACGTGTCCTCACCATCTGTGAGAGAATAAATATACAAAGCCTCAAATTCCAAATTCAACAAATTTCGTACGACCGGAATGAAAGAAGTGGAAATTTCCTAACAGTTCTGTAGCCTCTCGAAGATAAGTACAGATGTCTCCGTACCGATCCGCAAGACTCTACTAGACTCGTTCGTGACTCGTAGAACCTATGAACCTAGAGATCTGATACCAACTTGTCACGACCCAAAATCCCACCTCAGGTATCGTGATGGCACTTAGTCTCTAAGAGTAGGTAAGCCGATTTCAATTTCATTTCAAGCCATTTTTAAAAAATAGATAAGCGAAACCCACAGTGGAAATAATTATAACAACCTCCCAAGACTGGTAATACTGAGTCACGAACTCTAACAGAATACATGTAATGATCTCAAGGATCAAATATGCAATACTGTTCGAATAAGAGTTTACAGTACAATAAAATAGAAAGACTCAAATGGACTGCAACGACCAAGCAGCTCTACCTTGAATCCTTGCGATCAACACACTAACTCTTTCCGAATCTGATATCTCCAATACCTAGCTCTGCACAAAAATGTGCAGAAGTTTAGTATGAGTACACCACAGTTGGTACCCAGTAAGTATCAAGACTAACCTCGGTGAAGTAGTGACGAGGTACAGTCAAGACACTCACTAGTCAAATAACCTGTGCAATATAGCAGTATACAATAGTACTGAAAAACAACCAGCAGTGATTGCAACAAAAATCAACTAGTGATATAAACAGCAAGGCAACAAGAACACCATAATTATTTCTTTCAAATATAAATCTTTCACATATAATTTTTTCGAATAAATACCTCCAGAATATATTTCTTTCATATAAATATCTTTCGAATATACTTCTTTCAAATAAATATCTTTCGAATATACTTCTTTCAAATAAAAGTCACTCTGTGACACCTCATTTCATAATCATAAAACACGGCTCTCAGCCCACTTTCATATTTTCGTAACACGGATCTCAGCCCACTTTCATATTTCCACGGCACCTCGTGCCCATATTTCTATCAAAACCATATGGACAACCCATGTGCCAATAATAAAAATCATCATATTTTTCCCGGCACCTCGTGATCGCATTTCATATTACATATGCACGGAAAGTTCACGTGCCAATAACATAATCATTATATTTCCCTGGCACCTCGTGCCTATATTTCATTTCACATCTGCACGGACAGTTCACATGCCAATAACATAATCCGCCCGGCAATAGCCACAGGCTCACAATTTCAACATAGATCATACTATTATCAAGTTTACCGAAACAACAAGACAAGTTGCACAAGATATAAAAATAAACACAAGAAAAATCACAACATCACATGAAAATTACCAATGCAATAACCCCACATCATTACATAAAATTTACTAACGTAATAACCCTACATCATCAGATATCATCCCTGACAATAGCCACTCTTATCTCTTCTATAGCCACCCTTATTACTCCTATAATAGCCTCTCTTATCCCTCGGCCTTGACAATATCAATAGCTACACTTATCGCTCATATAGTCACCCTTATCGCTCATATAGCCACCCTTATCGCTCCTATAATAGCCTCCTTTATCGCTCTGTCCAGACAATATCCCAACATACATAACAACAGTGAAATGCCACCCCTAAGCCCGCATAATGTCAATAATGGAATGCCACCCTTATACGCCGCATAACAATAACCCAAATCACACAACAGTTCACACAGAATATTATCACAACAGCACAACATCATCAACTCATATTTATAAATTTCCCGTAGGCCACAACCTTTCCAAAGGTACAACAAAGATAATTAATTTCACAACAGATAGTCCATGGCTTAACACAATGTATATAAAATCTCAAAAATAACAACAACGATGGGAAAATAACTCAGCATAGGACAACGCCTTCTTTAATCCAAAATTTTAGATAAATATATAAATGCCTCAATTTAAACATATTTAATTATTTATTTGCAGATGAAAAATCCAAAATGTGTTTATTTTCAAGAAATATCAAATCAATAAACACACGAAATTCACATAAAAATCGAAGTGGAAATCACACCAAATTTTCATATAAAATACAAAGTCGACAAACAAGGAATGAGGCATGACAAATCAAGGATTTACTAAGTTCCAACAATTTTCCAATTTAATACATAAGGACATCTACGGATTTCAACCGATATAATTTGCACATATAAACCAAGTACGTACTCGTCACCTCGCGTACATGATTTTTAATTACACAATTTCCACATAAGACTCAATGCCTAAGGGGTAATTCCCTCACTCAAGGTTAGGCAAGATACTTACCTTTTTGAAGTTATGTCGATATTCCAAAATAGCTTTCTCTTGTGAATTGACTTCTGGAAGGCTCCAATCTTTCTGGAGTTTTCATTACATTACTACGAGGTTCCATAAATCCTAGCAACTTCAATCTATTTAGAAACATAACAAAAGTGAACCATAATTAGGAAGATATTCATGGCTTCAGCTTATTTGAGCATTTTATCAAACACTAGGTTTGCAAATTTGGTTACAAGGTTCTTCTACAAGATTTCCTTTACTCTACAACCCAATCCTTACTTATTTGAGCTCAACAATATTCCCACAAACCTTATTGGTACAAAGACATATGCATAACACTCTTAGACCCCAAGAATCATACTCCCAATCACCCATCCTTTACCCCAAACTCGAAATTGAAGACTAGAGGTTTGAATCTTACCTCTTGAGTGAATATCTTGTGAGCTTTCCTTGTTAGATTTCAAGGCTTGAACAAGATCTTTGTGAACAAAATACTTCATCTATTTTCTCTCTCTAGAACACTCTCACTTCTCTGTAAAATCATCAGATATTTGCCCCAAAATAAGCCCCAAAGCCTATTTATCAAAATGGGGTCGGGCTATGAAAATAGAAAAGTTAACCCTCCGAACTCAGGTATGCGGTCGCACAATGGGTATGCGGGTCGCACAATGGACAGCAAAATTGATGCCCAAAAATGGGCTGCACTGGTCAGGTCTGCGACCATTTTGCGGTCGCAGAATAAGTTCTGCGGTTTGCATAATGATTCTGCGATCGCACATCTTACTGCATAATCACATTCTTCCAACCTTTGGTAATTTGGTCATAACTTCTTGTAGGAGTGTACAAATGATGAACGATTTGAAGAATTATAAACTAGACTCAAAGAGATTTCATTTGATAGGTCATACATCAACATAACTCATTATATTTATGTAGATATGCTCGTCCAAAGTTTGGTCTTGTGCGTACATATCTGGAACTTTTAATCTATCATGCAATTTCCCACTTGACTTAGACTTAGGGCTCTCCTTAGACCCCACACCACTTATAATATGTCTCGTACGCTTATCATATCTAATTAATATCTATCATATTATTAGTCCTCGTCTGCACACAAAATAATATAATTAGCGCACATCAACTTTCTTAATAGCACTTAAGTACTTCAAAATTCTTTGGGGTGTTACAATTTACTTTTAACATAAAAAATAATTTATTCTATGTTGATTCAGATCTTAATATTAGTTCATCTCTTGTTTTAAATATTTAATCTAAATTATAATTTTATCCACCATAAATTTTATTTTCAAAGAGTAAAGATTGATATGACATTTCACTTTTAGATCTTTATGTTTGTAGAATCATTAGTGGTATTAACTCTTACCTGCCATTTTTTTCTCTTTCCCACTCATTTATTGTAACGACCCGACAAGTCGTTTTGACGAGTGTGTACACAGGCTAAATGTGGAAGATTATGTCTTTAAATTTTGTAGATCACTGCTTCAAATTAATTAAATTATTTTATCTTGTATATTCTTCATCATTGATCAAATTTTTATACTTTAAATTGCTCGACTTTTTCCTGCTAATTGTTTTACCTGTTTAGTTGAAAAATGATTTCTTTGATTTTGTGCATTTTTTTTAAGGTTGAATTTCTTAAATTTAAATATTATTAATATGATGTATTTGATATTCTAAATTTGGTACAGAGGCAACGTATTAAAAATTTTGAAATATTATTTTTGTTGAGTTATTTATTCCCGAATATTTTTGTGAGATCTTTGTACTCATTGTGATTGAGCCGTGAGCTCCCTGTTGTGGAAAATATTGTTGATATTGTTTATTCTGGTAAATTGAAATATTTGAGCAATGTAGATTGTGATATATTGTGATATTGATACGCATGCGGTGGTATAATGTCTGGGTGTTGGAACGCATGCGGTGAGATAAGGGTGGGTTGATACGTGTGGCTAGTAGGGGAACTACTAGAAGTCATGCGGTGTGATAAGGGTGGCTAAAACGCATGATGCTATTTCGGGAAAAATATTTTCTTTAAAATTAAATGTGAAGGCTCCCGCGGTGATATAAGGAAATGAGATATTGTGAATTTATTTATGATTTGGGACTACGAGGTGGTACCTCGGGGTGCCCTTGTTGATATTTCTTTATGGCTGCATTTGCCTTTGGTTATTTTGGTAATTTCTTTAAAGTTGTAAATTTCTGTTTTCGTCTCGTGAGGTATTATTTGCCCTTATTTTGTGTAATTAAATGATGACATACTACTTGATTCATTTCCATTGTCATTTTATTGTTATTATATTGTTAAACATTTTACTATGCCTTTTATTATTCCAGTAGGGCCTGACCTGACCTCGTCACTACTCTATAGAGGTTAGGCTTGACACTTACTGGTTACCACTGTGGTATACTCATACTACCTTATGCACATCTTTTTGTGCAGATCCAGGTACATCCTACCAGTCCAGACATCAGTGAGCTACCCGTGTACGGAGACTTCGAGGTATATCTGCCAGCAGACTCCAGAGTCCCCTTCTATCCTTATTATGTTGCTTCCTTATTTTCTTTAGACTATGATATATAGATACATTGAGGATAAATTCTTAGAAGATTGTGACTTATTTCTACCGGGTTTTGGGAGTTATAATTATGTGAGTTTGCAAATTTATTTATTTCATATTTCTATTTTTATTCCGCATTGATAGGCTTACCTAATCTTAGAGACTAGATGTCGTCACGACATCCTACGGAGAAAAATTTGGGGTCATGACACATTTTTTCTAAATGAATTTGGACAATATAATACATTCTTAAATTAAATTAGTAATAGGACATTATAATACGTTTTCAAATTAAATTAATAATAGAAATATTTAAGAAGTATATCCTAAAAGTAATAAGATTACACGACTAAAGATATTTACTTGTTCAATTTATATGAATTAGACAAACGAAAAGTAATTATACTAATAGGATTCCTAAATGTAATTATGTAGGATTCTTAACGTGTAGTATTATGTCCTAAAACTAATAGGATTATAAAACTAATATCTAAAATTCTAGTTATGTCTTTTTATTATGAGTTATTATGCTTAATATTATAAGGTTATTTTTGTAAATAGACATTGTATTCATACTTTTATAATAATATAGATAGATAGATAGATATAGATATAGATAGATAGATAGATATAAATATAAATATAGATATAGATAGATATAGATATAGATTAAACTTTTATTTCTTTACTGGGCCATGTTTGTTTCCGTCTTCCACTTTTCCGTGAAATTGAAGTAAATCAATGGACTTTTGAGAGAAACATATTGGCATTTGATACTCCAAGTTTCTCCTTCATTACCTGATGATCAATTATATTAGTTTCAGGGGCGGATTTAGGGGGCGCAATGGGATTCGTTCGAACCTTTTGTCGAAAAATTATACTATATATATTAGGTAAAATTTATTTTTTACCTTTATATATTAAGTTTTGAACCTCCTTGACATAGTCTAAAAGTGTAGCTTAGTGGTCAAGGGGGTTCAAAATCTTTGAAAGGTCATAGGTTTAATTCCCACTAGCTATGATCTTGTTTTTCTTGAACCCCTTTCGCGGAGATCCTGGCTCCGCCACTGATTAATTTATCTTTTAATAATAAAAGTATATTCAGCCTATATAAAAAACAAGTTATAACAGACTTTTTTGTTTCAAAGTCACGGACCGAGAGTTGCTTCGATTTTGTTTCATGATTAAAGATAAAAACAGAACGTCCACAGATTATGGTAAGACTTAAGAGTCAAAGTCAGATTTTGCCCTTGAGGGTAAAGAAATGAGAAGATCTTGCTTTCGTTCTCCGTAGAAATCGCCCCACTAAAAAGCTTGAAAAGTGGATCGGTAAATCAGTTTCTACGTACTTTCTAAAAAGTAACAAAAGAATACAATTTCAGGGAGAGAATTGTTAATGAATTATATTCATTATAATAATACGTAGTAAAACTAGGAGATGACGACACAGGATATAAAATTTTGTATGGGGTAAAATATGTTCATATTTAATGTTTGCATGAGAAAGTGACACTTGGAGCCGAAGACAGAAGACAGTCGGGCCCGAGGACAACGATCTCGCTTGATACTAGAGAGAATGATATTCATAAAGGCGAAGTAAATGTCTACCACCGAGTGGCATTTAATGAAAAATATTTTATAGTATTAAGTGCACGGTCCGTTACATAGAATAAAGCATTACTGCCTACCGTTTACACATTCTTCAATGGCCCTCATAATTGTCATTTAAGAGGGACTTGATCCTAGGACCTTGTTCCCTAGTACAATTATAAATAGTGAGTTATACCGTCATTGTAAGGGACACGAATTTTCTAACAAGCATACACTATATTCTCTCAAAGGCTCAATAACATTTTACTTTCTTGCTTACTTTTATTGTTCTTACTACCTCCGAAAGCTCTACGCACGAGCCTAAGATATCTATTGTTTTATCTCAATTTCAAGGTTAAGTCTTACATTTTTGTCTTATTTATTTATCATTTTAGAAGCAAATCGATTCACTTGTCTATAAATCACGTATAAATTCAGTTGTGCCGTTTTACGGGTAAACAGTTTGGCGCCCACCGTGGGGCTTAGATAGTTGTGTAATTAAATTGATCCCTGCATCTATTACTAGCTTGTTTGATTTTTTGTTCTTAGCAAAAATTATTAAAAATGGCAGATAACGATGTCAACATCACACAAAACGTTGAGGCCCAAGGAAATCAACCTCAGCACAAAGATTCCATCAGTGATACCCGCAACGAGGGGGACGAGGCCACGCCGGTTCACGGCGGGCAATTTCCACGACACATTCGAGAAGAAACTCCTGATGATGCTGAAGACGAGCACGTCATTGAAACAGTAAGGATCCTCAGGGAACAACAAAAGCCCATTATGGGCCATCTCTTGCGGCAGGATCAGGTCATGACAAAATTAGTGCAGGCATTGTCAAGTTCTTCCAACAACGTGAATGGACGAGGTCCAATTCCTCCTGGTGTTCTCGCAAATCAAACAACTCAAAGGGTCGATAAAAACACCCCGAGGGACGAAGTCGACTTTGATAGGGCTGGGGAGAACGGTAGCGGTTCCGGCAACAACAATTAGAACGATCCCTTTAAAACCAAACTGATGTGGTTTATGAGAGAAATAAATGCCTGAATGGATCAAATTTCGGGCGCACCACCAATACTGAAAGGACCGCATTTAAAGAAGTACACCCAATTGCCATTCAAACCGAGCGCGACACCAGAGTTGATCCCGAAGCAGTTTAAAATGCCAGATGTTTCAAAGTATGACGGGACTTCAGATCCGCATGAGCTTATCACCACCTATACAATGGTGGTGAAGGGAAATAATTTGGCTCTGCACGAAATTGAGTCAGTTTTATTGAAGAAATTCGGTGAGACCCTCATGAAGGGTGCACTAATGTGGTATTCACTCTTGCCCGAGCATTCCATAGACTCCTTCGAAATGCTTGCGGATTCTTTCATTAAAGCCCATGCCGGAGCCAAAAAGGTACAATACCGAAATATGACATATTCAGTATTGCACAAAGAGAGACAGAATTACTACGAGAGTTTGTGACAAGATTCCAGAAGGAAAGGATATTGCTACCGGTCGTACCGAACGAATGGGCACCTAGAGCATTCACTAAAGGTTTGAATCCAAGGAGTTCCGATGCTTCCTGAAAATTGAAGGAAAGTTAGCTCGAGTTCTAGGCAATAACATAGGCAGATGTTCACAACTTGTATGAATCAAAGATAAGAATTGAGGATGATCAGCTCGGTTTTCCGACATCAACCAAGGGTCGAGACCGGGAGAAGAATAAAGAGAAGTCAAGAGATGATTTCGACTCAGATCGACGGTCTTCAAGGGGTCGGTTTATTCCCTATAAACGGGCTAAAGGATGTGGCAGAGGTTTTCGGTTGGTGGATAGATTCGCTACCGATATGAGAACCGATCACGGTAAGAATAATAGGTCATTGCAGGATAAGGAGACATCGGGTTCTCGAGATTCCTCCTATCCCAGGCTTTTTTAGTACAACTTTAACGTTTGCGTGGTGGAGCTGGTGTCGGCTATAAGGAATATTAAAGAGGCACGATTCCCGAAGACTATGAGACTTGATCCCAGCCAAAGGGATCCTAATTTATGGTGCGAATATCATGGGACCAATGGTCATATAAGTCTCAAAGGGATCAAATCGCACGATGAGGAATCAATAAGGTAAGTGCTCCTAACAGCACTGTAGCCTCTCGAAGATAAGTACAGACATCCACGTACCGATCCACAAGACTCTACTACACTTGCTCATGACTCGTGAGACCTAAGTGAACCCAATGCTCTGATACCAACCTGTCACAACCCAAAATCTACTATAGATCGCAATGGCGCCTAACACCGCCGTCAGGCAAGACAACAGTGATTGATCAATTTAATTACTCATCTTAGTACTTTAAAATCATAATTTTTTTTAATTAAAAAGTATGAAATAGAATTTACACGAACTACGATAATGAATAACCCGTAGGAACCCCCAAAACCTGGTGTCACAAGTGCATGAGCATCAACTAGAAAATATAATAAAATACAACATCTTTCTAGAATACAAATTAGATAGGAGAATATAAATAACTCTGATGGAGACTCTGTAGGATGCGGATCGTAACATGAAATGCAACTCACGGTAAAGTCTCTGCAGTAGCCGCGCCTCTGCGCCCAAACGACCGCCAGACAAATATGTACCTGCACAAAAAGTGCAACAAATTTAGCATGGGTACGTAAATCAACGCGTACCCAGTAAGTATCTAGCCTAACCTCAGAGAAGTAGTGACGAGGGGTTCGGCATCAACACTTACTAGTGGTCCAATAAGACAGATACAATAGAAGTAAACAGATGTGAGTCAGAGAAATTAAACGAAATACCAAGTATAAATACATAGTAAAATTCTTCTCTCAGCAATAACTCAAACTCTCAGCTACTAGTTACCTCCTCCATCGGAGTATATATAATGGACCTCACTAGATAGGTTACCGCAGTTCAAATCAGGAAAACTCACAGATATACTGCCTTCTTATCAATTATTACGCACGATTTCATAAGAGTCCTTTATAGAAATGCCGAGGCATACGGCCCAATCCATCATAACATTGTCGAACCATAAATACATTTATTTTATTGCTGAGGCGAACAACCCGCTCCCATGAGAGTGTGGTACATAATCCTGCCGAGGCGTACGACCCGATCCATCATAATATGTGCACTACCGAGGGTCGAACGACACGAACCATAGATGTATCTATCCTGCCGAGGCGAACGACACGATCCCATTAGAATAAGAAGCTTTAACGGGTCCTTGACTCTACTCACGAATAGACGTGTGAGTTATAAATTTGTGGGAAAACTTTCGATGAGAACGCATAGTGCGGGAGAAATTCGTAAGAGGCGTAAAATTATTTTGCGGCTAATCATGAAACCCGTCGAATCTCTACAATAGCAAGTCTATCACTCTACACAAGTCTAGTCTCAATTCGCAATGTAAAATAAAGGAATTTAATAAGCAAGGGATAGCTCAAATAGTAGAACTATAGCATGGTGTGAACCTAAGTCTACCTGGACAATAACATGGATTTAGCTACGTACGGACTCCCGTCACCTCATACGTACGTAGCCCCCCTCAACAAGTAGCACATATCAAATACATCACCTAGGGGTAGTTTCCCTCTCACAGAGTTAGACAGGAGACTTACCTCGCTCCGAAGTTCCATAACTGGCTCCAAAGCCTCTCTAATACCTCAAACCGATGCTCGTCGGTCCAAAACTAGTCAAACAATATGCAAACCAATCAAAATATACTCTAATACCCATAATTAATAAATTTAAACAAATTCCCAACTTTGCTCGAAAAGTCAATAAAGTCAACCCTTGGGCCCACGTGCACGGATTCCGAAATTGTTTGAAGATAAACCTTACCCATGACACCACGAACTCAAATATATAATTTATTTTTAATTTCATGTCCAATTTCGTGGTCAAAATCCAAAATATCAAATTTTAGATTTTCTACCGAAATCCCAAATTTCTACAAATTTTAGATTTTCTACCGAAATCCCAAATTTCTACAAATTTCCATGTTTAAATCCATACACAACCCATGTATTTAACTTATAATAGGTGGGAGTCACTTACCTTGTGTTGCTTGATAAAAATCTCCCCTTGAAGCTCTCTACAATCGCCCCAAGTGAAAATGGGAGAAAATGGCCAAATTCTGCTTTTAAAAGAACACCTCTGCCCAGACGACCACTCGCATCTGCGGAACAGTAGCCACTTATGCGGCTCCGCTTATGTGAAAACTTCCTCCCATATGCGGCTTTCCTCAATGCCAACCCTTTTCCGCTTTTGCAGCCAACCAACCGCAGGT
Source organism: Nicotiana tabacum (assembly GCF_000715075.1). Lineage (NCBI taxonomy): Eukaryota > Viridiplantae > Streptophyta > Magnoliopsida > Solanales > Solanaceae > Nicotiana > Nicotiana tabacum. Next base: position 42,778,235 of record NC_134096.1, read on the forward strand.
GCACATTATCTTCTGCGAAAAACCTCCACATCTGCAGACTCCTCAGCTCGAGCACCACTCTGCACCTACGCGCCCATGACCGCACCTGTGGCTCCACAGGTGCGCTACAGAGCCCGCACCTGCAATCGATCAGCCCAGGCCACTTCCGCTTCTGCGCTCCTCCGCTCGCATCTTGAAGCCCGCAAGTGCGGCATATTCCTCGCACCTGCGAATCCCATCTAGCTCACTACCTACCGCTTCTGTGGCTCCTGAGCCGCTTCTGCAGTCTCGCACCTGCGGCCATAACCTCGCAGGTGATACCGTACCAGAAGCTTAGAGCTTCAGTAGTTCTTCCATGTCTAAAATCGATCCGTTTCCAATCCGAAACACACCCGAGGCCCCCGAGACCTTAACCAAACACACCCACGCATCCGAAAACACATTAGTAACTTAGTCGAAGCCTTAACCCATGTCAAACAACATCAAAATCATGAATCGCACCCCAATTCAAGCTTGATGAACTTTAGAATTTCAAACTTTTACATTCGACGCTGCTATCAAATCAAGTTTGGTTGACCTAATATTTTGCACACAGGCCGTAATTGACATTACGGACCTATTCCCACTTCCAGAATCGAAATTCGACCCCGATATCAAATAGTCCACTCCCGGTCAAACTTTCCAAAAATCATCAAATTTCGAACTTTCGCCAATTGACGTCGAAATAACCTACGGACCTCAAAATTAACATCCGGACATGCTCCTAAGAGAAAAATCATCATACGAACCTGTTGGAACCTTTCAATCCCGATTCCGAGGTCATTTACTCTAAATTTCAAACCTTAGTCAATCGTTTCAAATTAAAGCTTCCGAAATTAGAATTGTCTTTCCAAATCAACTCTGAACTTCCTGAAATTCAATTTCGACCATGCGTACAAGTCATAGCACCTGAAGTGAAGCTACCCAAGGTCGCAAAATACCGAACGACATGCTAGAACTCAAAACGACCGGTCGGGTAGTTCCACTTCTACTTGAGACGGTGTAAAATCTTCGCCTTGTCTAAAGTAATTCCTTCATCTTGTATGAAGTAATATTTTTTCCAACATGAATATAATTTCGGGTGGGTAAGTTTTAGTTACTTCAGACTTGTTGCTCTCTTCAACTCTTCTAGCAAATAATTGGAGAAACAAAAAAAAAATCAAAGTCTTTAAAAGGAGATGAGGTATCTGTTAAAAGTCCAAATTGCTCAAGTTTTCTTAATTTTCTTGCTATTAAAAAGAGGGAGAATATGTATTCTACTCTTATTTCCAGCAAGGAAAGAGAAGTCTAGTGAGCTATTTGATTTTCCTTGGTGGGTGATTACTATGACTCTCGTCAATTCAAACACTTGCAAATTGCAGAATGGAAATACATCAACTTGCCAAGAAGTTTAAAAAAAGGTTCTTTTTACATGCTCCAATTTTCAAAGTTGTTTACATCGAAACTCAAGAAAATTCTAAGACATCTCAAGTTGGACCGTAAGAAATAGGAAAAAGTATCAAAGCGAAGCAAATACGCGGCGGACAAAGCAGCACACGTCCAATAAAAGTAATTTCTTGGTAGAGTGTGAAAAAGAATGCAAAAACTAAGCTACTACGTCTCCGGAACCCAGAGTAAGAGAAGCATCTGCACCCCTAGGGAAAGTGGGAGGATTTGCCGCTGGCTCAATACCTGGCCTTCAGCATCATCACCTTCTGGTTCTTCTTTAGTTCTCGAGAACTCGAAACAGGAACCAGAAGAGTCGATAGCATCAGGTTGGGCCGGAAGACCCCTTTTGGTAGTTGACTCCAGCTCACGGACCTTAGAGATTTCGGCATCAAAGTCAATGACACCCGTTTTGGCCTCTTCCGAGGTTTGTCTCCTCATGTTGTACATAGCATATGTTTTTCCAACTACGAGGGAAGCCTCTCGGCGCTGGAGTTCTTCTTTAAGCCAGTCAACCTCGGTAGAAAGGTTATCCCGCGCGAATCTAACGGACTAGAGGCTAACATCAAGATCACGGACAGTGGAGCTGAAAAATCTATTATGCTCGATGGTCCTCTTATGATTCTCCCCCAACCGGGCATACTTCGCCTCGGCAACAGTAACTTCTTCAGTTTTGGAGCTTAAGACTGCCTCTAAATTTTTCAACCTTTCAGCGGAGGCAGCCTCGCGATCGGATGAAACAAGATTGATATTATGGACTTCAACCCATTTAGCCCTAGTTTCTTCAAATTGTGCCCTTAACGGGGCAACCTCCTGGCTAAGGGTCACTACTTCTTGCTCGTTTTGCTGCAACCGTGCCTCCAATTCAATGGCCGCAGCAGCTCGTGCTTCCAGTTTTGCAAGGCGAGCAACAGTCTGATTTTGATCTGCCAAAAGTTGATCCCGCTCGTAAGTAAGTTCCTCCTTATCACGAATCAGCCATTGAAGGCCCTTAGAAGCACGGAAGTTAGCCTACCAAACCAAAAATGTAAACTCAAAACCCTTCTATCACAAATATGGGTAACAACAACAGAAAAAACAAAGGCTATACCACCGCAGTGTTTTGCATGGCATTGTTCAACAAACACTCTCGAGAGAGAGTTTGTATCTTATCCCTATATTTTTCTGAAGCCAAAGGTTTCAGATAGTTAGAAAACTCCACTGGTCGGGATAACAGATGGCATTCGTTAGAGACTGAGAGGGTGACACTCCTTCTCCTTTGGGGTTCTTCGGAGGGAACAACATATTTTTGCCCCAAATTCCCATGAACTCAGGACTAGGGAAGAGGGACATCCTCCTCTCGGGCAACTACGGCCGGTGGAGCTAATGTAGCAGTTACTGGTGGCAAAGACAGAGTTAGAGAAGAGAGAGATGAAGCAAATAACGTTGTAGGATAAGAAGCTACTTCGGTAAATGCAGTGATGGTTGTTAGTTACTCACCAACCGAAGACGGAAGGGAACCTGTACTCAGCCTCAAAGTACCGGGCACGCCAACTGGGACTCGGAATCGTGAGTTAGCATTTTCCACCATATCAAACTCCCCCAGAGTGCCGAGGCATCGTCCTCGGTTGGTGTAACTTGCTCAACATATTGAGCATTTTGTTGAGCTGATGAAGGTCATCATCTTTTATGTAGAAAAGCCCCATCATCACTGGCTCCTCCATCATCGTCGATCACTACGATTTCTGGGACCGGCTCGGGCGCAGCGCTCTTCCTTATGACATCCGATGATGGCTTAGGCATTGCATTCTTTGCCTTTTTATTCTTTCCCCCGGCCGCGGAGGAACGTCTCCTTTTTAGTTGCTTGTTCTCTGGCCGAGGACTCCGAGAAGAATCACTTGCACGAGAAGCAGGCTTGGAGACACTTGTTCGGGTAAAATTCCTCTTGCAACAACCTCGTCGCATAAACAGGTTCAGCTAAAATGTCCTCTTCAGTGACAACAACTGAACCCTGGGGTAGACCTGAATTCAACAAGAGAAAGACGTTAATCAATTTTCTTATACGAAAGGGAAAAGAAGATGAGTTTAACCTGCCATGATTTGTGGCCTTCCACCCATATTTAAGGGCTAGTACTTTCCACGTACGGGTCTCAGGCGTAGTAACATCCAAAATCTTTTGGACCCACTGGTCCAAGCCTTCGATCCTTGGTGGAACCAACCGAGTTGCTGAAACAAGTGAAAGAAGAGGAATTAGTAACAACATGGGATGATCTTTAGCTAAAAAAAGAAACAAACAATGAACTTACGAGTACAGTTTCAGAATCCCAGAAAGGATGAAGTCGTGGCCGGAATGATGTCCCTGGTGGCAACTACAACGAACCGTTCCATCCACCCACGGTCTTTGTCATCATCCATGCTGGCTAGCAGAGCACGGTGGACATGTTTTCTACAATTTATCATTCCCCCAAGAAAACTCTTGGGGGAATAAAGGTTCATTAATCGAGCTAGGGTTAGCTCCTCTCCCGTATGATGGCACATACGCCGAAGACAAGCGACTGCCCTCCACACGGAAGGACTTACTTGTGCCAGGCATACCTGGTAACGGATGCAGAACTCCAGAATAACAGAGTCAAGTGCCCCACTCAAAGAGAACGGGCCCAAAGTGAAGAAATACATATAAAAATACATGAAATCCTTCTTGGGTAAGGTTATCAGCTCTGCCATATCAAAAGCGATAATATCTAAATCTTGGCAATGGCAGTCTTCCTTCACAGCAGGAATACTGGAAGGACGGATGGAATAAGGGTACACACCAACAACCAACCTACGAGGGTTAGCAGAAGGATACTTCTCTTCGAAGCCTTTAGTTGTGACAAGACTTCTTGGGATGATGGTGCTCACTGTAGGAGGAGCAGCATCATCAGCTTTACCTTTATTTTTTGAAGAACTAAGGTTTCTGAAAGAATAAGTCATTTTTATCAGAAAGGAGGGAAGAGTTTCTCTAAAGAAGAAGGTTAAAGAAAGGTTGAAGATAATGTACGAGTTGAGTAAAGAGAGTTTGAGAAAGTTTGGAGAATTATGAAGTTTAAATGAAGAAGTTTGATGCATATAAGTAAAGGAATAGACGGCTAAAATCGTGGCCATAATTACCTCGATAACCGGCAAAAGTGATGCTAAATCGTGGGATGACGCGTGTTTGGAGAATTAAATGCAGAGAGACGTGCATCTAATCAACCGTTAGAAACTTTTCATAGGGGGTCATAGAATTTCCCGCCAAAAAAGGTATCTTTATCAACTTCCCGGTGACACAAAGTTATGCCATCGGAAAGTAGGGAGACTATCTGTATGGGATAAAATATATTCATATTTAATACTCGCATGAGAAAGTGATACGTGGAGCCGAAGACAGAAGACAGTCGGGCCCGAGGTCAATGATCTCGCTTGTTACCGGAGAGAATGATATTCATAAAGGCGAAGTAAATGCCTATCACCTGGTAGCATTTAATAAAAAATATTCTATAGTATTAAGTGCACGGTCCGTTACAGAGAATAAGGCAATACTGCCTACCGTTACACATTCTTCAATGACCCTCATAATTTTCATTTAAGAGGGGCTTGATCGTAGGACCTTGTTCCCCAGGTACAATTATAAATAGTGAGCTCTACCGTCATTGTAAGGGACACAAATTTTCTGACAAGCATACACTATATTCTATCAAATGCTCAATAACATTTTACTTTCTTGCTCACTTTTATTGTTCTTACTACCTCCGGAAGTTCTACGCCCGGGACTAAGATATCTATTATTTTATCTCAATTTCAAGGCTATGTCTTACATTTTTGTGTAATTTATTTATCATTTTAGGATCAAATCTATTTACTTATCTATAAACCACGTATAAATTTAACTGTACCATTTTACGGGTAAATATTTTTACCAAGCAATTGTTCAGCTGAAGGACAATGGTAATATAGCGCAAACAGAACCTGAGGCTATAGCCAGTGTTTTTGTGAACTTCTACAAAGAGCTACTGGGTAGGAAAGAATGGTACAAAATCTAAGGCATTTAGAAGCTTTCTGAGGTATGGGCATACTCTTTCAGTGGACCAACAACTAGATTTGGTTAGAGGTTACACTGGAAAAGATGAGAAGCAGGCCATGTTTAGTATTAATGTTAATAAGAGTCCAGATAGTTATCGCAGTGATTTCTTCAGGAAAGCATGGGAGTATAAAGGGGGAGGATGTGACTAATGCAGCGATGCAGTTCCTTAGAAATGAGAAACTACTCGGGCAGTTAAATTCTTCCATGATCTCTCTGATCCCTAAAGTACCAATACCTCAATTTACAAGCAAGTTAAGGCCTATTTCATGTTGCAATGTGCTATACAAATGCATATCAAAGGTGTTATGTATCAGGTTGAAGAAGGCACTCAATCATTTAGTATCAGACAACCAAGCTGCTTTTGTGGAGGGAAGGTTATTGGTTCAAAATGTATTAATCATGAGACACTACAACAGGAAGACATCACCTAGGTGTCTTATGTGAAGAGTGATTTGAAGCAAACATATGACATGGTAAAGCTGGGATGTCATAGAAGAAGCACTAGTTGGGTACGGGTTCCTAAATTCTTTTACTTAGTTGATTATCGTGTGCATTACCTCCACCAAGTTCTCTATTAAGATAAATGATGGAGGCTATGAGTATTTTGAGAGGAAGACAAGACTTAGGTAAGGGGATCCAATCATGGAGTACCTATCTAGAATTCTTAAAAAATAAGTGAATTGCATGATTTCAAGTTTTATCCATTGTGTAAAGCACTTAAGCTCACGCATCTGTTTTTTGCAGATGATCTCAAGATTTCTGTAAGGGAGATATGAGATCAATACAGAGAGTTATGGAATCTTTCGAGCATTTCAGCAGTGCTTCATGATTAATAGATAACACTGAAATGTCAAACACCTTTTTAGTTGGAATGACTAATGAATTGTAAGAGGAGATACTCATTATGATAGGATTTTCACTAGGAACTATGCCTATAAAGTATCTTGGTTTGCCTTATCCTCAAAGAAGTGAAGTAAAATGAAATTCCACCCGCTAGTAAATAAGATAGAGACAGGATCGCAAATTCCTATTCAAAACACCTTTCATATGCTGGAAGGCGGCAAATTATCAATGTTGTATTGCTTTTAATATACAATTTTTGGGGAGCTCTATTTATTATTTCCCAAAGTATTCTCAAGAAGGTTGACAAGAGATGTAGAGAATACATATGGGGCACTTCGGAGGAGCAGAGGAAGGTGTCATTGGTAGCTTGGGAGAAGGTTTGTATACCTGTTGGAACGCAATAAACTAAACACATTAATTTGACGCGTAAATCGTAAAATGAGAACTTACTTCTTCGCGTAGCGGAAGCGAAAGGAATAGATAAACCGTGGCTGGAATTACTGGTCGGTGGTGGTTGTCACGTTATGATGGAGGAACCTCCTATACCACAGCCGAAACCTAAGGTTGGATTAAGAGAGAGAGAGAGAGAGAGAGCGTGCATGAAAAAATACTATAGAGAGTATCGTTTATTGTACACTATAAATGTACTTATATAGGTAATACTATTGCGGCCAAACGCACAAGCAAGTATACGCAGTCGTAAAGTAATAAAGTAACAAGATAGAGTGTCGAACCCATGACGACGTGTTATCAACTATTAACTTGATCAGACTATCCTAATTATCCAAACAAGGATTAAACCCAAAAGTAGTGATGCTAAAGTCATTAAACTAAAAAAAAAGAATAATGTACTCTGAACTTATGAATTGTACCACTTTTTGCCTCCACCTTGAACTTATGAATTATACACCTAACAGGGCATCCAGTCTGTGGCTATGCTCCTTTGGTGGGGCTACAAAGATAACCAAGCCAATTAATAAATTTTTCATTTTACACTTCTCGGCCTTTAGATGAGGAATGTAATTTTTTTCTCTTTGGTACGACAAATCCAAGAATGTAAGCACCTTGTTCCTCTTCTGTTGACTCCTTCAAAGGCTCAGATGACTCGATTTTCATATCATCAACCAAACACAATGTCAAAAAATGTTTTAAATGAGGACCAACACGCCTCAACTCTGGAATTGTATTACTATTTACATCCTTATATTTACATGCACTAAAGTCTTCAAATATAACATTATCTACTTCCTCACATGACTCTAGTGTACTTTTCTCAACATGGGCATCATCAACAAAAATATGATCGATTGATTGGCTCTCCACTTTTAGCTCCTCAATTTGGCGTATAAGCTCCTTTTCAGCTTCACACAACTCATAACTATTTTGTTGGGCGTTAGACGCATCAACTTTTGCACTCAATTGAGCTTCCAAGTCATGAAAAATAGTGGCAAATTGTTCAAACTCTTGTCTTAGTTCAGCTCTTTCTTCTATTAAGTGTCTCATCCCACTTGCAATTTTCTCCCGTTGAGCCTCATATATTTCTGATCTTTCGGGTTGTTCCACTAGCTACATATGGCTCAAAATCTTCACTTTTTAAAATTGTCTTATTGCTGGAACTCGCTCTCTTCATTCAATTCTTCCATATTGGCCCTCATTCTTGTGATTATTGCCCTCATTATTTTATATTTGTTTTAGTACATCATGTTGCTCTGCTACTTGTCTCAAAATATCCCTAATATATGCCTCATGTTCCATATCCTTCACTTCATTGCTCCTATCAAACTCACAAACACGCTTAGAAAGATCATAATAAGGGCTCAGAGAAGGATAAAATAAATTAGGTCAACCATCCCAATGGACACCTTGACCACCACACATATTATAACTATTCCACTCAAAGGATTGAGAGTCAATAATATAAAGATAAAGATATTTAAATAATCATGGTTTATGTGAATAACAATAATTTCCTTAACAAGCAGGAATAAATAATTCTTTCATAATTTAATAATTCCCAATAGATTATTTATCTTTACAAGCTGCAATAAAAGTGTCAAAGCATCGTGTAATTGTTATTATTAAGCACGATTTATACCGAGGTCATAAGGCCCGTTCCAGAGTGTCGTGTACACTGCCGAAGGACGTGCGGCACGATCCATAGATGCATCTATCTACTGCCGAGGCGTTCGGCCCGCTCCACAAGAAGAGAAAGATATTTTTATAAGCATTTAACTTAAATATTATAGAGGTTTTTGTACATAAATAATACAAATTTCATTAACGATCTTTCACAATTTTTCCAACAAATATTAATATAATTTAGGCATTTAAATTAACAAGTATGATGCAAAAATTCCAAATAGTTCATAAATTGGGTCCTAAAACTACCCGAACATTAGCATAATAGTAGCTACGTATGGACTCTCGCCACCTTGTACGTACGTAGCCCCCACAATTAGAGGTAAATATTTATTTACAATACCTACGGGGTATATTCCCTCTTACAAGGTTAGACAAGAGACTTATCTCGTCTCAAATCTCACTTCCCGATCACAATCTCGCGTTAAAGCCTCAATTTGGTGCCGAAAAATCTGAAACTAGCCAAATGTTATATAATTTAATCAATACATGCTCAATAATTCGAAATTAAATTATTAGATTAATTAACCAACCTAAATTGGTAAAATTTCTAAAATTCACCCCGGGCCCACGTGCCCGGATTTCGGAAATTGTCGGAGGAAATCGTCACCCATAAACTTCAGAACTCAAAAACACAATTTGCATCCCATTCCATAACCATTTTTGTGGTTAAATTTTTATTTTTATCAAAACCTAGGTTGTTCACCTAAACCCTTGATTTCCACAATTTACATGTTAAAATCTACTCATAATCTATGTATTTAACTCACAATAGGTAGAATTAACTTACCTCCAAGTTGCTAGGTGAATACCCCTCTCAAGAAGCTCCAAAATCGCCCAAGAATGAAGAAAATGGGCTCAAATATGGCTAAGCCCCGACTTAAATGAAATTTCTGCCTTATGCAATTTTCGCATCTACGGGCAGAGGGCCGCATCTGCGGTTCCGCTTTTGCGGGCGGAGGGCTGAATATGCGGACGTTTGTCCGCTTTTGCGGTCTCGCTTCTACGGCTCATCATCGCAGAAGCGAGGTCGCTTCTGCGCACACCACGCCGTTTTTCCAGTCTACTGGCCAAGACTCCAAGCCGCTTCTGAGGCCAAAAATGGCGCATCTGCGGGCTCGTACCTGCGACTGTCCAACTGCAAGGTGCGATTACACCAGAAGCTGGAAGCTTCAGCTGTTCCTCCCAAGTCCAAACTTGGTCCGAGCCTCGTCCGGTTAATATCCGAGCCCCCGGGGCCCCGCCCGAACATACCAACAAGTTTGAAATCATAAAACGGACTCGCTCGAACCCTTGGAATGCGTAAAACAACATCACAATCATACCCCACACCAAATTGATTCGACTTAGAAATTTCAAATTCTTCAAACTTATTCCGAACGTGCTGAAACATACTTAAACTACTCAGAATGATACCAAGTTTTGCGTGCAAGTCTTAAATCACCATACAGAACTATTCCCAGGCCCGAAATTCCGAACAGGTCTCAATTACTCAAAAACTTACTCCAAACCAAATTTAAATAACTTTAAAACCCTCAAATAACTAACTTTAACTATTAAGCGTCGAAACACTCCCGGGTTGTCCAAAACGATTCGAACATACGCCCAAGTCCAAAATCATCATACGAACCTATTGGAACCGTCAAATCCTGATTTCGGGGTCGTTTTCTAAAAATGTTGACCGAAGTCAAACTTAGCCCTTTTTTTAAATCCCTCCTAAATTAGGAGGATCTATAGTGTTTCCACACTTCCCCTCCAGCATGACTCAAACCCAGGACCTAACGGTCGTGGATGAAGGTGCTTTACCAACTGAGCAAGCCTCACTTGTCAACTTAGCCCTTTTAAAGTCAAACTAAGAAACCAAGTATTCCAATTTCAACCTGAACACTTCAAATTCCTGAACTAGCCATCCATGTAAGTCGTAAAATAGTAAAAGCACATACGAGGAGTCATATTTAGGGGAACGAGGTTCTAAAAGGCAAAACAACCGGTTGGGTTGTTACATTCTCCACCTCTTAAACAAACATTCATCCTCGAACGGGTTTAGAATCATACCTGGAGTGTTGAATAAGTGTGCATATCTGCTTTGCATGTTCTTCTCGGCCTCCCAAGTCGCTTCCTCGAAGGGTTGGCCCCACCACTGAACTTTTACCGCAAAAATCTTCTTGGACCTCAACTGACAAATCTGCCTATCAACAATGGCAACTGGTTCATCTTCATAACCTATGCTCTCATCTAGCTGGACCGTGCTAAAGTCTAACACACGTGACAGGTCGGCATGATACTTCCGGAGCATAGATACATGGAAAATTGGATGGACTCCTGATAGACCAGGAGGAAAAACAAGCTCGTAAGCAACCTACCCAACTCGTCTCAACACCTCAAATGGGCCTATAAACCTTGGGCTCAACTTGCCCTTCTTCCTGAATCCCATGATTCCCTTTATCGGCGAAACCTTCAAGAGAAATTTCTCACCCACCATAAATGATAAATCAAGCGCCTTCTGATACGCGTAATTCTTCTGTTTGGACTGTGCTGTACGAAGTCGCTCCTGAATCAACTTTACCTTTTCCAAGGCATCTTTTACCAAATCAGTACCATATAACTTATCCTCGTCGGGCTCAAACCATCCGATGGGCAAACGACATCGCCGACCATATAAAGCCTCAAATGGAGCCATCTCGATGTTGGATTGGTAACTGTTGTTATAAGCAAACTCGGCCAAAGGAAAGAAACGATACCACTGACCTCTGAAGTCAATCACACATGCCTGAGCATATACTTCAAGATCTGAACTACCCGCTCCGACTTCCCGGCAGTCTGCGGATGGAAAGTTGTGCTGAGCTCTACACAGGTCTCCAATTCACTCTGTACTGCTCTTCAGGAATGTGAAGTAAACTGAGGGCCCCTATCTGATATGATGGAAATTGACACACCATGCAACCGAACTATCTCCTGAATATAAATCTGGGCCAACCTCTCTGAAGTATACGTAGTCACAACCGGAACGAAGTGCGCCGACTTGGTCAACCTGTCGACAATGACCCACACTGCATCAAACTTGCGCAAGGTCTGCGGTAACCCAACTATGAAGTCTATAGTAATGCGCTCCCATTCCCACTCCGGTATACTCATCTGCTGAAGTAGGCCAACTGGCCTCTGGTGTTCATACTTAACCTGCTGGCAATTTAGGCACCTAGTTACATACTCAACTATGTCCTTCTTCATCTGTCGCCGCCAATAATGCTGCCTCAGGTCATGATACATCTTCGTAGCACCTGGATGAATAGAATACCGAGAACTGTGTGCCTCATCTAGGATTGTTTCCCTCATCCCATCCATATTAGGAACACATAAACGATCCTGGAGTCACAGAACACCATCCTTGCCAATAGTAACTTCCTTGGCACCACCCCGTAGTACCGTCTCTCGGAGAACCAACAAGTGTGGATTATCAAACTGTCGAGCCTTGATCCGCTCAAATAGTGAAGACTGGACAACAACACATGCAAGAACTCGACTTGGCTCTGAAATATCCAGCCTTACAAGTCTGTTAGCCAAGGACTAAATGTCCAAAGCTAATGGCCTCTCCTTTGCTAAATGAAGGCCAAACTACCCATACTCTCCGCCTTTCTACTCAAGGGTCTACAACTACATTTGCCTTGCCCAGATGATAAAGGATAGTAATATCATAATCTTTTAGTAACTCAAGCCATCTGCGCTGCCTCAAATTTAGATCCCTCTGCTTGAACAAATGCTGCAAGCTGCGATGATCCGTGTAAACCTCACAGGACACCCCATAAAGATAATGCCTCTATATTTTTAGAGCGTGAATAATCGCGGCTAATTCCAAATGATGCACCGAATAATTCTTCTCGTGAGGCTTCAGCTGGCATAAAGCATATGCAATAACTCGCCCCTCCTGCATCAATACACAACCCAGGCCAACGCATGAAGCATCGTAATACATTGTATACATCCCTAAATCAGAAGGCAACACTAACACCGGTGCTGAAGTCAATGTTGTCTTGAGCTTCTGAAAGCTCACCTCATTCATCGGACCATTGGAACAGAGCACTCTTCTGGGTCAATTTGGTCAAAGGTGTTGCAATAGATGAAAATCCCTCCACAAACCATGTTGTCACGACCCAATTTCACTCGTAGGTCGTGATGGCGCCCAACATCACTACTAGGCAAGCCAACTAGTGAATTAAGCATATATTTCCTCTTTTAATAAATTTCTGAGTAATTAAACTTTCCTTACTTGCAAGATTTAAGAAAAATAGAAAGTCTAAATAAATAAAAACCAAAATAAAAATTTCAAGACTACAATTCTACTAGTGTATATGCCAAGAACTGGTGTCACAAGTGTATGAGCGTCTAGTAGATTATACAAAGTTCTAACCACTGTCTGAATATGAAATAGACATAATACAAAATACAAAAAAAAAAACTCTAGGGCTGCAGAACGACTCAGGAAGTAGCTCACCACTAGGCCTCGGGATATCGTGGGTGCGCACCGGTAGAACCGCCTGATGCACCTGTCTCAGACCCTGCACAAAAAGTGCAACAAGCTTAGCATGAACACGTAAACAACGTGTACCTAATAAGTATCAAGTCTAATCTCTAAGAAGTAGTGACGAGAGGTCGACTTCGACATTCACTATGAGTCAATAATATAAAGATAAATATATTTAAATAATCATGGTTTATGTGAATAACGATAATTTCCTTAACAAGCAGGAATAAATAATTCTTTCAAAATTTAATAATTCCCAATAAATGATTTATCTTCACAAGCTGCAATAAAAATGTCAAAGCATCATGTAACTGTTATTATTAAGCACAATTTATGCCGAGGTCATACAGCTCGATCCAGAGTGTCGTGTACACTTCCGAGGGACGTGCGGCACGATCCATAGATGCATCTATCTACTGCCGAGGCGTTCGGCCCGCTCCACAAGAAGAGGATGATATTTTTATAAGCATTTCACTTAAATATTATAGAGGTTTTTGTAAATAAATAATACAAATTTCATTAACGATCTTCCACAATTTCTCCAACAAATAATAATATAATTTAGGCATTTAAATTAACAATTATGATGCAAAAATTCCAAATAGTTCATAAATTGGGTCCTAAACCTACCCGAACATTAGCATATTAGTAGCCGCGCACGAACTCTCGTCACCTCGTACGTACGTAGCCCCCACAATTAGAGGCAAATATTTATTTACAATACCTACGGAGTAAATTCCCTCTTCAAGGTTAGACAAGTGACTTACCTCGCCTCAAAGCTCACTCCCCGATCACAATATCGTGTTAAAGCCTCAATTTGGTGCCGAAAAATCCGAAACTAGCCAAATGTTATATAATTTAATCAATATATTCTCAATAATTCAAAATTAATTTATTAGATTAATTAACCAAGGCAAATTGGTAAAATTCCTAAATTTCACCTCGGGCCTACGTGCCCAGATTTCGGAAATTTTCGGAATAAATCGTCACCCATAACCTTAAGAACTCAAATACACAATTTGCATCTCATGCCATAACCATTTTCGTGGCTAAAATCTCATTTTTATCAAAACCTAGGTTTTTCATCTAAACCTTTGATTTCCACAATTTACATGTTAAACTCTACTCATAATCTATGTATTTGACTCAGAATAGGTAGAATTAACTTACCTCCAAGTTTCTAGGTGAATACCCCTCTCAAGAAGCTCCAAAATCGCCAAAGAATGAAGAAAATTGGCTAAAACATGGCTGAGCCCCGACTTAAATGAAGGTTCTGCTTTCTGCGATTTTCGCATCTGCGGGTAAAGGCCGCATCTTCGGGTGGAGGGCCGCATCTGCGGACGCTTTTCCGCTTTTGCAGTCTCGCTTCTGCGACTCTTCATCGCAAAAGCGCGGTTGCTTCTGCGCATACCACACCGCTTTTGCGGTCCACTGGCCAAGGCTCATGGACGCTTCTGTGACCAAAAATGGTGCATCAGCGGGCTCGCACCTGCGTCTGTCCAACCGCAAGTTCGATTACACTAGAAGTTGGAGGCTTCAGTTGTTCCTCCCAAGTCCAAACTTTGTCCGAGCCTCGTCCGGTTAACACCCGAGGCCCCCGGGGCCCCGCCCAAACATACCAACAAGTTTGAAATCATAAAACGAACTCGCTCGAACCCTCAGAACGCGTAAAACAACATCAACACTAACCAAATCAATTCGACTTAGAAATTTCAAATTCTTCAAACTTACTACGAACGCGCCGAAACATACTTAACCTAAGCGGAATGGCACCAAATTTTGCGTGCAAGTCTTAAATCCCCATATGGAACTATTCCCAGACCCCAAAATTCCGAACGGGCCTCCATTACTCCAAAACCTACTCCAAACCAAATTTAAATAACTTTAAAACCCTCAAATAGCTAACTTTCACTATTAAGCGCCGAAATACCCTCGGGTTGTCCAAAATCCGATTCGAACATATGTCCAAGTCCAAAATCATCATACGAACCTATTGGAACCGTCAAATCCCAATTCCGGGGTCATTTTTTTAAAATGTTGACCGAAGTCAAACTTATCCATTTTAAAGCCAAACTAAGGAACCAAGTGTTCCGATTTCAACCCGAACCCTTCAAATTCCTGAACTAGCCATCCCCGCAAGTCGTGAAATAGTAAAAGCACATACGAGGAGTCTTATGTAGGGGAACGAGGTTCTAGAAGGTAAAATGGCCAGTTGGGTCGTTAAACAATATCATCACAATACATAGCCCACGTCCCAACTACGATGTGTACAAAAATCTCAATAGCAACAAAAATGAAATGGGGAAAATAATTCAACAATGAATAATACACCATTAAACAGCAACTTCAACTAAAACAGGTCAACAACTTTCAATAACTCCAACTCAATTACTGTTTAAGAATAAACTCAATAATGATGGTATTTCCATGAAATGGCAACTTCAATTCCTATTGAAAGACATAAGCTAACAATGAAAGAGATGATCATGAAATAGTAACTACGTCTAAATGTCAAGGCCCAAAATCCCACCACAGGCGTCGAGATGGCACTTAGTCTCTAAGACTAGGTAAGCCGATTTCATTTACATTTCGAGCCATTATTTTTATTGTAATTTAATACAAGTGTCGAAACTAAAAGCGAAAAAAATATAACAACCTCCCAAGACCGGTAATACTGAGTCACAAACTCTAACTGAATACATACAATGATCTCAAGGATCGAATATACAATATTGTTCGAATAAGAGTTGACAGTACAATATAATGGAAATACTCCAGGGGACTGCGGTGACCAAGCAGACCTACCTTGAATCCTTGCGATCACACTCTAATCTCTACCGGAATCCAATATCTCCAATACCTTGCTCTACACAAAAATATGCAGAAGTGTAGTATGAGTACCCATTAAGTATCAAGACTAATCTTGGTGGAGTAGTGACGAGGTACAGTCAAGACACCCACCAGTCAAATAACTTGTGCAATATAGCATATAAAAATAATAGAAAATAAATAGCAGTGATGGCAACAATAATCAACTTGTGACATAAACAGCAAGGCAACAGGAACACCATAAATATTGCTCAAACGAATAATAAACACAAGTACATCCAATTAATCAAGTCCTTCAAAATATACATCCTTTATCTATGAGTTTTTCAAATAAAAATCTTTAGACTGTAATCCGTACAATTAAATATATCCTGAATATACTTTCTTCAAATAAATATCTTACGAATATAATTCTTTCAAGTAAATACCTTTCGAATATAATTCTTTCAAGTAAAAGTCATCATGTGACACCACATTTAACTTTCCTGGTATGAGAAATATATTCAACATATCACATCGAATGTCTATATATATGTAGATCAAATCAATTGGTACGGCAACACCCTTCGTGCATTTCTCTCTTTCTCGCCGTGCATCCATATAACAGTACCAACTAGGTGGGGGAAATGCCAATAACAATAAAAGAAATAAAGTGGGAGGCACACATGAAGCAACAACGACTACAAGGCACATAGAAAACATAGGTGCACAATAACAACTCAAGATGAAGGCATGAATGTATACACAACAAAATGATATCACAATATAATGTATGTCTCTTGTCCTCGCCTGCACAGAAACACCATCCGTTCCATGAACATATGATAATATAAAAATAATGGCACGACATCACTATTTATGCTTTTACTCTCATCCTCACATGATAATATAAATGAAATGGCACAGCACTATCCTTCGTGCTTATTAAGAATGGCACGGCATCACCCTTCGTGCTTTATACTTTTCCTCACATGATAATATAACTGAAATGGCACGGCATCACCCTCCGTGCTTTATACTCTCAAATGGCACGGCATCACCCTTCGTGCTTTACACTCTCAAATGGCACGACATCACCTTTCGTACTTTACACTCTCAAATGGCACGACAGCATCACCCTTCGTGCTTTACACTCTCAAATGGTACGGCATCACTCTTCGTGCTTTACACTCTTCCTTACCAAGAACATGTATATCATTAACAAGCAAGGTAGGAAGCATAAATAACATCAAGGAAAGTATTTAAACGACAACACAATACAACAATTCATATCACAATTTGCCCGCCTGCCACAACCAACTCCAAAGATACAACAAAATTCAATTCATTTCAAAGCAAATAGCCCAAGGCTCCACACAACGTATATAAAATCTTAAAAACAACAACAGAGATGGAAAAGTAACTCAGCATAGGACAACATCTTCTTTAATCCAAATTTTTGATAAATATATTAACAACTCTTTTTAAGCTTATTTAATTAATTATTTGCAGATGTAAAATCCAATGAAATTAATTCCAAGAAATATCAAATCAACAAACACACGAAATTCACATAAAATCCAAGTGTCAATCACCCCAAATTATCATATAAAATACAAAACTCGACAAACAAGGAACGATACATGTCAATTAAAGGATTTACAATGTTCTAAAAAAAATTCAATTTAATACATAAGGGTCTCAACTAATTTAAACCGATATAATTTGCACATATAAACCAAGTACGTACTCGTCACCTCGCGTACAGGGTTTTCAATCACAGAATTTCCACATGCGACTCAATGCCTAAGGGAAATTTCCCCCACTTAAGGTTAGGCAAGATACTTACCTTTTTGAAGTTATGCCGATATTTTAAAATACCCATCTTGCTTGAATTAATCCTCCATACAGCTCAAATCTATTTAAATTAATTGTATAACTTTATTAAAATTCATCGAAACCAATTCCCGATAGTATAAATGTCGATTTAAAATATTATTTTAAAAAGTCAACCAAAGTCAACGTGGGGCTCGCCTCTCAGAACCCGATAGAATTTTCACAAAATTCGAACACCCATTCTGATACGAGTTAAACCATACCAATTTTATCAAATTCCGATAACAACTCGACCTCCAAATCTTAAATTTTCATTTTTGAAGAGATTTTGCAAAAATCCCAATTTCTTCTATTTAAATCTAAATTAAACAATGAATATAATCATGGCTTTATGAAATATAATCACTTTCGGATATACAATACTTACCCAAGTCGAAGTCGTGAAGAACTCCTCCAAAATCACCGGAAAACCGAGCTCCAAAAATCCAATCGAAAATGGCGAAATGACCATTTTTGGTCCTTTATGTTTCTGTCCAGTTCGGCTTCTGCGGACAGATTTTGTAATGATCCAACCGGTAATTTTGACTTTTAGAACCCCGTTCTCTAAAATAAAACTTTTCGTATGTGCTTTTAATGATTCATGACTTGCGGGGATGGTTGGTTCTGGATTTGGAAGTGTTTGGGTTGAAATCGGAACACTTGGTTTTTTTAGAATGACTTTAAAAAGGCCAAGTTTGACTTCGGTCAACATTTTGAGAAAATGACCCTGGAATAGAATTTTGACGATTCCAACAGCTCCGTATGGTGATTTTGGACTTAGGAGCGTATTCGGAATTTATTTGGAAGTTCGTAGTTAAATTAGGCATGAAAGGACTAAAATAGGAATTTAAGTTTAGAAGTTTGACCGGGGAGTTGACTTTTTGATATCGGAGTCGGAATCCAGTTTCAAAAATTTCCATAGCTCCGTTATGTCATTTATGACTTGTGTGCAAAATTTGAGGTCAATCGGACTTGATTTAATAGGTTTCGACATCGAAAGTAGAAGTTGGAAATTTTAAGTTTCATTAAGCTTGAATTAGAGCATAATTCGTGGTTTTAGCGTCGTTTTATGTGATTTGAGGTTTCAAATAAGTTCGTATGATATTTTAGGACTTGTTGGTATATTTGGTTGAGGTCCCGAGGGCCTCGTGTGAGTTTCGGATGGTTAATAGATCAAAAGTTAAACTAAAAAAGTTGCTGCAATTTTTCTCTTCTGTTGGAAATTCTGGGCTGTGATCGAGCCCAAGATCGTGCCCAGCTATTGAGCCCAGGGTCGAAGCTAGGGACGAGGCTCAAGATCGAGCCCAGCTCGAGGGCCATGATCGATGCCAGGCTCGAGGGCCATGATCGAAGGCCCAGGCTCGATGCCATGATCGATGCCATGATCGAAGGACCAGGCTCGATGCCGTGATCGAAGAACCAGGCTCGAGGGCCATGATCGAAGCCACGATCGAGGCCCAGGTTCGAGGGCCATGATCGAATCCACGATCGAGGCCTAGTTTCGAAGGTTGCCTGGGCAGATCTATGAAGGAAGGAATTTCGTCTCATTTGCCATTTTTGACGAACTTGAGCTTGAGCATAATCAACTTTTGACAGATTCTCAAGGAAAAATATTGGGGTAAGTGATTCCAACTCGGATTTGGTCTATATACACAAATATATCATTGTTTTCACCATTTAATTAGTGTTTTGAGATTGAAATTTGGGAAAGTTTTAGAAATCTCATAGAAACGAATTTTTGAGATTTCGGTATCGATACGGAGTCGGATTTGAGTGAAACTGGTATGGTTGGACTCGTAATTGAATGGATTATCGGATTTCGTAACTTTCACCGGATTCCAAGACGTGGACTCCACGGACGAAAGTTTAATTAATTTCGGGATTTTTATTGAAAATGTAGTATTTTCTTATCGAATTATTTTTAGTTAGATTCGAGCCAATCAAAGTTGGATAATCGAGGCTACAATTAATGCTAAAGTCCGGGTAGTTTAGGACTCAAAAGCATGAATTACTCCGGGTAGTTTAGGACTCAAAAGCATGAATTACTTGTATAAATTGTATTATTTACTTAATTGTATATATATATTGTGAATTGTTAGGGAAGATATTAAAAGATGAAAATCTCATATGCTTAATTTTCTGTTTTAGATTAATTAATTGTTAAGAGAAATTGTTCATCCTCCCGAATTGATCTTATAATAAATATACTCTCTTTCCGGGGGTACATAAGAAAAATGTCGTCCTTTCTTGTGGAGCGGGCCGAACGCCTCGGCAGGATAGATGCATCTATGGATCGTGTCGCACGTCCCTCGACAGTGTACACGATACTCTGGATCGGGCCGTATGACCTCGGCAGAAATCGTGCTAAATAATAATAATTACACGATACTTTGATAGTTTATTGCAGCTTGTGAAGCTAATTGATAAATTGGAAATCTTTGAAATTTAAAGAATTATTACCTCTGCTTGTTAAGGAATTATTGTTATTCCTGTAAATGAGACTAATTGACAAATTGGAAATTTATTGGATTGAAGGAATTTAATTATTTCTGTTTGTTAAATAAATTATTGTTAATTCTGTGAATCATGCTGATTTAGATATTCTAGTTTATTTCAAATATTATTATTGACCCATAGTGAGTGTCAAAGTAGGTCATCTCGTCTCTATCACTTCGAGATTAGGCTTGATACTTACTGGGTACATGTTGTTTACGTACTCATACTACACTTGCTGTACTTTTTGTACAGGACTTGAGGCAAGTACTAATGGGGGACCTATCGCCATACACCCACGTTGTCTAGAGGCATAGTGGTGAGCTGCCTTTCTGAGCCGTTCTGCAGCTACCAGTGTCTCTTCTTATATTTACATTCTGTCTATTTTATTTCAGACAGTATTTGGAGTTTTGTATAATCTAATAGATACTCATACACTTGTGACACCAGGTCTTGGCATACACATTGGTAGAATTTGGTGTCTTATTATATTTCTTGGATTTAAATTTTATCGCTATATGTTTAATTTATTAGTTGGCTTGCCTAGCTATAGTGTTGGGCGCCATCATGACCTATAGGTGAAATTGGGTCGTGACAGATTTGCGCATTTGCGGTCTCGCTTTTGCGAGCCAAAATGCGCATTTGCGATGTCCCAATGTCCACTACCCAACAAGAGCTCGCATCTGCGGAAGAAATTACGCATCTGCGATGTCGCTTCTACGACAAAATGGTCGCTTCTGCGATCATACCCACTGCTTCCAGCTTCCCCTTGTGCGTCTTCTTTTCTCGTTTATGTGATCCCGCAGGTGTGGGAATTGCTTCGCACCTGCGATCCTTGCCATGTCCCTTCCCATTTTGCTTCTGCGATGAAGCTTCCGCAGAAGCGAAAACATTAGCTGCTGTCCAGAAATTCCAACAGCTTTCTTCAATTCCAAATTGATCTGTTAACCACCCGAAATCCACCGGAGGTCCTCGGGACCTTACCCAAATATACCAACATGTCCAAAAATATAATATGAACTTAGTCGAGGCTTTAAACCATGTCAAACAACACCGAAATTACGAATCGCGCCTCGAATCGAATTATGAGTTTTCAAATCTTCCAACTTCTATATTTTTTGCCGAAATGTATCAAATCAATTCGGAATGATTTCAAATTTTGTACACAAGTCATAAATGACGTAATAGAGTTGTTCCAATTTCTGGAATCGAAATCCAACCTCATTATCAGTCAATCTAACTATGGTTGAATTTATGAATATTTCAAGAACTTTATTTTCCAGCTTTTCGTCGAAATGTGCCGAATTGTCCTACGGAAATCCAAATCCAAATACGGACATATGCCTAAGTCCGCAATCACCATACGAAACTATTCACATCATCAAAATTCCATTTTGGAGCCGTTTGCTCAAAAGTCAACTATCTGGTCAACTCTTTTCATTTTAGCTTCTAAAATAAGAATTGTTCTTTCAATTTAATTCTGAATCTTCCGTAAACCAAACTCGACCGCACACGCAAGTCATAATACATATTACGAAGTTGCTTGTGATCTTATGTCACTGAACGGATATATATTCTTAAAATGACAAGTCAGATCGTTACACTAAATGCATGAGAATAACCCGACAACGAAAAGATATCATGTAACAACAATTTCAATTAAGAATAACTCAACAATAAAGGAAGTCACATTACAATAAAAGAGGTAAAAACTTCAAATAAGGCATATAAGAGTAAACTTGACAAGTAAAAGATATGACATGTGCTAACAACTTCAAATAAAGTATGTGAGAGTAAACTTGTCAAATAAAAGATATAACATGTGCCGGCAATTACAACTTCAAAAAGATATAAGTCGTGTACACACTCTTCACCATGTACACATCTTCCACATAACTCAAATAATATAATCAACCTAAATCCTAAGAGGTAGTTCCCACACACAAGGTTAGGCAAGATATTTACCTCAAAGAAGCTAAATCAATACTCTAAATAGATCTTCCCGTGTAAAACAACCTCCGGACAGCTCGAATCTAGCCAAAATAACTTAATATCATAAATAAAATCCATAGAAAATAATTTCGGATAATAAAGCTTCGATCTTTAATGAAAACCAAAAAGTCAACCCAAAAGGTCAACCTTCGGCCCGCACTTCAGAATCCGACAAAACTTACAAAATCCAAACACCCATTCCGATATGAGTCCAACCATACCAAAATTATCCAATTCCGACATGAAATCGTCCTTCAAATCATCATTTTTGCGTTTTAGAAAGTGAAGCCATAGGAAATATTTTGTTCGTCTTGTTTGTCTGTGATGTTTTGCAGGTTTACCTGCAGAACACATGTTTCATATCCAAGAATGAAGTTACAAAATCTGGTCAGAAAAGATGATTGTTCAAGCATAAAGACAGTTGGTGTGAAGCTTTGGCATAATGCAAGCAGCGACCCTGCATCACAAGATCCATCTTCTCACCTTCTAATCAAGAAACAAGCATTCAAGATTCGATCCAAGTCTCAATTCAAGCTCAAGCTTCAAGAATAAATATCCTAGCTCAAAGCATCCACCTCCAAATGCGGGTCATCAGCTTCAAATTCAAGGCACCCACCTTCCAATGCGTGTTAATGAGATCTCAAGTGAAGATACAAGACACAAGACACAAAAAGTAGATAGGATCTTGTATTTTCCTTTTCTTTAATGTAATTTTCTTTTTATTTTGATGTAATAAATATGACTGTGGACCGGAGCCTCAAAGAACCTCACTCGACTCTCTAACTCATCATTCCATCAGTCTTCTTGAACTACACGTGACCTGATTCCCTTATAGCCCAGGATATGTAGGTTGTCCAAAACTGTAATGACCCAACCGGTCATTTTAACTTTTAGAAACCCGTTCCCTAAAATAAAACTCCCCGAACATGCTCTTATTAATTTATGACTCGCAGGGATGGTTGGTTCGGGATTTGAAAGTGTGTGGGTTGAAATCGAAATACTTGGTTCCTTAAGTTAACTTTAAATGGACAAGTTTGACTTCAGTCAACATTTTGAGAAAACGACCCCAGAAAAGGGATTTGACGGTTCCAATAGGTTCGTATGATGATTTTGGACTTGAGCGTATGTCCGAATCGGGTTTTGTATAACTCAGGAGCATTTTGACGCTTAATAGTAAAAATCAACTATTTGAAGGTTTAAAATTCTTTAAATTTGGTTTAGAGTAGGATTTTGAATAATTAAAATCCGTTTGGAATTTCGAGTTTGGGAATTAAGACTTGAACGCAATTTTTTATGTCATTCGGAGTAGTTTAAGTATTTTTCGGCGCATTGGAAGTAATTTGAACAACTTGAAATTCTTAAGTTTGAATCAATTTGGTTTAGGGTATGATTCTTAGATTTGATATTGTTTTATGCATTCCGAAGGTTTGAGCGAGTCCGTTTTATGATTTCAAACTTGTTGGTATATTCGGGCGGGGTCTCGGAGGCCCCGAGTGTCAATCGGACAAGGCTCGGACCAAGTTAGAAGTTGGGAGCCAAAACTGAAACTCTCAACTACTGTCAGAATCGCACCTGCGCTTGGCCAGTCGCAGGTGCGACATTCGCAGATGCAACAGAATCTCTCAGGCGCGACACTCGCAGATGCGAGATTTCTTTGCAGAAGCGGAAAAGGAATGGGAGGCCTGCCACCCCAGGTGCGGAATATTGGGCGCACCTGCGAACGCGCAGGTGCGAGGCTAGAAGCACAGATGCGAGAATTGGCCAGTCGAGTGGAACTCGCACCTGTGATGATTTTTCACAGGTGCGTTCCAACCTCCGCAGGTGCGAAAGGCATGTTTGGAAGAAAGCTTAAAAGAACAGGAATCCACCATATTTTCCCGTTTTCTCTCCATTTCCGGGCGATTTCAGAGCTTTTGAGAAGGGGGTTTCAACTTGCAATTTAAAGGTAAGTTAATTCCATACCCCTTGAGTTAAATACATAGATGATAAGTAGATTATAACTAGTAAATCTTAGAAATCAAAGATTTAGATGAAAAACCTGGATTTTTATAAAAGTGAGATTTTAACCACGAAAATAGTTATGCAATTGGGTAGAAATTATATATTTAAGTTCTTGATATTATGGGTAACGTTTATATCCAAAAATTTACATAATCCGAGAACGTGGGCCTGGGGTGAATTTTAGGAATTTTACCATTTTGGGTAAGGTAATTTATTTAATAGATAAATTTCGAATCATTTAGCATATATTAATTATTTATATAATATTTGGATAGTTTCGGATCTTTCGACGTCGAATCGAGAATTCAACGCGACGTGGTAATTGGAAAGTGGACTT
This sequence comes from Nicotiana tabacum, assembly GCF_000715075.1. Lineage (NCBI taxonomy): Eukaryota > Viridiplantae > Streptophyta > Magnoliopsida > Solanales > Solanaceae > Nicotiana > Nicotiana tabacum. The sequence goes on from NC_134096.1 coordinate 42,802,766, forward strand.
TGAGGCGAGGTAAGTCTCTTGTCTAATCTTGTGAGGAATAAATTACCCCATAGGGATTAAATTGAATAATTGTTGCTAATTGCGGGGGCTACGTACGCACGAGGTGACGAGAGTCCGTGCGTAGCTACTATTAATGCTAAAGTTCTGGTAGTTTAGGACTCAAAGCATGAATTACTTGTGTACATTGTATTCTTTGTTTAATTAATATTAATTTATATATATGAATATATTGTGAATTGTTAGATAAAGATATTAAAGGATGGAAATTTCATATGCTTGATTTTCTGTTTAAATTAATTAATTGTTAAAGAAATTATTTTTCCTCTCGAATTGATCTTATAATAAATATACTCTCCTTCCGGAGGTACATAAGAAAATGTCCTCCTTTATTGTGGAGCGGGCCGAACGCCTCGGCAGGATAGATGCATATATGGATCGTGTCGCACGTCCCTCGACGGTGTACACAACACTCTGGATCGGGTTGTATGTCCTCGGTAGAAATAGTGCTTAATAATAATAATTACACGATACTTTAATAGTTATTTCAAGCTTGCAAAGATAATTGATAAATTGGAGAATCCTTGAAATTTAATGAATTATTATTCCGGCTTGTTAAGGAATTAATTGTTATTCCTATAAATGAGATTAATTGATAAATTTGAAATTATTTGAATTTAAGGAATTTAATTAATATATTGAGAATTGTTGCATTTGAAGGAATATGATTATTTTCGCTGGTTAAATAAATTATGTGAATCATGTTGATTTAAATATTCTAGTTGTATTTCAATTATTATTATTATTGACCCATAGTGAGGGTCAAAGTCGGCCATCTCGTCTCTACCACTTCGAGATTAGGCTTGGTATTTACTGGGTACACGTTGTTTACGTACTCATACTACACTTGCTGCACTTTTTGTGCAGGACCTGAGGCAAGTACTAGTGGGGGGGCCTATTGTCTTACACCCACGTTATCCAGGGGCATAGTGGTGAGCTGCCATTTTGAGCCGTTCTGCAGCTACTAGTGTCTCTCCTTGTATTTTTTTCATTCTGTCTATTTTTATTTCAGACAGTATTTGAGGCTTTGTATAATCTACTAGATGCTTATACACCTGTGACACCAGGCCTTGGCACACACATTGGTAGAATTTGGTATTTTATTATTTTTCTTGGTTTTAAACTTTGACAATGTATGCTTAATTTATTAAGTTGGCTTGCCTAGCTGTAGTGTTGGGCGCCATCATGACCTGTAGGTGAAATTGGGTCGTGACAACATAGTATCAAAGCACTAGGTTCACGTAGGTCTCACAAGTTATGAGCAGGCCTAATAGAGTTTTGCGGATCGGTACAGAGACGTCTGTACTTATCTTCGATAGGCTATAAGGTGTTAGGAAATTACCTTTCTTCATATTCCATCGTGCAATTGATGTAGTTCTAAATATCCTTCTCTTATTCTCTCTCAGATGGTGAGAACGCGCTCGAATGAGGTTCCAGGCCAGGGAAGAGCTACTCCCCCACTTGCTAGAGGTCGAGGCAGAGGCCGAGGGAGGGCTCCAGCCCGTGGTAGAGGGCGAGGACGTCCCAGGACTGTTCCAGTTATACCGCCAGTGGGTCCAGCAGAGAACCCCATTGTTGAGGAACATGAAGAGGTGCATGTGGCAGAGCCAGCTCCAGTGGATTTCACATCTGCACCGGGATTTCAGGATGTCATGGGTCGTATGTTGCGGTTCATGATAATATGACTCAGGCCGGTTTATTTCCGGCATAGTTAGCCACATCTCAGGCGGGCGGGGGAGCACAGACCCCTACCGCGCAGGCTCATGGACAGGCAACTACTGTATATCAGACCCAGGGTGCACTACCCATGGGTGGAGCCCAGCCAGTGGCAGCAGCTACACCTGAGCCCAGGCCAGCTGTAGGCGTTGATCCTCAAAAACTATTGGACTGATGGACTAGACTACATCCTCCTGTCTTCGGGGGTAAGCGACATGAGGTTCCACAGGACTTCATTGATCGTTGCAGGGACAGACTGCACAACATGAGGATATTGGAATCTTATGGGGTTGACTTTGCTACTTTTCAACTAGAGGGCAGGGCCCATCGATAGTGGCAGTCTTATGTTCTTGGCATACCAACAAATTCTCCTCCCATGACTTGGGACAGGTTCACCCGTATCTTCCTAGACAGATATATTCCACCCTCCCATAGGGAAAAGTTACAGTTTCAGTTTGAGCAGCTCCAGTAGGGTCAGATGACAGTGACCGATTATGAGGCATGGTTTTCTGAATTATATCGCCATGCACTTATGATACTCCCTACTGAGGCGGAGAGAGTGCGGAGGTTTGTAGCCGGTTTACATACGGGCATTCAGGCCACTATGGCTCGAGAGGTTGAGATGGGTATTTCTTATGAGCTAGTTATGGAGATAGCCCGGAGGATTAAGGGTGTGCGTCAGCGGAGTCGAGAGCATATTAGGAGACATAAGCGGTTTAGGTACTCTAGAGAGTTCAGAGGTACTCCGGCAGTTCAGCAGACCCCCATTTCCAGCACCATCACCTCCTCGGGGTATTCCAGTGCGACCTTATCTCAGCGCTATACCAGAGAGTTCTTACCGCCCACCAGCTATTCAGGGTCCTCCCAGTGGGTATTCAGGTCCCCAGGGCCAGACTCTTAGTCAGTAGCCCATTGCACTGAAGAGTTGTTACGAGTGTGGTGATCCCAGTCACATGCAGAGGTTTTGCCCCAGGCTTTGGGGTAGACTAGTATAGCAGGGTCAGCAGCCTATGCTTACCGGATCAGTTGCTCCACCAGTAGTCCGACCACCAAGAGGTGGAGGATAGGTGGGTAGGGTTCGTCCTAGAGGTGGAGGTTAGCTGTGCGGAGGCCAGCCAATTGGCGCTCCAGCTCGGTTCTATGCTTTTCCGGCTAGACCAGATGTAGAGGCCTCAGATGCTGTGATTACAGGTATTATTTCTATTTACGGCAAAGATGCCTCAGTATTATTTGATCTAGGATCCACGTATTCATATGTGTCATCTCTATTTGCTCCATTTCTGGGTGTTTCTCGTGAGTCCTTGAGTACTCCTGTTTATGTGTCCACTCCTGTAGGAGATTCTGTTATTCTGAACCGGATCTACCGGTCTTGTATTATTACATTCAGTGGTTATGGAACTAGAGCTGATCTCGTATTGCTCGAGATGACCAATTTTGAAATTATTCTGGGTATGGACTGGTTATCTCCATATCATGCTATTCTAGATTGTCATGCCAAAACTGTTACCTTGGCTATTCCATCTTTGCCTAGGCCGAAGAGGAAGGGTTCGTCGGTTAGTTTATTTAATCGGGTTATTTCTTTTATAACGGCTCAACATATGGTTGAGAATGGTTGTTTGGCTTATCTAGACTATGTTCGGGATACTACTGCAGAGACTCCGGCTATTAATTCAGTGCTAGTAGTTCGAGAGTTCTCCCATGTATTTCCTTCAGATCTTCCAGGTATGCCACATGATCGGGATATTTATTGATGTATTGACTTGACTCCAGATACTCAGCCTATATCTATTCCACCATATCGCATGGCTCCGAAAGAATTGAAAGGGTTGAAAGAACATCTTGAAGAGTTACTAGCCAAAGGGTTCGTCAGACTCAGTGTATCGCCTTGGGGTGCACCAGTATTATTTGTGAAGAATAAAGATGGAACAATGCGAATGTGTATTGACTATCGCCAATTGAACAAAGTTACTATTAAGAACAAGTACCCGTTGCCGCGTATTGATGATCTATTTGACTAGTTGTAGGGTGCTAGTGTGTTCTCTAAGATCGACTTGAGGTCGGGGTATCATCAGTTGAAGATTCGAGATTCAGATATTCCGAAAACTGCTTTTCGTACTAGATATGGTCATTATGAGTTTCTGGTAATGTTTTTCGGTTTAACTAATGCCCCGACATCGTTTATGGATGTGATGAATAGGGTATTCATGCAATATATTGATTCATTTTTCATTATCTTCATTGATGACATTTTGATCTACTCGCGCAGTAAGGAGGAGCACGAGTAGCATATGAGAGTAGTGCTTCAGACATTGCGGGAACAAAAGCTATATGCTAAGTTCTCCAAATACGAGTTTTGGCTAGAGTCTGTAGCATTTTTGGGACATATTGTATCGGGCGAAGGTATTAAATTTGATCCCAAAAAGATTGAGGCAGTTCAGAATTGGCATCGACCCACTTCGGCGACTAAGATCAAGAGTTTTTTGGGTTTAGCAGGTTATTATCGTCGATTTGTGGAAGGTTTTTCATCTATTGCAGCACCTTTGACCAAATTAACCCAGAAGGGTGTTCAGTTCCGATGGTTCGATGATTGTGAGTCAAGCTTTCAAAAGCTCAAGACAACATTGACTATAGCACTAGTGTTAGTGTTACCTTCCGGTTCGGGAATTTATACAGTGTATTGCGACGCTTCACGCATTTGTTTGGGTTGTGTATTAATGCAGGAAGGGCGAGTTATTGCATACGTTTCACGCCAATTGAAGCCCCACAAGCAGAATTATTCGGTACATGATTTGGAGTTAGCTGCGATTGTTCACGCCCTTAAGATATGGAGGCATTATCTTTATGGAGTGTCTTGTGAAGTTTATACTGATCATCGCAGTTTGCAGCATTTGTTCAAGCAGAGGTACCTAAATTTGAGGCAGCGCAAATGGATGGAATTACTAAAAGATTATGATATTACTATCCTATATCATCCAGGTAAAGCAAATGTAGTTGCAGATGCCTTGAGTAGAAAGGCGGAGAGTATGGGTAGTTTGGCTTTCATTTCAGTAGAAGAGAGGCCATTATCTTTGAATATCTAGTCCTTGGCCAACAGACTTGGGAGGTTAGATATTTTAGAGCCCAGCCGAGTTCTTGCATATGGCGTAGCTCAGTCTTCACTATTTGAGTAGATCAAGGCTCGCCAGTAGGATGACCCACACTTAATCGTTCTTCGAGAAACGGTACAACGAGGTGGTGCCAAAGAAGTTACTATTGGTGCGGATGGTGTTATGTGGCTCCAGGATCATCTGTGTGTTCCTAATGTGGATAACTGAGGAAACAAATCCTGGAGGAGGCACACAGTTCTCGGTACTCTATTCATCCAGGTGCTACTAAGATGTATCGTGATTTGAGGCAGCATTATTGGTGGTGACGAATGAAAAAGGACATAGTTGAGTATGTAGCTAGGTGTCTAAATTGCCAGCAAGTAAAATATGAGCACCAGAGGCCAGGTGGCCTACTTCAACAGATGACCATACCAGAGTGGAAATGGGAACGAATTAGTATGGACTTTGTAGTTGGGTTGCCGCGGACCTTGAGGAAGTTTGATGCATTTTGGGTGATTGTTGATAGGTTGACCAAGTCGGCACATTTTATTCCTGTTGTGACTACGTATACTTCAGAGAGGTTGGCCCAGATTTATATTCAGGAGATAGTTCGGTTGCACGGTGTGCCAATTTCTATCATATCAGATAGAGGCCCTCAGTTTACTTCATATTTCTAGAGAGCAGTACAGAGTGAATTAGGGACCCGTGTAGAGCTCAGCACAGCCTTTCATCCGCAGACGGACGGGCAGTCAAAGCAGACAGTTCATATTTTGGAGGATATGCTCAAGGCATGTGTGATTAACTTTGGAGGTCAGTGGGATCGTTTCCTGCCTTTGGTCGTATTTGCTTATAATAACAGTTACCAATCAAACATCGAGATGTCTCCATTTTAGGCTTTATATGGTCATCGATGTCGTTCACCTATCGGATGGTTTGAGCCCGGTGAGGCTAAGTTATATGGTATTGATTTGGTAAAGGATGCCTTGGAAAAGGTAAAGTTGATTCAGGAGCGACTTCGTACAGCACAGTCCCGACAGAAGAGTTACGCGGATCAGAAAGTGCGTGATTTATCATTTATGGTAGGTGAAAAAGTTCTCTTGAAAGTTTCGCCGATGAAGGGAATTATGAGATTCGGGAAGAAGGGCAAGTTGAGCCCAAGGTTTATAGGCCTATTTGAGGTGTTGAGACGAGTTGGGGAGGTCGCTTATGAGCTTGCATTGCCTCCTAGTCTATCGGGAGTTCATCCGGTTTTCCATGTATCTATGCTCCGGAAGTATCATACTGACCTATCACATGTGTTGGACTTCAGCACAGTTCAGCTAGATAAGAGTTTGGGTTATGAAGAAGAGCCATTTGCCATTGTTGATAAACAAGCTCGCTAGTTGAGGTCCAAGAGGATTTCTTCAGTAAAGGTCCAGTGGAGGGGCTAACCAGTCGAGGAAGCGACTTGGGAAGCCGAGGAGAACATGCGGAGCAAATATCCACACTTATTTAGCACTCCAGGTATTATTCTAAACCCGTTCGAGGACGAACGTTTGTTTAAGAGGTGGAGAATGTAATGACCCAACCGGTCATTTTAACTTTTAGAAACCCGTTCCCTAAAATAAAACTCCCCGAACATGCTCTTATTAATTTATGACTCGCGGGGATGGTTGGTTTGGGATTTGGAAGTGTGTGGGTTGAAATCGGAACACTTGGTTCCTTAAGTTAGCTTTAAATTGACAAATTTGACTTCGGTCAACATTTTGAGAAAGCGACCCCAGAATCGGGATTTGACGGTAACAATAGGTTCGTATGATGATTTTGGACTTAGGCGTATGTCTGAATCTGGTTTCGGATAACCCGGGAGCGTTTTAATGCTTAATAGTAAAAATCAACTATTTGAAGGTTTAAAATTCGTTAAATTTGGTTTACAGTAGGATTTCGAGTAATTAAAGTCTGTTTGGAATTCTGAGTTTGGGAATAGTTCCATTTAGTGATTTAAGACTTGGACGCAAATTTTCGTGTCATTCGGAGTAGTTTAAGTATATTTCGACACATTGGAAGTAATTTGAACAACTTGAAATTCTTAAGTTTGAATCAATTTAGTTTAGGGTATGATTCTTAGATTTGATGTTGTTTTACGCGTTCCGAGGGTTCGAGCAAGTCCATTTTATGAATTCAAACTTATTGGTATGTTCGGGCGGGGTCCCAGGGCTCCCGAGTGTCAATCGGACGAGACTCAAACCAAGTTCAAAGTTGGGAGCCAAAACTGAAACTCCCAACTACTGTCAGAATTGCACCTGCGCTTGGCCAGTCGCAGGTGAGACATTCGCAGATGCGACACTCGCAGATGCGAGATTTACTCGCAGAAGCGGAAAAGGAATGGGAAGCCTGCCACCGCAGGTGCAGAATATTGGGCGCACCTGCGAACGTGCATATGCGAGGCTAGACGCGCAGATGCAAGAATTGGCCAGTCTAGTGGAACTCGCACCTGCGAGGATTTTCCGCGGTGCGTTCCATCCTCTGCAGGTGCAAAAGGCTTGTTTGGCAGAAAGCTTAAAAGAACGGGAATCCACCATTTTTGCCCGTTTTCTCTCCATTTTCGGGCGATTTCAGAGCTTTGAAGGGGGTTTCAACTAACAATTTAAAGGTAAGCTAATTCCATACCCCTTGAGTTAAATGCATAGATTATAAGTAGATTATAACTAGTAAATCTTAAAAATCAAAGATTTAGATGAAAAACCTGGATTTTTATAAAAGTGAGATTTTAACCACGAAAATAGTTATGGAATTGGGTAGAAATTATATATTTAAGTTTTTGAGATTATGGGTAACGTTTTCATCCGAAAATTTCCATAATCCGAGCACGTGGGCCTTGGGTGAATTTTAGGAATTTTACCATTTTGGGTAAGGTAATTTATTTAATAGATAAATTTCGAATCATTTAGCATATATTAATTATTTTATATAATATTTGGATAGTTTCGGATCTTTCGACGTCGAATCGAGAATTCAACGTGACGTGGTAATCGGAAAGTAGACTTTGAGACAAGGTAAATCTCTTGTCTAATCTTGTGAGGGGAAAATTATCCCATAGGGATTAAATTAAATAATTGTTGCTAATTACGGGGGCTATGTACGCACGAGGTGACGAGGGTCCGTGCGTAGCTACTATTAATGCTAAAGTTTGGATAGTTTAGGACTCAAAGCATGAATTACTTGTGTACATTGTATTCTTTGTTTAATTAATATTAATTTATATATATGAATATATTGTGAATTGTTAGATAAAGATATTAAAGGATGGAAATCTCATATGCTTGATTTTTTGTTTAAATTAATTAATTGTTAAAAGAAATTGTTCTTCCTCCCAAATTTATCTTATAATAAATATACTCTCCTTCCGGAGGTACATAAGAAAATGTCCTCCTTTCTTGTGGAGCGGGCCGAACACCTCGGCAGGATAGATGCATCTATGAATCGTGTCGTACGTCCCTCGGCAGTGTACATGACACTCTGGATCGGTCCGTACGTCCTCGGCAGAAATTGTGCTTAATAATAATAATTACACGATACTTTAATAGTTATTTCAAGCTTGTGAAGATAATTAATAAATTGGAGAATCCTTGAAATTTAATGAATTATTATTCCGGTTTGTTAAGGAATTAATTGTTATTCCTGTAAATGAGATTAATTGATAAATTAGAAATTATTTAAATTTAAGGAATTTAATTAATATATTGAGAATTCTTGAATTTGAAGGAATATGATTATTTCCGCTCATTAAATAAATTCTGTGAATCATGCTGATTTAAATATCTAGTTGTATTTCAATTATTATTATTGACCCATAGTGAGTGTAAAAGTCGGCCATCTCGTCTCTACCACTTCGAGATTAGGCTTGATACATACTGGGTACACATTGTTTACGTACTCATACTACACTTGCTGCACTTTTTGTGCATAACCTAAGGCAAGTACTAGTGGGAGACCTATCTTCTTACACCCACGTTATCCAGGGGTGTAGTGGTGAGCTGCCTTTCTGAGCCGTTCTGCAGCTACTAGTGTCTCTCCTTGTATTTTTTTATTTTGTCTATTTTTATTTCAGATAGTATTTGAGGCTTTGTATAATCTACTAGATGCCCATACACATGTGACACCAGGTCTTGGCACACACATTGGTAGAACTTGGTGTTTTATTATTTTTCTTGGTTTTAAACTTTGTCAATGTATGCTTAATTTATTAAGTTGGCTTGCCTAGCTGTAGTGTTGGGCGCCATCACGCCCTGTAGGTGAAATTGGGTCGTGACAAAAATCAGGACTCGGTTGCACTTTTTTCACTTTTATTTCTTCCCTTTTGGTATGGTCAAAAATCAGTCACATAGCTCACCTGCTCTTTGCCCGAAAACTCTTCATGTTTCCAAGCAAAGAGAGGCATACTGTGAGCACTTAATTTTTGACCATATTTAGATTTTCACTACTTTTTAGTATGTAAATAATTTTAAGTTTAATTTGCACGTTTTAGCTTTTGTTTACCTCATTATAGGTTTTACTTAAGAAAATTTAAAAAGATAAAAAAGACTCATTTTTATTTACAAAGAAACAAAAGTTTCCAAAAAAAAAAAATTAGTTAGTTTAGTGTAATTTTTAAGTTAGAGGCTTTTAACATAATTAGATATTAAATAGTAATCTTACCTTGTTATCTTTGACATAGTAGGAGTAGTATATTTATTTTGTTCATTTGTTTGTCCTTTAAAAGAAAACTTACAAAATATATTTGTTTATCTAGTTTAATTTAATTTTTAGGGTTAGAGATCTTAATCAATAGATAGTGAGTAATTAGTATTTTATCATTAGCATTCCAAAGATAATCAAAAGAAAAAAAAATTGAAAACGAAAGGCCAATAAAATCTGGCCAACTCGTCCAAAGAAGTGAGATTCTATTTTTTACACAATTGTTTTCTGACTCACGTTTCTGGATATTTTCAGCATTAATTTGTTTTAGTTTTTCTTTATCTTTTCTAAAAATAATTCAATTCCATTCTTGTTCTCCAAGGTTCAAAAAATACACTTGTCCTCATTTTATTGGATGAATTCCACTCACGTCAGTTACACACATCTCACATCCACCCATCTCCTTCCAACTCAATTTCCTCTCCCTCATCTCTCTTATAAAAATAGAACACACACAAAAGAAAAACGAGAAGGACACCTGAAAACAGAGAGGGGAAAAGAAGCAAAAACAAAGGAGAAAGACGAGAGAGGGAAGCTTTTTAATTAATGCAAAAGTTCTTGGCACTCTCTTTGTCTTCATGCGTTTTTAACTTTGATATAGTTTTAATTCCTTTGTCATTACATATGTATATACAGTTATCATCTTGAATTAGCATATTAAATGGGTGATTCATAAATTTTGATAGTAATTGTGTTAGGTTTCGTGAATGAGCGTGAATGAGAAATGGAAGAGGCGCCTTTTGAATTGCACCACTTCATCTCACCCTTTTCATTGTCTATAAATTTAGAGGCTTAGCCTTATTTTTTAGAAATAGAAAATCTGAAAACTTCTCCCCTCTTTTCTACATTGTTGTATTGTTTTTTCAAATAAATATAGTGTCAAGTGTGATTTGCTCCGTTTGTTGAGTTCGCTGAAGTTCTGTGATTTTCATTGCCAGTACTACATTCAGTTCTATCTTGGGAGGAAGTGATCCATAACTTCGGGCAACAGTGAGGGGATTAAATTCCTTAAGGACACACAAGCAACTTGTGAGCTCGGAATTATTTTACGATTTCTTTATTGAACTAACATTTCCTTTTCCTCTGATTTTCTGGTTTCGAACACAGATTACTAACAATCTTAAAGAATTTAATATTTAGTTTATGTGTTTGTCTTTACATCTATCTGTTGGAGACTAAACATGTCACGACCCAAAAATCCTACCTCAGGCGTCGTGATGGCACTTAGTCTCTAAGAAAAAGTAAGCCGATTAAAATTTCATTTTGAGTCATTTGTTTTTTTTTTAAAAACATATAATTTAATACCAGTGTCGAAACCAACAACGGAAATAACTATAACAACCTCCCAAGACTGGTAATACTGAGTCACGAACTCTAATTGAATACATACAATGATCTCAAGGATCGAATATACAATACTGTTCGAATAAGAGTTGACAGTACAATAAAATACAAAGACTCCAAGGGACTGCGACAACCAAGCAGTCCTACCTTGAATCCTTGCGATCACACTCTAATCTCTGCCCGAGTCCGATATCTCCAATACATGGCTCTGCACAAAAATGTATAGAAGTGTAGTATGAGTACACCACAGTCGGTACTCAGTAAGTATCAAGACTAACCTCAGTGGAGTAGTGACGAGGTACAGTCAAGATACTCACTAGTCAAATAACTTGTGCAATATAGCATACAAAAATAATAGAAAAACAAATAGCAGTGACAGCAATAATAATCAACTAGTGATATAAACAGCAAGGCAGCAAGAACACCATAAATATTGCTCAACGAATAATGAACACAAGCACAACCAATTAGTCAAGTCCTTCAAAATATACCTCTTTTGTCTTTAAGTTTTTTGAATAAAAATCTTTAGAATATAATCCTTTCAATTAAATATATCTCGAATATACTTCCTTCAAATAAATATCTTACGAATATAATTCTTTCAAATAAATATCTTTCAATTATAATTTTTTCAAATATAATCCTTTCAAGGAAAATCTTTCGAATATAATTCTTTCAAATAAAAGTCACCATGTGACACCTCATTTCATAATCATAAAAATTACGGGTCTCAGCCCATTTTCATATTTCCAAGGCACTTCCTGCCCATATTTCTGTCACAACCGCATGGATAACTCACGTGCCAATAATAAAATCATCATGTTTTCCCGGCACCTCGTGCCCATATTTCTTTCATAACCGCACGTACAACTCACGTGCCAATAATAAAATAACCATATTTTTCCGGCACCTCGTGCTCATATTTCCTTCATAACCGCACGGACAACTCACGTGCAAATAATATCAACTGCCCGGCAATAGCCACAGGCTCACAATTTCAACATGAATCAGACTATTATCAAGTTTACCGAAACAACAAGACATGTTGCACAATAGATTAAAATAAACACAAGAAAAATCATAAAATCACATAAAAGATTCACCAACACAATAATTCCACCTCATCACGTATCTCTCATATAGCCACTGTATCACTCCATAATAATAGTCATACTTATTCCCTTCGCTCTGAAAATATCAATAGCCACCCTTATCGCTTCTATAGCCATCCTTATCACTCATATAATAGCCTCCCTTATCCCTCCACCCTGACAATTCCTGTATCACTCCGCCTAGACAATAAACCAACACACAAATAATAGTGAAATGCCACCCTTATGCCCACATGATATCAACAATGGAATGCCACCCTTATACACTGCATATCAGTAACTCAAATCACATAACAATTTACACAGAAAATTATCACAACAACACCACATAATTACTCACATTTACAAATTGCCCGTAGGCCACAACCTTTTCAAAGGTACAACGAAATCAATTAATTTCACTTCAAATAGTCCAAGGCTCCACACTATATATATAAAATCTCAAAAGCAACAACAAAGATGGAAAAATAACTCTGCAAGAACAACCTCTTCTTTAATCTAAATTTCTGATAAATATATTAACGCCTCACTTTAAACTTATTTAATTAGTTATTTGCAGATGGAAAATCCATAATGTGATTATTTCAAAAGAAATATCAAATTAACAAACACACAGAATAAACATAAAAATTCAAATAAAAATCACACCAAATTATCATATAAAAATACAAACTCGACAAACAAGGAATGAGGTATGACAAATCGAGGATTTACTAAGTTCTAACAATTTTCTAATTTAATACATAAGGGTGTCTATGAATTTCAGCCGATATAATTTTTACATATAAACCAAGTACGTACTCATCACCTTGCGTACATGGTTTTTAATCACACAATTTTCACATAAGACTCAATGCCTAAGGGGAAATTCCCCCACACAAGAAAATTTTTCCACACAAGGTTAGGCAAGATATTTATCTTTTTGAAGTTAGGCCGATATTCCAAAATAGCCTTCTTGCTTGAATTGACCTCCGTACAGCTCAAATCTATCCAAATTAATTGTATAACTTCATTAAAATTTATCGGAAATAATTTTGGATAATAAAACATCGACTTAAAATTTTACATTAAAAAGACAACTAAAAGACAACGCGAGGCCCGCCTCTCGGAACCTAGCAGAATTTTAACAAAATTCAAACACCCATTCCGATACGAGTTCAACCATACCAATTTTATCAAATTTCGATAACAACTCGACCTCTAAATCTTAAATTTTCGTTCTTGAACAGTTTTACAAAAACCTTAATTTCTTCCATTTAAATCCGAAACAAATGATGAATCAAACCATGGATTTATGAAATATAATCACTTTAGGATATAGGATACTTAACAAAGTCGAAGTCGTGAAGAACTCATCTAAAATCGCCCAAAAATCAAGCTCCAAAATCCCAATCGAAAATGGCAAAATGACCAAGTTTTGGTCCTAAATATTCTGTCCAGTTTCGCTTCTGCGGAACAATTGGTCGCATCTGCGACTCTCTTCAGCGAGCAAGAGTCACGCTTCTGCGATCCACACTGCCCATCCCAAGCTCACACCTGCGAATAGAATACCGCATCTGCGCAAATCGCTTCTGCGATGGCCAGTGCGCATCTGCGAAAAGCTTCGCTTCTGCGATCCTGTGTGTCACTTCTATGAGCCGCAGAAGCGTGGAATATTCCGCTTCTGCGATGAAGCTACCACAGAAGCGAATGCACCAGCTGCTGTCCAGAACAGCAGAAATTCCAGCAGCTGTCATTGTCTGAAATCCAATCTGTTAACCTTCCGAAATCCTCCTGAGGCCCTCGAGACCTTAACCAATTATGCCAACACGTCACAAAATAAAATACAAACTTAGTCGAGGATTCACACCATGTCAAACAATGCCGAAATTGCGAATCGTACATCTAATCGAATTATGAGTTTTCAAATCTTCCAACTTCTATATTTTGCGCCGAAACGTATCAAATCAATCCGGAATGAATTCAAATTTTGCACACAAGTCATAAATGACGTAATGTAGATGTTTCAATTTCCGAAATCAAAATCCGACCTCGTTATCAACCAATCGACTTACGGTCGATTTTATGAACATTTCAAGAACTTCATTTTCCAACTTTTCGCCGAAATATGCCGAATTGTCCTACGGACTTCCAAATCCAAATCCGGACATATGCCTAAGTCTGAAATAACCATACCAAACTATTGACATTATCAAAACTCCATTCTAGAGTCGTTTGCTCAAAAGTCAAACTCCGATCAACTTTTTTTATTTAAGCTTCAAAAATAAGAATTGTTCTTTCAATTAAATTCCGAATCCTCCGAAAACCAAACTCCACCACACCCGCGGGTCATAATACATATTACAAAGTTGCTCGGGACCTTAAGTCTCTTAACAAAATATTAATTATTAAAATTAACATAAGTTTTAATTTTCCTCTTAAACATTCCCCTTGAATGTTACATTCTCCTCCTCTTAAACATAAGTTCGTCCTCGAACGTGCCAAGAATTATTCTGAGGACATTAAATTACTGAGTGTATTCTTACACACACACTCGCAGGTGATTCTACATCATCGCAAATTTAACATGGGTCCGACAACACCATCTCAGTTGAGATTATTTCTCTTAACCACATTTATAAACTTTAAAACCAATTTCTTACACTCCAAACATTTTCAAAAGGCCTGATTTTTATATCAACACACGGTATTAGTCTCAACCGGCTGTAACAACTCGTGCCTACTCACACGTCATACGTATGCCCATAACCACATCTCTGATCATAATAGATATTCATAACTAATTTCAGCATCGCCAATTAATCTCACATTATCCAAAAACCCCATTTCAAATTTCTCACTACACTGACATCAACACCCGAGGCATGAAGACCTAATAATTATTTATCCAGATTAACGAGTCACATTTAACTCCACCTGAGCACTCATCTTGTAGGCTAAAACTCAATAATTATAACACAAATATGGCTAAATATGCACAGAACACATAAAAGAATTATCAAATAAGCCAAACACGCATGACTCCCTATTGGTACTATAGTACAAATTAAATTTCACAAAGGGAGAATTTAAAACGCATGAATTTAATCACAAGGATCTCATCCTGGTATAACTTCCACCGCGACATGTATCCCGGGTTAAACATATCAAATCACATTAAACGCGAGGACCTCATCCTAAACTGTGAATCACAAGTACTTTGCACATTGTACCAACTGAATTTTTATTTTATTTTCATTTCTCTTTCTTTCTTCTTTTTAATAAATTTCATGAAACAATTTCATAACACTTAATGAACCCCCATACTGGTAGAGAATATAATTCATAAAATTGAATTCAATTATCCCGAATTTACATCAAAACCCACTGTAGTGAGTAATAGAAAGTCACTTTTGGACTCATAGCCCTCAATAGTGTATAAAACAACATGATAGACACGGCTATCGCAATAAAATCTCCCAACAGGGGTAAAGACATAAATAGGTTACAGAATTACGAAGCTCACCCATAAGTGGAGAATAATAGGAGGACTCGCCTCGATACTCAAAGCCGAATCAAACTAAGGAAAATATTCCTTAATAACAAAACAAGATCGTACCAGTAACGATAACATCTGGTGTATCGGCCTTAGCCAATTTATAGCAATTATATCAACGGGCTGGGTCTCCCTCTCTAGGGCGCCCTCTACATGCCTGTCCTCCACCCCTAACTGGTTGTGCACGTGGAGTATTAACTGGAATAAAGCATGTAGCCTGAGTGTTTTGATGAAATTTTCCTCTCCCAAGTCTGGGACAATGTCTCATGATGTGCCTAGTATCACCGCACTCATAACAATCCCTCTGAGGTCGCGGCTGCTTCTGTTGAGTCTGTGTCGGATAACTAAAATAACCATTGTAAGAACCTTGTGTCGGTGGTGCACTAAAAGTATTAACTGGAGCAGTACAAGTACTCTGAATTGCGGGCTGGGCTGACCGACTGCCCGAGCCTCCGCCATGATTATTCATAGCCTCAGAGTAGAATCCACTGAATCCTCCAGAGTTCCGAGACCTTTTGGCCTCCTTAGACTCATTTTCCTCACTTTGACCACATTCTAACATCCTGGTAATTTCCACTACTTGTTGAAATAAAATGTCAGTCTGCAACTCTCGAGCCATACATATTTTAAAATCATAATCAAGCCCTTCAATAAATCTGCGGACTTGCTCTCTAACTGTAAGAACCAAGATAGGTGCATGATGGGCTAACTCACTAAACCTGATAGCATATTCTGACACCATCATGGTGCCCTGACGTAAACGTTCAAACTCTGTGTGCCATGCATTCCGGAGAGTCTGGGGAACAAACTCTTTCAAAAACATTTCGAAAACTGAGCCCAAGTTGGTGGTGTTGCATCAGCTGTTCAAACCTATTCATAAGCTTGCCACCATTGATACGCTGCTCCTGACAGCTGAAATATAGTAAACACAACTTCGCTCACTTCTACAATACCCATGGTACGGAGAATATGGTGACACTTTTCTAGAAATCCCTAGGCATCCTCGATAGCTATGCCACTAAAGGTAGGTGGACTATACCTCTTAAATCTCTTAAGTCTTTTTTGTTCTTCTTCTGATGCCTCTAGCCTAGCCTCAGGCTGAACCGGAATAATAGGTTGTACCTGCACCATACCTGGAACTTGACCAATGTGAACCTATTGCTCTGGTGTACGGGCGGTAGGAGTCTGAACTCCTCCCCCAATCTGTGAAATATTTGGTGCAACGGAGATCAATCTTGCCTGAGTTAATGTACCAAATATGTTCAGGAACTATACTAAAGTTTCGTGAAGTTCGGGGGTAAGAACAGGTGTCACTGGTGCCTGTCCCCCAACTGGAGCTACTGGCGTCTCCACAACTGCCTCTCTGACCGGTGTTCCAGCTATGACACGTGCCCTTCCTCGGCCTCTACCTCGGCCCAGTCTCTTGCGGCCCTAGCAGTATGCGTGGGTGTTTGCTCAGCTGACTCGGTAACACGTGTCCTCACCATTTGTGAGAGAATAGATATACAAAGGCTCAAATTCCAAAAATCAACAAATTCCACACGACAGGAATGGAAGAAGTGGAAATTTCCTAACAGTTCTGTAGCTTCTCGAAGATAAGTACAGACGTCTCCGTACCGATCTGCAAAACTCTACTAAACTTGTTTGTGACTCGTAAAACCTATGAACCTAGAGCTCTGATACCAACTTGTCACGACCCAAAATCCCACCTCAGGCGTCGTGATGGTACTTAGTCTCTAAGACAAGGTAAGCCGATTAGAATTTTATTTTGAGTAATTTTTTTTTAAAACATATAATTTAATACCAGTGTCAAAACCAACAGCGGAAATAACTATAACAACCTCCCAAGACTGGTAATACTGAGTCACGAACTCTAATTGAATACATACAATGATCTCAATGATCGAATATACAATACTGTTCGAATAAGAGTTGACAGTACAATAAAATACAAAGACTCCAAGGGACTGCGACAACCAAGCAGTCCTACCTTGAATCCTTGCGATCACACTCTAATCTCTGCCCGAGTCCGATATCTCCACTACCTGGCTCTGCACAAAAATATGCAGAAGTGTAGTATGAGTACACCACAGTCGGTATTCAGTAAGTGTCAAGACTAACATCGGTGGAGTAGTGACAAGGTAAAGTCAATACACTCACTAGTCAAATAACATGTGCAATATAGCATACAAAAATAATAGAAAGACAAATAGCAGTGACAGCAATAATAATCAACTAGTGATATAAACAGCAAGGCAGCAAGAACACCATAAATATTGCTCAACGAATAATGAACACAAGCACAACCAATTAGTCAAGTCCTTCAAAATATACCTCTTTTGTCTTTAAGTTTTTTGAATAAAAATCTTTAGAATATAATCCTTTCAATTAAATATATCTCGAATATACTTCCTTCAAATAAATATCTTACGAATATAATTCTTTCAAATAAATATCTTTCAATTATAATTCTTTCAAATATAATTCCTTTCAAGGAAAATCTTTCGAATATAATTCTTTCAAATAAAAGTCACCATGTGACACCTCATTTCATAATCATAAAAATTACGGGTCTCAGCCCATTTTCATATTTTCACGGCACTTCCTGCCCATATTTCTGTCACAACCGCATGGATAACTCACGTGCCAATAATAAAATCATCATATTTTCCCGGCACCTCGTGCCCATATTTCTTTCATAACCGCACGTACAACTCACGTACCAATAATAAAATAACCACATTTTTCCGGCACCTCGTGCTCATATTTCCTTCATAACCGCACGGACAACTCACGTGCAAATAATATCAACTGCCCGGCAATAGCTACAGGCTCACAATTTCAACATGAATCAGACTATTATCAAGTTTACCGAAACAACAAGACATACTGCACAATAGATTAAAATAAACACAAGGAAAATCATAAAATCACATAAAAGATTCACCAACACAATAATCCCACCTCATCACGTATCTCTCATATAGCCACCGTATCACTCCATAATAATAGTCATATTTATTCCTCCGCCCTGACAATATCAACATCCACCCTTATCGCACTTATAGCCACCCTTATCACTCCTATAATAGCCTCCCTTATCGCTTCATTTAATAGACTCCCGTATCACTCCGCCTAGACAATAAACCAACACACAAACAATAGTGAAATGCCACCCTTATGCCCACATGATATCAACAATGGAATTCCATCCTTATACACCGCATAACAATAACCCAAATCACACAACAATTTACACAGAAAATTATCACAACAACACCACATAATCACTCACATTTACAAACTGCTCGTAGGCCACAACCTTTTCAAAGGTACAACGAAATCAATTAATTTGACAACAAATAGCCCAAGGCTCCACACAATGTATATAAAATCTCAAAAGCAACAGCAAAGATGGAAAAATAACTTTGCAAGAACAACCTCTTCTTTAATCCAAATTTCTGATAAATATATTAACGCCTCACTTTAAACTTATTTAATTAGTTATTTGCAGATGTAAAATTCATAATGTGATTATTTTCGAAAAATATCAAATCAACAAATACACAGAATTCACATAAAAATTCAAGTGGCAATCACACCAAATTATCATATTAAAATACAAACTCGACGACCAAGAAATGAGGTATGACAAATCGAGGATTTACTAAGTTCCGATAATTTTCCAATTTTACACAAGGGTGTCTACAAATTTTAGCCGATATAATTTGCACATATAAATCAAGTACGTACTCGTCACCTCGCGTACATGGTTTTCAATCACACAATTTTCACATAAGACTCAATGTATAAGGGAAAATTCCCTCACACACGGTTAGGCAAGATACTTACCTTTTTAAAGTTAGGCCGATATTCCAAAATAGCCTTCTTGCTTGAATTGACCTCCGTATAGCTCAAATCTATCCAAATTAATTGTATAACTTTATTAAAATTCATCAAAAATAATTCTAGATAATAAAACATCGACTTAAAATTACGCAGGGTTCCGAACCCGGCATAATTTTTACAAAATACGAACACCCATTCTGATACGAGTCCAACCATACCAATTTTATCAATTTTCGATAACAACTCGACCTCTAAATCTTAATTTTCGTTCTTGAAACATTTTGCAAAAACCTTTATTTCTTCCATTTAAATCCGAAATAAATGAATAATATAATCATGGATTTATGAAATATAATCACTTTAGGATATAGGACACTTACCCAAGTCTAAGTCGTGAAGAACTCCTCCAAAATCGCCCAAATATCGAGCTCCAAAATCCCAATCGAAAATGGCAAAATGACCAATTTTTGGTCCTAAATGTTCTGTCCAGTTCCGCTTTGGCGGAATAATTGGTCGCATCTGCGGCTCGCTTCTGCGAGCAAGAGTCGCACTTCTGCGATCCACACTGCCCAGCCCAAGCTCACACCTGTGGGTAGAATGCCGCATCTGCGCAAATCGCTTCTGCGATGGCCAGTGCGCATCTGCGAGAAGCTTTGCTTCTGCGATCCTGTGTGCCGCGTGGAATATTCTGCTTCTGTGATGCCTCTCCATCCCTACCCAATTGCGCTTCTGCGAGGAGCTGGCTTGCTTCTGCGAGGTCGCTTCTGCGATGAAGCTGCCGCAGAAGCGAATGCACCAGCTGCTGTCCAGAACAGCAGAAATTCCAGCAGTTCTAATTGTCCGAAATCCAATCCGTTAACCTTCCGAAATCTACCCGAGGCTCTCGGGACCTTAACCAATTATGCCAACGCGTCCCAAAATACAATACGAACTTAGTCGAGGCTTTAAATCATGTCAAACAACGCCGAAATTGCGAATCGTGCATCGAATCGAATTATGAGTTTTTAAATCTTCAAACCTCTATATTTTGCGCCGAAACGTGTCAAATCAATCCGGAATGACTTCAAATTTTGCACACAAGTCTTAAATGATGTAATGGAGCTGTTTCAATTTCTGGAATCAAAATTCGACCTCGTTATCAACCAATCGACTTACGGTCGAATTTATGAATATTTCAAGAACTTCATTTTCCAACTTTTCGCCGAAATGTGCCGAATTATCCTACGCACTTTCAAATCCAAATATGGACATATGCCTAAGTGCTAAATCACCATATGAAACTATTGACATCATCAAAATTTTATTCTGGAGTTGTTTGCTCAAAAGTCAAATTCCGGTCAACTCTTTTCATTTAAGCTTCAAAAATAAGAATTGTTCTTTCAATTAAATTTTGAATCTTCCGAAAATCAAACTCGACCACACACGCGGGTCATAATATATATTACGAAGTTGCTCGGGACCTTAAGTCGCTGAACGGAACGTTAATTCTTAAAACGACAAGTCGGGTTGTTATAAAACAAGAAAGAGAAAAATTCATAGAGGAACTGTATGAATGTTGGGCACGACGTATTCCAGGATGCAAACAAAAGGGCCTTTTACGCACTTGATATGAATTCTAATTATCGTTTATTTGTCACTGATGTTTTAAGCTCGTGCTTTATGAAAATCAAGGCAACTATTTGACTTGAAATTCTCGTATGATTTAGTGGTTCTAACAATTATGTCCATATTTTTACAGAGCCACATGGGTAATTACTCTACTTATTTTTAATTGATTTTCTATCCTGTGTGAGTTATAAAATTCAGTTTCTATAATATTAGGATAGATATTTATTATATGATGATCTCATATTACAAATCTAGAATTATATGCGTGATTAGGAATGACACGTATTTTTGTTATTCCTTTAACCAAATGAAAAAACTATTAGTATTTGATATACAATTAATAGCATGCATGGTTTCTTCAAGGAAGTAAGATATGAATTAGCCTTACAGTAATACTTGAAGTATTCTTGAGATCATGAATATAATATATGTAAAGATGAACATGTATGTGTTTGATTAGAGAAAGAGATCAAACTGTTTAAAGTGTTATAATGGTTTAGTTGGAAAACCATTTGAAAAGGGAATTAAAATTCTCGTGATTTTCTACACCCGTTATGGAGACTAAAATCTTCGTGATTTTCTACTCCTGCTTCGAGATCAAAATCTGCGTCATTTTTTCTTTGAGATTAAAGTCTTCGTGACTTTCTACTCATTTGTTGGAAATTAAAGTCTAAGTGACTTTATACTCGTTTTGGAGATTAAAATCTTAGTGATTTTCTACTCCAATTTATTACTCGGTTTGAAGATTAAAAACTTCACCGTTTATTAATTCTGAATGTGTCAGATTGGTATGAAGATTAAAATTTTCACCATTTATTAATTCTAGCTTTGTCGTGATACAAACAACAGTTCATGTGGTTGGCTCTACAAAGTAATAGGGGCAGTGAATGTGAATCTCCTTTTGAAGAAATATGTTTGAAATATAGTATTATTCATCAAATGACATCCCCTTAGTCACCGCAATCTAATAGAATTGCGAAAGAATAGAACCTTAAAGGAGATAATGAGTGCATTGTTGATAAGTTATGTTTACCCCAGAACTTGTGAGGAGAAACTAATTTTACAGCTAACCGAATACTCAATTGAGTTCCCCACAGCAAAACGTAGTCCATTCCATATGAAAAATGGAAAGGAAGGAAGCCCAACTTAAAATATTTTAAAGTGTGGGGGTGCTTGCCTAAAGTGTAAGTTCCTATACCCAAAAGGATAAAGATCGGACTGGAAAATATTAATTGCGTTTTCATAGGATATGCAACAAATAGTAAAGCATATCATTTTCTGTTTCATAAATCAGAAAATCTCGACATTCATATTAATACGGTAATCGACTCAGATAATGCTGAATTCTTGGAGAATATTTATCCCTATAAAAAGGAATGTGAGTCGTCTAGTGAAATATCTAAGCAACCTCGGGAAGAAGCAAAGGAAAGTACACCTAATGAGGAGAATCCAAGATGTAGTAAACGTCAAAGGACAACTACTTGCCGTGGATCAGATTTTCCGACATTCTTGTTAGAAAATGAGCTTCAAACTTTGAAAGAAGTTATATCTTCCTCAGAAAGAATTGGTCAATAGTGAGATAGAATCCATATTAAATAACCATACTTAGGAGTTAGTTGATCTTACTCTAGGCAACGAACCATTTGGTTCCAAATGGATGGAGTTATTGACATGTATAAGGCAAGACTTATTGTCAAAGGATATGGACAACGAGAATGCCTTAACTATTTTAACACATACTCATCGGTTATGAGTATTACGTACATATGGATGTTAGTAGCATTGACTATGGTGTATGGTCTTGGAATTCATCAAATGAATGTGAAGACAACCTTCTTAAATTGAGATTTAGAGGAAGAAATTTACATGGAATAACCTGAAGGGTTCGTGGTTCCTGAAGGGGAAAAAAAGTGTGTCGACTTGTTAAGTCACTTTACGGACTAAAATGAGCACCCGAATAATGACATGCGAGATTTGGCCAAATAATAGTGTCAAATTATTTCAAAATTAATGAGTGTAAACAAATGTGTTTACGTTAAGAATACTTTAAATCATATACTCATTATGTGATTATATGTGGATGATATGTTGATAAAATATTTAAAATGTGGGAGCTTTTATCTTATGCATGACAAAAGCCAATGTTAGACATAGTGTCTAAATGATATAATTGTTTAACCCCACCAATCCTTAGTGGATATTGATATGATAGTCGGTGAATTCATTACTTGTTCAGTCTTAGTAATGACTAGTGATGAAACTACAAATTTGAAAGTTGTTTACGTACCTTTCCAGAAATGATTTGTTCTTTGTTGAACATTTATAATGTTTAGCTCTTTTATGAAAGGGTATCACCTAGAAGGCTATGACTTTTCATGAAAGGTGTGTTAGTATGTTTTGTATAAACATGACCGTTCATGAATGAATGTATTAATAAGTTGGTCTATAATGAGGTGAACCAACTAATGAACATGACCAAAATCCATTGCAATTTGGATTAGTTTCATGAATGAAGGCGATATAATTTGCATATCATATAGACGTATGAATAAATAGCATACAAATGCTTGAAAATAGGGGAGTGATTGCAAAATGTGTTATATATTAAAAGGTTGTGGCCACAACTGATGTCAATCATTCCAGTTGTTGTTATAATATACTATTGCTGCATTAAGTGTAGTCAATAATCTGATATGCAATAGAAAGTCGAGACGTATTACTCTATGACATAAGGGAATTTCGCATTGAACTGTCATGACAATAAAATGAGTTTTGGGATATTTGAAATATATCCATGACTATGCATCGCACTATAATAAGTATCATGTGGTTATTAAGAGGTATAGTGATGCAAATTGGATCACCGGATCAACTTAAACTAAATCCACAAGTGGATATAATTTTACATCAGTGGAGGAGCAGTGTCTTGGAAATCGTCCAAACAAACTTGCATTGCCGCTCTACAATGGAGGTTGAGGTTATAGCCTTAGACAAGGCTGGTGAAGAAGTGGAATGGCTCCGGAATTTCTTGAAGAATTCCATCTTAGCCCAAAATATTGGCACCTTTATGCATACATTACGATGGTTAGGCAACTACTCTCTAGGGGAATTATCATAATTGACTATGTGAAGTCAAGCAATAATATGTCAGATCCATTTACAAAATACCTAACTATAGAGGTAGTTGAAAGATCATTGAGGGGAATGGGACTATGGCCGATGACAAGTCATTGTGGCGGTAACTCTACCTAGAAGACTGGAGATCCCAAGATCTATGTTCAAGGAGCTCAAACAACGTCATTAATGACGGTTCAACATTGTCAAATAAAATTTCTTTTTAGTCTATTCTCGTGATGAGATAATGTTCAGTACCAAGGATAAAACATTAAGGCTTTTTAATTATTTCTAAATTTGAGGCGGGGTAAATCAAATAGTGTATCTACGGGATAACACGTTTAGGAATCACTTATGTAACTGTGAAGTGTTAGCCGCTTCAAGGAGAGTTCTGTAAGGCCAATTCTCTATGCACATATGAAACCAAGCGGTGTTCATGGCTGAAACAAACACAACAATGAGAACCAAAGACGGTTAAGGATTGATTGTGTGACTTATGGTTGCTTAGATATACACCAAAGCTCGACGGTTCAAAGATATCAAATCTACCGATTGATCGAGTATATCCGATATATGTTCACTACGGAAAGTTCAAAGGGAAACTTTTTTTATCCAGATGCGATTAATCCTTACTTGAGAATCACACATCTATTTTGCATATTTTTATACATATTGCCATTCCCCATTCATATGGGGGATTGTTAGGTTTCGTGAATGGGCGTGAATGGGAAATGGAAGAGGCACCTTTTGAATTGCACCTCTTCATCTCACCCTTTTCATTGTCTATAAATTTAGAGGCTTAGTCTCATTTATTAGATATGAAAAATCCTCTTTTCTACATTGTTGCATTATTTTTCCAAATAAATATAGTGTCAAGTGTGATTTGTTCCGTATGCTGAAGTTCTGTAATTTCGATTGTCAGTATTACAGAATAGTTTTTCCGTTCTATCCTGGGAGGAAAGTAATCCATAACCTTGGACAACAGTGAGGTGGTGAAATTTCTTAAGGACACACAAGCAACTTGTGGGCTCGGAATTATTTTACGATTTGTTTATTGAACTAACGTTTCCTTTTCCTCTGATTTTTTGGTTTCGAACACATATTACCAACAAACTATTCATTTCATTTTTATGTACTGATTTAGTACTTATTTCATGTTATGCCATATTTTTCATTTATGAGTAGTAAATACCTTGGTTCGTACGTTGTTGGCTAGTTTGTTGCTTAATATCGTTTTAGATCAATTTGTTGTCATTTCTTATTTAAGTTAATGCGTAAGTATTGATGGTGAATTGATCGGGCAATTGGATTTAATTAGAACTTGTAATTTGGATTTACATTAAAGTAATTGACAACAATTGGGTCACGGTAGTACTGTGGAATTGTAAGAAGCTTTTGGTTTTGAGATGGTTTTGATAATCAATGGGGCATGACAGCTTTAAGAAGCATTTGATCTAATTAGCCTAATGAATAGATTACATCATTTCCTTAATTAGCCTAATGACTAGATTACATCATTTCCTCCGCAATCATTTTTATCCATAACTCTGTGGCCTCACATTGATTCCAAAATTAGAGAAAGAATAATTCAAATGCTCTAGCATGCTTTAGGCGCCACTTATTTAATTATCGTGGCTATGTACATGTTGGCGTGACATAGTTGTGATCTACAAGTTTAAAGGCAAAGTACGCATTCACGCGACTTGATAAACTAATTTCTTAAAATAATAATAAAGTGTTATTAATTGTGTACACGTACGCGTGACATGATTCTTAACGCGCCAAACAAAATGAGTACACGTACGCGTGACTCGTTTCAAGATAATTCCATAATTATAAATAATCAAGTAATTTAAAAGTAGTTCAAGGAAAAAATGTATAAAGTCCCAAAACACATAGAATATCCAGAATTAGTTGTGCCAAGTATGATTATTAAGAGATCGTGCTAAAATCACGGAACTCAGGAGCGCCTTACACCTTCTCGTGGGTTAACGAAATTTCTTACCCGGTTTTCTATGTTTCGCGGACTATAATTCGGAGTCAAAACTTTCCTCGATTCGGGATTAAACAATTGGTGACTTGGAACACCTAAAAAACTCCATTCCAAGTAGCGACTCTTTAAAATTAAATAAAATCAATCCCTTTTCGAATAATGTCACTTAAATTAGAAAAATGCTTTTCCCCATAAAAGGGAGGTGTGACAGCTCTGGCGACTCTGCTAGGGATAAGAACCTAGAATATCTGATTTTGTGTTCAGAATTAGAGCTTGTAATGTGATCTATACTTGACTTTCTTGATTTTTGATATCACTACGTTTGTGGGCCTAATGTGCTAAATGCCGCTTATTTACCGCTTTGATATTACTTGAACTATATTAAATTTTCTTCTCACACCTCCCTTCTAAGTCTTCTGAATTTATGGTGCACATGTGTGTGTGGCCCACTTTTCTGTTAGAGGTCATACCAATTAGAATGAGGTCTGGTCAGTAACTAGGTCGGGTAGACTTTCGTGCTCCCAGTACGTTGCTCCCACCTCGGCTCGAGCTGTCCGCTTAGGTAAGCCAGGTCTAAAATACACCCCCGGGATTTAAACCTAGAGTAACATCGCCTCATGTCAGATCCCTAGTAGGAACGTTTATTTGCATCATGTGCATTTGACTTTAGGGACTTAACATAGGGGTTGAGTCCGTCTAGGATAGGTGTACCCAAAATTAAAAAGACCACCATGCTGCATCGTATGTGCTACTTGTAAAGTATTTATTGGGCTTGCATGTTGACTGGCCTCTAGAATAAGAAAATAAATCAAGAAAACCAAGTTGAAAAATAAGAGTGAAATTCACCCGGTTTTCATAAAATCCATGTGTTCAAAAATCATACTGTGTCTAAATTTTACTCAAAAGGCGTTAGAAAATAGACTGAGATTTTGAAATATTCCTCTCTTCTGGCCGAACTACGCGGTTTTGATTCTCACAGGATGTGAGATACGTAGGCAACCCTCATCGGGTCCGGACCCCAATTTTCAAAAATCCAAAAATACTTTTCTCTAATTCCTTCTTTAGAAGTCTTTCCTTAAAAAATCCCAAATAAAAAATATATATATTAACCCAAAAAATATTTTCTTTCTTTTATAGAGGTCTTTCATTCGAAAAAAAATCAAATCAAAATCTAAATTTCTTTTTCCTTCTTTAGAAGTCTTTCTCCCAAAAATTAAAAAAACAAAATCAAATCAAAATATTCTTTTTTCTTTAGAAGTCTTTCTTTTATAAATTCCCAAAAAAATTCAAAATCCAAAAAACAAATAGTTAGTTTATTTATTTTATTCATGATCTTCCCGAACTACACAAAGATCTAATTCATGTCTCCACATGATACTTAGGCAACCCACATAGGGTTCGATCGAACTAATTAAAAAAAGGAAACAATGATGATAATAATAAGGGTCGACTGAGTCCATTTTACCGTGTCTTTTGTTTTGAATTGTGAAGAACGTTTGAGGTGGTCGGTTTGTGGTAAGCTGACAACACAAGATCCAAGGAAAAAATGACAACTGACATCAAAGCTGCTACGAGTTCTCGAGAGGCTCAAGGTCAGAGGGTTCAACAAGAGTCTATTATGGTTGAGGAAAATAGAATACTGAAATAGCAAATGACTTAAATGTGTCAAGCATGGGCCAATGGCCAAGGACAACCCTTATCTATTCCTGGTTTCCCAGAGTTCACAGCCATCTCGACTACTACCACTCAGGTCTCATTGTCCGATCAATCATATCCACTTGGATTCAATATTTATCCTTACTGTACGACTACCGCTGGAACTTTTGTTGCGCGCTCCCAAAGTAAGCCATTAACAAACAATGAGACAACCCCTATTGTTATGCCTGTCAATACTATCTCGCAGCCAACAGTGATACAAAAGAAAAGTCATGAGTCATAATTTGCTACCCAGCAAGAACCATACCACTCTCCTGAGTACCACTCATATCTATGTGATCTTCCTGCAAAGATTAAGAAGCCTGCCCAAAATATGGCAGAGAAAGAAATGGCCCAATAAATGAAAAGCTTAGAACATCAGTTGAAAAACATGCAAGCGTTCGCAGGTCAGAAGAGTATTGCCTTCAAGGATCTATGTATGCTCCCTGATGTTTGTTTGCCACTTGGTTTCAAGATCCCCAAATTTGAAATGTATGATGGACACGGAAACCTCAAAGTCCACCTAAAAAGGTATTGCAATCAGCTAAGAGGTGGGGGAAGAAAGGAAGAATTACTGATGGCTTATTTCGGGGAAAGCCTTATGGGGGTAGCTTCTGAGTGGTTTATAGGTCAAGATACCTCTCGCTGGCATGTCTGGGATGACATGGCCCAGGCCTTTGTCATACAATTTCAATACAACATTGACATCGCCCCAGACCGCAATTCTCTTTCAAACCTGAAAAAGAAACCATTGAAAGTTTCAGGGAATATGCCACTAAATGGAGAGAGCAAGCGGCTAGAGTTAAGCCACCCATGGATGACCACGAGCTAATCATTGTCTTCCTTCAGGCTCAAGAGCTAGATTATTTTCAAAACATGATGTCCACAATGGGAAAATCCTTCTTGGAGGCAATCAAAATTGGGAAAATGGTTGAGAATGGCCTTAAGACAGGCAGAATTATAAGTCAAGCAGTTCTCAAAGCCATAACTCAAGCTGTCCAGATTAAATCTGGTAATTTTAGTGAAACGAATGAGAATGATGAAGAAACCATGATGACATCAGGGTTGAGAAGAGGTCCTAGGAGAACGTCTCGAAGGTATACGCAACCTCGTCTGGTTTACAATGTCTCCCCTGAGCACTACTATCCACCTCAGAACCCACAATACACTGTTGCTCCACCTCAGTATGTTGTCCAGCCACCAAGACAACCTAGAAGGCGAGCACCAGCATCGCAAAATCCCCACCAGCCTCCGAAAAATTTTCAAGTACCTTATATTCCACATCCAAGGCAAGAGTATAGAGGGGAGCAAAGGTTAAAAGATAATTTTACACCAATAGGAGAGTCCTATGCAAGCTTGTTTGAGAAATTAAAGCATTATGGCATGATTGCACCAATTCTTTCAAATTATGTGGACCTACGTGCAAGAAGCTTTGACCCTTCTAAAAGGTGTGAATATCATTCCAATGCATAGGGGCACAATGTTGAAAGCTGTCGGGATTTGAAAAGAGAAATAGAAAGGATGATCCAGGAAAAACTGATTGTGATCCAAGACAGTGACACCCAGTATATTGCGGAGAATCCTTTACATGCACATGATGATGCACACTTTGTGGGGATAATACGTGATGACATGGAGTATGGAAATCTTCTTGAGACCACTGGCAAGCCAATCCTGAATTAGGCGGGTAATGTTGAAGACGAGTTGATCAAAGGGGCCGGGAACTTGCTGACTGAAGTTAATGAGATTGAAATTGGTGAACGCCCTAGTGATTTTGATGAGAAAATTTGTGGCTAAATGTCAATCTTTGCAATTGAAAATTCATTCCCTCTCACTAGGAAGGAATCTTGGTAGCTTGTTTCAATATTATTTCTATTATCTGGGTTTTTCAGGGTTATGATCTAGATTTTATTTGTTTAGTTGAGTCAAACCCTTATGTTCGTCTATTCTGTCTGTGAGAGTCTTGTCTATTTGTTCTGTTGATATTTTCATTATTTAGGTTATTTCAGGGTCGTACTCAGAGTTTAGTTTGTTTTTCTTGTTGTCAAACGTTTCTATCCTTCATCCAATAAAATACATTTTGTCCTTTTGTGTTATTTTATTCTTGGTTCTTTTTCGCTAGTTCTAGTGACATGATATGCATGCGGAATTTTTAGTCAGATCTTAAAAATCTGGTTTAATCTTGAATTGGATAACTGAGAAAAAGACATTTTTGAGAAGGAATAAAGAGTCAAAACACTTTGGAATTAAGCTCGGTTCAAATTTCATGTGGAACTAGAATAGTCATACCCATGGAGTTTAATGATCTTTACCTTCAAATCATTGTGAAGGTCGGGTTTGAGAAAGAATCAATTGAAGTTTGGTGGAAAGTTTGACATTATTGGATGGAAAGTGTCTTTCGACCACGACACACCAAGAAGACAAACATGTTCATCAATGTTGTGATCGCGAAAGGATACTATATTTGGCGTTCTCGAGGTTGGGAGACCCTTTTTCTGCTATCCAAATACTTTTTACCATTCGTTACCCTTTTTTAGCCTGTGTTATTTTCTTTGACCACCCTCTTTTGGAATCAAGTTTAGAGTTGAAAGTCCAAAAAAATATGAAAATGAAAAGAAAAGTCCATGCCCCAAGAGTACAAACTAGGGAAACTCTTATAAAGTTCAAGTGAAAAAGAAGAAGAAAAGAACAATCAAAGGTCCATGCTCCCAGAAAATAAAAGCTGGGGCAACTTGTTTCGAAAACAAAAGAAAAATAAAAGAAGAAAAGAAGAAAAGAGAAAAAAAAAGACAAAGAAAAAGAAAGAAAGATGAAAAAAATAGTTAGGTCAGATGTCTAAACTACGTTTGACTTTATTCCTTTAAAAAGGATACGTAGGAAGCCTTACCCTAAGATTCTGTCCATCCAAAAAGAAAATCCAGTATCTAAAAATGGGGCATGAGTTTGTTTTAATTTTTTGAAAGAGTCGATTCCAAGAGTTGTAAGTGTACAACCCCATCATATTGAGTCTATATTGAGCCTTCACGCAACCCTTTTCTTTATAACCCTATCCAAAAGCCTTCAAAATAAAGACCTCTTGATCATTTTTGAGATTGCCAAGCAAAGCATGAAATCGACAATGGTTGTCGTATGACGAACGAAGTCAAATTGCTCGCGCAAGGGAAGAAGAAAAAAAGAAAAAAAAATGAAAGAATCTTACTAGTGAAAACCCTCACGGGAACTGCAAGGCGGCGGTAAGTAGAGATAAATAAATAAGAGAGACTTGTTGGTGAAAATTCCTCGGGGCACCACTAGTCGAAAGTGAGTCATGAAGCTGATGCAAAGAATTGTCACAGAAAAGCCCGACTTCAATGGCCATAGGAATGGTACAAAGAAAGATTAGACCAGTTTGATAGATCAAGCCGTTGAGTCCAAAATGCATGTCATGATTATTAAGGCTAGTTACCGTAAAAAATAGCCTTCCTTCTTTCCTTCCTGACAGAGGCATTTTGTTTAAAATATTATTTTTTTGCATTATTATGCCCTTTGTTTTTGAGTTAGTCCTAATCAAAAAAAGCAAAAAAGGATTTCAAAATCTGCTACCAGCTTTTGAGTTACACAAAGTAAATTCTGGCCAGAACATTCAAGATAACACTGTCCAAGGAGTAACATGCACTCATTTGTTACAACCGACATATCTTGAGGATTCGTGCAATACAAAGGCTGCCCCAAAATATACTCTTGTTGGCCTAGTTGTCTAAAGCAAAGAAAAGACCGCAAGATTAATCATGGATTTCCTGTAGTACCGAACAAATACTATGAGGTATGCACACATCATGCAAAAGGCACATATCCAGTTGTGACTCTCTCTGACAGATAAAATGCTCAAAAAGCAAAAAGGCATCCAAAATATTTAAAAAAAAAGTTACCATAGCAAGAATTTCCTTCTGGGATAAGGCTGATTGGGCCACAAACATAAATGATATTGGGTGCAAAATAATCAGGGTTGACACGGAGAAACAAAAGTCTGTTGAAAGCAACAAGAGAGTCTCCCAACAGTATAACCAACTACCAAAATGGTCGGTCTTCTATAAGCAAATGGGCACAATGCCAAGCTGCCAAAGACATCATGGCCACAAACCGACCACCATTTTTTGAAACTCACAAAAAAATTCGTTGTGAGAAACGGGAAAAAAGTAGTGCAAGAAAAGTGGTTCAAAAAAAGAAAAAAGGATGAAAAATGAAAACAAATATAAAAAAAAAAGGAAAAGAAAAGAAGAGAAGAGAAGAGCCTCCAAAGGAAAGTTTCTCAAGTCTTTGTCTTTATTTATCTTGCTAGTATGCATAAAATCATGTCAATAAAATCTTAGTCTGATGAATTTTTTTCCTAAGATAAATAAAATCTTAGTCTGATGAAACTTTCTCCTAAGATAAAAAAAAAGCACTAGTCTGATGAATTTTCTTCTATGATAGAAGTATTAGTCTGATGAATCTTTCTCCTACGATATGAAAACCTAGTCCGATGAATTTTCTCCTAGGATAGGTGTCTTAGTCTGATGAATCTTTCTCCTAAGATAAAAAGCCCTAGTCTGATAAATTTTCTCCTAGGATAGAAGTCTTAGTCTGATGAAACTTTCTCCTAAGATAAAATTCCCTAGTCTGATGAACTTTCTCCTATGATAAAAATCTTAGTCTGGTGAATCTTTCTCCTAAGATTTCCCTAGTCTGATGAATTTTCTGCTAGGATAAATGTCTTACTCTAATGAATCTTTTTCCTAAGATAAATCGCCCTAGTCTGATGAACTTTCTCCTAAGATAGAAGTCTTAGTCTGATGAATCTTTCTCCTAAAATAAAAAAATCTAGTCTGATGAATCTTTCTCCTAGGATAAAAGTTTTAGTCTGATGAATCTTTCTCCTAAGATAATACAATTTTTAGTCTAATGAATCTTTCTCCTAAGATAAGAAAATCTAGTCTGACGAACTTTCTCCTAGGATAAAAATATTAGTCGGATGAATCTATCTCCTAAGATAAAATACCCTAGTCTGATCAATTTTCTCCTAGGATAATTTAAAAAAAGTATGGATTTATAAAAGAAGAAGAAAAAAAGAAGGTCAATTATTCATGCCCTCAGAAAATAAGCGTTGGGGCAATTTGTTTAAAAATGATTTTCTAAAAAAAGACTTTTTTCACGAAAAAACAATAGCAGTCACATGTTAGCATAGTGTACACCATTCTCTAGCTATATTTTCCAAGATAGGGTACATCACTCCTTAGTTAATAATTTTAGACATAGGGTACACCACTCCCTAGTCTCCTTACCAGTATAGGGTACACCAATCCCTAGATGTATTTTCCAATATAGGGTACACCACTCCCTAGTTGATGGTTCTTAAATACAGGGTACATCACTCCCCGATATCATTGTTAATATAAGGTACACCAATCCCTAGTTGTGTTATTCTTTTGACATACTGTACACCATTCCCTAGTCGCATTTTGAAGGGTACACCACTCTATGGTTGCATTTCTAAACATAGGGTACACCAATCCCTAATTGTTTTTCTTTTGACATAGGGTATACCATTTCCTGATGCTTTCTTTGCTTCAATCAAACAAAAAAAAGGAAAAAAAAAAGGTTTACAATATTTTGTTAATAACTCACAAAATATTTCTAGTACAACTGGGGCAGAATAATTTTGTTCGTCTTGTTTGTCTGCAAAATATAGGTTTGATATCCAGGAATGAAGTTACAAAATCTGGTCAGAAAAGATGCTTGTTCAAGCATAAAGGCAGCTGGTGTCAAGCTTTGGAAGAATACAAGCAGCGACCCTGCGTCACAAGATCTATCTTCTCACCTTCTGATCAAGAAACAAGCATTCAAGATTCGATCCAAGTCTCAATTCAAGCTAGAGCTTAGAGAATCAATCTCCTAGCTCAAAGCACCCACCTCCAAATGCGGGTCAACGAGCTTCAAGTTCAAGGCACCCACCTTCTAATGCGGGTTTACGAGATCTCAAGTGAAAATACAAGACATAAGACACAAAGAGTAGATATGATCTTGTATTTTCCTTTTCTATTATTGTAATTTTCTTTTTATTTTGATGTAATAAATAGGACCGCGAACTGGAGCCTCGAGGAACCTCACTCGACTCTCAACCTCATCATTCTATCACTCTTCTTGAACTACACGCGACCTGATTCTCTTATAACCCAGAATATGTAGGTTGTCCAAAATTAGGACTCGGTTGTACTTTTTTTCACTTTTATTTCTTCCCTTTTGAATAATAGTATGGTAAAAAATCAGTCACATAGCTCACCTGTTCTTTGCCTGAAAACTTTTCATGTTCCCAAACAAAGAGGGGTATGCTGTGAGCACCAACTGTTTTACCATATTTAGATTTTTACCACTTTTTAGTATGTAAATAATTTTAAGTTTAATTAGCATGTTTTAGCTTTTGTTTACCTCTTTATAGGTTTTACTTAAGAAAATTGAAAAAGATAAAAAGAGTAGCATTTTTAGTATAAGATTTATTTTTATTTACAGAGAAAGAAAAAATTTCAAAAAATATTAATAATTTTAGCTAGTTTAGTGTAATTTTTAAGTTAGAGGCTTTCAATATAATTAGATATTAAGTAGTAATCTTACCTTATTATCTTTGACATAGTAGGAGTAGTATATTTATTTTGTTCATTTGTTTGTCCTTTAAAAGAAAACTTACAAACAATATTTTTTTATCTAGTTTAATTTAATTTTTAGGGTTAGAGATCTTAATCAATAGATAGTGAGTAATTAGTATTTTATCATTATCATTCCAAATATAATCAAAAGAAAAAAAAATTGAAAACGAAAGGCCAATAAAATCTGGCCAACCCGTCCAAAGAAGTGAGATTTCATTCCATTTTTCTACACAATAATTTTTCAGACTCACGTTTCTGGATATTTTCAGCATTAATTTGTTTTAGTTTTTCTTTATCTTTTCTAAAAAAATTCAATTTCATTCTTGTTCTCCAAGGTTCAAAAAATACACTTGTCCTCATTTTATTAGATGAATTCCACTCACGTCAGTTACACACATCTCACACCCACTCGTTTCCTTCCAACTCAATTTCCTCTCCCTCATCTCTCATAAAAACAGAACACACACAAAAGAAAAAAGAGGAGGACACCTGAAAACAGAGAGGGGAAAAGAAGCAAAAACATAGGAGAAAGACGAGAGACAGGAAGAAAACAAAAACCTAGCAGCAATTTCTCTTTCTAAGTTTTGAGTGCCGAAAATTCTCCCCGGAGGAAGAAACGCAACCACCACGAATTCCACCTTCTTTCCTCCATTTTCAGCTATGTAAGATCACCTTCAAACACCTAAAAACTCAATGGATTCATAGCTCCAAGTTTCCATTACTATCTAGCTCCATTTTCCACCTAAAACACCCAAAAATCTCACCCAAAACCAGTTGGAAATTGCAGCCTATAAAGGTAACAAAACAGCCCTCGAAACCAGCCCTAGACCACTAAAAAACCACCCCAAATCCAGCTGAAAAAACTCCCGATAATCAGCTCTCCTCCATCCATAAAACCACCAGTAAAACCAGTCCAAAGAAGCTCCAAATTCAGCTAAAAAACAGCTCGAAAACATCCCTCTTTCCTCACAAAATAACAACATTTTTGGGATTGAGTTCAGTTAAAGCTCCTGACATTGGTCGCTAGTTCCATTCGAGGTGTTGGTGAGATCTCTAGTCAAGGTTACGCTTGAAGCTCTTAGTCCGTAGGAAGCTTTTTATATACTTTGCATCAATGCTCATTGAGGTTCAATTCTTATCCCATTTTTAGTTAATGCAAAAGTTCTTGGCACTCTCTTTGTCTTCATATATTTTTAACTTTGACATAGTTTTAATTCCTTTGTCTTTACATATGTATATACAGTTATTATCTTGAATTAGCATATTAAATGGATGATTCATAAATTTTGATGGTAACTAAGTTAGGTTTAGTGAATGAGCGTGAATGGGAAATGGAAGAGGCACCTTTTGAATTGCACCTCTTCATCTCGCCATTTTCATTGTCTATAAATTTAGAGACTTAGCCTCATTTTTAGATATGGAAAATCCGAAAACTTCTCCCCTATTTTCTACATTGTTGCATTATTTTTTCAAATAAACATAGTGTCAAGTGTGATTTGCTCTGTTTGTTGAGTTTGCTGAAGTTCTATAATTTCGATTGCCAGTATTACAGAATAGTTTTTCCGTTCTATCCTGAGAGGAAGTAATCCATAACCTTGGGAAACAGTGAGGGGGTTAAATTCCTTAAGGACACACAAGCAACTTGTGGGCTCGGAATTATTTTACGATTTGTTTATGGAACTAACGTTTCCTTTTCTTCTGATTTTCTGGTTTCGAACACAGATTACCAACAAACTATTCATTTTATTTTTATGTACTAATTTAGTACTTATTTCATGCTATGCCATATTTTTCATTTGTGAGTAAAAAATACCTTGGTTCTGTTATGAATATATTATATTATGGATATTCATTTAGTACTCTGTTAGAAAGAAACTTCCGGAAGAAGCTTATCCATATGGAAATCCGCCGTAAATATGTTTATCTATTTAGGACTTTATTAGACATAAGCCTCCTGAAGAATCTTATCCTTTAGGTACTCTGTTATCGATAAATATTACCCCTGATAGAAGATTATCTATATCTGGTATAATGAGCTTATCCTTTCGGTACTCCGTTATGGATAAATATTATCACCGGTAGAAGATTATCGATATCTGGTACAATAGCAGCTTACACAACAGCTTGCAGTAGCATCTTGCAGTAGCAGCTTACACAACAGCTTACAGTAGCAGCTTACACAGCAGCTTCCTTTCTTCTATAAATAGAGGAATTTTCAGTTCATTATGTACATAAATTTAAATTTTGAATAATATATCAGTTTCTCTATATACTTGTCTTTACTTTACAGTCTTTATTTTATAACACGTTATCAGCAAGAGACTCTGCCATCTCGGGTAAATACTTTGAAAGTATTAGAGGTACGAACTTTCTTTTTCTAAATAATATCAAATCTTTCTAAACTTGAGTCTGTAACCCTGGATATATCGGGCAAAAACTACATGTTTTGGGTGCTTGATGCTGAAATTCATCTTAATGCGGTGGGTCTGACAGACACCATCATGGACAAAAATCAAACATCAAACCAAGACCATGCCAAAGCAATGATATTCCTACAACATCACCTTGATGAAGGCTTGAAGATGGAATATCTCACTATTAAAGATCCAGTCATACTGTAGAATAATTTGAAAGATAGATATGACCACCTGAAGATGGTCGTTCTTCCACATACATATTATGATTGGACTCATCTAAGGCTACAAGATTTTAAATCTATCAGTGAGTATAATTCTTCTATGTTCAGAATTATTTCCCAATTGAAATTATGTGGTAATAATATTACTGATCATGATATGTTGGAGAAAACTTTCACCACTTTTCATGCCTCGAATATGCTCCTGCAGCAGCAATATCGAGAGATGGGATTCAAAAAGTATTCTGAACTTATCTTACATCTTCTTGTAGCTGAGCAACATAATGGGCTATTAATGTAAAACCATAAAAGCCGACCTACTGGTTCTTGTCCATTCTCTAAAGTGAATGAGACGAACTTCCACCAAACTAAGCGTGGAAGATGACGTGGCCCCAGTCTTGGTCATGGCCGTGGTCGGGGAAGAAACTCTAATCATGGTAATAATAATGCACCAAAGAACCTTCCTCACCACCAGCAGTGGAAAAGGAAAGAACAAAAGCATAAAGCAGTGCAAGCAGTAAAGGCAGAAAATGCATGTTATAGATGTGGAGGAAAAGGGCACTGGTCACATACCTGTCGTACGCCAAAGCACCTGATTGAGCTATATTAAGCCTCCCTGAAGAAGACAGAGAAATATGCTGAAGCAAATTTTATTTCTGAAAATAATTTAGACTTCATGCATTTGGATGTAGCAGATTATTTCGAACCCCGGAAGGAGAAACAGGTCATGTGATCGGTGATGAATCTGTAGAAATGTAAATATTTTAATTTTTGTTGTTTGTAATATATAGTATAGTTATGTAATTATTGTACATAAATAAAAGTTATGCTTTGATAATGACGTTTATTATCATATTTATTTTGTTTATGTCATTTTGAAGAATATGGATAATCCTCAAATTATGTTTGGATCAAAGACCAATCATGAAGATATTTGTGTAATTGATAGTGGAACAAGTCATGCCATATTCAAATATCAGAAATACTTTTCTTATTTGCATAAGGAAAAAGCAAATGTTTCAACAATTTCTGGTAATATAAGTTTGATTGAAGGCTCCGAAAGAGCCATTTTATTTATGACTAAGGGAACAAAACTTATAATAGACAATGCATTATTCTCCTCCAAGTCCCAAAGAAACTTGTTGAGTTTTATAGATATTCGCTGAAATGGATATCATGTTGGGACGATAGATGAAATGAATATGGAATATCTTTGTATTACAAAGATTATTTCTGGCCAGAAGTGCATTGTAAAAAAGTTACTAACTCTATCTTCTAGATTATACTATTCAAAGATTAGTACAGTTGAAGCACACTCTATCGTAAACCAGAAGTTTACTGATTCAAATATTTTTGTGCTTTGGCATGGCCGTTTGGGCCATCCTGGATTAATAATGATGAGACGAATTACTGAAAATTTGAGTGGGCATCCATTAAAGAACCTGAAGATTCTTAAAAATAATGAATTTTCTTGTGATGCTTGTTATCAAGGCAAAATAATCACTAGACCATCACCAATGAAGGTTGGCATTGAATCCCCTGCCTTTTTAGAACGTATACATGGGGATATATGTGGACCTATTCACCCACCAAGTGGGCTATTTAGATATTTTATGGTCCTAATAAATGCATCTTCAAGATGGTCTCATGTGTGCCTACTATCATCTCGCAACCTGGTGTTTGCAAAGCTATTAGCCCAAATAATTTGATTAAGGGCACAATTCCCAGATTATCCTATAAAGACTATTCGCCTTGATAATGCTGAAGAATTCTTATCTCAAGCTTTTGATGATTATTGTCTATCAGTTGGGATAAAAGTTGAACATCATGTAGCTTATGTTCATACTCAAAATGGCCTTGCAGAGTCATTTATTAAACGTCTGCAATTGATAGCAAGACCACTACTTATAAAAATACAATTGCCCACTACGGTTTGGGGCCATGCTATCTTGCATGCAGCATCCCTTATCCGTCTCAGACCGACACATTATAATAAATATTCTCCGTCACAATTAGTTTTTGGTCATGAACCAGATATTGCCCATCTACAAATTTTTTAATGTGTTGTATATGTGCTAGTAGCACCACCACAACGCAGTAAGATGGGCACACATAGAAGGTTAGAAATATATGTTGGGTTTGAATCACCCTCTATTATTCGCTATCTTGAACAATTGACGGGAGATTTATTTACTGCTCGATTTGCAGATTGTCGGTTTGATGAAACACATTTCCCACAATTAGGGGGAGAGAAAAAGGAAATCAAAAGAAAAATTGTGTAGAAAGTTTCATCATATCTCATTTTGATCCACGTAACCCTATATGTAATTTGGAGGTCCAGAAGATCATCCATTTATAAAATATAGCAAATCAAATGCTAGACGCATTTACTGATTTGAATAGGATAACTAAGTCACATATCCCTGCATAGAATGTGCCTATCCGAATTGATGTCCCAGCAGGACCATCTACTAGCATGAGAGCTAGTGAACCCAAAGCACGCCTGAAGCGTGGTAGGCCTTTGGGTTCTAAGGATCGAAATCCTCGAAAAAGAAAATCGACAAATGATAACGATACTATAAAGGGATCTCCCGAAGAGACCCAAGATCTAATTAGTTCTAAGATTCCTGAAGAAATCAATGAACCCAAGACTCAAGTGAGTGAGAAGGTTTTAATAAGTTTTACTGGTGAAGGGATTAATTTAAATCAATCTGAAATAGTGGTGGATAATATTTTTGCATATAATGTTGCACTTAACATTATGCAAGATAGTGAGGATCTTGAACCCCGATCTGTCGAAGGATGTCGACAAAGATCTAATTGGCCAAAATGGCAAGAGGCAATTCAATCAGAATTGAACACACTTGCTAAAAGAGAGGTCTTTGGACCAGTAGTCCAAACACCTGCTGGTATAAAACCAGTTGGTCATAAATGGGTTTTTGTGCGAAAAAGGAATGAGCAAAATGAAGTTGAAAGATACAAGGCTCGCCTTGTCGCACAAGGATTCTCACAACGACCTGGAGTCGATTATGAAGAAACATATTCACCCGTTATGGATGCCATAACATTTCGATATCTCATCAGTTTAGCCTTACATGAAAAACATGAAATACATCTAATGGATGTAGTTACAGATTATCTGTACGGTTCACTTGATAATGAAATTTATATGAAAATTCCTGAAGGATTTAAAATGCATGAAGCAAATTCAAAATCTCGGGAAATGTATTCAATCATATTACAAAGATCTTTGTACGGTTTAAAGCAATCTGGGTGTCACGGCCCAATTCTGGTTTAGGCCGTGATGGCGCCCAACACCGTTGCTAGGCAAGCCGATAGTGAACAATCTAGTGATTTCCATTTTTAATAAGTCAAGCAGCTAACTTTCTTTAAAATTTAGAGAATTTAACAAATAACGGAATTTAAAGTGAACAAAACGAAAACAGCTAAATGAAATCATAAACGTAGAAAAACAACCCAAAATCATAAATCTACTAGTGTGTGCCAAGACCCGGTGTCACAAGTATATGGACTACTAGTAAAATATACAAAAGAATTCTAATCTACTCTCTCAAATGGGATAGACAGAACAAATAAACAAAGAAAAAGACTCTGGTTGTTGCAGAACGGCTCGGAAGGGCAGCTCACCGTGTACTCTTGTAGCGGGGATCAAATATGCGCACTGGGCTGGTAACCAGATGTACCTGCCTCAGATCCTGCACAATCAAGTGCAGAAGTGTAGCGTAAGTACATAAACAACATGTACCCAGTAAGTATCCAGTCTAACCTCAAAGAAGTAGTGACGAGGGGTCGACTTTGACACTTACTATGGGCCAACAATGATATATCAAATATATACTAAGCATGGATTTCATGAGCAATACCGAAAGCTCAATATCAGGAAATAGTAAATTCTTCTTTCGCAAGTATTAAATCCCAAGCTTAGTTTCATTGTTTAACAGCTTGTAATTCAAGGCATTTTAAGCAATGTAAATCATGAATAGTTCTAAAGATTTTCATGAGCATACTATGTTGAGGTCGTACAACCCGATCCAACATAATATTTAAATTGTGCACTGCCGAGGTTCGAACAGCACGAACCATAGATGCATCTATCTGCTACTGAGGCGTTCGGCCCACTCCACAAATAGAAAACATTTCAAATAACACACAAATTCTCATTTATAATCAAGTGTTCCATTCGCAACTTTAAGTAAACAACTTTAACGTTTTTCAATTCTTTTATCAACTTCCAATATGCCTTAAGCAATTAAATCAATAAATGGGAGTGCAAACATTTCAAGTATAGCATGGTATAGGTTTTAGACTACCCGAACAATATCATAATTAGTAGCTACGTATGGACTCTCATCACCTTGTACGTACGTAGCCCCCACACGTAGGAGCACATATTAGTTATAATTTACCTATGGGGTTAATTCCCTCTTATAAGGTTAGAAAAGAAACTTACCTCATCTCAAAGCCTACTTCCCAATTCAAGAATGCGCTCAAACCTCCAAATTTTGATGCCAAACGACTCGAAACTAGTCAAAGATTACATAAATCAATCAATCTATGCTCAAAATTTCATATCTCTACTATTAGAGTGATTACCCAACCCAAATTGTAAGATTTCAAAAATTCACCCCGGCCCCACATACCCGGATTCCGGAAATATTTGAAGAAAGTTATTACCCATAACCTTAGGAACA
Organism: Nicotiana tabacum; assembly: GCF_000715075.1. Classification (NCBI taxonomy): domain Eukaryota; kingdom Viridiplantae; phylum Streptophyta; class Magnoliopsida; order Solanales; family Solanaceae; genus Nicotiana; species Nicotiana tabacum. The sequence continues at coordinate 42,844,597 of NC_134096.1, forward strand.
TAAATATATGGTTTTCACTAAGTTTCATATTCCTTTTAGTGGTAAAATCTTATTTTTTTTTATTAAACCCTAGGTTTTTCATCTAAGCCCGTGATTTTTACCAATTTGCATGTTGAAATCTATCCATAATCTATGTATTAAACTCACATTAAGGTAGTAATTACTTACCCTCAATAGCTAGGTTGAAGTCTCTCTTTTTGAAGCTCTAAAATCGCCCAAATGTGTGAAGAATGGGAGAAAAAGGCCTAAATCCCGTATTAAATGAAGTTCGCTGCCTCTAGCAATTTCCGCACCTGCGGTCATAAGGCCACACCTGCTGATGTGTGGCTATAATTTCATAGTTTAGCACATTATTCGCCTTGCATTTTACATGCTTTAATGATAAATTACACTTTATTTGCGCGTAATGGAGTCTATTTTATATGTAGGTGAATTGGAGATAAAAGTAGAGCAAAAGGAATAAGTAAAGTCTAAAGCGTGCTCGAAAACAATTGAAAAAAAGAAAAAAAGAAGTGAGCAACCGGCAAATGAAAAACTGGCGAAGCCAAGCCTAGAGCAGGCGTTAGAGCAGGCTGGGCGAGCCCTCCACCTCGCATTAAGGCTGGCGATGCCAAGCTTGGGGCGAACTCCACCAGGCATTGAAGCTGGCGACGCTAGGCCTGGGGCAAGCTCCACCAGGCGTTGAAGCTGGCAACGCCAGGTCTGGGGCGAGATTCAGCTCGCGTAAAGCCTCGACGAGGCCAAGTGTGAGGAGCGCACATTCCGAACTTTGAAGTCTTATTTCGTCTCTTGGTTTGACTAGGACTTGGCCTACGCGTTTAGGTTTTTTTCTACACATATAAATAGACCTAAAACGCCACTTTTGAGAGGACTTTTTCATCCGGTGGCAAGGATAGCTCGTGGAACAACCGTTGGGAGTTAGACTCATCGATTTCTACATCCCTTTATCCTTACTTTGTAATTTAATTATGCAAAATACTTTGGATATTGTGACTATGAGTATGATAGCTAAACTCATAATCTAAGGTTTTGATGGAACCTATTGAAGGATGACTTTCTTGTTACGTTAATATAGATTTGTCGTAGTATTTTCTCTATTTGTTCAACTATAATATTATTGTGGTTAATTGAAGGGCCCCCAATCGACTATGCCTATTTAGTGTGTATTACTCGGGAGAGAGTGTATATTTAGGTAGTTGTTGAACAACATCACTCCTAACATATATGAGGGATCAACTCAAAGGGTTTAAAGGTGGGATTAGGGGTAACGAAACCTTGGTGCTATCCGAGTGAGCCGTACTTAATGCCAGCTAGCGTAATTCGGGAGAATATGTCTAGTAAATTGTAGTAATTACTCCAGAGAGAGTTACGATAGTTAGAGTGCTCATGATTGATAGAGAAGACTTAGGCAAATTTATAAAAAACGTAGCGAAAAAGATTCTGACAATTGGGGAAATCACAACCTTAGATCATTCCAATTCTTGTCTATAACCCGCTAGTAGATAGTTATTAATTGTTGCACTTTCATTACGTAATATTTAGTTAGTAAACATCCAAATTGTTACCTAAATATTTCTGAAGATTGATTGCGTGAGTTCGTGCGAGTCTAGTAGCTGTGTTTGAGAGGTTAATTTCCTGTGGGATTCGACTCCGGACTTGTAAACCGGATTATATTTGCAACGACTGCTTAGTCCTTTTATAAGGCATAGTTAGGCGTGATCAAATTTTGGCGTCGTTGCCGAGGAATTAATGATGTATTAATTACAGCTAAAAGAACTGCTAGAATTCTTAGTGTAGTCAATTTTCTTCATTTTGAACCAAATACATTGAAATTCTCTAACATTTGCAGTCTTGGGTGCTATAGGTGCATGCCTAGAAACTCCTCAAGAACTGGTGAATTGTTCGAAGCATTATCAGATCCTGAGAAAGTTTTCAAGGCACTAAATCGTGCAAACAAGAAAGGAAAACAACAACAAAGCAAACAACAACAAAACTCGACAGACCAAATCGAAACAAACATGGATGACGCAATAGAAAATTCAAATAACAGAAATAATGTCAATGACCAGAACAATAAGGGTGTGGCACCTCTTGTGCCAGAAGCAGCCTTGTATGATTGGGCACAACCCACCGCCGAAAATTTGGCGACCGCAATTGCAGTCCCTCAAATACAAGCGTAATCATTTCAAATCACAAACAACATGCTACATTTGTTGCAGAAAAAGGGACTGTTTTCTGGGTCTTACATTAAAGATCCTCATCAACATCTGAAAAATTTCCTGTCAATATGTGTCACACAAAGGCAACCTAATGTGACACCGGAAGCAATAAAGCTGTTATTGTTTCCATTCTCGGTGACTAGAGAAGCTTAGACTTGGCTTAATTCACTCCCCATAAATTCCATCACTACTTGGGAGGAATTAGTCAAGAAATTTGGAAACAAGTTCTACCCACCCAATAAGTCTGCCAAACAAATTGATGAGATATTGAGTTTCAGGCAGAGACCAACAGAAAACACTACAAGAAACGTGGGAGAGGCTCAAGGGTATGCTGGTTAAGTGTCCACATTATGACATCCCAGAGCAAATGTTGGGGTAGAGGTTCTACATGGGATTGGCAGACAGCTTAAAGGACAATGTTGATGCTTCAACGGGTGGAGCATTTTTGAGCAAATCATTCAGAGAATGTAAGATCCTACTCGATAAAATGATTCAAAACTCAGGATGGATGACAAGAGACTCTACGATCACTCATGTAGTCCACTCTGTGGCTTTGGACCCAAACAACTCTATAGCCAAAAATATGGCCACTCTGATGACACAAATGAGTATCCTCACCAAGAAGATCGATGAATCAGGCCAGAAGCAGCAGGTACACATAGTTGATGCGACTAATGGGGGCTTATGTACACCATGCATTAACCAACCTTATGTATGCTTGTGGAGTGCGTAATGTGGCAACCAACACTATCAGGAAGATATAAACTATGTAGCCAACTATGGGGGACAGAGGAAAAGTGGTCAGAATTGGGGACAACAGAATCAACAATATAGACCAGCACAGCAACAGTACAATAACCGCAATAATCCTGGAGCTATATGACCACAGGGTCAAGTGGTGCCTTATCAAACAACAGGGTTACAACCAGCAAAATCAGCAGTTGGCTTATCAACAACCCCAATAACAACAGATTGTGAGACAAGATGATGGGTTTGCTGAACTTAAGGGGATGCTGGACAGCAACAACAGAATACAACAACAACTGATTGGGTCCACTGGAAAAATACAAGAGAGAGTAGACTCACATGAATCAGCGATAAAGGGTATTGAGATTCAATTAGGACAGATTTCTATGGCTCTAAACAATCGTCCCCAAGGGACGTTACCTGCAGACACACAAGTCAATCCAAAAGATCAGGGCCCAAAACAGCTTATGGCAGTGAGTCTACGAAATGGTAGAGACCTAGATATGGAGCAAGAGATTTCTTGCGAAAGCCGACCTACTGAAACATTTTTGCCAATACCCATTGAGATAGATGATTCAACAGGGTTAATTGAGGTGACGGTACAACATGCACAAGAGAGCACAAGCAAAGAAAAAGATGTTGCGAAGGAGACTGAGGTAGCACAAGAAACGATAGTAGAAGCAGTGCCTGAGCAAGATAAAACTCAAATCACAGGAAAGAAGCGACTTCCGGCACCTTTCCCGCAGAGATTGGCAAAATATCATAAGGACGAGCAATATAAGAAATTCATGGAGATATTGAAACAAATACAGGTAAATATTCCAATGATTGATGCATTGCGAGAGATGCCTGGGTATGCCAAAATGATGAAAGATTTAATGTCTCACAAATTGGACTTCCAAGACCTGTCCATTATAACATTGACACAGACCTGTAGTGCAGTCGTGTCGAGACCCATAGCTGAGAAGTTGTTTGTCAGACCCAGGGAGTTTCACAATCCCATGCACGATAGGCAGTTATGCTTTTGCTAAAGCATTATGTGATTTAGGGGCAAGCATAAACTTTATGCCCTTGGCTATCTACAAAAGGTTAGGCATTGGAAGAGCTAGACCCACGTCCATGGTACTACAGCTAGCCGATCGGATAGTGGAGATGCCCTCTACTATCTTTGATGATGTATTAGTACAGTGAAGAGGCCCTCTGGTATCCTTGATGATGTATTAGTACAGGTTGGGAAGTTTGTGTTCCCAGCAGATTTTGTAATTCATGGCCACTGGGAGAGCTTTAATTGACTGTGAAACTAGAGAGCTCAAAATGAGACTAAATGATGAAGAAATAACATTCAACGTGCAGAAATCTATGCGGCGACCAAGTGAATTTGCTAACTGCTCTCTAATAGAAGCCGTGGATGTAATTTTGGAGGAGGAAGATGAGACCTTGAATGCTAAAGACCCTCTAGCAGCCTGCCTCATGAACATAGATAGAGTAGATGGAGAGGATTTGGCGGAGTGGGTGCTGGCTCTTGAAGGCCAAGGGTTTTGGAAAAGAGAGCTTGAATTTGAGCCTTTGCACTTAGAAAAAAGAAAAATTCCTCCAGCTAAGCCATCGATAGAAGAGCCACCAAATTTGAAACTAAAGCTGCTACCACCTCACCTCAGGTATGCTTTCTTGGGACTAACTCAACTTTACCTGTTATTATTTCATCTAGTTTGTTAGATGTGCAGAAAGAATAGCGTTTGCAGGTATTAAGTGAGTGCAAAAAACTACAATTGGTTGGACCATTGCAGACATTAAGGGTATCAGCCCGGCCTTCTGTATGCATAAGATTCTACTGGAAGATGGCCACAAACCTTCCAGAGAACATCAAAGAAGGTTGAACCCCAACATGAAGGAAGTTGTGAAAAATGAGGTGATAAAGTGGTTAGATGCGGGGATCATTTTTCCCATCTCCGACAGCAACTGGATCAACCCAGTCCAATGTGTGCCTAAGAAAGGTGGGATGACTGTAGTGCAAAACGAGAACAATGAGTTGATATCAACAAGAACAGTCACGGGATGGCAAATTTGTATGGACTACAGAAGATTGAACAAGGCCACCCAAAAAGACCACTTTCCCTTGTCGTTCATTGATCAAATGCTAGATAGATTGGCTGGGAATTCCCACTTTTGCTTTCTGGATGGATACTCGGGATATAATAAAATCTCCATTGCCCCGGAAGATAGAGAAAAAACATCATTTACCTATCCATATGGCGTCTACGCCTTCCGGAGGATGCAGTTCGGCCTATGCAATGCACCCGCCACATTTCAAAGATGCATGATGGTCATCTTCATCGATATGGTAGAGGGCATCATGGAGGTCCTTATGGATGATTTCTCGGTGGTGGAAGACTCATTCGATGATTGCCTAAGGAATTTGAAAAGAATGCTAAAAAGATGTATCGAGACTAATCTGGTGCTCAATTGGAAAAAGTGTCATTTCATGGTACAGGAAGGTATAGTCTTGGGGAACCTAGTATCGAGTAATGGCATTGAGGTAGATCGGGCAAAGGTTGATGTGATCGAAAAGCTTCCACCACCCACTTCCGTAAAAGCAATAAGAAGTTTCTTTGGCCACGCTGGGTTCTATAGACGGTTTATAAAATATTTTTCCAAATCTAACCCCTTGTGTAAATTGCTTGAAAAAGATCACCTTTTTTCTGTTTTCTGATGACTGCAGAGTAGCTTTTAATGAATTGAAGAAGAGGGTGGTGACAGCACCTATCATAGTTTCACCTGACTGGGAGCAACCATTTGAGCTGATGTGTGACGCAAACGACTATATTATGGGAGCAGTGCTTGGGCAGCGCAAAGACAAAGTCATGCATCCAATATATTATGCAAGTAGAACTTTGAGTGATGCCCAACTAAATTACACAGTGACCGAGAAGGAGATTCTAACAGTAGTGTTCGCATTTGACAAATTCATGTCATACTTGATAGGCTCGAAGGTAATTGTTTATACTGATCATGCTGCTTTCAGGTACCTCATTGATAAGAAGGAGCCAAAGTTGCGCCTGATTTGATGGGTGCTACTACTGCAAGAATTTGACTTGGAAATCCGTGACCGAAAGGGAACGGAGAACCAAGTGGCTGATCACTTGTCTGGGCTGGAAGGAGCCGAAAAAAACGTTGAGGGGAAGATATTGTGGAGACTTTCCCAGATGAACAACTACTAGCCACGAGTCTTGAGGTAGCGCCATAGTATGCAGACATTGCAAACTACTTGGCAAGCGGTATTGTTCCATATGACCTTTCCTCTGTTCAAAAGAAAAAGTTCTTTCATGACTGTCGCATGTATTATTGGGATGAGCCTTATCTGTTCAGGATTTGTGTTGATAACATGATCCGGAGATGTATCCCTGAGATAGACCAATCTTCTATTTTGCAGGCTTGTGACGCGCCACCATATGGTGGCCATTTCTGGGGAGTAAGGACAGCTGCAAAAGTGCTGGAGTCGGGCTTCTACTGGCTGACATTGTTCAAAGATGCACATTTATGGGTGAAGGGTTGTGACGAATGCCAACGAACTGGGAATATTTCCCGCCGACATGAGATGCCTATGAACCCAATTCAGGAGGTAGAAGTGTTTGATGTATGGGGAATCGATTTCATGAGGCCTTTCGTCAGCTCATACGGAAACAAGTACATACTCGTAGTTGTGGACTACGTGTCAAAATGGGTAGAGGTTGCAGTGCTCCCTACAAATGAAGCAAAGGGGGTAATTGTAATTGGTTTTTTGAGAAAGAATATATTCACCCGATTTGGCACTCCAAGGGCAATAATCAGTGACATATGCACTCACTTCTGTAATCGAGCCTTCACAAAGTTGTTAGAAAAGTATGATATACGCCACAAGGTTTCCACCCCATATCATCCAAAACGAGTGGGCAAGTGGAAGTTTCGAATAGAGAGATAAAGAGCGTTTTGACAAAGACTGTGAATGCTACAAGAACGAATTGGGTGAGAAAGTTAGATGATGCACTCTGGGCCTATCGTACCGCTTTCAAAACTCCGATTGGCATGTCGCCATATAAATTGGTATTTGGGAAGGTGTTTCACTTACCAGTGGAGTTAGAGCATAGAGCTTTATGGGCATTGAGGCAGCTGAATCTCGATATAGAAGTTGCGTGTACAAGTAGAGTTACACGAAGTTGATGAGTTTCGCTACCACGCTTTTAAGAGCACAAGACTATACAAGGAGAGAATGAAGATGATGCATGATAAAAATATTCTTGAGCGGAGTTTTAAATCCGGAGATATGGTTTTGATATACAATTCAAGACTGAGGTTATTTCCGGGCAAATTAATGTCAAGATGGTCAGGACCATTTTGTGTGGTAGAGATTCACCCCACTGGTGCCGTAGAGATTGTTGCGGAAAATGACCCTTGCACGTTTAGAATCAATGGGCACAGGTTAAAACATTATTTGGGCATGGATGATGCGAAAGTAGTGTCGGTGACTCATCTGCTTGAGCCACAAATGTTGAGTGAGCCTTAAGTGCGATTACCTACGTCATGCCGCGACGTTAAATCATACGCTTCATGGGAGGCATCCCATTGTAATGTTATATCCGTCGTGTCGAGACATTAACTAAGGCGCTCGTTGGGAGGCAACCCAATTCGTAGTTGATTTGTAGTGTAGTTAGAAGTGTTCTCTTCGTTTTTAGGTCCTAAAAAGTTTGCAGGTGATTTTGGCATGTCGTACGGAGCACTGTGCATTGTCTGAAGGAAACCGTGCATGGTAGATCGCCTCGCATAGATTGAGGCGAGGTATAACAGGCGACAGAGCTCGCCTCGCATGGGTTTGGGCGAGCTTAGGCTTGCGTTATATCTAGCGTCGCGAGGGAAAAGGCCAGATGGTTCAAGCAATATGACTCATGCAGCAAGCCCTTTAACTCGCGTCGCGAGGGCTAGGGCTAGGTAATAAGGCAGGCGTCACCAGGTAAGTAATTGTCGGGCTTATTTTAAGTTTTGTTCCCTTATTTGCTTCTAACTCCCCTACTTAAACGCCCAAAACAAAACCAAAAAAAACACAAAACCCTAACCTAAAACACTTCACTCCTCACAAAACACTCATGCAGATACACTGCCCTCACACACTCATGCAACACTGCCATCCCTTCCCCTCCCAACTCCATTGAAGTTAAGCAAGCTTCTCCTATTTCCTTCACTTGCACAACAGCAGTACCAAGGCAAATTCTTCCTCTTAAAGCATCTAAGGTATGATTCTTATCTCCTTCCTTTGCAATGTCGAGTTGGATGAAGCTATGAAATTAGACACAAAGTTTGGGGGTTGTTCTTCATTGTAATAATATGTGTGTGTCCCAACCCCATGAACCCCATAGGAATGGTGTTACTATTGTATGAACATGTGGTGGTACGGAATGCCCAAGCCGAGTTGGGAGGGTGAGGCAATCCCCCACCCCTACAAGCACTACCATGTCACTAGTGCATGCTAAGTGTTTGCTATAATGCCTCAATAGCATTCCTTATCCCCATTGGAGCTCGAGTCTCCGGGCTTAATAGACTAGTGTTATGTAGTCATGCACCACGTTAAAATCTTAAGTGTGGGGTGCCTCACTGGTAGACCGATGCTTTGAAATTAGAGGAAGCAATCATGTGTTGTTGTTTGATTCTCAAGATTAAGAAAATACGAGGTGAAGTCTGAGTAACCTCAGAAATTTGGGCAAGACCATGTTTGTCATATAGTAATGCAGTTTTAACTGATTGATGTTTACTTGTGTAGGAATGAATATGCCTCCGAGAAAAGACACCGGCAAAGGAAAGGCTACTTCCACTGCTCCGGCTAAAGCAAAGGCGACCTCCACACCTCCCCAAAGAAGAGAAAAGGGGGAGAAGCTACCTCCAGTCGAGGTGAAGAAGCATAAGTTGTGGCAGCTATAGCAGCCATGCGTCCACAACCCTAAGGCCAACGGGAGTTTGGAATCAGAAGCATACCCCCGCATACTAAGGATTGGTACATGTGTTGTAAGCCTAAACATGTACATCCGAAAGCCGCTATCCATGAGCACCGACTGCAAGCAAAGTACCAGGCTATTTGGAGGGGCATCCATGATTTGGGGTTGAGACGTCTTTAAGAACACATGGGATATTAATCTCAATCTAGTGCGGGAATTCTATCTAGGGTTTGATCCACAGGATACCGAACAGCTGGTGCGAATTCGTGGACGGTTGATAAACTTTTCAGCCACAGCCATATGTAACATTTTAGGTGTTCCAGATGTTCCTGTGTAGCCATTGGACTACTTCATTCATCGCCCTACATATAGAGAGCTGAGACACCGTTATGTGGTGTCAATTCTACGGCAGCATGGATCCAGATAAGAAAACAAATCGGCACAAGAAGTTCCCCAAAAAGAAGATGAGGGCGGAGGCTCAATTTTGGTTAAAACTGATCAATGCACGGCTCCTACCGTGCAATCATGACATGCTCATTAGCCTAGAGAGGACTTGTGTGCTCTACTTCCTCATGATGAGGCAAAGGGTGAATGTGGGTAATCTGATCTACTACCAAATGTCTTCAGTAAGAACAATTAAGAAGGTCGATCGAATGCCATTTGCCAATTTTTTGACTCAGTTCTTAAGACACGAGGAGGTTGAGGAGGAGCCAGAGTTTGACCATATCATTGATCATCCCATACGACATACAGACATCACTAGTGTACGGGTGAAAGAAGAGACGGCAATACCATCATTGACAGGTACCGAGCGCAATGCTCGTGATGATAGTTTTATGGCCCATTTCTGTGGGATGATGGATTTTCAGCTGAGGATAGGGGGTCGGCCGGTTAAGACTGGGGATAGGGCCTTATTGGATGAGTGGTTCCTGCTCAACGCTCATGAGTCGGACCAGTCAGACGATAAGGACAATAATGATGAGGAGGAGGATGCACAGGAGGAAGAATGGGCAGCCTCAGAGGATGAGGGCGACGATGCAGTATGACCAGGGAGTTTTTCCTAACACCCTACTCATTTTTCTTGTTTTATCATTTTGTGCATGCACTGAGGACAATGCATGATCTAAGTGTGGGGTGGAGACTTATAAATATTAGTTTTGCTTAGTTTTTTAAGTTATTAGTTTAGTTAATTGTTTAGTTAATTGTTTAGTTATTTGTTTAGTTAATTGTTTTAGTATTTATTTTTAGTTATTTGTTGTAAGTAAAAAAAAAAAAAATTGGACTTTTCCCGATGATGGATCTCCTATACAGTTTTCTTGAGGGAAGTAAGTCTAAAGAAAAATAAACCAAAAAGATTTTCTTGTAGGTAGTGTAGTAATTCCCCCTTGGTTTTTCTTTGGGCCGTGGTTCTTTTCCAAGGGCTTTTAGTTGAACCGGGTGTAGTTAGTTTTAATTTTTAGGAGTAGGAAACACGGGGCTATGCATTTAATTGCAGCAATATCTCTTAGCTTTGTTATGCCTTGAGAATAGTTAGTACTATGATTGTGACGCTTAGGCTCGATTTTTGACTCTAGTATAAGTACCTGAAATCATAGATTCTTAATTTTGCTTAACTGCTTGGACTGGAATGTCGCGATGAAACAAATCCTGAGTGAGTTATGTGCCATGTCTGTGTGAGGTTTTGTATGTATTCTGTGCATTGCATTTGATGTCTAGACTTGCCCCATATGTGTGCAAAGTGAAAAAGTAGTCTTGTTCAGTCTAGGAAGTGATATAGGCGTTTCTTTGTTAAGCCAGTTATATATAGTTTACCCACCTAAAAATATATGTATCATAGTTAACCCCTTTGAGCCTATAATCCTATTTCATTGGTAACCACATTACAAGCCGTACCCCATTGTTTGAATTGACCATAAATTTGAACCTTGTCACATCTCATGAGCACTTAAATTGTGATGAATTATGTAAAAGTTAAAGTGTGGGGTGGTGGGTTGGCTTTTGAGTGGAACAATTGAAATGAGGAGAAAGGTGCATTGTCTTGAAAAAAAAAAAGATATCAATAAAAGCCACTTGAAGAGAAAGAAAAAAAAAGAAAAAAGAAAAGAAGAGAGAAAAATGATAATAGTGTATTGTATGAAAAATAATTCTTGATGATGGTGGCTAGTGATATACTTGTGCTTAAAGAAGTATGGGGTAATATAATTTGAAGTGAAGGTGGAATGTTGGGTTTGACATAAGTATGAGCTGTTGTATTAAGGTATATGTATTAAAGTGCTTAAGGGAGGTGTAGTCACTCATATCCAAATGTATCTTACCCGACCCGCAATCTATATTACAACCAATGAAAGCCCTACTTGATCCTTGACTGAATGAACTCAATTAGTAGAGTATTACACTCCGGGCAAGCCTATGGTGCATCATGTGTGGCATATAATGTTATTTCTGAGAGCGAGTGAATTTTTCCTATCTTGAGTTCCTACGTTCATAAAATTCATTGTGTGTGGAACTAAGATCTTTGATTGGGTGAGGCCACGTGATTCATAACGGAAAGGTAATGTCGTTGACCTCCATGTTAGAGTAAGTGAGTGAATTGTGAATAAGGCATGGTATTTGTAAGTCAAATCTTGAGGCGAGGATGTTACACCTTTGGGCTTAGACTATTTTAAATATTCTTGGTGTAATGAGTTAAGGGAATTGTTTAGAAAGGTTGTGTCTATAAGTGTAGTTTGATTGCTCGAGGACAAGCAATGTTTAAGTGTGGGGTATTGATGTGTGGCTATAATTCCATAGTTTAGCACATTATTCGCCTTGCATTTTACATGCTTTAATGATAAATTACACTTTATTGTGCGTAATAGAGTGTATTTTATGTGTAAGTGAATTAAAGATGAAAGTAGAGAAAAAGGAATAAGTAAAGTCTAAAGCGTGCTCGAAAATAATTGGAAAAAAAGAAAAAAAGAAGTGAGCTACCGACATATGAAAAGCTGGCGAAGCCAAACCTAGAACAGGCGTTAGAGCAGGTTGGGCGAGCCCTCCACCTCGTGTTAAGGCTGGCAATGCCAAGCCTAAGGCGAACTAGACCAGGCGTTGAAACTGGCGACGCTAGACCTGGGGCGAGCTCCACCAGGCGTTGAAGCTGGCGATGCCAGGTCTGGGGCGAGCTTCAGCTCGCGTGAAGCATCGACGAGGCCAGGTCTGAGGCACACACATTTCGAACTTTAAAGGCTTATTTCGTCTCCTGGTTTGACTAGGACTTGGCCTACGCATTTAGGTTTTTTCCTACACATATAAATAGACCTAAAACGCCACTTCTGAGGGGACTTTTGCAACTGGGGGCAAGGATAGCTCGTGGAACAATCGTTGGGAGTTAGACTCATCGATTTTTACATCCCTTTATCCTTACTTTGTAATTTAATTATGCAAAATACTTTGGATATTGTGACTATGAGTATGAGTAGCTAAACTCATAATCTAAGGTTTTGATGGAACCTATTGAAGGATGACTTCTTGTTACGTTAATATAGATTTGCCGTAGTATTTTCTCTATTTGTTCAACTATAATATTATTGTGGTTGATTGAAGGGCCCTCAATCAACTGTGCCTATTAAGTGTGTATTACCCGGGAGAGAGTGCATATTTAGGTAGTTGTTGAACAACATCACTCCTAACGTATATGAGGGATCAACATGAAGGGTTTAAAGGCGGGATTAAGGATAACAAAACCTTGGTGCGATCTGAGTGAGCCGTACTTAATGCCAGCTAGCGTAATTCGAGAGAATATGTCTAGTAAATTGTAGTAATTACTCGGAAGAGAGTTACGATAGTTAGAGAGCTCATGATTGATAGAGAAGACTTAGGCAGATTTATAGAAAACATAGAGGAAAAGATTCTGACAATAGGAGAAATCACAACCTTAGATCATTCGAATTCTTGTCTATAACCCGCTAGTAGTTAGTTACTAATTGTTGCACTTTTATAATGCAAAATATTTTGTGAGTAAACATTCAAAATTGTTACCTAAATATTTCTGAAGTTTGATTGCATGAGTTCGTGCGAGTCTAGTAGCTGTGTTTGAGAGGTTAATTCCCAGTGGGATTCGACTCCGGACTTGTAAACCGGATTATATATGCAACGACCGCTTAGTCCTTTTATAAGGCATAGTTGGGCATGATCACCTGTGCCCTCGCTTCTGTGGAATTCCCCTGGGCTGGCTGGCGTCGCTTTTGCGGACGGGTTTTTGCTTCTGCGGTCTCGCTTCTGTGGAGGATGGGCTGCACCTGCGGAATTTGGGGTGCCCTTCCTTGGCCGCTTCTTTGAGGCTTGGCTCGCACCTGCGAGCTAGCACCAGCGGCTGGCCAATCGCAGGTGCGATTATGACAGACCTAATGCTTCAGTTGTTGCTCCAAATTCTCATATTGGTCTGAGCCTCGTCCGATTGACACTCGGGGCCCCCAGGGCCCCACCCGAACGTACCAACAAGTTTGGAATCATAAAACAGACTCGCTCAAACTCTCGGAATGCCCGAAACAACATCAAAACTAAGAATCGCTCCCCAAAACCAATTGAATCGAACTTAAGAACTTCAAGTTCTTCAATTTACTTCCAATGTGCCGAAACATACTTAAACTACTCGGAATGACACTAAATTTTTCGTGAAAGTCTTAAATGACATTACGGAACTATTTTCGATCTCGGAATTCCGTTTGGACCTCGATATCATCAAAACCCGCTCCAAACCAAATTTAAAGAACTTCAAGATTCTTCAAGAACCAACTTTCACTATTATGCGCCAAAACGCTCCCGAGTCATCCAAAACCCGATCCGAACATACGCCCAAGTCTGAAATCATCATACGAACCTATTGGAACCGTCAAATCCTGATTCTAAGGTCGTTTACTCAAAATGTTGATCGAAGTCAAACTTGGCCTTTTTAGCCAACCTTAAGGAACCAAGTGCTTTGATTTCAACCCGAACCCTTCCAAATCCCGAACCAACCATCCCTCAAGTCATAAATTAATAAAAGCACATACGAGAAGTTTTATTTAGGGGAACGGGGTTCTAGAAAGTAAAATGACCGGTCGGGTCATTACATTGGGCGTATGTGGTATAATCGCCTTAATGAATATTTGCTGAAAGAAGGTTACATAAATGATATTATTTGTCCATGTATTTTTATAAAGAAAATGGCATCAGAATTTGTTATACTTGCTGTTTATGTTGATGACATAAATCTTGTTAGAACTCCAGAAGAGCTCCAAAAGGCAATTGTATATCTTAAGAAAGAATTTGAGATGAAAGATCTTGGAAAGACAAAACTTTATCTTGGTGAACATTTAGCAGACGGGATCTTTATCCATCAATCTGCCTATACAGAAAGAGTCTTAAAATGCTTTTACATGGACAAAGCGCACCCATTGAGTACACCAATGGTTGTTCGATCACTTGAAGTGAATAAGGATTTGTTCCGACCTCCAAAAGAGGATGAGGAACTCCTTGGTCCTGAAATACCTTATCTTAGTGCAATTGGTACACTTATGTATCTTGTAATGCTACAAGGCCTGACATAGCATTTTTTGTTAATTTACTAGCAAGATATAGCTCTTCTCCTACACAGAGATATTGGAACGGGATTAAGCATATATTGCGATATTTAAAGGGAACACTTGATATTGGTTTATTTTATTCTAACAAAGGTAGTGCAGATCTTGTTGGTTATGCAGATGCAGGTTATTTATTTGATCCACATAAAGCTGGATCTCAAATCGGGTACGTGTTTACATGTGGAGGTACTGTCATATCATGGCACTCCATAAAGCAATCTATTATTGCTACTTCTTCAAATCATGATGAGATAATAGCTATTCATGAAGCAAGTAGGGAATGTGTATGGTTGAGATTAGTGATTCATTTTATTCAAGAAAAATGTGGTTTGGAATGTGATAAAAGATCCACCATTTTATACGAAGACAATGTTACATGTATAGCCCAATTAAAGGAAGGATTTATAAAAGGAGATAGAATGAAGCACATTTCACCAAAATTATTCTACACACGTGATCTTCAGAAAAATGGTGACATTGATGTGCAACAAATCCATTCAAGTGACAATTCGGCAGATTTATTCACTAAATCTTTGCCAACTTCAACTTTTGAGAAGATGGTATACAAGATTGGAATGCATAGACTCAAATATTTGAAACAAGGTTTTTATCAGGGGAGTAAAATACGCGCTATACTCTTTTTCCTTACTAAGTTTTTTTCCCACAGGGTTTTCCTTATAAGGTTTTTAATGAGATAACTAGTTATGCGTATTACTACATATGTGTACTCGTTTTCATTCACTAGGATTTTTTTCTCACGGAGTTTTTCCTAGTAAGGTTTTAATGAGGCACATTATCTTTTAATGAACATCCAAGGGGGAGTGTTATGAATATATTATATTATGGATGTTCATTTAGTACTCCGTTAGAAAGAAGCTTCCTGAAAAAGCTTATCCATATGGGACTCCGTCGTAAATATGTTTATCTATTTAGTGCTTTATTAGAAATAAGCCTCTTGAAGAAGCTTATCCTTTCGGTACTCCGTTATGGATAAATAGTACCCCCGGTAGAAGATTATCTATATCTGGTATAATGTGCTTATCCTTTCGGTACTCCGTTATGGATAAATATTATCACCGGTAGAAGATTATCTATATTTGGTACAGTAGCAGCTTACACAGGAGCTTCCTTTCTTCTATAAATAAAGGAGTTTTTAGTTCATTATTTACATAAGTTTGAAGTTTGAATAATATATCAGTTTCTCTCTATACTTGTCTTTAGTTTACAATCTTTATTTTATAACGGGTTTGTACGTTTCTGGCTAGTTTGTTGCTTAATATCGCTTTAGATTAATTTGTTGTCATTTCTTATTTAAGTTAATGTATAAGTATTGATGGTGAATTGATCATTTCCTCTGCAATCATTTTTATCCATAACTCTGTGGCCTCACATTAATTCCAAAATTAGGGAAAGAATAATTCAAATGCGCTAGCATGCTTTAGGTGCCACTTAATTATTTATCCATAACTCTGTGGCATCACATTGATTCCAAAATTAGGGAAAGAATAATTCAAATGCGCTAGCATGCTTTAGGGCCCACTTATTTAATTATCGTGTCTATGTACATGTTCGCGTGACATAGTTGTGATCTACAAGTTTAAAGGCAAAGTACACGTTTGCGCGACTTGACAAACTAATTTCTTAAAATAATAATAAAGTGTTATTAATTGTGTACACGTACGAGTGACATTATTCTTGACGCACCAAATAAAACGAGTACACGTACGCGTGACTCGTTTCAAGATAATTCCATAATTATGAATAATCAAGTAATTTAAAAGTAGTTCAAGGAAAAAATGTATAAAGTCCCAAAACACATAGAATATCCAGAATTAGTTGTGCCAAGTATGATTATTAAGTGACCGTGCTAAAACCACGGAACTCAGGAGTGCCTTACACCTTCTCCTTAGTTAACAGAATTTCTTACCCGATCTTTTATATTTCACGGACTATAATTAGGAGTCAAAACTTTCCTCGATTAGGGATTTAACAATTAGTGACTTAGAACACCTAAAAAACTTTATTCCAAGTGGCAACTCTTTATAATTAAATAAAATCAATCCATTTCCAAATAATGTCACTTAAATTGGAAAAACTCCTTTTCACGTAAAAATGAGGTGTGATAACTCTGGCGACTCTGCTGGGGATACGAACCCAGAATCTCTGGTTCAGGATTCGGAATTCGAGCTTGTAATGTGATCTATACTTGGCTTTCTTGATTGTCGATATTACTATGTTTGTGGGCCTAATATGCTAAATGCTGCTTATTTACCGCTTTGATATTACTTGAACTATATTAAATTGTCTCATTACGCCTCCCCTCTAAGTCTTCTGAATTTATGGTGCACATGTTGGCGTGGCCCACTTTTCTTTTAGAGGTCATACCAATTAGAACGAGGTTGGGTCAATAACTAAGTTGGGTAGACTTTCGTGCTCCCAGTATGTTGCTCTCACCTCGGCTCGTGCTGTCCGCTTGGGTAAGCCAGGTTTAAAATACAACCCCCAGATTTAAACATAGAATAACATAGCCTCATGTCGGATCCCTAGTAGGAATGTTTCTTTGCATCACGTGCATTTGACTTTGGGGACTCAACACCGGATATGAGTTAGCTTTCCACAGGTCTGTGATCGCGACCTCGACATCGCGAACGCGAAGAAGGGAATCTGCTAGCCACAAAATACACTACGCGAATGCCACTTACACCATGTGATCGCGTATAAGGACATCAGACACCAGCCATCAGCGGTCCAAAACATGGAGAAAATACTCGTAGCCCATTCGACACACACCCGAGGCCCTCCGGGACCCCGTCGCAACATACCAATAAGTTCCATAACATAACACGTACCTGCTTGAGGCCTCAAATTGTAAGAAACAACATCAAAACTACAATTCGCACCTCAATTCAAGCCTAATGAACTAATGAGCTTTTAACTTGTACAACTTGCGCCGAATCATCTCAAATTAACCCGTAATGGCCTTAAATTTTGCATGAAGTCCCAAATGACACAACGGAGCTACACCAACTCCTGAAATAGCAATTTGAACCCGATATCAACAAAGTCAACTCCCAGTGAAACCTCTCAACCTTCCAAACCTTCAACTTTCCAACTTTCACCAAAATGTATCAAATCAACCTACGAACATCCAAATCTAAATTCGGGCATACGCCTAAGTCCAAAATCACCATATGAAGCGATTGGAATCATCAAAACACCATTCCGGAGTCGTCTTCATAAAAGTCAAACTTCGGTCAACTCTTACCACTTAAGCTTCTAAAATAAGAACCATTCTTCCAAATCAATCCTGAATCACCCGAAAACCGAATCCGACCATACATGCAAGTCATAATACACAATACAAAAATAGTCGAGACCTTAATCCATCGAACATGATGTTAATTCTCAAAACGATTGGTCGGGTCGTTGCATTTTCCCTCTCTTAAATAAACGTTCGTCCTCGAATGTGCCAAGAATCGTTCTGAAGTAATGAAATTGATGAATGAACTCACCATACATATACTCGCGGGTGACCCCACGTCACCCCAATCCACACAAGCCCGACAATACCATATCAACTGAAGATTATTCCTTTCACCTATACCGATAAGCCTTAGAACCAAAATTTTCCATATCTGATCCTTTTCCAAAGACCCGATTCCCACATAAACATATTGTATCAACCTCAACTAGTTGCAACAGCTCATGCATACATCAACAAGGTATAACCACACGACATAACACACCATCCATATATCCAAAGCAACAACTCTGACTGCTGTCACGACCCAATTTCACATATAGGTCATGATGGCGCCCAATATTACAGCTAGGCAAGCCAGCTAATAAGTTAAACATATATCAATTAATTTTAGAATAATTTTCTAAGTAATTTTATTCTTTTACTAGCAATATTAAGGAGAATAGAAAAGATACCGATTAATTTAAATTCAAGAAAATAATATCAATTCCAAATTCTACCAATGTGTGTGCCAAGACCTGGTGTCACAAGTGTATGAGCATCTAATAGATTAAACAAAACTTCAAATACTGTCTGAAATAAAAATAGACAGAATGAAATTCCCAGAAGAGGGGCACTGGCAGCTGCAGAACAACTCGGAATGGCAGCTCACCACTACGCCTCTGGATAACGTGGATGTGCGATGATAAGTCCTCCGTTAGTGACTGTCTCAGATCCTGCAAAAAAGTGCAGCAAGTGTAGCATGAGTACGCAAACAACGTGTACCCAGTAAGTATCAAGCCTAATCTTGAAGTGGTAGAGACGAGATGGCCGACTTTGACACTCACTAAGAGTCAATAATAATAAATAAATAAATAAATAAATAAAAATAGCAATATCTAGATCAACATGATTTATAGAATTTACAATGATTTTCTTTAACCAGCAGAAATAATTAAATTACTTCAAATGCAACAATTCTCAATATATTAATTAAAGTTCCTCAATTCCAATAAATTTCTAATTTATCAATTAGCCTCATTTACAGGAATAACAATAATTCCTTAACAAGCAGGAATAATAATTCTTTAAATTCCAAAGATTTTTAATTTATCAATTAGCTTCACAAGCTACAATAAACTATCAAAGTATCGTGTAATTATTATTATTAAGCACAATTTTTGTCAAGGTCGTACGACCTGATTTAGAGTGTCATGTACACTGTCGAGGGACGTGTGGCATGATCCATAGATGCATCTATCCTGCCGAGGCGTTCGGCCCGCTCCACAAGAAAGGAGGACATTTTCTTATGTACCTCCGGAAGGAGAGTATATTTATTATAAGATAAATTCGAGAGGAAGAATAATTTCTCTTAACAATTAATTAATTTAAACAGAAAATCAAGTATATGAGATTTTCATCCTTTAATATTTTTATCTAACAATTCACAATATATGTATATATCAAATAATATTAATTAAATAAAGAATACAATTTACACAAGTAAGTCATGCTTTGAGTCCTAAACTACCTGGACTTTAGCATTAATAGTAGCTACGCACGGACTCTCGTCACCCCGTGCGTACGTAGCCCCTACAATTAGCAATAATTATTTATTTAAATCACCTATAGGGTAAATTCCCTCTTACAAGGTTAGACAAGAAACTTACCTTGTCTCTCTAATTTAATCCACTAGAAGGCCTTTTCCACGAGTATCCAACTTTGTCAAGATTGAATCTAGCCAAAATAATTCGATACAATCACTAAACATTATAGGAATCAATTCTACAAGAAAAAACTACATTTTTCAATAAAAGTCCAAAATTAATTTAAAATTCGTCTGTGGGGCCCACGTGTTGGAATCTTGCAAAAGTTATGAAATATGAACGCCTACTCAACCACGAGTCTACCCATACCAAAATTACTAAATTCCGATAATAATTCGGCCCTCAAATCCTCAAATCTATCCAAGAGATTTTTCAAACTTTTTCCAACTCAATTCACCAATTAAATGATAAAAACAGTGATGGATTCGGGTAATTTAACAAATATTGAGTTAAGAACACTTACCCCGTATTTTCTATGAAACTCTCCCAAAAATCGTCCAAATCTGAGCTCCAAATCGTTAAAAATGAAAAATGGGACGAAGTCCCATTTTCAGAACTTAAACTCTCTGCCCAGTGATTCCTTCTACGCGATCGTGTACTTCCTCACGCGATCGCGTAGCATAAATTTTACCACCAAGAAAATAACCCTACCCGATCCCATAAAGTCTCACGTGATCGCGAAGCACTGACTCCTCAAATCTACGCGATCGCGAACCTCCTCAAGCGATCGCGAAGCATTAAGCGCATGACCAGCTCCTCTCCAGTTTCCCCTACGCGATCGCAAACAACGACACGCTGTAACGACCCGATCAGTCATTTTGAGTATTACAACCCCATTCCCCCATTTACTGCTCAATTTATACTTCACAATCGTTTTAAGACTTACCGGGTTAGTTGGTTCGGGTCCGGAAGGATTCAGAGTGAAATGAGACACTTAGTCTCGTAATTGAAAAATTAAGTTAGAAAAGTGGACCAGATATGGACCTATGTGTAAACGACATCGGATTCGAATTCTGATAATTCTAATAGCTTCGTATGGTGATTTTGAACTTAGGAGCGTGTCCAGAAGAATTTTTGGAGGTCCATAGAGGAATTAGACTTGAAATGCCGAAAGTTAAATTTTTGGGAAGTTTGACCGAGGGGGTTGACTTTTTGATATCGGGGTCAAAATCCGATTCTGAAAATTTTAATAGGTATGTTATGTCATTTATGACTTGTGTGCAAAATTTTAGGTCAATCGGACGTGATTTGATAGGTTTCGGCATTATTTGTAGAAATTAGAAATTTCAAAGTTCAATAGGCTTGAAATGGGGCGTAATTCATGGTTTTAGCGTTTGTTTGAGGTGATTTGAGGATTCGATTAAGTTTGTATAATGATTTAGGACTTGTTAGTATATTTGGTTGAGGTCCCGAGGGCCTCAGGTGAATTTCGGATGGTTAACGGATCAAAAACTTGAACTACAATAGCTGCTGCAATTTCCTTATGTTGGAAATTTCTTCTGCCAGATTCGAGCCCAGAAATCTCTCAGAACTGAGCCCAGAACCTGCCAGGATTGAGCCCAGATCGAGCCCAGGGTCGAGGGCAGAGTAAAGAATTTCACGCTCTGAGGTAAGTAACAGTTTTAAATCTGGTCTTGAGGGTATTAAACCCCGGATTTTGGTATCATGTGATTATTTTGGAGGTGACGCACATGCTAGGTGACGGGTGTATGGGCGTGCACCGAGATGATTGTGACTTGGTCTGTCCCGGAAAACTGTAAAGTTGAAATAATTTGTTGTTAGCTATATTCTCTCTATGTGTTGATAAAATTTGACTGTAAATCATGTTAGAAATCATGCTTAGGCTATGTGATGGTACTGTTGGGACCCATAGAGGCCGCCTACTTGTTGAATTGCCTGCTAAATGCTATATGTACCCAGCCTCAGCTTTTACTTGCACATTTTATCTCAGTCTCTGTTGTTATTATTGATACATCATATCATTGTTGTTTGGGCTGATTTCATGATTATTAAGAGCCTGAGAGACTGGAGAGATTTATGACTGAGTGAGGCCGAGGGCCTGATTGTGAGATATTGATACTATAGTACGTGAGTTGGCCGTGCGGATCCAGATATTGATAGTATAGCACGTGAGTTGTCCGTGCAGCACGTGAGTTGGCTGTGCGGATCCTTATATTATACTACAGTACGTGAGTTGGTCGTGCAGCACGTGAGTTGGCTGTGCAGCACGTGAGTTGGCCGTGCGGATCTAGATAGCTAAATTATGGCACGTGAGTTGTCCGTGCAGATCATAGAGCTTGGGCTGTAGGAGCCCCTCCGGAGTCTGTACACCCCTAGTGAGCGCGGGTACCCATTGAGAGTGAGTGATGAGGACTGGGAGCCCAGTGAGTGATTGGTGTCCTCAGAGGTTGTACTTGATTTCCATTTGTTGTTGCACTTAGTTTCTATCTGTCATTGCTGTGAAATCTCTGAAATATTTTTATCTACGGATTAAATGAACAGGAACTGTATAGAAATTGATTTGACATTAAACTTCCCGATTTGATAACATGTCTATTCTTTGCTAGAATTACTGGAAATGAACTATAACTGTGTAGCTCGTTTCTATCTTCAGTTCCTTATTTATTATTGTTACTTGCTGAGTTGGTTGTACTCATACTACACCCTGCACTTCGTGTGCAGATCCAAGTGTTCCCGGACATAGCGGGTGTTGATCCTTTCGCGCAGTTGATTTTCAGGAGATTTTGAGGTAGCTGCCGTGTTCCGCAGACCTTGTCTCTCCTTCTCTATCTCCTTATTTACTGTATTTGGTCTCGGACTATTATAGACCATATTTTCCAGACTTGTATTCATATTAGATGTTCATGTACTCAGTGACATCGGGTTTTGGGAGTATTTATATTTGTACTTGTGAGATTTTCTTCCGCTGAAATTAATCATTATGTTTTCGTATTTAAAAGATATGTGGTTTATTGAGATTTTCGGCTTGCCTAGTATTGATATAGGCGCCATCACGACGGGCTAGGTTTTGGGTCGTGACACACACGATCGCGATGCACATGCTGGCCTAACCTACGTCATCGCGGACGTGCCCACGCAATCGCATAGAACAAATTTTCAGCTGCCCAAATTAAGCCTACGCAATCGCAACCCCATTCACGCGATCACGTAGAACAAATTCACCTCTACCCAAATTACCCTACGCGATCGCATATAAGGAAATCAGAAGAAAATACCACTAGTTATCAGCAGTCTCCCAAAGACCAAAAGTGGTTTGTTAGTCGTCTGAAACTCACCCGAGCCCCTCGGGACCTCAACCAAATATACCAACAAGTCCCAATACATCATACGAACTTAGGCGAACCTTCAAATCACGCCAAACAATGCTAAAACTACGAATCATCCTCCAATTCAAGTTTAATGAAACTTAAGATTTCCAACTTCTACATTAGGTACCGAAACCTATCAAATCAAGTCCGATTGATCTCAAATTTTGCACACAAGTCATAAATGACATAACGGAGCTATGAAAATTTTTGGAACTGGATTCCGACTCTGGTATCCAAAAGTCAACTCTCCGGTCAAACTTCCAAACCTAAATTCTTGTTTTAGCCATTTCAAGCCTAATTTAACCACGGACTTTCAAATAAAATTTCGAACACGCTCGTAAGTCCAAAATTACCATACGGAGCTATTGAAACCGTCAAATCCTGATTCCAGTGTCATTTTTCTCAAAATGTTGACCGAAATCAAACTTGGCCTTTTAACACTAACTTAAGGAATCAAGTGTTCCGATTTCAACCCAAACACTTCCAAATCCTGAACCAACCAACCCCACAAGTCATAAATCATTAAAAGTACATACAGTAAGTTTTATTTTAGGGAACGGGGTTCTAAAAGTTAAAATGACTAGTTGGGTCATTACAACTGCAACAACTATCTATTACCAAACTTTGTACTGGTAAATAGCCTCATCACGACTAAAACCTTGTTCCAAACCTCCATAAAACTGACATCGACGTGTGAAATATGAAGATCTCATAACCACTCAAGCAAATCAACAAGTCACACCCAACGCCACATGGGCACATACCTCGCAATCTCAACTCACAAGCACAACTCGAATATGACTGAATCTGGAAAGAGAAACACATGAGAGAACTATCGAACAAGCCCAGCAGGATAACTTCCTACCAATATTATACTACAAATCTATTTCCCAAGGAAGTAACAAAACATGAGAACTAATCGCAAGAATCTCACCCTAATATAACTCTATTATGGCACGTAGTCCGGTCCAAACATATCAATCCACATAGAAATACGAGGATCCCATCCTCAGCTCTGAATCACAAGTAGAATAAACATCACACCAACTGAAACCTTCCACTAACTCAATTCCACGAAATAAATTAAACCACAACACGTTACTGACTTCCCATACCGGTAGAGCACCTAAATCACAAATCGTAACCAAACCATCCAGAAATCACATCAAAACCTACCGTAATGAGTAATAGAAAGTTCATCCTATTCTCATAACTCTCAATAGTGAAAAAATTGAAATGATAGACACGAGCGACCACTATCAAATCTCTTGACAGAGGTAAACACATAAACAGAGTACAAGAATCACGAAACTCACACATATATGAAGCAAGGTAGGAGGACTCGTATCGATAAATAGGACCATATCAAAATAAGAATGATGCTCCTCTATGACAAACCGAAACTATACATGTAACCTCAACTGGTGCAGCGTTCTCAACCCTACCATGGAAAGCATATCAACGGGTCGGGCCTCCCTCTCTAGGATGCCCTCTACCCGCCTGTGTAATGACCCGGACGGTCGTTCCGAGAGTTATAGTCCTGTTCCCTTATTTCTGCTTATTTTTGTGTTCTTCAGCTATATTATTATATGTCGGGTTAGTTGGTTCGGGTATGGAGTGGTTTCGGAGTGAATTGAGACACTTAATCTCTTTATTAGAAGCTTAAGTTGGAAAAGTCAATCGGATGTTGACTTATGTGTAAACGATGTCGGATTTGAATTTTGACGGTTCTGTTAGATCTGTTAGGTGATTTTGGACTTAGGAGCACGTTCAGAATGTGATTTGGAGGTCCATGGTAGAATTAGGCTCGAATTGGCGAAAGTTAGAATTTTGACGATTTTGGCCAGCAGTGGAAATTTTGATATCGGGGTCGGGTAGAATTTTTGGAAGTTGGAGTAGTTTTGTGGTGTCATTTCAGACTTGTGTGCAAAATTTTAGGTCATTCGAACGTGGTTTGGTAGGTTTCGACGTCGTTTGTGGAATTTGGAAATTTCTAAGTTCATTAGGCTTGAATCCTTGTGTAATTCATGTTTTTGGTGTTATTGAAGGTGATTTGAAGGTTCGACTAAGTTTGTATGATGTTATGGGATGCGTTGGTATATTTGGTTGAGGTCCCGAGGGCCTCGGGTGCTTAACAGATCATTTTTGGCCTTGGTGAGATAGTTGATCTGCTGTTGTATTTTGGTTCTAGTTTCCTCTTACGCATTCGAGAAAAGGGCTCGCGTTCGCGAAGAGTGTTTCTGATATGGTGAATTTTTGTTCTACGCATTCGTGAAGGTGAGGACGCAAATGCGAAGGGTAGGGCAGTGTGTGCATCGCGAACGCGTGAGTGGTGTCGCGTTCGCGAAGACGAGTAAGGTTGTTGGGGACCCCCAGGTCCTTGGTCTACGCGTTCGCGAGGTGAGGGTCACGTTCGCGAAGGTTTGAGCTGGTAAGGCATCGCGTTCATGAGGAAGTTGTCGCGTTAGCGAAGAGTAAAGCGGAGAGGCAGTCTGAGTTGGTCTACGCGAACACGAGAGGGTGTTCGCGTTTGCGAAGAAGGAATCTGGGCAGACAGTGTTAAATTCACAAAATTGAGGGTTTGAGCTCATTTTTCATATTTTGAGTTAGACACCACGGATTTAGGCGATGTTTGAAGGGATTTTTAGGTAGTTGATTGGGTTAAGTGTTTCTCACTTGGTTTTGGTTAAATTCCACGATTATATCTTGATTTTTATCATCTAAATTGTAATTTGGGGTGAAAAAATGGAGAAAAAGTGGAAGAGTTCTTGAGATAGAATTTTGAGGTTTTGAAGGGGATTTTATTGTCGGATTTTGGTAAATTTAGTATGACTAGACTCATGAGTGAATGGGCTTTCGGGTTTTATTACTTTTGTCGGATTTCGAGACGTGGGCCCGGGGGGCGGGTTTGAGCCAATTTCGGGTTTTGAGTTTAATTAAGTAGTTTTCTTGTGGAATTGATTCCTTTAACATATATTAATGGTATTTGTACTGCTTGTGGCTAGATTCGGGACGCTCGGAGGCCAATTCGAGAGGCAAGGGCATTGCGGAGTAGAGATCTGCTCGGATTGAGGTAAGTAACGATTGTAAATCTAGTCCTGAGGGTATGAAACCCCGGATTTATATGCCATGTGACTAATTGGAGGTGACGCACATGCTAGGTGACGGGCGTGCACCGTTGGGGGATTGTGACTTGGTCCGTCCTATAGCAATTGTAAAGTTGAACAACCTGTTGTAGCTATATGCTCCTTATGTGTTTTAGAAAGATTTACTGTAAACCATGCTAGATACCATGTCTAGGCCTTATGTCAGTATTGTTTGTACCCTTAGAGGTCGTTTCTTGCTGTCCTCTTACTGCTTTAGTTAATATCCCGTACTCAGTCATGTTCATGCATTCTTACATCATAGCTCAGTCTCTGTTATTCTATTTGCTGCATCATGTTAATGTTGTTTGGGTTGATTTCTTTGATTTTCTGAGAGCCCGAGAGACTAGAGAGGTTTATGACTGAGTGAGGCCGAGGGCCTGTTTGTGAGGTATTGTACCTCAGCACGTGAGTTGTCTGTGCGGATTCTGATATGATATTATAGCATGTGATTTGTTCGTATAGCATGTGAGTTGTCCGTGCAGATTATAGTGCTTGGGCTGAGGAGCCCCTCCGGAGTCCGAACACCCCCGGTGAGCGCAGGTACCTACTGAGTGCGAGTGCCGAGTGCTGAGCGATTGTGAGGTATGAGTGATGGTGAGGCATGAGTGATTGGGAGGACTGAGTGATGTTAGCCCGATGGGCAGTATATAATTTCATCATCCATGCTCATAGTTGCTTTAAGTCCTTGTTTGAGAACTGTTGAAAGATATTTCTAATTGATTTACTTGAACTTGATTTAAACAAGCTGATTTGACTTAAACTCTGGTTACAAAGCATGTCGCACTTTACTAACTTTTTGTGATATGAACGATACTTGCATTTAGCTCGCCACTACTTCTTAGCCTTTATTTATTTCTGTTACTTACTGAGTTGGTGTACTCACATTACTCCCTGCACCTTGTGTGCAGATCCAGGCATTGTTGGTCACGGTAGCGGCTGTTGATATTCCTGCAGTTGATCATTGGAGTTAGCAAGGTAGCTGCCTAGCGATCGCAGCCCTATTTTCTCCTTTATCTCTCCCTTAGTTGTATTTTGGATTTTCCCTAGACTATGTTAGTTTTATTGTTGTCGGACCAGTTTTTAGTAGTTGCTCGTGACTCAGTGACACCCCGATGTTTGGGGCTTTTCATTCCGCATTTCTATTTTTGAGTTCAACCCTTGTTTCTTTTATGAAATTCTGTTATACAAGGCGCCTTTTGGCATATCTGTGAATGAATTGTTGTAGTATTGTGGGAGTCAGCTGGCCTAGTACCATAAATAAGCGTCATCACAACAGGTTTGAGTTTAGGGTTGTGACAGCCTGTTCTCCACCCCTAGCTGGCCATGTAGGTGGAGTAGCAACTGGAATGGGGCCCATAGCCTGAGTGCCCTGATGAAATCCACCTCTCCCGAGTATGGGAAAATCCCTCGTGATATGCCTAGTACTGAGTCTATGTCGGATAATTGGAATAACCGTTGTAGGAACCATGTGCAACTGGTGCACTAAAAGATGACTGCCACATATTAGTACCATGATGCGGACTGGACTGGCCGACTACCAGAGCCTCAACCGTGATGGGTCATAGCTAAAAAATAGAATCCACTAAATCCTCCAGCACCTCGAGACCTCTTGGCCTCCTTATCCTCTCTCTCCTCACATCGAATATCAGTCTCCAATTCCCAAGCCATGTTGAACTTAAGACCATAACTAAGCACCTCGATAAATCTGCAAACTCGCTCTCTGATTGTAGGAACCCAAGTAGGTGCATGACGGGATAACTCACAGAACTTGATGGCATACTCTGACACCATCATAATGCCCTAACGTAGCTGCTCGAACTCTATGTGCCACACATCCCGGAGGGTCTGGGGAATAAACTCCCCAAAAAATATCTCTAAAAACTGAGTCCAAGTGAGTGATGTTGCATCAGCTGGCCTACCCTCCTCATAAGCCTGTCACCACTGATACGCTACTCCTAACAGCTGAAATGTAGTAAAAGCAACTCCACTCACCTCCACAATACTCATGGTGTGAAGAATACGGTGACACTTCCCTAGAAAACCTTGCACATCCTCAGTCACTATGCCACTATAAGTAGGAGGGTGATACTTTTTGAACCTCTCAAGTCTCAGCTGCTCCTCATCTGATGCCCCCGGCCTGACCTCAGGCTAAACTGGAATAACATGTTGTACCGGTATAACACCCGGAACCTGACCAATGTAAGCTTGCTGCTCTAGAGTACGGGCGGCGGGAATCTAAGCTCCTCCCCAAATATGTGAAGTAGCTGGTGCAACTGGGATCAATCTCGCCTGATCCAATGTACCAAACATGTTCAGGAACTGCACTAAAGTCTCCTGAAGTTCCGGGGTAGCAACAGGCACCTCCAGTGCTTGCCCCCCAATCGGAGCTACATGTGGCTCCTCAGCTGTTACTCTGGCATGTGCTCTAGCTGTGGTACATGCCCCTCCTCGGCCTCTACCTCAGCCCCGACCTCTCGCGGTAGCAGGGGGCACAAGTGTCTGCTCGATTGATACGGTAGTGCGTGTCTTCACCATCTGTGAGAGAATAGAGATACAAAGGCTCAAACTTCGAAATCAACAAAAACGCACGACATGAATGAAAGAAGTGGAATTTTCCTAATAGTTCTGTAGCCTCTCGAAGATAAATATAGGCGTATATGTATCGATCCGCAAAACTCTACTAAACTTGCTCGTAACTTGTAGAACCTAGAGCTCTGATACCAACTTGTCACGACCTAAAATCCCGCCAAAGGCGTCGTGATGACACCTAGTCTTTAAGACTAGGTAAGTCGATTACTAACAATAATTAAGCCAGTTTAACAATAATATTTTAAAAGCAGAGTTAATATAAATACCGAAAAAGGTGAAACAAGCATACACGACAATAATCACAACAACCTCCCAAGATTAGGTAATACAGAGTCACAAACTCTAGCTGAATACATAGAAATATCTCAAAAATAAAAACACAATATTGTTCGGACAACGAGTTAACAGTACAATCAAAAGGAAAAAGACTCCAAGGGACTGCGATGACCAAACAACTCTACCTTGAATCCTCGCGATCAAGAAACTAACTCTGCTTGAGTCCAATATCTCCAATACCTGGATCTGCACAAAAATATGCAGAAGTATAGTATGAGTACACCACGGTCGGTACCCAGTTAGTATCAAGACTAACCTCGGTGGAGTAATGACGAGGTACAAGTCAAGACACCTACTAGTTATAATAACCTATGAAATATATTAGTATAAAGCTAATAATGAAAATAAGAATCAGTAAATAGCAATAAGGAATAAATATGTGATATAAACGGTAAAGTAATCAAAACATCGTTAAAGCACCAATAAAACCAAATAAGAGAAAACAAATGACAACCAACTAATCAAGTTGTTTTAACACAAGTCTCACAACAACATTACTCTGAGATACCTTATCTCATAATCACAAGTCACGAGTCTCAAACCATAAATCATATGCTCATGGCACCTCTGCCCACATTATTTATCACAACCGCACGGACAACTCACATGCCAATATCTCAATCCACCCAGCATAGTCACATGCTCACTAACACAATCCGCCTGGCGTGGTCACAGGATCAATATCACAATCCGCCTGGCGTGGTCACATGCTCAATATCATAGTCCGCTCGGCATAGTCACAGGCTCAATATCACAGTCGGAGCAGATAATACAAGAATACATGTGCAAGATCAATAAATGTCAAGTTTCATACTTCTGAATTGGTATGAGTGGCATGCTACGGTGTATGCTTGTGCAAGTATACTAATACAGTCCAAGTCAACAAGTAATATCAAAGACATCGAGTAGCTCATTAGAAGAAACACAACAAGTCACGTAAGGTTCATGACATACATAAGGAAATTCACACCATCACACGAATATCATCAACATTATGCTCCCAGACCATCACATATCATCCCTGACATAGCCATTTTTATATCTCTGTATTGACAACATCATAATAGCCACTCTTATCACTCCGCCCAGATAATAATACAATAGCCACCCGTATCGCTCTGTATAATAGTCATCTGTATCACTCTGCCTAGACATTAACACAATAGCCACCCGTATCACTCCACCAGATATTACATCAATAGCCAACTGTATCACTCCGCACAATCAACAATAGTGAGATGCCACCCTTATGCTCCGCATAATAACAAGAAAACCATACAACAAATCACATGTGCTAACATCATAACAACACGACATATCAACTCGTACTACAAGTGCCCATAGGCCACAACCTTTCCAAAACAATAATACCAATATCACCACAACACATAGCCCACGACTCAAATACGATGTGTACAAAATCTCAATAGCAACAAAATGAACGGAGGAAAGTAAATCAACAAATGAACAATATCCCATTAAACAACAACTTCAACTAAAACAGGTTAATAACTTTCAATAACTTTAGCTTCAATTAATTTTTAAGAATAAACTCAATAATGATGGTATTTCCATGAAATGGAAACTTCAACTCCTATTGAATGACATAAGCTAACAACGAAAGAGATGCTCAAGAAATAGAAACTACATCTAAATGCATGAGAATAACCCGACAACGAAAGAATATCATGTAACAACAATTTCAATTAAGAATAACTCAACAATAAAGGAAGTTACATTACAATAAAAGAGGTAACAACTTCAAATAAGGCATATAAGAGTAAACTTGACAAGTAAAAGATATGACATGTGCTAACAACTTCAAATAAAGCATGTGAGAGTAAACTTGTCAAATAAAAGTTATAAAATGTGCCAACAACTTCAAATAAATACATGAAAGAAGCCTAAGAGTCTAAACCGGTCAATTTTGCCATATATAAGCCGAGTATACACTCGTCACCTCATGTACGCGTCTTCCACATAACTCAAACAATATACTCAACTCAAATCCTAAGGGGTAGTTCCCCACACAAGGTTAGGCAAGATACTTACCTCAAAGAAGCTAAATCAATACTTTAAATAGACCTTCTGGTGTGAAACAACCTCCGGACGACTCGAATTTAGCCAAAATAACTTAATATCATAAATAAAAGCCATAGGAAACAATTCTGGATAATAAAGCTTCGATCTTTAATGAAAATCAAAAGTCAACCCAAAAACGTTAACCCCAGGCCCGTACCTCGAAACCCAACGAAACTCACAAAATCCGAACATCCATTCCGATACGAGTCCAACCATACCAAAATTATCCAATTCCGACATCAAATCGGCCTTCAAATCATCATTTTTGTGTGTTAGAAAGTTTTTAAAAAACATTCCCAATTCAAATCACAAATTTAATGATAAAAACAAAGATGCAATCCTAGAATATAACAAAATCCGGGTCAAGAACACTTACCCCAGACCAAAGTGTGAAAATCCTCTCCAAAATCGCCCAAATTCGAGAGCTCTAACTCAAAAAGTGATAAAAATATCATAACCTTTGAAATAAAGTACTTTTATATTCTGCCCAGGTAACATGCATCGCGATCGCGAAGAACAAAATCACCAGTTGCTAAAAATATGCTACGCGAATGCGGAAGGACAGACGTGAACGCGATGCACCAACACTCCAAACCTACGCGAACGCGAGGCTCCTCCGCGAATGCGAAAGCTAAAGCTCTTGGCCTGCCCAACCTGACCACCCAGTACGCGATCGCGACCCTACACCGCGAACGCGATGAGTTAGCTCTCCATAGGTTCGCGATCGCGACCTCGACACTGCGAACACGAAGAAGGGAATCAGCCAGCCTCAAAATACACTACGCGAACACGACTTACACCTCGCGATCGTGTATAAGGACATCAGACACCTGCCATCAGCAGTCTAAAACATGGAGAAAATACTCATAGCCCATCCGAAACACACCCGAGGCCCCCGAGACTCCGTCCCAACATACCAACAAGTTCCATAATATAACGCAAACTTATTCGAAGCCTCAAATTACAACAAACAATATCAAAACTACAAATCGTATCTCAATTCAAGCCTAATGAAATAATGAGCTTTCAACTTCTACAACTTGCACTGAATCATATCAAATCAACCCGGAATGACCTCAAATTTTGCATGCAAGGCCCAAATGACACAACAGAGCTATAGCAACTCCTGAAATTACAATCCGAACCCGATATTAACAAAGTCAACTCCCGGCCAAACCTCTCAACCTTCCAAACCTTCAACTTTCCAATTTTTGCCAAATGCATCAAATCAACCTACGGACCTCCAAATCCAAATCCGGACATACGTCTAAGTCCAAGATCATCATACGAAACTATTGGAATCATCAAAATATTATTATGGAGTCGTTTATATTAAAGTCAAACTCCAGTCGACTCTTACCACGTAAGCTTCTAAAACAATAATCATTCTTCCAAATCAATCCTGAATCACCCAAAAATCGAATCTGACCATATACGCAAGTCATAATACACAATATGAATTAACTCAAGACCTTAAGCCACCGAACGAGACGTTAATTCTCAAAACGACCGATCGGGTCGTTACAAGTAATAACTTTGACAAAGATTATATTTCATTTTTCAAAGTACAAAGATTATCTTCCATTTTTCAAAGTTCAAATTGCTACGGAGAAGACTCGCTATTTAAGTTCTTAAATTAAAGTTATTCTAGTAATTGCGAATTAATGTTGTGATTTTCTTAAGATATATTTAATAAAATAAAATGCAATATAAATTTGAGAATTTTTTGTGATATTGTTTTAGTTTAATTCTTTAGATTAATATTTATAAAGTAAAATTATGACCAATTGATTTTATAATATTCAAAAAAATCAAAAAGTACTTGAATCCATTCACATGAAGGGGGCATTTGCATTTAAAACTTCAGCTTCTTTCCAAGCTAAAGATCCACTTTGTCTTCCACGTGGGGTGTCTAAAGACATACCATCTAGACATAAAATACCCTACAAGAGGCGTTTCCAAGAAGGCACCAGAAAGGATGGCGCCTTCCTTGTCGAAGGAAGTGGAATATGTGATGGCGGAACGCAAAGTTAATCGACATGGTGTCCCAACTTAAACTTTTGACTTGGTAAAGTATAAGGTTCTACCGAAGCAAGAAAGCTTTAGGGTTATACTAGTTTTGGGGTCACGATTGAAGTTATATCCACTTTGCACAAAATTTTGCAAGCGTACCTACTTTAGGATCAACTTCATACTTATCATGTTTGAAGTTGAAAACATAAATAATCTGAAGTGCAATGCACTTAAGGCCAATTAAGTCTAAAGTGCAAAAATTGCACTCAAGGCTAAATCGGACTGAAGTGCAATAAATATTTCCATGCACTTAAGGACAATAGGTCTGAAGTGAAAAAATTATACTTCAGATGCACTTAAGGCCAAATAAATCTGAAGTGCAACTAATGTTTTCATGCACTTAAGGCCAAATAAGTCTAAAGTACAAATTGCCCCGAAACATAAACTTGTTCTTCGAATTTCAAAAATTCAATACATGATTTAGAAGAAGAAGAAGAAGAAGAAGAAGAAGAAGAAGAAGAAGGAGGAGGAGGAGGAGGAGGAGGGGAAAAAGAAAAAGGCCTGAAGTTATCTATACTTTGGATACTAGTTAAAAAAAAAATTAAAATGTGGGTATAAATTAAATGAGGGTGACCAAATAGGACGCCTGTAGAATTTTTACCACACGAAGGGCTTCGACCAAGCCCATATTCAAATTTAATGGGCTAGATCAGGAAAGGGTTTGTTACCAATCAAATCTGGCCCAAATTGAACTGCTTCCTGCCTAATTCTTTCTTCCTAAACCCTCCTCTGTCGCAAACCTTGCTCCTTCCCTCTCTTTCTACTGCAAACACCTTAAGTTCTACCCTCGACGCCGATATCATTATTCCTGGTTATCGGTAAGCACTTACAAATTAACGTATATTTCATTTGCTTCTCATTATAACACCTCAAATTTGTTAAGTTATACTGATTTGTGAAAATAATCAAATTTCTCCAGCTTTGCAGTGACTGAGTAAAAGCAATGGCGGATGTGGTACAGTACAAGATGGAGCGAATGCTCCCTGAGCTAGACGACCTAGAACGGCGCGGCTTATTCAGCCGCCATGAAATAGCGGAAATAGTTAAACAACGACGTAAATTCGAGTACAGGCTAAAGAGACCTAGCCCGTTAAAGCAGGATTTTGTTGCTTATATTGATTATGAGAAAAGTCTAGATGCTCTTCGACTTCTACGTAAGAAAGCTCAGATGAAGAAAACGGGCGATAGGAAGGTGAAGAAATCGGTTTCGGATTATGCTGGAGTTTCTAGGATTATTGAGATTTATCGGCTTGCGACGAGTAGGTTTAAGGGCGACATAGAGCTTTGGTTTCAGTATTTGGAGTTTTGTAGGGAGCGAAGGAATGGTCGAATGAAGAAGGTACGTTTTACATTTTGCGAAAACCTGCTTATTTTGTAGCTCAAATTTAGTGTTTTATCCTTAAACTAGTTGAAAATATACAAAACTTCTATTGGCATGAGATGAGTTTAAACGTAGGCCGGTGAGAATTCATATAGTGACCCCAACTTATTTGGGACTGAGGTGGAGTTGTTGAATCCCTAAAACTAGTTATTGTACCACAAGCGAGACGTTTAGAGAACTCAAAAATTTAAATGCTAGTAATTCTTTACTATTTGAATGATACTCTTTCAATTTTAGTCCATTTTTAAAAAAACTAACACCTCTTTATATTCAGAAACAATTTAAGGATTATAGTCACAGATATATTCGTTTTGTGTTAGACAGCAAGCTTCACAACATCACATAAATTAGGGATCCTTTCTATTGGAATGATATAACGAAGTATTTGGAATTGAGGTATAGTTGATTGATTCTTGATGACATTTGAATCTTATTGGGGAGCAAACAAGTTCTAAAACATTAGAAATAAAGAACATTAGATGAGATAACGAGGGAAGGCCTGGGGTTGGTGAGGTGGGTGGGTAATTTTGCTTTTATTACTGTTGAAATGTCAATGTCATTGATAAGATAAAGTTCCATTTATCAAGCATTGAGGGTATCCAGAATAAAATTAGCTTTACACCTTGAGCAAACTGTTGAGTTTGATGAACTTATTGTTCTACATAAAAGGTCCAAAGTTGCAGTCTTTAAATGCATATTTTGAATATAATAGCTAATCATGGCAGTCCAAGACACCTTTATATAATTTCTAAAGTTGGTTAACTAAGTCTATTCTGTGGTCAAGTTTCTATTTTTCAACTCATACTTTTTCTTTGGATTTGACGAACAATTTATATTGCTCAATCCTTGGTTCTCTTCCCTGTATATATGCCCTTGCATATGATCATTTGCGACATGGTCAAA
Source organism: Nicotiana tabacum (assembly GCF_000715075.1). NCBI lineage: Eukaryota > Viridiplantae > Streptophyta > Magnoliopsida > Solanales > Solanaceae > Nicotiana > Nicotiana tabacum. The sequence continues at coordinate 42,880,029 of NC_134096.1, forward strand.
TGGAGGAATCTGTCCGATTTAGATGTTCCTCCTATATTTATGAATTCCGTTCTCCCAGAATCATCTGGAAATTTGATAGGTTGTCTTCTTAAATGGAAAAGAGATTCAAGCTTGTTCTTGGCATAAGGCTTATCCGGATTCTCTTGATATTAAAACATGCTGGAGTCTAACATGGTAACATGGTGGTGAAGAACGGTGAAAAAATGAGCTGGAATAGCTAATCGAGGTTTTTTACTAGATGCTAGATATAGATTTTAATCAGACTAAAATTTGCCAATTGTTCAAGTTGGATTTGGAGCATGAGGGAGTCTTAACTTTGATGACATTCTGTGTCAAATCATTAAATGTTGAGAATGATGCGAAATTGTGCTTTTGGGTGTCTTATGCTGTTCTCATTCATATTGTTCTTCATTAGGCCCTGGCGCAGGCAATTAGGTTTCACCCTAAGGTGCCTGGAGTTTGGATATATGCTGCAGCTTGGGAATTTGACAACAACTTAAATGCTGCTGCTGCTCGTGCCCTGATGCATAGTGGCTTGAGAGCATGTCCAACTTCTGAGGATCTGTGGGTAGAATATCTACGGATGGAGCTTACATACCTAAATAAATTAAAGGCTCGCAAAGTCGTGTTAGGAGAAGATGAGGGAACATTGGCTCGTTCTGGCAAAAATGCTAAAGAGGAACAGTGGAGAGATGAGAACAAGGAATTATTTATGGCCCTTGATGATAAAAGAGAGGATGACAAATTATCCAACCTTCACGAAGGAGACCCAAAGGAAAAATTAGATTTATTTAGGGAACAAGGTTTAAGTGTTCTTCGGACAGTTTACAGTGGTTCTATTAAAGCCCTCCCTTCCAGTTTCAGTTTAAGAACACGGTGTCTTGAGATACTAGCAGCAACAGATTTAGCTCATTCAGAAGATATGCGAAATGAGATACTTGCTGATATGAAACGGGACTTTTCCGAAGAACCAAAATATTGGGATTGGCTTGCAAGACAGGAAGTGATTGATCTTAATAATCCAGAGAGTACTGAAGCAATGACAGCTGATCAGTTAAGCACAGCAATTCAGGTAACTCTAAACCTTAGTTGCTCCAGACATGTTCAGTTTTGATGTTGTAATCCATTGCCTTAAATTGCCTTGTCTAATATGATAGTTTGATTTGTCATGTCTAAGATCATATAAAAGGACATGTTATTTGCCAGCAACTTACGCTTGCTATTTGAAAATGAAGGTTCTTAATTCGTGACTAAATCCTCAGTCTTTGTTTGCTCCACTTCCTGTTCTTCAGTCTAAGAAAAAGGTGGCATAAATTCTGGAATTACCCTTCTGAGTATCCATCTTCTAATGTGGTTGGAGATTGTTCCTTCATGTGCAACAGTGCATGCTACTTGAACTTACTATCGAGGACAATTTTATACATGCTACTTGAACCAATGTTGTAAATAGCGCTCGCCTCAGCGCTAATAGCGTGAGGCGATGCGAGCTGCCGGCGCCATTTTGCTCTGTTGCGTGGCGATTTCAGAAAGGCGAGTGCATCTGCATGTGTAGCGAGAGGCGCTGCGATGCGTGAGGCGATGTGTAGCGGCGCTTTTTGAATAAAAAGAAAGAAAAGGCAGCGACCAAACAACGATTAAAATACAAATTAGGGCTCCATTTGTTTTTTTGATCAATAAACTAAATATTAGAGCTTGGGATTTCATCTTCTTCTTCGTTCATCAGCGACATCATAACCCAGGTATGTTGTCCATTTCTTCTTTCTTCTTCTCCTTTCTTCTTCTAGTTTCTGCTCTCCATTTTTTAGCTTCGACCAATGCTGTCAATTTTTTTTCCTTCTTTTTCTTTTTCTTCTTTCCTCTTTCTTCAGTCTTCTTTCTTCCTTCCTTTTTCTTCTTTTTTTTTGGCGTTCGAGCAAGCAGCAGAGAGTTCTTTGAGGTTTGAGCTAGCTTTCTTTCTATCTTTATTTCTTTCTTCCCTTCCTTTTTTCTTCTTCTTCTCTTCTTTTTTTTTTTGCTCTGTTTTTTTAATCATGGATACGGGCAGATGCAATTAGACAGAGAGCTTCTTCATAGTTCAAATCAAACCTAAAAGTTACTCTCCGTTAGTCTTATAGAGCAGAATTAATTGCATATAGATGTTGCTTGTTTTAGTTTATGAATCTACTATGACTATCTATTGAGTTTTTTAATTTTTGAATTGATATATTTTTTAATATATTATTGCTATTGAGTTTTTAGTTTTTATAAATTGTCGCTTCAGATAAAAAAGGCGAGCGCTTCGCTGTTCGCCTCAGTGAAGCAGGCCCTCGTCGCTATTTGTCGCCGCACGCTATCCAAAACACTGACTTGAACTTACTATCGAGTATCGAGGACAATTTTATACTTTTCCTTGACTAAGTCAGATGACATCTGCCAAAAATCTTTGGTTTTACATGAAACGTGAAGATAATCCCAAGCCTGTGCTTTACTGTTCAATGTCTTCCTTTCGTTTAGTTTTATGATTTGATTCACTCTTTTAGTTCACTAGTAAACAACTATTTTTCGGAATATCCTGTATAACTTTCTCATTTCACTAGCAGGTGCAGGCAGTTGTATGTTCTTGAGTAGCAAACTCTGATACTCTTTTTTGTGGGTTTTGGGGTGGGGAGGGGGGTTGTTTGGAGAATTCATTGTCTGCAATTCTCTTTTTTATGCTGTATAGTTGTCCTCTACTGACAAGGTTACACGCATCAATTCTGTAGGTTTATGAGGAGGGTTTAAAATTTGTGCCTTCAGCCTCAATGTTTGATTGTTATTCAAAGTTCTTGATGGATGTCATTCATTTTAGAAATCAGAGCAGTCAATCTTCTGAGCACTTCGGTGCATCTAGTCATGCTATGGATCCTATTTCACATCTCCTGGTAGTATTTGAAAAGGCTGAAACCATGGGGTGCATCACAGAGGATCTTGCTTGTCAGCATGTTTCTTTTCTATTGCAACTTGGGAAAGTAGATGAAGCTAAGACTTTGGCGGAGAAATTGTGTTCTGGAAAATTTTCAGAAGCAGTGCAGCTATGGGCTTTACGGCTCTCGGTGGAAATGAGACTTATCCAGAAGAACTGCACTCCAAATAAGGCAGTTCTGTCTTCTGTCTTTGAACTCATGAGAAATGTTTTAGCGAAAGCTCCCGTATCAGAGGCAGAAACTATATGGCTTATGGTAGGCCAAAGCAAAAACCATCCTTGTTCAGAGTCTTTGTCATGCATTATAAGATCATGATAGAAACTTTATTGCTCTTTTTGTCTTAGCTGTGATATATGATCTTGCTTTCCGAGAGCACATATCAATATTTCTTCTGCTACCTGAATAGATTCCTTTTGCAAGCATTGAGGGCTTTCATATGATAATACATATAAGATACAAGTTTGAGTGGTGCTTTTATCTTGGCAGATTCCATTTAGTTCAATGCATTTACTTTGTTGAGCATGTTAGAGATGTATCAGTGGATGACACATGTACATGGTTATGCTGTTTCACTGTCGTTTGTGTTCTGTTTCTTTTTCTATTTGTTTTTTGCTTTTTTGGCATAGGAAGCATTCATTTAGGGCGTCATGAGATATTACATACAGAATGCAAGTTTGAGCTGTGTTTATATGTTGGCAGATTTGTGTTTATATGTTGACAGATTTCATTGAATTCAGTGCATGTTACATTGTTGACCATGTTAAGATGTATAAGTAAATGACGCATGCGCATGGCTACAAGTTTAACTGTTGTTTTGTTCTTTTTTGGTATAGAGTAGCATTCATAGGAAGTGCAGGATTTGTCCTTGTCGATGTGGAGACTTAAAACAAATCTTACCCAAAAGAAAACACTAATTTCTTTTCCAGTAGTTGTTAGGATGGGAATTGGGAGCTCTAACTGATGAAAAAAAAGGATGGGAGCTCTAGGAGCCCGTTCCATGGTATTTGATCAAGCAACAGGCTTTCTTTATTTCTTTTCTGAGGGCAAAGCTATCATTTTTTTTCCCGAGTAATGTTATTACATGCCATTGTGTTTGATTTCCTTCTGTGCCTTAATTTTACAAGTTGTGAAAGAGTGGGATATATATGAGCTTGAACTTCTTAGATCCATTTACTCCTTTAAAAAGCTTCTTTATGATCCATTTACATTACATATTATGCAGGCGCTCAAATATTTTTCCACTCAAAAACAGTTTGACAAGTTAGTCGAGACTTCTATGATTTCACTGGCCAAAGATGGTGGAAGTGATGATGGATTTTCCCTCTCTTCTGCCATCGTCAATTTTGTTCTGCAAAGGGATGGACTTGGGAGTGCTAGAGAGTTATATAAGAGGTATGTTACTGCTGATTGATTGTTGTCATGTATATATAGTGCAAACATTTATGTTTGATAAACTATTCTGTTATGGTGAATGTGTTCTTTTATGTTAACTTGAAAATAGACTTGTTTAAAATTGTGGAAGAAAATGTGCAGACATCTATCTCTAACCCACTTTTTCAGTTTTGGGGAATAAAGTACAAAATGAACCCACTTCCAACTGGATCACTAGATGAATCAATCATGGTTCTTCCCTATTGTATTAGCTAATCAGTAGTTTTCAAAAGATGGTTTAGGTAATTAGGTACCATGTTAGTTCGATTTCTTTCTACTACCGAAAAGGTTAACCTGGTTCCTCCTTGGTACAAAAAACTCAAAACTTGTATTGGGTTCTTCAAGGGACTTCCAGATGTTGGAGAGTTATAAGGGTTTTCTCCAGTCTTTTGACTTTGTTATTCAGTATTACCTAATCAAAACTTCTCCCTATGTATGAGATCAATTTTAGGGGTGCTGAGATGCTAGATGATATTTCATTTGTTCTTTAAACAGCATTAATGATATATGTTCAAGACTGATGTTTGACAACCTTGTGCAGATTTCTTGCTTTACCGCATCCAGGACTTTCTTTATATAGAAATTGCATTGATCTGGAATTGAACCTTGCATCTAGTGGAGATAAGATTAGTCTCGGAAATGCCCGGAAATTGTATGAGACTGCGCTTACAACTTATGATCAAGATACTGGATTGTGGCGAGACTATTATTATATGGAAGTTAAGGTAAGTGCTGTTTCCCTCTCCTCCTTTTGCGAGCCCGATACTTTTCTCATTAAACAAATAACGGAAAAAGGTTTAGAGATATGCTGGAATTAGAGGAAAAAGGTGTACGTTGTTTTAACTCTGACTATAAACTTAAAATGAACAAATACAAGTGTCTTCTCTCTTGCAATTTAAGCTTTTAAATGAGGGATTCACAGATCTTGATCTAATTATTGTTATATGCTTTTACTAATAGTAACATATTTATTTATTATGGGACGGAAAGGTTGTATGTACTGCTATTTACTATCTTGTCAAGTTGTGAAGATTTATGTTACTCTTGGACTACGGATAAATGAGTAAGCATTTAGTGCTGATCCTTTCTTAACTATTGCTCAGATGGGAACATCAGAAACTGCAGCAGCTGTTCACTGGCGAGCACGGAAAACACTCAAGACGAATATTTCCCTTCTACCCTCACAGTGAGGGCCTCACTGGATATGTGATCAATCTCTGTATGTGGGGATGTAATCAAATTTTTGACTTGGGAGTACTTTGGGCAAGTAACATAACCAAAGTTCCTGAGGGCTGGCTAATGTGAGTTCCTAGACGGTGCACCGTTCATAGATCATTGAGCTGTGATTATTGAATAGCCCATCTTGATCTACATCACAACTCGGCAGTTTTGGCTCTCTTTCGAAACTTGTGATCTTAATGTGCTGAGTCACCATCAAAGGAGCCTAGCTATATCTTAGGCAAGACCTTGCAGCAACTGTGGTAAAAAGCTTGAAGGAGAGCTCAAATGTCGTTTATGTTCCAATTCTTTGCCCTCTCATGTTACTTGGGTGACGAGATTTTGTAGACTTACCTTTGGCTTTGTGTCAAGCAGACATTACCGTACCATTATTTTTTATCAAGAAAGCCTTTGTTAACAGGACCTGAAGATATATCTTGCTGAATTTTGTTGTGTACTCCCGTAGACTTGGAACCGGTATTCTGTTCCTAAACAAGGACAACGTTTTACCAAATTTGTTCCTCAACAAACATATGAAACGATATAGACAGGACTTGAAAGTAGCAAGTAGCAACGAGGTATTTATTTTGTTCTACTTTCGACTAGGGACAAGTGGCGAGGAAGAGTGCAAATTCTTTGAAGTTAGAGCAGGACTGGATCGTTAGGTCTGAAGTGCAGTTCAAATACTCTAGAATTCTTGCTTTTAAGATTGTAAAAGCATGCCGTACGTTTGGCAAAATTTGGTTGTAGTTGAAAAAAATAAGTATAATATTTGAGGTTGAAAAAAAGTAGTCGAAAGTTAAATTATGTTTGTACATTATCTTTACCAATTTTATTTTTTTTGGGGGAGAGGGGGGAGGGGGGGGGGGGGTTAAAGTAACATTTGTGAGTAAAAATCAGTATATTTCATTTGAAATGCTTCTCAAACTAGTAGTTCAATGTATCATGTTCAGTGTTTACAAATATTAAGTAGGCAAACCAATATATGCAAATCCTAAAGTTCAAAGATAATTTAATAATATTTGATGCACGGGTCGGAAGGTTAGGTTCAAAACATGTAAAACAATAGAGGGGGATGCAATGCTCATATCACATGGATTCTTACTTTGGATCTTAATTAGCTCAAATGGACTGAACCATTTTGACAGTGCAATTTCATTTACAAGTCCAGTCAAAGAAGTTAATTTGCAAGTCGGGGCATTAAATCTTCTGCTAAAAGCCTAAAACTTGTGATGTTGGATTATATTCTCCAAGGGGAACGAAACCACAACATTGAATAAACTGACCTATTTAGCTCTCTGTTCTTTAGGCAAAAAAAACAGATGAAGTCTAGCCACACGAAAAGGGGTTTTACATTTTACTTCTTACGAAATACAACTGTTAGATAATCATGTTTACCCAGCTTATATATTTTTTCATGCCCAATTTATAGTTCTAGAGTTCCCCCTCCCCCCCCAAAGTTTTGCCGATGGAAAATACAAGTAAAAGAAATCGGAAATAATATCAGAAGAAACATATAAAGAGATCAATTTAATAAACAACAGAAAATCTAACATAGTGAAACGCGACGAGGACAAAGTGAGACAGACGGAATGTAAACGGAAGAAAATACTCATTGCCATTCCTATTTGTGATATGGCTAATCTTCTTTTATTTCCAAAATAATATCAATTCCACGAACAAAACGTGGAAAAAAAGGGAATAGAGAACATCACATTTGAAACCAAAAATACTACTAGAAGGTTTAAGGCTGCTTTTTAAATGTCAAATGGTAATACTTTGACCAAGAAATTTCCTCTTAAAGAAGTAATATACCTTAGGATGATTTCTCTAACAAAACTGATTTTATTAATCAAGTTCTGGACTAAATGTTTACAATTTTGTATTTTTATTAAAAAAATTATTAACAAGAAAGCAAAAAAGAAAAAAAACATATTAACAAATAAAACTCATTTTCTAAACCTTCAAGCTTTTTATTATCTATATTCATTAAGAATTTTCAGACAAAGTAAATTACTTATTCTTCATTCTCTATGTCTACGAGATGCAACGCTGGGCATAGGGCGCATGTACACAACCAAACATACTCAATCATCATTTTTCATAATGCTAAGTTTTCTTATGGCGGAATGGCTCCCTCGCCAATTAAACTTGACGGGATTTTAAAAGTCAGATACATAAACTTTCAACTTTTTTATTTGAATACTCGAACTCATTTTTTTCATAACTAATAAACACATTTGACTATTGACCATGCCCATGTGACGCCAGTTGGTCCTAATCAGCAGGCCGCGTGAGGAACACGACGCACAAGAACGTGAAAGCCCCCTTCCTAACGCCCAACAGTACAAAATAGGTTGTATTTAAGTGTCTTATTATTCATTCCTTCTAAAATACCATCTTCCTCCATTTTTTAAAAGCAGAAGCTCCATTCCTCCTTCTTGTAAAATCTGAAGCTCCATTTGTTTTTCTTTTTTTTCAGACCGTGAAAATGATGGATAATCGTATATTTTGTCATTGTGGAGTTGAAACTAAGTTTTGCATCACTTGGACCAAATGAAGCTCGATCAGAGCAAGATTAACAGATAATAAACGAGAACAAAAAAATGGGTGAGGGATTATGATCAATTTTGGAAGGGGGTGAGTGATTATGATCGTTTTTGGAAGTTCATCCAGCACCGCTGACCTCACGCCATATCCACCATCATAAACAAGTCTTTTTTGAATGTTGGAGCGAGAAGACTTAGAGAGCGAGCGGCCAATACGTGAAAGTATCATATTTTTGGTAATTCTCGTAACATGGAATGAACAATTTCAAAACCCTAGAAATTGATTCAGAAACGGGTACTTTGAAGCCAATTGATTGAAAATGTCATCGAAAATGTTAACAAAAGCTATAATTCGAATAGATTTATAGGATATTTTTCCTTTTTTTCCTTTTTTGTGAATTACACTAGGCTATGGCATTTGGAGCTATAGTTTAGGTCGGATAATTTGCAGAGTTTGCGTGAACAAAGGAACATGGAGAACCGAGAATGAACAGGGGAGGGTTTGATCAGAGAGAGGTTAAAATGAGGGGAAGGGGTTCGGTCTATGGAATAAAAGAGGGAACCTCGATCTGTTGAGTTAGGGTTTTCGCGCCCTTGACGTGTAAGACATCCATTGGTCATTTGGTGATTGGATGGATACGTATGTGTATGTGTAATACACGCACGCATGATCTCTTGTCAGATGTATTTATTAGTTACCGAAAAAATGAGTTCGAGTATTCAAATGGGAAAGTAGAAAATTTATGTATCGACTTTTAAAAATCCGACAAGTTTAAGTGGTCAAGAAGCTATTTTGCCCTTTTCTTATTTACGGAAACTTTTGTTTTGCACCTCTAATAAAGAAAAAAGTAAATAATGCATATGTGTAATCAATATAAATCAACTTATATATAGGCACAGTTTTCTCGTGCAGTGTGTCGAAAATTCAATTCAAACTTCCAATTCGGCTCTCTAATTTGTTGCATGAATGATTCTGTACAGAGTCCTCTGCTGCATAAATATGTACAATAGTTGAAAGATTAGTCAGAAGAGTTGAAGAAAAAGAAGTTAGAGCATACTATTGAATTTCTTGACTAGTTTATTTAAAATTTTCAACTCCACTCTTTTTTGTAGGATAGTTTTCCATCAGTTGAGACATGTGAAGAAGTCAATTTGGTTTTGCGGTTTATTACAATTATTTTTGTTTTGTTTTATATCAAATTTCTCAAAAGATTTTTATGTTTATATGTAAAATATCTGGAAAAAAAAAATAAGAAATCTTACTGATGCATTTTCTTCTATTCAAATCGTAAAAATATCTAATCATTTCTCATTAAATAGAGCAAAAAGGAGGAAATGACCGTATGTGATTTGAAAGGAAAATAACTCTACAAATATCTTTAGTGTTGTATTAATCAATCTCCTGCACATTTCTTTTTTTACAAATCTTCGGTGAAAAAGATTATATTACTAAAATAACATTCATAATATGGAAGGTAAAATAGATCTCCCTACTAAAAAGAGACTAGTAACTATTTTCTCCGATCCACAATAAGTGACTATTTTATCTTTGGCACACCCATTAAGGAAATGCTAACTCTTAGGAAAAAAAAAAATATTCATTAAATTAAACTTAATTAATTGTTACCTTGACACATTGAAATATGTAAATAAGGGCAAATTTTGGAAAAATAAAATTAAACTCTTCTTGATTATGTAAATGAATACTTATTTCAGACCAAAATAAAAATGTAAAATGGTCACCTATTATGGACGGGAGGGAGTAGCATTTAATACAACCAACAAGTTAAGATAAGCTGTTAACTGCCTACCTATGTGAATCTCCCTATACTACATTAAATAGCCATACCATTTTCACTTCGATTACAGAATGAATTGTACTTGGGCGTGCGTAGATATTACTTCAACAATTAAGTTGTTTAGGTAGAAGTTAGCCAGGGCAGTTGATTCCTCTTCACCAGACGCTTATTTTATACTATTATATAATCATATATTAAAAAAGTAGTACCCACGTACATAGAAAAAATGAAATTCATTCATTTTCTTTTCAATCTCTTCAAGATTTGATCTAGAAGAATAACACAAGGGTCAAAAGGAAACAATTCTAACTTCAGTTCCATAAAGTTGAACCTATTCACAATTTGAACCTTTCCCACTCCTTCGCTTAACAATGTGAAAACAAAAATCTATTCAACATTTTTCTTTCCTCTATCTTTACTTTAATCTAATGAAAGTTGCTGCCATTTAGTACAATTTTATTCCAAACCCAAACAGAAAAAAATCACTTGTTTTAGGAATTATAAAAAGTTTTTTTTGTCCTAAAAAAGTGAACCAATCACAGCTACAAAGGATTTATGAGCCTCAATTACAAGCTAGTTAGGCTTATATCACCCTCATAGACAAAACTTGCCCTTTATGTTTGAGGTAAGTTTATGATGGTCTTTTAATTTTTTTTTTGACAGTTTTGATCCTCTAAATTTATTAAAGTTGAATACTTTTGATTTTCGTCCAATATTTAACAATCATGGTTGTTACATTTAACAAATTTAACAAGAAACATCTCGAAAGTCATGTCGAACAATAATCGTATATCAAAAACTTTATCGGATACTAAAAATAAATAAAAAATAAGTAGTAGTAGAAATAATACCACAAAAGCTGCATCAAACTTTAAAAATAGATTTGAAATACCAAAAACTATAAAAAAAAAAAAAAAAACTGTAGCTCCTAGCGTGAGTTCATGTTTCCTTTTCTTTTTAATAGTTCCCGTTAGATCAAACAGTTAAAATTTATTATATAATTAACGGAGACTAAAAGTGCTTTCTTTTGGAAAACTTAAAAGACCAAAATTACTCAGGAGTATATACAAGAGACCACTTTGTCAATTTATCTAAAGTATTTACACCACATCTACAATTCGGAAAAGCTAAGGGACCTCAGTGTAACTAAGAGTCCTGTACTAAATTGCAACTTATTTTCAGCTACAAAAACCTGCAACAAAAACCTCTCCAGATCATATTCTCCTTCTTCGTCATCGTTGAGCACTCAACGCTCTCCTGCGCCGTTAAAGCCTCCATCAACACTCGCAATCTGAAATCTCGACCGTTTAAAAGAAAAAAGGAAACCGACTAGAATCATGATTCAGTTACTATTCACTTTGATATTTGCCGAAATGGCATTAATCGTGGTCTTCGTGTTCAAGACGCCATTAAGGAAGCTAGTGATAATGGGCCTGGACCGGGTCAAGAGAGGCCGCGGCCCAATTATTGTGAAAACTGTTGCTGGTACTGTCTTCGTCGTTATGCTCTCCACCATCTACAGTATTGCGTCGATCCGCACGCGGTGGATGGATGAAGGAGGTGATATCACTCCCACTGATCAGATTCTATTGGCTCAGCATCTTCTCGAAGCTTCTCTCATGGGTATCGTTCTCAAACTGAATTTTGATCTTGTGATTCTCTAATTTAGTTTATTAATTTTGGTATTTGACTGCGTGTTGGATGTGATTAGACTAGTTGTAATTGTATTATTTTTGAAGCTTATGGATGTAAAATAAATAAATGTGTAAAATTTGTGTGCTGTGCTAGTAGAGGAAGATTCCGGTTTCAGAGACAGCGGGTATATCGTACTTTATATGCGGATTCTGAAATTTTCCTTTAAATTTATCCTATACATATTACTCCATATAATTTGAGTCTGAGATAGTAGTGTACAGTGTTTTTAAAAGCAAAAGGTGTAAAAAAGTAACAAAGCCCATGGGGCTTGAAGCAAAAAGTGTGAAGCACAAGGTTCGGATGTATCGTTATGCTAACGGGTTCATCTGAAATAGTACTCTTGACACAGAGCATAAATTTATGCTTAAAAATTCATTAAAATTGTAACAAACAGCAGACATGAACCCATTACCTCTAAAAAAAATAACGGGTTCAATGCTAAGAAGCTTAAAGATTGAACCCATAAAGTATATATCCTGGATCCGTTTCTGGTGAAGTAAGTGCACACAATTTATAGAAAATTAAAAGTACCACAAACATTTAAGTTTAGTACTGTAATAATTAAATTACAATTAAAATAATCAATTTCAACATTCAAAATGCAATAATTCCCATATTAATCGAACTCCTCAAAGCTGAGATTCAGGGAACCAACTACTTCTTGTCGAGATCACTTTTTGGATGCCTAGATCACGAATAAATGAAAATTTTATTGATAAGACCTTTTCAATTGTAGTCATTATTTGGGGTCTGTATATTTATCCAATTCATCCCATTCTTGATTTCTTTATTGTAATATTACTCATTAGTTCAGTTTAGGTTTGTCAATGTTGGAAGCATACACTTCTCTAAAGCGTATGGCTTCACCCATGAAGCATAACACCTCGCTTCACACCGCTTCATCACTTTATGCGACGAAACAATGGCTTTTAATAACACATGAGTGCACGTGCACCCACTGCCCGGTATGCTGGATCGATTATTCAACATACAAGCAGTGGGTGCACATGTATGTAAAAGTGCATCAACCTGTACAATAACCTTCCTCTTGTTCTGTTTTTAAAAATTCAATTGCCTCTTGTAAGATTCTTTTCTTTTTCTTTTTCTTTTTATTTTCTGTTATATCTGTTGTGCTGCATTGTTGTCTGAATTGTTACATTTATAAACTGCAAAGCGGTTCTCCTTCCTTATCCGTGCAAGTTCTTAACTCAATGATTTGAATTATTGGTTACATGTATATTTGTTACCTCTGAAATTTGAGTAAACATCAGTGGTTGACTTAGAATTAGAGCTCTTTTGGTTTATTTATTCATGACAAAGCTTATATATTTTATTTCACGTTGGTTAGTCTATACTAAACTAAGGTCTATTGATCTGAATGAGGTTGACCTTTTCAAATGGTTAGCTTAAAGCGTTGAATTAAAGTTTTAACCTTATTATATGACAGTGATTTTATTCCGTCCTCTCTAAACACTGTTTTATTCCTTTTTGACAAATGACATACTTAACACAGTAGTTCATACCAACAGTTGCGTGGGGCATGCTAAAAAGTTTAAATGTCGTGCTACACTTCTTTTTGCACAAGAATTGTCTTTATTATCCTCTTCTATAACATCAGGTTATACATTTGGTCGTCACTTCTTTAAGCATAACGGTATTAGAAAAACTATTTAGAACGCATAGCTTTAGTGCTCTTACAAATGGATGAAACCTCATCTATTTTGCTAAACCCTATTGCAGGTTTTTTTGTGTGTGGGGGGGGGGGGATGTGGAGATCTTGACTTATACTGTTATACTGTCACCCTTTGCAAAGTTATGCATGATTTTCTCCACCTGTGCCATCTTGCCAGTCAGTGCACATTGCCATTTGTCAGCAGATGATAAAAAAACTACTGCCTCAATCCCATTTTATGTGACATGCTTTCCTTTTTAGTTTGTCCCAAAATAGAATGACATCTTTCTCTTTTTAGAAACAATTTAAGCTGATCATTACCATTTTACTATTAATAACATGATTTGTTGGACCCACTAGACATAAAAGGTCATTCATTTATTTTTTTGAGAAAGATAAAAGTTCATTCTTTTATAAGGAGAGAAAATGAAAAGATATGTGGAGCTCTCACCACCCTGAAAGGATAATTTTGGTACTTTGTATATATTTGGCTTACACGTCAAGAGTCTTCTTTAACATCTTAAATTCCGTGCCCCGGCAAGCACTTTCAAATAGCCTTGTCGATTGCTTAGTATAATTTCGTATTTAATTATATGTTAAACGTTTGTATACAATGATTTGTTTTACTAATTTTTCACAAAGACATGCCGATTGTGGAGGGTGTTTCTGATTAAAAACTTAGTTTTCATTAGTACAATGTCTTTAATGCTTTCATTTAGCAACTGCTCGATATGTGCAATGACCATTTAAGTCCACAATCACAAATTTAACCTACTTTTATGTTTTAAGTCAGTACTCTGCCTTCTGTTGTTTAAATCAACTGATTATTCAACTACGATGAAATGAAAGGAAAAAGTACACGTTCAAACGTGTCATGCTCTGGTGTTGGTATTTCGGGGCTGTCTATTCCTAAGCTAGAGTTTTGCTTCAGTTGAGATGTTTCGTAAGGGGTTTTGCCAGCTTATTAGATCCAGGGCATTGTAACTGGGTTAGTTCTTAGATTTGCATCTGTGAAGTCACATTTGTGCTCTTACTGTCTAGATGACTACTTTTACCATCAAAGTAAAAGTCTTCCTTGATCTTCCTTGATCTTTGGCGTAGTGGTAAGAGCGTTGTGTGTGTTAGGTGCACGTAACGGGTTTGAACCATGTGTCAAACAAAAGCTTGTTGCTTAACTGTAGAAGGGTAGAGGGAAGGGTCCATCGTCCACCGAGTTTCAAACCGTGTGCCACTAGTTACTCGTGGATTTGTTGGTTATCAAAAAAGAAAAAGAATCAGGAGGGAAATTTTCATGGATCAAAGATGGAAAATTGGAATAATCTGCATAGACGTAGTTTTGTACAAACTATTGATTCTTTTCAAATCGTCTTATAAAATGGTGCATAAATGTTATTAATGATGGCTATGTTTCCACTTTTACCGATATAAGAAGTGAAAGGAGCTGTGATACATATTCTCTTTTTCCCGCACATAGTAATGCCAAGTATATATAGATGTGTATTGATAAGCACTTGAAAAATGCGGTTCAGAAGTACTTTCTCGCTTGCAATGAACTTGATATCTTTTCCTTTTGAGGTTTCTCTGCAGGCTGGTCTTATAATAAACTGGAAGTTATTTTATTAGAGAATTTTACTGTTTAAGGATTATTGTATAGCATGTTTAAAAGTATAACCTTTTAGGCTTCTTTCGTGTGTCAGAGAAAAGCATCTGACTTGCACTTGATCTCTGTCTTCTGTTCCCAGTTCCTTCTGGTGTCCTTCCCATTCTGGATTTCACAATTACTTTTTTATGCAGGATTCTCCCTCTTCCTCGCTTTCATGATCGATAGACTACACCATTATATAAGAGAACTTAGTATGAGAAGGAAGACCATGGAAGCTGTGAAAAAGCAAAACAGAGCCTTTGAGGATGGAAAAAGTGGAGCTTCTGAGGAGATCAAAACTTTGGAGGAAGAGGCAAGTGCATTGCGTGGAAAAATTAAACAGCTGGAGTCAGAACTGCAGGAGAAGGCCAAAGAAGCAAGCGGTGCTGAAGCCAATGCAGTTGCTCTAAAAAAGCAGTCAGAAGGATTTCTTCTTGAATATGACCGCTTACTTGAGGAAAACCAAAATCTTCGTTCTCAATTGCAATCACTGGATCGTACATTGTCACGCTCTGATAGCAAGAAGGTGTCCTAAAGAACCGTGTGTCGCTGTGTATGAACCATGTCTCATTATGTCTTGTTAATACCTTCGCATCTTTCCAGCTCAAAATCTGAATGAGGTGTAAGAATCCAGAGTTCCGAGAGTACTTTTCATTTTACTCTATGATATAGTCTTTGTGTCCTTAAATTTCTGTTGTGGGATAAGGGGTTAGCATATATGAATGGTAGAAGCTTTTTTTCTTTCAATATTTAGTGTACTTTATCCTCTTGAAATGTGGCCTGCGTCTGCTGTCATTGCCAACTTCATCCAGTAAGACGCCTTTCCAGAAAGTACTTGTAGGTTGATTGGTTATGAAATTTCTTCAGCATTGTTAAACCCTTTTAATCGGATTCCTTTTTTATGCATTGACTCGGATATTGCTCTCAAAATCCATGCACTTAGTGGGTTCTTGTTGAATATTTGGTTTCTTCATTCAAGTAGTGTTTCCTGTCAAATATTCCTTCATTTTAGCAGATGCACACTTTTGTTTTTAAATTTGTATGTGTGCCAAGTTCAGCTGGCGACTTCAAGCAGAGCTTAAAACAGTATGTTCTTGTGTATCTAGGGACTGATGATCACAGGAAGAAAAAAGAGAGAAATATGTATGTACTTTATTTGAGAGGAAAATAAGAGCATGTTTGGAAAGCTACCTTTTAATTGGACGTGGGTGTAATTACCCAATTTTGGACTTTTTATTTGGTTAAGTAGTTACTTGGTAATTATGAAATTTGGTATAATTGAAGGGGACCAATTACACTCTCCAACTCTCAAGGGGGAGGTGAGATTTATTGGTAAATTACATAATGTAATTACAAGGTAACTTTTTAATACCTAGTAATATATAAAATTTAATATTTCTTATATGCAATTAAAGTCTATTTACTTGTTCATCTAAAAAGATTTATTTAATTTTGTTGTTATTTAATTTTAAAATAAAAAATATTTAATTACTAATTACACTTGTGCAATCAACATGACACATGTATTATATTATAATTACTTACATCAAACAAAATAGGCCTATTTAATTACTATATTGTGTAATTATTATCCTAGTAACTACACCAAATTCAATTACAATGTATCATTCCAAACACAAAATTATGCTGAGTGGACCTTTTTAGGATCATTGTTTAAATTTTAACACCGATAATAAAAATCCTGGGAAAATAGCCTTCAGGCAGAATTTTGGGCAGCGCTTCTAGCGATCGCTAGAATTTTTCTGGCAATTGTCATGTTTTGTGGCAAATTCTAGTGATAACCGTATGAAAAATTCTAGCGATTGCCATGTTTTGTGACAAATCTTGATGATCACCATATGAAAAAATTCTAGCAATTGCCATATTTTGTGATAAATTCTAATGATCATCACATGAAAAATTCAGAAAGGCAAATCCTGATGATCATCACATGGAAATGCTTCCCCAAATTCTAATAGAAGGTTATTTTTCCAAGACTTTTCTTACTTGAGTTATTCCTCAAATTCTGATCCTATTTATGCAATCCACCCTTCCCAACAGGCTCTAAGTGAAAATGCAATTAGGAACTGCGGTATTATTAGATTTATTCTTCAAATGTTTTTTGGAGAAGTTTAAATCTATATCACGCGAAACCTTGTCAACATTAGGTCGCTTAGCAAATTAAGACTTAAAGACGAGTCAGAGGGTTTGGCTAAGCTTATAAGTTGGTAAAATCAATTTGACCAGTTTATAAGTACTTTTTTTGGCTTATCTATTTTGGTAAAATTAAAAGTGTTTATAAGTCAAAAATAAGGTAAAAAGTCATAAGTTGGTCATCCCCGACTTATAATTTTTTAGCTTATAAGTACTTTTAATTTGACCAAAATTTTTATATTATATTCCTAAAATACTTCTTTATTTGAAACATAATTCCTAACCCATCAATTGTCCCGTCACCTTCTTGCCATTATCTCGAATGAGCAAGTTTGGATATTCTCATATAATGGATGTTTGTTTTTATTAGAAATAAAGAAATCTTGAATACTTTTATTTTCTATATGAATATTTTGTGCACTATCTAAGTATATTTTTACTAACAAACTTTATTCAAGTTATTAATTAATGTATGTTAGTTTAATATAAAATAATTTATATTTATATAAAATAATATTTTCTAATAAAATTTTAAAATAAAAAGTAAAATGAAACATAAAATAATTTCTATATGAAACAATGAATTTAAATCTTGCAATAATCAGTTTCTAATTAGTGCGAATAACTTTAAGGATATTTGAGTTATTTTAACAGAATTGTTTTTTTATCTAACATTTTTTTATCAAACATTTCAGCTGCTTATTATTAGTTTCAGAACTTTTATCTAACACATAACTGCTTATTTATTAAATCAGTTTTAGCACTTAATTACAAGTACTTTTCAGCACTTAATGCTTATCGGCACTTTAAATTTGCTAAGCCAAACGTGCTCTTAAATGAATATATTCGATTCGGTATCTAAGGGCTACCTAAATCGAGTTTACCGCTTGTTTGGATGGTTGTAATCTATTGTATCGTATTGTATTGTTATCCCTAAACAATATTTATTTTGATTGTTTAGTCAAAATTGATTGTATTGTATTGTTAAATCCATTGTTCCGGAACAATGAAAAATTACATTTTTTGAAACAACCGATTTGGTGTGGTGGGATTGTTTCCTATTTTTCTTTCCAATTATGTCCTAACTTATTACTTTAAAATTATGTTTTACCCTTTACCTTTTTATTTTTTAACTCCAAATCTCCAACCTTTAACCTACTTTGTCTTCGTCCCTTTTTTCCTTCTGCTGCTTACTATTCCCAACTCCAACGTCAAAGGTAGTAAGAATAGGTTTTGCCTTCTTTTTGTTTCATTTTTCTCCTATTTTGAGTTTAACTCCAATTTTAATTACTTTAATTTCCAATTAACTGTATACTATTAGTTGTTTTCAAGTGTGCAAAGTGTTAGTACTTATTTATCTTCGATCCATTGTTCTGCCAACTGCGCGGACTTCGTTCATTTCTCTGTTTTCAAGTGTGCAAAGTGTTAGTACTTATTTATCTTCGATCCATTGTTCTGCCAACTGCGCGGACTTCGTTCATTTCTCTATCATCTTTCTTTATTACTCCCCCGTTTTAATTTATGTGAACCTGTTTGATTGAGCACGGAATTTAAGAAAAAAATGAAGACTTTTGGAATTTGTGGTCCTAAATAAGTCAAAAAGGGCCCCAGAGTATTTTTGTAGTTATAAAAGCTTTTCCTTAAGGGTATAATTATAAGTTTAAGCAAAATTGTTTCCAAATTTAGAAAGGGGTCATTCTTTTTGGAACGGACCAAAAAGGAAATAAGTTCACATAAACTGGAACGGACGGAGTATTTTTTTTCTAATGATAGTTACTCTTTGATTTTAGTAGAAAAGATTTTTCTTAAATTATTTTTATGCGTAATTCTTGATAAATTTAATATTTAAAACAAGTAAGGGTATTTTAGTAAACTTATCAGTTAAAATACAGTACAATACAGTTAAACCAAACAGCAAAATGTTATTTAACAACAACAAACAATACAATCTATCCAAACATTGTATTCATAAAATGATACAATACAATACGATACAATAAATACAATACATTATCAAACGATGAATAAAAATAATCCAAACAGAGTGTTAAGCAAGGCTAGTGAACTAAAACTGACCGGCCATTGGAAATAGGATATATTTCCAGTGTTTGGTAACCTTGAAATTTGGAAAATGTTTTTCAGGAAAAACAACTTTCATTGCTTGTCGGAGGAAGTAATTCCTTTATAAATATCCAGATTCTTATTTTATCCCACATGTTTCAATCAGCATTTAGACATTGTTGTCGATCTTAGTGAAGTTAGCGAGAAAGCAGCCAGGCCGACAAGCGATAATACAAGCAAGCTAACACGCGAGCGAGGTTAAAGGGGTCTTGTGCAACTTTCGGATATTGCAAGCGCAATCTTTGATATGTTTAAAGCTGGCTCAGTAGGTATTGCTGCTTTGAGTTTCTTGCTTATGATGCTGTTTTTTTTATCACCATGATGATGCTTTTTCTTCTGCTTTTGTCCCGATGTTTTCTCGATTTCTTCCATTTGAGAAGAAAATACCCGACTTGAAAACAGTAGCAAGGTTTTATCTTGTTGACTTTATATATTTTGCAAATGTTGACAGTATATATAATATTAAGGAAAATCTGCAGTCTTAGCATCTTTTCTTGCAGCCTATAGATGAATTAGCATCTTTTCTTGCAGCCTAAAGTCGAGATGATTAACCAAGGAGCTTCTGGAGAATCATCTGTTGACTGTGTAAGCCTTTCTTCCATGCCTAGTGTCTCCTTCACTATTGGTGGCACAGATTTTAGCCTCTCCCCAGACGAGATATGCTTTATAATGGTCTTTGACAGTAATAATAAACTTTGCTATATATGCCTCTTCTAGTTCGACACGTACTGTCAAACAGGAAAAAATAATTTGCTGATCGTAGTAGAACCCTTGTGTGCATTACGAGTAATTGTCATATATATATATATATTACAAAAGCCGGTTCTAGTGTTTAATGTTTCCGTTTTATATCGTTTCAGTATCATGTTCGTTTTGAGTAGTTGGACTCTCTCATGAATTTAATGTCTTATTTTCCAACTGAAACCTGCATAAGATTTTTGTGCCCTGAAAAGTTACTCTTTAATTTGTTATTTATATGGAACTATATTACTTGACGACCTTTCTAAGAAGCTCCAAGGGTTCCTGATTCAGATGCTGCCTCTCTTCACAGCCCACAAAAAAATAAAATAAAAAAAATAAGTTGATGTCTGAATGATTCACCAAATCACTTTGATCATATGCGATTTCTAAATATTTTTTGTTACATGGTTTAATAACATAAAGAGGTTGAGTTTTGAATGATTCAGGATAGATGATCATGTCTTACCAAGAAAACATTTCAAGTGCTACACCAAATCACTTGACCATATGCAAACTTTTCTTTACTAAACTACCTCTCTTCCATTCAACAAATATTTTTCAAGATTAAACGAGTAAAGTTGCAATCCGATGTGTGGTTCCTTTTCAGTTGATGACCTAGATATGAATTTATGTACTAATTTTGGATTCTTTTCCTGTGATCAGTACATAATCAAGGAGGGCGAGGGGGATTCTCAACAATGTTTTAGTGGTTTCGTTGGCTGCAGGGACACTTCTTCCGGTGAAAATCTCTGGTAAATTTATCTCTATGTGTTTTCTATTGATATTGGCCTGAGACATGGACAAGGATTTATATAGCCAACCCCAACTTGCTTGGGATTAAGGGCGTATTGATCTTTTTTGACACTGCATTATATTCTCCCTGGCATTCCTTTGGTGCATGGTCTTGGGTGATCTTTTCATGGCTAGATATTACACAATCTTCGATTTTGGTAATCTCAGAGTTGGATTTGCTGAAGCAGCTTAATGAAACCGATGACCCTCTACATTCACCCCCTTCTATATCTGCTCCCAGATATGGCAAATGGGATTTAAATCTTTGAATCTTAAGGTGTTGGAAAAACTATACTTGTAATATTTGCTTCTGGTCTTCGACTATGAGATGTAGCACTGCTACTAAATTAATCCGTTGTTGCTTTGCTGCTGTTTGTATATTCTTGCTTGAAATTTAAAACCAGTTGATGAATGTCTTAAGGATTTGTCATATGATTTATGCTCATTGCACCAGGATTCATAATAATGATATAAGTGTTTCTTAATATATTCTTAGAGTTTTCAAAAACAGAAAAGAAACACTAAGAGAATGTATTTTCCTTAAGAGTCCTCAATCATTTAGGGCTGATTCGATCCTCTTTCAAAAGAAATTAGAGAAGTAATATTGGACCCCTCAATCTTTGTCCTACATCTACTTAAAATGCACATATTCTTCAAGTCGCTGTATAAACCATATAAGAATCTTCCAATCCCATTGGATTGACTATATGAATCCTTATTATCCATTTAAGTTTTATTTCATTCTAGTATTATATAAACAATAGAAAATAAAAATTTAAAAAGAAGAAATTCTCTTTATTTTCCAGTAGCATATAAGTTTTTGGCGTAACCAAAAGATTCCTGCAATATAGGATCTAAAGTAAACACGCTTACTAAAATGACTAAATCATAATCGCAATTCGCAACTAATTGATTACAATAACAACAACAACAACAACCCAGTAAAATCCCACTAATGGGATATAGGGAAGGTAGTGTGTACGTAGACCTTACCCCTACCCCGAAGGAGTAGAGAGGCTGTTTCCGAAAGACCCTCGACTCAAAAAAAAGGACAAAAGGGACAAAAAGGGAGACAATATTAGTATCACAACAACAATCATAGGATAAATAGGAACACCATGAAATCCAGAAGAAAGATGCAAAGTAAAGGGAGACAATATTAGTAAATATTAGTATCACCACAACAGTCATAAGTAAAATAGGAACCTCATGAAATCTAGAAGAAAGATGTAAAGCAAAAGCGATAGTTAGTAAATAGGACCTGCACTGAAAAAGAAATAGTAAGCCACAACATTCCCACTAGTTATCTAAAAAAAAAAAAAAAAAAAACCTACATGGCTAGTCCCACCATATTACGAAGTAGGGCACGACTCAACTACCTCCTAACCTACAACCCTAATACTCGACCTCCACATCTTCCTATCACGTGTCATGTTCTCGGAAATCTGGAGCCTCGCCATATCCTGCCTGATCACCTCTCCCCAATACTTCTTAGGCCGCCCTCTACCTCTTCTCGTGCCCTCCGTAACCAGCTGCTCACACCTCCGTACCGGAGCATCTGGGCTTCTCCTCTGAACATGTCCGAATCATCTAAGCCTCGCTTCCCGCATCTTGTCATCAATGGGAGCCACATGCACCTTCTCCCGAATATCATCATTCCTAATCTTATCTATCTTAGTGTGCCCGCATATCCACCGCAACATCCTCATCTCTGCTACTTTCATCTTCTGGATATGTGAGTTCTTAACAGGCCAACACTCAGCCCCATACATCATGGACGGTCTAACCACCGCTTTATAAAACTTACCTTTGAGTATCGGTGGCACTCTCTTGTCACATAGGACTCCAGATGCTAACCTCCGCTTCATCCATCCTACCCCAATACGGTGTGTGACATCCTCGTCGATCTCCCCTCCCCTTGGATAACCGAACCAAGGTACTTGAAGCTGCCTCTACTCGGGATGACCTGCGAATCAAGCCTCACATCCACGCCCACTTCCCCTGGCTCAGCGCTGAACTCGCAACTAATTGATTATCATTGTATAAATCTTTTTCTTCCATTGTGCCCTAGGTTTGAATGATTTTAAGAGATTGTAGGGGTTTTAAGACCGCTTTCTTCCATGTAATTTTACTCTACCTTGCCACCTTTTGATACCTCCGTAGTTTTAATATATAAACTATAAGCAAAGAAAATGTAGACCATCTCCAAAATATAAAAAGACATCTACCACCTATGGTTGTGGTGAGTTGGTAAAAGTACACTTCCATCATTAACAAGAGGTTTCGGTTCGAGTCTTGAGAGTAAAGTCATTTTTGATAGGGAATGCTTTGCCTTCTAAAGTGGGGCTTTCGATAAGAATCCGGATTACTCAAGTTCTAAAGCGGGTACCAAATATATTGTATACATCAGAAACTTTCTTTAGCCTCTTGTTTTTCGCTCTCCCTTCGACTACCTACATCCTCCTATAGTGGATTTCTTTTTTCATCCATTTCCCTCTCCTTTCTTTAATTCCGCTTCCCATTGGTAAAATGAGAATTCTCTTTTGCACAATGTTGGGGTTGAACTATATCTCTCTGCCTCATTCATTTCTTGACTCTATTGCACCAAGTATTCACGAATTAATCTAAATGCAAGCTCTAAATGCACAATGTATGAATATTTACATTAGGCTTAGGACACTTTGTAGTCTTTATCATTCTTTATCACCTTCCAGCCACGTTACGCCTAATTTTCTTTTCATTTGTGGCTGCACGCCTGCACCAAAGCATGAGCTTCTACTTCTAAGGATTTTGATATGCCAAGCAAAATGCTTCTTTTTTTCCTTTGGTACGATGGAAAATGGTTTCAACAAGAAAATTTGTTCGTGGATTATTAGTGTTTAGTTGGGTATAAAAGGTGACATTAGATAATCGTATAATGTGTACAAGAGGGTATGAGGATAATGCTTTGGTGAAATTGTTAGACAATTGTTTCATACTCTTTTTCTGGGTAGGGTTTCTTATACCTAAACGCAGCAAGCCTCGCGAGTAGCGGAACAAATGAGGCATTGTGGACAAAAAGAGGTCAAAGACTGAAAAACAAAAAAGAAAGTTCAGATTTGAAGACTTAGGCCCCATCAAATAAGCGAAGATGGTATATCTAAGGACATCCTTGTTATTTAGCTTATAAATCTTAGGAAAACGTCACTTTTCGTGCTGGAGCAAGCTGTTTAAGGTTCAAATGAAAATCAACAATTGAATTGCTGATAATTGACTTTGACGGTCGAGACAAAAAAGTATAACAAAAAAAGCAATATGTTCAATATTCCGAGATCAAGGCTATATATAGATAATACCATTGGACCGACCTAGACATTAGACCCAGAAGCTACCTGCAGCAGTGCACCCTATACAACCTACACAATTTGTTCAAAAGTAAACAACTGTATTTCCTAATTTGGCAATCCAATTCAGAAGGTACAGAGAAAAACATACCCATAAGCTGAGAACCGACTCGAACACCATCTATCGCATTCTGCCAATCATATTAGTAAGATTAACATAGCAGTTGTAGTATTGAATTGTTGGAAAACTAATTCAAAGTTGTAGTAGGAAACCTAAATTGTTTAGGATTTGATATTTGCTAGTTTATTTAATTCATGTCTAAATAAGATTTGCAGTCAGAATTAATATAGGAATAGACTTTCATATTTCTAGTGGGAATATATTTCGTACTATTATAAATTTGGGTATTAATAGCTTATTTTATGTGTGAAAAAAATAAAGAATCGTGTGGAGATTTGTGAGAACTGTAGAGAGCTTTCATAGAATTTATAATAAAATATTTTCTCTCATATTAGTATCAGAGATTCTACGATCTTGGGAGAGAATCAAGTAGCTTCCGATGCCGGCGGGCGGCGCTAGCCAATGTGTGCTGCCCGTCTGGCCAAAATATACGTTGGCAAAATCATAGATAGTTGTCAACAAAATTAGATTATTTGATAAAAAATTTCAAGACAGATTCAAGGAAAAAAAAGGCAAATTTAAAGAGGTGCAAACAAATATGATACAAGAGGAAGAAACTCTTCTCTAAAAGTTGGAGAGGTTTAAAAAAGTTGTAAGTTGATTACGTGCTTCAACAAAATTGAGTGTTGGTGACAAAGGGCATCAACGAGTGTTAAAGACATGTGTTTCGACAAAATTGGGTATTGGTGACAAAGTGCATCAACGGCTGGCGACAAAGTGCATTAACGTAAGTCGAAGACAGGTGCTTCAACCAAAATCGGGTGTTGGTGACAAAGTGTATCAATGGGAGTTGGAGACAGGTGCCTCAACAAAATTGGGTGTTGGTGACAAAGTGCATCAACGTGATTTGGAGACAGGTGTTTCCACAAAATTGGGTGTTGGTGACAAAGTGCATCAACGAGGGTTGGAGACATGTGCTTCAACAAAAGTAGAAGTTGGAGAGAAGTGCTCTAACACACAACTAAAAGTCAGACGTATACAACTTTGAATTATGGGAGAATGTTGGAAAACTAATTTAAAATTGTATACATATGACTTTTCGTTATATGTTGGAGCACTTCTCTCCAACTTCTACTTTTGTTGAAGCACATATCTCCAACCCTCGTTGATGCACTTTGTCACAAACACCCAATTTTGTTGAAGCACCTGTCTCCAATTTCTATTGATGCACTTTATCACCAACATCCAATTTTTTTGAAGTATTTGTCTTCAACTACCGTTGATACACTTTGTCACCAACATCCGATTGCTGATGCACCTATCACCAGCTCCCAATTGTTGATTCACTTGTAATCAACTTCTAATTTTTTTTAACCTCGAGAAACATTTCTTCCTCTTGTGTAAAATTTCTTGCACCTCTTTAAACTTGCAATATTGTAATTTTATTTTTAATCCACCTCTCTCAAACTTTTAGAGAAGATCTTTGTTCTTCTTGTGCTATATTTGCTAGCGTCTCCTTGAACTTGAATTTTATTATTCAATCCTTCTCAACATGATTTTTCTCATGCATATATCACTGGCCTGGCATTTTTCAACATACTCAATGGCCAGACGGACGACACACATTGGCTAGTGCCACCGATTGGCAGTAGAAGCTACTTGATTCTCTCCCAAGATCGTAGAAGCTCTGATACCAATATAAAAGAAAAATATTTTATTAAACCTATGAAAGCTCTCTATAAATCTCCACTCTTCTCCACACTTATTCCACACATTAAAATAACTAGTATCACCCCTATTTATAATAGTGCTAAGCCTACTTTGACTAAAAATAAGAAAGCCTATTCTTATAGGAAATCTCCACTCTGTTCCACACTTCTTCCACACATTAAAATAACTAGTAGCACTCCTATTGACTAGAATTGATGGAATGACCCACCCACCAATGATCTTTTAGTATGACTAGGACATAAGTAATTCTTCATATATAGTGATTAGGATCAACCCCACCAAAACACAATCCCCCCCGTTCTTCCTCTGTATTTGAGTTGAACCAAAATGAGAAGACATGCTCCTTGATAAGACCATGATTGACCATGTTGTACTTGGAAAAGACAAAGGATGCTGCCCAGATGAATGTCAAATCGAATTTAAACAAAAAGAGACATCCTTCAACGTGTTAAGCCTCATCCGAAAAGGAAATTGTCTAGAGCATTAATTTGATTTTGTCGGTCTGTGGGAAAGAGACACAACGGGAAAGAAAGAGAGCAAACAAAACACGACCCACATACCAAACTAGGACAATATCTCCAAGAGAAACATCCTGAAATCCAAGATCCAATATACCATCAAATTTGTCTTCTGAAAAAATTCACTGCTTTTTGTGATTGCCTCAATAAATACCTGCTATATTAACACCTTGAAATATAAGGTTTCTATTTTCAGACAATTAAAAGCTTGTGAAGGGTCATGGTCACCTGATTTGTTACAACATGGACAATATCCTGACTGAAGAATCCAGAAATAGCTCCACTACCGTACTAAATTGCAGCATACTTACCTGTATGGCAAACCAAATTATCACGAACTAAATTGCACTAAATTACAATGCAAAGTATGATCTCGCACCGTGGAAACATTCGATAAGATATTAATATTGCTCATTAAGGTAGGAGAGAACCCCCACTGTCACGGTCCGGAATCCCCACCATCGGGATCGTGATGGCGCCTAACATTTCACTTTATAGGCAAGCCAACGTTAGCTATGTCTATTAAATATTTTTAAACAATTCCAAATTAAATGACAACAATAAAACTGAATAGTCTGAAATATGGTGATAAACTAATAAACGGCGAATTCAAAATATAATCCCAGAATTGGTGTCACAAATACACGAGCGTCTAGAGTACTACAAATAATAGTCTGAATAAAAATACACTGTTTCGAAACTCAGAAAACAATAAGGATCAAGAGAAGGTGACTTCAGGGCTGCGAACGCTATGCAGCTGTACTTCAAGTATCTGTCAACAACTGGATCCGAGAAAAACTACTGAACGCCGCTAGGACCAACTCCGATATTTGTACAAGAAGTGTAGAGCGTAGTATGAGTATAACCGACTCCATGTACTCCGTAAGTGCCGAGCCTAACCTCGACGAAGTAGTGACGAGGCTAAAACGGGTCACTTACAATAATCTGTACGCAGTACTAATAATAATAACAGAGAAATAAAATAGGAAATGAAAGTAAAATAGTAGATTTGTGAAACCGAACTCAAATTTCACTATCAGAAAGCCCAGATAACAATATCGTGATCTCATATAATAATACTGAAACTTACACAACAACAACAACAAATACAACATACAATTCGTTGCGGCATGCAACCCGATTCCACCGTAACATCCTCTATCAATATCAAGTAAAACATAAATAATCCGTTTTGGCGCACAACTCGATCCCACCATATCATCATTAATCAATATCATAATCCCCCCTTATTCCACAATATCATCATTTATCAATATCAGTTATTACTTACATAAATCGTTGCAACGCGCAACCCGATCCCACCATGTCATTATTTATCAATATCATAATCCTCCCTTATTCCACCATTTCAATTTATTATTCTTCAATTTCTGTTGCGGCATGCAACCCGATCCACAAATAATTTTAATAAACATAAACAATCCAATAACTCAATTACAAGAATTTTTACAATCAAAGGGTATGAGTGCAAGGCACTAAAGGAACCACATAATAATCAAAGGAACGCAACAAATATTATAATAACAACAACAACATGGCAAGTAAGGTATGCAAGTAAAACAGTTAAGACAAGTAGCAAATAAACATGGAATCATGGAAGGGACAAACAATTCAATACAAGAATAATCAAATGACAAATAACAAATTACGGCATAAAAAGTAATTAAAGCTTGTAACAATTAAGGCATGAAATGAGATAATTCATTGAAAAAATGAGAAAAACATGGAAATAAATATTTTGACGGCGTATATACACTCGTCACCTCGCATATATGCCATTTTCTCAAATAATCAACACAACACATAGTTCACAAGTTCCCTATTCCCTCAAGTCAAGGTTAGATCCAACACTTACCTCACTCCGCAATTAAATCAAAGCTTAATCGGGGTCTTTTCTCAAATATTTGCCTCCAAACCAATCGAATGTAACCAAGTATAGGTTAACACAATTCAAAATAAGCTTTAGAAATGACCCAAGAGTGAAAAAGATTCTATCTTTAATGATTTTGTAAAAAATCAACAAAAGTCAACCCCAAACCCGCTTGATCAAAATCCGAGATTCAGACCAAAACCCGATTACTCCTTCACCCCCGAGCCCGGTTATGTGATTTGTTTCGAAATCTGACCTCAAGTCGAGGTCTAAATCTTAATTTTTACAAATAACCCCTAATTTTACCCAAATTCCTAATTTCTATTATGAAAATTCTAAATTTGATGTTGAAATCTCATGAAATTTAATGGGTAATTGAAAAGAAATGGATTAAAGTCACTTACCAATGAATTTAGGAAGAAATGTCTCTTGAAAAATCGCCTCTAGGGTCTTTAGGGTTGAGAAATTGTGAGAAATGAGCTAAGTCCCATTTTTCCTTCTTTTACCCAGTTGCAGATGTCGTAATTGCGATGTCTTGTTCGCAATTACGAACATCGCAAATGCGAGATAAGGGTCGCAAATGCGAACCCTATCTGAGAGCCACAGATGTCGGAAATGCGTCATTTGACTTGTAAATGCAAACTTCCAACCTTTGCAAATGCGACCATAAACTTTGAAAATATGAAGTAGACTCCAGTGGTCAGGGATCGCAATTGTGACCACTTCCTTCGCAAAAGTGAATGTCCACAGTTCGCAAATGCGAGGTTCACCTAGCCCAGACCATGATCACAAATGCGAACTCTTGTACGCAAAAGCGAGGCATCACTTTCAGGCATCCGAATCATGCCAAACCAATTCCGAATTGAACCAAATTTTGCAGACAAATTTCAAATAGCAATATAGAACTATTCCAAGTTTCAACATAATCCGAACCTGTTAGCTAAGAAGTCAAGTTACGGTCTAACTTGGTAATTTTTCAACTTTCAAAAATGCTAGATTTTGGCAAAATGAGTCCAAACAAGCTAAGAACTATTTTGTATTTATTTGTTATTATGTGACTTTCCAGGGTGTTTGGTTTAGTTTCGGTGATGTTTCAGAATGAGTTGGAACACTTAGTCCCAAGGTTGGAAGCCTAAGTTGAAAGAGTTGACCGGATGTTGACTTATGAGTAAATGACTCTAGAATAGAGTTATAATAGTTCCGATAGCTCCATATGGTAATTTTGGACTTAAGAGTGTGTCCGGATCTTGATTTGTAGGTCCGTAGATGATTTCGACTTGAATTGGCGAAAGTTGGAAAAGTTGAAGTTTGGAGAGTTCAGAGGTTTGATCGAGGGTTG
Source organism: Nicotiana tabacum (assembly GCF_000715075.1). Classification (NCBI taxonomy): domain Eukaryota; kingdom Viridiplantae; phylum Streptophyta; class Magnoliopsida; order Solanales; family Solanaceae; genus Nicotiana; species Nicotiana tabacum. Next base: position 42,909,708 of record NC_134096.1, read on the forward strand.
ACTTTGTGATTACCGAGCTCGAATTTTGGTTCCGAAAGTTGAAATAGGTCTGTTGTGTCATTTATAACTTATGAGGAATAATTGAGGCCAGTCGGAGTTGGTTTGGTATGTTTTGGCATTTATTTTAGAAGTTAGAAGTTCATAAGTTCATTAGGCTTGAATCGATGTGCGATTCGTGATTTTATTGTTGTTTGATGTGTTTTGAGGCTTCGAGCCAGTTCGTATGATGTTTTATGCATTTGCGAGCCTGGCGATATGATGAGTCTCTGCATATGCGGAGTTTGGTAGATGTGGGTCCAGGGTTGACTTTTGACCTTTGTTAAAGAACCTAGCTTTATCATATGGAATTGATTCTTATAGCTTGTCTTGATTGCATTAAGTTATTTGTGGCTAGATTCGAGTCGTTCGGAGGTCGATTCGCGAGGGATTTGCGCGGTTTGAGGTAAGTAACACTTTTAAACTTGGCTATGAGGGTATGAATCCCCGAACTACAAGTTATATAGTTGGTGTTGAGGTGACGCACATGCTAGGTGACGGGCATGTGGGCGTGCACCATAGTAATTGTGACTCGGTTGATTCCGTGAAAACTGTGTTGTTATCCAATATTGTTATTATTTATGCTATTTATCGTTTTAAATAAAAGACAAGTGAAATAAAAACCATGCTATAAAGTTTTAGAACATCTCTATCAACCCAAAATTTTAATAGAAATCATATAAAACCATTTCAATCTCATTAAGTCATCAAAATTATTTTCGGCTTCTTAGGCCTAAACATAAGAAAGTTCTATTTTACCTTTCACCGGGAGTACTATACCGACACCGACATAATGAACAACTACTAGGTGATCATCCTAGCAATAAGTATTTGACCCTACTTGTCTAGGAGGCTTCCCGTAGTGCTGTACGAGTCGACTTAACCTCATTACTTTAAGTAATGATCATCTGCCCTCTCAATGGGGGACTTTACCCTACAATGCTCGGCTTTGCCATGGGATGTGTCCCTACACCGGCACGTGTAGTTTCATGGTAACGAACTCAACATTCGAACCAATCTCGGTGGTCTCCACTAGTAACTCCCAATATATTTAACATATCAAAAATAGATTCATAGCATAATTGCCTCAAAAGATCTATTTTTATCAAATCATGATTTTCATAGCCAATCTAAACCATTTGAACAAAATCAAATGAATATCCTTGTTCATGTTAAAGCCTTTACCAATTAACATCAATCTAAAGATACAACAAGTGCTTCCTTGTTGTAATTTTGAAAGATAAACTTGTTCATGAAAACATATATTTAGCACTCAAGCACTTCATACTCTTATCAACAAATAAGTTTTAATAAAACTTATAAGAATTTCCTTAAGAGTCATTTTGCCAACAAGTTTTAAAAATAATATTTTTATAAAGTTACATGACACTTCATAAGCAACAATTTAGAAATACATGGTGACATCTTTCCCGCTTGTTCCCACAAGTACTGATGCACATTTACAAATAATACAATATATCAACTTAAGACATGCTTTTAAAAAGAATCCCTCAAGAAGAGTAAGTCTTAATCAACTTACCTCAAACTTCTAGCTCCAAAAATACTGCAATGCTCCAATTGATTAAAATATCCAAATATCACCAACAATTCAATATCTACCATTAGATATCACAGCTATATCAAAACAAATACGAAAAGATTCATAAATATTCATTTAGGCTTCACAATTTGGCAACAAGCCTCCAACCATCCCAAATTATCCAATAGGTTCACCAATTAGGCTATTCAATTTCATTTTTATCATTTAATACTCATTTGGAGTTATTAATAATACTACGTTAATTACCCAATATCATCAAGTCACTATTCATTGCCTTCTCCAACAAAACTCTAGGTCCAAGAACACCATTTCAAGAAACTACCGTGGTATCTTATCCAAAAGGTGATTCCCAATTCAATTCATTCATCAATTAAGTTATCAAGTCTATTGGAATTATTAGATACTCAAAACAATTCCATTTATATCAATTCATCACTATACATCTTCTTCTTTACCCAAAATGGCATTCTCAAGACCCACCCTTAGGGTTCATATAATATACCATTACAACTTCAAATAAAACTCATAAACATGCTACCCATACTTAAATATGTCATATATATGAAGCTCAAGTGAAGGGATTACCTCTTGGTGGAAGAATCTCACTTTTTTCTCTTTTTGGTATTTTTGAAGATTCAACCCATTTCTTATGGGTTTGATCCATAATAATGTTAGTATTATCATTAAATAATATTATATAATCATCTTTGTACCAAAATAACTTACCTTGTAGTGTATCCATGGTGGAAGAGCTCTTCCTTCTCTCTAGAAATCAATTCCAAGTTGAAGAACTAACTCTTTCTCTCTCTAAACCCCTTATTTCTACATTTTAAAAATAGGTCTGATGGGTGCGTAGTCTCCTACGTAGGCTACACACAAAGGCTATGCAGGGTGATCTACCATTCCTCTTCAATTGGCACCTGTTGTATTTGCCTACGCATGGTGCGTAGGTTACACTACTATGCTGCGTAGGCTATTATAACAACCCGACTTGTCATTTTGTGAATTAGCATCTTATTCAGTGACTTAAGGTCCCAAGCAGCTTTGTGATGTATATTATGACTTGCGTGTGTGATCGAGTTTGAGTTTTGGATGAAACAGGATCAAATTGGAAGAACAATTCTTATTTAAGAAGCTTAAAAAAAAGAGTTGACCGAAGAGTTGACTTTGGAGCAAACGACTCCGGAATAGAGTTTTGATAATTCCAATAGCTCCGTATGATGCATTTGGACTTAGGATCATGTCCGGAAAATTATTTGGAAACCCGTAGCTAAATTAGGCTTGAAATGACTAAAATAGAAATTTAAGTTTGGAAGTTAGACCGGGGAGTTGACTTTTTGATATGAGGGCCGGAATCCAATTTTGAAAATTGGAATACCTCCATTATATCATTTATGACTTGTGTGCAAAACTTTAGGTTAATCGGACGTGATTTCATAGGTTTCGGCATTGAATATAGAAGTTGAAATTTCTTAGTTTTATTAAGCTTGAATTGATATATGATTCGGGGTTCTAGCATTGTTCGATGTAATTTGATGTTTTAGGACTTGTTGGTATGATTTGACGGGTCCCGAGGGTCTTGGGTGTATTTTTGGATCATTGGTTGAGAGACTAGTAAAGTTAAGAAATTTGGGAGTTTGACCATGGTCAATATTGTGATGACCCAAAATGTCATCTTTAAATTTAATAATTAATTATGTGTTCTAAGACCTCAAAAAGTACTATTTATCATTACTCTACTTGCGTGCGCAGTCCGTAAAATTTTTCGAAAAGTTTTTATGTGAAAAAAATGGATTAAAATATGAATTAGAGCTTTAAAACTCAACTGAGTTGACTTTGGTCAATATTTTGAGCAAACGAACTCGGATCAGTATTTTGACAGTTCCGGTAGGTCTGTATTGTGATTTGGAACTTGGGCGTATGCCCGGAATTAAATTCCGAGGTCCCTAGAACGAGATATGGAATTTTGATAAAAAATTAAAAGTTTAAGTTCAAATAGTGACCGAATGTCGAATTTTGAGCAAACGACATCAGAATAGAATTTTGATGATTCCAATAGCTTCGTATGGTAATTTTGGACTTAAGAGCAAAATCAGAATTTTATTTGGAAGTCCGTAGTAAAATTAGGCTTGAAACAGCTAAAATAGGAATTTAAAGTTTGGAAGTTTGACCGGGGAGTTGACTTTTTGATATAGGGGTCGGAATTCAGTTCTGAAAATTTTCACAGCTCCGTTATATCATTTATGACTTGTGTGCAAAATTTGAGGTCAATCGAACTTGATTTGATAGGTTTCGACATCAAATGTAGAAGTTGGAAATTTTAAGTTTCATTAAGCTTGAATTGGAGCATAATTTGTGGTTTTAGCGTCGTTTTATATGATTTGAGATTTCAAATAAGTTCGTATGATATTTTAGGACTTGTTGGTATATTTTGTTGAGGTTCCGAGGGCCTCGGGTGAGTTTTGGATGGTTAACGGATCAAATATGGTACTTAAACAACTGCTGCAAATTTTCTTTTGCTGTGCAATCGAGCCCAAAAATCGAAGGCCAGAAATCGAGCCCAGAAATTGAGCCGTGGATCGAAGGCATGATTGAGATCCATGATCGAAGGCAGGCTCGAGAGCTATGATCGAAGGCAAGGCTCAAGGGCCATGATCGATGGCAAGGCTCGAGGGCCATGATCGAAGGCTAGTGTTCGAAGGCCACTGATCGAAGGCCCAGGATCTATAGCTAGGATCGATGGCTGTGATCGAGGCCCTGGGTCGAGGTCCATGATCAAAGCTATGATCGAAGTCCATGACCGAGGTCCATGATCGAGGGCCATGATCGAAGGCAAGCTCGAAGTCCAGTGATCGAAGGCCCAGGATTGAGGCCTAGGATCGAGGGCTATGACCAAGGCCAGTGATCGAAGGCCATAAAGATCGAAGCCATGATCGATAGCCAGGATCGATAGCTGTGATCGAGACCCAGGGTCTAGGGTCATGATCGGACTCCCCATGATCGGACCCCCCATGATCGGACTCCCATGATCGAGGTCACCCTAGACAGATCTGTAAGTTATAAAAATAGGGGGGCTTCGTCCCATTCACCATTTTTAACAACTTGGAGCTTGATCAAAGGCAATATTTGATATAGTTTCAAGGAAAAACATTGGAGTAAGTGTTCTTAACTCAATCTTGGTTAGATTACCCGAATCCATCACTGTTTTTAATATTTAATTGGTGATTTAAGTTGGAAAAATTTGAAAACCCTCTGGGATAGATTTGAGGATTTGAGGGTCGAATCATTATTGGAATTTAGTCATTTTGGTATGGTTAGACTCGTGGTTGAATGAATGTTCATATTTCATAACTTTTGCCAGATTCTGAGATGTGGGCCCCACAAGCCATTTTTGAGTTAATTTTGGATTTTTATTGAAAAAATGTAGTATTTTCTTATAGAATTAATTCTATAATTTTTGTTGACTGTATCGAAATAATTATGACTAGATACGAGTCGACCGGAATCGGAAAATCGAGGAAAAAGCATACTACTTAGTTAAATTGGAGCAAATCGAGGTAAGTGACTTGTCTAACCTTGTGTGGGGAAAATTTCCCCTAGGATTAGTATTAATTGTAATGTGATGAAAGTCGTGTACACGAGGTGACGAGTGTGTACACGAACTAAATGTGAAGGATTATATTTTTAAATTGTGAAGATCACTGTTGCATATTAATTAAATTATTAAATCTTGTTATATTCTCCATCATTGATTTGATTTGTATACTTTAAATTTGCTTGACCTTTTCCTGCTAATTGTTTTACCTGTTTAGTTGAAATTTGGTTTCTTTTATTCCGTGCATTATTTGAAGTTGATTTTCTTTAATTTAATTATTATTAATATGAAGTATTTGACATTTTAAATTTGGTATTGAAGCAACGTATTAAAGATTTTGAAATATTATTTTGTTGAATTATTTATTCCTGAGTATTTGTGTAAGATTTTCGTACTCATTGTGATGGAGTCATGACCTCTTTATTATGGAAAAATATTAATGATGATTTTTTAGACATGAGTTGTGAGCTCTTTATTGTGGAAAAATATTATTGTTGAATTATTTTGGCAAGTTAAATTATTTGAGCACTTGAGGTGCAAAATATGATATATTGTGATATTGATACGCATGCGGTGAGATAAGGGTGGCTTGATACGTGTGGCTAGTAGGGGAAGCTACTAGAAGTCATGCGGTGTGATAAGGATAACTAAAACGGGGGATGCTATTTCGGAAAAAAATATTTTCTTTAAATTAAATTGTGAAGGCTCCCGCGGTGAGATAAGGAAGTGAGATATTGTGAATTTATTTATGATTTGGGACTACGAGGTAGTACCTCGGGAGTACCCTTGTTGATATTGATTTATGGCCGCAGTTTCCTTTGATTATTTGTTGTGATTTTCTTAAAGTTGAAAGGAATTCTGTTTTGATTCTACGAGATATTATTTGCCATTATTTTGTGTAATTAAATGGTGACATGCTACTTGATTCATTTCCATTATCATTATATATTATTATATTGTTAAACATTTTTTACCATGCAATTATTATTTTTCCAGTAGGGCCTGACCTGACCTCGTCACTACTCTATCGAGGTTAGGCTTGGCACTTACTAGGTACCGCTGTGGTGTACTCATACTACGCTTCTGCACATCTTTTTGTGCAGATCCAGATACTCCTTACTAGCCCCGACATCAGTGAGTTACCTGTACACGGAGACTTCGGTGTATATCTGCCAGCGTCCGCAGATTTCGGAGTCCCCTTCTATCATTATTATGTTGCTTCCTTATTTTCTTTAGACCTTGATATATATAGAGACATTGAGGATAAATTTCTTAGAAGCTTGTGACTTATTTCTACCGGATTTTGGGAGTTGTAATTATTTGAATTATAGTTTATTTATTTTAGATATTTATGATTTATTCCGTATTGATAGGCTTACCTAGTCTTAGAGACTAGGTGCCATCACGACCTCCTACGGAGGGAATTTGGGGTCGTGACAAGTTGGTATTAGAGCACTAGGTTCCTAGGTGTTATGAGTCACAAGCAGGTTTAGTAGAGTCTTGCGGATCGGTACGGAGACATCTCTACTTATCTTCGAGAGGCTATAGAACTGTTAAGAAATATTCACTTCTTTGATTTCTTATCGTGCGCCTTTGTTGATTTCAAAGTTCTAAACAATTGTCTTTCTATTCTCTCACTGATGGTGAGGACATTCACAACTGGATCCTATGATCAGACACCCGTGCCCCCTGTTGGAGCCGCAATAGGCCGGGGTTGGGGCATAGGCCAAGCCAGAGGCCGAGGAAGACCACGTGGTACAGCCAGAGCACCTGCACGAGCTGTTGTACCAGAGCCACCAGTAGATCCAGTTGGAGAGCAGGCACCTGAGACACCTATTACTACTCCTGCACTTCAGGAGACTCTTGCCCAGTTTTTGAGCATGTTTGGCACTATAGCTTAGGCAGGGTTAATTCCACTTGCTCCTGCCACATCTCAGGCCGGGGGAGGAGCACAGACTCTCGCTGCCCGTACTCCAGAGCCACGGGCCCAAGTTGACCATGCCCTAGAGGTTATACCAGTGCAACCAGTTATCCCAGTTTGGCCTGAGATTAGGACAACAGTTTCAGAAGTGGAGCAACTCAGGCTCAAGAGGTATAAGAAGTACCACCCTCCCACTTTCAGTGGTTTAGCTTCAGAGGATGCTCAGGGTTTTCTGGAGGAATGCCACCATATCCTTTGTACTATGGGTATTGTGGATTCCAGTGGGGTTTCTTTCACGGCATTCCAGTTTAGAGGAGCAACCTACCAGTGGTGGCAGGCATATGAGTTGGATAGTCCGGCTGAGGCTGGTTCACTTACTTGGACTCAATTTTTAGATATGTTCTTAAGGGTGTATGTTCCTTAGAGTCTTAGAGATGCATGGCGCGCAGAGTTTGAGTAGCTGTGCCAGAGTTCTATGACAGTGTCAGAATATGCGGTCCGATTTAGTGACTTGGCTAGGCATGCACCGGCCTTAGTTGCTACTTTTCGAGAGCGGGTTCGCAGATTTATTAAGGGTCTCCACCCTAGTATCAGATACAGTATGGCCTGAGAGATAGAGATGGACATCACATACCAACATGTGGTATCAATTGCTAGGAGATTGGAAGGTATGCGGACTCGGGAGAGGGAAGCTAAGAGACCCCGAAATTCTGGCACATATAATAATTCTCGTTCCCCAGTTACAGCCCGTCATAGTAAAGGTTATGTGAGCTATCCTATTAATTTAACACTTCCAGCTTCCAGTGGTATTCCGGCTACTCCCAGAACTCATGTTCCATATTATGCATCGCCAGTGTCTACTGTACCTCCTGTACGGGGTGCTTCCAGTGGACAGTCTAGTCGATCAGGCCTGAGCCAGTCTCAGCAGCCACGTCCTCCGAGGGCTTGTTTTGAGTGTGGTGACACTCGTCATATTATGAGAGATTGCCCCAGATTTAGGAAGGGTGCACCTCCATAGATTTATCAGGCCCTACCCATTCCATTGGGCCCTCAGGCTTCTCAGGCTATGATTATTACACCAGTTGCCACTCCACCTGCACAGCCAGCTAGATGTGGAGGTCGGACATGAAGAGGTTGCCCTAGAGGGGGAGGCTAGGCCAGATATTATGCCCTTCCTGCTAGGATAGATGCCGTTGCATCCGATTCTATTATCACAGGTATTATTTCGGTCTGTCATAGAGATGCATCAGTCTTATTTGATCCAGGCTCCACTTATTCTTATGTGTCATCTTATTTTGCCCCGTATTTGGGTGTATCACGTGATTCCTTGAGTTCTTCTGTTTATGTATCTACACTTGTGGGTGAATCTATTATTGTGGACTGCGTGTATCGATCGTGTTTAATTATTATCAACGATTTTGAGACCAGAGCTGATTTATTATTGCTTAGTATGGTGGATTTTGATATTATTTGGGCATGGACCGGTTGTCGCTCTATCACGCTGTTCTTGATTATTACGCCAAGATGGTGACGTTGGCTATGCCAGGTCTACCGCGGCTAGAGTGGAGAGGTACCTCAGATCATATTCCTAGTAGGGTTGTTTCATTTCTTAAAGCTCAACGAATGGTTGAGAAGGGGTGTGATGCGTATCTGGCCTATGTAAGAGATGTTAGTATTGATACTCCTACCGTGGAGTCAGTTCCTATAGTAAGGGATTTTTCATGATGTATTTTCAGCGGATCTTCCGGGTATGCCACTCGACAGGGATATTGATTTTGGCATTGATTTGTTACCGGGCACTCAGCCCATTTCTATTCCACCATACCGTATGGCCCTAGCAGAGTTGAAAGAATTAAAAGAACAGTTACAGGAATTGCTTGATAAGGGTTTCATTCGGCCTAGTGTATCGCCTTGGGGTGCTCCTATCTTATTTGTAAAGAAGAAAGATGGTTCTATGCGGATGTGTATTGATTAGACTTATTTGATCAGCTTCAGGGTGCCAGAGTGTTTTCTAAGATCGACTTGCGTTCAGGCTATCATAAGTTGAAGATTCGGGAGCCAGATATCCTGAAGACTGCTTTCAGGACTCGGTACAGTCATTACGAGTTCCTTGTGATGTCTTTTGGGCTGACCAACGTCCCAACAACATTTATGCACTCAATGAATTGTGTATTTCAACCCTATCTTGATTCTTTCGTCATTGTGTTTATTGACGACATTCTGGTGTATTTCCGGAGTTGGGAAGATCATGAACAACACCTAAGGATTGTGCTTCAGATTTTGAGAGAAAAGAAGTTATATGCAAAATTTTCAAAGTGTGAATTCTAGCTTGATTCAGTAGAATTTTTGGGTCATATAGTTTCGTGCGAGGGAATCAAGGTAGATCCGAAGAAGATTGAAGTAGTGCAGAGTTGGTCCAGACCGTCCTCAGTTACGAAAATCCGGAGTTTCCTTGGTTTGGCAGGGTATTATCGCCGATTTGTAAAGGGTTTCTCTTCTATTGCTACATCTATGACCAAATTGACCCAGAAGGGTGCTCCGTTCTGGTGGACCCAAGAATGTGAGGAGAGACTACATCCCCAGTATTGGTATTACCTACAGGTTCAGGGTCTTATATTGTGTATTGTGATGCATCGTGTAGTGGTCTCAGCGTAGTGTTGATGCAAGACGGTAGGGTGATTGCCTACGCATGCAGATAGTTAAAGGTGCATGAGAAGAATTATCCTGTACACAACCTTGAGTTAGTGGCTATTGTTCATGCCTTGAAGATTTGGTGGCATTATTTGTACGGTATCTATTGTGAGGTCTACACTGATCATCGGAGTCTACAATTTCTATTTTAATAGAAGGATATTAATTTGTGGCAGCAGAGATGCTTGGAGTTGCTTAAGGATTATGATATCACCATTCTGTATGATCCTAGGAAGGCCAATGTAGTGGCCGATGCCTTGAGTCATAAGGCGAAGAGTTTGGGCAGCTTAGCATATTTACCGGTAGCAGAGAGGCCTTTAGCCTTGGATGTTCAGGCCTTAGCCAACTAGTTTGTCAGGTTGGATATTTTCGAGCCTAGCCGAGTTTTGTCTTGCGTGGTTTCTCGGTCTTCTCTTTATGATCGTATCAGGGAACGTCAGTATGATGACCCCCATTTGCTTGTCCTTAAGGATACAGTTCAGCACGGTGATGCCAAGGAAGTCACTATTGGAGATGACGGTATACTACGGATGTAGGGCATGCTATGTGTACCCAATGTAGAGGGCTTGCGTTAGTTGATTCTCCAGGAGGCTCACAGTTCGCGATACTCTATTCATCCGGGTGCTGCAAAGATGTATTAGGATTTGAGACAACACTATTGGTGGAGGCGGATGAAGAAAGAAATAGTGGAGTATGTAGCTCGGTGTCTAAATTGTCAACAAGTGAAATATAAGCATCAATGACCGGGCGGATTGCTTCAAAAGTTAGAGATTCCAGAATGGAAATAGGAGAGGATCACTATGGATTTTGTTGTTGGGCTCCCACGGACTCAGAGGAAGATCGATGTAGCTTGGGTGATTGTGGATAGATTGACCAAGTTAGCTCATTTCATTTCTGTGATGACTACCTACTCTTCCGAGCAGTTGGCTCGAATCTATATTCGCGAGATTGTCAAAATTCACGGCGTACCAGTATCTATCATCTCTGACTGGTGTACGCAGTTTACATCACGGTTCTGGAGGGCAGTACAATGTAAGTTGGGTACTCGGGTAGAGTTGAGTATGATATTTCACCCTCAGACGGACGGGGAGTCCGAACGCACCATTCCGATACTGGAGGATATGCTTCGTGCGTGTGTGATAGATTTTGGGGGTGCTTGGGATCAGTTCTTACCACTTGCGGAGTTTGCTTACAACAATAGTTACCAGTCAAGCATTCAAATGGCTCTGTATGAGGCCTTGTATGGTAGGCGGTGCCGGTCTCCAGTAGGTTGATTCGAACCGGGTGAGGCTAGACTATTGGGTACAGACTTGATTCAGGACGCCTTGGAAAAAGGTTAAGTTGATTCAGGATCGACTTCGTACTACCCAATCTAGACAGAAGAGTTATGCGGATCGAAAGGTTCGTGATGTTGCATTTATGGTTGGTGAGCGGGTATTGCTCCGAGTTTTGCCTATGAAGGGTGTGATGAGGTGCCTTACAAACTTGCACTACCACCTAGTCTTTCTGTGGTTCATCCAGTATTCCATGTTTCTATGCTTCAGAAATATCACGGCGATCCGTCTCATGTGTTAGACTTCAGTTCGGTTCAGTTGGACAAGGATCTATCTTATGTTGAGGAACCAGTGGCTATTTTAGATAGGCAGGTTCGAAAGCTGAGGCCAAAGAACATTGCTTCCGTGAAGGTTCAGTGGAGGGGTCATCCGATCGAGGAGGCGACTTGGGAGATCGAGCATGATATGCACAGCCGTTATCCACACTTATTCACCAGCTCAGGTACTTTTTCTAACTCCGTTCGAGGATGAGCGTTTGTTTTAGAGGTGAAGAATGTGATGACCCAAAATGTCATCTTTAAATTTAATAATTAATTCTATGTTCTAAGACCTCGAGCACTATTTATCATTACTCGACTTGCGTGCACAATCCATAAAATTTTTCGGAAAGTTTTTATGTGAAAAAAATGGATTAAAATGTGAATTAGAGCTTTAAAACTCAACTAAGTTGACTTTGGCCAACATTTTGAGAAAACGGACTCGGATCAGTGTTTTGACAGTTTTGGTAGGTCCGTATCGTGATTTGGAACTTAGGCGTATACCCGGAATCAAATTCCGTGGTCCTTAGCTCGAGATATGAAATTTTGATGAAAAATTAAAAGTTTAAGTTCAAATAGTGACCGGATGTCGAATTTTGTGCAAACGATCTCGGAACAGAATTTTGATGATTTTAACAGCTCCGTATGGGAATTTTAGACTTAGGAGCACGATCAGAATTTTATTTGGAAGTCCGTAGTGAAATTAGGCTTGAAATGGCTAAAATAGGAATTTATAGTTTGGATGTTTGATCGGGGAGTTGACTTTTTGATATCGGGGTCGGAATCCCCTTCTGAAAATTTTCACAGCTCTGTTATGTCATTTATGACTTGTGTGCAAAATTTGAGGTCAATCGGACTTGATTTGATAAATTTCGACATCGAATGTAGAAGTTGAAAATTTTAAGTTTCATTAAGCTTGAATTGGAGAATAATTCGTGGTTTTAGCATCGTTTTATGTGATTTGAGATTTCAAATAAGTTTGTATGATATTTTAGGACTTGTTGGTATATTTGGTTGAGGTACCGAGGGCCTCGGGTGAGTTTCGAATGGTTAACGAATCAAAAATGGTACTTAAAAAGCTGCTGCAATTTTTCTTCTGCTGTGCAATCGAGCCCAAAAATCGAAGGCCAGAAATCGAGCCGTGGATTGAAGGCAGGCTCGAGAGCTATGATCGAAGGCAGGCTCGAGGGCCATGATCTAAGGCAAGGCTCGAGGGCCAGTGATCGAAGGCCCAAGATCGATAGCCAGGATCGATAGCCAGGATCGATGGCTATGATTGAGCTCCAAGGTCGAGGACCATGATCGAAGTCCATGACCGAGGTCCATGATCGAGGGCCATGATCGAAGGCAAGCTCGAAGGCCAGTGATCGAAGGCCTAGGATTGAGGGCAATGACCAAGGCCAGTGATCGAAGGCCATAAAGATCGAAGCCATGATCGATGGCCAGGATCGAGGGCCATGATCAGACTCCCCATGATCGGACCCCCCCATGATCGGACTCCCCATGATCGGACTCCCATGATCGAGGTCCAGGATCAGACCCCATGATCGAGCTCACCCTGGACAGATCTGTAAGTTATAAAAACAGGGGGGCTTCGTCCCATTCACCATTTTTAACAACTTGGAGCTTGAGCAAAGGCAATATTTGATATAGTTTCAAGGAAAAACATTGGAGTACGTGTTCTTAACTCAATCTTGGTTAGATTACTCGAATCCATCACTGTTTTTAACATTTAATTGGTGATTTAAGTTGGAAAAATTTGAAAACCCTCTTGGATAGATTTGAGGATTTGAGGCTCGAATCGTTATTGGAATTTAGTCATTTTGGTATGGTTAGACTCGTGGTTGAATGAGCATTCATATTTCATAACTTTCGCCGGATTCCGAGACGTGGACCATTTTTGAGTTAATTTCTGATTTTTATTGAAAAATGTAGTATTTTCTTATAGTATTAATTCTATAATTTTTATTGACTGTATCGAATTAATTATGACTAGATACGAGTCGACCGGATTGGAAAATTGAGGAAAAATCATACTACTTGGTTAAATTCGAGCAAGTCGAGGTAAGTGACTTGTCTAACCTTGTGTGTGAGAAATTTTCCCTAGGATTGGTATTAATTGTAATGTGATGAAAGTCGTGTACACGAGGTGACGAGTGTGTACACGAACTAAATGTGAAGGATTATGTTTTTAAATTGTGAAGATCACTTTTGCATATTAATTAAATTATTAAATCTTGTTATATTCTCCATAATTGATTTGATTTGTATACTTTAAATTTGCTTGACCTTTTCCTGCTAATTATTTTACCTGTTTAGTTGAAACTTGGTTTCTTTTATTCCGTGCATTATTTGTTGATTTTATTTAATTTAATTATTATTAATATGAAGTATTTGACATTTTAAATTTGGTATTGAAGCAACGTATTAAAGATTTTGAAATATTATTTTGCTGAATTATTTATTCCTGAGTATTTGTGTAAGATTTATGTACTCATTGTAATGGAGTCGTGATCTCTTTATTGTGGAAAATATTATTGATGATTTATTTTGACATGAGCCGTGAGCTCTTTATTATGAAAAAATATTGTTGAATTATTTTGGCAAGTTAAATTATTTGAGCACTTGAGGTGCAAATTGTGATATTGATACGCATGCAGTGGTATAAGGTCTGAGTTTTGAAATGCATGCGGTGAGATAAGGGTGGCTTGATATGCGTGGCTAGTAGAGGGCACTACTAGAAGTCATACGGTGTGATAAGGATGGTTAAAACGCTGGATGCTATTACGGAAAAAATATTTTCTTTAAAATAAATTGTGAAGGCTCCCGCGGTGAGATAAGGAAATGAGATATTGTGAATTATTTATGATTTAGGACTACGAGGAGGTACCTCAGGAGTGCCCTTGTTGATATTGATTTATGGCCGCAGTTGCCTTTGATTATTTGTTGTGAATTTCTTAAAGTTGAAAGGAATTTTATTTTGATTCCACGAGATATTATTTGCCATTATTTTGTGTAATTAAATGGTGACATGCTACTTGATTCATTTCCATTGTCATTATATATTATTACATTGTTAAACATTTTACCATGCAATTATTTTTTTTCCAGTAGGGCCTGACCTGACCTCGTCATTACTCTACCGAAATTAGGCTTGGCACTTACTGGGTACTGCTGTGGTGTATTCATACTACGCTTCTGCACATCTTTTTGTGCAGATCCAGGTACTCCTTACCATCCTCGACATCAGTGAGTTACCTGTACACGGAGACTTTGGAGTATATCTGCCAGCGTCCGCAGACTCCGGAGTCCCCTTCTATCATTATTATGTTGCTTCCTTATTTTCTTTAGACCTTGATATATATATAGAGACATTGAGGATAAATTTCTTAAAAGCTTGTGACTTATTTCTACCGGGTTTTGGGAGTTGTAATTATTTGAATTGTAGTTTATTTATTTCATATATTTATGATTTATTCCGCATTGATAGGCTTACCTAGTCTTAGAGACTAGGTGCCATCAGGACCTCCTACAGAGGGAATTTGGGGACGTGACAAATATCGGGTCAAGACGACCTCTTTTCAGTATTTTGAGTGCGCGAATAGGTCCGTAGCATGTTTTATGATTGAAATTAATATATGGTTTGTGTCCGGAAGGTTCCAGATGAGTTTCAGGGTGGTTTCAGATCATTTGAGAGAAGTTTGAGTTTGCTGATTTCTGGTGAGGTACTATTCATTCTCAATTGCGAACCATTTATCGCAATTGCGAAAACACTGTTCATTCGCAATTGCGAACCATTTATCGCAATTGCGAAAACACTGTGCATGGCAGGTATTGTTCATTCGCAAATGCGAAGTTTTTGTCCGCAAATGCGACCCTGGGCAGAAACTTAAGGATTGAAAATCTGTCATTTCTTCATTTTCGATTGAGATTTTTGGATCTCGGTTTTTGGGAGATTTTGAGGATTTCTTCATGATTTCGACTAGGGTAAGTGTTCTATATCCTAAAGTGATTATATTTCATGAATCTATGGTAATATTCATTGTTTAATTCAGATTTAAATGGAAGAAATCAATTTTTTTTAAAAATCTTCAAAAAACAAAAATTCAAGATTTGGAGGACGATTTGTTTTTGGAATTTGATAAAATTGGTATAATTGAACTCGTATCGGAATGGATGTTCGGATTTCGTAAAAATTATGTCAGGTTTCGAGAGGCGAGCACCGCATTGACTTTTGTTGAATTTTTAGAATAAAATTTTAAGTCGGCGTTTTATTATCCGGAATTATTTCTGATAAATTTTAATGAAGTTGTACAATTAATTTGGATAGATATGAGCTGTCCGGAGGTCAATTCAAGCAAGAAGGCGATTTTGGAATATCGGCATAACTTCAAAAAGGTAAGTATCTTGCCTAACCTTGAGTGGAGAAATTACCCCTTAGGAATCGAGTCTTATGTGCCATTTGTGAAATGTGAAAAAGCCGTTTACGGGAAGTGACGAGTACGTACTCGAGCTTATATGTGCAAAATTATTGTGTTACAGTTTTGGGCATATTGTGTAGTAAATTGGATAATTGTTGGCATTTATTTAATCATCTATTTTCCATGCCTCCTATCACATTTATTGAATTTGTTTTTATATGACAATTTGATGTAATTATTACTTGTATATTTATGTAAATTCCATGAGTTTGATGGTTTGATATTTCTTGGAATTTAATTTCATTATGGATTTTCCCTATGCAAATAATTAATTAAGCAAGCTTAAGAGAAAATGTTAATATAATTATCAAGATTTGGATTAATGAAGGCGTTGCCCTATACTGATTATTTTCTATCTCTGTTGATTATTTTTGAGGTTTTATATACATTGTGTGGAGCGTTGGGCTATTTGTTGTGAAATTAATTGTTTTTGTTATATCATTGGAATTGGTTATGGCCATTGGGCAAATTGTGATATGAATTGATTTTGTTACATTGCCGTGATAATATTCTGTGTAAATTATTGTGTTAATTGAATTATTATTTTGAGGATATAAGGGTGGCATTTCACTGTTGATATTATGTGGGCATAAGAGTGGTATTTCACTATTGTTATGTGTGTTGGAGTATTGTCTGGGTGGAGCGATAAGGGTAGCTATAGGAGAGATAATGGTGGCTATAGGAGCGATAAGGGTGGCTATAGGAGAGATAATGGTGGCTATAAGAGCGATAAGGGTGGCTATTGATATTGTCATGACAGAGGGATAAGGAAGGCTATTGTAGGAGTGATAAGGGTCGCTATAGGAGAGATAAGGGTGGCTATTATTAGGTGTCATGACCCAACTCTATGTCAGGCCGTGATGGCGTCCAACACCGTTGCTGGACAAGCCAACAGTGAACAACTTGATTATTTTCCATTTTTGTTTATTAAGGAATTCCAACATTTATCTTTACTTACATTTAAAGCATTTGATAAATAACGGATTTTAAGGCAAACAAATGAAAATATCTAAAAGCAGTTATAACTATTGAATTACAACTCAAAAATCAAAGTCTACTAATACGTGCTAAGATCTGGTGTCACAAGTGTGTGGGCAACTAGTAAAATATACAAAATATGACTATCCTACTGTCTGAAACAGAATAGACAGATTAAAACAAAAGAGAAACTCTGGCATGCTGCTGAACGACTCAGAAGGGGCAGCTCACCGTGAAGTCTCGGTCCAAGATCAGGTATGCGCGCCGGGCGGGTAACTAGATGCACCTGCTTCAGATCCTGTACAATTAAGTACATAAGCGTAGTATGAGTACATAAATAATATGTACCCGGTAAGTATCCTGCCTAACCTCGAAGAAGTAGTGACGAGGGGTCGACTTGACACTTACTAGGGCCAATAATAAGTACTTCTTTCATAAATTTAAAATTTCAATTTCGGTCATATCATTTAACCACTTACATTTCAAGGCATTTAAGCAGTATAAATCATGGAGAGTTCCAAATAATTAACATGCGCAATTATGCCGAGGTCGTACGACCCGATCCAACAAAATATTTAAACTGTGCACTGCCGGAGGGTCGAACGAGGCGAAACATAGATGCATCTATTTACTACCAAGGCACTCGGCCCGATCCACAAATAACAATTATTTTCAAGAAAACACAAGTTTCTCATTTACAGTCAAGTATCTCATACAAACCTTCAAGTAAGTGAATTTAACCTTATACAATCCTTTTATCAAATTACTATCATGACTAAGTGATTATATTAGCAAGTGAGGGCACAATCATTCCAAGTATAGCATGATACAGGTCCTAAACTACCCTGACACTAGTATAATAGTAGCTACGTACGGACTCTTGTCACCTCGTACGTAGTCCCTACAATTAGATACAAATATTTATTTAATTCACCTATGGGGTTAATTACCTCTTACAAGGTTATAAAGGAGACTCACCTCATCTCAAAGCCTACTTCCCAATTCAAGAACGCACTCAAACCTCCAAATTTGACGCCAAACGACTCAAAGCTAGTAAAATATTACATAAACTAATCAATCTATGCTCAAAAGTTCATAATTCCACCATTTAAGTGTTTACCCAACCTAAATTGCAAGATTCCTAAAATTCACCCCGGGCCCACATGCTCGGATTCCGGAAATCTTTAAAGAAAGTTGTTACCCATAACCTTAGGAATATAAATATATGATTTTTACTAAATTTCATAACAAATTTCGTGGTTAAATCTCTTTTTTTTATATAAAAAACCTAGGTTTTCCATCTAACCCATGAATTCTAAAATTTTACATGTTAAAATCTACCCATAATCTATGTATTAAACTCACATTAGGTAGGAATTACTTAACCTCAATAGCTAGGTTGAAATCTCCCTTTTGAAGCTCTAAAATCGCCCAAGTGTGTGAAAAATGGGAGAAATATGCCTAAGTCCCGTATTTAAAACAAGCTTCTGCCCAGCTGTGACGCCCTTCTTCGCGAATGTGGAAGAAGCCTCGCATTCACAAAGGCCTACGCTGACTGAGCATCACGAACGTGACAACGCTTTTGCAAACGCGAAGAGCAAAGTTCACTGGCCCTCCCTGGCCCCATTTCCCCTACGCGAACGCGAGTGGGGTTCGCGGACGCGAAGACCTAGGCTCACATGGCTTCACGAACACGTGAGCCTGACCATGAATGCGATGGGAAATTTTCCTACTGCCCCAAATACTTCTTCGCGAATGCGATGGTCCTCTTGCGAATGCGAATAAGGAAACTAGAACTGGAAAATATGGTTTCTCAGATTTAGCTCCGGGCGGTCCGAAACACACTTGAGCCCCTCAGGACCCCGTCCAAAGGTACCAACAAGTCTGTAATTATAATGCGGACTTACTCGAAATCTCAAATTGCGTAAAACAACAAGAAATTCAAGAATCACACCCCAAAACCAAATTGGATCAAACTTTGAACTTCAAGTTTCTAAATCAATCCGAACACGTCGAATCATACTTAGACTACTCGGATTGACACCAAAATTTACGTGCAAGTTTTAAATGACATTACGGAAATATTATCGGTCTCAAAATTAAATTTGGACCTCGATATCACTAAAACCCGCTCCAAACCAAATTTAAAGAACTTTTTAAAACTTTCAAGAACCAACTTTCACTATTAGGCGCCGAAATGCTCCCGGGTCCTCCAAAACCCGATTCGAACATACACTCAAGTCTGAAATCATCATATGAACCTATTGGAACCGTCAAATCTCAATTCCGAAGTCGTTTACTAAAAATGTTGACCGAAGTCAAACTTGGCCTTTTAAGCCAACCTTAAGGAACCAAGGGTTTTGATTCCAACCTAGACTCTTCCAAATCCCGAACCAACCATCCCCGTAAGTCATGAAATAGTAAAAGCATGTACGAGAAGTTTTATTTAGGGGAACGGGGTTCTAGAAAGCAAAATGACCTGTCGGGTCGTTACATCAAGGATGATATGTGATGATGTGGAGTTATTGTGTTGGTAATTTTCATGTGATGTTGGGGTATTCCTTATGTTTATTTTTATATCTTGTGCAAATTGTCTTGTCGTTTCGGTAAACTTGATAATAGCCTAATTTATGTTGAAATTGTGAGCCTGTGGCTATTGCTGGGCAGGTAATGTTATATGGGATTGGGTTGCACGCCGCAACGGATATGAAACGTGGGCACGAGGTACCGGGAAAAATATGATGGTTTTATTATTGGCACGTGAACTGTCCGTGCAGTCGAGATATGAAAAGTGGGCACGAGGTGCCAGGGAAATATGATGATTTAAATATGGGCACGAAGTGCCGTGAAAATATGAATGTGGGCTGAGACCCGTATTTACGATAAATATGAAAATAGGCTGAGACCCATATTTTTATGATTATGAAATGGGGTGTCACATGGTTACTTTTAATTGAAAGAATTATTTTCAAAAATTTTTATTTGGAAGGATTTTTATTCAAAAAGTATTATTTGAAAGATATTTATTTGAGGAAATTATATTTGAAAGAGATTTATTGAAAGAATTATATTTGAAGGATATTTATTTGAGAAAATTATATTTGAAAGAGATTTATTTGAAAGATTTATATTTGAAGGACTGGTTTAATTAGTTGTACTTGTATTTATTATTTGTTGAGCACTATTAACGGTGTTCCTGTTGCCCTGCTGTGTATATCATTGGTTGAATATTGTTGCCATCACTGTTATTTGTTTCCTATTATTTTTTTATATTATATTGTACAGGTTATTAGGCTAGTGAGTATCTCGACTGTACCTCGTCATTACTCCACTGAGGTTAGTCTTGATACTTACTGGGTACCGACCGTAGTGTACTCATACTACATTTCTGCATATTTTTGTGCAAAGCCAGGTATTGGAGATATCAGACTCGGATAGAGTTAGAGTGTGATCGCAAGGATTTAAGGTAGAGCTGCTTGGTCGTCGCATTTTATAGTACTGTTAATTATTAGTCAAACAATATTGAGTATTCGATCCTTGAGATCACTTAATGTATTCAGTTAGAGTTCGTGACTCAGTATTACCAGTCTTGGGAGGTTTTTTGTAATTATTTCCACTGTTTATTTTTACATTTTTATTATAATTATATGTTTTTTTTAAAAACATTGGCTTGAATTGTAATTATAATCGGCTTACTTAGTCTTAGAGACTAAGTGACATCACGACACCTGTGGTGGGATTTTGGGTCGTGGCAAGTTGGTATTAGTGCTCTTGGTTCATAGGTTCTACGAGTAACAAACTAGTCTAGTTGAGTCTTGCAGATCGATACAGAGACGTCTGTACTTATCATCGAGAGGCTACAGAACTGTTAGGAAATTTCCACTTCTTTCATTCTTGTCGTGCGAAATTTGTTGAATTTGGAATTTGAGCTTTTGCATCTCTATTCTCTCACAGATGGTGAGAACATGTGCTACAGGGTCAGCTGAGCAGACACCCGCGCATACAACTAGGGCCGCAAGAGGCCGGGGTCGAGGTAGAGGCCGTGGAAGGGTACGTGCCGCGACTAGAGTATCTGTCTGAGCAGCAGCTGAGGAGCCGCCAGTAGCTCCAGTTGGGGGACAGGTACCAGAAGCACTTGTTGTTATCCCTGTATTTCAGGAGACTTTAGCATAGTTCTTGAATATGTTTGGTACATTAACTCAGGCGGGATTGATCTTTGTTGCACCAAATATTGCACAGATTGGGGGAGTAACTCAGACTCCTACCGCCCGTACTCCAAAGAAGTGAATTCACATTGGTCATGTTTCGGGTGTAGTACCGGTACAACCTATTATTTCGGTTCAGCTTGAGGTCAGGCCAGAGGCATCAGAAGAAGAACAAAAGAGACTTGAGAGGTTTAAGAGGTATAGTCCACCTACCTTCAGTGGCACAGCTTCAGAGGATGCCCAATTTTTTCTAGAAAAGTGTCACCGTATTCTCCACATCATGGGTATTGTGGAAGTGAGCGAAGTTGCCTTTACTACATTTCAGCTGTCAGGCGCAGCGTATCAGTGGTGGCAAGTTTATGAAGAAGGTAGATCATCCGATGCAACACCACCAACTTGGGCTCAATTTTCAGAAATGTTTCTAAAACAGTTTGTTCCCCAGACTCTCCGAGATACGTGGCGCACAGAGTTTGAATGGTTGCGCCAGGGTACTATGACAATGTCAGAATATGCTATCAGGTTCAGTGAATTAGCCCGTCATGCACCTACCTTGGTTTCTATAGTTAGAGAGCGAGTTCACAGATTCATTAAGGGGCTCGATTATGATCTTAAAATATGCATGGCTCGAGAGTTGCAGACTGATACTCCATTTCAGCAAGTATTGGAGATTGCGAGGAGGATTGAGGATGTTCTAGGGGAGGAAAGGGAGTCTAAATAGGCCAAAAGGTCTCGAAGCTCTAGAAGGTTCAATGGATTTTACTCTTCAGCTATGACCTATTATGGCGGAGGCTCGAGCAGTCGGCCAGCTCAGCCCGCACATCAGATTACTCAGGGTGCTCCAGTAAGTTCTTGTAGTACACCACCGATACGAGATTCTTATAGTGTTATTCTAGTTATCCGGCACAGACTCAGTATGAGCATCCACGACCTCAGAAGGGTTGTTATGAGTGTGGTGATACTAGGCACATCATGAGAGATTTTCCCAGAATTGGGAGGGGTGGATTTCATTAGAAGACTCAGGCTACATGTGTTATTTCAGTTAATACTCCACGTGCACAGCCAATTAGGGGTGGAGGACAGGCGGGTAGGGGGCGCCCTAGAGGGGGAGGCCCAACCCGTTGATATATTTGTTGTGGTGTGGCTGAGGCCACTACACCAGATGTCGTCGTTAAAGGTATGATCCTGTTTTGGTTATAAAAAGATATTATTTTTTCTTAATTTGATTTGGTTCTAAATATTGAGATGAGTCCTCCTATTATGCTCTGCTTATGAGTGAGCTTCATAATTTTGTGACCCACTTATATGTTTATCCCTGTTGGGAGATTTGAAGATGTTATCCCATGTCTATCATTTTTGTTTTGTATACTACTAAGGGCTGTAATTCCAAAGTGACTTTCAAATATACTCTACAATGGGTTTTGATGTGATTTCGAAATAATTGAATTCAATTTTATGAATTATATGCCCTACCGGTATGAGGGTTCAAAAGAAGAAAGAAAGGAAATTGAAAATTTTAGTTGGCACAATGTGCAAAATACTTATGATTTAGAGTCGAGGACGAGATCCTCGCATTTTTATATGATGTGAAATATTTAAACTGGGCTATAAGACGCGGTGAAAGTCATATAAGGACAAGGTCCTTGTGGTAAAAAACATATTATGAGTTTAAATCCTCCCTTTGTGAAATTTAAATTTCTACCATAGTATTAATAGGGAGTCATGCCTATTAGACTTATTTGATAACTCTTTTATATGTTTCTGTGCATATTTAGTCATATTCGTATTGTAAACATTGAGTTTTAGCCTATAAGGTGAGTGCCCAAGTGGCATTAAATATGACTCGTTAATTCGAATAAATAATTATGAGGTGTTCATGCCTCGCATGTTGCCGTCAGTGTTGTGAAAATTTTAAAACGAGATTTTTGTTAAAATAAGATTAATTGACTATGCTATAATTGGTTATGAACAACTATTATGACCAGAGATGTGGTTATGGGCGTATGAATATTGCGATAAGTTATGTGGTTGTACCGTGCGAGTGTAGGCACAAGTTTCTACATTTGGTTGAGACTAATACCGTGTGTTGATATTGAAATCAGACCTTTTAAAAATATTTGGAGTGTAAGAAATTTAGGTCTAATGCCTATGGTAGACAGGAGAAATAATCTCAATTGAGATAGTGTTGTCGAACCTATGTTGGTTGCGGCGACATCACCCGCGAGTTTATGTGTAAGAGTAAAATCAGCAATTTGATAACCTCAGAATAATTATTAGCACGTTCGAGGACGAACATTTGTTTAAGAGGTGGAGGATGTAACGAAATGACTTGTCATTTTGTGATCTAGAGTCTTATTCAGCGACTTAAGATCCCAATCAGCTTTGTGATGTGTATTATGACTTGCGTGTATAGTCGAGTTTGATGTATGGATGATTCAGGATCAAATTGGAAGAACAATTATTATTTAAGAAGCTTAAAAGAAAAGAGTTGACCGGAGAGTTGACTTTTGAGCAAACGACTGCGGAATAGAGTTTTGATGATTCCAATAGCTCCGTATGGTGATTTTGGACTTAGGAGCGTGTACGCAAAATTATTTGGAAACCCGTAGCTAAATTAGGCTTGAAATGGCTAAAATAGAAATTTAAGTTTGGAAGTTTAATCGGGGAGTTGACTTTTTGATATCGGGGCCGGAATCTGATTCTAAAAATTGGAATACCTCCATTATTTCATTTATGACTTGTGTGCAAAATTTGAGGTCAATCGGATGTGATTTGATAGGTTTCGGCATTGAATGTAGAATTTGGAATTTCTTAGTTTCATTAAGCTTGAATTGGGGTATGATTCGTAGTTCTAGCATTGTTCGATGTGATTTGAAGTTTTGACTAAGTTCGTATGACGTTTTAGGACTTGTTGGTATGATTTGACGGGTCCCGATGGGCTTGGGTGTATTTTTGGATCATTGGTAGAGAGACTAGTAAAGTTAGGAAATTTGGGAGTTTGACCATTGTCAATATCGGGTCAAGACGACCTCTTTTCAGTGTTTTGAGTGCACGAGCAGGTCCGTAGCATGTTGTATGATTGAAATTCTTATATGGTTTGTGTCTGGGAGGTTCCAGATGAGTTTCACGGTGGTTTCGGATCATTTCGGAGAAGTTTGAGTTTGCTGGTTTCTGGTGAGGTACCTGTTCATTCGCAATTGCGAACCATTTATCGCAATTTCAAAAACACTGTTCATTCGCAATTGCGAACATTTTATCGCAATTGCAAAAACACTGTGCATGGGAGGTACTGTTCATTCGCAAATGCGAAGTTTGTGTCCGCAAATGCGAACCTGAGTAGAAACTTAAGGATTGAAAATCTGTCATTTTCTTCATTTTCGATTGGGATTTTTGGAGTTCGATTTTTGGGCGATTTTGAAGATTTCTTCATGACTTCGAGTGGGGTAAGTGTTCTATATCCTAAAGTGATTATATTTCATGAATCTATGGTTATATTCATCATAAAATCGGATTTAAATGGAAGAAATCAAATTGTTTGAAAAATCTTCCAAAAACGAAAATTCAAGATTTGGAGGACGATTTGTTTTTGAAATTTAATAAAATTGGTATAGTTGAACTCGTATCGGAATGAGTGTTCGGATTTCGTAAATATTATGTCGGGTTCCCAAAGACGGGCGTTGACTTTTGTTGACCTTTTAGAATAAAACTTTAAGTCGACGTTTTATTATCCGAAATTATTTCCGATGAATTTTAATGAAGTTGTACAATTAATTTGGATAGATTTGAGCTGTCCGGTGGTCAATTCAAGCAAGAAGGCGATTTTGGAATATCGGTATAACTTCAAAAATGTAAGTATCTTGCCTAAGCTTGAGTGAGGGAATTACCCCTTAGGCATCGAGTCTTATGTGCCATTTGTGAAATGTGAAAAAGCCGTGTATGCGAGGTGACGAGTACGTACTCAAACTTATATGTGCAAAATTTATTGAGTTAAAGTCTTGGGCATATTGTGTAGTAAATTGGATAATTGTTGGCATTTATTTAATCATCTATTTGCCATGCCTCAAATCACATTTATTGAATTTATTTTTATATTACAATTTGATGTAATTATTACTTGTATATTTATGTGAATTCCGTGAGTTTGATGGTTTGATATTTCTTGGAATTTAATTTCATTATGAATTTTTCCTATGCAAATAATTAATTAAGCAAGCTTAATAAGAAGTGTTAATATAATTATCAAGATTTGGATTAATGAAGGCGTTGCCCTATGCTGATTATCAAAATTTAGATTGATGTAATTGTTAC
This sequence comes from Nicotiana tabacum, assembly GCF_000715075.1. NCBI lineage: Eukaryota > Viridiplantae > Streptophyta > Magnoliopsida > Solanales > Solanaceae > Nicotiana > Nicotiana tabacum. The sequence goes on from NC_134096.1 coordinate 42,935,072, forward strand.
TTGTATATTTATGTGAATTCCGTGAGTTTGATGGTTTGATATTTCTTGGAATTTAATTTCATTATGGATTTTCCCTATGCAAATAATTAATTAAGCAAGCTTAAAAAAAAGTATTAATATAATTATCAAAATTTAGATTAATGAAGGCGTTGCCCTATGCTGATTATTTTCTATCTCTGTTGATTGTTTTTGAGATTTTATATACATTGTGTGGAGCCTTGGGATATTTGTTGTGAAATTAATTGATTTTGTTATATCCTTGGAATTGGTTGTGGCCATTGGGCAAATTGTGAAATGAATTGATTTTGTTACGTTACCGTGATAATATTCCGTGTAAATTATTATGTTAATTGAGTTATTATTTTGAGGATATAAGGGTGACATTTCACTGTTGATATTATGTGGGCATAAGGGAGGTATTTCACTGTTGTTATGTGTGTTGAAATATTGTTTGGGCGGAGCAATAAGGGTGGCTAAAGGAGAGATAATGGTGGTTAAAGGAGCGATAAAGGTGGCTATAGGAGAGATAAGGGTGGCTATATGAGCGATAAGGGTGACTATTGATATTGTCAGGGTGGAGGGATAAGGGAAGCTATTATAGGAGTGATAAAAGCGGCTATAAGAGAGATAAGAGTGACTACTGTCAGGGATGATATGTGTTGATGTAGAGTTATTGTGTTGGTATTTTTCATGTGATGTTGGGGTATTCCTTGTGTTTATTTTTATATCTTGTACAACTTGTCTTGTTGTTTTGGTAAACTTGATAATAGCCTGATTTATGTTTAAATTGTGAGCCTGCGGCTATTGCCGGGCAGGTAATGTTATATGATATCGGGTTGCACGCAGCAACGGATATGAAATCTGGGCACAAGGTGCCAGAAAAAATATGATGGTTTTATTATTGGCACGTGAACTATTCGTGCAGCCGTGATATGAAAAGTAGGCACGAGGTGCGAGGAAATATGATAATTTAATTATGGGCACAAAGTGCCGTAAAAATATGAAAGTGGGCTAAGGCCCGTGTTTACGAAAAATATGAAAATGGGCCGAGACTCGTATTTTTATGATTATGAAATGGGGTGTCACATGGTAACTTTTAATTGAAAGAATTATATTCAAAATATTTATTTGGAAGGATTTTTATTCAAAAAGTATTATTTGAAAGGATTATATTTGAAAGATATTTATTTGACGAAATTATATTTGAAAGAGATTTATTGAAAGAATTATATTTGAAGGATATTTATTTGAGGAAATTATATTTGAAAGAGATTTATTTGAAAGATTTATATTTGAAGGACTAGATTCATTGGTTGTACTTGTATTTATTATTTGTTGAGCAATATTAATGGTGTTCCTGTTGCCCTGTTGTGTATATCACCGGTTGATTATTGTTGCCATCATTGTTATTTGTTTCCTATTATTTTTGTATACTATATTGCACAGGTTATTAGATTAGTGAGTGTCTCGACTATACCTCGTCACTACTCCACTGAGGTTAGTCTTGATACTTACTGGGTACCGACCGTGGTCTACTCATACTATACTTCTGCACATTTTTGTGGAGAGCCAGGTATTGGAGATATCGGACTCGGATAGAGTTAGAGTGCGATCGCAAATATTCAAGGTAGAGTTGCTTGGTCGTCCCAGTCCCTTGGAGTCTTTCCATTTTATTGTACTGTTAATTATTAACCAAACAATATTGAGTATTCGATCCTTGAGATCACTTCATGTATTCAGTTAGAGTTCGTGACTCAATATTACCAGTTTTAAGAGATTGTTTGTAATTATTTCCGCTGTTGGTTTTGACACTTGTATTATAATTATATGTTTTTAAAAATAAATTGGCTTGAATTGTAATTATAATCGGCTTTCTTAGTCTTAGAGACTAAGTGACATCACGACACCTGTGGTAAAATTTTGGATTGTGACAAGTTGGTATCAGTGCTCTAGGTTCATGATTCTACGAGCCGCGAACGAGTCTAGTAGAGGCTTGTGGATCAGTATAGAGACATTTGTACTTATCTTCGAGAGGCTACAGAACTGTTAGGAAATTTTTACTTCTTTCATTCTCGTCGTGCAGAATTTGTTGAATTTGGAATTTGAGCTTTTGCATCTCTATTCTCTCACAAATGGTGAGATCGTGTGTTACTGGGTCAGCCAAGCAGACACCCGCGCATACAACTAGGGCCGTAAGAGGCCGGGGCCGAGGTAGAGGCCGAGAAAGGGCACGTGCTGCGACTAGAGCACCTATCAGAGCAACAGCTGAGGAGCCGCCAGTAGCTCCAGTTGGGGGAGAGGTACCAAAAGCACTTGTTGTTACCCACAGACTTCAGGAGACTTCAGCATAGTTCTTGAATATGTTTGGTACATTAACTCAGGCGGGATTTATCTCTGTTTCACCAAATATTGCAAAGATTGGGGGAGTAACTCAAGATCCTACCGCCCGTACTCCAGAGCAGCGAATTCACATTGGTCTAGTTTCGGGTGTAGTACCGATACAACCTGTTATTCCGGTTCAGCCTGAGGTTAGGCCAGAGGCATCAAAAGAAGAACAAAAGAGACTTGAGAGGTTTAAGATGTATAGTCCACCTACTTTCAGTGGCACAACTTCAGATGATGCCCAATGATTTCTAGAAAGGTGTCACCGCATTCTCCGCACCATGGGTATTGTGGAAGTGAGCGGAGTTGCCTTTACTACATTTCAGCTGTCAGGCGCAATGTATCAGTGGTGGCGAGTTTATAAATAAGGTAGATCAGCCGATGCAACACAACCAATTGGGCTCAATTTTTGGAAATGTGTCTGAAAGAGTTTTTTCCCCAGAGTCTCCGAGATACGTGGCGCATAGAGTTTGAACGGTTGCGTCAGGGCACTATGATAGTGTCAGAATATGCTATTAGGTTCAGTGAGTTAACTCGTTATGCACCTATCTTGGTTCCTACAGTTAGAGAGTGAGTCCGTAGATTCATTGAGGTGCTCGATTATGATCTTAAAATATGCATGGCTCGAGAGTTGTAGACTGATACTCCATTTCAGCAAGTCGTGGAGATTGCGAGGAGGATTGAGGGTGTTCTAGGTGAGGAAAGGGATTCTATAGAGGCCAAAAGGTCTCGAAGCTCTAGAAGGTTCAATGGATTTTACTCTTTAGCTATGACCCATTATGGCGGAGGCTCGAGCAGTCGGCCAGCTCAGCCCGCACATCAGATTACTCAGGGTGCTCTAGTAAGTTCTTGTAGTACACCACCGATACGAGATTCTTATAGTGTTATTCTAGTTATCCGGCACAGACTCAGTATGAGCAGCCACGACCTTAGAGGGGTTGTTATGAGTGTGGTGCTACTAGGCACATCATGAGAGATTTTCCCAGAATTGGGAGGGGTGGATTTCATCAGAAGACTCAGGCTACATGCGTTATTTCAGTTAATACTCCACGTGCACATCCAATTAGGGGTGGAGGATAGGCGGGTCGGGGGTTCCCTAGAGAGGTGGAGGCCCAGCTCATCGATATATTCGCTATGGTGTGGCTGAGACCACTACACCAGATGGTGTCATTACAGGTATGATCCTGATTTGTTATAAAAAAGATATTTTTTTCCTTAATTTGATTCGGTTATGAATATTGAGATGAGTCTTCCTATTATGCTCTGCTTATGAGTGAGCTTCGTAATTTTGTGACCCACTTATATGTTTATCCCTGTTGGAAGATTTGAAAATGTTAGCCCGTGTCTATCATTTTTGTTTTGTACACTACTGAGGCTGTAAGTCCAAAAATGACTTTCTAATACTCTGTATAGTGGGTTTTGATGTGATTTAGGAATAATTGAATTCAATTTTATGAATTATATGCCCTATCAGTATGAGGGTTCATTATGAGTTTAAAATTATGAGTTTAAATCCTCCCTTTGTGAAATTTAAATTTGTACCATAGTATTAATAGGGAGTCATGCCTGTTAGGCTTATTTGATAATTCTTTTATATGTTTCTATGCATATTTAGCCATATTCGTGCTGTAAACATTGAGTTTTAGCCTATAAGGTGAGTGCCCAGTTGGTGTTAAATGTGACTCGTTAATTCGAATAAATAATTATGAGGTGTTCATGCCTCACATGTTGAAGTCAGTGTTGTGAAAATTTTGAAATGCAATTTTGGTTAAAATAAGATTAATTGACGATGCTATAATTGGTTATGAACAATTATTATGACCAGAGATGTGGTTATGCATGTATGTATATTGCGATAAGTTATATGGTTGTACTATGCGAATGTAGGCACGAGTTTTGATATCCGTTTGAGACTAATACCGTGTGTTGATATGAAAATCAAACCTTTTGAAAATGTTTGGAGTGTAAGAAATTGGTTCCAAGGTCTATAAGGGTAGACATGAGAAATAATCTTAATGGAGATAGTAGTACCAGACTTATGATAATTGGGGAGACATGGGATCACCCGCGAGTATATGTGTAAGAGTAAAATCAGCAATTTGATAACCTCAGAATAATTCTTAGCACGTTCGAGGACGAACGTTTGTTTAAGAGGTGGAGGATATAACGACCCGACTTGTCGTTTTGTGAAGTGTTAATATAATTATCAAGTTTTGGATTAATGAAGGCGTTGCCCTATGCTGATTATCAAAATTTAGATTGATGTAATTATTACTTGTATATTTATGTGAATTCCGTGAGTTTGATGGTTTGAAATTTTTTGGAATTTAATTTCATTATGGATTTTCCCTATGCAAATAATTAATTAAGCAAGCTTAAGAAAAAGTGTTAATATAATTATCAAAATTTAGATTAATGAAGGCGTTGCCCTATGCTGATTATCAAAATTTGGATTGATGTAATTATTACTTGTATATTTATGTGAATTCCGTGAGTTTGATGGTTTTATATTTCTTGGAATTTAATTTCATTATGGATTTTCTCTATGCAAATAATTAATTAAGTAAGTTTAATAAGAAGTGTTAATATAATTATCAAACTTTGGATTAATAAAGGTGTTGCCTTATGATGATTATTTTCTATCTCTGTTGATTATTTTTAAGGTTTTATATACATCGTGTTGAGCCTTGAGCTATTTGTTATGAAATTAATTTATTTTGTTATATCCTTGGAATTGGTTGTGACCATTGGGCAAATTGTGATATGAATTGATTTTGTTACGTTGCCATGATAATATTCCGTGTAAATTGTTATGTTAATTGAGTTATTATTTTGAGGATATAAGGGTGGCATTTCATTGTTAATATTATGTGGGCATAAGGGAGGCATTTCACTGTTGTTATGTATGTTAGAATATTGCCTGGGTGGAGAGATAAGGGTGGCTATAGGAGAGATAAGGGTGGATATAGGAGAGATAAGGGTGGATATTGATATTGTCAGGGCAGAGGGATAAGGGAGGCTATTATAGGAGTGATAAGGGTGGCTATAAGAGAGATAAGGGTGGCTATTGTCAGGGATGATATGTGATGATGTGGTGTTATTGTGTTGGTAATTTTCATGTGATGTTAGGATATTCCTTGTGTTTATTTTTATATCTTGTGCAACTTATCTTGTTGTTTCGGTAAACTTGATAATAGCCTGATTTATGTTGAAATTGTGTGTCTGTGGCTATTGCTGGGCAGGTAATGTTATATGGGATCGGGTTGCACGCCACAACAGATATGAAACGTGGGCACGAGGTGCCGGAAAAAATATGATGGTTTTATTATTGGCACGTGAACTATCCATGCAACCGTGATATAAAAAGTGGGCACGAGGTGCCGAGAAAATATGATGATTTAATTATGGGCACAAAGTGCCGTGGAAATATGAAAGTGGGCTGAGACCCGTATTTACGAAAAATATGTAAATGGGTTGAGACCCGTATTTTTATGATTATGAAATGGGGTGTCACATGGTGACTTTTAATTGAAAGAATTACATTCAAAAATATTTATTTGGAATGATTTTTATTCTAAAAGTATTATTTGAAAGGATTATATTTGAAAGATATTTATTTGAGGAAATTATATTTGAAAGAGATTTATTGAAAGAATTATATTTGAAAGATATTTATTTGAGAAAATTATATTTGAAAGATTTATATTTGAAGGACTAGATTAATTGGTTGTACTTGTATTTATTATTTGCCTAGAAATATTAATGGTGTTCCTGTTGCCCGTTTGTGTATATCACTGGTTGATTATTGTTGCCATCATTGTTATTTGTTTTCTATTAATTTTGTATACTATATTGCACAGTTTATTAGACTAGTGAGTGTCTCGACTGTACCTCGTCACTACTCCAATGAGGTTAATCTTGATATTTACTGGGTACCGACCGTGGTGTACTCATACTACACTTCTGCATATTTGTGTGCAGAGCCAGGTATTGGAGATATCAGACTCAGGCAGAGTTAGAGTGTGATCGCAAGGATTCAAGGTAGAGCTGCTTGGTCGTCGCAGTTCCTTGGAGTCTTTCTATTTTATTGTGCTGTTAATTATTAATCAAACAGTATTGAGTATTCGATCCTTGAGATCACTTCATGTATTCAGTTAGAGTTCGTGACTCAGTATTACCAGTCTTGGAAGGTTGTTTGTAATTATTTTCGCTCTTGGTTTTGGCACTTGTATTATAATTATATGCGAAAAAAAACAATTGGCTTGAATTGTAATTATAATCGGCTTACTTAGTTTTAGAGACTAAGTGCCATCACAGCGCCTGTGGTGAGATTTTGGGTCGTGACAGCTATGCAAGATTCGCGTAGCTGTTCTGCTACCGTTTAGTAAAAATGTCATAACTCCTTATAAAAATCTGTAAATGACGAACGGTTTGAAGCATTAGAAACTAGACACATAAAAATTTAATTTTATATGTCATAAACCATATAACTCTTCATTCTTGAGATTTATGCTCGTTTGAAGTTAAGTCTTGTGCGAACTCACTTGAAACTTTACTCGATCATATAATTTCTAACTTGACTTAGCCTTAGGGCTCTTCTTGGACCATAAACCATTATTAATGCACTTCATACATATATTATTATGATAAATTGATATCATTCGTATTATTAGTCCTGTTGATGCCCGAATTAATATAATTAGCACCCGCCAATCTTCTTAATGGTCTTAAAATACTTCAATATTTTCCGGGATGTTACATTCTTCCCCACTTAAGAACATTCGTCCTCGAATATTTTGCAAGACATTACTAGGAACAATATTATCCTCCATTCACCTTAACCATTATCTTAATCAATCCTAACTTCATATGAATCTTAGATGTTCTTCCAAAATTTCAACTTCCTTAAGGCCCTAAAATTTGTCTAACTTTCCAAATTCTTAAAATTTTCAGCATAGTGTCCCCTACAATTAGGACTATCAAAAAATTCAACCTGTCCAGAACAAACCCCCACATGGACACCAATTTTAACATAAATCGACAACCAAATATTTATAACATAATATGATGTCTAGGCCCCACGCGGCCACACATACATACTCAATGCACAACAACAAACTATATAGGACCCATACGGCCGCACATACATCCTCAACGTATAACAATAAAATATCTAAGCCCCACGTGGCTGCGCATATACCAAAATTGCATCAAATAATTCTTTACAATTTAAACAATTGCATATCTATACCTCTCTCATTCCAACATCGGTTACCCTATATTGCAACACATATTACTACCATGTACATTTGTATTCTCTTTTTATTATATGTACACTAAGTCGCACGTGAAAGAACATTTCTTGTATACATTAAAATTCTATTTCTTCCATTCGAAGACTTTCTCATTAATATAAAATTACTTCTAAGCATAGTTTGTCCTCATAGGACCCTTGATTCTCTAGTTGCCAACTCCTTCCATAATACTCTTTTATTCCATCCGAATACCAACAAGATATTTGTCTTTCTTAGATCCATTCATCACGTGGGTGATTTATGCCTCTACTTACAGTTGTAACTTTTGAGTTCCCTTTAGATCTCAAATTGATTGATAAGGTTGCTAAGAAGTCCTCTATATGATAAATGTTCAATCCACTTCCTTCCCTCTCATAGCACAAGTTTTCATTCATTCTCGAACATCACTATACATATTTCTATTTTCTTAACCTTAACCAACTAATTGATATTACTAAGGTCTTTATGATACATCCTTACCAGAAATTTAAGTTGTATTTGCCATTGTGCCTACCATACGAATACTACTATGGATTGTAGGTTTTCAATTACCAAGTGACAATGCTATTAGGATAATACTTGCACCAATTAGTATTTTTTTTTCCTGACCCCGTGCTTTTTGCTGGAGCACATTATTTTAGTTATGCAAGAGTATTTTATATTTGGGAATATGTATAATCAAACTTTTTCTTGCCTCATTTCATGCCAAGTGTGCATAAACTTTATCCTCATTTATAACCTTCATTCGTTCTACTAAGTCCAACATATGACCAAAGTATTTCCTTATTTTCTCCATTGCTTGAATTGAATTCAAGTGACACATGTTTCAAAGTTATAAGAATCTATTCAAGTAGCCCATTTAATATTTGACTATTAGATAGTACCTTTTTAATAACCTCAATGTTGAACATCGTAACTATTGCCCATGATAAGCGTGTGATCCCTATACCAGCACTGTATGACAATTTTACTCGTTTCATCTGGAATCTTATCGAAGAGTTTTCCTTAATCTTTCTTTTATGAATAAAATTAGTTAATTCATCCGCGCTTCGCGCGATGAGATATCACTAATTTTTTTTTTTTTTTTTTTTGTAAATGTAATGGAAGATATTATGTTTATATAATAACAAAAAAAAAAGTTATTACATGTGAAAACATAAAATAAATAAATCTAAGAAAAAGCATCACACTGTCTGTAGGTTTATAATGATAATGTGCTCGAAAGCAATCTCCTTTTTTAATGGCAAGAATAGAAGTTGTGCTGAAACGCAATTTTCTCAGTTGGAAGAGAAGTTGACACACATTTTATTGAAAAAATATTTTTAATATATGTCCTATTGCCTCATTGTCACGATCCAAAATCTAACCCGTCGCGATGGCGCCTATCGTGATACTAGGCAAGCCGATATTTTTAAAATACTTTCAACATTTAACAGAAATGAATTAATACATTTAAAATAACCGGAGTTTTTCATAAAAACGGGGTAAAACCCAAACATAAGTGCGAAATAATAGCCCGACATAGGGGTGTCACTGAGTCATGAGCATCTAGATATCCAGTCTAATACATACAGTGTCTAAGTATCAATACAGAAAAGAGAGAAAACATAGAAGGAGAGACAAGGTTTGCGGACGCCGGCAGCTACCTCGTAGTCTCCGATACTCGATCCGTACGAACTCAACGACCTCCGTGATCAAACACACCTGGATCTCCACATGAAGTGCAAAGTGTAGCATGAGTACAACCAACTCAGTAAGTAATAAAAATAAATAAGGAACTGAGAAGGTAGTGACGAGCTATACAAATACAGTTCATTTTCAATAATTCCAGCAAAGAGTAGACATGCTTTCAAATCCTACAGTTCAAGTCAAATCAGTTTATACAGTTACAATGCAAGTAATCCGGATATAGGATCTTTCAGAAATTTCACAACAATGACAAATAGCAACTAAGTGCATCAACAAATGAATAACAAGTACAGCTTCTCAGGGCAACACACACTCAACTCGTCACAATAGCTCAATCACTCGGCTCTCAGCCCTCAGTACTCATACTCAATAGGTACCTGCACTCACTGGGGGTGTACAGACTCCAGAGGGGCTCCTTCCAACCCAAACGCTATATCAGTGCAGCGTACAACCCGACCCAATCATATAAGTAGCCATAAGGCTCGTTGCGGCGTGCAACCCGATCCACAGTCTATAAATAGCCATAAGGCTCGTTGCGACGTGCAACCCGATCCATATACCCTCACATAGTTCACAGCTCGGCACTCAGGCCCCATCTCAGTCACTAACCTCTCCAACCCCTCGGGCTCATAGAATATCATAATAATCATCCCAAATAGAGAATACAACAAGTATTAACAAGAAATGAGAGAGAACAGAGATATAACACACAAGTAAGACTGTGACTGAGTACAAGACAACAATTAGCAGTCAATTTAATAAGTATATGACCGCTACGGGTCCCGACAATGATATCATATGGCCTAATCATGTTTTCTAACATGAAAGACAGTCAATTTCTCAAAGACAAGGAAAAACAAGTAATAACAATGGCTATTCGACTTTACAGTCTCACGGGACAGACCAGGTCACAATCCCTCGCGGTGCACGCTCACACGCCCGTCACCTAGTGTATGCGTCACCTCCAAATACTCACATCATACCAATTCTCGGGGTTTCATACCCTCAAAACTAGATTTAAGACTGTTACTTACCTCAAACCCAGCAAATCTCTACCTTGAAATGCCTTTGCCTCTCAAATTGGTCTCCAAACGTCCCGAATCTAGCCACAAGTAGAACAATACAATCAATATAGGCTAAAGGGATCGATTCCACAAGAAAAGTACTAAATTATAGCAAAAAATCTGAAATTGGCCCGAACCCGGCTCCCGGGCCCACGTCTCGAAATCCGACAAAAGTCACAAAACCCGAAATCTCATTCACTCACGAGTCTAACTATACCAAATTTACTCAAATCCGATAACAAAATCCCATTCAAAACCTCAAAATCCCAACTCAAGAGTTCTTCCTCTTTTTCCCCCCAATTTTTCACCCCAAATCACAAATTAGATGATAAAATTAAAGATGGAATCATGGAATTTAACCAAAACTAAATAAGAATCACTTACCCCCATCAACTCCACGAAAATCCCTTCAAGAATCGCCCAATTCCGTGTTCTCTAGCTCAAAATATGCAAAATGGGTTCAAACCCTCATTTTTGAAATTAATACTGCCTGCCCAGATATCCTTTATCGCGATCGCAGAACATTCCTCGCAATGGCGAAGCACAACTATGCTGCCCCACATTTTTACCCTACGCGATCGCGGAATCACCCACGCGATCGCGGATCACTGCCTTTCATACCTACGCGATCGCATCCTCCCTCACGCGATCTCATAGAGCATTGGCCACACCTCCTCTCCTGCTCAAATCCTTCTACGCGAATGCGACCTTAGCCATGCGTTCACGAAGCACATCTTCGCACACATATGTGATCACGTTCCTAACTCTGCGATCGCGTAGAACAAACTCACCTCTGCCCCAAATAAGCTATGAATCCTTGCGATCGCGTACAAGGAAACCAGAACCTGCTGCAACCAGAACTTCAGCTATCAAGTCAAGTCCAAAAATGATCCGTTAAGCATCCGAAACTCACCCGAGGTCCCCAGAACATCAACCGAACATACCAACCAATCCTAAAGCACCATATGAACTTAGTCGAGCCTTTGAATCATTCAAAACAGCATCAAAACACCAATTACTCCAGGATTCAAGCCTAAAGAACTTCTAAACTTTCAAATTTCACAAATGATGCCGAAACCTACCAAACCATGTCCGATTGACCTCCAATTTTGCACACACGTCATATTCAACATCAAAGACCTATTTCAACTTCCGGAATCGGAATCTGACCCCGATATCAAAAAGTCAACCCCCGGTGAAACTTCCCAAAATTTGACTTTCGCCATTTCAAGCCTAAATTAGCTACAGACCTCAAATTCACAGTCCGGACACGCTCCTAAGTCCAAAATTACCCAACGGAGCTAACGGAACTGACAGTACTCCATTCCGGAGTTGTCTTCACATACTTCCGACTACAGTAAAAAATCTTAAGACTTAAGCTTCCGTTTTAGGGACTAAGTGTCCCAAAACACTCCAAAATCAAAACAAGACCTCCCGGCAAGTCATATAAGCAAAAGCAGATACGGAAAAAGCAGTAAATAGGGGATCAGGGCTATTACACTCATGTTCCTACTTAAATATTATTCACAAATAATAGTACTGTAGTTATTGTAAATAATATTTATTTACGTGAAACTCTTGAAACTTCTCAAATTCAATGGGCATGAAGAATTGGACATATAACCTTTAAGAACTTGTAACATTTTATGAAAAAAAATCACTGTGAACAATACTTTATTGCCGTCTCGGTAAGTCATGTGGAAGCAGCAAAGCTCAATCGCGTCATCGATATCTTTCCTTCACTCTTGATAGATACAAAATTGATCTCTTTCTTTCCAATTTCAATCAATATATTCATGCAGCCATTGGAACTGTCATCAAAGGGTCATTAATAATTATACATGACTAACGTATATATGTTTCTAAACATCGCAAACTACTGAATAGATCATGACTCATATTCGGATATGCTTGTGAACTGAAATACATGCACAGAAAGAGAAAGCAGAGAAGAGGAGGTCAGCTGAGAAAAGGCTTTGAAGTTTCTATTTCATTTTATGTTGATTTCAAACATGTCGTATCCTGTGACTCAAAATAATGGAAACAGAAATCACATTAAATCCTCAATTGTAGATTAGAATATATAGAGCATAATTACAAAAGAATTAAAAAATAAAACAGAACCTTTTAGCAAAATGATTGTAGCCACCTCCTACTCCATATTAATTCTTAATTCCTTGCTTACACAAAACATCAAATCCATAGTAAAGAGAAAACATTTCAACAATGAAAAGTTAGAACATTCTATTTCACAAAACAAAATGAGAACTTAAATAAATATTGAAGTGCTCTTAAGATTTAATTATACTACTTGTACTACAAAATATACTATTATATTCAATTCATGGAATATGGAGTTAAATATACTTGTGGAGTAGAATAGCATGAAGTGAGAAGGAAATTCTTGAAAATGTGCATAGAGAGATGAGCCCTATCAGAGAAATCACTGTAAATAGAGACCAACACAAGAGGAGTGCCAGTTAGTTTTTTTTCTTGTTAAGAAAAGAAGCCCAGAATTATATTAATATATACATTTGCTCTTTATATTGATTAAGACTTAGTTAAAAATTGTGATCAGCTTTCCATACCTATCAGTTATCCCCTATTGTGTTCAGGTTTCTAACAACTATCAGTTAACCCTATATCTGAATCAAGAGCAATCAATATGCAAGTAATACTTCTCAATGTCATACTGAGTTTTTCTGGTCTTCATTATCCTAACAACAACAGCATCAACCTGCATATGCAGGCAGAAATATTAGAAAGTCAACAACAAAAGAAAAAGAGTGGAAGTTTATCCTTCTCATTAACTATTTTTGGCCTTAGATATAATATGAATGTTGAATATACTAACAGTAAAATAGTGCAGGAAATGATAACACATTATTCAACCAATTAACATGTCTATTAAAAAACTAATTTGTGACGGGACCTGTTAAAGACAACACAATGTTTGTCCTTGAAAATGGCATAGCGAGTAAATCTGGTATTATTTGTCCTGAAATATATGTTACTTGTGTTCACATCGAGTGTTTCATTCATCTGGATGTCATTTACTTATATATATTTGATATATCTAACAGGAAAAGTAATTCAACTATACCGAAGTACCAATCACATTTTTCATTCATCTATTTGTTACCGTCACACTTTTTCTTTTCTAAACAGCAATAGCAATTAAGTTATACCAAAATACCTATCACATTATCTATTTGTCAACGTCACACTTTTTCTTCTCTTATTGAGGGATTGACACTCTATAACACTTCAGGGATAAAGGTGATGATATTACAAATCAACACTTATTTAACAGGAAAGAAGAAAAAGAATATACCTTTATATGATAAAATGGAGAAGTAAATTGATAATTGAAGACAAAGATAATCAGTAGTATGGTAGCAATTTAGTGAAGATGTTGTAAAAATACTTTAAGTAATCTATCCTAATGTTTTACAAATCAGAAATAAATTAAAATGCGTTATAAGATCATTAAGGAGAACCAAAAAAGCAAGAAACGTTGAATCAGATGCCATATTTGGTTTTGGGGGTTAACCGTTGTTGGTAGAAAGAAGAGGAAGAGTGGAAGGCCAAATAAAGGAATTAAAGTGTAAAGACATGTCTATTCAGTTTTTATTCTTTTATGTCTAAAGACGTGACTTTTAAGGTTTTTTTTAGGACACCTAAATTGGAAAAGTTTGAATGAAAACGCTGGAAAACTAAGAAAAAAAGATAAAGCCAAATCCTGGCTGTGAAAGTGTGAATAGCGCCACATCACCTCCCCATTGTCTCTTATATATATATATACTAGAGACAATCCTGCTGACATGTTCACAAAATCTCTTCCAGTGTCCAAGTTCAAGCTTTGCCTGAACTTGATTGGCATTTATGAAGAATGATTTTTCCCATTGGGATTTTTTGCGAAGAAAGTGGAGCAAATTTACTATATATAAGCCGAAATTAGGCCAAGGTGGAGATTTGTAATATGGCCAAATTTTCATGACATTTGCCATGACATAATATTCATTATAACAAATTTGTGGATCATGACATTTGTCATGACATAATATCCATTATTAGGCCAAGGATGTCTTGCTATAAATAGAGGAGTTTCTTCTCATTTGCAAACACACCAATTCAAGAGCTTTTCACTCTTGCCTTTCTTTCTCCTCCTTTATTTCATTATAGAGTATTTTGTAAGAGAGTGAGTGTTGGGAAACACTTGTGTGAACCCTTTCTTTAGAGTGATCTTGTGAGGTTATTCTCTTGGGGCATTTGGGATTAATTAGAGTATTTACTCTAATTTTGTACTCTCTTTTGTACTCTTGTTGGTATAGTGAAATTGCTCCTCTCTGCTTGTGGACGTAGGTCACCTTGACCGAATCAGTGTAAGGATTTTTTCTCCTATTTAAGGTCTTTAGGTAATCAAGTTAATCTATGCATGTAGCTTAAGGCATTTGTTTCTACCAAAGAAACGAAAAAGTAGCTTTCACTATAGCATTGTATGCTTCTTCGTGGTTCTATATCATGTGCAGTCAATCGTGTAATTATTCTGATTAGAAAATAGGAGTACTACCATCACATATCTCTCTTTCTGCAAGGAAAAGAGAGTAAATTAATATCTAAATTTGTCATCTGATTCCACAATAAACAACATTACCATTCCAAATATGACATGAAACGCATAACTTTGGGTGGAAGTCTTTATGACAAAATATGAATTTATATAGGCAAAATGGAGGAATGTCATAAAGTGTCATTAACTTACAAATTATAATTTGGCAGTTATGGACATGAAGAGTTTTATGGATAATGAAGTTGAAGAGGTGAATTATGTAGCGGTACTTTTAAAAGAAGATAACTGAAAAATGAGAGAAAAAGTACCTTTGATGGCTTATAAGATGTGCCATATAACCGACAACTTAGTCGGTCGAATAAACCAGTTTCTATTTGTAGGTTGTTTTCTCTTTTGAATTTATAGAGAATATTAATGAGATTTGAATGGAATGAGAAAAAAAATTACAACACAAAAGAATTCAAAGGTATAAAAGTTGACTTAATATAAACACTAAACTTATATAGTGCAAAAAAGAATTCTTCTAATAATAATCACAGAAAAATCACATTAAAGTAAACATATCTAGTTTATCTATGCTAATAAAAAATGATAAAGAGAACTTTTAAATTATGACTTGCTATCTCTTCCCATCATAAATAGTAACACCAAATGCATAGCTTTTTGCAGAAGTTCGTAAGATCTCATAATCTCAATTTATCCATTGAAAGATTTTGATATATCAGTCACTAAAACTTCCTTCTATATTGGATGTTTCCTCACAGAAAGAATGAGACTATAGATAACAACATATTAATCCTTACATCAATTCCCTTAAGCGCCTTCCCTCCATCCAAGTTCACATATATACTGCAAAGACATTCTTCCACTTTTCTCTGCTGGCTGATATCCCTATAAAAAGGAACCCCTAGCACATTTGAAAAGTTCAGTGAAGTTAGTAAACCAAGAAAGAAAAGTTTTTTAAAATGTGGAATACAGTCAGTGGAAGACAAAATGAAGAAGGTAGATCATCAATGAAATAAGAGATTAAATGTATAATCTGCTAGAAGGAAAACCCAATAACTTACGTGTTCTCAGAAGCAAGTGAACATATTAAGAATTATTTAAAATGAAGCAGCAAAACTATCTGGTATTCAGAAGATATACAGTATAGCAACATCTGGAACAACTTCTCTTCTGAAACGGCTTAACAAAATGCAGAGAATTACTAAGAAACATATCCACATCACTTGAGTTTTTAAGAACTCTGAAAATATTTGTCAGCCTCCCAAAAAACTCCATTGCGTCGTTTCCCTCTCGGCTCACAATAGATAGAAAGTGGGAGCAGTTGAGTCTATGTATATGAGTTTGTTGGCCGAATTCAAACGGTGCAACATTACTATATACTAATAATGGTAATTATAAGTAACAGAAGAAATAATAGAGACAATGAGTTACTTTCGCAACGGTTTCGAAACAAAACGATTTATGGCGAAGAGAAACCAAAATAACACGTTAGAACATGACTTTTGGACTTACTTTTGGACTTTCTATTAATTTAATTAATAGAATAAATGAAAAATGAGTAAGAAAAAGCAAAAAAAGGAGAAAAAAGATAAATATAATCCTTGGCTTTAGAGAGGTGCCACATCACTTTTCTAAGTCCCTCCTTTATATAGATATATAGATTTCTCCATTTTAGTTTTTCAGCCATTAGCTTTAAGGTGATTTCTACTTGCTCTGACGCTTCCCCACCTAGGCGTAAAATCCAAATCTAAAGCTCGAACATGATACTCGAAGATTCAATTAAATTCGTACTCCGTTCAATCTGATTATACACACGCCCATATACTACTACAAATTATTTATTCCCCAGCTCGAAATTTTAATTCACCATTTCAAATTTCCATGAAGTCTTGACTTTTATTTTTGCAATTACACTTAGCAGTACCTACTATCCTGACAATAGAAAAAATGATTATACTCATCAAGGATATCTTATCATCTTCTCGTACCCAAGTATCATGGCACTTCTAGCCGCAACTCATGTTGCCAAGTATCATCTCTTTCTGTCCTTACAATAATAATAAAGTTAGCATATCACTTTTTTTGCTCATTTTACTTTTAAAAATCGTTTTCTAACATCTTGCCCTTTAGTCCATGCTCAAATATATTTTTGGTATGCCTCTGGCTATACTCCTATAACTTTCATAAACCTTTCTATAATATGCACTATTTTCACAATGCTAAAGATAAGAAACGTGCAATCTATCTCCATGTCCTCATCATAATATAAATATTTTTGACTATAGTTAATATCACACCTTCACGTCATCATGCCTCGTGCAATTAATATTACCTCCTTGTTTTCCCATTATCCAATGGATTCTACTTGTGGGTACTCAATCATTCGTATGATAACCACCTTCAGATCTCGAGGTATCTTCAATCTCATTGATGTAGATAACACGTTAGGATTCGTGTGGCATCACTACGTAGCCTTGGATCACTTGTAACTTATCAACTTTACACGTGTACCATTATTGTTTGAAAGATCTTGAGTTTTAAACTACATATGCAATATTCATAATCTACCCGAAGCTCCAATTTGGCCTGATATATCATTTTAAATATTTATTCCGGTTAAATCTTATGGTTCCATCAAAATAACAAGTTAACAGCTCCTCTTGACACATGTAGAGGTGCTTTGGAGCTTACCTTCGGAAATTATTAATTCTCTCCATTCAAAAGGACAAAATAAGGCCTATACCAATTAAAAAAACTCAAAGTTATTATTCCACATCACCTCACCTCCTTCGGCAACTTATTCACTTCTTGAAATCTTCTAAGGTTACACCTTTTGTACATATTATGCATTAATACTTTTACACTTACCTATTTAAGTTCACATACCTGAGTGTGCATCATTGAAGATTGAATTTCATTTGTATCACATTTGATATCTGGAAGGTATACAAAGTTCACCTACTCTTTTTTTTGTCGCATGTGACATGCTTTAAATATTCTCAATTTGTTCCCACACGTGGCACTTTATTTCTTATAAATTATATTATCACATGTGACACTACTATGACAAAGACGTTGCCAAGCCGAGAGTCTCCCAATCTCTAGTGGGACCGATGGTCATCTCCTGCATTTTTGTCTTGTTTACTTTTCTGAAAATCATGAAGGTTTCCTAACATCCTCTTTATTAAAAGATACTTTTTGGTCATTCTTGACATTATCCCAAATTGGTCTTGATTCTTATGAGTCACAAGTTGCTCGGTATGAACTTGGTTGATTCACATTCTCTTACCAATTTAATTTTTAACATTCCTCGACATCATATCACGATAATTTGAGGTAAAACCTTCCCATATATCTTGGAACCATCGTGTTTCCCTTTTTGTACATTTCTTGTACTAGTAAATGGTTATCGTCATAACAAAATGGTTGTCCCAATACCTTGATCTTACATTCCTATTTAGGGCATTACCACTTTTGTTTTCAACCTTCAGTACTATCCTTCGTGAGTTCTGACACTATTCTAACAGTACCAACTGACATCGTCACCTCATTTCATTCGACTTATGATTCTTGTTCAACACAGTTGTACATTTTTATTGTATTAATTTTAAATATATTCTCAACCTTAACCCATCATTTAATTCATGGATAGTCCGATACTTCCCAGCTATTTCTCAAGCAGCACGTGTAATATCTTCAACCTTGAGCTTTGTGCTCGTCAGTTCTGTATCTATAATGTCAAGTAGTCAATACGGCAGAGAATCGAGTCTCTCATTTTACGCACAACGCACGATCTAGAGTAAGAAAAAAGTGAAACTCCCTAAATGGACTCTACTTGAAACGTCTCCATACACTTCCTAGGACTCGACTTAGAACCTAGTGCTCTGATACCAAGTTTGTCACGATCCAAATTCACGTGACCGGCACCTGGCACACTATCCAACCCGAGCGAACCAACCCATATGATGCACCCAAACCACATGCATGAAAACCAATTTAACTGCGGAAGCTATTTGAAAAACATATATATTTTCAAGTTAAATGATGGAATATTTTTCCAATTCAATAATACATGAAGCTTGTCATAATCATAACAATGAGACTAAGTAAATTAAGTATCTTTTCATGTATGTCATGTACAATGCCAGTACTATAACTTTTCACAACTATCTATAGAGTTTCTATGCTAAAGAATAGAATTAAACACTTGGGCTAATACCCGACTAGCATAAATTAAGAAAACAACATGATAGCTACCACGGAATAGGAGTAGTGCCTCACCATATACCTTAGGAAGAGAGTCATCCTAGCCCTGGCCGCATGCCACACATCATACCTCATCCTAAAATATGTAAAGTAAGCAGGGCCCTAGAGGGATGAGTACACCACAACGGTAATCAATAAGTGTCATATACTCTCTCTAACACAAGTTCCTGGGACAAGATTTTACAAAAACTATGCAACCAATATTGGACATAAAGTGATAAATAGTTATATAAATCATGCTCTTTATCATTTTAAATAAAAGACAAGTGAATTGTTAGCCATGCTATAAAGTTTTAGAACATCTCTATCAACCCAAGATTTTAATAGAAATCATATAAAACCATTTCAATCTCATTAAGTCATCAAAATCATTTCCGGCTCCTTAGACCTAAACATAAGAAAGTTCTCTTTTACCTTTCACTAGGAGTACTATACCGACACCAACATAATGAACATCTAGTAGGTGATCATCCTAGCAATAAGTATTTGACCCTACTTGTCTGGGCGGCTTCCTGTAGTGCCGTACAAGTCGATTTAACCTCATTACTTTAAGTAGTGATCATCTTCCCTCTCACTGGGGGAGTTTATCCCACAAACCTCTGCTTTGCCTTGGAATGTATCCCTACACCGGAACATGTAGTTTCATGGTAAGGAACTCAACATTCGAACCAATCTCGGTGGTCTCCACTAGTAACTCCTAAAATATTTGACATATCAAAAATATATTCATAGCATAATTGCCTCAAAGGATATTATTTTATCAAATCATGATTTTTTTAGCATATCTAAACAATTTTAACTAAATCAAATGAAAATCCTTTTTCATGTTAAAGTATTTACCAATTAACATCAATCTAAATATACAGGAAGTGCTTCCTTGTTGTAATGTCAAAAGATAAACTTTTTCATGAAAGGTTTTATACTCTTATCAACAAATAAGTTTTAATAAAACTTATAAGAATTTTCTTAAGTGTCATTTTGCCAACAAGTTTTAAAAATAAGATTTTTATAAAATTACATGACACTTCATAACCAACAATTTAGAAACACATGGTGACATCATTCCTGCTTGTCCCCACAAGTATGGATGGACATTTACAAATAATTCATTATATCAACGTAAGACATGTTTTTAAAGAGAATCCCCCAAGAAGGGTAAGTCTTAATCAACTTACCTCAAACTTCCAACTCCAAAAATACTACAATACTCTAATTGATTAAAATGTCCAAATATCTCGCACAATTCAATATCTACCATTAGATATCACAACTACATTAAACAAATACAAAAAGATTCATTTAGGCTTCACAATTTGGCAACAAGCCTCCAACCATCCCAAGTTATCCAATAAGTTCACCCATTAGCCTATTCAATTTCATTCTTATCATTTAATACTTATTTGGAGTCACTACGTTAATTATCCAATATTATCAAGTCACTATTCATTGCCTTCTCCAACAAAACTCTAGGTCCAAGAACACCCATTTCAAGAACTAGTGTTGTATCTTATCCAAATGGCGACTCCCAATTCAATTCATCAATTAAGTTATCAAGTCTATTGAAATCATTAGATACTCAAAACAATTCCATTTATATCAATTCATCACTATAAGGCTTTTTTTTATATACCCAAAATGGCATTCTCAAGACCCACCCTTAGGGTTCATACAATATCCATTACAAATTCAAATAAAACTCATAAACATGATACCCATAGTTCAATATATCATATATATGAAGCTCAAGTGAAGGAATTACCTCTTGGTGGAAGAATCTCACTTTTTTTTCTTTTTGGTCTTCTTGAAGATTCAACCCATTTCCTATGGATTTGATCCATAATAATGTTAGTGTTATCACTAAATGATATAATATAATCATTATTGTACCAAAATAACTTACCTTGAAGTGTACCCATGGAGGAAGAACTCCTCCTTCTCTCTAGAAATCAATTCCAAGTTGAAGAGCTAACTCTTTCTCTCTCTAAACCCCTTATTTCTACATTTTAAAAATGGGTCTGATGGGTGCGTAGCCTCCTGCGTAGGCTACACACAAAGGCTACGCATGGTGGACTTCCATTCCTCTTCAATTGGCACTTGCTGGATGTGTCTACACATGGTGTGTAGGCTACGCTACTATGTTGTGTAGGCTACACAAGACTCACGTAGCTGTTCTGCTACTATTTCGTAAAAAGGTCATAAATCCTTGTAAAAACCTCTAAATGGCAAACGGTTTGGAGCATTAGAAACTAGACACATAAAAATTTAATTTTATATGTCATAAACCATATAACTCTTCATATCTTGAGATGTATGCTCGTTTGAAGTTATGTCTTGTGCGAACTCACTTAAAACTTTACCCCATCTTATAATTTTCAACTTGACTTAGCCTTAGGGCTCATCTTGGACCATAAACCATTCTTAATGCACCTCATACATATAGTATCATGATCAATTGATATTATTCGTATTATTAGTCTTGTTAATACTCGAATTAATATATAACTAGCATCTGCCAATCTTCTTAATGGCCTTAAAACACTCCGAAGATTTTCAGGGTATTACAGGGCTGCATGCCGCAACGGGTTTTATTGATTCATGATGGGATCAGGATGCACGTTGTAGCAGGTATTTTTGATTCATGATGTGGTCGGGCTATACGCCGTACCATGTTTTATTAGCGCTTGGGCAGGATCCGGCTCTTTGGGGTCTGGCATATCAACAGTGAGCGTAGGTACCTTATAGTGTTGAGTGATTGAGTGTGATGAGTGAGAGTTGTGACAGACAGATTGAGTATTCTGAGAGTGTGAGTACATGAGATTACCATTGTGACGCATTACATGTGACATGCACATTTGACATGTAGATATAGAGATGTAACATTCCTCATATCAGTCACACTTGGCATAATTTATCCGTGTTATATTTAAACTGTTAAACTGGAAAGCATGTCCACCTTTTTGTACCGTGTACACACTAATTATGAGATTTCTCTGAGTTATCACTTACATTTTTCCTGTCATATTTGTACTGCTATAATCTGGAATTGGACTGTACCTATCTGAGCTCATCACTGCTTTTAGCTCAAGGTTAGTTCTGTTACTTATTGAGTACATTGGGTCGGTTCTACTCATACTACACTCTGCACTTCATGTGCAGATCCAGGTACTTCTGAGCACGTCGGTTGCTAGGTTTGGAGCTTCATTTGCGTGGAGACTTTTGAGGTAGATGCTTTGGAGTCCGCAGAGCTTGACTCTCCTCCTTTTCCTTTATTTAGTACTGATCTATCTTTTCAGACAAATGTATTTAATTTCTCGACTGTATTGTCATTCAGATGCTTATGTACTAAGTGAAATCCAGATTTTGGGAATTTTGTATTTGAGTCGCGGTATTTCTTATCGTGTATTTATGAGAGTTATAACATTTAAACCTGTATCATTTTGTTTTCCATGTAAAAATGCGTAGTTAACTGTGACTGTCGGCTTGCCTAGTACTGTGATAGGCGCCATTATGACATGTTGAGTTTTGGGTCGTGACAAATTGGTATCAGAGCCTAGGTTACATATGTTTCATGAGTCATAAGCAAGTTAGGTAGAGTCCTATGGATCGGTACGGGGACGTATGTACTTATCTTTGAGAGGATATCGAACCATTAGGAAAACTTCACTTTCTTGTATTCTTGTCATGCGGATTTGTGATTCCTGAAACTAGATTTTTCCAATTTTATTCTCTCACATATGGTGAGGACATGTGCTACCGGATCAGGCGGACGACCACCAGTACCACCAGCTAGGGATGTAAGAGGTTGAGGCCACGGTAGAGGCCGAGATGTAGCTCGTACTGCAACTAGAGAAATACATGTAGATCCACCAGCTAGTCCAGCTCAGGAGCAAATTCCAGATGTGGTTGTGCCGGTGGGACTAGCTCAAACACGAGTTGTGCCCATTTTGATTCCAGGCCTTCAAGAGGCTTTGGCGTAGATATTGACTGTATGTACTAGCTTTGCTCAAGCGGTTTCAGTTCAGGCCGTACTAGCCACTTCTCAGGCCGGGAGAGGTGCTCAGACTCCTGCCGCCTGTACTCCAGAGAAAGTGATTTAGGGACTTCAGATGACGGGGATATTACCAGCCCAACAGGTGTCAGTTGCTCAGGCCTAGGTGGGTCCACCTATGAGTGATGAGGAGCAGAAGAGGCTAGAGCGGTTTGGGAGGCTCAGGCCTCCATCGTTCAGTGGGGCTAAGTCAGAGGATGTTAAGGATTTCTTGGACAGGTGCCAGCAGATTCTTCGCACAACGGGTATTCTGGAGATTAGTGGAGTCTGATTTACTACTTTTAAGATGTCGGGGGAAGCCTTCAGATGGTGGGAGGCCTATGAGTTAAGCAGGCCAACTGTTGTTTCACCACTTACATGGCACGAGTTCTCCGTTATCTTCTTGGAGAAGTTTGTTCCACAGACCCGCAGGGAGAAGTTGCGCAGGTAGTTTGATCAGCTACGCCAGGAGGGTATGTTTGTGACCTAGTATGAGATAAGATTTTCAGAGTTGGCTCATCACACGATCTGGTTTGTTCCCACAGAGAGGGATATGATTAGAAGGTTCATTGATGGCCTCAACTATTGACTGTAATTTGTCATGACTCAGGAGATTGCATCGGGTACTAGGTTCGACGAGGTAGTTGATATTGCTCGGCGGCTAGAGCAGGTCCGTAGTCAGGAGCACGAGGAGAGGGAGGCCAAGAGGCCTTGTGATTCAGGTGGGTTCAACAATGTTTCTTCTAGAGGACAGTCTCATCACTATAGGGGTTGTCCTTATAGGCCTGCTCAGATGGTTAATTCGGTTCATTGTTGGAAATCCGCTAGCCATGGTTCACACAGTGCTCATCCGGGTCAGTCATATCTCAGTGCGCTCCCAGCTTAGAGTTCATCTCGTGCCCCATCAGTTCAGGGTTCATATGTGCCAAGTAGCTCTAGTAGTTATTCTGGTTCTCGGGGTCCTCTTCAATACCTGCCGCCATTATCAGAGCTGGGTTTATTTGAGTGTGGAGAGTTTGGTCATGTGAAGAGGTATTGTCCCCGTCTTTTGGGAGGTCCAGTTCATCAGAGGAGTCAGGCTGCGACTTTCGCACCAATTACTTCACAACCCGCTCTGCCAGTTTGAGGTGGGGCTTAGGCAGCTAGAGGTTGCCCTAGAGGGGTAAGCCGATCAAGTGGAGGTCAGGCTTGATGCTATGCTATCCCTGCCAGGCCATAGGCCGCTACTTTAAACGTAGTGATCACAAGTATTGTTTCAATATGCCACAAGGATGCTTCAACATTATTTGACCCTGGTTCTACTTATTCATATGTATCATCTTATTTTACTCATTATTTGGATATGCCCTGTGAGTCCTTAGTTTTGCCTATTCATTTATCTACTCTGGTGGGTAATACTATTGTTGTGGACCATATGTATCGGTCATGTGTGGTGACCATTAGGGGATTAGAGATGAGAGTTGATCTATTATTGCTTAGTGTGGTTGATTTTGACGTGAATATTGGTTGTACCCATGTCATGCTATTCTGGATTGTCACACTAAGATCGTGACATTGGCGATGCCGGAGTTGCCTAGGATCGAGTGGCGAGGTTCTCTAGACTATGTTCCTAGTAGGGTAATTTCATACCTGAAGGCCTAACGGATGGTTGGGAAGGTGTGTTTGTCATATTTGGCCTTTGTAAGGGATGTTGATGCTGATACTCCTACCATTGATACTGTTACGGTAGTGCGAGACTTTCCGGATATGCTTCCTGCAGACCTGTCGAGTATGCCACTCGATAGGGACATCGATTTTGGTATTGACTTGTTACCGGGTACTCAACCTATTTCTATTCCTACGTACCGTATGGTACCAATATAGTTAAAGGAATTGAAAGAGCAAATTTAGGAGCTTCTTGATAAGGGGTTCATTAGGCCTAGTGTGTCGCCTTGGGGTGCACCGGTTCTGTTTTTGCAGAAAAAGGATGTTACTATACGGATGTGCATTGACTATAGGTAGTTGAACTAAGTTACAATTAAAAACAAGTATCCTTTTCCGTGCATTGATGACTTATTTGACCAGCTTCAGGGAGCTAGGATGTTCTCTAAGATTGATTTGAGGTCTGGGTATCACCAGTTGAAGATTCGGGACTCGGATATTCTGAAGACAACATTCAGGACCCACTATGGTCACTATGAGTTCCTTGTGATGTCTTTTGGGTTGACCATTGCCCCAACAACATTCATGCATCCGATGAACAATGTGTTCCAGCCATATCTTGATTCAATTGTCATAGTATTTATTGATGATATCCTGGTGTACTCACGTAGCCAGGAGGAACATGCACAACATCTAAGGATTGTACTACTGAGGTTGAGGGAGGAGAAACTTTATGCCAAGTTCTCCAAGTGTGAGTTTTGACTCAATTACATTGCGTTCTTGGGGCACGTGGTGTCACGTGTCCAGTGAGGGGATTAAGGTGAATCTGAAGAAGATCAAGGCGGTTCTGAGTTGGCCCAGACTATCTTCAGCTACTGACATTCAGAGTTTTCTCGGCTTGACTGGTTATTATCGTCGCTTGGTGGAGGGTTTCTCGTCCATTGTAGTACCTTTGACCAGGTTGACCCAGAAGGGTGCTCCGTTCAGGTGGTCAGATGAGTATGAAGAAAGCTTTCGGAAGCTTAAGACTGCCTTGACCACAACTCCAGTTCTACTTTTGCCTTCAGCATCCGGTTCTTATACAGTATATTATGATGCTTCTCGGACTGGTGTTGGGCATGTCTTGATGCAGGAGGGTAGAGTGATTGCTTATGCTTCACACTAGTTGAAGCCTCATGATAAGAACTACCCCGTTCATGATTTAAAGTTGGCAGCCATCATCCACGCATTGAAGATTTGGAGGCATTATCTCTATGGCATGTTGTGTGAGGTATTTACGGACCATAGGAGTCTTCAACACTTGTTCAAGCAAAAGGATCTAAAATTGAGGCAACAGAGATGGTTGGAACTGCTAAAGGACTATGATATTACCATTTTGTGTTCATCCCAGGAAGGTCAATATAATGGCCGATGCCTTGAGTAGGAAGGCGGTGAGTATGGGTAGCCTTGAATTTATTCCTATTGGTGAGAGATGGCTTGCATAAGATGTTCAGGCTTTGACCAATCAGTTTGTGAGTTTAGATATTTCGGAGCCTAGTCGGGTTCTAGATTGTGTAGTTTCTCGGTCCTCTTTATATGATAGCATCAGAGAGCGTAAGTATGACGACCCCCATTTTCTTGTCCTTAAGGACACGGTTCAGCGCGGCGATGCCAAAGGGAGTTTCTATTGGGGAGTATGGGGTGTTGCAGATGCATGAAAGTATTTATGTGCCCAATGTAGATGGGTTACGTGAGTTGATTCTTGAGGAGGCCTACAATTCGCGGTATTCCATTCATCCGGGTGTCGCGATGATGTACTAGGACTTGAGGCAACACTTTTGGTAGAAGAGGATGAAGAAAGATATAGTAGGATTTGTAGCACTATGCTTAAATTGTCAGTAAGTGATGTACGAGCATTAGAGGCCGGGCGATTTGCTTTAGAGGCTTGAGATTCCTGAGTGGAAATGAGAGCGTATCACCATGGACTTCTTAGTTGGGATCCCATGGACTTTGTAGAAGTTTGATGCTATTTGGGTGATTGTGGACTGATTGACTAATTCCGCGCATTTCATTCCAGTTGGAATTACCTATTCTTCGAAGCGGTTGACTGAGATCTATATCCACGAGATTGTTTACCTTCACGGTGTGCCGGTGTCCATCATTTCAGATCTAGGCACGTAGTTCACATCGCAATTCTGGAGAGCAGTGCATCGAGAGCTAGGCACACGGTTTGAGTTGAGTACAATATTCCACCCTTAGACAGAAGGACAGTCCGAGTGCACCTTTAAGATATTGAAAGATATGCTTTGCGCTTGAGTCATGGATGTTAATGGTTCTTAGGATCCGTTTCTGCCACTTGCATAGTTTGCCTACAACAACAACTACTAATCGAGTATTTATATGGCTCCGTATGAGAGGAAGTATGGGGTGATGCACACTTAAAGTTGTCGAGATGCGTGCTTGTCTTTGGGTAAAGTCCCATTCTGCAAGTAATTATTGAATTTATTATGTCAATTCCAAATTAAATTAGTTGAGATTACCTCAGTTTCATTCTACCTGATGATACATCAGGGATCGCCCGAATAAGGGATGAACCGATCCCGAGACTATTTGACCCAAAAATGACATTTCTCAATAATAGACTGGAGTTATTTCCTGAGTCACTGATATCACCAGTAGATCCAAGAATAGCACACCTAACTCGAATTTCTTGGGATGCAAAGTTTTCTTGGATTTGATTGATCACTAGTTGAGAATCAATCGTTAAATCAACATTTTGCTCTGAGTCCCCTAGCTAATTCGAGCCCTGTAACATATGCTTTATACTCGATGTCATTATTAGTAATAAAATAACTTTTATGAATTTTTAACTACTTCCCTGATAGGTGCATTAAGCATTGTCCCTAACCCACAACTTTTAATACTTGTGGACCTAATTGTGTAAAAGGTCGAGATTTCGAGAATTATCCCAGAAATAACATGTATTTCCTTTTCAGCTTCAAGTAATATGTTCGAGCTAAGATTAACCATGAAATCTACTAAACTTGTGATTTTATAGGCATACGTGACTGATAAATAATATCGTATTCACTAAGTTCAACTACCCACTTCCAACGAAGAGGTTGTGAGTTCGAGTCACCCCAAGAGCAAGGTGGGGAGTTCTTGAAGGGAGGAAGCCGAGGGTCTATCGGAAATAGCCTCTCTACCCCAGGGTAGGGGTAAGGTCTGCGTACACACTACCCTCCCCAGACCTCACTAGTGGGATTATACTGGGTTGTTGTTATTGTTGTTGTAAGTTCAACTACCTATTTAGCTAGCCTTCCTGACAACTCGTGTTTATGCAAACTATTTCGTAATGAAAATAAAGTGACTACGGGAATTGGATAACATTGAAAATAAAGCCTTATAATTAGGGTAGCTGCTATTAATACCAACTTCTCAAAAACATATATATCAAGTTTCCGTATCTAAGAGTATTTTATGATAGATATGAGACTATGTACCTTTATCATCTTGAATTAAGATTGCATTTACCGAGAGCTCCGAGACAATTTGGAATACTAACAACCATCTTTCTCCTTGTAATTTTGAAAGAAATATTTGATTGATGTTAGCTAGTGAATCTTGATGATTCGACTTTACAGACTAAATCGACATTTCAAAGTTTTAGTAATGACCCGGCCTGTAATTTTGAGCATTTGCACTTCGTTTGGTGGTTTGAGGTCTTGATTAGCTTCATATGATGTATTATGACTTGTGTGTATTATCGGTTTTCATTTTTGAGTGATTCCGGATTGATTTACAAGAATGATTCTCAACTAGGAAGCTTAAAGTTAGGAGAGTTGACCAAGTTTGACTTTTGTGTATTTGCCATCAAATCGGCATTTTGATGGTTCTGTTAGGCCCATATGGTGATTTTGGAATTGAGCGTATGCCCGGATTTACATTTGGAGGCTTCTAGAAGGTTTAGGCCATAATTGGCGAAAGTTAGTAATTTGAAGGTTTGGAATGTTCATAAGTTTATCCGGGAGTTGATGTTGATGATATCAAGTTTTGATTTTTTTTCGAGAATTGAAATATGTTTTTATATCATTTTGAACTTGTGTGCAAAATTTGATGTCATTACGAGTTGATTTGATATGGTTCGACACGAGTTTTGGAAGTTGAAAGTTCAAAAGTTCATTAAGTTTGATGTGAGGACACCAGCACACCATGAAGACGAACAATCTCACAGATATAGATCTGAGCCACCTACTCTGAAGAGTAGATAGTCACAACCGTAGACTTGGTCAGTCTGTCCACAAGAATCCACACTGCGTCAAATTTCTTCAACGTTCGTGGGAGCCCAACAACGAAATCCATTGTAATACATTCCCACTTCCACTCGGGAATCTTAAGTCTTAGAAGCAAACACCCGACATCTGATGCTCGTACTTCACCTGCTGATAGTTCAAATACTGAGAAACAAACTCTACTATCTTTCTTCATTCTTCTCCACCAATAGTGTTGCCTCAAATCTCGATACATCTTAGTGGCGCTTGGATGAATGGAGTACCGTAAACTGTGGGCCTCGTCAAGAATCAACTTACGCAACCCATCCATATTAGGCACACAAATCCGACCCTGCATCCGCAACACCCCAACATATCCAAAAAAACATCATGGACATTACTGTGCTGCATCGTGTCCTTAAGGATAAGCAAATGGGGGTCGTCATACTGACGCGCTCTGATGTGCTCATACAAAGAAGACCGAGAAACCACGCAACCAAGAACCCGACTAGGCTCCGAAACATCTAACCTCACGAACTGATTGGCCAATGCCTAAACATCCAATGCTAGCGGTCACTTACCAACTGGAATATATGCGAGGCTACCCATACTCACAACCTTTCTACTTAAGGCATCGTCCACCACATTGGTATTCCCAGGATGATATAAAATGGTGATATCATAGTCTTTTAACAGCTCCAACCACCTCTGCAGCCTAAAGTTTAGATCCTTTTGCTTAACAAGTACTGTAGACTCAGATGATCTGTGAATATCTCTCTCGACATGCTGTAGATATAGTGCCTCCAAATCTTTAATGCGTGAACAATGGCTGTGAATATATCTCTCGACATGCCGTAGATATAGTGCCTCCAAATCTTTAATGCGTGAACAATGGCTGCCAACTCTAAATTATGAATGTGGTAGTTCTTCTCAAGGGGCTTCAACTAGCGCGAAGCATAAGTGATCACCCTACCATCGTGCATCAAGACATACCCGATGCCAATCTGCAAAGCATCATAATAAACTATATATGGACCCGATGTTGACGGAAAAACTAGAATTGGAACTATGGTCAAAGTAGTGTTGAGCTTCGAAATCTCTCCTTATACTCATCAGATAACCTAAATAGGTTACCCTTCTGGGCCACTCTAGTCAAAGGTGTAGAAATGGACGAGAAACCATCCACAAAATGGCTATAATAACCCGCCAAACCAAGAAATCTCTGAATCTCAGTAGCTAAATACAGACTGGGCGAACTCTAAACTGCCTCAATCTTCTTCGGGTCTACCTTAACCCCCCCACTAGATACTACGTGGCCAAATAACACCACTTAGTCAAGCCAAAACTCACACTTGGAGAATTTAGCGTATAGCTTTTTCTCCCTCAAGGTCTGGAGTACAATCCTCACATGCTGCTCATGATCGTCCTAGCTGTGCGAGTACACCATTATGTCATCAATGAATACAATGACGATTGAATCAAGATATGGCTGGAATACACTATTCATCAAGTGCATAAAGGCTATTGGGGCATTGGTCATGCCAAAAGACATCACAAGAAACTCGTAGTGCCCATAGCGGGTCCTGAATGCCGTCTTCAAAATATCAGAATCCCGAATCTTCAACTGATGATACCCTGACCTCAAATCAATCTTCGAGAACACTCTAGCATTCTGAAGTTGGTCAAATAAGTCATCAATATGCGGTAGCGGGTGCTTATTCTTAATTATAAGTTTGTTCAACTAATTGTAATCAATGCACATCCGCATAGTACCATCCTTATTCTTCACAAATAGAACAACACACTTGGGCTGATGAAGCCCTTATGAAGCAACTCTTGAAGTTGTTCCTTTAACTCTTTTAACTCCGCTGGTGCCATGCGATATGGTAGAATAGAGATAGGCTAGGTGCTCGGCACCAGATCAATACCAAGATCAATGTCCCTGCCGAGTGGCATGCCTTGCTGGTCTGCCGTATCAGCTTCCAAACGCACAAATCAATACTCTAACAGGACCTTCCCACCTCCAAACGAATCGAATTTAGTTACAAATAACTCAATATAAACAAATAATGCAGTAGGAAAGAACTTCAAATAATAAAGTTTTGATCTTTATAAAAATAAAAAAGTCAACCTAAAAGGTCAACCTTAGGCTTGCACCCTATAACCCGGTCAAACTCATTAATTCCGTACACCTATTCAATAACGAGTTCAACCATACCAATTTCATCCAATTCCGACCTCGATTCGGCCTTCAAATCCTCAAATTTCACTTTAGAAAGTTTTTACAAAAATCCCTTATTTATTCACTTTAATTCACTAATTACATACTTAAAACAAATATGGAATCATGAAATAATAACAAATCCGAGTAAAAAAAACTTAACCCGATCCAAATCTTTAAAATTCTCTCCAAAATCACCCAAAACTGAGCTCTACAACTCAAAATATGATATAATAACTCGAATCCTCGATTTGGGGTTTTAATAGTTTGCCTAGGTACTACGCATCACGAACATGTGACCCACATCGTGTTCGTGAAGACAAAAATGAACTTCTTAGAAATGACCTTTGTGATTGCGTCCTCCAACTTGTGAACATGTTGAAGCGAACGCCCCACCTTCGCGAATGCGGCATGGGCCTTGCGAACGCTTAGGCTAAAACCCTCCCAGCACCTGGCTGCTTCGTGAATGCAAAAAATCCATCGTGAACGCAAAGAAGGGTGACTATCAAGCCCCATAACCCTTCGCGAACGTGACCGCCTTATCGCGAATGCGAAGAAGGAAACTAGAACTGAGGCATCAATAGTCCGAAAATAAGGTGGAATGGTCTGTAGCCCATCCGAATCAAACCCGAGGTCCCCCGGGACTCCGTCCAAACATACCAACAAGTTATAAAATATAATACGAACTCACTCGAAGACTCATATCACATCAACCAACACCAAAACCAATTCCAAATAAGCTCAAATGAGCTAAAAGTTTGCACACTAGTCCTAAATGATTCTTCCAACTTCTAAAACTAATGCCGAATCATATCAAACCAATTCCGAATGAGATCCAATATTTCGTACTAGTCTCAAATGACACAATAGACCTATTCTAGCTTCCGAAACTAAAATACTAACCCGGTATCAACAAAGTCAACTCTCGGTCAAGCCTCTCAACCTTCCAAATCTTCAACTTTCCAACTTTTGCCAAAAAGCCTCAAACCAAACTATGGACATGCGAATCAAAATTCGGTCATACTCCCAATTCCAAAATTACCATATAAAGCTATTGTAACTATTAAAACTCCATTCCGGTGTCGTCTGCATAAAAGTCAAACTCCGGTCAACTCTTCCAACTTAAGCTTCTAACCTTGGGACTAAGTGTCCCAATTCACTGCGAACCATCACCGAAATCAAACCAACCACCCCAGAAAGTCATATAACCATAAATGAACATAGAAGGAGCGATAAATAAGGGAATGGGATTACAATACACAAACGACCGGCCGGATCATTACACTTCTAGATATAGCTACCATTTGTCCTTGGTAGTTTTAGATTTTAAATCCTGTTTAAGTATATTCCAAAGAGATATTGTACTATTTCATACTAGCTTTGTAAAATCTAAGTCTTAGTGGCTTGTGACTTATACTGCCAGTCCTCACGATTTTGTATAGAAGTTCAGTTGTTTTAATCATTGACTCTTATTATTCTCATTTGATTTGTGTTACTATTAGTTGGCTTACCTAATGGGTTGGGTTAGATGCCATCATGACTAGTTGGATTTTGGGTCATCACAGTGTTGTAGCTTCATCTTTTATTATTTGATTCCAATTTCTTCTTTTGCTTGCCAGGATTATAACGGGGGTCAATATTGAGCATACAAGACATTACCTCCGGTGATATCCCTGTTATATTAGTATGGGGGCAATACAAGAAATTTGTATTAGCACGTAAAAATTTAATCCACTTACCTTTATGTTCGGGGTCGAGTCTCGACCAATGTAAACCTTCCTATTTGGGAAGTCAATGATAGTTTTTAGTTCTTTAATATTTGACGTCGTGGCTTCTGATTCTTTCGGTTCAATGATTGTATCCAAAAATATTTGTCTAATTGTCCATCTACATTCGAGCTTCCTTCAGTTGAGGGCCTTGTGGAATTTTACAATTTAGCAAGGTGATTCCTTATCTGTTGGGGAAGGTCCGGATCTTTTTCAGTCCGTGAAGGAAATATGATATCTCTTTGTTCGACTCTATTTTTTTGTTCAGATTCAGATCTTTTAGGAATCACCTCCGTCCGATCTCCGAACTTATTTTCAACTTTCTATTGAACCTCCGTGTCTTCCTCTATTCAGAGCTTTATATTATACCAGTTGTAAATATTTTTTTCCTCAGTTCCAGGAAGGCCCGATGTTGTTCTCTCCTTCGATCAGATTTGGAATCACCTCTAGTTGGTTACCGAACCTATTTCCAAACATCCTATTAATGCCTATTTGAAATACCATATTTTCTTGTTTTTGAAATCCGATGCTATAATGATTATGCATATCATTCTCATGGGATAGTTGAAAATTTTTAGAGGTATTCTATCCGCTCATTCTGTTCCTTGATCTGTTTCTGTAATGTTAGAACTAAATTTTACAAATCAAAATTACCTGGTATATCTGAACCTCCTATTCTAGAATTGTTTGGCACAAATATGCTATAATCCATTCCGGTACTAATAGTTATGGTAATAATATATCTTGTTCATTCTCTTTCTGTGTTTGTAGCTTGCTTACTTATCATTATTATGGATATTCTTCCATTTTCATTTTGCCTGGTAAAGCTATCTCCAACTCGGTGTCCTCAACTGTGTTAATTGGCAAATTTCTACCATGATAAAGGTTTAAACTCAAAACAAGTAAAGATTAACAAAAAATATTAGTATCTTTGGATGAATAGCAAATTTTCTTGAGTTCTAGGTAACAAAACCAAATTGATTAACCAAAAAATAAATTTCAAGGTCAAAGCAATTATTTTTATATCTCTTTTGTGGGTCAGACAACTTTCTTAGGTTAGTAGACATCATATTGATCTCTACTGCTCCCGCAAACGGTGATATCTCGATTCCCATTGGTCGGTCTGCTATCCGGAATAAACCTTTGTCCAAGTAATCTATGATGGGCCACAAGCAACCGATTCAATCCGAAAGATATAATTTTTTGTTAATACAACCTGATAGATAAGTGTAAAATAATTAAATGACAGATAATATATAAAAAATAAAACAGAGAAGATATAATTCTTATTGGATGATCCTTGATAGGATGATGAGCCGAACATAGATTGAATAGCCGAACTATGGCTAACTTGATAGCGAAATGCTATGAATTAAAATGTATAGAACTGTAGAGAAGAAAATTAGATGATTATAATGGTGGTAAAGTGTGTCTATTTATAAGACTATATCTAGGTAACCATTCTTCTTGAATTATGGGACCATTATGAGTATTTATTCAATGCATCCGTTACTTTTGGAAGACTTGTAACATCTGAGTAAATGTTGGAATTCCATAACTGGTGAGTTAATTCCATAACTGATGAGTTAATTCTGTAACTGATGAGTCAATCCCGTACTTGTTGAGTTAATCCCGTACCTGTTGAGTCAATTTCGTAATTGATTGCCTTGTTCTGCCTATTACAACTATTTATTGTATTTATTATACGTTACATAATTGATTTGTAATTGATGGAACAATGATGGTAAATTTCATATAATCCGGGATTAATTGATTTTTTTCTCATTTGTAATTATGAGCTATTTTCTCGTACCTGATCTGGGACTATTCTATGATGACCATTTCTGAGACTAATAGGAACAATACGAGTATGTTCGGTCCCGAGGATGTTTCACATATAATCTTTACATATCATTCTTCACTTTTCTCGTAACTTTGCTGACATGTGTCGCCATTTAATAAAACCATGTGGAGAGTTTATTTTTCACTAATACTTTAGGGGTGGGCATTTGAGCATTTTGAGATTGAATATAAAAAATCCGGGTTGGATATTCGATTTTCGAATTAAATAAATGACAATCCATATCCAATCCAAATAAGCTCGGATTAGATTAAATTTTTTTAGTTCGGTTTTGGATTAATCAGTTTGAAAATTCGGATTTACGATTTTGAGCCTATAAGTTTAGATATTTCTTATTCTTCTTACCAAATGGAACATCCAAATAAAATATTCATGTTAAATTACCTAAAATGTTCCCCATTCTCCCTGCAATTATCCAATAAAGTAATCAAGTAATGAAATCATTATCGAGAAAAACAACAAAGAAATTAATATGGCAGATAAGAAGTAGCAATAGTAAAATTATTTTCAAATAGAATGTATTCTGATAGTAACTTAGTAATTAGTAATGAATATATGAAATAATGTCTAATGGTAAGGTATTTGACTTATTACTATTGGCATATGGATAATAGACTAAATATATAGTATAAAAAAATTGGATTTTTTGGATATCCACAAATCTGAAGTACCAAATCCAATATCCAAAAAAATTTAAAATTAAATCCGAAATACGAAAATCCAAACCAAAAATTCAAAAATATCGAATTTCGATTTGAATTTCAGGTTTGCCCAAACTATGCCCACCCCTAGATGTACGGACTATATTCATTTTGTTTTCAAAAAGAATACCGGCTAAATCATGAAATTCAAACAATAAGAATATTTACTCTTGCAAAACCAATACAAGATATGGGAGCCATGTACGCTGATTCTTCAGCTTCTAGAACTCCAATAGCATACCATGAAGGCATACAAAGACAACCCTAGTGGCAACCAAAACTATAATACCAGAAATTAGCTGAGCACAAAGTGACCATTATATGAATATGTCGAGATCATATGACAAAGTACATAGAAATTACTCTCCAACATAAGTACCCCGAAAACAAGTTAGATTCCATCTAGCTATAATTGCTAATTTTATTCTCAGATAATTGTATGCAATTTTGTTAGGTAATGAAAATTATGAAAAAAAAAAAGACAAAAAGGAAAGAGCAACCAATGTAATTTAGGAACTGGCTTTGAAAACATAAGTTTTAAAGAGCTGTCAAGG
Organism: Nicotiana tabacum; assembly: GCF_000715075.1. NCBI lineage: Eukaryota > Viridiplantae > Streptophyta > Magnoliopsida > Solanales > Solanaceae > Nicotiana > Nicotiana tabacum. The sequence goes on from NC_134096.1 coordinate 42,971,367, forward strand.
CATAAAAACTACCATTCTTTTCTTTTTCTTCTTTTTGACAGGTAAGAAACAACCACACAATTATTAAACCTCATCTATGTAAATTGCAATATACAAAAAAAAAAAAAAAACACAAGCACATAAAAGAATGAAAATTTTCAAAATGCAAAGTATAACTAAATTGCAAACCTAGAGTGCGACATTCAATCGAGGGAGCAACTTCATCAAAATTGGGCACGAGTCGGGTGCTGCCTGCTCATTTAGATCAGCATGAGCCTCATGATGAGGCTGATTATCAAGCTTCTGGAGCAGCACCACCACCCCCAGAGGGGCATAGAGGAGATGCTGTAGCTCTGGCTCCTCCCCAGTTGCTCCTAATCATGATTTAGACATGCAGAGTGTTGTGCAGTTGTTGACTCGACTAGTGGCCTCCCAGGCCTAGCGTCAAACCCCGGTCAATAGGAATGTGGGTATGATTGCGAGGATAGATGCTAGACTGGCGCCAATCTCTAGTACGGGCCAGAAGGCTACGAAAGTGGTAAAAAGATATATAAGTTACACTATAGAGTCATATTCATCTAAGATCATAGTTTATATTGAGGAGGATCCGTCCGAGGATCCATATGAGTCACCCATTCGAGTAGTTTCGATTTCGCCAACAACATATGGGGTGAGAGGAGTCTCAACCTCACCAAGGCCCTTAGGTGTCATTATCACAACCGTTGATCAGGGTATGAGGGGAGCGGTGCACGAATTGGCATAGCCGGGTTCCCCTTAGGCTTAAAACTATGTCAGGGTATTTGTGGATACCAGCTCTTCTGAGATTCTGGATAGTCCACAGTCTTGGGAGTCCGTCAATCAAGGTTCGTCGGTGTATGTTATGGGATATGCAGAGGAAGAAGATAGTAGTCGGGCCAAGAAGAGGAAGGTGATAAGGACATGAAGATTCTGCTTCGATGTGTGTCCGATCTAGGCTCTCATATAGGACCGAGGCAGGACGGTTACAGGTACATTAATCTCTCCATTGAAATTTCCTATATATATATATATACACACCTATGAACTCAGGAAGCAACTTATTACTTGATATACAGGAATGGATTCTATTATAGTAGCAATAGACTGTGCTTGTAAAATGTAAAGGAGCGACCAAAGTAGAAGTAACGAGACCGCGACACTACTCTAGTAGGCTAATAAGATATGGAATTGCACCGATGGATGATTAATACCCAGTTTGAATCTCCTTTTGTGACGTTGTATTAAGGAACCCCAAACTTACATTCTGTTTAGTTATTTAGTTGGGAGAAAGTAATATGTGTTGTTTAACTCTTTACGGGAGAAACTATAATAATCATGTGTCGATAGAGAATAATCATAATTGGTAACATTGAAGGAAGGACAAAGGCAGAGTAAGGAAAGCATACACGGATAATGACGGAGAATAATCATAATTGGTAACATTGAAGGAAGGACAAAGGCGAAGTAAGGAAAGCATACACGGATAATGTCAAATAGGGGTACAAACCAAATGTAGAGGTATGGAACTGCTAACAAGTTAGCACGGTAAAAACAAGAGAATCGATGATAAAAGAACATCTTGTAAAAGCTTCGGGAGCAAATAAGAGGTAAAACGGTGACAGAAGAATTGGATAACGTTAAACCAGACATTATAAGTGGAGTAAGGAACCCATGAAAAGAAGAGTTAAGGCATGATAACGACAAGGGTCGTAGGTAAAGTTGGATAGGGTGACAGTAGACTATGCAAGCATATGAGTCCCTTTTACGAACACCAGGTATAACATCTAATGATTATTCGAGAACAATTGTGCAAGACAAACTTGACAACAAATTAGTGGTAGTTATGGACAAGGAAGTGAGTTGACAATCTAATAAACGCTTACGGGAGAGAGGTCTTTTCGAGAGGAAGAGAAGGATGCTAGTGTTAGCAAGTAAATTGATACAAGATAAAGCCGAATTCGGGATTTAGAAAGTTCAATAGGACTAGGTGATGTCATGATATTAAAAAGATGAACGACTGGACATTGGAAAGATACTGATAGGTAATGAAGTAATAACTATTGTAAGTCAACCATAGTGGGAAACATCACTAGTAAGCTTCGTAGGGCAAGAAATATCTGCTATGGTCAGATATAGTATGTGTATATGTACATGCCCCTTCTGGGCTCCAAAATAAAGCCAAAGTCACCATAGTACGTGATGTATATCCAAATGGGAAATTGAGTCAAGGAGAAAGATATCCGGAAGGTAGCCTTTCGGACTAGATATGACCATTATGAATTTATCGTTATGTCCTTCGGCCTAACCAATGCACCAATGACTTTTATGGATCTGATGAATTGGGGTATTCAAGTTGTTTCTGGACATCTTTGTGATTGTATTTATTGATGATATTCTGGTGTATTTTCGATCAAAAGCGAAGCACACAGATCATTTGCAAATAATATTAGATATGCTCCAGGATCATAAAATGTATGCTAAATTCTTCAAATGCGAGTTGTTGAACTCTGTGGTTTTTATTGGGCATAGAGTATCAGATGAGGGCATCAAAGTTGATAATCAAAAGATCTAGGCAGTTAAGAATTGTTCGAGGCCCACAACTCCTACGGAGGTGCATAGTTTCTTTGTCTTAGCTGGTTAATATTAGAGGTTTGTAGGAAATTTCTCTTCTATTTCTGCTCCATTAACAAAGTTGACGCATAAGATGGCTATGTTCTAGTGGACCGATACTCGTGAGAAGAGCTTCCAGGAGTTAAAAAGAAAATTAGCATCAACACCTGTTCTAGACCTTTTCAAAGGATTAGAGGGTTATATTGTACATTGTGATGCTTCCAGAGAGGGGTTGGGTTATTTTTTGATACAACACGGTAAAGTTATTGCATATGCTTCAATACAACTAAGGAAACATGAGCAGAGTTACCTGACTCATAACTTTGAGTTGGTAGATATTATATTTGCTCTAAAAATACAATATCACTATCTGTATAGAGCTCACATTGATATATTTACAGATCATAAGAGCTTGCAATATATATTCAGGCAAAAAAATTAAATTTGAGACAGCAGAGATGGATTTAATTGTTGAAAGACTATGATGTTGATATCCTATACCATCTCGGCAAGGCAAATGTTATGGCCGATGCATTAAGTCGGAAATCTTTGGGCAGCCTAAGGCATGTAGAAGCTCAAAATATGGATATGACTAAAGATTTGTATTGATTGGCTAGTTTAACTGTACGATTATATCACGCCCCAAACTCGGGGAGAGCTAGATTTTCTTCTACCCAAACTCATCCATGAATAAAGAGGAGATGCACTCCATTAATAAAACTCTGAAAATATTTTATTATCAATTCCCATTCATTCCATTAGCAACTTCGCTCAAAATTTTCAAAGCAATATTTCTAGTTTAATTTCCAACATCATACACCACTCACAATCTGTCTACGGAGCCTCTAAATATGACAGAAGAATAGTATGGAAGTGTCGGCAAGAAGGCCCCGGCTATACTTCGAGACACAAAGTGTACCATCAAGTGACATCGGGCTCGGAATAGAGTAGGGCTCACCAAAACCTGTTGAATAGGGAGTAACTGCTAACGAAGACCAGGCCAACCACACAAACACATCGTGTTCGCGACCCTCACCACACGAACACGAAGGACAACCAGATCATGTACCGCGATCACAAACCCCCAACCGCGATCGTGGAGAACAAATTTTCCCCAGCTGCATACAATACTCCACCATCGTGAATCCTTCCCCGCAATCGCGATGCATACCACTGACACCAGAAACCAGTAGCTTCAAATCAAAAGGAATTAGTTTGAAACCATCCTGAAACAAACCTGAGTCCCCCGGGACCCTGTCTAATCATACAAGCAAGTCCACATACACTATCAAAACTTATCCAAAGCCTCAAACACGAATAGCATCAAAACAAAGAATCGATGATCAAAATCCATTTCTTAACTTTCAAAGTTCTCCGAATGCGTCTGAATCACCCTTAGACATTCCAGATCACGGTCAAACTTCACACACAAGTTCCAATAACCTAAATGAACCTATATAAGGTCCCGGAACACCACCCGGATTCCGATAAAACGAAATTCAACTCCAAGTGAAACTTAGCAAATTCAAAAACCTCCAAAATGCAAACTTCCAACAATAAGCTCTATATTGCTTCTGGACCATCCGATACTCAACTTGGACATACACCCAAGTCCGAAATCACCTTATGGGACTATATGAACCTTCAAATCCCATTTCTAAGGATGTTTACGCAAATGGCGAACCAAGGTAAACTCTTCCAACTTAAAGCTTCTCAATTGAGAATTATTCTTCCAAATCAACTCTGAACTTCTCGAAAATCAAAACCAACTACACGTAAAAGTGATAATACATAAAAGTGAAGCTACTCAAGGTCTCAAACCCTTGAACGACATGCTAAAGGTAAAAATGACCTGTCGAATCGATACAGTACAATTAATTTTGAATTAAATTACACAAAAAGAAATTAGAAAGTGAATAGAAGATAGCTTTTTCTTATTCTGAACATTTAATTTCCTTAAAACAGAAACAAAATGTAATTTTATTTCCATTTTTGTCATTTTCATTGGATACTTTATCAAAAAAAAATTAATCTATGCATGATAACTTTACATAATGTAATGACCCAACCGGTCGTTTTGAACTTATCATTTTGTTTGGTAGCTTCAGGCCTTGAGTAGCTTCATATGATATATTATGACTTGCGTGTATGGCAGGTATTAGTTTTCGAGTGGTTCAGGATTGATTTGGAAGAATGACTCTCGATTTGGAAGCTTTAAGTTAGAAGAGTTTACCAAGGTTTGACTTTTGGTAAACTGTCACGGCCCAAACTCTCATCGGGGCTGTGATGGTGCCAACACTACTTTCTAGGTAAGCCAATAGTTTCATAATAACAATGAACTTAATAACCACAAATTAATAATAACAATAACAAAAATCTCATAAAATATCTAAGAAAAACGACGATAACACAACTATAACCATCCTAAAGATCTGATGTCAATGAGTACATGAGCACTACATGATCTCATAATACATGGCCAAATCCTCAATACAATTGTCTGAACAATAGAATAGTAATAACATAAATAAATGGAGGAGAACTTCAAGGTATGCAAATGACATAACAACTACCTCGTAGTCTCCACAAGCAAGTACCGGTGCAAACTCTACCAATCACCGCACCCAGAAGTATCTGGATCTTCACATGAAGCACAGAGTGTAGTATGAGTACAACCGACCCCATGTACTCAACAAGTAATGAACATAATTTTGGGCTAAAAATAGTGACGAGCTCGGAGGAAAAGCCAATGTTGAACACCAATAATCAATAACAACTCATAATATTATGAAGACAGTAAAAACAAATAACACAAAGATATCATGTTCAGCTCATTCAAAATTACTGGAAATTAGACATATTTTTCGAGTATAACAGTCAAAGGTCAATATAGATAAGACGTTTATTTACCAACTAACATAAGGAAAAGACATCTCTATGCACACATGTCAAGTCATTAACATCACAGTGAAATCATTAATTACACTCACTCTTAGTACACTCATGGTGCCTAGCACTAATGCCCCTCACCATCACACACAACCACACTCAGCACTGTATGGGTGCTTGACACAAATGCCCCTCATCAAAGCACGTATATATCATTGTGTCTGCGCTCATTATAATATCAAACTACGGAGGGGTGGATCCTAGCCCAACCACTAATTAATAGTTAATATAACTATTGTGGCATGAAACCTGATCCAAATAACAATGCATTCTAGCGTGCAACCAAATCCAAATATCAATGCATTGCGATGTGTATCACTCATAACATGGCTCTATGGCCCACATAATTCCTCAACCGTTCAAGTCTCAATGGCTCACATCTCATAGAACTTATCCCAAATAGTATTACACATATAATGCAACAACATCATGTGATATGACAAATAAATAATGTACAGAGACTGAGATATAACATGCAGACTGAGGATACAACTACAATTAAAGCAACAACTCAAAATAGTAGGAATAGCCCTATTATGTCTCAAACGAATAAGCACATAGCCTAGACATGATTTCTAACATGAATCATAGCTCAAATAATCATACAAGTAGAAAACAACGGATATAATAAGGCATGATAGCAAAAAAAGTCCCATAATATTCTGCAATCCACTCGGATCATGAATACCCCAGTGCACACACCCACGCCCGTCACCTAGTACGTGCGTCACCCTATCACATCCCAAATATCATAGTTCTCATGGATAATTACCCTCAATACAAAGTTTAGATATGTTACTTACCTCAAAACGCAGAAATCAATACTCCTAAAAGCCCTTCCCATACGAATCGGCCTCCGAACGATTTGAATCTAGTCACAAACAACTTAATATCATCAAATATTACTGTAGCAAATAAATCCAAATACTAAATCTTCTATCTTGATCAAAATCAAAAAGTCAACCCAGACTCACATCGCGGAACCTGACAAAACTAAAAATTCCGAACACCCATCGAATGCGAGTCCAACCATACCAATTTCATCTAATTTTGACTCTAAATCAGGGTTCAAATCCTCAAATTATATTTAGAAGGGTTTTACTAAAATCTCCAAATTCTTCACTTAGATTCTTCAATTAAATGCTAAACACAAAGATGGAATCATGAATAATGAACAAATTCGAGTAAAAAAGACTTACCCCAATCGAAATCATAAAAATACACTCCTAGATTGCCCAAATATGAGCTCTATAACTCAAAATATGATAAAATAACCAGAACCTTTGAAATAAAGTACTTAAATAATCTACCTAGGCATATGCATCGCCATTGCGGAACAACCATCGCGATCGCGAAAGCCAATCACACCAGCTCCAAACTGCTTTCGCGAACGCAGTCCAATTGTCATGATTGCAACCTCCAATGACCTAAACCTTCTTGAACGCATCCCTAGTCTCGCAAACACGAATGCGTCATTCCCCAGCGTGCCTCAATGCTACGCCAACGCGGGGCCCTCTCACGAACGCGAAGGCCAACGGTCATAACTCTCCGCGAACACATCTACCATATACGCGATCGCGAAGAACAAAATGCCTGCTTCCCAAAGTTCCTCTATACGATCGCGAGCCTAGCTCCCCGATCGCAAAGCACTGCAGACACACTAGAAATTAGCAACTCCCAAACACATAAGAATGATTCAAAACCATCCCAGAACTCACTCGAGCCCCCCGGGACCCAGTCCAATCATGACAACAACTCTAAAAACATAACACGGACCTACGCAAGGCCTCAAATCACACCAAATAACATCAAAACTACGAATCACATCTCAATTCAAGCCTAATAAACTAATGAACTTTCAACTTCCAAAACAAATATTGAACCATATCAAATCAACTTAGAATGATCTCAAATTTTGCATACAAGTACTAAATGACACAATGGACCTATCCTAACTCCCGAAACCAAAATCTAAACCTAATATCGACAAAGTCAACTCCCGGTCACGCCTATTAACCTTCCAAACCTTCAACTTTGCCAATTCAAGCCAAAATGACCTAGGCATATCCAAATCCAAATTCGGACATACACCTAAGTCCAAAATCACCATACGAAACTATTGGAACCATCAAAATATCATTCAGGGGTCATCTACATAAAAGTCAAACTCCGATCAACTCTTACAACTTATGCTTCTAATGTTGGAGCTAAGTGTCCCAATTTACTTCAAAACCTCGCTGAAACCAAACCAACTACCTCGGTGAGTCTCATAATCATAATTACACAAACGTAAACCATCAAATAAGGGAAATATGGATTAAATACTCAAACTGGTCGGTCGAGTCATTACATAAATAGACTCAAATTTAGGTTTTGATGGTTCTGATAGGTTCTTATGATTATTTTCGACTTATATGTATGTTTGGATTTGGTTTTGGAGGTTCCTCGAAGAATTCAACACTATTTGTCAAAGTTGGCAATTTGAAGAACTTAAGAGTTCATAAGTTTTTATAGTTTAATTGAACTTGTATGCAAAGTGTGGAAGTAATCCAAAATGTCTAAGTGTCATTCAGACACTCTTTTGAAAGAGTAAAGAGTTAAGAACTTAAGAGAAAGTCTATTAGGTTTGATCCTTGATTCTTTGTTGCGATATACTCGTAGGTGGTTTGAGCCTTTAAATAAGTCCATATGGGGTATATGGACTTTTAGGAATGGTTGGATGGAGTCCCGAGGGGCTCGGGATGAGTTTTGGAACATTTGGACCAAGTTCCGAAAGAATTGAGTTACTGAAATGGGGCTTTTTTGCTGATAACCTAACTTCAAAAGATTATTTATCTTAATCTATAAATATTTTATTTGGGTAAGGTTTTGATGATATTATAGCCCTAGGAGTCTAGTTTATTATGGTTCAAACCGTTTGTTATTCAACTTCTAAGCATGTAGTTATGAGTGTTTTACTGAAAGGTTGCAAAACATTTTTTGGTCAGCAGAGTGTTGTAGGTTGCAGCACTACCGAGGTGCATGGGACAGCGCACGGGGTGCCACAGTAGTGTTTAGGCATGTTCGGTGTAAGTTTTGAATTTGGAAATTTGGATTAGTTCTTTAGGCTTGAATTGAGGTATGATTCGTGGTTTCGATGTTGTTTTGTATGATTTAAGGCCTTGAGTAGGTGCGTGTTATGTTTTGGAATCGGTTGGTGTGATTGGATGGGGTTCAGGGGGCCTCGGGTGTGTTTCAAATAGGTTTCAGACAATTTTCTCTTGTTTTAGACTGCTGATAGGTGATGTTTGGTTTTCTTCATCACGATTGTGACAAGGCACTCACGTTCGCGAAGGGCATACTGGTTTCATGCGAGGTTGTTCTTCGCGTTTGCGAAGAACACGTCACGTTCGCGGAGCTTGAGAGGCAATGGCCTTCGCGTTCGCATAGGCAAGGTTGCGTTCCCGTAGAGGAATGTTGGCTGGGAGATGGGCATGCGTTTGTGCTTCACGATTGAGTGTTTGCGACCGTGTTTCCTTAGGCATAGCAGGTTGAGCATCGCGTTTGCGATGGTGGTCTCTCGCTCGCGTAGAAGTGTCAGTAGGTAGGTGGAGTATTTTAACTTTTCGATCGCGACGAAGGTCCCCCGATCGGTATGTGCATACCTCGGCAGATCACTTACATATTCTATTTCAAGAGTTTTGGTTATTTTATCACATTTTAAGTATAGAGCTCGGATTTGGGTGATTTTGGAAGGGATTTTCACGATTTGTATTGGGGTATGTATTTTTACCTAGGATTTATTTATTATTCATGATTCCAACCTTGAATTTAGCGATTGATTGGTGAATCTAATTGAAGAAATTGGGGATTTTTGTAAAAACTTTTCTAAAGTAAAAATTGATGATTTGAGGGGCGATTTGAGATCTGATTTGGATGAAACACATTTATTTGGACTCGTATTGGAATGGGTATTCGAAATTTCTAATTTTTGTCGGGTTCCAGGGTGTGGCCCACGGTTGACATTTTGGGTTGACTTTGCATAAATAAACCAAGGTTGTAGCTTTATCATCTGGGCTTGTTTCCTATGATTTTTATTGATATTATTATGTTGTTTTGGCTATATTCGAAGTTATCCGGAGGTTGATTCAAACTGAAAGGCTTCTTAGAGTATTGACTTAGCGTGTTTGAGGTAAGTATCTTGCTTAACTTTGTATAGGAAGATTTATCCTTAGGATTTGGTCTAATTTGCATTATTTGTGCTATGTGAACCGACGTGTACATAAAGTGACGAGTGTGTACACAAGCGTATGTGTGGTAATTATCCTGATTAGACCTTAGGCTATTACTATGCCTTGAATTGGGGTTATTTGTTATATGAAACATGTCTTATTGTTGTTCTCTCGCCGCGCCCTTATGTTATTATTATGATTCTTGTTCACATTGTTGTTGAGCCGTGGGCTATATCTTGTAGTGACTTTGGCATTGTTGTTGCAGTGATTTTGTGGAACATGTGTATGTGTTGTGTGGGTGATTGTTATTGTGTGGAGTATAAGGGCGGCGAGATGCGCATGCAGCGACATAAGGGTGGTGTTTATTGATGCGCATGCAGGGAGATAAGGGGCTTATGCTCATGTTACAAATAAGGGGAATACTTCATTGTGATGCGCATGCGGCGAGATAAGAGGGCTTATGCGCGTGTAGCTATATATGGGGAAATATTTCATTGTGAAGCTCACACAACGTCATAAGGGTGGCTTGTTGATTATGTTATGTGGTATTTTCGGAGTGATTCTTGATGTAATTCTTGTGTTGGAACGGGTTTATGAATTGAACATATCCTTGTACTCTTAAATGATTTCACATTATGTTTTACGAGTTATTGGTTAATTTGTCGTGTTATGACATGAACCATTCTTTGTTGATATGTATTTTTTGATGCTTTCCGTTGTTAGTTTTATAATAATATTCTACACAGGTTATTTGACTAATGAGTGTCTCGACTTGAACCTCGTCACTACTCCACCGAGGTTAATCTTGATACTTACTAGGTATCGATTGTGGTGTACTCATACTATGCTTATGCACATTTTTGGAAAGCTCCAGTTACCTCAGAGCGTGCTGGTCGTTAGTGAGTTTATCCCCAGCTGTTAGAGACTTGAAGGTGTACCTGAGGTCCCGCTCGTAAGCCTCAGAGTCACCCTATTTAGTTGCTTTATTACTGTTTATGTATTCCAAACATCAATGTACACTTTGAGACTTATTATGCACTTCTTGTAGAGCTTATGACTTAGTAGTACTGAGTTTCGGGATTTATGACTATTGTATTCCTCTTTTAGTAATATTATGGCACTCTTCAGCTTCTATTAACATTTAAGTTGGTATTTTCTATTGATCTCGTTATGTGATAGGATTACCTAGTCTTAGAAACTAGGTACCATCACGATCCTTAAGGTGAGACTTTGGGTCGTAAAAAATATGTACTACAATATAGGTCTGGATCACTTGAGGATAATGGCATGACTGTCATGGGATGGAGTGTGCATTTGGGGATGATAATTTAGGATGTGTTATACTTAGTGAAACATGAGCTTATGAGAAATTCAGTTGAGTAACAGTAAGATCATAGTAGCTGAGGAGGAGAAGTCATTGTGGGTTATTGGATTATATGATCGTGGCTTAAAGCCAATTAGGGGAGCCTAGCATCGATGACTAGGTCATATGGTAATTTTCTTTGCAGTTCCTGGATTTCAGTACGTTGATGGATTGGTTATTTCTAAGGAAGAGTAATTCGAGCATGCAATTTGATGGATGCATGCTACATTTTGCCTTATTGATTTATGTGAAAGTTTTGGAATGACTCAGACTTGATACTTACTTTGTAAATGTGATGTGCAAAGGAAAGGATTCATTTTGCTGCTCTTCTGGAGTATTCGTGTGCTAATGAGGAACTAGTTGTTTTGTTCTATATTCGTGACTAGCTTAGAGGGGGGCGACTCTCAACAATGGTTCTAATGGGTTCATGATTTAAAATGCGGTGCCTAAGGATTTTCGGGTTTGTTGTGTGCCTAAGGATTAAGTATTTCTGTGTTATCACCAAGTCTGTGGTTGATATTTGGCTTATAGTATGTGTATTTATATGCATATCGCCTCGCATTTACTCATATTTCATGGATTTTGTATGTGCAATGTAACAATTTATGCTAATTCGTGGTATTTTTATATGTAAGAGTCACCGGGATGCAATATGAAACGAACGTGCAAAATTTAAAGCAAAAAAAAGAAGAAAGCAAAAAAGTGCCCAGGCCAACGCGTTGTGCTGCCTGGGGCTCTAAAACAAGACATGTCACGACCCAAAATCCCTCCTTAGGAATCGTGATGGTACCTAGTCTAAGACTAGGTAAGCCTAACACTTACCCAATTGATAATCAATTTTAACAAATTAACTATTAAGCATGAAACAAAAATTTCTATGACAAGCCAACAATCCAAGATAGATACTTAACATCTCAAAACCGGTAGTACAGGTCATAAGCTCTACTGAGTTCACTAGAAAATCCCTAAGTGCAACTATTTTGTAATAGAAATAAACAGTACAAAATAAACTTCAGAAGGTGACTCTTAGTCCTGCGAACGTGACGGCAGGTATACCTTCAGTCTCCACATCAATGCCTGATCAGCTAGCTAATGATCAACAAACTCCGAAGTACCTGGATCTGTACAAAAGTGTGCAGAAAGCGTAGCATAAGTACACCACAGTGGTACCCAGTAAGTATCAAGACTAACCTCAGTAGAGTAGTAACGAAGGACAGTCAAGACACCTGCTAGACTTAATAACCTGTACAAGTATGAATGTGAAACTAACAGGAAACAATATCAATATAAAGCTAAGCATGGTAGAAACGACAAACAATACTTGTAATAGAAACTAGAAGCAACAATTAGCAACAAGGAACAAACAAGTAATAACGCCGTAGAGTAAGCTGAATACAATTAAAGTCCGATGAAACCAAGGAAAAATAGGTAGCAACCCAATAAACAACCGCTTTCACACAAGATTTATACAAGAATTTTTCTCGAGGTACCACATCTCATAATCACAAATCACGAACCATAATCACTTGGCATTTTATGACAACATTACAAATCACAATCGCACGGGCAACTCACGTAATACACGGACAACTCACGTGTCAACACCATTAGTACCTCATATCTGCACAGATAACTCACGTGCTAAGGGAGTGACAATATCTCAAATCTGCATAAACAACTCACGTTCTAGCAATAACAACACCTCATCACCGCACGGACAACTCACCTGCCAATAGTACAAGTCTCACATGGAATGTAGGTATACGAGAATGCATGTAAATGATCAATAAACATCAGGGTTCATCTTCTTAAACCGATATGAGTGATTCATCACGTGTATGCTTGCGCAAGTGTTCTATCACAGCTCGAGTCAACAAGTATGAGCAGAGACAACGAATGACACATAGGAATCAACACAACAAAGCGTAAAATGCATGATTCACAAAAGGTAGGCACACCACACATAATTATTATCAACAACAATGCCCCTGGTCCATCACAAGTCATCACAAATTATCCATGTCATACCCCATCTTGTCTCTCCACGTGCGCAACCATGAAGTAAATCCCCGCCTTGTCTCGCCGCACGCGCATAATAATATTCCCACATTGTCTCACCACAAGCGCAAACCCACACATATAGCCAGCCTTATCACGCTGCATGTGCAATATCAATAATAACAATAGCACGAACAATTCATGTGCGAATAGCCCAACAATTCTCTCAATAGTATTACTTGTGCCAAAAACATAACACAATATAACATCTCGCACCACATGTGCCCATATGCCACAACATTTCCTTAAAACAATTCCTATACTACAACCACACATAGCCCTCAACTCAACAAAACTGAGTACAACAACAACAATAACACGGGAGTATGACAAGTAAATCAACACAAGAATTACTAAACACAAAGAATGGGAGAACTAGCTCACAATGAAAGACATAACAAGTAATAATGGTTTCAAACAAGAATAACTCAACAATGAGAGAGATAGTGTGTAGCAGTGATATCAAATAAGAGTAACTCAACAATAGGAGAGATAACATGTAACATAACCATAGGAGAGATAACATGTAACATCGACTTCAAATAAGGATAAATCAATAATGAAAGAGATAACAATAACTTCAATTAAGGAAAATCAACTACGGAAGAGATAACAATATCTTCAATTAAGGATAATCCACCACGGAAGAGATAACAATAACTTCAATTAAGGATAATCAACTACGGAAGAGATAACATGTCAATAAAAGAGGCAACAACTTCAATTAAGGCATATAAGGGTATATTTGGCAATAAAGGGTAGAAAATGAACCAACCAACTTCAAATAAGACATGTAGGATAAATTTAGCGATTGAGGATATAACATGTTGAGACAATTTCATTTTAATGTACATAAGAACCTAAGAGTCTAAACCGGTCAACTTTCACATATAAGTCGTGTACACACTCGTCACCTCGTGTACACGTCTTTCACGTAGTTCAAATAGTGCAAACAACCAATCCCTACGGTGTAGTTTCCCCTACACAGTGTTAGGCAAGATACTTATCTCAAAATACCTCAATCAATACTCAAAAATAGCTTCTCCTTTACAATTAACCTCCGCTCGGCACAAATCTAACCAAAATCCACTTAATAATATCAACTAATGCAAGATATCAATTCCAATAAATAAAGCTATGATCTTTACACAATTCCTCAAAAGTCAATAAAAGTCATCCTAAGGCCCACCCGGTCGAAACCCGGGTCCAATGGTAGATTGCGACTACTCATGACCCCACGAGTTCATATATTTGATTAGTTTCAAAATTCGAGTCCAAATCGACTCTCAAAGTTTAAATTCTTATTTTTCAAAAACTAGACAAAGTTTCACAAATTTTCATTTTGATTCACATGATTTTGATGTTAAAATCTAGGATATATTGATGGAATGTGATTAGAAATAGATTAGAATCACTTACCCAAAATTTGTAGATGAAAATCCCCTCTCCAAATTGCCTCCTACCGAGTCAAGGATTTAAAGATGTGAAAATGAGACTAAAAATCCCGTCCCTCGACATTTTGTCCAGTCGTAGGTGTGGCAAATGTGAGGAAATTATCGCAAAAGGGAAATCCCTCCCATCCCTGTTGTCATTGCAAATGCGATGAATAGTTTGCAATTGCGATCATGGGACACTTCGTAAATGCGATCAAGATGATCGCAAATGCGAAAACTGCTGAACCTAGACCAATTTCGCAAACTCAAACACAGGGTTCTCAAATGAGAACCTAGCAGAATAAGACAAACATCGCAAATGCGATCCATATCTCACAAAATGCCAGACTTGAGGCATCTGTGCAAAATCAGCAGAACTCAAAACTCTGTCAACTACTCTGCAACGCGTTTGAACTCACTCGAGCCTTCGGGGCTCCAAATCAAACATCAACACAAGTTTAAAAACATAACATGAGCTTGCTTGCGCGACCAAATCATCAAAATAACATATGAAACAATGAATCGGACCTCCAAAACACATGAAATCGACATGAAATTAAAGAACTTCTAAAAACACAAATGCACGTCCGATTACTATCAAATCAACTCGGAATGATGCCAAACTTTGCGGAAAAGTTCCAAATGATAAAACATACATATTCCAAGTCCCGAAACAGAATTCCAAATGTGATAGATATAAAGTCAACCTACGATCAAACTTATCAAAATTCTAAGCCTTTTAAATTGCCAATTTTCGGCAAAATAACACAAATCAACCTACGGACCTCCCAATTAGATTTCAGGCATACCCCCAAGTGCAAAATAACGATACAAACTTATCGAAGCAATCAAAACATCTCTACGGGGTCGTTTTCACAAAAGTCAAACCTCTACTAACATTTTCAACTTAGGCTTCAAAAGTGAGAATCACTCACCCAAATTCATTCCAAATCATCTAAAAATAAAATCGGACCACACACACAAGTCATATCACACAATATGAAGCTAATCAAGATCTCGAATAACAAATGAAACCTTAAAGCTCAAAACGATAGGTTGGGTCGTAACATTCTCCCTCTCTTAAACAAACGTTCGTTCTCGAACGTGCCAAAAATCTTTCCCAAGACATCAATTCACTTTATAAAATCACCATGACCATACACGCGGGTGATCCCACATCACCCCAAACCACACTAAATTGGCAACATCATCTCAACCGAAGATTATTCCTTATACTCATGCCTAAAAGTCTAAGAATCAAATTTCCACAACTGCCAAGTGCCCTATTATCACACAAACACACCGTAAAATCCTCAACTAGCTATAACAGCTCATTCATACACCCACAAGGTATAACCACACGACGTAGCACATCATCCATAGGCCCATAGCAACAACTCTGACCATAACAGTTTCCCATTATCAAGCCTGATACTAGCAAACATACTCATATCGACTAGAACCTTGTTCCAAACCTTCATAATGCTTAAAATAATACAAGCAACTTGCGAAACTCATAACTAATCATCCGATCAACAAGCCGACTCAAATGCCACCCGAGCACATACATCGCAATCTAAACCCAACAAGCACAACTCAAATATGACTGAACATGAAAGTAGGAACACATGAGGGAATTGCCGCACAAGACAAACAGGCGCAACTCCCCACCGATACCATACTGCGGATCAAATCCACAAAGAAGAAGCAAGACACACGCAACAACCACAACAAATCTTATTTAGTATGACCTCACCGCTGTGCATAACCCGACACCAACACACCTATTCACAAATAACACCTGGTCCATATCCTCCACTCGAAATCACGAGTAAGGTAAACATCTCAGCAACTAAACCATTCAACTAAATCAACCTTATAGAACTAGAACCACAACATGTAATAACTTCCCATACATGTAGGGCACCCATATCACAAGTCTGGCCAAGCAATCCGGAGATCACATCAAATCCTACCATATTTAACTAATAGAAAGTCCACCCAAGTCTCATGACCTACAATGGAAGCCATACCAGAACGATAGACATGGGTTATCACAATATAATTCTCAACTGGCATGAACACATAAACATAGTACAAGAATCAAAAAAACACAACCATATCTGAAGCAAGGTAGGATGAATCTTACCAATAAATGGGATTGGATCGAAGTAACACAAATGCATCTCCAACGAGGAAGGACATCATCTGGTGTATCGACCTCTTCCCAACGAGGAAGAGTGTAACAATGGGCTTGGCCTCCCCCTCAAGGAGGACCTCTACCCCTAGCTGGTGGTGCAGGTATAGCAGCAACTCAAGCAAAACTCATAGCCTGAGTACCCCCGATGTGACACATCTGTCTGGAGTCAGGACAATCTCTCACCATGTGGCTGGTATCTCCACACTCAAAGAAACCTTTCTACTGATGTGGCTATGGAAGTTGTCCGGTATGGGTACTCTGGGACTTATGAATGTCTGAAGCAGAAGTGCAAACTGAATTGGCTAACCCATAAAACCTCTACATTGACGTACCATTCCTCCAAAATAGGGATTCGTATATTCTCCCGGTCCACGGGCCTCTTAACCTCCTTCCCTCTCCAATCAGCGAGCGATCACTACCACCTGCAGAAACAGAACATCCATCTCCAACTCCCGAGCCAAGCTGAATCGGATACCATAACTGAGCCCCTCAATGAACCTTCAGACTCGCTCTCTAACTGTAGAAACCAAAGTAGGTACATGCATGGACAGATCACTGAATCTAACAGCATACTCTAACACTGTCATAGTACCATGGCGCAGCTACTCGAACTCCGCACGCCATGCATCCCAAAGGGTCTGAGGAATAAAATTTTGCAAGAAAATCTCTTAAAACTGAGTCCATGAAAGTGAAGTTGCATCAGTTGGGCTACCCTCCTTGTAAGCTTGCCACCACTTATACGCTACTCCTATTAGCTGGAATATAGTAAAAACAACCCTGGTCGTCTCCAGAATACCCATGGTGCCGAGAATACGATGGCACTTCTCTAGAAAATCGTGTTCATCCTCTGAATCTAAGCCACTGAAAGTAGGAGGAAGATACTTCTTGAATCTATCAGGTCTTAGCTCCTCCTCCGCATATGCCCTTGGCCTGACCTCAGGTTGAACAGAAATAACAGGCTATGTTGGCATGACACCCGGAACCTGACCAATGTGAACCCGCTTCTCTGGAGTGTGGCCGGCGGGATTCTGAGATATTTCCCCAGTTTGTGAAGTAACTGGTGCATCCGGAATCAATCTTGCATGATCCAATGTACCAAACATGCTCAGGAACTGTGCTAAAGTCTCCTAAAGTCTCGGGGTAGTAATAGGGGTCTGGTGCCTATCCCCCAACCAGAGCTATTGGCGGCTCCCTAGTTGCTGCTCTGCTAGGTGCTCTAGCTGTAGCACGTGCTCCTCCTCTGCCGCTGCCTCTGCCCTGGACCCTAGCAACGCCGGATCTAGGTGCAGCATCATCAGTAACTGAAGTGTATGTTCTCAGTATCTGTGAGATAATAGAATGACAAAGGCTCAAACTCCAAAATCAATAAACTCGCACGATAAGAATGAAAGAAGTGAAGTTTCCTAATAGTTTTGTAACCTCTCGAAGATAAGTACATACGTCGCAATACCGATCTGCAAGACTATACTAAACTTGCTTATGATTCGTAGCAACTATGAATCTAAAGCTCTGATACCAACTTGTCACGGCCTAAAATCCCTACTTAGGAATAGTGATGGCACCTAGTCTCTATGAATAGGTATGCCTAAGACTTACCGAAGTAATAACCGATTTTAACCAATTAACTATTAAGCATGAAATAGAAATTTCTATAATAAGCCAACAATCCAAGGTAGATACTTAGCATCCCAAAACAGGTAGTACAAGTCATAAGATCTACTAAGTTTACTAGAAAATCCCTAAGTACAACTGTTTCGGAATAAAAATAAACAATACAAAATAAACTTAAGAAGGTGACTCTGAGGCCTGCGAACGCGATGAAAAGTATACCTTGAGTCTCCACAGCAATGCCCGATCAACAAGCTAATGATCAAAAAATTACAAAGTACTTGGATCTGCACAAATATGTGCAGAAAGCATAGCATGAGTACACCACAGCGGTACCCAGTAAGTATCAAGACTAACCTCGGTGGAGTAGTCACGAGGAACAGTCAAGACACCCACTGCACATAATAACCTATACAATTATGAATGTGAAACTAACATGGAACAATATCAATATAAAGCTAAGCATGGTAGAAACGACAAACAATACTTGCAATAGAAAACTAGAAGCAACAATTAGCAACAAGGAACAAACAAGTAATAATGCTGTAGAGTAAACTGAATATAATTAAAGTCCGATAAAACCAAGGAAAAACATGTAACAACCCAATAAACAACCGCTTTCACACAAGATTTATACAAGAATTTTCCTTTAGGTACCATATCTCATAATCAATAATCACGGGTCCTAAATCAAGAACCATAATCACTTGGCATTTTGTGCCCACATTACAAATCACAGCCGCACGGACAACTAACATGCTACATGGACAACTCTCGTGTAAATACCATTAGTACCTCATATCTGCACGGACAACTTACGTGCTAAGAGAGTGACAATATCTCATACCCGTACGGATAACTCACGTGCTAGCAATAGCAACACCTCATAACCGCACTGACAACTCATGTTCCAATAGTTCAACTCTCACACGAAAGGCAGGTATACGATAATACATGTAAATGATCAATAAACATCAAGTTTCATCATCTTAAACCGATATGAGTGATTAATCACGTGTATGCTTGTGCAAGTATTCTATCACAATTTGAGTCAACAAGTAAAAGCACATATAATGAATGGCACATATAAATCAACACATCAAAGTGTAAAATGCAAGACTCACACAAGGTAGGAACACCACAACGCAATTATTATCAACAATAATGCCCCCAGTACATCACAAATCATCCCCGGCATAGCCCCCTTGTCTCGTCACGTGCGCAACAATGAAGTAAATGCCCGCCTTGTCTCACCGCACGCGCATAATAATTTTCCCGCCTTGTCTCTCCACATGCGCAAACCCACATATATAGAGCTCCTTGTCACGTTACATGTGCAATATCAATAATAAAAATATCACGGACAACTCATGTGCGAATACCACGACAATTATCTCAACAGCATCACGTGTGCCAAAAACATAACACAATAATATAACAACTTACACCACATGTGCCCATATGCCACAACATTTTCTTAAAACAATTCCAATACCACAATTACATATAGCCCTTAGCTCAACAACACTGAGTACAACAACAACAACAACAACAACAACAACAACAACAACAACAATAAGACGAGAGTAGGTCAAGTAAATCAATACAAGAATTACTAAACACAAAGAATGGGAGAACGAGCTCACAATAAAAGACATAACAAGTAATAATGGTTTCAAACAAGAATAACTCAACAATGAGAGAGATAGTGTGTAACAGTGATATCAAATAACAGTAACTCAATAATAGTAGAGATAACATATAACAACTGTCTCAGATAAGGATAAGTCAACAATGGACGAGATAACAATAACCTCAATTAAGGATAATCAACTACAGAAGAGATGACAATAACTTCAATTAAGGATAATCAATTAGGGATAATCAACTACGGAAGAGATAACAAAAACTTCAATTAAGGATAATCAACTACATAAGAGATAAAATGGCAATAAAAGAGGTAACAACTTGAATTAAGGAATATAAGGGTATATTTGGCAATAAAGGGTAGAACATGAACCAATCAAATTCCAAAAAGACATGCAGGGTAAATTTAGCGATGGAGGATATATCATGTTGAGATAACTTCATTTTAGTGTACATAATAACCTAAGAGTCTAAACCAGTGAACTTCCACATATAAGTCTTGTACATACGTGTCAACTCGTGTACACGTTTTTACGTAGTTCAAATAGTGCAAACAACCAATCCCTACGGGGTAGTTTCCCGCACACAATGTTAGACAAGATACTTACCTCAAAAGACCTCACTCAATACTCAAAAATAGCTTATCCTTTATAATTCACCTTCGCTCGATTGGCACAAATCTAAACAAAATCGGCTTATTAACATCAAATAATGCAAGAGAAATCAATTCCAAAAAATAAATCTATGAACTTTACACAATTCCTAAAAAATCAACTCGGGGCTCGCCCGGTCAAAACCCGGGTCCAAAGGTAGATTATGACTACCCATGACCCCACGAGTTCATATATGTGATTAGTTTAAAAATCTGAGTCCAAATTGACTCTCAATAGTCAAATTCTTATTTTGCAAAAACTTGACAAAGTGTCACAAATTTTCACTTTTATTAACATGATTTTGATGTTAAAATCTAAGATATATTGATGGAATATGATTAGAAATAGATTCGAATTACTTACCCAAAGTTTGTAGATAAAACCCCCGCTCCAAATCGCCTCATATCGAGTGTAAGTTTCAAAGATGTTAAAATGAGACTAAAAATCCCATCCCTCGGCTTTTTGTCCATGTTGTCATCGCAAATGCGATGAACAGTTCGCAATTGTGAACATGGGACACTTCGCAAATGCGATCAAGATGATCGCAAATGTGATCACTACTGAACCCATACCACCTTCGCAAATACGAACACATGGTTCACAAATGCGAATCTAGCAGACTAAACCAAACATCACAAATGCGATCTAAATCTGACAAATGTGAGACCTGATGCATCTGTGCAAAACCAGGAGAACTCAAACTCTGTCAAACACTCTGCAACGCGTTCGAAACTCACCCGAGCCCTCGCGGCTCCAAACCAAACATCAACACAAGTCTAAGAACATAACATGAACTTGCGCGCATGATCAAACCATCAAAATAACATCTAAAACCATGAATATGACCTCCAAAAACACATGAAATTAAGGAGCTTCTAAGAACACAACCGCGCGTGCGACTCCTATCAAATCACCTTGGAATTAAGCCAAACTTTCAGGACAAGTTCCAAATGAAAAAATGGACCTATTATAAGTCCTAAAACAGAAATCCAAATACGATAGCTATAAAGTCAACCAACGGTCAAACTTATTAAAATTCTAAGCCTTTTAAATTGCAAACTTTCGGCAAAACAACACAAATTAATCTATGGGCCTCCGAATTTGATTCCGGGAGTACACCCAAGTACAAAATCACAATACGAACCTATCGGAGCCATTCAAACACTGCTACAGGGTCATTTTTACAAAAGTCAAACCTCAGTCAATATTTTTAACTTAAGCTTCTAAAGTGAGAATCATTCATTCAAGTTCATTCTGAATCATCTGAAAATCAAATTCGACCATGCACGCAAGTCATAACACATAATATGAAGCTAACTCAAGACCTCGAACCACTGAATGGAACCTTAAAGCTAAAAACGACCTGTCGAATCGTTACAAGACGTGATTATTTTGGAGCAACAGCCCAGCGTCAGGCTAGCACGATGCCCTGCCATGGAAGTTGGGTGCCAGGAAATTCTCCTACTTCTCTTGGGATAAGGTTTTTCGGCCCTACATGACCGAACTCATAAAAAATAGTCTAAACCTAGTTTGGAGGGAGAGACGCCACTTTGAGAGGAAAACACAAGCACGGAGCAGTCGGGAGCAAGAATTCTCGATTTTTCTTCATCTTTCAAAGTATTTTCAATAATTCAACACTTGTGAAATTATTTAACATTATCATGAGTGGCTAAGACCCATTAGTTCTGGGGTCGTGATTTGGCCATGAATATTGTTGTTCGAAGTTGACTTTTTCATGATTATAATTCGCTAATATATGGTTGTTTCTTCAATTCTGTACTTCATTGCTTGGTTGTCTGGACAACAGTTAAGTTCTATCAACTATCTGAATTATGCTTGGGAAAGCTACGTTATCATTATAGAATAATTGAAGAGGGCATGATCTTATCTCTAATATGGGGGTGGATTTGTATCTAGGATAGGAATATACCTAATCACCATTTTTAATTTAATATTTTGATCTTAAGGCATTCTTGATAGATTGATTCTATAGAAATATATGCGTTAATCTATATTGAATAGGCGAGTAGTAATTCGGGAGAATGCTACGAGAGCAATAACTCAATTAATTAGAAATCATAAGCGAATTGCATGAAAATGAGAGTTAATTAGAACACAATAGGATTGGTGAATCTATCATAACCCTAAAATATTTATCTCTACCGAAATCTCAACAACCACTTCATGCTTTCTTAATTAGTTAATTGTTACATTCACTTATTAGTTATAATCACACAATTCAACTTTGATTGACTCGACTGAATAACAATTTGAGTGAAATTATTAGGTAGTTAACGCAAGTGTATGTGGGTTCGACACTCTACTTATCATTATATTACTTGTTGACCACGTTTACTTATGTGTACATTTGGGAGCAACAAGTTTTTGGCGTCGTTGCCGGGGACTTGAATATAGATTACTTTACTAGCTTTAACTTTTGTTGTTTATTTCGTCAAGGCTAATATTTCTCATTGGTTGCTCTACTCTCAGGGACTTTGTTTGGATACGAAGGGTCAAGAGCCAAGATAGACATCAAGGCTTTGACCCCAAACCTGAGAGAATATTTCACATGAGGTTGAGAGAAGCAAGGGACACATATAATCTCCAGGCACTTGTTCAACTACCTATGGATATGAAAGATGCGCAACATATGGTGGTCCGAGAGGTGGCAATACCTAAAAATTCCAATGTCACCTCTATAACTGTGAAGCCTAGAATCGTTGAGCAATTTGAGTTGAAATAGAGCATGATCCAGCTGCTACGTGCAAATGGGAAATTTATGGGTCTACCAAGTGATGATCCACTACAACACATTCTGAACATCTTGGAGATCAATGATGTAACTTATATCACTAATGGAGTCACTCCTGACTATGTGAGGCTCACACTATTTCCCTTCTCTCTATTGGGCAAAGCGAAGATATGGTTGAAGGCGCATCTAACTAACTCTATTACAACATGGAATGATCTGGCTCATAAATATTTGGCACGGTTCTTCCCTTTAGGCAAAACTGCAAAGATCAGAAGTAAATAGTCGCTTTTAAATAGAAGTCGGACAAGTCCTTATATTCAGCTTGGGAGAGGTTCAAGGAGCTACTTCAAGATTGTACTCACTACAACCAAACTAATGAAGTGTTGGCTCATACCTTCATATAGGGTTACACCCAAAGACCAAGATTGTAGTAGACGCTGCAGCAGGTGGTCAAGTGTTGGATAAACATTTTGATGAGATTTATGCATTGTTGAACAAATTCTCCAAAAGTAATCCTGATTAGCAAGGAGTTGTGGGTAGACACACTGTCCACAAATACGCAAGAGCCATTAAGTTAGATGTTGTTTTACCATTATCAGCGCATGTTTCCACATTCGCCAACCAAGTCAATAAGATGACCATGGTTATTAATAAGCACCAAGCTCAGCCAGTGCAATAGGTTCAGGTATTTTGTGACATATGTGGAGAGGGTCATACAAGCGATCAATGCCCAGCAAATCCAGAGTTTATATGTTTCATGAGTAATTCAAATCGAGGCCAAGAAAAACAGTATGGGAACACCTACAATCAAAACTAGAGGAACTACCCAAACCTTTCTTGGGGTGGGAATCAAGCTACTCAAAATTTGTACAAGCCATAAGTTCCGCAATAGCAGTTTTGCCCACCACAAGCAGATTCATCTGCAAATTTGATAGGTAATATTGAGGAGATGCTTAAGAAGATTATGATTGATAATCAGAATCAGGCTACTGCTATTCAAAATCTAGAGTGACAGATGGGGAAACTTGCCAGCGCCTAGAACACCAAAGTAAGAGCATTACCTAGCGGCACTGAGGCTAATCCTTAAGCTCCTATTAATGATGTATCTATAAGGAATGAGAGAGAATTAGTAGAAGTCCCCTCCAAAAAAAAATAAGTCACTTTTGTTGAGAAACCGGTTAATGTGGAAGATGAGGCACCAAAAGAGACTGTAGTAGAAAGGCTAGCCAAAAAGGGAATGGCAAAGTCACAATCACCAGTAGTGGCTAATCCACCACCCCCTTTCCGGCAGAGATTATAGAAAGTGAAAGACAATGGTTCTTACAAGAAATTCTTTGACATTTTGAATCAAGTATAAATAAATATCCTGTTGGTAGACATCTTGCAGGAAGTGCCCAAATCTACAAAATATATCAAATACATAATGGAAAATAAGAGAAAGTTAGCCGAGTTCAAGACTATGGCACTCATAGAAGAATGTAGTTCAAAAATTCAGAGCGAGTTTCCTCAAAAGTTGAACGATCCAGGTAGGTTCACTAACTAGATTTTGATTGGTAAGTACACAGTCGGGCGAGCCTTGTTTGATCTTGGAGCAAGCATCAATTTGATGTTGCAATTGGGATTAGGTGAGCCATAACCGACTACTGTGATCTTGTAACTAGCAGATCGCTTCCTTTCTAGTCTAGAAGGGGTGATCGAAGATGTGTTAGTACAAGTGTGTTCTTCCATATTCCCTGGTGATTTTATTATCTTGGACTATGAGCCTGATCAGGAAGTCCCATTTATTTTGGGAGGTCCATTCCTTGCCACGGGCCGAGCCACTATTGATGTTTGTGAAGGAAAGATGACAAAGAGAGTGGGTGATGTGGAGGTCTTCAATGTTTACAAAGCACTTAAATTGCCAGTCCACTATGAAGAGTTATCCATGATTTCTATGGTGGAAGATTATGTGACCTTAGTGATGCCTTATATGAGCCCAACGGACCACATTAAATGTGATTTATTGGGGGATGAAGAAGAAAGTGAAGTCAAGTTGGTGGAAAAAATTGAGCAAGTCTTTAACATAGCTTGCAAGTATGTTCGTGAGCTTGGGAGATTTGAGGAGTTAGATCGACTAGTTACACTGATTCCTCCTAAACCTTCTATTTAAGAAGCTCCAAAAGTAGAGCTCAAGCCTTTACCAGCACACCTGCAATATGCCTACTTGGGGAGTGCTAAAACATTTCTGGTGATTATTTCATCTAGCTTGACCAATTTGAAAGAAGAAAAGCTGCTAAGGGTGATCTGTGAGCACAAAAGAGCCATTGGGTGGACAATTGTTCATATTAAGGGAATCGATCCTTCATTTTGCATGCATAATTTTTTTTATGGAATATGGACACCGCCCTAGTGTTGAGCAACAAAGGGGATTGAATCCCATTATGAAGGAGGTCATGAAGAAGGAAGTAATTAAGTAGCTTGATACAGGTATCATTTTCCTTATTGCTTACAGTAAATGGGTAAGCTCAATGCAATGTGTGCCTAAACAGGGTGGGATGACTGTTGTAGAAAACGAGAAAAATGAGCTAATTACTACTCACGTTGTGACGGGGTGGAGAGTCTGCATTGATTATATAAGGCTCAACAAAGCAACCTGCAAGGACCACTTCCCACTTCTATTCATTGACCGGACAGGTTGGTTGGGCATGAGTACTATTGATTCTTTGATGGTTATTTGGGGTGCAATCAGAATTTTATAGCCCCAGAGAATTAGGAGAAAACGACCTTCACATGCCCTTATGGTACTTTTGCTTTTAAGAGAATGTCATTCGGTCTTTGTAATGCACCAGCCACTTTCATGAGGAGCGTGATGGCCATTTTTATTGATATGGTGGGAAAGGTTGTAGAAGCCTTCATGGATGACTTTTCAATCTTTGGGTTTTCTTATGATGATTGTTTGAAAAATTATGCCAATGTGTTTGCACGATGTGAAGAAATGAATCTGGTGTTAAATTGGGAAAATGCCACTTCATGGTGCGAGAGGGCATCATTTTAGGTCATAGAGTGTCGAAGAGATGCATTGAAGTTGATAGTGCGAAGGTGGAGGCAACTGCAAATCTATCTCCACCCATCTCTGTGAAGGGTGTCCGGAGTTTCTTGGGACACGCAGGTTTTTATAGATGATTTATTAAAGATTTTTCTAAAATTTCTACTCCACTATGAAGGCTACTCGAAAAGGATGTGACGTTCAATTTTGATGAGGCATGCCCGAAGGCGTTTGATGAACTAAAGAAGAAGTTGGTGGTTGCACCCATTATTGTAGCACCGGATTATTCCTTGCCATTTGAACTTATGTGTGATGCAAGTGACCATGATATTGGGGTTGTACTAGGCCAAAGAAAGGACAAGACGTTTTACTCCATATACTATACAAGACTCTTAGTGATGCACAGTTGAATTACAGCACCACTGAGAAGGAGTTGTTGTAGTTGTGATGGGCATTTGAGAAATTTCGGGCCTACTTGGTGGAAACAAAAGTCATACTCCATACTGATCATGCGAAAATAAGGTATCTATTTTTGAAAAAGAATTCAAAGCTAGATTGATGCGCTGGGTTTTATAGTTACATGAATTTGATGTAAAAATACGAGATCAGAAGGGCAAAGAAAACCAAGTGGCCGATCACCTATTGTGGCTAGAAAATCATGAGCGCGTGGAGGAAGGTGGACAAATTAAGGAGACATTCCCTGGTGAGCAGGTGTTTTCTATCATATATGAACCTGCCCCATGGTATGTGGATTTTGTGAAATATCTTGTAAGTGGGGTTCTCCCTTCTGAAATCCAATTTGAGGCCAGAAAGAGGTTCTTGCATGATGTGAACTTTTACTACTGGGATGTGTTATTCTTGTACAGATAGCGCGCTGACCAATTGACGAGGAGATGCATTATTGAAAAGAGGTGAAACAAGTGTTGTATGACTGCCATGCCTCGCCATATGGGGGGCATTATGGAGGCAATAGGACAGCTGCAAAGGTGGTACAGTTGGGGTTCTATTAGCCAACATTGTTCAAGGAAGCCCATACATTTGTTAACAAGTGTGACAAGTGTTAGAGAATAGGAACAATCACGAGAAGGCATGAGATGCCTTTGAATAATATCCTGGAGGTGAAGATTTTTTATGTGTGGGGCATAGATTTAATGGGACCATTCCCATTATCTAGAGAAAACAAGTACATCTTGCTTGCGGTGGACTACGTGTCCAAATGGGTGGAGGTTGTTGCATTGCCGACCAATGATGCCAATGTGGTGGCCACTTTTGTGAAAAAGAACATATTCTCGAGGTTTGGGATGCCACGTTCTTTGATTAGTGATGAAGGAATATATTTCTGCCATCGGTTGTTGAATAACCTCCAGCCAAATATGGGGTCCGCCATAGAGTTGCCACTAGATATCATCCACAAACAAGTGGACAAGCTGACGTGTCAAATAGAGAAATAAAGCAGATAGTAGAGAAAATAGTGAGTGGGAATAGGAAATATTGGGCTGCAAATTTAGATGATGCTTTGTGGGCATATAGAACTGCATACAAAACGCCAATTGGAACATCTTCGTGCAAGTGTATGTATGGGAAGGCATATCATTTGCTGGTTGAACTTGAGCATAAGGCGTATTTGGCGGTCAAGAAGTTGAATATGGACTGGGAAGTTGCTGGTGAAAGAGGCTCTTACAATTGAATGAGTTAGATGAGTTCAGGTTGCACGCCACACCACTCCGCCCGAACCTTTTATACATCATCTAACTCCCCCCTTTCCCAGAGGTAGAAGTAGGGTGAGAGATTGGGAAGTAGCTTTCTAGTAGAACCATGAAAGGAACCTTAAGGTGCACTAAAGTTGTGAAGAATACCACTAGTCGATGAACCTTAATAGATGGAGTGTGTGTAAAGAAAACAAATTAAAAAGGGGGGGGGGAGAAAATTGCAAGAAGAAAAAAATATACAAATAATGTTGTTAATCAAAAAAATAAAAGAATAAAAACACACACCTCCTACTCTTACTAATTCATGCTAGTGTGGATGTAGAAGTGCGTAGTTGAAAAAAGGGCTATGTTATATACGAGTTGTGGCGAGTTGATTGGTTAATAAGAAACATACATACGCGGAATACTCGGGAGCAAGAATTCTCAGTTTTTCTTCATCTTTCTTAGTATTTTCAACTGTTCAACACTTGTGAAATTATTTTTATTTTATCACGAGTGGCTAAAACCCATAGTTCTGGTGTTGTAATTTATCCACGAATATTGTTGTTTGAAGTTGACTTAACCTTAAGTACATTTAGCTAATGTATGGTTGTTTTATCAATTTTATGATTAATTGCTTTATTGTCTTGCCAGCAATTAGGTTCTATTTACTATCTATGCTATGCTTGGGAAAGTTATGTTATAGATTAGAGAAGAATTGAAGAGGGCGTGATCTTAACTCTGAGTGGGGGCGGATTTGTGGATAGGATAGGAATATACCAGTCACCATGCTCAATTGAATATCGTAATCTTAATGCGTTCTTAATAAATTGATTCTATAGGAATATAGGCGTTAAACTATTTTGAATAGGCGAGTAGTAATTTGGGAGAATACTATGAGAGCAATTACTCGATTAATTAGCAACCATGAGCGAATTGTATGAAAAGGGAGAGTTTATTAGAGCGAAATAGGATTGGTGAATCGATCACAACCCTGGAATATTCATCTCTACTGAATACATAACAATTATTTTGCTACTTGATTAATTAGTTACTTGTGACAAATATTGCTTAATATAATCGCACTTTTGAACTCTAATTGACTCGACTGAATAATAATCTGGGTCAAGTTAGTGGGTAGTTAACACAAGTCTCTGTAGGTTCGATACTCGATTTATCACTTTATTACTTGTACGACCACATATACTAGCGTGTGCATTTGGGAGAAATAATGCCTCAACAGTACTATTATCGATTGGGACAGATGACATCGATAGTATTATGAGATGCATCCACGGATCGGGTCGTGCGACCTCAGCAGTGTACACTATTTTATGGATCGGACAATACAACCTCGACAAAATCATGCATAATATTCGAAAGAGAGTCATAGTGCCTATGAGTCTTCCTGACTTGAGATTTGGCATTTTATTTATTATTGATCATATAAATATTCCATTTTAGGTAGTATTCAGTATTTAAGGATTTCGTATCTACTCTTCTGTTAAGTATCGTGTTATGTACAAATATCTATTTTCGTTGCTTCTATTTGCTATGCTTGATACCTATCTACTTTTAATCGTACTTTGATTATTGGATCATTAGTAAGTGTCGATGCCAATCCCTCACAACTACTTCTTCGAGGTTAGGCTAGATACTTACTAGGTATGCATTGATTTATATACTTATACTACACTTCTGCACTAATTGTGCACTTACTAAGATGGGTACATTTGGTGGTCATCTATGCGCGTTGGTGCAACTGCTAGGGAAACTTTGTGGTGAGCTGTATTCCATGTTATGATCCGCAACACACGGAGTCCCCGTCCTATTCATTTACTATATTCTGTCTATTTTCTATTTCAGACAGATGTTGTAGTTGGTTTGTATATTCGGGTAGATACTCATACACTTGTGACACCAGGTTTTGGGAATTTAGATTATTGTTCTTGGTGGTATCCTGTTATGTTATCTGGATTTATATTTGACCACGTTCAAACATTGAAAATAATATAAGTATTTTATTATGAAAATGAACGATTACGCTTATTTATTTCATGTTTTGAGATACGCTTTGAATTTAATTGTTGCGACCTATGGTAAAAATTGGATCGTGACATATACAAACATTATTTTGTATTATTAGAAGCTTTGTAGTTTTAACATAAATGTTATTTGTCATTTATAAGTTAGTTATTAATGGCATTCACATGTCTTTCTATTATTATTGTTATAATACTTTTTTAAGAGGACTTGATCGGGCAATTTATATATTTTTTAAAGATGTTATTAAACCCTAAGGTTGCTGTAAACTTTCGGCTTTTAATATTTTCCAGAGGTAGGTACTCCTTTCTTTTTAGGTTACTACAAAGTATCAGACTAACCAGAAAAAAATTATCATAATCAAGTACGAATATGATAGCTCAAGTTTGTATCGAATAACATAATAAATATCCTTTTAAGTAGAAAGACGCGGATAGTACATTGGTGTGATCTGTTAAATTTATTACTATTTAATTATTACAATTTCATGTAAGTTTCATTAGTCTTTTTTAAGTTATATTTTTTTATCAAACTAAAAATACAGATGAAAAATTGATCATACTTTTGTGGGTGTTTGGACATAAGAATTGCAAAATTTCAAAAAAAAAAAGTGAATTTGTTTTTTCAAGTGAAAATGACATTTGAAAATTAGAGTTCTATTTGGACGTGAATATAATTTTGGATTGTTTTTGACTTTTTGTGAGTGATCTAAGTAAACATTTTGGAAAACTCCTTTTTTGAGTTTTTTAAATTTATAAAATTTCAAAATTCATGTTAAAGTGAAAATTAGAAATTTTATGGTCAAACAGTGATTTAAAAAAAAGTAATTTTTTTTTGAAAAAAATAAAAAAAGTCTTATATCTAAACGGGCTCTAAGTCACACGGTAGATAACAACATTTAGAAAAGTAGTAAAGGGTTAAGTTTGCTCCAATGTAAAGGCGTGTCGCATGCAGCTGCAAAAAGCGTGCCAGAAAAAACTACTTTCTCTATTTAACATGACATCAGATACTTTTGGAACATGATCTCAAAGTTTATCAAAATCACAAATATACCAATGACATCTAATGTAATAATGACATAACTCATGGTTATAAATGTCTTCGAAAAACAGTAAGTTGAAAAGTTACACGATAAGCAAGGGCAAAAGTGTCTGTGCAATAAAAAACTGATAATTCATGCAAAACAACCTACTTAGTTGGACCAATCAAAACAACTAATACACCTGTATTTAAAGAAATTTCGTTTCATCGGCAAGCTGGCAAAGACAACCATGGCGCGCTTCAAGCTTCTTTTATATAGTAGTAAGTATGTTGATAAAAATGCGAAACACGTTGAGACTAAACTGACTTCATATGAAACAAAATCACTAGAATAGATGTTTCTAAATTTTTAGGAGAAAGAAATTCCAAGTGATAGAAAATGAGAGAGCTATCACTCTTCAGAATGAGAGAATAATGTATAATTCTTTGCTGAGATGATAATGGTGCGTGCTCCTCCTATTGGTGCCAAGATGGTTATGCTCACGCCAATAATAATTGAAATCTGCAAAGAAAGAGAAATGAAAGGGAACATGGAGAACATAGTAACATGTTAACTATCATGTACTTCAAAAATCATGTTGAATAATAATGTAATATAAAATACGTTATCTATATAGAGTTAATTAGTACATCATGAAACGGAAACAAAAAACACATTTCTTGTATTAGTGGTGAACATTTTCTACTTCCAACCAAGAGGTTGTGAGTTCGAGTCATCCCAAGAGCAAGGTGTTGAGTACTTGGAGGGAGGGATGACGAGGGTCTATAGAAAATAGTTTCTTTACCCCTGGGTAGGGATAAGGTATGCGTACACACTATCCTCCCCAGACATTGTTGTCTTTTTGTATCAAAAAGATGATGCATGCACTATTTTGCAGTATTATTTGATTATTTGAGATAGCATATGCTACTAGCTAGTCTGTTCTATCTTTGGGCTAACATTATACAGTTACATGGTTTAAGTTTTCTTTAAATATTTATTTGGGATAGAAAATGGAAACACATGATTGTGTATTATCTCAACGAATTTGACAAACTTACCCAAGAAGCGATCCAATGAAAGCTCCACCTTTTAGGTTTGTGGCTCACAAGCCACATCATGCATGGGAGCTGCCATATATACAATTAAGGACATTGATTAGTACTGCTCTGCTTAAAGCTGTTAGAAATTATAAAGAAAGATAGGATAGAGATCGTACAAAAAATGATGTGGATGAAAATGCCAATCCTCCGAAAAAGCCCAACAACCCTCCGAAAAAGGGAATGCAAATTCCAACGAACATCGTGAGAACTGTGTAACAATTGATACAAGTTTTGAAAAATAGGAATTAGTTACCATCACATTTGCTATCTCTTTTTCATTTTATTGTTAGCATTCTATAAAGGTCGTGAAAGATTAATTCTATTTACCAACATAAACGCTTCTGGCAATAAGGCGAAGAGGTCGCCCTGGAGTGAAATGACGCTTTTTAACCAAGAAAGACTCAATCGTGTCAAAAACAGGCATTGCAAAAACCTGAGATTAGAAAACAAAATGGTAATGAACACAAAATTATTTCACCCAATATTGAATATAATCATCTTCTGACAAAGGTATCATAATACAGTTTCAAACTATCACCTGATAGCTTCCAAGAACATGCAAAAACACCATGAAGTTTGCAAGAGAAATTAGCCAATTTGGGTGTTCTAGTGTAACAAGGACGTCATCAGCCACAAGATTGCCAAAAGCCCAGAATCCAGAGGCTGCAACTGATAAATAGCAAAATGCAACTATTGCATAAGCCACGACAACACCCCGCCACATTGGCCCTTTAGAGGGTCTTTCCGGGGTTGAAGGGATGGTTGCTTGAATTTCTAATGCAACACTATGTCCAGCAAATGCAAATGCAATGGTTCCTAAGCTGTTGAAAATATCAAATATTATTCCAGCTGTAGTATGAGATCGAAGACCATAATTAGCTGATTTCGGATGCTCAATTCCCTTGATGATCGATGCAATTGACGCAATTGTTGAGTAACTGCATATGAAAGTACAAAGTGAATTTAATGTCATAAAAACAAAAAGGACGTGAAAGGCCAAGAGATGCAATGACCGAAAATGTGAATGGTTAACTAGTTTAAAATTAAACGTCTAGCATTTAAATATTAGCTAACTCCAAATTTGTAATATCTTTGACTAATTCAATAGATACATGATGTATGCGCTCATAAGAAAATGCAAATTATATCTTGATTTTTTCAATTGAGATTGTTGAGATGAAGCTAATACCTCCATAGTAATTATGCATGCATACACTAGATTTTCTTATGGTTGTGAGGATTCTTATCAAATTCTTTCAATTGGATGATAACGTGTGAACTACATATACTACTTTTATGTATGTTGTTTTTATATAAGAAAACTTGGGAAAAGTCACTCGTCCAGAAAAGATGAAGCAAACTCTATATAACATTCCAAAACTCCAACATATATGTAAAAAGAAAAGATTTGAATTGAACTATTTCAAAAGTTTACAGTATATGAATTTCCAACGATAGGCCTTATGGTAGGTTTCCGAATGTAAGCAATACATGTGATAGTGTAAGTAAAATTTCCAAACTTATTGCACCCTAATTCACCAGATAAACTCATGTATTTTAAAAAGGGGAAAAAGGAACTAGTTACTAGATGTATAATTATTTTAACATCATAATAATAGACTTGTATTTTGCATTTTGTGTTCATTTACCTCAAAGACATAACAGCAGCTGTAAAAGAGACCACCTTCAAGGAATTAAAATTAGGAGCTTGGGATAATATCAATTGAAGAACTCCAAAAAACATAATATAGTAAGTTTGATTAATCCGACGACCCCAATGGAACATCATAATCACACTTTCCCTTAGAGACTTCCCCCCTGTAACCATGTATACTATGTCACAGGCAACCTGAACAATCATCTGTTGAGGCATCACCATCCAGTAACCCCTCTTTAGGCCAAAAACATGTTTGCCTAACTCAGGATATCGGTCAAATCTCTTCCCCGGGACATGCTCGTGCAAATTAACCAATTGCCAAAATGAGTATAATGTCACACTCCATGAAATTATTATCATCCCGATTCCTGGAATCCTACATATTAATTAAAAAAAATTAAATATAAGAGGGTTAAAACTCTTTTCACAAATGAATGATGTACATGAGATGTATCATATAAGAAAACTAGAATATACCAGCCGAGTTGTGACACAGCGCATGGTAAGCCTAGAACACCGGCTCCTACGATGGCTGTTACATTATGGAATGCTGAATACCACCATTTGGCTTTTCGGGAAGCTGTTATAGGTAACCACTTATTCAGATCATCGATTTGTTCATTTGTCCTTCCATCATCGGAATTATTCCCACTCTCAACCTTGAATGAAAAATGAAGGTTACATGAATAAGAACATGATCAAAGACTACTATTAGAAATTCATGTTTAGATAGAGCATACCATGGAAACTTCTTTGCTTTGCACCATTAGTGTGTACCAGTTTTGTGTCAGAGTAAATATATAGCACTTTAAAAACTCTTGTTAGCAATTACTCAATAGATAAGTAAGTAAAGAGTTGAACGTGGGAAAAGAGTTTTTATACTTTTTTGGGGTATCTCTTACTATCCTCATTTAGGGGAACTATGAATCAGTCATAGATTTTTAGCTACAATATCTATGCATGTGAATCAAACAGTTTCAGAAAATTAAGGATATCTAGATAAAGTTATCCACTTACTAACTACACAAACCATGTGATAAACGATTGATTATCCTATTTTCGTGCAAGTTGATTGTTTTACCAAGTAACTAGAAATACAGAACTAGACAAGTCAATCTTAATATATCCCGTGAATAGAGGTGTCAGAAGAATTTTATGAAATTGATCAGTCCAATTGAACTAAACGCAATCTAACTAATTGTTTGATGTTGTTTTTTATATTATAACTAATAAAATTATTTGCACTTCGCGCGGTATGTAAAACATTAATAACTTTAAAAAAAAATAATTTTTAAAAATTTAATAGAGAAATTGTTTTTGGGCATTTCCATATATTAAATAAAAATACATTAATGTAATCACAAACATAAATATCATTATTAGAATCAGAGTCTATATTTAATTGCATTTTTCAATATAAGATTTTCTATAAGGAAAAGAATTTGTAACGAAGCATTTCACTTTTATATATGTGACTTTTGGGATTTAATTCCTAATTTTATTAGTCTCACTATATAATTTATTAATTTACTTATGCATATATTTTTCTTCTGTCTTAAGATAGTAAATAATCTATTTCTCTAAACTTTTTCCATTCAAATAATAGGGGCATGAAACCAAAAGTGAATTAGTTATGTATTTATTCCAATCTAATTTTTTCCTTCCGTTTGTTAATAGTTTCACTTTAATTGTGCTAAACTGTTTTGGTAACTCCTTAAATAGGGGCCCTTCTTTTGGTGAATATTTTGACAATTATTATGTTACACCTCACACACGTAAAAATAAAAACCAAAATTGTTTCTCTTTGGGTACAATGAGACAAACAAAATACGATAAATTGATAAAAAGGTAAACAAAAAGTATATATGATTTGAAGCAGATGTTCAACAAATCACTTTACAAGGGTACATATTTTAAGTGCTTGTTATCAACTATTGCAATATAAAAATCTCGGGCAAAGTGTAACAATAGTAACTTTTAAGCCCGCTATTTAAAATATATTCACAATTTATAATGTATTTAAAGATTAGTCAATTCATCTAAACTTCAGAACTAATTATCCTGAATTTGAAAATTCAGGACTTAGTGTCCAGAATTTTTGAGCTGCTAATTTAAAATTCATGACTAAGTGTCCTCAATTTCTGAACTACTAATTTAAAATTTAGGACATAAGATTCGAATTTCTGGACATAATTTTCGAACTTTAGGATACGTTGTACTGAAGATTGAATTTTGAGGTTTAAACTCTAGGACGCCGTGTCCTGATGTTTGAGTGAAATTGGCTAATCTTTAAATACATTGTAAACTGTGGATATATTTTAAAAGTCATACTTAAAACTGGCTTCTCGGTGTCATTTCCATTATAAATCTTATATAAATCTCACATTTGCGTTACTAAATTTATGACACTAAACTACTATTCTAATTTAAATATAGCATTAGGCTAACACGGAATTCAACTATTAATTCAAACAAATATAAAGAGTTTATATAATGATTATTATTGCATACCGAGGAGAAACTAAGAAATACTGCTGTATGTCATTATTATTAGTGCAATCTTGCAAATAGAACAAAATCAAGGTATAGCAACAATATAAATCTTAAATGCTAAGTGACAAATATTGTAACGTCCGATCGGTCATTTTGTGTATTATAGCCTCGTTCCACCATTTATTGATTTTTCTATGTTCATTTATGGTTATATGACTTGCACGGGTGGTTGGTTTGGTTCGGGGGATGTTTCAAAGTGAATTGGGACACTTGGTCCCAAGGTTGAAAGCTTAAGTTGAAAGAGTTGACTGGAGTTTCACTTTTATATAGACGACTCTAGAATGGAGTTTTGATAGTTCCAATAACTTCATATGGTAATTTTGAACTTAGGCGTATGTCTGGATATTGATTTGGAGGTCCGTATGTTGGTTTGAGGCTTTTTTGGTGAAAGTTCAAAAGTTGGAGGTTTTAAAGGTTGAGAAGTTTGACCGAGAGTTGATTTTATTGATATCGGGTTCGGATTTTGGTTCCGGAAGATGGGATTGGTCCGTTGTGTCATTTATGACTTGTGTGCAAAATTTGAGGTCAATCGTCATTGGTCCAGTATTATTCGGCATTGATTTTAGAAGTTGGAAGTTCACTAGTTTTATTAGGCTTCAATTGGGGTGCGGTTCATGATTTGATATTGTTTGATGTGATTTGAGGTTTCGACTAAGTTTGTATCATGTTATAAGACGTGTTGGTATATTTGAATGGGGTCCCGAGGGCCATGAGTGTGATTCAGATTGAAATCGGGTTGAGGTTTGGACTTCGGGAAGTGCTGTTGGTTTCAGTTCTGGTGTAACTGCACCTGCGAGGTTTTGGGCCGCAGAAGCGGCCAGTTGGGCGCATGTGCGAGGATTTGAGAGGCTGTCTCGTAGCACAGGTGCGAAGAGTCTCCGCATCTGCAAGTCCACATAAGCGTACAATGGAGCGCAGGAGCTTGGCTGCAGGTGCGACTTGGAGTTCGCAGAAGCAGGTTCTGTGCTGGCCAGGGAGTTTTGTAGAAGCGGAAGATTTGGTGCAGGTGCGCTTCCGCAAACACAAAGTTATATTCCGCAGATGCGTAATGTCGAGGCTATAGAGGAATCGTAGAAACAAGATTTTGGCACCACCTGAGGGAATGCAGATGCAGGTAAGTGAGTTGCAGGTGCGAGAATCGTTGGGCAGAAATATAATCGAGGATTTGAGCCATTTTTATCATTTTAGACTTTTAGAGCTCGACTAGGGGAGACTTTTGAGAGGGTTTTCGCTACAATTGAAGAGGTAAGGGAAGATTCATCACTTTTATTGATAAATATTGTTTTTCAATTGATATGTACATCTGGATTATGCGTGTTTGAGGTGAAATTTGGAGATTTTTGGACTATGTATTGGAGAGAAATATTTGAGAATTTGAGGGTCGATTTGTGGCTGGAATTAGATTATTTCGGTATAGTTGGATTCGTTATCGAATGGATGTTCGGAATTTGTAAATTTTACCGGGTTCCGAGGTGTGGAGTCGGGGTTGACTTTTTGTTTTTGGTTAATGACCTTAGATTTATCTTTTAGAATTGTTACCTATAACTATTATTGATGGAATTAAGTTGCTTTGGCTAGATTCGAGTACTCTGAGGCAGATTCGAGAGGCAAGGGCTTGTTGAAGTAGTGAGTTGCGGGTTTTGAGGTAAGTAACATTTCTAAACTTGGAATTTAGTGTATTTATCCCTGGAAACGTGTTATTT
Source organism: Nicotiana tabacum (assembly GCF_000715075.1). Taxonomy (NCBI): domain Eukaryota; kingdom Viridiplantae; phylum Streptophyta; class Magnoliopsida; order Solanales; family Solanaceae; genus Nicotiana; species Nicotiana tabacum. Next base: position 43,009,641 of record NC_134096.1, read on the forward strand.
GTGTTGTGTTGGGGTGACACACATGCTAGGTGACGGGCGTGTGGGAGTGCACCGGGGTACACATGAACCTGGTTGATTTTTGTACTGAGTTGCTATCAAATCTTGTTTTATTTGTGAAATCCCAACTTGTTAGAGTAATTGAGTTCTGATTCATGTTAGAAATCATGTTTAGGCTATATACTTATTCAGTTGAGACTTTTTTTTAAAATAAAAAATCCATCATTATGATGGAGAGGTTAGGCATGACCTGAACCTGTATATATCAAAGTTAACAACAACCCGGAGGAGGACATAAACCTTTGCCTCACTTACACAACGTAAATTGGTGTACACTGATCTAATGAAATGTTGTATAGAGATGACTATTTAAAGAGTGGAGGACTTCTCCTTACACTTTGATAATTTCATATGTACAATCAAATCCGTAACAAAATAAAATTGTGACATCATTGATTGTGAACTAATTCTTCTTTTGTCTAAATCTGAAGTTTGGCATGTTGTCTTGATCTAACATCAAGGAAGCTCTTATTTTTATAGGAAGATAAACAACTTGGTTGAAGATATGAAACGTCTTGGAACGTTATCCCAACTTGGCCATATGGTCTGCAATCGCGTTCCCTTCTCTAAACATATGTACAAAGAGAAAGTTTCCAGTTTCTGTGACCTCTCTAATCTTCTCAATAATCTGAGTGAGTTGTCATGGTGGTTTCATCCTTTGGTTAACCAAATTCACAATTAGCATATAATCTCATTCCACTATAACCTTAGAAAAGCCACAATTACAACACAGTTTGACACCATATAACATAGCCTTAGCTTAAGCTATGTTGTTATTCCATTGGCCATAGAACTCTGCAAATCCCTTGATCATCTCACCATCATGGTTTCTGATCATGCCTCCACCACCTGTTGTTCCAGGGTTTCCTTTAAAACATTCATCCACATTAAGTTTTACCCACCCCATCTAAGGTTTCCTCCAGATGACTGCCTGAGATTGTATACAATGCTTCAAATTCTCTATAACCTTACATTTATCAATCCAAAGTTGAGGAAGTTGAAGAGTAGGGAATTGACAATTAATTATCAAAGTCATAAGAGGTTATTTCTGATGTTTTGAGTTATCTGCTTTAACCGCAATTATGTACTCAGTCAAGATTCTTCATTTATATATCATATCTCAATATGTGTTATCATTCACTGTTACATCATATGTTATCATTGTTTGGGCTGAGTGGTACGAGATTCATGAGCCCTTGAGACTGAAGAGATTGATGACTAAGGTGGGCCTAAGAGCCGGGTTGTGAATGTTATTGTGGACCGGGTTGCATGCTGTAGCAGGCCTTATTGGCTTAATTATTATTATGGATCGGGCTGCACACCGCAGCAGACCTTATAGGTTTATATTAGTGCCTGGACAGGATGCGCCCCTCCGGAGTCTGACATACTAGAAGTGAGCGCATGCACAGTGTTATATATACGTGCTTTGGTGAGGGGAATTGATGCCAGACACCCATACAGTGCTGAGTGACTGTGTGTGTGATGAGTGGGCATTTGAGACATGCATGTTGAGTATTCTGAAAGTATGAGTACTTGGAGAACATCACCGTGGAATCATACATTTGACACGCATATCTGACATGTAGATATAGAGATGTACTATTTCTCATGCTAGTTGTACTTCACATGTTTTTATCAGTGTTGGGCTTTAATTATTGAACTTGCAAGCATGTCTAAATTTCCGTGTCATGAACGAGCTAATTATGAAAATTTCTCTGAGTCAATTATTGTTATTGTCATTATTATACATGTTTTGTCATTATATTAGACTCATGTTGTTTTCTTCTGAGCTCATTACTGCTTTCAGTCTAAGGTTAGTTCTGTTACTTATTGAGTACATAGGTTCAGTTGTGATCCCTAGCCTTGAGGAGTCTTTGACCTAGATTTTGACTATATGCACGAGGCTTCCTCAGCCGGTTTGGTTCCAGCTGCACCAGCCACTTCGCAGGCCGGGGGAGGTGCCCAGACACCCGCCTCCCATACTCTAGAGAAGATAGTTCGGGGACTCCAGACATATGTGGTACTACCATCCCAACCGGTTGCTGCTGCTCGGACCGTGGTTGGCCCATATATAAGTGATGAGGAGCAAAATAGACTATAAAGGTTTGGGAGGCTTAAGCCTCCGGAGTTCAGTGGGGTACAGTCAGAGGATGCTCAAGATTTTATAGACAGGTGCCAGTGGATCCTTCGCACAACGGGTATCTTGGAGACCAATGGGGTTTTTCACTACATTTCAGTTGACTGGTGCAACCTACAGTTTGTGGCAAGCCTATGAGTTGAGCAGGCCAGCCGGCGCTGCACCACTTACGTGGCATGAGTTCTTAGTTCTCTTCCTAGAGAAGTTTGTTCCACTGACTCGCATAGAGGAGTTGCATAGGTAGTTTGAGCAGCTATGCCAGGAATGTATGTCAGTGACTCTATATAAGATAAGGTTTGCACATTTGGCCTGTCATGCGGTGTGGTTGGTTCGTATTGAGAGAGAGAGAGAGAGAGAGAGAGAGAGAGAGAGAGAGAGGATCAGGAGGTTTATTGATGGCCTCAACTATGGTCTACATTTCAGTTTCAGTTTGGGTAGAGAGGCTGAGATAGATGTCAGGTTTGACCAGGTAGTTGGAATTGCTAGGTGCTTGGAGTCGGTTCGCAGGCAGGAGCGTGAGGGAAAAAGGCACCGTATTTCAGGTAGTTTTAGTGGTACCTCATCTGGAGGTCAATCACGTCACAGTAGAGGTCGTCCTTATAGGCCCACTCAGATGGATCGTTCGGTTCATCATGGTGCATCAACTAGTCATGGTTCATACATTGCTCGTCCGGGTCAGTTATCAATTCAGTGCCCTTCTAGCTCAGATTTCATCCCGTGCTCCATCAATTCAGGGTTCGTCAGTACCAAGTTCTTCCAGTGGCTATTCTGGTTCTCGGGATCTGGGTCAGGCCCCATTGCCATCTTTGGATAGAGGTTGCTTCGAGTGTGAAGAGCTGGGGCATGTGAGGAGGTATTGCCCCCGTCTTATGGGAGGTCCAGTTTAACAGAGAGGTCAAACTATGAATTTCGCACCAGTTACTTCACCACCCGCTTAGCCGGTTTGGGGTGGGACTCAGGCAGTTTGAGGTCGCCCTAGAGGGGGAGGTCGATCAGGTGGTGGTCAGGCTCGATGCTACATTTTTCCCTCCAGGCCATAGGCAGTTGCTTCAGACGCAGTAATCACATGTATTGTGTCAGTGTGCCACAGGGATGCTCCAGTGTTATTTTACCATAGTTCCACTTATTCAGTGTTATATGCCCCGTGATTCCTTAGCTTTGCATGTACATGTATCTACGTCGGTGGTGATTCTATTATTGTGGATCATGTGTATTGGTGGTGTGTGGTAACTGTTGGGGGATTGGAGACGGGATTTGATCTTTTACTGCTTAGCATGGTTTATTTTGACGTGATTTTAGGGATGGATTGGTTGTCACCATGTCACACTATTCTGGATTATCATGCTAAGACCGTGACGTTGGCGATGCCGGGATTGCCTAGGGTTGAGTGGGGAAGTTCCTTGGATTATGTTCCCAGTAGAGTGATTTCATACATGAAGGTTCAATGGATGGTTGAGAAGGGATATTTGGCATATTTGGCCTTTGGGAGGGATGTTAGTGCTGATACTCCTACCACTGAGTTCGTTTTGGTAGTGCGAGACTTTATGGATGTGTTTCCCGTAGACCTGCCAGGCATGCCACTCGATAGGGACATTGATTTTGGTATTGACTTGGTGCCCAGCATTCAGCCCATCTTTATCCCTCTGTATCGTATGGCACTAACAGAGTTGAAGGAGTTGAAAGAACTCCTTCAGGAGCTATTTGATAAGGGATTCATTAGGCTTAGTGCATCGCCTTGGGGTGCACCGGTTCTGTTTGTTAAGAAGAAGGATGGTACTATACAGATGTGCATTGATTACAGGCAGTTGAACAAAGATTAAGAACAAGTATCCTCACGCACATTGATGACATATTTGACCAGCTTCAGGGAGCTAGAGTGTTTTCGAAGATTGATTTGAGGTCTGGATATCACTAGCTGAAGATTTGGGATTCTGATATTCTGAAGACGACATTCAGGACCTGCTATGGTCACTACGAGTTTCGTGTGATGTCCTTAGGTTAACCAATGCCCCAACAACATTTATGCATCTGATGAACAGTGTGTTCCAGCCATATCTTGATTCTTTTGTCCTAGTATTCATTGATGATATGCTGGTGTACTCACACAACCAGAAGGATTATGAGCAGTATATGAGGATTTTACTCCAGACGTTGAGGCAGGAGAAGCTATATGCCAAATTCTCCAAGTGTGAGTTTTGGCTTGATCTTATGGAGTTTTGGGGCATGTAATGTCCAGTAAGGGGATCAAGATAGATCCGAAGAAGATTGAGGTCGTTCAGAGTTGGCCCAGACCGTCTTCAGCTACTGAGATCCAGAGTTTTCTTGGTTTGGCCGAATTTTATCGCTATTTTGTGAAGGGTTTATCATCCATTGCTGTACCTTTGACTAGATTAACCCATAAAGGTGCCCCATTCAGGCGGTCTGATGAGTGTGAGGAGAGTTTTCAGAAGCTCAAGACTGCCTCGACCACAACTCTAGTTCTAATTTTGCCTTCAGCAACAAGTTCATATACGGTTTATTCTGATGCTTCTTGGATTGGTAGTGGGCGTGTCTTTATGTAGGAGGGTAGGGTGATTTCTTATTGTTCACGCCAGTTGAAGCCCCATGAGAAGAACTACCCCATTCATGATTTAGAGTTGACAGCTATTGTTCACACTTTGAAAATTTGGAGGCACTGTCTCTACGATGTGTCTTGTGAGGTATTCACTGATCCTCGGAGTTTGCAGCACTTGTTTAAGAAAAAAGATCTAAACTTGGGGCAACAGAGGTTGTTGGAGTTGTTAAAAGACTATGACATCGCCATTTTGTATCATCCTGAGAAGGCCAATATAGTGGCCAATGCCTTGAGTAGAAAGGCTGTGAGTATGGGTAGCGTTGCATATATTCCAGTCAGTGAGAGACCGCTAGCATCAGATGTTCAGGCTTTGGCCAATCATCTCATGAGGTTAGATGTTTCGGAGCCTAGATATGTTCTTGCTTGCGTAGTTTATCGGTCTTCTTTGTATGAGTGCATCAGAGCGCGTCAGTATGATGACCCCATTTGCTTGTCCTTAAGGACACGGTGCAACACGGTGATGCCAAGGAGGTTTCTATTAGAGATGATGGGGTGTTACAGATTTAGGGTTGGATTTGTGTGCCCAATGTGGATGGGTTGCGTAAGTTGATTCTTCAGGAGGCCCACAACTCGCGGTATTCCATTCATCTGAAAGTTGGGATAGGTCCGTTGTATCATTTATGACTTGCGTACAAAATTTGAGGTCAATTGGAGTTGGTTCGATATGATTCGGCGTTCGTTTTAGAAGTTGAAAGTTAATTAGTTTCATTAGGCTTGAATTGGTGTGCGATTCATGATTTGATGTTGTTTAAGGCTTCAACTAAGTTTGTATCATGTTATAGGACGTGTTGGTATGTTTGGATGGGGTCCCAACGGCCGCGGGTGTGATTCGAATTGAAATCGGGTTGAGGTTTGGACTTAGGGAAGTGCTATTGGTTTCAGTTCTGGTGTAACCGCACCTGCGAGGTTTTGTGATGTAGGTGCGTAGCCGCAGAAGCGGCCAGTTGTGCGCAGGTGCAAGGATTTCGGAGGTTGTCTGGGAGCGCAGGTGCAAAAGGTCTCCGCATCTGTGAGTCCACAGAAGCGGACAATGGGGCGCAGGAGCGTGGCCTCAAATGCGACTTAGAGTTCACATAAGCAAGTCTGCGCTAAGCAGGGAGTTCCGCAGAAATTGTAGATTTGGCGTAGGTGCACTTCCGCTGGTGCAAAGCTATATTCCGCAGATGCGGAAGGTCGGAGGCCATAGAGAAATCACAGAAGCAAGATTTTGGCCGCACCTGCGGGACCGTAGATGCGGTTAAGTGAGCCGCAGGTGCGAGAATTGCTGGGCCGAAATATAATCGAGGGTTTGAGCAATTTTTATCATTTTGGACTTTTGGAGCTCGGCTAGGGACGATGTTTGAGAGGTCTTTGGCTACAATTGAAGAGGTAAGTGAAGATTCATCACTTTTATTGATAAATATTGTTTACCCATTGATATTATACCTAGATTATGTGTGTTTGAGGTGAAATTTGGAAATATTTGGACTATGTGTTGAAGAGTAAGATTTGGGGATTTGGGGGTCGATTTATGGTTATAATTGGATGATTTTGGTGTTGTTGGACTCATTATCAAATGGGTGTTCAGAATTTATGAATTTTGTCGGGTTCCCAGTTGTGGGGCCGGGGTTTTGACTTTTTTGGTTGACTTTTTGTTTTTGGTTAAAGACCTTAGCTTTATCATTTGGAATTGTTTCCTATAGCTATTATTGATGGAATTAAGTTTCTTTGGCTAGATTCAAGTATCTCAGAGGCCTATTTGCGAGGCAAGGGCTTGTTGGAGTAGTGAGTTGCGCGTTTTCAAGTAAGTAACATTTCTAATCTTGTAATTGAGGGTATTTATCCCTCACAATGTGTTATTTGTGTTGTGTTGGGGTGACACATATGCTTGGTGACAAGTGTGTGGGCGTGCACCGAGGTACACATGAAACGTGTTGAGTTTTGTACTGAGTTGCTATCAAATCTTGTTTTATCTATGAAATCCCTACTTGTTAGAGTAATTGGGCTGTGGTTCATGTTAGAAATCATGTTTATGATATGTGCTTCTTCGGTTGAGACTTAGGGGTCGTTTGGTAGGGTGTATAAGAATAATTCTGAATATGGTGTATTAGTAATGCTGACATATTTCTTATCCATTGTTTGGTTTGATGTATTAAAGTATTGCACAATTTCTAAAAGAATTTCTTGTTTTCAAAAATACCCTTATAACCAGTCCATCAGTTTATCGTTTTAAAAGAAACATATGTTTATATAAGAAAATGGGTTTAAAAAGTTATTTGATTTGTTTACATTTATTGTAGTATAAAACTGAATATTTATTTATAAAAAATAAAATATGCTAAACATTTATTTATTTACTAGGGATATAATTTTATTTCCCACTTTTTTGATTATTTCAAACTTGCATTAATATAATAGAATATTTTAATCAAGCATAAATTTTGAAGGACAGTTTTATCTTTAACTAAGTTAATGCATGCATTAAAACTTTATTGCATTGTTAATACCATGGTTTCTTATGCATTAGTTGAGCATAGGATAATACCAAATAGGGTGTATAAATAATGCTTGCATATCTAATGCATATGTTCAAAAAGTATACCAAACAAGGTATTATTAATACACAAAGCTAATGCATTCATTATTTTATCTAATGCATCCTACCAAACGACCCCTTAATAAGGTTATTTCTGCGGTTTTGAGTTATCTGCTTTAACTGCAATTGTGTACTCAGTCATGATTCTTCATTTGCATATCATATCTCAGTCTCTATTATCATTCACTATTAAATCACATGTTATCATTGTTTGGGCTGAGTGGTACAAGATTTATAAGCCCTTGAGACTTGAGAGATTGATGACTGAGGTGGGCCTGAGATCCGGATTGTGAGTGTTATTATGGATCGGGTTGGACGCCGCAACAGATCTTATTGGCTTATTTATTATTATGGATCAGGTTGCACGCCGCAACAGGCCTTATAGGCTTTATATTAGTGCTTGGGCAGGATGCGCCCTCTGGAGTATGACATACCAGTAGTAACCGCAGTCACAGTGATATATACACATGCTTTAGTGAGGGGCATTAATGCCAGGTAACCGTGCAGTGCAGAGTAATTGTGTGTGATGAGTGGGCATTTGGGACAAGCATGTCTAGTATTCTGAGAGTGTGAGTACTTGGAAAAAATCACCATGGAATCATACATTTGACATGTATATTTGACATGTAGGCATAAAGATGTACCATTTCTCATGCTAGTTGTACTTGACATGCTCTTATCAGTGTTGGGCTTTAATTATTGAACTTGAAAGCATGTCTAAATTTTTGTGTCGTGAACGAGCTGATTATGAAAATTTCTCTGAGCTATTTATTATTATTATTATCATTATTATACATGTGTTGTCATTATATTGGACTCTGACTGTCTTCTTCTAAGCTCGTCACTTGTAATGACCCAGCCGGTCATTTTGGGAGTTATAGCCCCGTTTTCCCCATTTCTATTTCCTTTATGCTCTTAAGCTATATTATGATATACCGGGTTAGTTGATTCGGGACGGGAGTGGAATGAGATACTTAGTCTCTAAAGTATAAGCTTAAGTTGGGAAAAGTCAACCGGATGTTTACCTATATGAAAACTATCTCGGATTTGAATTATGATGGTTCTGTTAGCTCCGTTAGGTGATTTGGACTTAGGAGTGCGTCCGGAATGTCATTTGGAGGTCCGTGGTAGAATTAGGCTTGAATTGGCGAAATTGGGAATTAGGTGATTTCGGTCGGCAGTGGAAAATTTGATATCAGGGTTGGAATGGAATTTTGGAAGTTGGAGTAGGTTCGTAGTGTCATTTGTGACGTGTGTGCAAAATTTGAGGTCATTCGGACGTGGTTTGGTTGGTTTCGGCATCGGTTGTCGAATTTGAAAATTTAGAAGTTCTTTGGCTTGAATCCGAGGGTAATTTGATGTTTGGATGTGGTTTTGAGTGATTCGAAGGTTCAACTAAGTTTTTATGTTGATATATGACTTGTTGGTATTTTTGGTTGAGGTCCCAAGGGCCTCGGGGTGATTCCGGGTGGTTAACGGATTTGTCGAAGTTGGAAATTGCAGCTGCAGCTGCTGCTTTTGCTATTTTCGCACCCGCGGAAGGAGGAGTCGTAGGTACAAGGTCGCTGGTGTGTAAAGGGGGTTCGCAGGTGCGGGAAATGCCGGGCTAGGTAGGATGCGCAGGTCCGAGAAGGCTATCGCATCTGCGAGCCCGCAGGTGCGAGACCTTGGGCGCATATGCGAAAGGAAGGAAGAAGGCTGGCTTCGCAGATGCGGCGGGTCACACGCAGGTGCGACGGGTTTGCCGCAGATGCAGAGTCTAGGAGGAATAGTTAGTTGCGCAAGTGCGGCTCTTTGGACCACAGGTGTGGTCGCGCGGATGCAAGTAAATAGCCGCAGGTGCGAGAAGCCTGGGTAGAGGGTACATATTGAACACTTCGCGAATTTTGGTGCATTCTTCACCATTTCTATTCGGTTTTGGAGCTTTTGGGAGAGATTTGGAGAGGGAATCAAGGGGGTTTTCATTGAGGTAAGTTACTTAAGCCCTAATACTCGTATATATGGTGATATCCCGTTGTTTAAACATATAATTAGTGAAAATGAGGTGTTAGGGCTTGAGATTTTTGGAGGAGTAATTTAAGGATTTGAAGGACCGAACGATGTCGGATTTTTATGAATTTGGTATGGTTATACTCGTGAATGAATGGGCTTTCTAGTTTTTTAAATTTTTTTTGAATTTCGAGACGTGGGCCCGGGGACCGGCTTTGAGCCAATTTTGGGTTTTTTGTCTAATTTTGTAGCTTTTCTTATGAAATTCATTCCATTAGCGCGTATTGATGGTGTTGTACTGATTGTGAATAGATTCAGAGCATTTGGAGGCCGAGTCCAGAGGCAAGAGCATTGCGGGGTAGATATTTGACCGGTTTGAGGTAAGTAACGATTGTAAATCTAGTCTGAGGGTACGAAACCCCGGATTTGTTTGTATCATTGTACTATTTTTAGTGACGCACATGCTAGGTGACGGGCGTGTGGGCGTGCACTGTTGGGGATTGTGACTTGGTCCATCATGTAGCAACTGTAAAGTTGCATACTTTGTTGAAACTATATGATACTTATATGTTTTAGAAAGAGTTTCTGTAAATTAGGCTGAATGGCATGTTTGGGCCTTGTGCCAGTGTTGTTTGGACCCTTAGGGGCCTTTTCTTACTATCCTCTCCCTGTTTTCGATTGAAAATCTATACTCAGTCATGTTTATACTTGTTTACCACATAACTCAGTTTTATGAATATATTTTGATGCATATAAATGTTTTGGGCCAAATGACCTATTTTACTGAAATGCCCGAGTGGCTTGAGAGGTTTATGACTGAGCGAGGCCGAAGGCCTAATTTGTGAGGATATTTATGTGATCGGGATGTGCGCCGCAGCATGTTGCAAATTTATGGGATCGGGTTGCACGCCACAGCATGTTTGATATAGGCCGAGGGCCTGGGTGACTTATGCCATGATTTGGCTTGATATAGCGCTTGGGATGAATTAGCCCCTCCGGAGTCTGTACACCCCCTAGTGAGCACAGGTACCTATTGAGTGCGAGTTCTTAGTGCCGAGTGCTGAGTGACTGGGAGGCATGAGTGATTGTGAGGTATGCGCGAGAGGCAAAGAGTGAATGTGAGGTATGCCCGAGTGGTACGAGTGATTGTGAGGTATGCACGAGTGGCAAGAGTGACTGTGAGGTTTACTCGAGGGGCTGTATATGTGTGATGTGTTTCCCAAGGGGTTGTTTATGATTTCATCATTTTTGCTCACCTTTGCATTTTTCCTCTGTTTGAAAACTGTTGAAAAATATCTTTAAATAATTTTTACTGGAAGTGGGTTTAAACGAGATGTTTTGATTCAAATCCTGATTTTAAAAGCATGTGGTATTTTACTGAGATTTTCTGATATGAGCGTTATATGCTTTATTGCTCAGTCTTTATTTATTGTTGTTACTTACTGAGTTGGCGTACTCACGTTACTCCGCGCACCTTGTGTGTAGATCCATGTGTAGCTGGACACGGTAGCAGTTGTTGATTGTTCTGATTGTAGATTTTCCAGGGATAGCAATGTAGCGGCCTGACGATCGCAGCCCTGCTCTTCTCCCTCTTATCTTCCTTTAGTTGTATTTAGCTATTTTCCAGACTGAGTTAGTCTTGATATTGTTAGACAGATTGTAGTAGGTGTTCATGACTAGTAACACCCCGATGTCGGGCTTTCTTTTCTGCACTTTTGTTTTTATTTGAACTCCGTTATTGAGGTTTTTATGCTAAATAGCTCTAAAAGTTTCTTTGAAATGAAAATATCAGTTGGTTTTGGAATGAGTCGGCTTGCCTAGTACCACGATAGGTGCCATTACGATAGGTTAGGAATTTGCGTAGTGACAGATTGGTATCAGAGCCTAGGATACATAGGTCTCACGAGTCATGAGCGAGTTTAGTAGAGTGTTGCGGATCGGTAAGGAGACGTCTGTACTTATCTTCGAGAGGCTGCAGAACCTTTAGGAAAAATTTCCACATTCTTGAATTCTTGTCGTGCGAATTTGTTGATTCTAGTAACTAAACATTTGTTGTTTCATTCTCTCACAGATGGTGAGGACTCGTACTACCGGTCAGGAGGGCCAGCCACCAGTACCACCAGCCAGGGCAGCGAGAGGCCGAGACCGCGGTAGAGGCCGTGGTAGGGGCGGAGGTGCATCCCGTACCGCAGCTGGAACAGTACCCACATATCTACTAGTTGTCACAGATCAGGACCAGATTCCAGTTGTTGATGCACCAGCTCAGGCACCACCTGTGCCTATTGTGATTCCAGGCCTTTAGGAGGCCCTATCTCAGATTCTGACAGCGTGTACTGGCTTTGCTCAGGCGGTCTCTATCTCGGCGGCCACAACCACTTCTCAGGCCGGGGGAGGCAGTCAGACTCCCGTTTCTCGCACGCCCGAGCAGGTTGTTCATAGACTTCAGACACCGGAGGCAACACCAGCCTAGCCGGTTGCAGTTGCTTAGGATTATGTGGTTCCGGCTATGCTTGAGGATAAGGGTGGCAAGTGGGCCGGTCCCGGGCCTAAACGGGCTAAGTGGTCTGGTCCAAACGGTCCCGGTCCCGAGCTGGTCCCAAATTAAATGGGCTAAACGGTCCCGAGCTAAATGGTCTTTTTGTAGGGACCGGCCCGAGACCGGGACCGGAACCGGAACCGTTTGGTCCAGGGCTAAACGGTCCCGGACCGCGGGCTAAATGAGCTAAGTGGGCCCAATAGATTTTAAAAAAACATTAAATAGAAATTGGAGACAAAAGGATGTTAAAAATAATATCTAAGTCTAAAGACAAAAATATTGTAAAGAGATATGCCTTGTAATTTTATTATATGATTAAAAAATATAGAAATATCTTTCTTATTCTTCATCCCCCTATGGAATGAGCACAACAAGGTGCTAATACCACCATTGAGAAGAAAAAGAAACTAATCAAGATGTGCCAAAATATAAGTTACATAATACATACTAATTTTTGTTCATACAAGTTACATGGTATCTCTTACAAACTTCATAAATCTATCAAGGTCCAGAGGAACTTTCGTTGGTGGTGGCGGAAATGTAGCTTGGTCATCGCCACTTCCGGGCTAAGCAACATCCTCCACAAGTTTAGCTAGCATTTCTTCGTAAGCTTCGTCTTCATCTGGTTGTGATTCAGGAAGTCCAAAATTTCTTCTTTCCGATTGGATCCAATCTCTGAAAAGTACTGATTTTTCCAAACTCTCCCTCATAGACGCTCTATAATTACCTAGTTGAAGTCTTGCTTGACTGAAAGAGCTCTCTGATGCCACTGTTGAAGCTTGAATAGTTAAAATATCTCGGGCCATCCTTGAAAGAACCGGAAAGTATTTTTCTTTGTCCTTCCACCATTCCAAAAGATTAAAGGAGCCGTCAGGATTCACTTCCTCAATTGCCCGCGACAAAAAAATTTCAAGCTCATTTAGTTGTGAAACATCACTACTACTAGAACCTTGAGAACCCCTAAACCCCGCCCAAGCACTACGTGCTCTTACTCCCGTAGTTCTTTTAGATGATTGAGAACCAGAAGAAGAAGGAGTTGGAACATTTGGTCTAGCATGATTTAATGCAACTTGATAGGCATTATAAATAGTTTGAACATTCATTTTAATTGAGGCTATTATGTCCGAAAGTTTAGACAACTCCTCATCTTCAAGTGCTAAACCATTAGAAACAGTTTCATACCAAAATTGAGGACCTCTTAATTTCATAGTAGGATTTAACAATGCAGCAACACCATAAATAGGGGGAATAGGAAAAAAATATTTTTTAAATTTTTTTCTCATAGAATCAATAGCAAGTTGATAAATTTCCCCACCCTTTGAAAAATGATCTAACAAATTTGCAAGTTCTGCAATATAAACTAAATAGTTATAAATAGTAGGATAATATTGCCCAGAAAATTCATTTGTAGCAATATAAAAGTTTTCTAAAATATCTACAAGTATTTTAACATTAGCCCAATCCCCATTTGTAAGGTGTTCATCATCATCACTTACATGTGCATTAAATTTTGAGTTTATAGGGTTTCTATATTCATATGCAACAACCAAACTTTCATACATATAATTCCATCTAGTTGGACAAGGTTTAGGAACCTTTCTTTCTCTTAGGCCAAATTCATCGCATCTTTTAAAATATTCTCTAAGTCTACTTCTACGGTTTGAATAAAAAAGCCAGTTAAGAGCCATTTTAACCTTTTCAATTTCAATATTTACAATTTTCATACCATCACCCACAATTAAATGGTAAATATGATAAATACATCTAACATGAAAAATATCACTAAATGCAGGATTTAGCGTAGTGGTAAGCAAAGCTATAGTATTTGTGTTACTAGTAGCATTATCCATTGAAATTGATATTATTTTATCACTAATGCAAAAATATCTGCAAATATCTGTATCTATGCTAGCAATAAACTGTCGTGTGTGACGTGAATTAATTATTCTATAAGAAATAATGCGCTTTTGCATTATCCAATCCTCATCAATCCAATGACTGATAACAGTAAGGTAATCACAGTCGTTACCACTTCTACCAATATCAGTTGTAATAACAACACGCTAATTTATATGAGTAAATAAATAGCGCAAATATTGTTCATATTCATGTTTATATTTATAAATATCGCCCTTTACGGTTGTGCGAGGAAAACCTTTATAAGTAGGATTAAAAATGTTTCTAATATAATGCACAAAGTTAGGGTCAGAAGGAAAACTATAGGGTAAACACATAACAGTTACCATTTTGCCAATTTTTCCCGATCCTTTTTTGGATCATAATATAAAATACCACCGGTAACAGTGTTAATTACCGGTTGAAATTGATTTGAACCGGTACTAAGGTTAACCTGACTAGGAGTAGGTAGACTTTTCCCCTCGGCCAAAGCTTTCAGACGAAGATATCTCACTCTATCTTGAGGGTGTTTCATTATGTGTCTAGCCAAAGTTCCCGTCCCCCTCCCCCCTCCCCGCGATCCAAAATATTTAAAAACTAACTCTGTGCCACAAGTTTTACACTTAGCCTTATTTTCTGGAATTAGTTGAGTAAAAAATGGCCAAACGGGAGATGTTTCTGTCCGTTTGCTAGGTTGTCTAGAAAAAGTAGGGGTAGTAACAGGAGTATCAGATGGGGCATCATTTGGATTAGCAGGGTTATCACTAGTTGGGTTAACATCAGGAGCAGGACTAGTTGGTGTATCATCATCTGGTTGAGTTTCATCAAAATCTATTTCCTCGTCATCATTTTCATCAATAGTTGGATTAGAATAAAGAGCATTCATTAATTCATGGTCTAATTGTTCACCAGCTCTAATATTATGGAAAAATTGACTTTCAGTAAATTCTAATAAACTATTATCGCTATCAAGAATAACAGGTGTAGGACGGATATGGAGTTTGGTTCGGGGAGCCCGGGGCAGTGGAGGAGGAACAAATTGAGCACTAGATTCGTCACTCTTGGATTTTCCCTTATTTTTACCAAACAGTTTTTTTAAGGAAGACATATTAATTAATAAAGTAATAAAAAATAAATAAAACAAACAAATTATAATATTAGAACTTAAGAGTTGGAACGAGTTTACCGAATTGACGAACAACTTGTTGAAAATTGATTATCGTTGAAGACTTCAATTCACCAACTTCACAATTATTTCACAAATTGTAACAATAAAGTAAACAATAGTAGCAATTATAGAAGAAAATTAGAGAGAGATTGTGATAGATTGATGATTTTGTAAGAAAAAATGAAAGAATGATGGGGTATTTATAGTTGAAAATAGGGAAAAAGTGTAATTATAAAAAGTTTGGGTTAAAACAAAGTTTGGGGGAGGGTGGTTAAATGGCTATTTTATAAATAGCCAAAGGCTATTTTGGCAGCAATAACGACTACATTTTAAATGAGCAACGATTATAAATTTAATTGAGAATTTTTTTTAAAAAAATTAGCCGTTGGGGACCGGTTGAACCGGGGACCGGTCCGGTCCCGGTCCCTGGCGGGCCCAAATCAATGGACCGGCCCACGAGATCGGCCCAGGCCCACTAAAATCGGGCCAGACGGTCCTGGCCCGTTTAACCCGTTTGGCCCGCGGTCCCGGGCCTGGACCGGCCCACTTGCCACCCTTACCTGAGGATGATCAGTGTAGGTTGGAGAGGTTAGGGAGACTCCAGCCACCACCTTTCAGTGGCGCAGAGAGAGAGGGTGCTCAGGACTTCTTGGACAGATGTCAAAGGATACTCCGTACTGCTAGTATTTTGGAGACTTGTGGGGTCACTACCTTTCAGTTTTCTGGGGCTGCACTCAGATGGTGGGATACCTATGAGAGGCATAGGCCTATTGGTGCAGCACCCCTTACTTGGCAGCAGTTCTCCGTGGTCTTTTTGGAGAAGTTCGTGCCTCGATCCCGCAGAGAGGAGTTGCGCAGACAGTTTGAGCGGCTTCGCCAGGGTGATATGTCTGTAACGCAGTATGAGATGCGATTCTCGGTGTTGGCCCGTCATGCTATCTGGTTGGTCCCCACGGACAGGGAGAGGATCATGGGGTTTATTGATGGTCTCACTTATCAGTTACAGTTGCTCCTAACCAGAGAGAGGGTTTCAGGTGCTACCTTTGATGAGGTTGTTGACATTGCTCGGCAGATTGAGATGGTTCGCTGTCAGGAGAGAGTTGAGAGGGAGGCCAAGATACCTCTTGGTCAGGGTGGATTCAGAGGTGCTCCTTTTGGGGGTCAGTTCCAGCACGAGAGAGATCGTCATTTCAGACAGGCTCAGTCAGCTCGGCCCTTTCACCGTGGTTCATCATCTGGACATGTTTCTCACAGTTCTCATTAGGGCCACTCATCACTTAGTGCCCTTCCAGCTCAGAGTTCATCCCGTGCTCCACCTATTCAGGGCTCCTCTATGCCAGGGTCTTCTATCAGTTATCCCGGTGCTAGGGGTTCCCTTCAGTTTTCGCCACCAGCACTAGGGAGTTGTTTCGAGTGTGGGGAGTTTCGGTACATGTGGAGGCATTGTCCTCGTCGTTATGGAGGTCTATCTCAGCAGAGGAGTCATCCTCCGACTTCAGTACCAGTTACCTCACCACCCGCCCAGTCAACTCGGGGTGGAGTTCAGTTAGTTAGGGGTCGCCCTAGAGGGGGAGGCAGATCAGGGGGTGGCCAGGCCCATTTCTATGCCCTCTCTGCCAGACCAGATGCTATTGCTTCAGATGCTGTGATTACAGGTATTGTCTTAGTTTGCCACAGAGATGCCTCAGTATTATTTGACCCTGGTTCCACGTATTCATATGTTTCATCGTATTTTTCACATTTTCTGGATATGCCCCGTGAGTCTTTAGTTTCATCTGTACATGTATCTACTCCTGTGGGCGATACTTTTATTGTGGACCGCGTGTATCGGTCATGTGTGGTGACTATTGGGGGTCTGGAGACCCAAGTGGATCTATTGTTTATCAGTATAGTTGACTTTGATGTGATATTGGGTATGGATTGGTTATCCCATGTCATGCCGTTCTAGATTGTCACGCTAAGATGGTGACGTTGGCTATGCCAGGATTTTTGAGGGTTAACTGGAGCGGTTCTGTAGATTATGTACCAAGGAGGGTGATTTCATATTTGAAGGCTCAACGTATGGTTGAGAAGGGTTGCCTATCTTATTTGGCGTTTGTGAGGGATGTTAGTGCAGAGACTCCTACTATTAGTTCTGTTCCAGTAGTACGTGATATTTCGGATGTGTTTCCTGCAGACCTGTCGGGCATGCCGCCTGACAAGGATATTGACTTTGGTATTGATTTGGTGCCGGGCACTCAGCCCATTTCTATTCCACCGTATCGTATGGCACTGGCGGAGTTGAAGGAATTGAAAGAACAACTTCAAGAACTCCTTAATAAGGGGTTTATTCAGCCTAGTGTGTCACCTTGCGGTGCACCGGTTATATTTGTAAAGAAGAAGGATGGTTCCATTAAAATGTGTATTGATTATAGGCAGTTGAACAAGGTCACAGTCAAGAACAAGTATCCTTTGCCTCGTATTGATGATTAATTTGACCATCTCCAGGGAGTGAGGGTGTTCTCCAAGATTAATTTGAGGTCCGGTTATCACCATCTGATGATTTGGAATTCAGATATTCTTAAGACAGCTTTCAGGACCCGATATGGCCATTATGAATTCTTGGTGATATCATTTGGGCTGACCAATGCCCCTGTAGCTTTCATGCATTTGATGAATAGTGTATTTCAGCCCTATTTGGACTCATTCATTGTTGTATTCATTGATGACATCCTGATGTACTCTTGTAGCTAGGAGGAGCACGCTCAGCATTTAAGGATTGTATTACAGAGATTTAGGGAGGAGAAGCTTTATCCAATGTTCTCCAAGTGTGAGTTTTGGCCCAGTTCAGTAGCATTCCTGGGACACGTGGTGTCCATTGAGGGTATTCAGGTGGATCCGAAAAAGATAGAGGCGGTGCAGAGTTGGCCTAGACCGTCCTCATCCACGGAGATCAGGAGTTTTCTTGGTTTGGTGGGTTATTATCGTCGCTTTGTGGAGGGATTTTCATCTATTGTATCGCCCTTGACCAAATTGACCCAAAATGGTGCTCTATTCAGGTGGTCATATTAGTGTGAGGAGAACTTTCAGAAGCTCAAGACGCCTTGACCATAAATCCAGTGTTAGTTCTGCCATCAGCTTCAGGTTCTTATACCATGTATTGTGATGCCTCGAGGATAGTCATTGGTTGTGTTTTGATGCAGGAGGGTAGGGTGATTGCCTACGCCTCGCGCCAGTTGAAGACCCATGAGAAGAACTATCCTGTCCGTGAGCTTGAGTTAGCAGCCATTATTCACGCCTTTAAGATTTGGCGCCATTATTTGTATGGGGTTCATTGTGAGATCTATACTGATCACCGGAGTCTGCAGTATATGTTAAAGTAGAAGGATCTTAATTTGCATCAGCGGAGATGGTTGGAGCTTCTTAAGTACTATGATATCACTATTTTGTACCATCAGGGGAAGGCCAATATGGTGGCCGATGCTTTGAGTCGCCGAGCGGAGAGTTTGGGGAGTTTAGCATACCTTCCAGCAGTAGAGAGACCTTTGGCATTGGATGTTCAGGCCTTAGTAAACCAGTTTGTGAGATTGGATATTTCGGAGCCTAGTCGGGTATTGGCTTGTGTGATCTCCAGAATTTCTCTTTATGACCGTATCAGGGAGACTCAGTATGATGACCCCCACTTACTCATTCTTCAGGATAGGGTTGGGAGAGGTGATGATAGGTTTGTGACTATTGGTAGTTAAGGTGTGTTGAGGATGCAAGGCCGGATATGTGTGCCTAATGTAGATGGGCTTCGGGAGTTGATTCTTGAAGAGGCCCACAGCTTTTGGTATTCCATCCATCCGGGTGCCGCGAAGATGTACCAGGATTTGAGATAGCACTATTGGTGGCGGCAGATGAAGAAGGATATAGTTGGGTTTGTAGCTCGGTGTCTCAACTGTCAGCAGGTTAAGTATGAGCATCAGAGACCGGGTGGCTTGCTTCAGAGATTAGACATTCCGGAGTGGAAGTGGGAGCGGATCACCATGGACTTTGTAGTTGGGCTCCCACTGTATTCAAGGAAGTTCGATGCTATTTGGGTTATTGTGGATCGGCTGACCAAGTACGCGCACTTCATTCTAGTTGGTACTACTTACTCTTCAGAGTGGTTGGCTGAGATCTACATCCGAGAGATTGTTCGCCTGCATGGTGTCCCAGTTTCCATCATTTCAGATAGGGGCACTCAGTTTACATCGCAGTTTTGGAGGGCCGTGTAGCAAGAGTTGTGTACTCAAGTTGAGTTGAGCATAACTTTTCACCCTCAGATGGACGGGCAGTCCGAGCGCACTATTCAAATATTGGAGGACATGTTGCGCGCTTGTGTTATTGAATTTGGGGGTTCATAGGACCAGTTTCTGCCACTCGCGGAGTTTGCATATAACAACAGTTATCAGTCGAGTATTTAGATGGCTCCGTATGAGGCTTTATTTGAGAAGAGGTGTAGATCTCCAGTTGGATGGTTTGAGCCGGGTGAGGCTAGGATCTTGGGTACAGACTTGGTCAAGGATGCATTAGACAAGGTAAAAGTGATTCAAGAGCGGCTTCGCACGACGCAGTCTAGGCAGAAGAGCTATGCGGATAGGAAGGTCTGTGATGTGTCTTTTATGGTTGGGGAGAAGGTTTTGCTGAAGGTATCACCCATGAAGGGTGTTATAAGGTTTGGCAAGAGGGTCAAGTTGAGCACCCGGTTCATTGGGCCTTTTAAGGTGCTTTAGAAGATTGGGGAGGTGGCTTATAAGCTTGCCTTTCCACCCAGCTTGTCTAGTGCGCACCTAGTGTTTCATGTTTCCATGCTCCGTAAGTATATCGGAGATACGTCCCATGTTTTGGACTTCAGCACGGTTCAGTTGGAAGGTGATATGACTTATGATGTGGAGCCGGTGGTTATTTTGGATCGCCAGGTTCGAAGGTTGAGGTCAAAGGATATAGCTTCAGTGAAGGTGCAGTGCAGAGGTCAGCCTATGGAGGAGGCCATCTGGGAGACCGAGCGGGAGATGCGGAGCAGATATCCACACCTATTCGAGACTTCAGGCATGTTTCTAGACCCGTTCGAGGACCAACAATTGTTTAATATGGGGAGGATGTAACGACCCGGCCGGTCGTTCTGGGGTTATAGCCCCGTTTTCACCATTTCTATATCATTTATGCTCTTAAGCTATATTATGATATACCGAGTTAGTTGGTTTGGGTACGGAGTGGAATGCGACACTTAGTCTCTAAAGTAGAAGCTTAAGTTGGGAAAAGTCAACCGGATGTTGACCTATGTGAAAACGATCTCAAATTTGAATTCTGATAGTTTTGTTAGCTCAGTTAGGTGATTTGGACTTAGGAGTGCGTCCGAAATGTGATTTGGAGGTCCGTGGTAGAATTAGGCTTGAATTGGCGAAATTGGGAATTAGGCAATTTCGGTCGGCAGTGAAAAATTTGATATCGGGATCGGAATGGAATTTTGAAAGTTGGAGTAGGTTTGTAGTGTCATTTTTGACGTGTGTGCAAAATTTGAGTTCATTTGGACGTGGTTTGGTTGGTTTCGGCATCGGTTGCCGAATTTAGAAATTTAGAAGTTCTTAGGCTTGAATCCGAGGTCAATTTGGTGTTTGGATGTGGTTTTGAGTGATTCGAAGGTTCGACTACGTTTGTATGTTGATATATAACTTGTTGGTATTTTTGGTTGAGGTCCCGAGGGCCTAGGGGTGATTCCGAGTGGTTAACGGATTTGTCGAAGTTGGAATTTGCAGCTGGAGCTTATGCTTATGGTATTTCCGCACCTGCGGAAGGAGGAGTCGCAGGTGCGAGATCGCTGGTGCGCAAAGAGGGTTCGCAGGTGCGGGCAATGCTGGGCTAGGTAGGATGCGCAGGTGCGAGAAGGCTATCGCATCTTCAAGCCCGCAGATGCGAGACCTTGGGCGCAGATGCGGAAGGAAGCGAGACCTTGGGCGCAGACGCAGAGGCTATCGTATGTTGACAGGTTTGCCGCAGATGCGGTGTCTGGGAAGATAAGTGAGTTGTGCAGGTGCGGCTCCTTGGACCGCAGGTGCAGTCACGCGGGTGCGAGTAAATGGCCGCAGGTGCCAGAAGCCTGGGTAGAGGGTACATATTGCACACGTCGCGAATTTTGGTGCATTCTTCACCATTTCTATTCGGTTTTGGAGCTTTTAGGAGAGATTTGAAGAGGGAATCAAGGGGGCTTTCATTGAGGTAAGTTACTTGAGCCCTAATACTCGTATATATGGTGATATTCCGTTGTTTAAACATGTAATTAGTGAAAATGAGGGGTTAGGGCTTGAGATTTTTGGAGGAGTAATTTAAGGATTTGAAGGACCAAACGATGTCAGATTTTTATGAATTTGGTATGGTTAGAATCGTGAGTGAATGGGCTTTCTAGTTTTGTAAATTTTGCTGTATTTCGATACATGGGCCTGGGGGCCGGGTTTGAGCCAATTTTGGATTTTGGTCTAATTTTGTAGCTTTTCTTGTGGAATTCATTCCATTAGCGCGTATTGATGGTGTTGTACTGATGGTGAATAGATTCAGAGCATTTGGAGGCCGAGTCCAGAGGAAAAAGCATTGCGGGGTAGAGATTTGACCGGTTTGAGGTAACTAACGATTGTAAATCTAGTCCCGAGGGTACGAAACCGCGGATTTGTTTATATCAGTCTACTATTTTTAGTGACGCACATGCTAGGTGACGGGCGTGTGGGCATGCACTATTGGAGATTGTGACTTTGTCCGTCGCGTAGCAACAGTAAAGTTGCATAGTTTGTTGAAACTATATGATACTTATATGTTTTAGAAAGAGTTTCTGTAAATTGGGCTGAATGCTATGTTTGGGCTTTGTGCCAGTGTTGTTTGGACCCTTAGGGGCCTTTTCTTACTATCCTCTCACTGTTTTCGATTGAAAATCTATACTCAGTCATGTTTATACTTGTTTACCGCATAACTCAGTTTCATGACTCTATTTTGATGTATATAAATATTTTAGGCCGAATGCCCTATTTTACTGAAATGCCCGAGTGGCTTGAGAGGTTTATGACTGAGCGAGGCCGAGGGCCTGATTTGTGAGGATATTTATGTGATCGGGCTGCATGCCGTAGCATGTTGCATATTTATGGGATCGGGCTGCACGCCGCAACATATTTGATATAGGCCGAGGGCCTGAGTGATTTATGCCATGATTTGGCTTGATATAGCGCTTGGGATGAAGGAGCCCCTTCGGAGTCTGTACACACCCCTAGTGAGCGCAAGTATTTACTGAGTGCGAGTAACGAGTGCCGAGTGTTGAGTGACTTTAGGCATGAGTGATTGTGAGGTAAGCCTGAGCGGAAAAGAGTGATTATGAGGTATGCCCGAGTGACATGAGTGACTGTGAGGTATGCCCGAGTGGCAAAGAGTGATTGTGAGGTATGCCCGAGTGGAACGAGTGGCTGTGAGGTTTACCCGAGGGCTGTATATGAGTGATGTTTTTCCCGAGGGGCTGTTTATGATTTCATCATTTTTTCTCATCATTTAAACGAGATGTTTTGATTCATATCCTGATTTTAAAAGCAAGTGGTATTTTACTAAGATTTCCTGATATGAACGTTATATGCTTTATTGCTCGTCACTACTGCTCAGTCTTTATTTATTGTTGTTACTTACTGAGTTGGCGTACTCACATTACTCCCTGTACGTTGTGTGCAGATCCAGGTGTAGCTTGACACGGTAGCGGTTGTTGATTGTTCTGATTGCAGATTTTCCCGGGGATAACAAGGTAGCTGCCTAGCGATCGCAGCCTTGCTCTTCTCCCTCTTATCTTCCTTTAGTTGTATTTAGCTATTTTCCAGACTGAGTTAGTCTTGATATTGTTAGACAAATTGTAATAGATGATTATAACTAGTGACAACCCAATGTCGGGCTTTCTTTTCCGCACTTTTGTTTTGATTTGAACTCCTTTACGGAGGTTTTTATGCTAAATAGCTCTAAAATTTTCTTTGAAATGAAAATATCGGTTGGTTTTGGAATGAGTCGGTTTGCCTAGTACCACGATAGGTTCCATCACGACTGGTTAGGTATTTGGGTTGTGACGTCACTGCTTTCAGCCCAAGGTTAGTTCTTTTACTTATTGGG
This sequence comes from Nicotiana tabacum, assembly GCF_000715075.1. Taxonomy (NCBI): domain Eukaryota; kingdom Viridiplantae; phylum Streptophyta; class Magnoliopsida; order Solanales; family Solanaceae; genus Nicotiana; species Nicotiana tabacum. The sequence goes on from NC_134096.1 coordinate 43,032,740, forward strand.
TACATGGGGTCGGTTGTACTCATACTATACTTTGCACTTCGTGTGCTGATCCAGGTATATCAGGACGTGGTAATTGCTAGATTTGTGCTAGTACCTGCTCGGAGACTTCACAGTAGCTGCTATGGCATCCGCAGACCTTGACTCTCTTTCTTTTTATTTTCTTCAGTACTAGTCTATTACTCTGACAGTTATACTAGAGTTTTGGTTTATGCTGATACTTAGTAGCGCTCATGTACTCAGTGACACTAGATCTTTGGGATGGTTGTAGTAGTATTTTAGTTATTTTTATCTGAGATTTATATCATCTCCGATGTTAAGTATATTAAAACATGTTTATTTAAATGTTTAGCTGTTACGTAATTGTCGGCTTGCCTAGTAAGTGTGTTAGGTGTCATCATGATATGTATGTATTTTGGGTCGTGACAAGTTGGTATGAGCACCCTAGGTTGCTTAGGTCTTACGAGTCTTGAGCATGTTTAGTGGAGTGTTGCAGATCGGTACAGAGAAGTCTGTACTTATCTTCGAGAGGCTACCAAAGTGTTAGGAAACTTCACTTTCTTGCATTCTTGTCGTGCTGATTTGCAATTCCAAAATCTGAACTTCTACTCTTCTATTCTCTCACAGATGGTGAGGACACATACGATCGAATCAGGCGGACATCCACCAGTACCACCAGCTAGGGCCCCGAGAGGCCGAGGCTGCGGTAGAGGCTGCGATGCGGCTTGTACTACAGCGAAAACAACGCTTGTGGAGCCACCAGTTGCTCCAGCTAAGAAGAAGATACCATATGTTGTTGAGTCGGTGGGAGCATCTCAGGCACCAGCAATGCGCATTGTGATCCTAGGCCTTCAGTAGGCTTTGGACCAGATTTGACTATCCATGAGCCTTGCTTAGGCGGTTCTGTTCCAACTGCACCAACCACTTCACAGGACGGGGGAGGTTCCCAGACTCTCGCTGCCTGTACTTTAGAGCAGATAGCGCAGGGAATCCGGACACCGGGGCTACTACCAGCCCAGTCGGTTGCTGTTGCTCGGGCTGAGGTTGGCCCACCCATGAGTGATGAGGAGAAAAAGAGTCTAGAGCGGTTTGGGAGGCTTAAGACTCCAAAGTTCAATGAGGTAGAGTCAGAGGATGCTCGGGATTTTATAGGCAGGTGCGAGCGGATCCTTCGAACATCTGGTATCTTAGAGACCAATGTGGTTGCATTCACTACATTTCAGTTGACTGGGGCATCCTAGAGATGGTGGTAGGCCTATGAGTAGAGCAGACCAGCCGGCACTGCACCAGTTATGTAGCATGAGTTCACAGTTCTCTTCTTAGAGAAGTTTGTTCCATAGACTATAGAAAGGAGTTGCGTAGGCCGTTTGAGCAGTTATGCCAGAAGGGTATGTCAGTGACTCAGTATGAGATGAGTTTCGCAGATTTGGCCCATCATGCAGTATGGTTGGTTCCTACCGAGAGAGAGAGAGAATCATGAGGTTCATTAATAGCCTCAACTATGGACTATATTTCAAATTTGCTCGAGAGGCCGAGACAAATGTTAGGTTTGACCAGGTGGTCGAGATTGCGAGGCACTTGGAGTCGGTTTGCAGGCTTGAGCGCGAGGAGTGGGAGGGAAAGAGGCCCCGTGTTTTAGGTAGTTTTAGTGGTACCTCTTCTGGAGGTCAGTCATATCACAGTAGAGTTCATCCTTATAGGCCCGGTCAGATGGCTCATCTGGTTCATCGTGGCGCATTAGTTAGTCATGGTTCATACAGTGCTCGTCCGGGTGAGTCATCTTTCAGTGCCCACCCAGCTCAGAGTTTATCTCGTGCTCCATCAGTTTAGGGTTCGTTAGTACAAGGTTCTTCTAGTGGCTATTCTTGTTCTCAGGGTCTAGTTCAGGCTCACCCGCCATCGTTGGATCGAGGTTGCTTTGAGTGTGGAAAGTTGGGGCATGTGAGGAGGTATTGCCCCCATCTTATGGAAGGTCCAGTTCAACAAAGAGGTCAGGCTATGACTTCCGCACCAGTTACTTCACCACCCGCTTAGCCAACATCGGGTGTGACTCAGGCAGTTTGAGGTTGCCCTAGAGGGGGAGGTCGATCAGGTGGTGGTACGACTCGATGCTATGCTTTTCTGCTAGTCCATAGGCATTTGCTTTAGACGCAGTGATTATAGGTATTGTTTTAGTGTGCCACTAGGGTTGCTTCAGTATTATTTAACCATGATTCCACTTATTCATATGTATCATCGTACTTTGCTCGTTATTTGGATATGCCCCATGATTCTTAGCTATGCCTAAACATATATCTACTCCGGTGGGTGATTCTATTATTGTGGAATGGGTGTATCGGTCGTGTGTGCTGACTATTGGGGGATTGGATATGAGAGTTGATATTTTACTGCTTAGCATGGTTGATTTCGACATGATTTTAGGCATGGATTGGTTGTCACCATGTTACAGTATTCTGGATTGTCACGCTAAGACCGTGACGTTGGCAATGCCGGGATTGCCTAGGGTTGAGTGGAGAGATTCCCTGTCCTATGTTCCCAGTAGAGTGATTTCATACTTGAAGGCTCAACGGATGGTTAAGAAGGGGTGTTTGGCATATTTGTCCTTTATAAGGGATGTTAGTGCTGATACTCCTACCATTGAGTCCGTTTTGGTAGTGCGAGACTTTCTGGATGTGTTTCCCGTAGACTTGCCGGGTATGCACCCGACAAGGACGTTGATTTTGGTATTGACTTAGTGCCGGGCACTCAGCCCATCTTTATTCCTCTGTATCGTGTGGCACTAGCAGAGTTGAAAGAACAACTTTAGGATCAACTTGATAAGGGATTCTATAACGACCCAACCGGTCGTTTTGAGAATTTAAGTCCCGTTCGGCAGCATAAGGTCTTGATCAACTTCGTATTATGTGTATTGATTTGTGTGCGTGGTAGATTTCAATTACCGGATGATTTGAAGTCAAATCAGAAGCAGGATTCAAGTTTTGGAAACTTAAGCGGTAAGAGTTGACCGGAATTTGACTTTTCTGTAAACTGCTCTGGAATGGGTTTTGGATGATTTCAATAGCTTCATATGGTGATTTTGAACTGAGACGTGCGTCCGGTTTTGGATTTGGAGGTCCGTAGGGTGATTTGAAGCATTTCGGCGAAAGTTGGAAAAAGTTGAAGTTTGGATATTGGATAGGTTTGACCGATAGTTGGCTTGAGTGATATCGGGGTCAGAATACGATTCCGAGAGTTGGAACAACTCCGTTATGTCATTTGGGACTTGCCTGCAAAATGTGACGTCATTCCGAGTTGATTTGATAAGTTTCGGCATGAATTTTAGAAGTTGGAAGATTTGGAAGTTCATAAGTTCGATTCATGGCGCGATTTGTAGTTTCGGCATTGTTTGATGTGATTTGAGACTCCGAGCGAGTCCGTATTAGGTTATAGAACTTGTTGGTGTGCTTTCGGATGGGCCACGGGTTATTTCCTCCTATTTTGAACTGATGTTTGCTGTCATCTGGTTTCCTTCATTGCGTTCGTGTCCATGTTCTCGCGTTCACGTAGTATTATTTTAGAGGACGAAATATTTCGTCTTCGCATTCGCATTCATCCTCTAGCATTCGCGAAGGTTTGCCTCTTCCTTCTTCGCGTTCGCGTCTACCATCTCGCGTTCGCGTAGGCTCATGCCCCTTGTTCTTCGCGTTCGCGTCCCTTCACTCACGTTCGTGAAGGGTCTTCTGGACAGCCTCATTTTTCTTCTTCGCAAACGCGATCCTTCCTCCGCGTTCACGATGCACAATCATCTGGGCAGAATATAAGATCTTCAAATCGAGGGTTACGCCATTTTTATCATATCTTAACTTGTAGGGCTCAGTTTTGAGTGATTCTTTGTGGGTTTTTCAGGCAAATCGCTTGGATAAGTGATCTTCACCTGGAACTTATTATATTCCATAATTTTATCTTTATTTTTATAATTTAATTTATGTTTTGAGTTGAGGAAAATAGAGGTTTTTGAAGAAAATATTCAAAATGAAAAATCATGATTTGAGGGACGAAATGGTATCGGAATTTGATAAATTTAGTATGGTTGAACTTTTATCGGGATGGGTGTTCGGGTTTTGTTAAATTTTTCGGGTTCTGAGGTGCGGGTTCGGGGGTCGACTTTTGGTTCGATTTTTAGATTTTGATAAAGATTGAGGCTTTATGATCTGCAATAGTTTCTTATGAGTTTTATTTGTGCTTTGAAGTTATTTTTGTTAGATTTGAGCCGTCCGAAGGTCATTTTACCCAAGAAGTTCATTTTAGAGTATCAGTCTGTATTCTTTGAGGTAAGTATCTTGCCTAACTTTGTGTGGGGGAACTACCCCTTAGGATTTGAGTCCTCTATGCTAATTGTAGTCCGTGTACGCGAGGTGACGAGTATGTGCTTGGACTTAATTGTGGAAATTGGCCTTTTCGAGTTCCTAGGTCCTTGTATTCATTGAATATGCAGTTGTTCTTGTTATGATTACATTTCTTAATTACTAATTTGACTTTACCTGCTTAATTAGGATTAATTGCTTCATGATCCACTCTTGTTACTTATTTGATTCATCAGCGCCTTAACTGAAATTGTTATCTCTTCTATTGTCATGTTATCTTTCCCCTAACTACTTATCTTTATTTGAAGTTATAATTATCTCTTCTGTAATTGTCCATCCTTAATTGAGACTATGATTATCTTTCTGATGCTTATCCTTAACTGAATTTGTTGTATCTCTTTCCTAATTCCACACCCTTAAAAGAAGTTAGATATCCTATATTTTGGTTGACCTGTCCTTATTTGGAATTATTCGACTTGTGTTAGCTGCCTCGTTGTCGAACTGTATACTGTGGACCATTGTTACATAGTATTTCCTTTCTTGTTGAGATGTTCTCATTATGACTAGCATTCTCGATTGTGGCTACTCCTTGTGAATTAGTTCCCCCGTTTCTTTAAGTTCTGGAATCTGTGAGTTGACTTATTTGTCGTACCCTTGTATTATTGTCATTGTTGTTATTGTACTAGTTGGCGTGATGCACGAGGTTTCTGCTGTGCGATTGTTGTTATTGTGATGCATGAGGTTTCTATTATGTGAATGTTATTGGGTTGCACGAGGTTTCTGCCGTGCTATTGTTAATATTGATATATGCACATGCGGCGTGACAAGGCGGGCTATATATTTGTGGGTTTCTCATATGGCGAGACAATGTGGGAACATTATTATATGCGTGTGGCGAGACAAGGCGGGCATTCGCTTTACTATTGCACACGTGGCGAGACAAGGTGGGCTGTGTCAGGGATTGATTTGTGATGACTTGTGATGACCTTAGGGAATTCTTGTTGTTGATATTTTTGTAATGGTACACTTACCTGTATGAGCTTTATCTTGTTGAAAGTTATGGGAAAACATTCTACGTGCTGTCCATTTCTTTTCCTATACTTACTAGCTGGCATGAACTATGTTAGGACACTTGCACAAGCATACACGTAGTTAAGCACTCTTATCGGTTAAGAGGTTTTCTTGATATTATTGAGTATAGATGCACAACCTTGCACGTGAGTCGTCAGTGCGGTTATAAATTGTAATGAGAGTACATGATGCTAAGTGTTAGGGTTCAGGAATTGGGACCCGTGAGTTGTGAATATTCTGAGGTTCGGTACCTCGCGGAGGTTATTGGTTAAAACCTGGCATGAAAGCGATCGTTTTGTTGAGTTGTTATTTGCCTTTCATTTATTTGTGATCACCGGACTTAGAGTATGTTTCCGTACATATATTGTGTCATTATTATGGGGTTCCGCTGATAGTTGTTTTCCTCTCTTACTGAAATTTCCGTATTATTTGCCACTTCGCGTAGTCTTTATGTAGAACTATACTCTGTTGTTCCTATACTTTTACTTGTTCAGGTTATTTAGGCAAGTAGGTGTCTTGACTGTTCCTCGTCACTACTCCACTGAGGTTAGTCTTGATGCTTGCTGGGTACCGCCGTGGTGTACTCATACTACACTCCTGCAGATTTTTGTACAGATCCAGGTATTTCGAAGTCAGTTGATCATTAGCTAGCTGTGCGGATTGTTGCTGTGGAGACTCAAGGTAAACCTGCTGCTACGTTCACAGGCTTCAGAGTCACCTTCTGATTTGTATTCACACTATTTACTTTATTTCAAACATTTGTATTTAGAGAATTGGTAGCAAAACTCTGTAGAGCTTATGACTTGTACTACCGGTTTTGGGAATTGTAAATTTTATAGGGATTTCCATTTCAAAAAAATTGTTAGATGTTATTTAATTATTGTTGTTATTCAGTAAATGTTAGGCTTACCTAGTCCCTAAGACTAAGTGCCATCACAATACCCAACAGAGAGAAAATTGGGTCGTGACAGATTCATTAAGCCTAGTGTGTCATTTGTGAAGAAGAAGGATGGTACTATGCGGATGTGCATTGATTACAGGGAGTTGAACAAATTTACAATTAAGAAGAAGTACCCACTACCGCGCATTGATGACTTATTTGACTAGCTTCCGGGAGCTAGAGTACTTTCAAAGATTGATTTGAGGTCTGGGTATCTCCAGTTGAAGATTCGGGATTCTGATAATCTGAAGACGCCATTCAGGACCCGCTATGGTCACTACGAGTTTCTTGTGATGTCTTTTGGGCTGAATAATGCCCCAACAATATTTATGCATCTGATGAACAGTGTGTTCCATCCATATCTTGATTCTTTTGTCATAGTATTCATTGATGATATTTTGGTGTACTCACGCAGCCAGGAGGATCATGTGAAGCATCTGGGGATTGTACTCCAGACATTGAGGGAGAAGAATCTATATGTTAAATTCTCCAAGTTTGAGTTTTGGCTTGATCCTATGGTGTTCTTGGGGAACGTGGTGTCATGCCTACTTTTCCAACAATACAATTTGTTAGTAGAAGTCAGTGAAAAAGTCATCGTACTCATTTTCAGTTTTTGTCTATGCTTTTGTTGACCATTGAAGTTCCTTTTTGTTCTTCATTTTAAGTATAACGGAGGAAGACATTCTTCATTAGAAGTAAAAATGAAAGAAACACCGATGGCAATAGCAATTCCAATAGAAGAGAAGGTGCAACAAATTTAAGATTGTGGTGAATAAATTTGACTTAGACCATAGTAAAGAATATTTATGTGAGACAAAGAGGTGCCAATAAATTTGACTTTTAATCGATGTAATAGTTAGGGAAAATAGTCAGGTGAAAGAAAGAAGATGAAAAGGTGTAATTAAAATAATTTAAGAGGTGTCTTTTTGGGTTTTTTGAGTTTTGTTAGTTAATGAGATATATCAAAAAGAATGGGAGAAAATCCCAAAAATGGAGAAAAAAGATGAAGCTAATTACCGTTCAATAAAGTTTGTCATTGTTTACCCGTAAAACGGTACAGTTGAATTTATAACGTGATTTATACACACGTGAATTATTTTGATCCAACAATATAAAATAGCTTATGAATAAAAACGAATAAATTAGCTAAATTTAAGAAAGTACAAGCCTGACTGTGGGATCACCTCCTCCAGTGGCAATAATAAGAACACGAAAGTGAGAAAGCAGTTTTATAGAAGAAGAGCAGATTTTGGATTTTGTGTATACATAATGTTTTCGTGTCCTATAATGAATATGAATTCTTCTATTTATAGCTCAATTCAAGGAGATAAGATCCCCAAATCAAGCTGTACTTTAATATGGATAAAACCTCTCTTGATGACTGAATAACGACTGAGAATTAATGAAAAGATTCTTTGTAACAGTTGCTCATTAAATGTTGTATTTCTCAATCGATGTCTTCCTTTCAAATCTTCGTTCTCAGTTTTTCTGTCGTCGGGACTTACCCAACACCGATCACATGTTTATAACCGGTGCCATCTATTTTTTGACTCATATCTTACTTGTCTTTACTTACACGTGTCAACTAATCAAACATCCACCTGTCATTTACCAATTTTATCCCATACAGTCACATCACTGGTTCATTGTCCCTACTTTATATTAATATATAGATAAGTTTTACCACAAGTCTATTAAACAAGTTGATAACCTTGAATATACGAAAATGAATATATATTAAATGTCACGACCCAATTCCCACTATAAGCAGTGATAGCGCCCAACGTCGCTGTAGGGCAATCCAACGGTGAACTATCTATTAAATTATTCATTTTATTACTTTTGAAATCATGAATTTTATTTAATAAATAAATTAAGTATAGAAAGCCATGGTGATATAAAACATAAAAAATAATAATAAAATAAATGGTGATAATTTATGCAAAAACCATTACCATCTATTAGAACTACCCAAAACCCGGTGTAAAAAATGTACGAGCAATCTAGTAGAATATACAAACCACTACAACTACTGTTTGAAATGAAATAGACAAAAATATAAAATGCAACATGAAGGAGTCTTCGGGTGCTGCAGATTGGAATACGGGGGAACAACTCACCACTAAGTCTCCGGATGATGTGGACGCGCGCCCGAACGGATAACAGATGCACCTACCTTTATACCTGCACAATTTGTGCATAAGTATAGTATGAGTACGTAAGTCAATACATACCCAGTAAGTATCTAGTCTAACGTCGAACAAGTAGTGACAAGAGGTCGACATCGCCACTTACTAGTGGTCAATAAATAGAGTACAAAATTTATAAATAGGCACGAAATATAACGGTAACAATGGAATAAGAAACAGTAAATAACATGATCCTTTAACATAATATCAGTTTAAAATCCCCATATATTACATGCTATCCCAACAAATAAGAACCATCTAAGTAAATATCAAATCTTAAGTCATGAAGGAAATATCATGTATATTCTGACTCCTAGCGATATTACGCACGAGTTATCCCGAGGTTGTACGTCCTGATCCATAATAATTATGTACATACACTACCGAGATTGTATGGCTCGATCCAGGGATGCAACTCAAATATACTGCCGAGGCGTTCGGCCCGAACCACAAAAACTAGAGAAGCTCTTTGAACTACAGGTCAAACAACTACAACACAAGGATGGCACTCAAAGAAAGCACAATTTTCACCAACAATCCAGTATTCCGCCAATACTCAAGGAAATAAAACTCACCTCTTATAAGATTAGGCAAGAGACATACCTTATTTCCAATTCTTCTTCTTGGCCCTCAAACCACACTAATAGCCTAATAATGATGCCGAGCAACCCAAAACTAGTCGAAAGTGGTACAAACTAATCAATATATTCTCAAAAGTTCATAATCTATCTATTAGAGTAATTACCCAACCCAAATCGGAAATCCTATAAGTCACCCCAGGCCTACGTGCCAGGATTCCGAAAATTTTCGTAGATAAATTTAACCCATGACCTTATGAACTGAAACATAATGTCTACTCAATTCCATAAGCAATTTCATGGTGTAATCCCATTTTTACCAAACCCTAGGTTTTTCGACAAAAATATTTAATGTTAAAATCTACCCATAATCTATGTATTAAACTCACATTAGATAGGAATCACTTGCCTTAAGATGCTAGGTGAAAACCCCACTCCAAGAAGGTCTAAAATTGGCCAAACCAATATGAAATAAGAGTAAATGAGCCTAAGTCCAAATTTTAAAATATGTTTCTACCCAATGGTCCTTGTTCGCGATCGCGGAAGGAGCCACACAATCATAATGACAAACCAGCCATCGTCCACAAAGGAATCCCTTGCGAACACGACGGGGATAACGTGATTGCGATGCCCAATGTGGCTTACCCTTCGCGAATGCAAGCGGACCATCATGAACGCGAAGGCCAAAGCCTGCCTCCTACCCCAGTTGGCCTCCCACTACACGAACGCGATTCCTTGATCGCGAACGTGAAGGCCAGTAGCCCCAAAGCTTCGCGATCGCGACCCCAATTTTGCGAATGTGTTGAGTGAAAGTCTCCCATCCAAATTCCTTCATCACGAACGCGAGACTTCCTCCGCATTCGCGAAGAAGGAAACCAGTAGCAAAATGCCTGCAATTTTAGACTTAACTCCGGGTGGTCCGAAAAATACCTGAGCTACTCGGGTCCCCGTCCAAATGCACCAACAAGTTCATAAACATAATTCAGACCTGATCGAGGCCTCAAAACACTTAGAAAAACATCGAGATGAGGGTTTATGAATCACTCAATCGCACCCTCAAACCAAATTAATCAACTTTTGAACTTCAAACTTCTTTAACTAGCTTTGAACGTGATGAATCATTGTAATGAACCGACCGATCGGTTTGAGATATAGTATTCTTTTTGGTGGTTTAAGGTCTTGAGTAGCTTCATATTGTGTATCATGACTTGCATGTGTGGTCGGGTTTGATTTTCGGATGATTTAGAATTGATTTGGAAGGATGATTCTAGTTTTAGAAGCTTACGTGGCAAGAGGTGAGCGGAGTTTGAATTTTGTGTAGATGACTCCAGAATGGTATTTTGATGATTCCAATATCTTTGTGTGGTGATTGTGGTCTAAGCCGTATGTCCGGATTTGGATTTGGAGGTCCGTAGGTTGATTAAATGCATTTTGGCAAAAGTTGGAAAGTTAAAGGATTGAAAGGTTGAGAGGTTTGACTGGGAGTTCACTTTATTGATATCGGGTTCGTATTGCAATTTTGGGAGTTGTTATAGCTCCGTTGTGTCATTTGGAACTTGCATGTAAAAATTGATGTCATTCCAGTTTGATTTGATATGATTCGGCACGAGTTGTAAAAGTTGTAAGTTCATTAGTTTATTAATCTTGTATTGATGTGCGATGAATAGTTTTGATGTTGTTTGAACTGATTTGGGGCCTCAAGCAGGTCCATGTTACTTATTGGTATGCTCGGACGGGGTCCTGGAGACCTCGGGTGTGTTTCGGGCGAGTTTTGGGTCATTTCCTTGTGGTTAAGGAAGTCTGATTCTGGTGTTTCGCATCTGCGCATATTAGAGCGCAGGTGGGGATCCACTTCTGCATTCATTGTGTCGCTTCTGCGATATTGAGGCCTGGGTAGGACATTCGCTTATGCGGGTGAAGGATCATAGGTGCGATGGTTATGGATCGTAGATGCGATAAAGTCAGCTTTTGCTTTTGTTTGGGCGCTTCTGCATCTTCGTAGGTACGACCGCTTGTGCGTAGGTGTAGTCCCTGGTCTGATAAGTGGAAACCGTAGATGCGGAATTTGGATCGCAAAAGCTAGAGCGTAGATGCGTTGTTTGTCTGCAGATACGGAAAACACTGGGCAGCTTCATATATATAGAGGGTTTGGTTATCTTTATCATATTTTGAGTTGTAGAGCTCAGATTTAGGCGATGTTTGATGGAATTTTCATGATTTGGATTGGGGTATGTATTCTTGACTCGTATTTGGTTATATTTCATGATTCCATCTTTGTTTTTATCATTTAATTAGTGATTTGAAATGGAGAAATTGGGAATATTTGTAAAACACTTTCTAAAATATAAAATGATGATTTGAACGCCGATTTGATGTCAGAATTGGATAATTTTGGTATGGTTAGACTCATAGCAAAATAGTTGATCGAATTTTGTGAGTTTTGTCGGGTTCCGAGGTGCAAGCCCGAGATTGACGTTTTAGTTATTATTAAATATCGAAGCTTTATTTTACATAATTATTTTCTATGGTTTTTATTTATGATATTAAGTTAGCTATATTCAAGCCGTCTGGAGGCTGTTTCACACGAGAAGGTCATTTTAGAGTATTGATTTAGTTTCTTTGAGGTAAGTATCTTGCCTAACTTTGTGTGGAGGTACTACCCCTTAGAATTTGGAAGTTATTGTATTATTTGAATTTTGTGAAAGACGTGTACGTGAGGTGACGAGTGCCTACTCAGACTTATATGTGGTTTTTAACCGGTTTAGACTCTTAAGATTTTTTTTAATGTATTTATGTGAAGTTGTTAGTTCATGTTATATCTTTTATTTGTCAAGTTGCTCTCACATGCTTTATTTGAAGTTGTTAGCACATTGTCATATATTTTACTTGTCAAGTTTACTCATATATGCTTTATTTGAAGTTGTTACCTCTTTTATTATTATATAATTTCCTTTATTGTTGAGTAGTTCTTAATTGAAATTGTTGTTACATGATATCCTTTCGTTTCTTATTCTCATGAATTTAGACAAAGTTGCTAGTTCATGCGATCTCTTTCATTGTTAGCTTAGTTATACACTAGAATTCGAAGTTTGCCATTTCATGGAAATACCTTCATTATTGAGTTTATTTTTAAGTAATTAATTAAAGTAGAAGTTATTGAAAGCCATTAACCTATTTTAGTTGAAGTTGTTGTTTAATGGAGTAGTGTTCATTGTTGAGTTATTTTCCCAGTTTTATGTTGTTGCCATTAAGATTCTTGTACACGTCGTGATTGAGCCATGGGCTACGTGTTGTAGTGATATTGGTATTGTTAATTTGGAAGGGTTGTTGCCTATGGGCACTTGTGGTACGAGTTTATATGTCATTTTGTTGTGTTGTTAGTACATGTGAATTTGTTGTGTGTATTGATTTTTGTTATGCGGATCATAAGGGTACCATCTTACTGTTCTTGTTATTCGGAGAATAAGGGTGGCAACTCATTGTTGATGTTTGTGTGGAGCGATACATGTGGATATTGTATTATTGTTAGGGCGGAGTGATACATGTGGCTATCGGAGTGATACAGATGGTTATTGTGATATTGTCAGGGTAGAGTGATACGGATGTCTATTAGAGTGATACAAGAGGCTATCTAAGTGATACAAGCGACTATTATGTTAAATGTCTGGGCGGAGCGATAAGGGTGACTATTATGATGTTATCAATATGGAGAGATAAGGGTGGTGATGTCCGGGATGTTATGTGATGGCCAGGGTGCATTATGTTGATGATATTTGTGTGATATTGCGATTTTCTTTGTGTATGTCATGCACCTTGCGTGACTTGTTGTGTAGATTTCAATGAGCTACTCGATATCTTTGAGATTACTTATTGACTTGGACTGCTATAGTACACTCGCACAAGCATACACCATAGCACGCCACTTATACAAGCTCAAAGGTATGAAACTTGACATTCATTGATCATGGCCATGTATTCTTGTATTATCTGTTTTCATTGTGACATTGAGCCTGTGACCATGCCCGGCGGATTGTGATTGCGAGCCTATGACCATTCTAGCGGATTGTGATTATGAGCCTGTGACCATGCCGTACGGATTGAGATACCAGCACATGAGTTGTCCGTGCGATTCTGATTAATAATGTGAGCAAAAGGTCTAGTGAGCATATGATTTGAGGTTTTGGACTCGTGACTTGTGTTTATGAGATGAGGTAATCTTGGAGTAATTCTGTTGAGAAAATTGTGTTAGAACGGTTTGCGTATTGGTTGTCATTTGTTTTCCTTATACGGTTTCACTGGTACTTTAACAGTGTTCTTATGATTTTACTACTTAAATCACATGTTCATTCTTGTTGCCATTTACTAATTCCTGAGTTCTTTATTAACTTTATACTTCTATACTACACAGGTTATTTTAACTAGTAGGTGTCTTGAGTTGTACCTCATCACTACTCTACTGAGGTTAGTCTTGATACTTACTGGACACTGACTGTGGTGTACTCAAACTACACTTCTGACATTTTTGTGCAGATCCAGGTGTTGGAGATATCAGACTCAGCAAGAGTTAGCTTCTTGATCACGAGGATAGGAGGTAGAGCTGCTTGGTCGTCGCAGTCCCTTGGAGTCCTTTCCCTTTTTATTGTTCTGTCAGCTTGTTTATCCAAAAAGTATTATATTTTGATTTTAGAGATCTTCTATGTATTCAACCTGTAGTTTTGGGAGGTTGTTGTGGGTTATTGCCGCGTTGGATTGTTCACCTTTATTTCGGTTTTTATATTAAACTCTGTTTTTAGAATATCATTGTTAAAATGGCTTAATTGTTGTAAGTTATCGTCTTACCTAGTCTTAGAGACTAGGTGCCATCACGACGCCTAAGGCGGTATTTTGGGTCATGACAGTTGGTATAAGAGCACTAGGTTCATAGTAAGTTTAGTAGAGTCTTGTGATTCGGTACAGAGACCATTTGTGCTTATCTTTGAGAGTCTATGGAATTCTTAGGAAAATTCCACTTTTTTCATTTTTGTCATGCAGATTTGTTGATTTCAAAGTTTAAGCCTTTGTATCTCTATTCTCTCACATATGGTGAGGGCACGCATTACTGGATCAGTCACGCAGACACCCGCACTCCCTACTAGAACCGCGAGAGGCCGGGGCCGAGGTAGAGGCAGAGGAAGGGCACGTCTGCAGATAGAGCACCTGGTAGAGCTGTAGTTGAGGAGCCACCAATAGCTCCTATTGGGTGACAGGCACCAGAGGTGCCTAGTGTTAACCCCGAACTACAGGAGACTTTAGCACGGTTCTTTAGCATATTTGGTACATTGGCTCAGGCAGTACTGATCCAAGTTGCACCCGCTACTTCACAGATTAGGGTAGGAGCTCAGACTCCCACTGCCAGTACTCCAGAGCAGAGGGCTCATATTGGTCAGGTTTTGGGTATTGTGGTGGTACAGCCTGTTATTCCTATTCATCCTGAGGTCAGGCCAGGGCCATCAGAGGAGGAGCAGAAGATTCTTGAGAGGTTAAAGAAGTATGGTCCACCTACTTTCAGTCGCACATCTATCGAGGAAACACATGGTTATCTAGAGAAGTGTCAACGTATTCTCCGAACCATGGGTATTGTGGAGGTGTGCGGAGTTGCTTTTACGACATTTCAGTTGTCGGGAGCAGCTGCGTCAGGGTACTATGACGGTGTCAGAGTATGCCATAAGGTTCAGTAAGCTATCCCATCATGCACCTACTTTGGTTCCTAAAGTCAAAAATCGAGTCCGCATATTTATCGAGAGACTCAGTTATCATCTTAGATTCAGCATGGTTTGGGAGTTGGAGACTGATACTCTATTTCATCAGGTTTTGGAGATTGCAAGGAGGTTTGAGCATTTTTGGGGTAATGAGAGGGAGGATAAGGAGGCCAAGAGGTCTCGAGGTTCTGGAGGATTCAGTAGATTCTACTCTTCAGCTATGACCTATAACTGCGAAAGCTTGGGCAGTCGGCCAGTCCAGTTCGCAGTTCGGACTACTCCTGGTGCACTAGTTAGTGAGGGACCTTAGGGTACTCATATGGGCCAGTCATCTTTTATTGCACCACCTGCACGAGGTTCCTACGATAGTTATTCAAGTTGTTCGGTACAGACTCAGTACCAGCAGTCGCACCCACATATGGGTTGTTGTGAGTGTAGCGATACTAGGCATATCATGAGAGATTTTCCTAGACTCGGGAGAGGTGGATTTCATCAGAGCACTCAGGCTATGGGATCCACTCTAGTTGCTACTCCACCTGCACAACCTGCTAGGGGTGAAGGACAGGCGGGACGCCCTATAGGGTAAGGCATGGCCCATTGATATGTTTCCATGGTAGGGTTGAGGACATTACACCAGATAGTGTTGCTACAAGTATGGTATCGATTTGTCATAGAGGGGCATCAGTCTTATTTTGATCTAGTCTTATTTATCGGTGTGAGTCCTCCTATCTTGCTTCAAATATGGATGTGTTTCGTGATTCGTGTACTCTGCCTATGTGTTTACCTGTGTTAGGAGATTCTATAGTGGTAGCCCATGTCTATCATTTTTTTTGTTCACCATTGAAAGTTATGAGACAAGGATGATCTTTCTGTTACTCATTACAGTAGGTTTTGATGTAATATCTGGATGTTATGGTTACGACTTGTGATTTAGGTGCTATATTGGTATAAGAAATTCGTTACATGTTATGATTTTGTTTCGCAGAATTGAGTTAGTGGAAGGTTTCGGTTGGTGTGATATGTATTCTACTTGTGATTCAGAGCGTATGATGGGATCCTCCCATTTTCATGTGGTGTGATAGTTTGAACCGGACAACGTGCCGTAGTGGAGTTATAGTAGGATAAGACCTTTGTGATTAATTCATATGTTTTGATTCTCCCTTGTGGAATGGATTCATAGTATGGTACTGATAGGGAGTTATGCATGTCGGACTTGTTTGATAGCTCTCTTATCTACTCCTCTTTCCATATTCACTTATATTCATGTTGTGCTTATTGGGTTTAACTTGAGAGGTATGTTCCCAGGTGGCGTTGGGTGTGACTTGTTGATTTGGGTGAGTGGTTATGAGATCTTCACGTTTATTGCATCATTGTCAGCGTTATGAAGGTTTGGGACAAGGTTTTAGCTGATATGAGATTATTTACCGGTGCTAGATTTGATTATGGGCAATTATTATAGCCAGAGATGCTGTTAGGGGCATATGGATGATGTACTATGTCCGGTGGTCATTCCTTGTAGGTGTAAGCATGAGTTGTGGCAGCTAGTTAAGGTTGATACAGTGTGTTTATGTGGAAATCGGGCCTTGGGGAAATGATCGAATGGTGGAAAAATTTAGTTCTAAGACTTATTGATATGGGTAGAAGGAAAAGTCTATAGTATAGATAGTGTTGTCGGACTTATGTGGAATGAGGTGACGTGGGATCACCCGCGAGTATATGTATTGTGAGTTCTTTCAGTGATTTAATGGCTTCAGAATGATTTTTGGCACGTTCGAGGACGAACATTTGTTTAAAAGGGGGAGAATGTAATGACCCTACGGTCGTTTTGAGATTAAGCATTTCGTTCGGTGGTATAAGGTCTCGAGTAGCTTCGTATTGTGTATTATGACTTGCCTGTGTGGTCGGGTTCGATTTTCGGATGATTCAGAATTGATTTAGAAGGATGATTCTTGTTTTAGAATCATAAGTGGCAAGAGTTGACCAGACTTTGACTTTTGTGTAGACGACTTCGAAATGGTGTTTTGATGATTCCAATAGCTTCGTATTCTGATTTTTGGACTTAGACGTATGTCCAGATTTGGATTTGGAGGTCCGTAGGTGGATTTAATGCATTTTGGCGAAAGTTGGAAAGTTGAGAAGTTTGACCGATAGTTGAATTTATTGATATCGGGTTCGAATTGCGATTTGGGAGTTGGTATAGCTCCGTTGTGTCATTTGGAACTTGCATGTAAAATTTGACATCATTTCGGGTTGATTTGATATAATTCAGCGCGAGTTGTAGAAGTTGAAAGTTCATTATTTCATTAGGCTTGAATTTAGGTGTGATTCATAGTTTTGATGTTGTTCGATGTGATTTGGGTCCTCGAGAAGGTCCGCGTTATGTTATGGAACTTGTTGGTATGCTCGGATGGGTTCCTGGGGACTTCTGGTGTGTTTCAGACGCATTTCGTGTCAATTCCATGTAGTTAAGGAAGTCTGATTCTAGTGTTTCACATCTGCGGATATTGGAGCGTAAGTGCGGATCGGCTTCTACATGCATTGTGTCGCTTCTACGATGTTGAGGCCTGGCCGAGAGATTCGCTTTTGGGTGTGAAGGATCGCAAGTGCGATGGTTGCATCTGTGGGTTATGGATCGTAGATGCGATAAAGTCCGCTTCTGCATTTGTGTGGGCGCTTCTGCGTCATCGTAGGTGCGACCGCTTGTGCGCAGGTGCGGTTGTTGGTATGGTAAGTGGAAACTGCAGATGTGGGATTTGGATTGCAAAAGTAAGAGCGCATATGCGTTGTTTTGTCCATTGATGCGAAAATCACTGGGCAACTTCATATATATCGAGGGTTAGGTTATTTTTATCATATTTTGAGTTGTGGGGCTCGGATTTGGGCGATGTTTGAGGGGATTTTCACGATTTGTGTTAGAGTAAGTATTCTTGACTCCGATTTGGTTACATTTCATGATTCCATCTTTGTTTTTATCATTAAATTAGTGATTTGAATTGGAGAAATTGGGAATTTTTGTTAAAAAACTTTCTAAAATGTAAAATGATGATTTGAAGGCCGATTTGATGTCGGAATTAAATAATTTTGGTATGGTTGGACTCGTATGGAAATGGGTAATCGTATTTTGTAAATTTTATCGACTTTGTAGGTGCGGGCCCAGGGTTTACTTTATAGTTTTAATTAATGATCGAAGCTCTATTATCCGGAATTATTTCCTATGGTCTTTATTTATGATATTAAGTTAGCTAGATTCGAGCCATCCGGAGGTTGTTTTACACGAGAAGGTCATCTTAGAGTATTGATTTAGCTTCTTTGAGGTAAGTATCTTGCCTAACTTTGTGAGGGGGAACTACCCCTTAGGATTTGGAATTTATTGTATTATTTGAATTATGTGAAAGACGTGTATGTGAGGTGACGAATGCCTACTTAGACTTTTATGTGGTTTTTGACCGGTTAAGATTCTTAAGCTTTTTTTAATGTATTTATGTGAAGTTGATAGCTCATGTTATATCTTTTATTTGTCAAGTTGCTCTCACATGCTTTATTTGAAGGTGTTAGCACATTATCTTATCTTTTACTTGTCAAGTTTACTCTTATATGCTTTATTTGAAGTTGTTACCTCTTTTATTATTATATAATTTCTTTTATTATTGAGTTATTCTTCATTGAAATTGTTGTTACATGATATCCTTTCTTTGCCGGGTTACTCTCACACATTTAGACGTAGTTCCTATTTCATGCCATCTCTTTCATTCTTAGCTTATGTTATACACTAGAATTCGAAATTTGCCATTTCATGGAAATACCTTCATTATTGAGTTTATTCTTAAGTAATTAATTGAAGTAGAAGTTATTGAAAGCCATTAACTTGTTTTAGTTAAAGTTTTTGTTTAATGGAGTAGTGTTCATTGTTGAGTTATTTTCCCTGTTTCATGTTGTTGCCATAGAGATTCTTATACACGTCTTGGTTGAGCTATGGGCTATGTGTTGTAGTGATATTGGTCTTGTTGTTTTGGAAGGGTTGTGGCCTATGGTCACTTGTGGTACGAGTATATATGTAGTGTTGTTGTGTTGATAGTACATGTGAATTTGTTGTGTGGATTGATTGTTGTTATGCGGAGCATAAAGTTGGCATCTCACTGTTGTTGTAATGCAGAGCATAAGGGTGGAAACTCACTGTTGATATTTATGCGGAGCGATACGGGTGGCTATTGTATTATTGTCAAGGCAAAATGATACGGGTGGCTATTGTGTTATTGTCAGGGAGGAGTGATACGGGTAGCTATCACAGATATACAAGTGGCTATCAGAGTGATACAGGTGGCTATTGTGTTATTGCCAGAGAGAGACTTGCGAAGGAAGAACCAGGTTGGCGGCAGAGTGATACGGATGGCTATCAGAGTGATACAAGTGGCTATCGGAGTGATACAAGTGACCATTATGTTAAATGTCTGGGCAGAGCGATAAGTCTGGCTTTTATGATGTTATCAATACGGAGAGATAAGGGTGGCGATGTCCGGGATGATATGTGATGGCCAGGGTGAATTATGTTGATGATATTTGTGTGATATTGTGATTTTCTTTGTGTATGTCATGCACCTTACATGACTTGTTGTGTAGCTTTCAATGAGCTACTCGATGTCTTTGAGATTACTTATTGACTTGGACTGTTATAGTACACTCGCACAAGCATACACCATAGCACGCCACTTATACATGCTCAAAAGTATGAAACTTGACATTCATTGATCATGGCCATGTATTCTTGTATTATCTGTTTCCATTATGGCATTGAGCATGTGACCATGCCAGGTGGATTGTGATTGCAAGCCTGTGACCATTCGAGCGGATTGTGATTAAGAGCCTGTGACCATGCCGAGCGGATTGAGATACTGGCACATTTGTCCGTGCGATTCTGATTAATAATTTGAGCACAAGGTCCTGTGAGCATATGATTTGTTGTTTTGGACTCGTGACTTATGTTTATGAGATGAGGTAATCTTGGAGTAATTCTATTGAGAAACTTGTGTTAGAACAGTTTGGGTATTGGTTGTCATTTGTTTTCCTTATATGGTTTCACTGGTACTTTAACAGTGTTCTTATTATTTTACTGCTTATATCACATGTTCATTCTTGTTTCCATTTACTGATTCCTGATGTCATTATTAACTTTATACTTCTATATTGCATAGGTTATTTTAACTAGTAGGTATCTTGACTTGTACCTCATCACTACTCTACCGAGGTTAGTCTTGATACTTATTGGGCACCGACTGTGGTGTACTCATACTACACTTCTCACATTTTTTTGCAGGTCTAGTATTGGAGATATCAGACTCAGCCAGAGTTAGATTCTTAATCACGAGGATTCAAGGTAGAGCTGCTTGGTTGTCGCAGACCCTTGTAGTCCTTTCCATTTTTATTGTACTGTCAGCTTGTTTATCCAAACAATATTATATTTTGAATTTAGAGATCTTCTATATATTCAACTAGAGTTCGTGACTCCGTATTACCTAGTCTTGGGAGGTTGTTGTGATTATTGTAACGTTGGCTTGTTCACATTTATTTCGGTTTTTATATTAAACTCTATTTTAGAATATCATTGTTAAAGTGGCTTAATTTATGTAAGTAATCGGCTTACCTAGTCTTAGAGACTAGGTTCCATCACGTCGCCTAAGGCGGGATTTTGGGTCGTGACAGTTGGTATAAGAGCTCTAGGTTCATAGGTTCTATGAGTCACGAGCAAGTTTAGTAGAGTCTTGTGGATCGGTACGGAGATGCCTGTTCTTATCTTTGAGAGTCTATGAAACTATTAGGAAAATTTCACTTTTGTCATGTAGATTTGTTTATTTCGAAATTTGGGCCTTTGTATCTCTAATTCTCTCACAGATGGTAAGGACACGCGCTACTGGATCAGTCGAGCAGACAACTGCACCCCTTGCTAGCGTCGTGAGAGGTCGCGGCCGAGGTAGAGGTAGTGGAGGGGCACGTGCCGCAACTGGAGCACTTGCCAGAGCTGCAGTTGAGGAGCCACCAGTAGCTCCAGTTGGGGGACAAGCACTAGAGGCGCCTGCTATTAACCCTGAACTTCAAGGGATTTTAGCGCAGTTTTTGAGCATATTTGGTACATTGGCTTAGGCAGTACTGATCCCAGTTGCACTCGATACTTCACAGATTGGGGGTGGAGCTTGGACTTCCGCCGCCCATACTCTAGAGCAGCGGGCTCACATTGGTCAGGTTTTCGTATTATGCCGGTACAACATGTTATTCTGATTTAGCCTGAGGTCAGGACAAGTCAGGGCCATCAGAGGAGGAGCAGAAGAGGCTTGAGAGGTTAAAGAAATATGATCCAGCTACTTTCAGTCACACATCTACCGAAGAAGCGCATGGTTTTCTAGAGAAGTGTCTCCATATTCTCCGCACCATGGGTATTGTGGAGGTGAGCAGAGTTGCTTTTAATACATTTTAGTTGTCGGGAGCAGCCTATCAGCGGTGGCAGGTTTGTGAGGAGGGTTGGCCAGCTGATGCAACACCACTCACTTGGACTCAGTTTTCAGAGATGTTCTTAACGGAGTTTGTTCCCTAGACCCTACGGGATGAGTGGCGTACATGGTTCGAGCAATTGCATCAGAGTACTATGACGGTGTCGGAGTATGCCATCTGGTTCAGTGAGCTATCCTTTGATGCACCTACTTTGGTTCCTAAAGTCAAAGTGCGAGTCCGTCGATTTATCGAGAGACTCAGTTATGGTCTTAGATTTAGCATGGCTCGGGATTTGGAGACTAATACTCTATTTCAGCAGGTTTTGGAGATTGCAAGGAGGTTAGAGTATTTTTGGGGTAAGGAGAGGGAAGATAAGGAGGCCAAGAGGTCTCGAGGTTCTGGAGGATTTAGTGGATTCTACTCTTCAGCTATGACCTATCACTGCGGAGGCTCGGCCAGTCGGCCAGTTCAGTGTGAACTTCGGACAACTCGCGGTGCACTAATTAGTCAGGGACCATAGTGTACTTATATGAGGAAGACAGATTTTGTTGCACTACTTGCATAGGGTTCTAATAGCAGTTATTCTAGTTGTTCGGTACAGACTCAGTACCAGCTGTCGCACCCGCATATGGGTTGTTATGAGTGTGGCGATACTAGGCACATCATGAGAGATTGTCCTAGACTTGGGAGAGGTGGATTTCATCATAGCACTTAGGCTATGGGATCCACTTTAGTTGCAACTCCACCTGCACAACCAGCTAGGGGTGGAGGACAAGCAGGTAGAGGGTGCCCTAGAGGGGAAGGCCCGACCCATTGATATGTTTCCATGGTAGGGTTGAGGCCATCGCACCAGATAGTGTTGTTATAGGTATTGTTTCGATTAGTCATAGATGGGCATCAGTCTTATTTTGATCTAGTCATATTTATCGGTGTGAGTCCCCCTATCTTGCTTTAAATATGGACGTGTTTCGTGATTCGTGTACTCTACCTATGTGTTTACCCATATTTGGAGATTCTATAGTGGTAGCCCATGTCTATTATCTTGTTTTGTTCATCATTGAGAGTTATGAGGCTAGGATGAACTTTCTGTTACTCATTACAGTAGGTTTTGATATGATCTCAAGATGTTTTGGTTACGTATTGTGATTTAGGTGCTATATCGGTATGAGAAATTCATTACGTGTTATGATTTTGTTTCGCGAAATTGAGTTCGTGGAAGGTTTCAGTTGGTGTGATGTGTATTCTACTTGTGATTCAGAGTGTATGATGCGATCCTCGCATTTTCATGTGGTTTGATATGTTTGAACCGGACCACGTGCCACGGTGGAGTTATAGTAGGCTGAGATCTTTGTGATTAGTTCTTATTTTTTGATTCTCCCTTGTGGAATGGATTCATAGTATGGTACTGATAGGGAGTTGTGCTTGTCAGACTTATTTGATAGTTCTCTTATGTGTTTCTCTTTCCATA
Organism: Nicotiana tabacum; assembly: GCF_000715075.1. Taxonomy (NCBI): domain Eukaryota; kingdom Viridiplantae; phylum Streptophyta; class Magnoliopsida; order Solanales; family Solanaceae; genus Nicotiana; species Nicotiana tabacum. Next base: position 43,055,544 of record NC_134096.1, read on the forward strand.
TTCACTCATATTCGTGTTGTGCTTATTGGGTTTAACTTCCGAGGTATGTGCCCAGGTGGCGTTGGGTGTGACTTGTTGATTTGGGTAAGTGGTTATGAGATCTTTATGTTTCTTGCATCGTTCTCAGCGTTGTGAATGTTTGGGACAAGGTTTTAGCTGATATGAGGTTATTTGTCGGTGCTTGATTTGATTATGGGCAGTTATTGAGGCCAGAGATATTGTTATGGGCATATGGGCAACGTACTACATTCGGTGGTCATACCTTGTGGGTGTATGCATGAGCTGTGGTAGCTAGTTGAGGTTGATACAGTGTGTTTATATGGAAATCGGGCCTTAGAGAAATAATCTAATGGTGGAAAAATTTTGTTCTAAGACTTATCGATATGTGTAGAAGGAACAATCTATAGTTGAGATGGTGTTGTCGGACTTATGTGGAATGGGGTGATGTGGGATCACCCGCGAGTATATGTATGGTGAGTTCTTTAAGTGATTTAATGGCTTCGAAATGGTTTTTGGCACGTTCGAGTACGAATGTTTGTTTAAGAGGGGGAGAATATAATGACCCTACCGGTTATTTTGAGATTTAGCATTTCGTTCGGTGGTTTAAGGTCTCGAGTAGCTTCGTATTGTGTATTATGTCTTGCCAGTGTGGCCGGGTTTGATTTTCGGATGATTCAGAATTGATTTAGAAGGATGATTCATGTTTTAGAATCTTAAGTGGCAAGAGTTGACCAGAATTTGACTTTTATGTAGACGATTCCGAAATGGTGTTTTGATGATTCCAATAGCTTCGTATGGTGATTTTTGGACTTAGGCGTATGTCCAGATTTAGATTTGGAGGTCCGTAGGTTGATCAAATGCATTTTGGCGAAAGTTGGAAAGTTAAAGGATTGGAAAGTTGAGAAGTTTGACCGGGAGTTGAATTTAATGATATCTGGTTCAGATTGTGATTCCGGGAGTTGGTATAGCTCTGTTGTGTCATTTGCAACTTGCATGTAAAATTTGACATCATTTCGGGTTGATTTGATATGACTCGGCGCGAGTTGTAGATGTTGAAAGTTCATTAAGCATGAATTGAGGTGCGATTCATAGTTTTGATGTTGTTCAATGTGATATGGGGCCTCAAGCAGGTCCGCGCTATGTTATGGAATTTGTTGCTATGCTCGGATGGGGTCCGAGGGACTTTGGGTGTGTTTCGGACGAGTTTCGGGTCATTTCCATGTACTTAAGCAAGTCTGATTCTGGTGTTTCCCATTTGCACATATTGGAGCGCAAGTGCGGATCCGCTTATTCATGCATTGTGTCTCTTCTGCGATTTTGAGGCCTGGGCGTTAGATTCGCTTTTGGGGGTGAAGGATCGCAGGTGTAATGGTCACATCTGAGGGTTATGGATCGTAGATGCGATAAAGTCCGCTTCTGCATTTGTGTGAGCGCTTCTGAGTCGTCGGAGGTGCGACCGCTTGTGCGCAGGTGCGGTCGCTGGTCTGCTAAGTGGAAACTGCAGATGCGGGATTTGGATCGCAAAATCTAGAGCACATATGCACTGTTTTGTCAGCAGATGCAGAAATCGCTAGGCAACTTCATATATATCGAGGGTTTGGTTATTTTTATCATATTTTGAGTTGTGGAGCTCGGATTTGGGTGATATTTGAGGGAATTTTCCCGATTTGGATTGGAGTAAGTATTCTTGACTCGGATTTGGTTATATTTCATGATTCCATGTTTGTTTTTATTATTTAATTAGTGATTTGAATTGGAGAAATTGGGATTTTTTTGTTAAAAACTTTCTAAAATATAAAATGATGATTTGAAGGCCGATTTGATGTTTGAATTGGAAAATTTTGGTATAGTTGGACTCGTATCGGAACGGGTGATCTGATTTTGTAAATTTTATCAGGTTCCTAGGTGCGGGCCAGGGTTGACTTTTTGGGTTGACTTTATAGTTTTCATTAAAGATCGAAGCTCTATTATCCGTAATTGTTTCCTATTGTTTTTAATTATGATATTAAGTTAGCTATGTTCAAGTCGTCCGGATGTTGTTTCACACGATAAGGTCAATTTAGAGTATTGATTTAGCTTCTTTGAGGTGAGTATCTTGCCTAACTTTGTTTCCTATGTTTCACACGATAAGGTCATGTTATATCTTTTATTTGTCAAGTTGCTCTCACATGCTTTATTTGAAGTTGTTAGCACATTGTCATATCTTTTACTTGTCTAGTTTACTCTTATATGCTTTAGTTGAAGTTGTTACCTCTTTTATTATTATGTAATTTCCTTTATTGTTGAGTTATTCTTAATTAAAAATGTTGTTACATGATATCCTTCCTTTGCCGGGTTACTCTAACATATTTAGACGTAGTTGCTAGTTCATGCCATCTCTTTAATTCTTAGCTTATGTTGTACACTGGAATTCGAAATTTGCCATTTCATGGAAATACCTTCAATTGTGGGTTTATTTTTAAGTAATTAATTAAAGTAGAAGTTATTGAAAGCCATTAACATGTTTTAGTTAAAGTTGTTGTTTAATGGAGTAGTGTTCATCGTTGAGTTATTTTCCTCGTTTCATGTTGTTGCCATTGAGGTTCTTGAACACATCATGGTTGAGCCGTGGGCTATGTGTTGTAGTGATAATGGTATTGTTTTTTGGAAGGGTTGTGGCCTATGGGAACTTGTGGTACGAGTATATATGCAGTGGTTTTGTGTTGATAGTACATGTGAATTTGTTGTGTGGATTGATTGTTGTTATGCGGAGCATAAGATTGGCATCTCATTGTTGTTGTAATGCAGAGCATAACGGTGAAAACTCACTGTTCATGTTTGTGCGGAGCGATACGGGTGGATATTGTACTATTGTCAGGGTAGAGTGATACAAGTGGCTATTATGTTATTGTCAGGGAGGAGTGGGTGGCTATCGTAGATATACAGGTGGCTATCGGAGTGATACGGGTGATTATTATGTTAAATGTCTAGGCAGAGCGATAAGGGTGGCTATTATGATGTTGTCAATACGGAGAGATAAGGGTGGCGATGTTAGGGATGATATGTGATGGCCATGGAGCATTATGTTTATCATATTCATGTGATATTGTGATTTTTCTTGTGTATGATATGCACCTTACGTGACTTGTTGTGTTGCTTTCAATGAGATACTAAATGTCTTTGATATTACCTGTTGACTTCGACTGTGATAGTACAGTTGCACAAGCATACACCGTAGCATGCCACTTATACCAGTTCAGAAGTATGAAACCTGACATTCATTGATAATGCCCATGTATTCTTGTATTATCTGCTTCCATTGTGACATTGAGTCTGTGACCATGCTGGGGGGATTGTGATTGTGAGACTGTGACCATGTCGGACGGATTGTGATTGTGAGCATGTGATCATGCCAAGCGGATTGAGATATTGGTACGTGACTTGTCCATGCAGTTGTGATTAATAATGTGAGCACAAGGTCCCGTGAGCATATGATTTATGGTTTGGGACTTATGACTTGTGTTTATGAGATGAGGTAATCATGGAGTAGTTCTGTTGAGAAACTTGTGTTAGAACAGTTTGAGTATTGGTTGTCATTTGTTTTCCTTATATGTTTTTCACTAGTACTTTAACGGTGTTCTTATTATTTTACTTCTTATATCACATGTTGATTCTTGTTTTTATTTACTGATTCTTCTTTCCTTATTAGCTTTATACTTCTATATTGCACAAGTTATTTTGACTAGTAGGTATCTTCACTTGTACCTCGTCACTACTCCACCGATGTTAGTCTTGATACTTACTGGGTATCGACCGTGGTGTACTCATACTGCATTTCTATATATTTTTTTGTGCAGATCCAGGTATTGAAAATATCAGACTCAGGCAGAGTTAGCTTCTTGATCGCGCGGATTCAAGGTAGAGCTGCTTAGTCGTCGCATTCCCTTGGAGTCCTTTTCCCTTTTTATTGTACTGTCAGCTTGTTATCCAAACAATATTGTATTTCAATTTAAGAGATCTTCTTTGTATTCAGCTCTCCATATTACCTAGTCTTGGGAGGTTCTTGTGATTATTGCCGCGTTGGCATGTTCACCTTTATTTCCGTTTTTATATTAAACCCTGTTTTAGCATTTCATTGTTGAACTGGATTAATTGTTGTAAGTAATCGGCTTACCTAATTTTAAAGACTAGTTAACTCATTTCAACCAACTCCAAATGCGACGAAACATATTTAGACAACTCGGAATGACACTAAATTTTATGCACAAGTCATAAATCACAATACGAACCTATTCCTAGGCTTGGAATCTAAAACGGACATAGATAATACCAAAGTCTACTTCAAACAAAATTTAGGAAACTCTAAATCCTTCACGGAGCCAACTTTCAACAATAAGCACTGAAACGCTCCCGAATCACCCGAAACTCTATCCGAACACACCCCAAGTCCAAAATCATCATACGAACCTACTAGAACCTTCAAATCTTGGTTCCGATGTCGTTTACTAAAAATGTTGACTCAAGTCAAACCTGGCCACGTTAGGCCACTATTAAGGAGTCAAGTGTTCTGAATTCAACCCGAACCCTTCCAAAATCAAACCAGCCATCCTCACAAGTCATAAAATAATAAAAGCACATACGGAAAGTCTTAAATAGGTGAATGGGGATCTATAAACCAAACGACCAGGTGAATCATTGCATTAAAGGACAATGACAATAATGAAGTCTTATACACAGTGACAAATTTAGAATTTTAAAGTCAGTAGTGCTTCACAGTCTTTAATCAAAAGTTTTTTCCACCCACTTAATAATGTAAGTATATAGCTATTTAACACGTGATTGTAAGAAAAAGGAGAAAATTATAACTAATTTTCTCTCTATATATAAAAAGGTTCTACTCATAATTATTCTCAAAGATTTTCATGTTTGACTCAGACACAAAAGGAGAGGGGGGAGGAAGGGGTTTGAATTGTGTCTTGCCCGATGAAACAAACAGAAAGTGAAGTGCGAAAATTAAGTAACATGGTGATTTTTACATGGTAAACCTCATTACTCAAGGAAAAATCATGACCTACCCCTATAGGGTTCACCTCAAAATTTAACTAATTTCAATGAGCAATTTTAGGTTATAACTCTCTAACCAAGGAAACTAACTCGAGTACCGTTTCGCTACAACTACCCAATTGTAGCTACCCCTTTCCAAAGTAACTCTAGTATAGGAGCGAATGCAAAAATTCAATATTTCTGCACTAACCTATGGTTACACTTCTAAAAGAAATATGTTACAATTTGGATAATTGACTGAACCTAAACCACTAAATAATTTCACCATCTTTGTCTTCAAGAAAAAATTCTTTAGTTGAGCAGATTGAATCTTCAAGAGCACCTTCTTGCTGAGATCGTTATTGCCAAGAATAATTCTATGAGTTTTCTCCCAATAGCATTAGCCTTGAATAGTTGTAGGAGGCCTCTTTATATAGGTGTAAAGTTGGCAAAAATCTTCTCCAATTAATGCTCCAAGATCTACAAATTTTCGGTTAAGAAAAAACTCTCCAATTTTGATTTGGTTTCCTTATTTGTTTTCCTCACTTTTTTCGTTCAATGGTAGTATTTCTATAATTTTTGAATCCTTTTTAACACGAATTCCTTCACTGAGTGTTTTCTTTGTACCGCGTATATATGTTTCCCAGAGAATCCAACTAGCATACATATATGTCCATTCCGCGTCCAATCAGCATTCTGCACTGGTCTTCTACGAACCAAATTCCTCCAATCATCAACATAAGATATCTATACACCAATCAAATAATATAATCACCTATACCTGAAACCTGGTTCTTCCAACACAATTGAAACTAGTTTGTTAATTATCAAAACACACACATGCTCAGCTCAACAAAGTTTCCCTTTTGATGATGACAAATCCATATGCCGATCACCCAAAAGTTTGAGCAATTTTTCCAGTCATCAACATAAGAACCAGTTTCACTGTGAGCACTCTTCTTCAAATTTGTACATGTTTGCACATGTGTAAGGGACCCCCCTTCCATTCATCACAACCCAAAATATGGCTAGGTGTTATACATTTTTGAACCTGTAGATGGATAAACTCATTGACACAGTTATTCATTTGTCCAAGTGATTAAGGACCTGGTTTACTGATTAACACATGTGCACATCCTTAACTCATGGCCACTGGGTCTACACAAACATGAACACAATCTCAAGAGCTCAAACATTATATGATTATAGGATGTACCATATTACGCCTAGAGGACCAAAACCAAAATATGGTTGAACAAACCCATCAAACTGCCAAAAAGAACAAACAAAAACAAAAAATATAGAATTTGGTCCTAGAAGGTACACGATTAGGGATTGACTAGGACTAGACTAGAAAACCTAAGCGAATTGAGGACAAGGTTCTTTGCTGGAAGAGGGTTCTCCATGAATAAGCCCTAGAAGCTTGTCAAAGCGAGCATCATCAACCTCCTGCTTTTTCTTCATCTCCTCTTTCAGCTTCTTATTCTCCTCTTTCAAGGAGGTAATTTCCTCTTTTGTCTTCTCCTTCTCCTCATTCACATTAGCCAATTCCTTCAAAAGGTTTGTGATCATGATTTTGCTCTTTGTTCCTGGAGGTCTTGCAATGTAATTACATTTGTAACACCACGTAAAATTTCAAAGCGCTTAAGTGTAAAGCCCGGTAAATTTTGCAAAGAAAATAATATTTCATGGTGCCGGACTAGGCTCGGACTTTTTGGGTTGAACAATGCACCGAAAAGTAAAGAAATATTTTTGGCGGAAAATCACGTTTATGCGGTCCATTATGCGACCACATAATCACTCTGTGGGCCGCATAATGGCCACAGAAGTGAGCAGGAGAGGGCCATTCTAGAAGCAGCTATGCGGTCGACTATGCGACCGCATAACTATTATGCGGTGCATTATGCGACGGCATAATAGTTATGCGGACCGCATACACAAACAGATGTTTGATCATTTTTGTCAGCAATTATGCGACCGATATGCGATCGCAGAACCGTTCCAGAGCTCCATTTTTGGGTTTTTAAAACCCGACCCTATTTCGTTAAATACACTCTTTGGGCCATTTTTGAACCATAATCTGATATTTTAGAGTGAGAGAGAGTGCCCTACAGTGAGAAGGTGTTCTTCAATAATTTTTCTTCAATTCTTGCACAAGTTTTGGAAGATTAAGAAGGGAAACCCACTAGGTCTTCATCATAGAGGTAAGATTTTACACCCTAACCCTCACTTTCGAATTGTGTAGAATTGGATAATTAGCAAGATAATTTCTGGGCAAGAGGGTTGTTTATTTGCATGCATGTGATATCAAGGGGTGTAGGAAGATTCTTGAACTAGGCATGGTAAATATTGGGTTGTGGGATGATTGAACTCTCCATAAAAGGGCCTTGAAACCTTATGCACACCTTGTGTTTGATAAAACGCTCAAATGATCTAGAACCATGATCATCTTACTAATTTTGGTTCAATTTATTATATTTCTTAAATAGATTGATGTTGCTAAGAATTCCGGAACATTTAGAGTGTAAGGAAGCTCAAGTGAGGTATGTTGGCTAAACTTTTCTTTAAGAATTAGAATTCCCAGTATCCTTGTAAGTTCCGAGATGTTGATTATAAATGGAGTATTCCGATAAGTTTTGTGATGCAGATATATGTTCAATTTGTGTTTCAAATGCTCTTATCATATTGCATTATAAATTGAGGATGTGTCCCAAACTATGGATTATGTATTCACATGTTATAATTTCTAGTAGTGATTTATGTGAAAGTTATTATGCCAAGTTGTGTAGAGATTGTAATTGTGATACACCTCCACCCGCATACATTGTGGTGAGGCTGCATGACCTCTTTTTGTGGGGATTATGGTATAGCGATTGTGATTGTGATACACCTCCACCCGCATATATATTGGGGTGAGGCGGCATGACCGCTTTGTATAGGGATTATGGAATTGTGGGATTGCACCTCCACCCTCTTACATTGGGGTGAGGTGGTACGACCTCTTTGTGTATAGTTTTGGTATTATTGTGGCATCACCACCCGCATACATTGGGGTGAGACAGCATAGCCGCTTTGTGTTGGTATTGGTATCGTTGATGCATTTCAACCCGTATACATTGGGGTGAGGCGGCATAGCCTCTTTGTGTTGGTATTGGTATCGTTGATGCATTTTCACCCGCATACATTGGGGTGAGGCAGCGGGGCCACTTTGTGTGGATATGGTTATAGAGGATCTCATCTTAAATCCTATAAATGTTATTTATAGCTTTTAATAAGCTTGCTATGGTTTAAAGAGTTATCTATATTATTCTATTGTTGCACTGGTTCATAATATTCATCTTGTATTTCTGAATTCTTAAATTAGTGTTTAGTTTTCATACTAGTTCTATTCAACGGTACTAACGTCCCTTTTCCCGGGGGCACTGCATCTTTTAAATGGATGCAGGTGGTTAAAATCTGATCTAATTAGATATTAATTCAGATCGGATTCGAATTGCATTATGTAGAATTCCAAATCCGAAATGTGCTAAATCCAATATGATCTTATCCATGCACAGCCTTACTCCAACACGACCCTGCTTTAGTGCTATTCCATAGAGTACTTACCGTCTGCCAACTATTCAGGGTTCCTCCAGTGGGTATTCAGACTATAAGGGTCAGACTTTAGGTCAGCATTCCACTACTCTGAGGGGTTGTTTTAAGTGCGGGGAGTTTGGACATGTGATAAGTTTTTGTCCCAGACTTCGGGGCAAGGATGAACAACAGGACCATCAACACATGATTACACCAGCTACCGCACCGCCCGACCGGTCGACCAGAGGCGGAGGGCAGGTGGGTAGGGGTCGCCCAAGAGGTGGAGGCCAGTCAGGTGGCGCTCTGTCTAGATTCTATGCTTTCCTTTCCAGGCCAGAGGCAGTCGCCTATGATTCAGTGATCACATGTATTATTTTTATATACAAAAGGGATGCCTCAGTATTATTTACTCTAAGGTCTACTTATTCCTATGTTTCTTCCCTATTTGCTCCCTGCCTAAATGTATCTCGTGAGTCCTTGGACGTTCCTATATATGTATCCACGCTAGTGGGTGATTTTGTTGTTGTGGATCGGGTCTACCGGTCCTATGTGGTGTCTTTTTGTGGTTTTGATACTAGAGCGGATCTTCTATTGCTCGATATGGTTAGTTTCGAGGCTATCCTGGGAATAGACTGGTTGTCTTTGTAGAATGCCATTCTTGATTTCCATGCCAAGACTGTTACCTTGGTGATGCCTGAGTTGCACATATTAGAGTTGAGGGGTTTGTCTGTTGGTAGTCCTATTCGGGTTATTACTTTTTTGAAAGCTCGACACATGGTCGAGAAGGGTCGTTTGGCCTATTTGGCCTTTGTTTGGGATACTACTGCAGAGACTCCCACGTTATCTTCAATTCTGGTGGTACAAGAGTTTTCTGATGTATTTCTTGCTGATCTACCAGGTATGCCGCCAGATCGGTATATAGATTTTAGCATTGATTTGGTGCCAGGCACCTAACATAGTTCTACTTCGTCCTTATTGCATGGCTCCAAAGGAGCTGAGGGAGTTAAAGGACCAGCTTCAAGAGTTGCTTGAGAATGGGTTCATCAAATCTAGTGTGTCGCCTTGAGGCGAACCGGTATTATTTGTGAAGAAGAAGGATGGGAGTATGCAGATGTGCATTGATTACCGCCAGTTGAACAAAGTCACCATCATGAACAAGTACCCATAGTGCCGCACATTAATGACTTGTTTGACCAGTTACAGTGTGCTAGGGTGTTCTCTAAGATCTACTTGAGATCTGGGTATCATCAGCTGAAGATTCGTGCTTCAGATGTTCCGAAGATTGCTTTACGGACTAGGTATGGGCACCATGAGTTTTTAGTAATGTCCTTCAGCTTGACTAACGCCCCGATGGCTTTTATGGATTTGATGAATTATGTGTTCAGGACGTATCTTGACTCATTTGTCATTTTCTTCATTGATGACATATTGATCTACTCACGTAGTATGGGGAGGATGAGCAGCATTTGAGGTTAGTGCTTCAGACCATGCGGAAACATAAGCTATATGCTAAGTTCTCCAAGTGCGAGTTCTGGTTAGATTCTGTGGCTTTCTTGGGGCATGTTGTATTAGGTAAGGATTAAGGTGGATCCCAAGAAGATCGAGGCAGTCCATAGTTGGCTTCGTCCTACACAGCGACCGAGATCAGGAGTTTCTTGGGGTTAGCAGGTTATTATCGTCGGTTTGCGGAGGGCTTCTCGTCTATTGCAACACCTTTGACTAGATTAACCCAGAAGGGTGCACCGATCAGATGGTCCAACGATTGCGAGGTGAGCTTTCAAAATCTTAATACTGCTTTGACTACAACACCGGTGTTAGTGTTTCCCTCCGATTCAGGGATGTATATTATGTATTGCGATGCTTCACGCGTTGTCTTGGGTTGTGTGTTGATGCAGGAGGAGCGATTTATTGCATATGCCTCACGTCAGCTGAAGCCCCATGAGAATAATTACCCCATACATGATTTGGAGTTGGCCGCGATAGTTCATGCTCTCAAGATATGGAGGCATTCTCTTTTTGGGGTGTCTTGTGAGGTTTACACCGATCACCATAGTTTGCAGCATTTGTTTTAGCAGCGAGATCTTAATTTGATGCAGGGCAGGTGGCTTGAGTTACTGAAGGACTATAATAATACCATCCGGGCAAGGCGAATGTGGTTGCGGATGCCTTGAGCAGAAAGGCCGAGAGTATGGGTAATTTGGCATTCATTTCGGCAGAGGAGAGGCCATTAGATTTGGACTTTCAGTTCTTAACTAACACACTTATGAGGTTTGATATCTCAAAGCCCAATCGAGTTCTTGCATGTGTTGTGGATTTGTCTTCATTACTTGAGCGGATCAAGGCTCGTTAGTACGATGATCTGCACTTGTTGGTTCTTAGAGAGATGGTACTACAGGGTGGTGCCAAGGAGGTTACTATCGGTGAGGATGGTGTTCTGCAACTCCGGGATCACCTATGTGTTCCTAATGTTGATGGCTTAGGGAGAAGATTCTAGAGGAGGCACACAATTCTTGGTATTCTATTCATCCAGGTGCTACGAAGATGTATCGCGACCTGAGGCAACATTATAGGTGGTGGCGGATAAAGAAGGACATAGTTGAGTATGTAGCGAGATGTCTAAATTGCCAATAGGTCAAGTATGAGCACTAGATGCCAAGTTGCCTACTACAGCAGAAGGTTATACCGGAGTGGAAGTGGGAGCGCATCACTATAGACTTTGTAGTTAGGTTGTCGCGGACGTTGAGGAAGTTTGATGTCATTTGGGTAATTGTCGATAGGCTGACCAAGTTGGCCCACTTTATTCCGGTTGTGACTACTTACTCTTTAGAGAGGTTGGCCCAGATTTACATTCAGAAGATTGTACGGTCGCATGGTGTGCCTGTTTCGATCATTTAAGATAGAGCTCCTCAGCTAACTTTGCATTTCTGGAGCGCAGTACAAAGCGAGTTGGGTACCCGAGTAGAGCTCAGCACAGCCTTTCATCTGCAAACCGACAGGCAGTCGGAGCGGACAGTTTAGATTCTAGAGGATATGCTCAGAGTATGTGTTATTGACTTTGGAGTTCAGTGGGATAGATTCTAGCCCTTGGCCGAGTTTGGTTATAACAGCAGTTATCAGTCCAGCATCGAGATGTCTCCATTTGTGGATTTATATGCTCGACGATTTTGTTCACCCATCGGATGGTTTGAGTAAGGTGAGGCTAGGTTATATGGCACAAATTTAGTGAAGGATGCCTTGGAGAACGTAAAGTTGATTCTGGAGCGACTTCGCATAGCGCAGTCCAAACAAAAGAGTTATGTGGTTGAGAAGCCACGTGATTTATAATTTATGGTGGGTGAGAAAGTTCTCTTTAAAGTCTCGTCGATAAAGGGTATCATGAGGTTCGGAAAGAAGGGCAAGTTGAGTGTGAGGTTTCTTAGCCCATACGAGGTGTTGAGGCGAGTTGGGGAGGTTGCTTATGCGCTTGCTTTGCCTCCCAGTCTATCAGGAGTTCATTCGATCTTCCATTTGTCTATGCTCTGAAAGTACAATGCTGACAAGTTGCACATGTTAGATTACAGCACGGTTCTGCTAGATGAGAGTTTGGGTTATGAGGAGGAGCCATTTGCCATTGTTGACAGGAAGGTTTGCCAGTTAAGGTCTATGAAGATTTCTATGGGAAAGGTGTAGTGGAGGGGTCAACCCGTCGAGGAGGAAACGGGCGACCGAGGAGGACATGCAAAGCAGATATCCACACCTATTCCGCACTCCAGGTATGATTCTAGACCCGTTCAAGGACAAATGTTTATTTAAGAGGTGGAGAATGTAACGACCCGACTAGTCATTTTCCTTTTTAGATCCCCGTTCCCCTAATTATAACTTCCCACATTTGCTTTTACTGTTTTATGATTTGCGGGGATGGTTGGTTCTGGTTTGGAAGGGTTCGGGTACAAATCAGAACACTTAGTTCCTTAATAGTGGCCTAAGATGGCCAAGTTTGAATTGAGTCAACATTTTGAGTAAACGATATCAGAACTGATATTTGATGGTTCCAATAGGTTTTTATGATGATTTTGGACTTGAGTGTGTCTTCGAATCGAGTTTCGGGTGACCCGGGAGTGTTTTGGCGCTTAATATTGAAAGTTGGCGCATTGAAGGTTTTGAAGTTCTTTAAATTTGGTTTGAAGTAGACTTTGGTGTAATCTAGGTTCGTTTGGGATTTCGAGCCTGGGAAGAGGTCCGTATGGTGATTTATAACTTGTGCGTAAAATTCGGCGTCAATTTGAGTTGTCTAAGTATGTTTCGATGCATTCAAAGTTGGTTGAAATGCGTTTGATGCTTAGAAGTTGATTAATGAGGTTTTGAGGTGCGATTCTTGATTCCGGTGTTATTTTATGTGTTCTGAGGCTTTGAGTAAGTCCGCAATATGTTTACAAACTTAATGGTGCATTTGGACGTAGCCTCGGGTGGCTCGGGTGTGTTTCGGACCACCCAGAGCATGTTTGAACTTGGCTGAAAATTGCTAGTGTGCTTCATGATCGCGAAGATGGTCCCGTGATCGCGAAGAAGGAAATTTGAGGGGAAGCTGATTTTCCTACACGAACGCGAAGAAGGGTCCACGATCTCGAAGGTTTGCCTGGCAGTGCTTCGCGAACGCGGAGGCCCAACCAAGATCGTGAAAAATAAATAGAGGAGCTGGGCAGGGAGGCCTTTGGCCTTCGCAAACGCGACTTGGGGATCGCGAACGCGGAAGGCTGGGTAGTGATGCATCGCGAACACGATCGCCTGCCGGCGAATGCAAAGAGGGTTTTTCGGTAGTGGCAATTTTGGCTTTCGTGATCGCGAGGCATTTTACATGATCGCGAAGAAGGGATCATTAGGGAGACTTGAATTTATAGCGAGACTTAGTCTCTTTTCTCTCATTTCACATTTGGTCTTGGACGAATTTGACAACATTTTATTTGGGATTTTCATTAATAGAGGTAAGTAATCCCTATCAATTTATGAGTTAAATACACGGATTATGGGTAGATTTAATATGAAATTAAGGGAAAATTTGTGGGATTTTGTTGGAACCTAGGGTTTGGTAAAAATGAGATTTGACCACGAAATTTATTATGGAATTGTGAATAAATTATATATTTGAGTTCATGAGGTCATGGGTAACATTTATCTTCAAAATATTTCGAAATCTGGGCACGTGGGCCCAGGGTGATTTTTATGGACTTCCCGGATTTGGTTGGGAAATTAGTTTAATAGCTACATTATGAACTTTTGAGCATATATTTATCAGTTTTTATAACTTTTGATTAGTTTCGGATTCCGTGACGTCATTTGAGGAGTTCTAGTGAGGTTGAATAGCCGAATTGAGGACATGGAATCGAGGTAAGTCTCTTTCCTAATCTTGTAAGAGGGAACTTATCCACTTATCTGTATTAATTATTGTGGGAAGCTACGTACGCACGAGGTGACGAGAGTTCGAATGTAGCTATATTCATGATATGTACGAGTAGACATAGATTCACATCTATGCCTTAGTTGTGCTATTTCTATATATCATGTATATTGATTTCCTTGATTATGACTTAGATTGAGAATTATAATAAAGATACAGATGTCTTATCGACTCGCATGTACTTCTGCGATCGAGGTAAAAATTCTCTACTCTTATGGGACCATGTCGTTAGCCTCGGCAGTGTATTAAATGACTCTTAAGGGATTAGGTCATTCGCCTCAGCAGTATGATAATACTGTCACGACACAAAATTTCCCACCGACGGGACCGTGATGGCGCCTAATATTTCACTTGCTAGGCAAGCCAACGTTAGATAATCATTAAACCAATTCCTTATCTCCATTCAGTAAATAACAATAATTAACTAAGATGAAATATAATAAGTGTAGAATATCATAAAACTGTATTAATTACTACCACCCGAATCTGGAGTCACAATTCACGAGCATTCTAGAATTTGCTACAAGTAATAGTCAGAAAGAAATACAACTGTCTGAATGAAAGAAACAGTAGAACAGAAAAGATAGACGGGGACTTTAAGGTCTGTGAATGCCGACAGATCCACCTTGAGTCTCCGGACAGCGGACCAATAGCAAAATCTCGATCAACCCGAGCCGGTATCAAAATCTGCACAGAAAGTGCAGAGTGCAGTATCAGTACAACCGGCCTCATGTACTAGTAAGTGTCGAGACTAACCTCGATGAAGTAGTGACGAGGCTAAGGCAAGGCACCTACAAATCAACCTGTACAACTTAACAGTGTATATGCAAATAATAGAAATGAAGAACTAAACAGGAAATGTTGGGAGGGGAACATACTGAGGGGAATATAAGATAAAGAACTACAACATAATGATCACCGGAGCAGCCAATATACCATGAATCAACAGGAATAGTGAATACAGTAAGGAAAAATGCACGGCATCACCCTTCGTGTTTTTACTCTCAATCTCACCATAAAATTAATAGAAACGGCACGACATACCCTTCGTGCATTAAATTTCATATCATGGAATGGCATCACCCATCGTGCATTAACACTCACAATATGGCACGGCATCACCCTTCGTGCATTAACACTCTCCCTTACGATAATGCAATGCATAAATAATAACAGGGAGATAGAATAACAAGTACAAACCTTAATTCAACATTTGGTTCCATAATATCAATCTCAACTTTGAAATAAAAACTCAATTATCACCAGAAAATCCGTAAACATGATAAGAACAATAAATTGAACATCACTAGTATAACACGTAGCAATTTGGCATAGGAATGAGACAATATAAGAAGAATAGAGAAATATGGAAAATAGGTAAATTGGCGGTGCATAAGTATTCGTCACCTCACATATATGCCGCTCAAGTCAGGGTTAGACACAACACTTACCTCGCTCTGAAGGCCACTTAATTCACAATCACAGCTTTTCCTTTGGAATTCACCTCCAAACCACTCGTATCTATTCAAAAATGACTCAATAATATCAAATATTGCTAAAGGACTCAATTATATTGCATAAATTAAATTTCCCAAAATTTCCTCCAAAAAGTCAAAAAATCGAGCTCGGACCCGCTTGGTCAAAACCTGAGGTTCACACCAAAATCCTTTTACCCATTCACCCTCGAGGCCGAATATTTAATTAGTTTTGGAATCCGACCTCAAATTGGGGTCTAAATCCTCAAATTTTTGAAATTCCTAGTTTCTACCCTAACCCCTAATTCTAGCATGAAACTCTAGATTTTAGGTTGATAATTCAAGAAATGTAATGGGTAATTGAAAGAAAATGGTTTAGAATCACTTACCAATACTTTGGGAAAGAAAATGACTCTTGAAAATCGTCTCTACCCGTTTGGTTCTTGAAAAATATTGAAGAAATGGCTTAAACCCGTGTTTGGAATCTGTTTTAAGTCACTGGACAGGCCTTTATCACGTTCGCGAGAGGCCTGTCGCGATCGCGATGCACAGCGGCCTAAGGCCTTCCCGTTTGCGAGTCCTTCTACGCGTTCGTGTAAGGCAGCTCCCCCCAAGCCTTCGCGTTCGCGACCCTGTGGACGCGTTAGCATAGAAGAACATGACCCCCTCCCCCAGGTCCCATAACCTATCGCGTTCGCGTGACACAGATCGCGTTCGTGAAGGGTACCACTCCCCAACGATTCGCGTTCGCAACCAGTCCTTCGTATTCGCGAAGAAGCAATTCCCTTGCCCCCATTTTACTTTTCGCGTTCGCGACACTACCTACGCAAAAGGTGAAGAAGGGCACACCAGAACAGCTGCTGCAGCAAAAATCTCAGATTTGCTAAGTGCAAATCACCTCGTAGCCTATCCGAAACTCACCCGAGCCCTCGGTGCTCCAACCCAAACATGCACACAAGTCTAAAAATATCATACGGACCTGCTCGCACAATCAAATCGCCAAAATAATACCTAGAACTCTGAATTTAGCACTAAATCGAATGAAATTCTCAAGAACACTTTAAAATTACTATTTTCTCAACCGAAGGTCCGAATCATGTCAAACCAACTCCGTTTCTCACCAACTTTCTCAAACAGGTCTTAAATATCATAATGTAACTGTACCGGGCTCCGTAACTAAAATACGGACCCGGTACTAACAATACCAAACGCCAATCACTTATTAAAAACAATTAATTTTCAGACTTTTCATTTTCATCAAAAATTCATAACTTGAGATAGGGACCTCCGAATTTGATTCTGGGCATATGCCTGGGTCCCATAATTCGATACGGACTCACCGGGACCGTCAAAACACTGATCTAGTCCCGTTTACCAAAAATGTTGACCGAAGTCAACTAAAATCAACTTTTAAGGCAAAAATTCTTATTTTCATTAGTTTTCCACATAAAAGCTTTCCGGAAACCTGCCCGCAGATTCGAGTTCTAAGGCTTAAGACCGCAGATTCGAGTTCTAAAACATAAGATGACCTCTTGGGTCATCACAATCTCCACCTCTAAAACAATCATTTGTCCTCGAAAAGACGTAGAAAAGTACCTGGGCTGGTGAAAAGGTGGGGATATCTACTCCGCATATCGGACTCGGACTCCCAAGTAGCTGCCTCAATAGGCTGACCTCTCCACTGCACTTGAACTGAAGGGTAACTCTTTGATCTCAACTGGCGAACTTGCCGAGCTAGAACTGCCACCGGCTCCTCCTCGTAAGTCAATTCCTTGTCCAACTAGACAGAGCTGAAATCTAACACATGGGACAGATCGCCGTGATACATTTGAAGCATGGACATATGGAATATCGGATGAACAGTTGCTAAACTAGGTGGTAACGCAAGCCTGTTAGCCACCCCTCCTACTCTCTCCAGAATCTCAAAAGGTCCGATATACCTAGGGGTCAACTTGCCCTTCTTTCCGAACCTCATTACACCCTTCATGGGTGATACCCGAAGTAACACGCTCTCTCCGACCATGAGTGCAACATCACAAAATCTACGGCCGGCATAACTCTTCTGCCTGGACTGAGCTATGTGAAGTCGATCCTGAATAATGTTGACCTTATCCAAGGCATCCTGTACTAAGTATGTGCCCAACAACTGAGCCTCTCCCGGCTCGAACCACCCAACTGGTGACCGACACCGCCTACTATATAATGCCTCATAGGGAGATATCTGAATGCTCGACTGGTAGCTGTTGTTGTAGACGAACTCTGCAAGGGGCAAGAACTGATCCCACGATCCTCCGAAGTCTATAACATAAGAGCGGAGCATATCCTCCAAGATCTAAATAGTATGCTCGGACTGCCCGTTCGTCTGAGGATGAAATGTTATGATCAACTCAACCCACATACCCAACTCACGCTGTACTGCCCTCCAAAAGTGTGAGGTAAACTTCGTACCTCCATCAGAAAGGATAGACATGGGCACACTGTGAAGACGAATGATCTCACAAATATAAATATGTGCTAACCGCCCCAAGGAATAGGTAACTGCCACAGGAATGAAATGCACTAACTTAGTCAGCCTATCCACAATAACCCATACGACATAAAACTTCCTCTGAGTGTGTGGGAGTCCAACAACAAAGTCCATAGTGATACGATCCCACTTCCACTCAGGAATATCCATCTGCTGAAGCAAACCATCGGGTCTCTCATACTCATATTTTACCTGCTGACAATTTAGGCACCGAGCTACGTAAGAAACTATATCTTTCTTCATCCTCCTCCACCAATAATGCTGCCGCAGGTCCTGGTACATCTTGGCAGCGCACGGGGTGAATAGAATATCGAGAACTGTGAGCCTCCTCAAGGATCAACTCACGAAGCCCATCCACATTAGGCACACAAATACGACCCTGCATCCTTAAAACTCCGTCATCTCCAATAGTAACCTACTTGGCACCACCGTGCCGCACTGTGTCTCTAAGGACAAGTAAATGAGGATCGTCATCCTGCCGATCTCTGATGCGCTCAAACAAAGAAGACCGAGCAACTGTACAAGCTAGAACACGGCTGGGCTCCGAAACATCTAACCTCATGAACTGGTTGGCCAAGGCCTGAACATCCAATGCAAGCGGTCTCTTACCAACTGGAATATATGCAAGGCTACCCATACTGACTGACTTTCTACTCAAAGCATCGGCCACCACATTGGCCTTCCCGTGATGATACAATATGGTGATATCATAGTCTTTCAATAGCTCCAGCCACCAGCGTGTGAACAATGGCTGCCATCTCTAGATCATGAACAGGGTAATTCTTCTCGTGAACCTTTAGCTGCCGCGAAGCATATGCAATAACCTTGCCACCCTGCATCAATACCCCACCCAGACCAATACGAGATGCGTCACAATATACTGTATAAGATCCTGAACTTGTGGGTAACACCAATATCGGTGTCGTGGTCAAAGAAGTCTTGAGCTTCTAAAAGCTCGCTACACACTCGACTGACCACCTGAACGGGGCATCCTTCTGGGTCAATCTGGTCAATGGGGCAGCTATGGAAGAAAACCCCTCCACAAATCGACGGTAATAACCTGCCAAACCCAAGAAACTACGGATCTCTGTAGCTGATGTGGGTCTAGGCCAGTTCTGGACTGCCTAATTCTTCTTAGGATCCACCTTAATACCCTCTGTTGATACAACGTGACTCAAGAAAGCAACTGAACTCAACCAAAACTCGCATTTTGAGAACTTAACATATAACTGGTTGTCTTTCATACTCTGAAGAACGATCCAAAGGTGCTGCTCATGCTTCTCTCGACTGTGGGAGTAGATAAAGATATCATCAATAAACGCAACCACAAAGAAATCCAAGTAGGGTTTGAACACACGGTTCATCAAATTCATGAATGTTGCTGGGGAATTTGTCAACCCTAATGACATCACTAGAAACTAATAATTCCCATACCGAGTCTGAAAAGCTGTCTTAGGAACATCGGATGCCCTAATCCTCAACTGATGGTAGCCAGATCTCAAATCAATCTTTGAAACGACCTTGGCACCCTGAAGCTGATCAAATAAATCATCAATCCTAGGCAATGGTAATTGTTCTTGAGGTTAATTTTTTCAACTGCCGATAATCTATACACATCCTCATCGATCCATCTTTCTTCTTCACAAACAACACCGATGCACTCCAGGGAGATATACTAGGTATAATGAAGCCCTTATCAAGCAAATCTTGCAACTGCTCCTTCAATTCTTTCAACTCTAGCGGGGCCATGCGATATGGTGGAATGGAAATAGGCTGAGTGCCTGGAGCCAAATCAATGCAGAAATCAATATCCCCTGCCGGGTGGCATCCCCGGCAGGTCTGCAGGAAACACCTCTGGAAACTCACGAACAACCGGCACCGAATCTATTGAAGGAACCTTTGCACTAGAATCGTGGACATAAGCCAAATAAGCTAGACACCCGTTCTCGACCATATGCTGAGCCTTCACATATAAGATAACCCTACTGGAAGAATGGCCAAGATTCCTTCTCCACTCTAATTGAGGCCACCCCTGCAAGGCTAAGGTCTCAGTGGCATAAAAATCTAATATAGCATGATAAGGTGATAGCCAATGCATACCCAGTATGACATCAAAATCAACCATGTCAAGAATTAGAAGATCTACACGAGTCTCAAGACTCCCAATGGTGACCAAACACGAACGATAAACACGATCTACAATAATAGCATCTCCCACTGGTATGGACACATACACAGGAGCACTGAAAGAATCACGGGGCACAACCAAATAGGAAGCAAAATAGGATGACACATAGGAGTAAGTAGATCCCGGATCAAATAGGACAGAAGCATTTCTACTGCAAACTGAAACAGTACCTGTGATAACAGTGTCAGATGACTTAGCCTCAGGCCTGGCTGGGAAAGCATAACACCGGGGTTAGGCCCCACCACCCTGAACTACGTCCCTGGGATGGCCTCTAACAGGCTGGTCTCCACCTCTAATGGCCTGACCTCCACCTCTAACAGTCTGGCCTCTACCTCTGGCTATCTGACCCCTGCCTCTGGCTGGCTGAGCAGGTGGTGCAGCAACTGGTGCCGGAACCATGGCACGAGAACTCTACTGCTGTGAGCTGCCCGTTGCCCGAGGGCAAAATCTAGCAATGTGCCTCAGATCACCATAAGTATAACATAATCTCGGCTGCTGTGACTTCTAACCCTGAAACTGACCCTGTCGACTTGAATAACCACCATGATAACTCTGGAGTAGAGGTGCATTAATAAGAGCTGGTGGTGCATTGTAGGCTAGCTGGTCGGAATAATGCATCTTAGGGCCACGACCACCTGAGGCACCGTGGGAATCCTGGAGTAGAGGTGCACTAATAAAAGCTGGTGGTGCACTGTAGGCTAGCTCTTCCAAAAGTACTCCTGCCTCTAGATGAAGCACCGCTGAACTCGCCGGAATGACGAGGCCTCTTGTCAGACCCCTAACCTCCCTGAGTAAGAACCATTTCGAATCGTCTGGCAACATTAGCAGCCACCTGAAAAGAAATCTCACTCCCAGTCTCCTTAGCCATCTGCAATCTGATAGGCTGAGCAAGTCCATCAATAAACCTCCTCGCCCTCTCTCTCTCTCGGTGGGAAGCAGAAGAATGGCATGACGAGCCAAATCCATAAAACGGGTCTCATACTGCGTAAGTCATACTGCCCTGCTGGAGACTCTCAAACTGACGGCGACGCTTCTCTCTTAATGTGATAGGCAGAAACTTCTCTATGAAGAGCTGAGAGAACTGGTCCCAAGTAAGAGCAGGCGACCCAGCTGGTCTGGTCAACAAGTAATCTCTCCACTATTTCTTGGCGGAAACAGTCATCTGAAATGCAGCAAAATCGACCACCATTGGTCTCCACTATACCCATGTTTCGTAGAACCTCGTGACAACTGTCAAGATACTCCTAGGGGTCCTCTGAAGGAGCACCACTGAAGTGAACAGGAAAGAGCTTGGTAAACCTTTCCAATCTCTATAAAGCCTCAAAAGACATAGTTGGCCAATCTCCGACCTATGCCGCAATAACCGGTTGAACTAATTCGATTGGCTGAGCTGCTGGAGCCTAATACAAGGGAGCTATCTGCTCCGGAGTGGGAGTGGTGGGAGTCTGGGCTCCTCCTCCAGCCTAAGAGACTGTTGGTGCCATGGGAAATGTGCCAGTCTGGGCCACACTCTCCATAAGGCCCACCAAACGGATCAAAGCATCCTGAAGTACTAGGGTACCAATGAACCCCTCCGGAACCTGAGCTGGTCCGGCAGGAATAGCCTTTGCTAGAACCTCGTCGTCAAGCTCTATCTGAGGCTCCACTGCTGGGGCTGCTGCTCAGGCTCTAGGCTGCGCCCTTCCCCTGCCTCGGCCTCTAGCACGGCCTCGACCTCTGCCCCGCATAGGAGCTGCCACTAGAGGCTCTGGCTGCTGCTCAGCTGAGGAAGCGGTATGTGTTCTCGCCATCTGTGAGAGAATAAAAGTAGAAGAGTTCAATCAGCATTGAGAAAGCAAAATCGCACGACATAGAAGAAAAGAAGTGAAACGTGTTCCTAAACTTCATAGCCTCTGGAAGATAAGCACAGACGTCTCGGTACCGATCCTCCAGACTCTACGAAGCTTGATCATGAATCGTGTGACCTAAGCAATCTAGTGCTCTCATACCAACTGTCACGACCCAAAATTTTCCACCGACGAGACTGTGATGGCGCCTAATATTTCACTTGCCAGGCAAGCCAACGTTAGAGAATCATTAAACCAATTCCTCATTTCCATTCAGTAAATAACAATAATTAACTATTATGAAATATAATAAGTGCGGAATATCATAAAACTGTATTAATTACTACAACCCGGATTTGGAGTCACAATTCACGAGCATTCTAGAATTTGCTACAAGTAATGGTTAGAAAGAAATACAACTGCCTGAATGAAAGAAACAGTAGAACGAAAAAGATAGACGGGGACTTCAAGGTCTGTGAACGCCGACAGATCTACCTTGAGTCTCCAAATAGCGGACCAATAGCAAAATCTCGATCAACCCGAGCTGGTATCAAAATCTGCACAAAAAGTGCAGAGTGTAGTATCAGTACAACCGACCCCATGTACTGGTAAGTATCGAGCCTAACCTTGACGAAGTAGTGACAAGGCTAAGGCAAGGCACCTACAAATCAACCTGTACAATTTAACAGTGTATATACAAATAACAGAAATAAAGAACTAAACAGGAAATGTCGGGAGGGGAGCATATTGAGGGGAATACAAGATAAAGAACTACAATAGAATGATCACCGGAGCAGTCAATATACCATGAATCAACAGGAATAGTGAATACAGTAAGGAAAAATGCACGGCATCACCCTTCGTGCTTTTACTCTCAATCTCACCATAAAATTAATAGAAACGGCACGGCATCACCCTTCGTGCATTAACTCTCATATCATGGCACGGCATCACCCTTCGTGCATTAACACTCACAATATGGCACGACATCACCCTTCGTGCATTAACACTCACAATAAGGCACGGAATCACCCTTCGTGCATTAACACTCACAATATAGCATGGCATCACCCTTCGTGCATTAACACTCACAATATGGCAAGGCATCACCCTTCGTGCATTAACACTCTCCCTTACCATAATGCAATGCATAAATAATAACAGGGAGATATAATAACAAGTACAAACCTTACTTCAATATTTGGTTCCATAATATCAATCTCAACTTTGAAATAAAGACTAAATTATCACCAGAAAATCCGTAAACATGATAAGAACAATAAATTGAACAACACTAGTATAACACATAGCAATTTGGCATAGGAATGAGGCAATATAAGAAGAATAGAGAAACATGGAAAATAGGTAAATTGGTGGAGCATAAGTACTCGTCACCTTACATATACGCCGCTCGCATGAATTTCACTTAGCAAGTAATCTAAGGTTCCTAATTCCCTCAAGTCAGGGTTAGACACAACACTTACCTCACTCTGAAGGCCACTTAATTCTTAATCACAGCTTTTTCTTTGGAATTCAGCTCCAAACCACTCGTATCTATTCAAAAATGACTCAATAATATCAAATATTGCTAAAGGAATCAATTATATTGCATAAATTAAATTTTCCTCCAAAAAGTCGAAAAATCGACCCCGGGCCCGCTTGGTCAAAACCCGAGGTTCAGACCAAAATCCTTTTATCCATTCACCCCCGAGCCCGAATATGTAATTAGTTTCGGAATCAGATCTCAAATTGTTGTCTAAATCCTCAAATTTTCAAAATCCCTAATTTCTACCCTAACCCCTAATTCTACCATGAAACTCTAGATTTTAGGTTGATAATTCAAGAATTGTAATGGTAATTGAAAGAAAATGGTTTAGAATCACTTACCAACACTTTGGGGAAGAAAATGACTCTTGAAAATCGCCTCTACCCGTTTGGTTCTTGAAAACTATTGAAGAAATGGCTTAAACCCATGTTTGGAGTAGGTTTTAAGTTACTGGACAGGCCTTCATCGCATTCGGGAGAGGCCTGTCGCGATCGCGATGCACAGTGGCCTAAGGCCTTCGCGTTCACGTAAGGCAGCTCCCCCCAAGCTGTTACAACCCATGTTATAGTATTCTCCCTTATCGGGACTTCATATTCAGTTTAGTATTGGCTTATTTCAGCCAATAGAGCATAGAGTGTATATATATAGTATTACAGTATTTTCACCACCATCGAGCTATAATCGGTGGGCAGGCCCCTATTGGGCAACCTCTGATCAGATGGTAAGTTATATACCGAGCCTACTGTGGCCGAGCGCCTATGAGCGAGCCCAGAATGGCCGAGATACAGAGCCTAGTATGGCCGAGCGCCTATGAGCGAGCCTACTACGGCAGGGAAGTTACACATACCGAGCCTTATAGGGCCGAACAACTATTTTACATAATATATGGAGAGAGTTGAGTCAGTATCAGCAGGTAAGCATATCTTCAGATTATTTGTGACTCCCAGTTACATTCCGTTATTATATCATCAATTCAGTTTTAGCTTTCAGTTATTTTGTTGCCTTACATACTCAGTACATTATTTGTACTGACGTCCCTTTGCTGGGGACGCTGCATTTCATGCCTGCAGGTCCTGATAGACAGCTGGATAGACCTTCCCAGTAGACAGAGCTAAATGACAGCTTGGTTGGTAAGCTCCACTTCCCCGGAGTTACCAGGTCTAGACCTTGGAGTCTGTTTTATATATACAGGTTTGATGGGTAGGTCGAGGCCCTGTCCCGACCATGATACAGTTCAACTATCTCTAGAGGCTTGTAGACAAGTCCTGTATAGTTTGTATATCAGTAGATATTCATGGCGGCCTCGTCAGCCTGCACATTTATATATAGATATAAGAATATGGCCTCATCGGCCTGGGTTGAGGGTTATTCCTCTAGAGTTCACATTTACAGAGTGGTACGCTCGGGCCGAGTATGGTACCGGGTGCCGGCCACGCCCCTTTCAGGTTTAGGGCGTGACAAACTTGGTATCAGAGTCGTTCTATCCTAGGGAGTCTACAAGCCGTGTCTAGTAGAGTCTTGTTTATCGGTGTGTTGTGCACCACACTTATAAGTAGGAGGCTACAAGGCATTTAGGAGTCTGTTACCCTTCATTCAAATCCAAATCGTGCTATAGAGCTGAGTCATAAGAGTTCGAGCCAAAGCTTATGTTTGCTAATGATATAGCGATGCTTTCAATAAGAAAAATTATAGCTAGCTAAAGGTCTAATACAATAGTAGGTAAAAGCATTAGTAGAGAGAGAATTATTGACTACGTGGCCCTGTTTGAGACCCTATTAGATCGTGCTTACCATATGTGCGAATTTCCAATTTACCCTAAGATGGGAATATCTAACATACCCTGTGAATAGAAGGCCATGGGAGTATCAGAAGGTAAAAGTATAAGTTTCAACATGTAACAGAAGCAAGGTGAAGAAGGGTACGAGGTACCTAGTTAATGAAGACTGTCCGAATTTCAACGTCAGGCAGAGAAATAAAAGGATTCTAAGTTACCTTCAACAGAAATAGAGGTATGTACAATTGGCCACACCCATCTCAGTTAAGCCCTATGGGAGCTAACATATATTGTTTAAGAGAAGGATGAGATATCAAGATCCAGCTTGGGTTAGAGTAACACGAAATGATGGATTGAGCCAGGGGAGCTAAAAGTGAAACTATGTTTTGTTGAAGTTTTCAGAATAATGCGATAAACAACAGTATTAGCAGGAGAATAAGAAGAGAGTAAATGAAGTATTATGAGTAAGATGTGATAAATGGGTGATAACAGTAAATCAAAATATGATATGATAACATAGTGTTGCACGAAATTCCAATAGGTGTTGGCACTAGAATAAGCCAAGTATTCATGCAATAAGTAGCAGAATGACCAGGATAAGTAATTGTGCACTTTAAAGAAAACTGAGAAGGCACGAAAGGAATTATTAAATCAATGACCCATAGTTAGTTATGTTATGACTGCACTTAACATTTCAGAGTATTATCCATGCAGCATATATGTTGACATTCCTACAGCTATAGGAGACGCCGGTATAAAGTTAAAACAAAAATAATTGAGTCCACCTCACAGACAAAGGCTTGAATTGTTAGAAGATTATATTATGGATGTTCCATGGCGTACACCAAAGGCGAAAGTAATATTACCCTGAGCAGCAGATCGGAAGATAGCTTAAGCCTACTTAAAGGCTGGGAGAGAAGAGGAAATTAACGAGTTACATCAGCTAAGTGAATTAGGAGTCTAAATCAGTAGATTATGCAAGATAAACGAAGTGAAAACCAGGATAGGAAATTCGATGTCGTATCTATAAAGCAAGATTAAAAAAAAGTACCAGTCTCATAAGGAGTAAGTATGAAGCTCCCACCAGATTGTGTACGCACTAGAGCTGCAAGTTTATAGTAGAGCTTCAAGTTGTGGATGTGAATTCTACCTATGTGGAAGAGAGGTTATGAAAGAGACAGAAGATACAATGCGAGATTAAAAGCTAAGTAAGGTAAATGTTAAGACGGTACGACATGCACAAGTGTAGGAGGTTGTGAATAGTCCATACATCAGATAGAGGGCTAAAAGCACTGTGATTCAGTATCCACAAATGATAGTGGTGTTTTCAATGGAATATCTTCTAGCCTATAGTTTCCAAGTACCGAGAGGTCTGATTAAGAGATTAAAGAAGAGTTAGAGACGGTTTGATGTCTCGCTTGAAGTTCCAGAATAACATAATGAAATGTATGGTGCTAGAAAGTTAAAGGAGGGTTGTGAGTACTATAAATAAATATGTGTAGGTTGCAAGATAAAGTATGGTAGAGCAACAGGGTTTTAGGCGGACATGAGTAAGGATAAGCAGAGGTGATTGAGAAGCTGATGAGAATAGGTAAGGCCTCAGAATTAAGCCCATCAAAACAAGAGAGCTGATGGTTTCCGTAAGTTATAAAAAAAAAACTCAGCATAGCCTGAATGAACTTAGAGGAGTCTAAGACTATGAGCAATTTGAAGAGATGAAATGTTGCCCGGGTAGTAGAATAAGGGTGTAATTGTGATAGATAAGAGGATGACGTTAAGGCCATTGATTGGTTAATGATTCAAAAAGAAGGGATTTCATGAATTGCATGAGATTAGAATACCCCTCATAAGATGAATCACGTTGGGATGCGATGAAATACGGTTATTGAAGTATAGTATCGCCCCTAGGTGGATCGAGCAAATAACTTCAGATGTTCTCTGATGAGACGTGATCCCTAAGGACAATGTATTACCTAAGAGGTTTCAATTTATCAGTGGTAGATTATAGATCAACATTAAGATGAATCAACAATAGGCAAGATAAAAGTTCCAAAGTATGAGATGATATTAGGCCGTCATTCTTAAGATGAACAGTAATGAGGAAGAACTAAAGGACTTAGATTTATACATATAGGATAAGCAGCGAGAGGGTAACCTGGAGTTGGGTAGCAAACCTCGACAATAATAAAATGAAGTAAGTGTGATGGTGTAGTATAACCTACCTAGATGTAGTAAAGCCATAAGGATATATTTATAAGGCTACGAAACAAGATATCGCAACAGTCGTAAGTTTGACAAAGTACCGAGCAAAGAACTTAACTACACCTATATATACCGGGAGGAACAACTTGTCATAGTTCTATATATGTTCCCAAAGTGAGGCCTAGAGATTGGCTAAAAGCTGGAGGAAAAGGAACAGAAGAGTCGCATAGGCGCACATACAAGAACAAAGTCGTACAGGCTGCATGACAGAATGTCGCAATAATTACGAGGTTGGAAGGATTCAGACCAAAAGTCGTGGTGTCAGAAAGAGGCCTAAAGTGGGGAATGCCCTGGCCTATGGATTTATTCATAGAATAGTTGCCTAGATGGAAAGGCCAGCAATAAAGTATTTATGAGAGCTATAGGTTATGAGACTGACAAGTGCACCAGTCATCATTCGAGGACGAATGTTCCAAAGGGGGGAATGATGTTACAACCCATGTTTTCGTACGTACGAGTACGTTGTAAGTCAATTGATGTAAGCTCAGAAATGAAATCATTTTTTTAAAATTATATAAAGTAAGATAATCATGTTACCTCTGAGGTTACAAATATTTAAGATCATGAATAACAAGTACAAAGAGGGTTGTATGGTTCAGAAGATAAAGCAATTGAAGAAAATAATGTTTCGTCGAAAGTCGACAAGTTGGGAATGTTATAACATGTACCTTTGGGGTGAGACTAGGGTGATTAACATGATAAGGAGATTATTTTATGATTTATATTAGTCGTATGACATCCGTGTGTTATGTTTTGAAGTCAAGCGAGTTGTGGAACAAAAGTCGATGAAAGTCATCACAAGTTACATTCATAAGTTTTACTGAAACTTTGGGTCCAATGTAACTGCAATTTTCTCCCAATATACTTAGATTTATGGGGTGTTCTACCCATCAAATTAAATATCTATGAGTCTATTTTCCAACGCATTAAACCGTTTGTCAATACGACATCGGAGTAGAGAGATATGGTCATTGTTGCTCTACTGCGCAAGCTGCTAGGTGACAAGTAGGTGTGTCACCTACTTGCTTAAATGATAGCCCAAAAATGGGCCATTTCGGGTCGCCCAAAGAGGCATTTTAAAGGCCTATTTTCTTCATATATTAGACTTAAAATAGAGCATAATAACCAGACATAAGCTCTGCAAAATTCCTCCCAAAACTTTCCCACAAACCCTAATTGATTTTCTCTCCATTTCAAGTTCTAATTGGAGGTAAAACCTAGAGTTTGAAGAACCAAGATAGGAGCTGAGTTATCCAACAAATAAGGTAAGTTTACTGCTCTCTTTCATCCATTTTTTCTGCTGTAAATTCATGGTAAGTCGTTCTATACTTGTAAGAACTCACGGGACGGTGATCGGAAGCCGTGAGTTCGAGTTATTCACTTGTAGCGGACTGTTTTGTGGACTGTTTTGTGTTGCTGTTGGGCTGCGTGTTTTACTACTATTTTGTGGAGTTTTGGAGGAGGAAGGGTGTGGAGAAACACCACATAAATGCAGGATGTTGGGCTGGTTGTTCATCGTAACAATTTCGGGTTGTTGACACTACTACGGTGGTCGTTTTGTGTATGAAGAGATTGGGTTGTGTTGGGCTGTTTTGTAGTATTGTGTGGTGTGCATAAGGTTGGAAACTAATGTATATATGTTGTTATTGTTGTTTTGGTGTTGTGGTGTTATCTTGAATTTGGAGGAAGTAAGGATTATAGGGGAGATGTTGTCCGTTTTACTTCAAAATAAGCTTGTCGTTCGTTGTACGTTAGTTGTACCTTTCGTAACTTAACGATAGCATTATTATCATTCTTGTAGATTAAGGTGAAAAGAGGTGAGTTCAACTTGGTGATTGGAAAGATTGTGATAAGGTATGTTAAGGCTAAACATTTCTTCATTTTGGCAAGATCTCGTAACTACATGAGTTTGATAACGAGGCATAGAGAGAAGTTTGTATTCCTGAATTTATTCACATTATCCTAGTCTCAGAAGTTATAGTATTCTCCCTTATCGGGACTTCATATTCAGTTTAGTATTAGCTTATTTCAGCCAATAGAGCATAGAGTGTATATATATAGTATTACAGTATTTTCACCACCATCGAGCTATAATCGGTGGGCAGGCCCCTATTGGGCAACCTCTGATCAGATGGTAAGTTATATACCGAGCCTACTGTGGCCGAGCGCCTATGAGCGAGCCCAGAATGGCCGAGATACAGAGCCTAGTATGGCCGAGCGCCTATGAGCGAGCCTATTACGGCAGGGAAGTTACACATACCGAGCCTTATAGGGCCGGACAACTATTTTACATACTATATGGAGAGAGTTGAGTCAGTATCAGCAGGTAAGCATATCTTCAGATTATTTGTGACTCCCAGTTACATTCCGTTATTATATCATCAATTCAGTTTCAGCTTTCAGTTATTTTGTTGCCTTACATACTCAGTACATTATTTGCACTGACGTCCCTTTGTTGGGGACGCTGCATTTCATGCCTGCAGGTCCTGATAGACAGCTGGATAGACCTTCCCAGTAGACAGAGCTAAATGACATCTTGGTTGGTAAGCTCCACTTCCCCGGAGTTACCAGGTCTAGACCTTGGAGTCTACTTTATATATACAGGTTTGATGGGTAGGTCGATGCCCTGTCCCGACCATGATACAGTTCAACTATCTCTAGAGGCTTGTAGAGAAGTCCTGTATAGTTTGTATAACACTTTATGAGTTTTTGGGTATGTTTACCCCTTAGATGAGACAAATGATATTTCTAGATGAGTCAGAATATGGCCTCATCGGCCTGGGTTGAGGGTTATTCCTCTAGAGTTCACATTTACAGAGTGGTACGCTCGGGCCGAGTATGGTACCGGGTGCCAGCCACGCCCCTTCAGGTTTGGGGCATGACACAAGCCTTCACGTTCGTGACCCTGTGGACACGTTCGCGTAGAAGAACATGACCCCCTCCCCCAGGTCCCTTAACCTATCGCGTTAGCGTGAGACAGATCACGATCGTGAAGGGTACCACCCCCAACGCTTCGCGTTCGTGACCAGTCCTTTGCATTAACGAAGAAGAATGTCCCTAGCCCCCATTTTACCTTTCGCGTTCGTGACACTACCTACGCGAACGCGAAGAAGGGCACATCAGAACAGTTGCTACAGCAAAAATCTAAGATTTTCTAAGTGTAAATCACCTCGTAACTCTCCGAAAATCACCCGAGTCCTCAGGGCTCCGAACCAAACATGCACACAAGTCTAAAACCATCATACGGACCTGCTCGGGTGATCAAATTGCCAAAATGACACCTAAAACTCCGAATTTAGCACCAAATCGAATAAAATTCTCAAGAAGAGTTTAAAATTACTATTTTTCTCAAACGAAGGTCTGAATCACTTCAAACCAACTTCGTTTCTCACAAAATTTCTCAGACAGGTCTTAAATATCATAATGAACCTGTACCGAGCTCCGGAACCAAAATACCGACCCGGTACTAACACTGCCAAACATCAATCAATTCTTAAAAACAATTAATTTTGAGAATTAATTTTCATCAAAAATTCATAACATAAGCTAGGGACCTCCGAATTCAATTTTGGGCATACGCCTATGTCCCATAATTTCTTACGGACCCACGTGGACCGTCAAAACACGAATCCGGGCCCATTTATCAAAAATATTGACCAAAGTCAACTAAAATCAACTTTTATGGCAAAACTTCTTATTTTCATTAGTTTTCAACATAAAAGCTTTCCGAAAATCTTCCCGGAATGCGCACGCAAATCGAAGAGGATAAAAATGAGATTTTTAAGGTTTAAGAGTGCAGATTTGAGTTCTAAAATATTAGATGACCTTTTGGATCATCACATATTCTTATGGGATTGGGTTGTTCGCCTCGGTAGTACTGAGTACAACTATTCCTATGGGATCGGGTTGTTCGCCTCGATAGCTTTATGCTTAATACTTGAGGCTGGATTTGGTTTGGTAACAGTTGAGTTAGTGCATTATAGGCCAGTTATGACATGTTTAGTGATTTGATATAGATTCATGTGCGGAATTACTGTAATTTATTTTAGCCGTTTCGTTGCTACCTATTGTACATTCTCCATGTCTACTTTATGTATTTCTATTACTGTTTGACCACTAGTAAGTGTCAAGTCGACCCCTCGTCACTACTTTTTCGAGGTTAGACTAGATACTTACTGGGTACGAGTTGTATTACGTACTCACGCTACACTTCTACACTGAATGTGTAGGTACTGAGACGAGTACTACCAGTGGTCACACGGGTGCGTAGCCACACTTCAACGGAGGCTTATTGGTGAGCTGCTTGCCTTGCTTCGACCTGCAACACCGGAGTATTCCTGTAACTTATTTACTATTTTTGTCTATTACCCTTCAGGCAGTAGTTGTATTAGTTTTGTATATTATCTAGATTGCTCATGCATTTGTGCCACCGCGTTTTGCGGGCTTCTAGAATTTACGTACTGTTGTACTTATCATTTCTATCACTATGGTTTATGTATTTCTAGCGCTTGTATTTTTTAGAAAAGAGTATATACAGTTGTATGAGATCTTACTTATTTTGTTCTTTTAAAAAGGGAAACTTCTATTTTAAAAGTTAAAAAGGGATAACTAAATTGAAGGTTCACTTGTGGGCTTCCCTAACGGCGGCGATAGGTGCCATCAAGAACTATTACTAGTTTTGGGTCGTGACACCATCGTTCAAAGCTTCAATGTCTTGGAGTCACTACGTTTGACCTCTGGATATAGTTTTTACCTGAGCACGAGGCTGGAATGAATCGATCGTTGATGAGCGAGAATCTATCGGTCAAAGCTTCAATGTCTAGGAGTCACTGTGTTAACCCTTGGACATCGAAAAACAATGATGAAGTCTAAGGAAACCTTCATGCATGCCTCCGATTTGAAGGATGATATGAGAACATCTAGGTTTCAATTGCACGATTTAGGTCTAGGGTTTGGATTTGAGGATTTGAATTCGTGTGATGAAATAGGAAATGGAATCGGCGGGATTCGCGAGTTTAGGGAGCAATGAGAATGATTTCCTAGTTGATTTATGACCTTGCACGAATTTGTGCAAGGATATTTGATGGATTGGTTGTATGGCTTTGAGAGAAAAGGGTGAGGATGGGGAAAGGAGGCAGCTGAGTAAAAGAGAGAATGATTTAGGGTTTGGGTAAGTTAGGTCGTCTCCATGGTTTAAATAGGTGGGATTGATCTGTGCCGTTGGATCTTTAGATCAACGTCCCTAATAATTCAGGGAATAAAGTTTTAAAATGATGAAATATGTGGACCACTGGATCTACGGATTTCAATGGTTGATATTGAATCTGACGACGCGTTAAAATTAAAAAGAAATGAGGGAAAACGTGGACCGTTGATCAATTGGACGGACGACTCAGATTAAATATGTTTCTTGTGTGAGTTTGGTGAAGGGGTAATGTGGCGACTTCTAATTGATTCGGGTAAAGTGGCATGGATTGCCAAGGTGGAGTAGAGGAGGGGATTGGACTGATTTGGATTAGGCTTGGGTATTAGGCTAATTTTAATTTAGGAAATAGCCATTTCTCCTTTGATTGTGAAATTTCAATTATAGCCTTTTTAGTCTTTAACTCTTTTAATATTAATTTGAATAAACTGAATTAATTTCATTAAAATATAGCAAAAATTATAATCATCAAATACATTACTAATTACTGTAATTAGTTAATTAATTACTTATTAAAAGATCTTATTTTTCCAATTTATGACACTAATTTTGGATTACTTTGAAATAGTGTGCTAATTTACTAAAAAATAAGTAATAACCTTTGAAATTAATTATAAGACCAACGTAATGAATGCAAAGGTTATTTTAATAATCATTATAGTAAAAATAATATATTTTATAATTTTAATATTAAATTATAATTTTTAACACTATTAATTAGTAATTTATATAAAAATAGTTATTACTGACTAGAAATGTTTTTTAACATATCTATTGTAAATCATTAAGTATAAGTAAATTAGTTTTTAAAAGGAGGGTCAAAATTGATCGTCAACAATTATCGAGTATCATTAATAATTCTTGCCACTATTATCTCGATGAGGTCAGTTATGATACTTGTGAAGTACATGGGGTCGGTTGTACTCATAATACACTTGTGCACCTTGCGTGCAGATATTGGAGTTGAGCTACATGACGGACGTTGGCCTTGATGATGTACCTGTTTCTCCGGATATAGCTACCATTTGTCCTTAGTAGCTTTGGATTCGTACTTTGTTTATGTATATTCCAAATAGATGTTGTAGTTATTTTTGCACCAGCTTTGTAAATCTAAATCTTAGTAACTCATGACTTGTTGTCACGACCCAAAATCCCATCAATGTTGTTATGTCACTTAACCCAACCCGCTAGGTAAGCCAAACATCACAAGTCACTACTATAATGAGAAATCATTAATATTAATGATAAAACTGCAATAGAATTTAATACAACTATTCCAACATCTGGTAGTACAAGTCATGAGTCAATATGATTTAGATTTGCAAAACTGATGTGAGAAATAAATACAATATATGTTTGAAAGATACATAAACATAAATGAAATCCTAAGCTACCATCATGTTGAATCTACAAATGTGACATGTAACAGACGACGCAACAAAATGAGAGTTATTCAGAGGAATGGGAGAGTGATGTAATACCCGAGGAAATCGTCAGGGAGGTAGAGGATTTCGAAAACAAACCCAAGTCGAACTTAGAGGAAACCAAAGTGGTTAACTTGGGGGATTCCGAAACAGTCAAAGAGATCCGCATTAATATCCATCTATCACCAGCCGACAAGGAAGAGTACATCTAATATTTGAAAGAATATGAGGACATCCTATGATGCCATGAAAGGGTTAGGTACAACCATAGTGGCCCATAAGCTACCTACCAATCCAATGTGTCCACCAGAGAAGCAGAAAATTTGGAAATTCAAGCCAGACATGAGTTTGAAATAAAAGAGGAGGTTACCAAGCATATCAACGCCAAGGTTCTTCGAGTGATTGAGTATCCGACTTGGCTAGCTAATGTCGTACATGTACCGAAGAATGATGGAAAGGCTAGGGTATGCGTCGACTATAAATATTTGAACTGAGCGAGTCCCAAGGATGATTTCACGCTGCCAAACATACATATCTTGATCAACAAATTCTCCAAGCATGAGCTCCATTCATTTGTTTATTATATGTTGGATACCACCAGATTTGAATGAATGAAAGAGACGCGGAGAAAACGACCTTTATTACGTCGTGGGGTGTGTATTGCTATAAGATGATGTCGTTTAGTTTAAAGAATGTCGGAGCTACCTATTTGAGGGCCATGACTACCCTTTTTCCCGATATGATCCATAAAGTGATCGAGGTATATGTGGATGACATCATCATTAAATCCAAGAAGAGTCCAGATCACATAGCAGATTTGTGAAAGTTTTTCTACCGCTTGCGGAGGTACAACTTGAAGTTGAACCCCGCAAAGTGTACCTTCGGGGTCCCTACCGGGAACCTACTAGGTTTCATTGTTAGTTGCCGAGAGATCAAGCTAGATCCATCAAAGATCAAAGACATCCAAGATCTGCCACCACCTAAGAACAAGAAAGATGTGATGAGCTTCTTGCGCCGTCACAACTACATCACTCGTTTCATACCATAGTCAATAGTAATATGTGAAACATTCTTCAAGATGTTGAGAAAGGATGCTGCAATAAGTTGGACCGAGTAATGTCAAAAGGCGTTCGACAAAATCAAGGAGTATATATCCAAACCTCATGTGTTGGTCCCGCTAAAGCCCGGGAGACCTCTACTACTATACTTGTATGTGTTGGACCGAGCATTTTGATGTGTCTTGGGACAACATGACAAGATGGGAAGGAAAGATCAAGCCATATACTAATTGAGTAATAAGTTCACACACTATGAATCTCGGTATTCTTTATTGGGACGCACCTGTTGTGCCCTAATATGGATAGCCCAGAAGCTGAGGCACTATTTCTATGGAAACACTATATACCTCATATTAAGAATGGATCCCTTAAAGTATATTATTCATAAACCTATACCCATCGGCAAGTTGGCAAAGTAGAAAATATTGCTAAGCGAGTTCGACATCGTTTATGTAACTCAGAAGGCAGTCAAGGGGCAAGCATTGGCCGATCATCTGGTATAAAATCCCGTGGGCGGAGAATACAAACCATTAAAGACGTAATTTCCCGATGAGGAAGTATCATTCGTAGGGGAGGACATCGTCGAAGCGTATGATGGGTGGAGATTGTTTTTCGATGGAGCCACCAACTTCAAAAGGGTAGGCATCATGGTTGTCTTAGTATCACAAATCGGTCAACACTATCTGATATCTGGCAAGCTTATATTCCCATGCTCTAACAATATGGCGGAATATGAGGCTTT
This sequence comes from Nicotiana tabacum, assembly GCF_000715075.1. NCBI lineage: Eukaryota > Viridiplantae > Streptophyta > Magnoliopsida > Solanales > Solanaceae > Nicotiana > Nicotiana tabacum. The sequence continues at coordinate 43,091,598 of NC_134096.1, forward strand.
CATTGTAGGACTTAGGTTGGCCCTTGATATGAACATCTAAGAAATATTGGTGATCGGAGATTCAACTTGTTGATAATTAGGTACTCTGAGAATGGGCCACCAAGAATACCAAGATATTGCCATACTTGCATTGTGTGCAAGAACTGATCAAGAGATTCGCAAAGATTGAATTCAAGCATGTTCCTTGGATTCAGAATGAGTTCGCAGACACATTGGCCATATTGTCTTCCATGATACAGCATCCATATAATGATTATATTGACCTTATCCTGATAGAGATCGGCAAGCAACCTGCCTATTGTGCCCATGATGAAGAAGAATTTGATGGAAAGTTGTGGTTTCATGACATCAGGGAGTATATGGAAAAGGGAGAATATCCATAAAGCGCTACACATACTCAAAAAGTTCACACTGCGAAGACTAGCCATTCATTTCTTTTGGAGTGGAGGAATTTTGTACAGAAGAACTCTGACTCTTGGATTGTTGAGATATGTCGATGACAAAGAAGCATCCTGATTGCTAGAAGAAATACATGTCGGAACGTGCGAACCTCATATAAATGGGTTCATTCTACCTAAGATGATATTGAGGGTGGGATACTTCTGGATGACTATGGAGACTGGCTGCATCAAGTAAGTACTTAAATGTCACCAGTGTTAGGTACATGCCGACATGATACGAGTTCCACCCAATGAACTCAATGTGACAAGTTCACCTTGGCCTTTTGCCGCTTGGGGAATGGATGTCATTGGCCCAATCGAGACTGCCGCCTCTAACGGACACAAAATTAACTTGGTAGTCACTGATTACTTCAGCAAATAGGTGGAAGTTGTCTTTTACAAAACCGTAACAAAGAAGGTCGTTAGTAGATTTTGTTCGAGATCGTCTTGTCTGCCGGTTCGGAGTTCCCGAGTCAATTATCACTCACAACGTCACCAACCTCAATAGTGATTTGATACAGGCCATGTGCGAGACATTCAATATCAAGCACCATAATTCCACCACATACAGACCGCAGATGAACGGAGTTGTAGAGTCCGCCAACAAGAATATTAAGAAGATCCTATGGAAAATAATAGACAACTACAAATATTGGCATTAGAAGTTCCCATTTGCTTTGCTTGGATACCACACTACGGTCCGAATATCAACTGGAGTAACTCCCTATCTATTGGTTTATGGTACCGAAGTTGTTATAATTGTCGAGGTAGAAATCCCTTCCTTACGGATTATACATGAAGCTGAGCTTAGTGACGCAGAATGGGTACGAAGTCAATATGATTAGTTAGCTCTCATTGACAGGAAAAGAATGAAAGCAGTTTCTCATGGCCAACTGTACCAGAACCAAATGGCAAAGGCTTTCAACAAGAAGGTAAGACCAAGATAGTTCAAATCGGGGCAACTGGTACTGAAGTGAATCTTCCCACATTGGGATAAGGCAAAGGATAAATTCTCACCAAACAGGCAAGGTCCTTACATGGTTCACCGAGTGATAACAGGAGAAGCACTCATACTAGCAGAAATGGATGGAGAGATATGTCCAAAACCTATCAATTAAGATGTCATCAAAATATATTATGTCTAAGATTGTATTCACACTTTTTGCTTGATGTAACATGAAAGCTTGACATGATTCCCATTTAAGAGGGAAAACGTAGGCAGCCATGTGGGTTCAGTCACATTATAATAAAATTTTCACTTCCCTCCATGGTCAAGAATAGGGAAAAACTCTGAGTACTTTTACATCCAATCATCGCGCCAAGAGTTGCCAAAAGAGTATTATCAAGAAATAAATCATATCTGATTCGTCAGAGCTGGGGTAGAGTTCAAATTTTGAGGGAGTTCTCAAAATTCTATACAAGATAAGGACATTGCAATGTCTCAAAGCATGTCACGGTTTATGATTCAAAAAAAACTATAAATTTTATGCACTATCATATATTTTAATAATAATTGCACTATTTACGATCGACCAATTACAAACAGTGCATATTTCAAAAACTCAAATCTTTGTAATAGCCAAATGCTACCTAGGCAGGCTCAAAGCATATAAGTGTCAAGTCCAGAAAGCATAGCCAATGACAATGATGAGATGTAGGGTCAGAAACATGGATCAACCTCCCCCCCCCAACATAGAATTTTTCTTTGAATGTAAGAATAATAGGCAACACTATCAGAAATGTATGCAAAGGATATGCTCTGAGATCACCATCTTTACGCGGATAAATGCTACCAAGCCTAAAGGCGTCGAGCTAAGAACTGCTTTCCTTTCTTGCATTTGCATGAGGATAAGCTCTGCCTCCATTATCGCATGAGGCTAAGCTTTGCCTGCATCTGCATAGGGCTAAGCACTGCCCTCACTATCTGCATGGGGTCAAGCACAACCCTCATATTGTATGAGGCTAAGCTCTTCCTCAATACTTTCATTGCCTTCAATATCTGCAATCGGTCAATTACAATCCTTCTACTTGTATGAGGCTAAGTTTTGCCTCCACACCTGCATGAGGATAACCACTGCCCTTAATATTTGTATAGGGCCAAGCACCGCTCTCCTACTCGCATTAGACTAAGCTCCGTCTCCACATCTGCATAGGGATAAGTGCTTCCCTGACTATCTGCATCGGGTCGAGCACAACCCTTCCACTTGCATAAGGCTAAATTCTACCTCCGCACCAGCGTAGGGTTAAACATGGCCCTCTTTTATTTGCTTAGGGCCATGCACTGCCCTTCTACTTGCATGAGGTAAAGAATTGCCTCCCTTTTTACATAGGGCTAAGCATTGCCCTAACTATTTTCATAGGACCAAGCACCACCCTTCTACTTACATGAGGCTAAGCACCGCCTCTATATTTGCATAGGGCTAAGCATTTCCTTGACTATTGCATCAGGCCAAGCACAACCTCCTACTCATACAAGGCTAAGCACTGCAGTCCTCCTTTTGTATGAAGCTAAAGGTTCTGCCTCCGTTATTGCTTAAGTCTAACCCTTGTCTTCGCCATTTGCATATGATTAAGCACTGACCATTCTCCTTGTCAAACAATCGAATATCCTACATCCTTGCATTTCATGGGCTAAAAGAACGCCAAATTATCCAAAGGCGTCATAGTCTAAAGGCACCATCTACATGGCCTAAGGACACCATTTCATGGAATAAGGTCTTAAAGTTGCACATCATTATTCAAAGGTGTTATAGTCCAAAGGCACCATCCTCATGGCCCAAGGACACCATTTCATGGCCTGTGAATCCCTTATATACGTTTCATGGCCCAGGATGTCATGGTCTAAGGACATCATCGTTCGAAGACAGCTTTCATGGTCCAAATGAAATTTGCATCATGTTTAAGTTCTCGCATTCATAGCTATAATATCGTAACTATTACACATGTATATGTTTTCCGTAGTCATTATATTTTAAGTTTTGCAAGTAACACGGAAGGTAACGTTCTTTGAATAGGAGCAATTCTCAATACAGTTTCCATTCAACGTTCACATTCTTTTAGTATCCCTAAATAATTTCCAATCGATAGTCGAACATTTCCTCTTCCGCAATCATTCCCGATCATATTGCCTTATGCATTTATAACAATCACTTTCACATTATTGCCACCCATGCTTTCCTTATGTGAGATCAACCATTCATGACACCGTACTATTCAAAGAAAATCATCTCTTTATAGGATGCAGTCTTTCTTAATAACTACATATGCCTCATTTTCCTTTGGATCCAAAACTACACGCGGCCTGATTCCCGTAAAACAAGGGATATGTAGGCAGCTCAAGGACCAAGGTTCGGCGCCCATATTTTTAAAACATCTCATTTGGACAAAATTGGCCATCATCTTGATTTCTTTACCTGATAATTCTTTCATCATTTATGGATAAAGAGGGGCAGCTGTTGAATCTTAATTTTGCCCTCATGATTTTCATTTAGCCTTTGCTCGTTAATATATTTTATAATGTATTTTTTATATATTTTTAAATATTATTTATAGGATGCTTCCTTGCATTTTATAATCCATGACATATTTTAAATATCAATTTATTATCTTCGTGGAATTTTTAAAATTTATTATTATCGAGGTTTTATGCAAAGTTTTATTTTATATTATAAGCATTTTTAATTGAGTCTGACATTTATAATTGATAAATTATTTATTCATTATTTTCCTAAAATTATTTATGTGTGACCAGTTGGCCAAACTAGGTTTTTATATCTTTTTAAAACAATTTATGCATATTTTATGATATTTTATATCATTTCACATTGTAAGGCCCGTAAACAATTTCCTAATGATTTAAGTTTTTAAAGTGCGCCAACAATATTTGGGAATAACGTATTTGAGTATTTAAGGAGACCTATGGAATAGAGCTACATAATGTTGAATTGATAATGTATGTTTAAGGTGTGTTGGAACATACTAAAGAGTTTTGGGAATGGCAAGAACTAGTGTGATACAAGTTGGACACATTAAGTGGATAGGATGTTTCAATTTGCACAAGACCCGACTTCAAATGAATAGAAATCCCTCAATATAATGCCTTAGGTGGTGATCGACCTATCAAATTAAATCTCTTTGAATGTCGTTTCCAACGCATCACACCGTTCATTATTTGGATATGTATACAGAAAGTTATGGCCATTTTACTGGACATGTGTTATATGCGCGACCAGATGCGCGGCAAAATCCGCGGCCACGCATATTTAAGAGTTTCTGCCTCCAATCCGCGGCTGCACATGTAAGAACACATTAAAAACCCCCAAGGACAGGTATAGAGAGGGTCTAAGTCATTTATTCAAGACTAGGGCTTTCTCTCCACCACCCATAGGGGTGTTCATGGTTCGGTTTGGGTCGGTTTTTCTGTAAAAAGAAGCCAAACCAAGTAAGTCAGTTTTTCAAATATTGGAACCAAACCAAACCAATTAAGTCATTTTTTTATCGATTCAGTTTTTGTCGGTTTTTCAGTTTTTTCCGTTATTTTTCATTTTTTTCTTAAATATGAAACATACACTACCAAACACATATTTCGGCCGCTACACTTTCAACGTAACACTATCAAACTAATTGCTCTTTGAAAAATCTATCATTTACCCAGATATATTGATGATAATTGACTCAAATAGTGATAAATAATTTAAGTACTCAATTAAAAATCAATTATTTTTAACATGAAATAAATTCTTGTACTTAGCAAAAGAAAACTACCAATCAAAACTAAAAGTTAAAGAATTAGATTATTATAATAGCAAAGAACTAGACTAAAATACAAATGACTAATATGTACCATAAAATTTTACAAACTTTATATAAAAATATACATATATATAGTAATAATAAATTTATATAGCTACTTTTATAGTCGGTTTGGTTCGGTTTTTTCGGTTATTTTTTTACTAAAACCAAAACCAAACCAAATTTGATCGGTTTTTAAAATATAAAACCAAACCTAAAAAGTATCGGTTTGTTTAGTCGGTTTGGTTCGATTTTCGGTTTGATTTGATTTTCGGTTTGGTTCGGTTTTTCTGATTTTTATGAACACCCCTAACCATCCATCCGGCCAAGGCTTCAAATACACATCTTAGGTGAGTTTTTAAGTGTGTTTTTATGATGATTTTAATTCTCAATCACTAGTTACAACAAGGTTTTGTATTAGATTCCATAGGATTTCTTCAAAATCTCAAGAACACCCCAAAAGTTGACTTTCAAGATTTGGTCTACAAGAAGTAATCTTTCATCCTTAAACCTACATGAATGGATTGTTAGTGAATAAATGAGAAAGGAATAAGTACTAGAACTTATGAGATGGTGATTGAAAGCCATAAATACTTAAACTAGATTATTGGGTATGGTAGAGATTTTGTAACAAGTTAATTAGTAAAATTTGATAGATGTGAGTCCATTGATGATTATAATGGTGCTAAGAAGGTAGTTAGTGGACAAAGGATGTTGTAGTATCTCTTATTGGTGGTAAGGAGGTATTGTTGGAGGAAGAAACACCATTACTAGAGGTAGTTGAATGTTATGCACACTTAGTGTTTGATAAAATGCTCAAGTGAGCTAGAACCATGATCATCTTCCTAATTTTGGTTCAATTTGTTATATTTCTAAAATAGATTGAAGTTGCAAAGAATTTCGGAACCTTCTAGAGTTTAAGGAAGCTCAATTGAGGTATGTTGGCTAAACTTTCTCTCTTGGAATTGAATTCCATGATGTTCCCGTAAGCTCCAAGTATGGTTATCTCAAGTTCCTTATTCTATGTTCCGAGTTGTTCCCAATAAATTCGATTGTCCCGAATAAGCAAAGTGATGAGAATTGTGTAATCAAAACTTGTATCGATTGTTCCTATCACATTATGTTACGCTTTGGGAATGTGTTCAAGAATGATATATGTATTAAAATACTATGTCTTTGAATCGTATTTCAAATGAAAGCTAGTATGCCAAATTGTGTGAGAAAATCTCAATATTCTTAAGACTCTAAATTGCTCATATGTGTACCTAAAGTCTTAATTGGAAATGTCTTAGTGTTGATGACTTATAAATATGGTTGGAAGTGAAATAAGTGAATTGTGGATATAAAGTGTGGCCAACGTGACAATAATGAAAGTTATACTTGTGGCCAATGGTGCCAATGAAATGAAATAATGTCAGAAAGATTATGAAACGCATAGGTATATTGTTATCTGAAATCCTGTGGACGGTCTACAAAACGCATAGGTATATTGTGATGTGAAATCCTGTGGGCGGTCTATGAAACGTATAGGTATATTGTGTTATGAAATCCTGTGGACGATTTATGAAACGCATAGGTATATTGTGATCTGAAATCCTGTGGACGGTCTATGAAACGAATAGCTATATTGTATTATGAAATCTTGTGGACGGTCTATGAAACGCATATGTTCATTGTGTATGAGAAGTATAGGTGTATAGTATGAATAAACACTATGGATGGTGTATGAAATGCATAAGTGTATAATATGATATGTGAACACTAAGGACGGTCTAATGAGACACGTTATTAATGCAGACAATAGGTGCCACTTTCGTTGTCTTTGTTTGTACCGGTTGTTTCAATTACATTATATTATGTGTTCCACATATAGATCATATGGGCATTCTATTTTGAAAGAGGATTTCTAGCTATACATACTAGTGCTATTCGACAGTACTAACGTCCCTTTAGTCGGAAGCGCTGTATCTTTAATGGATGCAGGTGGTTCTACAGCAGGTGGCATTGATCAGTGATAGCAGTACACTCCTTTTAGCTTATTTGGTGAGCCCCCTTCATTTCGGGGTCATGTATCTTTTGTTTTTCATGTACTTTGTGGTTGAGGTATAGTCGGGGGCTTGTTGTCGGCGTTTTCATATTACTCTTCTACTGTATTTAGAGACTCCGTAGACAGGTTGTGGGTTGTGGTTGATGTTGGGAATTCAACTAGAATTGTTGGTATTTGGAAATCATATTTTTCATTAATTCTATAAACGCGTAATATTTTGGAAATTATGAATGAAGCCGCTAATGGGAATGAAATGAGAATTATTAATGAAATCTTTTTAGTGTTGATTAATGGAGTACATCTTCTCTTTATTCATGGATGAGTTTGGGTAGAAGGTAATCTAACAGGCTTGCTCGGTCGGGTTCTCTCGGTTGAGCGCCGGTCGCGCTCCCCGAGTTTGGGGCGTGACACATATAATTGCATTTGCATTTTATATCATTTACATAATATTTGCAATAATAGCCCATATTTTTATAATAATTATATTTATTATACGATTAAGGTCAAAATAGAATTTTTATATTTTTATAATCATAATCTAATATTTAAACATCTTTATGTTCATAAATGGAATTTTTATATATATTAGCTATTTTATAATTCATTGTTATTAATTTTAGATGTTTTAAAACATCTAGCCCAATTATGTCAAATTTCGAACCAAAATAAGTCCAAAACACCTAAGCCCAGTACCCCTGAGCCAAACAGGATGACCCAATACAACCGACCCAATCCAAAATCGGCCTTGACCCGATAAGCCTCGCCGGCATGGAAGCCCCCAATATTTTCTTTCCTTTCCCGGGTCAATCAAGGATTCTTCACCATCTATGGCACCCGCTCCCTGGTACCCAATCAATTTATGGTACTCGCTCACTCGATTTTGCAGGATTCAAAATGAATCGGCTCTAAATTCCAGATCAATACATTTGGGGAAAATCTTTACCCTCCTTGACCGTCTGATTCGTTGGTACATGCAGTGATTTTGGTGTGTGAGTTTTAGCCGTAATCCGGTATGGAATCGATATGTATGAGATTGTTTCTTTATTCTGTGGTTCAATGGATTCTTTCCTTTTATGGTTGTGTGAATCGAATACTATATAAACCCCATCCTTTTCCCCCTGGAGGCAGACATAGGTCACTCGTATTATCACACTCATACTCGCACTTATTTTTCTGTGTTCTATGCTCTCTTGGTTCTACTTGATTCTACTATTGTTTGGTTGATCTATGGTCGGCTGGAAGCCAATGCCATCTGGTATTGATTCTTTAGACCTTTTACCGGCATAAGCACTACTCGATATCCCAAGAGGTCGTCGTGAACTTTGACTTGCCGGGATTCGAGGTTCTAGAGATGCTATTAGGGCTCTTTGCAATTTCTGCAACTCGTTCTTGTTATTGTCTTGACTGGTTAGTCTCTTAGCCATTTGATTTTACTCTTGCCTATTTAATTGTGAAATTTGATGTGATCGGCTTTCCCAATTGTGTTCTTGTCTTAATTTTGTAGTCAAAGTATGCTTATAGGAAATATGTGCCACTGTCTCACACCATGAAGTTCAATTGTTGATGCTTCTATTAAAATCTTGACTATGCTCAATGTGTGATTATGCAATTAGACTTAGCTAGTCGATTTGGATAGGTGCATTGTTCGAATTTGGTGTTTAGCTTGCCATTCTTTGTTGAATGTCCTGTTATAGTTTGTTAGTTTGCTACTAAGGGGTGATTCAAATTGGTTAGAATTGATTGAATGTGGATTTTAGAGGCATCTCACTCGCTATTTAATAAGAATAATTCACATGTGTTCTTTTATATGACAAGTCAGACCTTAAGTTTGCCTAAAGTTCTGCTCTTGCTGCTCTTAATCGTTGATAAGGCCTGAAACATGAAGGCAGAAGTTCAAGTGTGTTCATTGTGACCTATTTCTTTCCTTGTTGACAGGGAACTTGTTTGTAAACCTTAAGTCACTCGTTTGGTGCAAAAAGTGATTCATTACGGCTTGGCTATCCTGTTAAAAATTAGTAACAATATACATGGCTTAACTTATCACTTGTGTTGTCTGTATACACTACTAACAAATCTGGTTTTAGCGACGGACAAGTTCTGTAGCTAATTACCTTTAATTGGGCCTCTTCTCGCTATAGCTGGGTTATGGGTGCAACTTATTGGCCCCTCCATTTCTTTGGAAAATTTGAAGGCCCAAATTCACTTGGGTTTACACTGTATTTAGTTGTTTTGTCACTAGGCATGTGGCCAGTGTATTCTTTATCTCTTTCTGATTGGGCATGTAATAATAACTCTTGCAAAATTGTCACAACCAAATTTTTACTATAAGCCGTGACGGCGTCCAACGTCGCCGCTAGGCAAGCCAACGGTGAACTATCCATTTAATTTCTCATTTTAACATTTTTAAAGTCTTTGATTTTTTTTTATTTAATGCGAAAACAAGTAGTAAGTGAACGTAGTAATGTAAAGCACAAACTAGTAGAATATGCAAAAACTCTCTAAGAAATACTGTCTGAATAGAAATAGACATAAATGATAAAACATAACAAGAGAAGGCTCTGGGTGCTGCAGAACGGAGCATTGGAAGGCAGCTCACCACTAAGCCTCCGGGTAATGCGGATACGCGCCTGAACAAACTCCAGATGCACCTGCCTCAGAAATTGCACAATATGTGTAGAATTTTAGCGTGCGTACATAAACAACATGTACCCAGTAAGTATCTAATCTAACCTCGAAGAAGTAGTGATGAGGGGTCGACTTCGACACTTACTAGTGGGCAATATACATAATGTACAAGATTATTTAATAGGCATGAAATACAATATCAATGATGGAATAAGAGGCAATAATTAAATGACCAATTATCAAAATATCAATTAAAAGTCCCCAAATATCACATACTAATCTCAACAAGTAAGGGCTCAACATGTATTTATAAATCCTCAAGTCATGAAAGAAATATCAAGTGTAATCGAACTCCGAGTGACAACACGCACGAGTTATGCCGAGGTCGTACGACCCGATCCATAATAATTGTGTACATACACTACCGAGGTCGTACGAAATGCATGATGCATGCATATATATATATATATATATATATATATATATATATATATATATATTATCGAGGCGTTCAGCCTGATCCATAAGAATAGGAAAACTCTTTGATTTCGAATTTTATATTTACAACTCTGAGATAAGTCCATGAAAGAATATAATTTCCATCCATAATTAAACATTCTGCCAACTCTCTAATTAATACAGCTCGACTTAACATAATCTTTAACCAAATTTTACTTATTAATACAAACGATTAAACTAGTAAGTTGAGCCCAAATAGTGCAAGTAATAGCATAATAAAGGCCTATATCTACCAGGACATAACATGAATTTTAGCTAAGCACGGACTCTCGTCACTTCGTGCGTACGTATCACCTACAATTAGTAGAAAATAATAATTTAAACACCTATGGGGTTAATTCCCTCTACAAGGTTAGCCAAGAGACTTACCTCGTTCCAAGTCCACTTTCCTGTCCACAAATCACTCTAAAAGTCTCAAGTCGGTGCCAAACAATCCGAAACTAGCCAAAGGTTGTACAAACAAATCAATAGTTTCTCAAAGTTCATAATTTAACTATTAGAGTGATTACCCAACCCAATTTAGAAGGTTCCTAAAATTCAACACCGGGCCCACGTGCCCCGATCCAGAAATTTTTGTAAATAACTGTTACACATAACCTCACGAACGCAATATATAATTTTACCCAATTCCATAATCCTTTTCGTGGTCTAATCTCATTTTTATCAAAATCTAGGTATTTCAACCAAAATCCTAATAGTTTCACTATTTACATGTTAAAATCTATCAATAATTTATGCATCGGGCTCACATTATATAGAAATCACTTACCTCCAATAGCTAGGTGAAAATCCCTCTCTACAAAGCTCCAAAAGCGGCTAACAAATGAGAGAAATGAACAAAAAGGCCAAAATCCCGATTTTTGTTAAGTCATTGCCCAGGTTTGCCTTCTTCGCGATCGCGGACAAGCCCTCGCAAAGGCAAAAATCATGAACCTAGAAAAATGTCTTCTTGGTGATCGCGAGAAGACACTCGCGAACGCAATGCACTGAGCCACCCTCTCATCGCGAATGCGTGCTCCCATTTGTGAAAGCGAAAGGCAATTGGGTTTCCTAGGCCCAGGCCCAGGTCTTCTACGCGAACGCGACAAGTCGACAGCGAGCGCGAAGGCCACTGGTCCCAAGCCTCCACGAACGTGACTCAGACTTCGCGAACGCGAAGAACAAAATCACCCAGTCCCAATATCCTTCTTCGCTATCGCGAATGTCCCTACGAGTTTGCAACGAAGGAAACCAGAACAACACACTAGTAGCTTTTAGACATAGCTCCGAGCGGTCCAAAATGCACCCGAGCCCCCTAGGACCCCGTCCAAATAGACCAACAAGACTATAACCATAATACGGACCTAATCGAACCCTCGGAACACATAAAACAACATCAAAACTACGAATCGCACTCCAAAACCAAATTGAATCAACTTATCAACTTCAACTTCTTAACTAGCTCTGAACGCGCCGAATAATACTTAGACTACTCAGAATGATACCAAATTTTGCGTACAATCCATAAATCACCATACAGACTTATTCCCAGGTTCGGAAACCCAAACGGACCTCGATAACACCAAAGTCTACTCCAAACCAAATTTAAAGAACTATAAAACCTTTAATGAACCAACTTTCAATATTAAGCGTCGAAATGCTCCTGGATCACCCCCGAAACCCTATCTGAACACACGTCCAAGTCCAAAATTATCATGTGCACCAATTGGAACCATCAAATTCTGGTTCCGAGGTCGTTTACTCAAAACGTTGACTCAAGTCAACTTGGCCATCATAGGCCACTATTAAGGTACTAAGTGTTCCAATTTCAACCCGAACCGTTTCCAAACCTAAACCAACCATCCCCACAAGTCATAAAACATTAAAAACACATACATGAAGTCTTAATTAGGGGAACGTGGATCTAGAAGGCAAAATGACAGGTCGGGTCATTACATTCTCCACCTCTTAAACAAACGTTCATCCTTGAACGGATCTATAATAATACATGAAGAGCTAAATAAATGCAGATATCTGCTCTGCATGTCCTCTTCGTTCTCCCAAGTCGCTTCCTCAACTAGTTGACCCCTCCACTGGACCTTTACCATAGAAATCTTCTTGGACCTCAACTAGCGAACCTGTTTGTCAACATAGCAACTCCTCATAACCCAAGCTCTCATCTAGCTGAACCTTGTTGTAATCTAACACATGTGACCTGTCGGCATGGTACTTTCGGAGCATAGACACATGGAAGACCGGATGAAATCCTGATAGACTGGGAGGCAAATAAATCTCATAAGGAACCTCGCCAACTCGCATCAATGCCTCAAATGGGCCAATATACCTTGGGCTCAACTTGCCCTTCTTCCCGAACCTCATGATACCCTTCATCGGTTAGACTTTCAAGAGATCCTTATCGCCCACCATAAATGATAAATCACGTGCCTTCTGATCCGTGTAACTCTTCTGTCTGGACTGTGCTTTGCGAAGCCGCATCTGAATCAACTTTACCTTCTCTAAGGCATCCTTCACTAAATTAGTGCCATATAACCTAGCCTCCCCGGGCTCGAATCATCCTATGGGCAAACGACATTGCCGACCACATAAAGCCTCGAATGGAGCCATCTCGATGCTGGACTGATAACTGTTGTTATAAGCAAATTAGACCAAAGGCACGAATCGATCCCACTTCCCTCCGAAATCAATTACACCCACTCTTAGAATATCCTCCAAAATCTAAATTATTCGCTCCAACTGCCCGTCGGTCTGCGGATGGAAGGTTGTGTTGAGCTATACACAGGTGGCAAACTCGTTATGTATTGCTCTTCAAAAATGCGAAGTGAACTAAGGGCCTCTATCAGAAATGATTACAACAGGCACACCATGCAACCGAACAATCTCCTGAATATAAATCTGGGCCAATCTCTCTGAAGAGTACATAGTCACAACCTGAATAAAGTGTGCTGACTTGGTCAGCCTATCGACAATGACCCAAATGGCATCAAACTTCCTCAACGTTCACGGCAACCTAACTACAAAGTCCATTGTGATCTGCTCCCATTTCCACTCTGGTATAACCATCTACTGGAGTAGGCCACCTAGCTTCTGGTGCTCATACTTAACTTGTTGGCAATTTAGACACCGCGCTACATACTTAACTATGTCCTTCTTCATCCTCCGCCACCAATAATGTTGCCTCAGGTCATGATACATCTTCGTATCACCAGGATGAATAGATACCGAGAACTGTAGGCCTCCTCTAGAATGTTCTTTCTCAAGCCATCAACATTAGGAACACATAAGTGACCCTGGAGTCGCAGAACACCATCCTCGCCGATAGTAACCTCTTTGGCACCACCCCGTAGTACCGTCTCTCTAAGAATCAGAAGGTGCGGATCATCGTACTAACGAATCTTGATCCACTCAAATAATAAAGACTGAGCCATAACACATGCAAGAACTCGACTAGACTCTGAAATATTCAACCGCACAAGTCTGTTAGCTAAGGACTGAATGTACAAAGACAATGGCCTTTCCTCTGCTGAAAAAATTGCCAAACTACCTATACTCTAGGCCTTTCTGCTCAAGGCATCCACAATCACATTCGTCTTACCTGGATGGTAAAGGATATTAATATCATAGTCCTTCAGTAACTAAAGACACTTGTGCTTCCTCAAATTAAGATCCCTTCGCTTAAACAAATTTTATAGGCTACGATGATCGGTGTAAACTTCACAGGACACCCCAGAAAGATAATGCCTACAAATCTTGAGAGCAGGAACTATCGAGGCCAACTCCAAATCATGTACGGGGTAATTCTCTCGTGGGGTTTCAGCTGACGTGAAGCATATGCAATAACTCGCCCCTCCTGCATCAATACATAACCTAGGACAATGCGTGAAGCATCACAATACACAGTATACATCCCTGAACCGAAAGGCAACACTGAAACTGGTGCTGTAGTCAAAGCTGCCTTGAGCTTCAAAAAGCTCGCCTCACAATCATCAGATCATCGGAACGGAGCACCCTTCTGGGTCAATCTAGTCAAAGGTGTTGTAATAGATGAGAAGCCCTCCACAAACCGGCGATAATAACCTTCTAACCCCAAGAAGCTCCTGATCTCGATCGTTGTGGTAAGATGAGGCCAACTATGGACTGCCTTGATCTTCCTGGGGTCCACCTTAATACCCTCACCTGATACAACATGCCCCAAGAATGCCATAGAATCTAACCAGAACTCATACTCAGAGAACTTAGCATATAGCTTCTGTTCCCGCAAGGTCTGAAGCACAACTCTTAAATGTTGCTCGTACTCCTCCATACTACGCGAGTAGATCAATATGTCATCAATGAAGACAATGACTAAGAAGTCAATCTATGGCCTAAACACTCGGTTCATCGAATCCATAAATGCCGCCAGGGCGTTGGTCATGCCGAAAGACATCACTAGAAACTCATAGTGGCCATACCTAGTCCGGAAAGCCGTCTTTGGAACACTCGAAGCCCGAATCTATAGCTGATGATACTGCGATCTCAAGTCGATCTTAGAGAACACCCTAGAACCTTGCAATTGGTCAAAAAATCATCAATACGCGGAAACGGGTACTTGTTCTTAATGGTAACTTTGTTCAACTGGCGGTAATCAATGCGCATCCGCATATTCCCATCCTTCTTTTTCACAAATAACACTGGTGCACCCCAAGGTGACATACTCGTCCCGATGAACCCATTTGCTAGCAACTCCTCAAGCTGCTTCTTCAACTCTTTCAACTCTTTTGGAGATATGTGGAACGGTGTAATAGAGATAGGCTGGGTACCTGGTGCCAAATCAATACTAAAATCGATATCACGATCTGGTGGCATGCCTGGTAAATCAGAAGGAAACACATCAGAGAACTCCTGCACCACGGGCACTGAATCAATCGTAGGAGTATCTACAGCAGTATACTGAACATAAGCTAGATAATCCAAACAACCATTCTTAACCATGTGTCGAGCCTTCAGGAAAGAGATAACCCGACTACATGAACTGATAGATGAACAAGTCCACTCCAATCTAGGCAACTCTAGCATCTCCAAGGTAATAGTCTTGGAATGGCAATCAAGAATGGTATGATACGGAGACAACCAATCCATGCCCAGGATGACCTCAAAGTCGGTCATGTCGAGCAACACAAGATCTGATCTGGTCTCATAACCACAAAAAGTCACAATACAAGACCGGTAGACCCGATTCACAACAACAAAATCATCCACGGGCATGGACACATATACAAGAGCACCCAAGGACTCACGAGAGGCATCTGGATAATGAGAAAATAAAGAAGAAACATATGAATATGTAGACCCTAGATCAAATAATACTGAAGCATCCCTACTGCAGATAGAAATAATACATATGATCACAACATCTGAGGCTACTGCATCTAGTATGGCTGGAAAAACATAGAACCTAGCAGGAGCACAACCTGCCTGGCCTCCACCACTAAGGCGACCCCTGCACACCTGGCCTTTGTCTCTGGCAGGCTGGAAGGCCGGTGTGGAAGCTGGTGCAGTAATCATGGGCTGATGGCTCTACTGGCCCTGCTGCACCGCGTTCCCCCAAAACCGAGGGCAAGATCTTCTCATGTTACCAAGATCCCCGTACTCATAGCAACCTCTTGGTGCGGAAGATGACTAACCCTGAGTCTGATCCTGGGGACCTGAATACCCGCTGGAAGGGCCTGAATAGTCGGTAGACGGTAGAAGCTCTCTGGAATTGCACTGAAATAGGGCCGCACTAGTGCACCCCGAGAAGGTGATGGTGCTTAATAAGGAGGCCTACTAGACTGACCCCTCACGAACTGACCTCTCCCCCCATATGGGGCGCCACTGGATCCTCCAGAATGTCGAGGCCTCTTCTCCCCGGTCATATACAATCGGCTCTGGGTGCGGATACCCTCAATCTGCTGAGCTATCTCTAAAACCTGCTCGTAAAGAGTCCCTATCTCCACCTCTCTAGCCATAGTAACCTTAATACCATAATGCAAGCCCACAATAAACCTCTGCATCGGTGGGGAGTATCATAAGTGCATGGCGGGAGAACTTAGAGAATCTTACCTCATAATCGGTCACAAACATCTGACCTTGCTGGAGCCGCTCGAACTGACCCTGTAGATCTTTCCTCTGAGAGGGTGGAATATATCTCTCCAGAAAGAGACGTGTGAATTGATCCCAAGTCAAGAGAGGCGAACCCACTGGCCTACTAAGAAGATAGTACTGCCACCATCTAAGGGCCCTGTCCTCCAACTAAAATGTGGTGAAGTCCACCCCGTTGGACTCCAATACTCTCATATTGTGCAGCATGTCCTTGCAACGGTCAATAAAATCCTGGGGGTCCTCATGTCGCTCAGCGCCAAAGGTAGGAGGATGCAGTCTAGTCCATCTATCCAATAGCTTATGCGACTCGACAGCCACATCTGGTGTGGGCTCTGGTACATCCTCTGTAACTAGCTGGGCTCCGCCCACAAGTAAAGCACCTGGGGTCTGATATACGGTAGAAGCGTGCCCTGGAGCCTGAGCGATAGGGGTTTGTACTCCCCTTCCCGCCTGAGATGTGGGTGGGTCAGTTGGAAATAAACCAGTCTACATCATAGTATCCGTGAAATGGAGCATACTTCCCATAACCTCTTGAAATTACGGCGCGGACGTGAAATCTACCGGGGTCGGCTCAGTTGCAAGAACCTCACCCTTCTCATCCATTACATGATACTCCACTGGATCCACTGGTGGCATGACGGAAGCAACTCTAGGATGCCCTTATCCTCTAGCAGGATCTGGAGCTCTCCCCCGGCCTCTAGCAATAGGGGGAGCAGCTCCTCCACCGCCGGGTACATCTGTCACACGTTCTCATCATTTGTGAGAGAATGAGAGAAAGATACTTAGAACAACATCAACTGCAGGATAGGAGATGAAGAAAGAGAAGTTTACTAACACCCTATAGCCTCTCGAAGATAAGTACGAACATCTATGCACCGATCCGCAAGACTCTATTAGGACCGCTCATGGCTTGTGAAACCTATGTGAACCTAGAGCTCTGATACAAAGTTGTCATGATCCAATTTCCGCTATAGGTCGTGATGGCGCCCAACGTCACTGCTAGGCAAGCCAACGGTGAACTACCCATTTAATTTCTCATTTTAACATTTTTAAAGTCTTTGATTCTTTTTATTTAATGCGAAAACAAGCAGTAAGTAAGCATAGTAATGTAAGCATAAACTAAATAGGAAAGTAAGATAGTGAATTAAATAAATCACACCTATGAGTGCCTACTAGAATTCCCAAAACCCGGTGTCACAAGTGTACGGGCATCTAGTAGAATATAAAAACTCTTTAAGAATTATTGTCTGAAACAAAATAGACAGAAATGATAAAACATAACAAGAGAAGGCTCTGGGTGCTGCAGAATGGAGCATGGGAAGGCCGCTCACCACTAAGCCTCCGGGTAATGCGGATACGTGCCTGGCAAACTCCAGATGCACCTGCTTGAGAACCTGTACAATATGTGCAGAAGTGTAGCGTGAGTATATAAACAACATGTACCCAATAAGTATCTAATCTAACCTCAAAAAAATAGTGACGAGGGGTCGACTTCGACACTTACTAGTGGGCAATATACATAATGTACAAGATTATTTAATAAGCATGAAATACAACATCGATGATGGAATAAGAGGCAATTATTAAATGACCAATTATCAAAATATCAATTAAAAGTCTCCAAATATCACATACTTTTGTTTATATTTGGATCTCGGCACTCAACCCATTTTTATTCTACCATACCGTATGGCCCCTCCTGGGTTGAAAGAGCTGAAGGAGCAGTTGCAAGATTTACTTGATAAGGGATTCATTAGACCTAGTGTCTTGCCTTGGGGTGTGTCCGTGTTGTTCGTGAATAATAAAGATGATTCAATGATGATGTGTATAGACTATCGCCAGTTGAACAAAGTCACTATCAAGAATAAGTATCTGTTGCTGAGGATTGATGACTTATTTGATCAATTTTAAGGTGCCAAAGTGTTTTTGAAGATTGATTTAAGGTCTGTCTACCATCAGTTGAAGAGTAGGGCATTGGATGTCCATAAGACAGCCTTTTGGACTCGGTATGGGAATTATGAGTTCCTAGTGTTGTCATTTAGGTTGACAAATGCCCCAACAATATTTATGGACTTGATGAACCGGGTATTTAAGCCCTATTTGGTTTCTTTTTTGATCGTATTCATTGATGATATCTTGATCTACTCCCGCAGTCGAGAGGAACATGAGCAGCATCTTCAGATTGTACTTCAAACTCTGAGAGATAGTCAGTTATATGTCAAGTTTTCAAATGTGAGTTTTGGTTGGAATCAGTCGCCTTTTTGGGGAATGTTGTATCGACCAAGGGCATAAAGGTGGATCCTAAGAAGATTGAGGTGGTTCAGAACTGTCCTAGACCTACTTCAGCTACAAAGATTCGGAGTTTCCTTGGATTGGCGATTTATTATCGCCGGTTCGTTGAGGGGTTTTCATCTATAGCAGACCGTATTGACTAGATTGACCTAGAAGGGTGCTCCATTCAGGTGGTCCGATGAGTGTGAGTTGAGCTTTCAGAAGCTCAAGACTGCCTTGACTACAGCACCCGTGTTAGTGTTGCCCACAGGTTCATGATCCTACATGGTGTATTGTGATGAATCGCATGTTGGGCTCAGTGCAGTATTGATGCGGGATTGTAGGGTGATTGCATACGCGTCGCAGCAGTTACAGGTTCTTGAGAAGAATTACCTTGTTCATGACTTAAAAGTTGGCAGCCATTGTTCATGCACTGAATATTTGGAGGTATTACCTCTACGGCATGTCGTGTGAGGTGTTCACAGATCATCGGAGTCTACAGTATTTGTTCAAGCAAAAGGATCTCAACTTGAGGCCACGAAGGTGGTTGGAGCTATTGAAAGACTATGATATCACCATTTTGTATCATCCGGGAAGGCCAATATGGTGGCCGATGCCTTGAGTAGAAAGTTTGTGAGTATGGGTAGCCTTGCATATATTCCACTTGGTGAGAGACCGCTAGCATCATATGTTCAGGCTTTAGCCAATCAGTTTGTGAGGTTAGACGTTTCGGAGCCTAGACGGGTTCTAGCTTGAACGGTCTCTCGGTCTTCCTTGTAAGAGCGCATGAGAGAACGTCAGAATGATGACTCCCATTTTCTTGTCCTTAAGGATACGATGTGGCACGGTAGTGCCAAGTAGGTTACTATCGGAGATGATGGGGTGTTGCGGATGTAGGGTCAGATTTGTGTGCCCAGTGAGGATGGGCTTCGTGAGTTGATTCTTGAGGAGGCCCCCAGTTCGCGATATTCCATTCATTCGGGTGCCACCAAGATGTATCAGGATTTGAGGCAGCATTATTGGTGGAAAAGAATGAAGAAGGATATAGTTGCATATCTGGCTCGGTGTTTGAATTACCTTGGAGATTCCCGAGTGGAAGTGGGAGTGCATTACCTTGGATTTTATTATTGGGCTTTCACAGAACATCGAAGAAATTCGACGCACTATGGGTCATTATGGACGGGTTGACCAAGTCGGCACATTTCATTCCAGTAGCCATTACCTATTCTTCAGAGCGGTTGGCTGAGATCTATATCCGCGAGATCGTTCGTCTTCACGGTGTTCCGGTATCCATCATTTCTGATCGGGGTACGCAATTCACCTCGAACCTCTTGAGAGTCGTACAGTGTGAGTTATGTACACGGGTTGAGTTGAGTACATCATTTCACCCCTAGACGGATGGGCAGTCCCAACGCACGATTCAGATATTGGAGGATATGTTTTGCTCCTGCATTATGGATTTTGGAGGTTCTTGGGATCAGTTCTTGCCGCTTGCGGAGTTTGCCTACAACAACAGGTACCAATCGAGTATTCAGATGGCTCCATATGAAGCATTATATGGGAGGCGGTGTCATTCGCCAGTTGGTTGGTTTGAGTCGAGAGAGGCTCGGTTGTTGGGTACCGATTTGGTTCAAGATGCCTTAGAAAAGGTCAAGCTGATTTAGGATCGACTTCGCACAGCTCAGTCAAGGAAGAAGAGTTATGCCGATCGTAGAGTTTGTGATGTTGCATTCATGGTTAGAGAGAGGGTTTTGCTTCGGGTTTCACCCATTAAGGGTGTGATGAGGTTCGGAATGAAGGGCAAGTTGAGCCCTAGGTATATTGGACCCTTTGAGATTCTTGAGAGAGTGGGTGAGGTGGCCTACAAGCTTACACTGCCACCTAGCTTATCAACAGTTCACCTGGTGTTCCATGTCTCCATGCTCCGGAAGTATCGCGGTGATCCGTCCAATGTATTAGATTTCAGCTCAGTCCAATTGGACAAGGATTTGACTTACGAGGAAGAGGCGGTGGCCATCCTAGCATGGCACGTCCAGAAGTTGAGGTCCAAGAGTTATCCTTCTGTTAGAGTGCAGTGGAGAGGTCAGTCGATCGAGGCAGCCACGTGGGAGTCCGAGTATGACATGCGGAGTAGATACCCACACCTTTTCACTAGTCCAAGTACCTTTCTATGTTCGTTCGAGAACGTTTGTTTTAGAGGTGGAGAATGTGATGACTCGATAGGTAATTTTGAGTTTTAGCCTTTATTTTCGTGTTCAAAGACCTTGATTAGCTCTATTTAGCATTTCTCAATTTACGTGATTTCTCAATTTACGTGCATAGTCTGTATCTCGTTCCGGAAAGTCTTTATGTGAAAATTGAAGAAAATGTCAATTTTTGCCTTAAAATGATTTGAGTTGACTACGATCAACATTTTGTGTAAACGGATCAAAATTAATATTTTGACAGTCCCGCAGGGTCCGTACTGTGATTTGGGACTTGGGCATATGGCCGAAAATAAATTCGGAGGTCCCTAACTTGATTTGACGTGATTTGTTCAAAACTAGTAATTTGAAGGTTTAAAATATTCTGCAGATTGACCGTAGGTTGACTTTATAGCTACCGAGTTCGTATTTCAGTACCAGGACTTGGTATAGGTTCATTTTACTATTATTGACTTGTCTGCAAAAATTGGTTCAAAATGGAGTTGATTTAGCATGATTCGGACGCTCGGTTGTAAATTTGAAAGTTTTTAAGTTTGTTTGAAAATTTCATGCATTTTGATGTCTCATTCGTAGTTCTAGGTGTTATTTTGGTTTATTGATCACACGAGCGAGTTCGTATGATATTTTTAGAATTGTGTTGATGTTTCGTTTGGAGACCTAAGGGTTCGGGTGAGTTTTAGACGCGTTTCGGAGTGTTTGGGATAGATTTAGTGTTGTTGGTGTGAACGGGTACTATGGGCTTCCAAAATGTGAGGTGGGAGATCGCATTTGCGATGTGTGGCATAGTCTATTAGGGCCGCATTTGCGAACCCTGTGTTTGTATTTGCGAAGGTGGTCTGGGTTCAGCAGTGATCGCATTTGCGATCATTCTGATCGCTTTTGCGAGGGTCCAATGTTTGCATTTGTGGACCAGTCTTCGCATTGGCGATGACAGCAGGAATGTGAGGAGTTCACTTTTGCGATGATTTCTTTGCACTTGCGATGAGAATCGATTTGGACTCGGATTTTAAAACTAATCACATATATGAATTCATGCGGTCATGGGTAGTCGGAATCTACAATTGGACTCGGGTTTTGATCGGGCGCGCCCGGGGTTGACTTTTGTTGACTTTTCCAAAATCATTAAAGATTGAATCGTTTTCACTCGTGGGTAGTTTCTAAAGCTTATTTTGAATTGTTTGAACTATATTTTGTTATATTCGATTGATTTGGAGGCAAATTTTATAGGAAAGGCCCCGGTTGAGCTTTGATTTGATTGCGGATTAAGGTAAGTGTTGGATCTAACCTTGACTTGAAGAAATTAGGAATTGTTAAACTACGTGTTGTGTGGATTATGTGAGAAAATGACATATATGCAAGGTGACGAGTGTATATACGCCGTCAAGAAATTTGTTTCCATGTTTTCTCGTTATCTCATGATTTATCTTATTACATGCCTTAATTGTTACATGCTTTAGTTGACTTCTGAGCCGTAATTGTTATTTGCCATTTAATTATTCATGTATTAAATTGTTCGTCCCTTCCATGACTCCATGCTTATTTGCTACTTGCCTTAACTATTTTACTTGCACACCTTCATTGCACATGCTTTATTTGTCCTATTGTTTTTGTAATATTTGTTGCATCCTTTGATTATTAAGTGGTACTTTATTGCCTTGCACCCTTACTCTGGTTGTAGAAATTCTTGTAAATTGAGTTGTTGGATTATTTTTGTTATCTGAAATTGATTGGGAATCGGGTTGCACGCTGCAACAGAAATTGAAAGATGATGAATTGAAATAGTGCAATAAGGGAGGATACTTGATACTGATAAATGATGATATGGTGGGATCGGATTGCGCTCCGCAACGGATTGTATACGGATATTTGATGTTGATAAATGATGAAATGGTGGGATCAGATTGCACGCTGCAACGGATTGTATACGTGGTACTTGATATTGATAAAGGATTATATGGAGGGATCAGGTTGCGCGCCGCAAAGGATTGTGTGTGTTAGACTTCTTGTTGTTGTTGTGTTGGTTTCAGAATATTTATATGAGATTACGATACTTGTTATTCTGGGACTTCTAATAGTGAATTTTGAGTTCATTTCCACAAATTAATTGCTTTACTTCCATTTCCTGGTTTTCCTTCCCTGTTATTATTATTATTACTACGTACAGGTTATTGTAAGTAGCCGCTTAGCCTCGTCACTACTTCTTCGAGGTTAGACTCGGCACTTACAGAGTACATGGGGTCAGTTGTAATCATACTACACTCCGCACTTCTTTTCCTGATACCGAAGTTGGTCCTAGAACCGTTCAATAGCTTTTGCTCGGATCCAGTCTTTGACGGAGACTTGAGGCACAGTTGCATAGTGTTCGCAACCCTAAAGTTCCCTTCCTCCTATCTTTACTGTTTTTCTGAGTTACAAAACAATGTATTTTGCTCGGACTATGTTTGTAGCACTCTAGTTGTTCATGTACTCGTGACATCGGCTTCTGGGTTATGTTTAGACTTCGTTGTTCTGTATTATTTTACTATACTTTAGACTTATATCGTTTCGTTATTAATATCTTGTTATAAATTGTTAAAATTAGAAATATTCTATTTCACGTCGCCTTGCCTAACAAGTAGATGCTAGGCGCCATCACGACCCTGAAGATGGGATTCCGGGTCGTGACAATTAAATTTTGGGAATATGCATAAGTCCAAAATCACCATACAAACCTGTTGGAACCATCAAAATATCATTCCGGGGTCGTTTTCACAAAAGTCAAACTTCGGTCAACACTTCTAACCTAAGCTTCCAAACTAAGAACCAAGTGTTCCAAATCAATCCAAAACCTCCATCAAATCCAACCAACCATCCCCGAAAGTTACATAACCACAAACACACACAGGGGAAGCTTCAAAATGGAAAACGGGGCTCAAATACACAAAACGCCTAGTCAGGTCGTACAACAAATGAGATTCTTCTTTCACAAAAGCGAAGTATTCAGTCCCCATTCCCATGTCACGAAAGCAAACTATCACTCACAAAAGAGAAGATCGCAATTGCAAGAAGTAACACGCAAATACGAGATCTGTAGGCAAGATACACCAGTTGCTACTCAACTATTCCAAAACCATGCTCGACCAATCTGAAACTCACCGAGGCCCTCGAGCTCCAATACGAACATCAACCCAAGTGGAATAACATCATACAAACTCGATCGCTAAATCAAATCATCAAAATAACATCAAATATCAAGAATCAGTCAATAAAATTCGTTTTTCAACTTTGAAACTTAATTTTCCAATTTTTCACATAATGCGCTGAAATGCCCTCGGGTTACTCGGGACCCCAACCAAATATGCGTACAAGTCCAAAAATATCATACGAACCTATCAAAATTGTTAAAATACCGATTCTAGGTCGTTTCCCAAAATCATTGACCGTGATCAACTCAAGTCATTTATAAAGCCAAAAATCACATTTTCTTTAAAATTTCACATATAAGCTTTCTGAAAAATGACACGGACCACGCACGCAAGTCATATATCATCAAATAAAGCTATGGAAGGTCTTGGAATATAGAAAAGGGAGCTAGTATTCAAAACAACCTATCAGGTCATCACATTCTCCACCTCTAAAAAATGTTCATCACAGAACGGACGTAGAAACAAACCTGGACTGGTAAAACGCTCTAGGTATCTACTCCTCATATCGGACTTGGACTCCCACATAGAATCCTCAATCGGCTGACTTCTCCAATGCACTTTCACAGAAGGAAAACTCATAGATCTCAACTTTCGAACCTGCCGATCTAGAATAGCTACCGGCTTTTCCTCGTAGGTCAAATGCTCATCAAGATGCACCGTGCTGAAGTCCAAAACATGTGACCGTCCTCATGGTACTTCCGAAGGATAGAAATATGATATACCGGATGTACCCCTGCTAGGCTAGGAGGCAATGCAAGCCTATAACCAACCTCTCCAACTCTCTCTAAGATCTCAAACGGGCCAATAACCTTGGTCTTTACTTGCCCTTATTTTCGAAATTGCATCACACCCTTCATAGGCGACACCAGAGAAGAACCTTCTCACCTTCTATGTAAGCCACATCTCAAACCTTCCGATTTGTATAACTCTTTTTCCTGGACTGAGATGTACGAAACCGCTTCTGAACCACCTTAACCTTTTTCAAAGCATCACGGGCCAAATCTGTCCCAACAATCTAGCCTCACCATGCTCAAACCAACCAGCTAACGAACGACATTGCCTCCCATATAAGGCCTCATATTGAGCCATCTAAATGCTTGAATGATATTTTTGTTGTAGGAGAACACAACTAGAGGTTAGAACTTGTCCACTAACCCCCAAAATCCATAGAGCATGCTCGCAACATATCCTTCAAAATATGAATAGTACGGTCAGACTATCCGTCCGTCTGAGGATGAAGTGCAGTACTTAGCTTGACTCGCGTGCCCAACTCATGTTGCACGGCTTTCCGAAAATTAAGGTCCTTCTGCTTGAACTGGTGTTGGAGACTCTGATGGTCGGTATAGACCTCACATGGAATGTTGTATAGATAGTTCCTCTAAATCTTGAGTGTGTGAACAATGGCTGCTAACTCCCAATCATGTGCGGGGTAATGCTTCTCATAAACCTTCAACTGATGAGATGCATAGGCAATCACCTTACCATCCTGCATCAATAGCGCGCCAATTCCAATGCGTGATGCATCACAATACATAGTGTAAGATCCTGAACCTGTAGGCAATACCAACACTAGGGTTGTAGTCATTGCAGTCTTGAGGTTATGAAAGCTCGCCTCAAACTCGTCCGACCATCTGTAAAGAGCACCTTTCTGGATTAACTTGGTCAATGGGGCTGAGATAGATGAAAACCCCTCCATGAACCGACAATAATATCCTCACAAACCCAAGAAGCTCTGAATCTCTGTAGCTGAAGTAGGTCTAAGCCAGTTCTGAACTGCCACAATCTTCTTAGGATCCACCTTGATACCCTCGAAAAACACAACATGACCCAAAAATGCAATCGAGTCTAACTAGAACTCACACTTCAAAAACTTGGCATATAGCTGACGATCCTTCAAAGTCTTAAGTATAATTCGTACGTGTTGCTCATGCTCCTCTCGACTGTGAGAGTAAACCCAAATAACATCAATGAAGAAGGAATCCAGATAAGGCTTGAACACTCGGTTCATAAAATCTATGAAGGTTGCTGGAGCATTAGTCAAGCCAAATGACATCACCAAGAACTCGTAGTGACAACAACGAGTTCGAAAAACTATATTAGGGACATCTGATGCACTAATCTTCACATGATGGTAGCCAGATCTCAAATAAATCTTGGAGGCTGATCAAATAAATCATTAATCCTCAACAACAGATACTTGTTCATTGATAGTGACCTTGTTCAACTACCGATAATCTATGCACATCCTCTTCGATCCGTTCTTTTTCTTGATAAATAACATCGGCGCACCCCAAGGTGAAACACTCGGTCAGATGAATCCCTTATCAAGCAAATATTGCAACTGCTCCTTTAATTATTTCAACTCCGTTGTAGCCATATGGTAGGATTGAATAGAAATAGGTTGAGTGCTTGGAACCAAGACAATGCAAAAGTTGATATCCCTATCAAGTGGCATACCCCACAAATCTGTAGGAAACTCCTCAGGAAATTCACTCACAACCGGTACCGAGCCCATAGAAGGAACCTCTACACTAGAATCACTAATATATAAGCTAAATAATCCTGACACCCTTTCTTGACCATACGCCGAGACATCAAATATGAAACCACCCTTCTAGTGGAGTGACCATGGGTCCCTCTCCACTCTAATCTAGGCAGCCCCATCATGGCATGACAATCCAAGATAGCGTGATACGGGGATAACCAATCCATACCAAGAATAACCTCAAAATCCACCATATCCAACAACAAAAGATCAACTACAGTATCAAAACCATTAATGGTAATAACACAAGACCTATACATCTGATCAACTACTATAGAATCTCCAACTAGTGTAGATACAGAAACAGGAACATCAAGAGAATCGCGAGGCATACTCAAATGAGAAGCAAAATATAAAGACACATAAGAATATGTAGAACCTGGATCAAACAACACGGAAGCATCTCTATGAAATACGGAGATAATAACTGTAATAACTGCATCAGACGACTCCGCCTCAGGTCCAGCTGGAAATGCATAATAATGGGTCTGAGCCCCACCAACCTATCCCTCACCTTTGGGACGGCCTCTCAATGAGTGGCCTCTATCTCTAACTGTCTAACCACCACCTCGGGCTACATGACCCCTACCTTTAACTAGCTATGCGGGTGGTAAATCCATCGGTACCGGAATCATAGCATGAGTACCCTGTTGTGCATGTTTTTTTGTGACTTAGAACAAAACTTCACGACGTGCCTCAGATCCCCACAAGTATAACAAGCCCTTATCTGACGTGATTGTTGACCCTGGAACTGTCCCTGTCGACCTAAATAACCATCTTAATAACTCTGAATCAGAGGTGCACTAATCAGAGCTGAAAGTGCACTATATACTAGCTGCTCGAGACCAGATCCATAAGCGTTGTGGTTGTTTGAAGCACCATAGGTAACCTATAGAGTTGAATCAACTGGCCTGATAGGATGGCCTTTACTAAAAGTACCCCTTCTGCAGATGAGGCACCACTGAATCCTCCAAATGATGAGGCCTCTTGTTAGATGTCATCTCCCTAGCCTGGCTCATGATGCGCTCGATCCTCATGGCGATCTCCACAACCTGAGTAAAAGAAATATCATCCTCGATGTCTCTTGACATTTGTAGTATGATGCCATATGTAAGGCCATCCATAAATGTTCTCACCTTCTCCTTCTCAGTAGGGATCAGGATAGCTGCATGGCATGATAATCTACAAATCTGGTCTCATACTGAGTAACAACCATACTACTCTGCTGAAGGCGCTCGAACTGACTGTGGAACTCCTCTCTCTGAGTGAAGAGGATGAAATTCAACAACTGTGAGAATTAAGCCCAAGTGAGAGGAGGTGAACCTGTTGTCCTGACCTGAACATACATATGTCACCACCTCTTGGCCGGACCATGCATCTGAAACACTATGAAACCAACTTTGTTGGACTCTACTACACCCATGTTGAGCGTTATCTCATGGCAATTGTCCAAGATATTCTGGAGGTCCCCAGAAGGTGTACCACTAAAGTGAGGGGGAAAAATATGGTAAACTTTTCCAACCTTCAACCCCTCAGCTAACATCACGGGTCTCTCCCGAGCTGTGTAGCAATAACAGGCTGAACCGCCCCAACGGGTAGTAATGCTAGTGTCTGATACCTATGAGCCATCTGCTCTGGAGTGTGGGTAGCGTGAGTCTGAGCTCCTCCTCAAGCCTGAGAGATGGGTGGTGCCACAGGAAACACACCAGGCTATGCCATACTCTCCAGAAGACCAACCAAGCAGACTAAGGCGTCCTGAAGCTCTAGGGTAGTGATGAACCCGTATGGGAGCTGAGTTAGTCGAACTAGCTCGGTCGGATTAGGGATCTCATCCTCCTTCTCTAGTTGAGGCTCAACATCATGTGTCATTGCACGTGCTCTAGGCTGAGTTATGCCTCTACCTCTGGCTCTACCTCGGCCTTGACCCCGGCCCCTAACCCTAGCAGTGGCTGCAATCTTGGGCTCTGACTCCTAATCAGCTACGGACGTTGTGTGTGTCCTCGCCATCTGTGAGAAAATAAGAGTAGAATGATTTAAACTCGATGATAGAATAAAGTCGCGCGATAGAGAAAGAAAGAAAGTGAAGTTTCCTAAAGCCTTGTATACTCTAGAATAAAAGTACAGACATCTCTGCACCGATCCTCAAGACGACTAAGCTTGTTCATTACTCGTGAGACCTAGGCAACCTAGCACTCTGATACCAACTTGTCGCAACCCGAAATCCAACCAATCAGGGTCATGGTGGCGCCTTACAATGCTTGCTACGGAAGCCAACACAAAACAAATAAAAAGGAAGAACCAATAACAGAAAGGCCATATCTGATATAAGCACAATATGTATAAAACCAACATCTAACGTGAATACCTCAAGATGTGGAGTCATAAGTACATGAGCTTCTAGATCAAACTAAATACATTATTCTAAAAGAAATAAATAATGTCCGGAACAAAATGGAAACAGTATAATGAAAATAGGAAAGTGACTCTAAGTCCTGCAAATGGAATGCATCTCTACCTTGAATCACCACCTGGTATATGCTAAGTACCTCTCAAAACTCTGGTGCCAATATCAGGATCTGAACAAGATGTGCAGAAGTGTAGTATGAGTACAACCGACCCAATGTACTTAGTAAGTGTCGAGCCTAAATCTGATGAGACAGTGACGAGGCTAAGACAAGACACCTACTATAAACTTGTGCAATTATATATCAAAAGTAATGGAATAACAAGTAAAGTACCAAAAGTAGTAATGGAACAGGGACATAAAAATGGGCAACAATGAAGAACATAAAGTAAAGTATCACGGAGTAAACCTATTTCACAAGAAATCAACGAAACCACAAAGCCAGGTTCACAATCCAGATATCAAGTAAAAATAATGAAATCAACAAATTGCACAATAGCGCCCTTTGTGCGTTTACTCTCATCCACACCATATAATATAAATGAAAGTCAGGACATCACCCTTCGTGCTTTTACTCTCATCCTCACACGATAATGTAAAACAACAAAAACGACAACAATAACAACAACGACAATGACAACGACAACCACAACAACAACAACAACAACAACAATAATAAAGCATGTGCATAGCATCACCCTTCATGCTTTATCCTCACTTTCACTCAAGCAATGATATCAATATGCAAACAAGGCACGACAACACCCTTTGTGATTTTTACTCTTCCTGTTCAAGCAATCACAACAACACAATATTAAGCAAGGTGGGAAGCAAGTCAACTTCGACAATAGTACTTGAACACAACTCAGCATATGAAAATCTTTCTACAATTAGTGCCAATAACCGATCAACAATTTCCTCATTCTCAACACCCAATATCGCAATGATCTCAACATGAGAAGTAACTCGAAAGCGAGTAATCAAAGAATTAACAATCTATCTAAGGCATGGAAGACATGATACACGAAATAATATGGTACAAGGAAAATTCCACACATATTCTTATCCCATGACCCATGCATATACACTCTTCACCTTGCATAAACGTCGCCCCCAACACATAATTCACATAGAAAATAGACTCAATTCTACCTTATTCCCCTCAAATCAAGGTAAACTAAGACACTTACCTTTTTCTGGAACAAATCAATAAACAATCGCATCTTTTCATTTAGAACAAACCTTCAAACCAACCAAATCTAGCCAAATATCGTTCAAACAATTCAAAACAAGATTTAGAAACTACCTACGAATGAAAAAGGTTCAATCTTTAACTAAATTGAAAAAGTCAACAAAAAGTCAACCCCAGTCTACGTGATCAACATTCGAGATTAAGACCAAATCTCGATTGCCCATTGACCCCCGAGACCGAATTTGTAATTTGTTTCGAAATTTGACCTCAATTTGAGGTCTAAATCTCAATTTTATAAAATTCATAAAGTCTACACAAAAACCCCTAATTTCTACCTTGAAATTCCTAGACTTGATGATAAAATTCATGAAAAAGTAAGTGAGATTGATTGAAAATAAGTTAAAGTTGCTTACCAATAAATTTGGGAAGAAATTCCTCTTCCAAAATCACCTATAAGTAGTTTAGGGTTTAAAAATGGTGTAAAATGATCTAAGTCCTGAAATCTCCATAGTAACCCAGTTGCAGATGTCGCAAATGTGAACTCTTGTTCGAAATTACGATATCCGCAAATGCGAATCACTGATCGCAAAAGCGATCGGTGCCACAGTGCCCCAGATGTCGCAAATACAACTATTTCTTCACATTTGCAAAGGACCCCTTCATCGCAAATGCGGCCAAAGCTTTGCATGCTTGCCCTAGATCAGTTGTCCCAAATGCCACTCCAAGATTACAAATGCGACCTCCCCCAGACTGCAAATGTGATTCTTCCTTCTCAAAAGTGAACTCTTCGGTCCCCATTCCCATTTTGCAAATGCAAAAAATTACTCGCAAAAGAGAAGATCGCATTTGAGAGCAGTACCTTGCAAATGCGTGATCTGCAGTCACCACAAACCAACTACTACTCGAATATTCCAAAACCATGTGCAACCCATCCGAAACTCACCCAAGCCCTGTGGGATCTAATTCTAACATCCACACAAGTGTAATAACATCATAAAAACTCGCTTGCTAACTCAAATTTTCAAAATAACATCAAATTTTAAGAATCTATCATCAAAACTCAAGATTTTCAACTTTGAAACTCAATTTTTGAATTTTCGACGAAACGCCCTTAGTTTACCCGAGACCCCAACCAAACATGCTTACATATCAAAAAATATCATACAAACCTACCGGAAGCGTCAAAATACTGATCCGAGATTGTTTACCAAAAACGCTGACCATGGTCAACTCAAG
This sequence comes from Nicotiana tabacum, assembly GCF_000715075.1. Taxonomy (NCBI): domain Eukaryota; kingdom Viridiplantae; phylum Streptophyta; class Magnoliopsida; order Solanales; family Solanaceae; genus Nicotiana; species Nicotiana tabacum. The sequence continues at coordinate 43,123,174 of NC_134096.1, forward strand.
TCATTTTTAAAGCCAAAAATCAAAAATAAAATTAATATTTCACATATAAGCTTTCCGAAAAATAATACGGACCACGCACGCAAGTCATATATCATCAAATAAAGCTACGAAAGATCTCAAAATATAGAAAAGGGAGCGAATATTCAAAACGACCTATAGGGTTGAGACATATAGCGAAGAAAAAATGAGGCCCACAATATAGTTGCATATCAATCAAGTTGCAACCTTCAGTTTCAATACCTGCTTTCAAGGGACATTATAGTTTGATTTTGATACTCGTGATCTTTAGTAAGATTTCTCGTAGTCAATACAGAGAACACAGAGCACATACAGACTAATGAAGATCAGTAAGGCAGATTCTGAAGAACAAAAAATCCTAGAAAACCAGACATTAATCTTATAAGTGGAATCTTAGAAGTTAAAAGTAATGTAGAGTTTCATTTGTAACCAGTTGAACTAATCTTATGTCACAACAGCGAAAAATGATTGTAGCAACATCCAGAAAGCAAACATAAGTGGATTATTCAGAAATAGCGGCAAAGAGTGGCTCTGACTGCATACATTTCACTAACGACAAAACCAATGATGATGAGAGAACTCAGCTCGCTCGAGATATTAGCGGCCTCCAAGGATGATGCATTGGATTATTTAGTAATAATTTAGCTGGCAGCAAATTTTCATACGCTCCATTCAGCTTTGTTTGGTCATACTCGCGCTTAGAGAGACTCTTTTTACAATCAGCTTTTTTATTCAGCATGTACTTTTTCATATTTTGATCATTCTTACAATTTTTATTCAATAGTTTCAGCAGCAGTCTTTTATTCCCTGAACGTGAAACTTTGGATTACATGTTTAACATAACCAAGTATATTTAACTTGGATTAATGTGCGTACATGTCAACAGATTTAATATTTAGTAACATACATAAATATATAACAAAAATTAAAGAATCCAGGTAAAAACACAATATTTATACATAAATAATCAAAGACAATAAATATTGCCCCTTTAATTGAAAAATGCCTCCACGTGTGACTGGGAATCTCTGAAATGAATAAAATGGATCGATATCGACTTCGAGATCTTGAACCGTTCTTCAGAAGGATATAAGCTAAGGAGTAGAAGAGGCTAAGAGCAGTACTTACCACACTATGAAATGCTAACACAAACGCACGGATCGATAGCCAACAATGAAATGCAAAAACTGCAAATTGCTCATGGTTATCTCCACCATGCTGGAAAAAATCAAGCATTTGTTTCATTAGCATTTGTAAGACAAAACCCATCTTCTTTTCAAAATTCAAATCTTCATCAAGAAACCTAAAGCAAATGAAATTACTATCACTTTATTTACAACTATTTCCTTGAATCACAATCTTTTATTTAGCAAACAACACTCATAAAATTGTAAAATTAGGAAGTGTGAAAAGAACTCATAAAGCGGTAAAATTGCAAAATTATGAAGCATGAAAAAAAAACCCGAAAAATTACAAAGGAGTAGGAATTGACCCAAAAGATTACGAAAGGATAGAAAATGATTAGAAGAAAAGAGAACAAAATATGGGGGAAAATTAAAAAAAGAAATAGTCTGGAGAATATAAAGCGAATAACTCTAAGTACTTTGAAGCTATGCCCAAAATTTTTATTCTTCTTAATTAGGGTTATGTTTACCAGTAAAACGGTACAGTTGAATTTATACGTGGTTTCTAGACAAGTAAACTAATTTGATCGTGAAATAATACGATAATTGAAGAAATGTACAATACTTAGCCTTAAAATATAGGTGAAACAACAGAGATGACAGTTCCGGGAATAAGGTTTCTGAGTGCAGCAATGATGAGATCAAAAAGTAGAAAAGTAAGGTTGTATTAAGCTTTGTATAGAATGTAGTATAACTTTAGCCAGAAAATTCCTGTCATATACAATGACAGCTGGGCTCACTATTTATAGATGTGTCTAGGGAAGGAGGTTCTAGGATCATGCCCTCTTTTAATGTCAATTATGAGGGTCATTGATGAAGATGTAACGGTGAATATAAATGCCAAATTCTCTGTAACGGGCTGTCGCTCTTAATGCTGCAAAATATTCCTTATTAAATGCTACCGAGCACATAGTATTTGATACACCTTTATAAACGTTATCCTTTCCGGTGACTAGAGTAATGGCTGCGTTCGGTCTTCGATCATCCATTTCTAGGGTTCCACGTGTCTTTCCTTTAGATGACCACGTGTCATATCATATTTCACCCTATACAGATAGTCCCCCTACTTTCCGGTGACATAACTTTGTGTTACCAGGAAGTTGGTAGAAATACTCTTTTGGCGGGAATTACTATAACTCCCTCTAAAGGCTTCTGACGGTTGATTAGATACACGTCTCTCCGTATTTAATGCCTCAAACACGTGTCATCCCACGATTCAGCACAACTTTTGCTATTTATCGAGGCAATCATGGCCATGAATTTAGCCGCCAAAATTTTACTTATACGCATCATTCTTTTCCTTTGCACTTCATAATTTCTCGAACTTCTGATTTGCATCTTTGTTCTCCATCCTTTCTCTAATTCTCTTCAAACAAAAATATTTTCTTTCTTCTTAATCAATGGCTTCTTCCTCCAAGTGTCCCGGTTCTTCAAAGAACAAGAACAAAATCGAGGACTCTGCTCCTCCAACGGTGGGTTAAATCATCCCAAGGAGAATTAGTACCACAAAGGACTTAGAAGATAAATTTCCTACTGCTAACCCTCGTACATGGGCTGTTAGCAGGTACCCTTCTTCCAATCGTCCTTCCAGTATTCCTGCTGTGAAGGAAAACTGTTGCTGCCATGAGTTGGATATCATTGCTCCTGATCTATCGGAGCGAATGACCCTTCCTAAGGAATGTTTTACATACTTTTATACGTATCCATTTACTTTGGGTGCATTTTCTTTGAGTGGGGAGCTTGATTCTGTGATTGCGGAGTTTTGCCTTTGCTACCAGGTATGTTTGGCATATGTAAGTCCTTCACTGAGGAGGACGATCGCCTACCTCCGACGCTTATTCCAGGAGACTGGAGATGAGCTAACCTTAACTCATATGATGAATCTCTATTCTCCCAAAATCTTCTGCGGGGGAATGATAAACCTCTGCAAGCATGGCCGCTATATTTTTCTGTATAGCATGGATCATGACAATGGTCGTGGGTGGATGGAACGGTTCGTTGCAGTTTCCACCAACGACATCATTCCGTCAATGGCTTCATCCTTTCTGGCCTCTTGGAACCGCACTCGTAAGCTCTTTGTTTAGTTTTTCCTTTTACTAAGTATTTTTTTATAGTCGTATTGATCCTCCATCCTTCGTTTGTTTCAGCAACTCGATGGATCCCACTGGTGATGGAAGTCTTGGACCGGTGGGTTCAAAAGATCTTGGACGTCACGACGCCCGAAACTCATTTGTGAAACAATCTAGCCCTTAAATATGGGTGGAAGGTGAAAAATGATGGTAATTTTAACTTACCTTGCTGTCATTTCTATTTTGTATATGGAGAACTTGGCTGGACCCTTCTGACTTGTTCACAAAATTTGGTCTACCTGCGGACTCTGTTGATGTCCCCGAGGAGGATGTCTTAGCTGATCCTGTTGACGCAGCAAGGCTACTTTAGGAGGCACGTACTCGAACATGTATCTCCAGGCCTGTTTTGGGCGCAAACACTTCTTTACGGAGACCGCGGCTGGAGGTTAAACAACCGAAGAGAAGACGTTTCTCCGAAGCAGGGGAAAAGAATAAGAAGGCAAAGATTGATGCCCCTGAGTCATCTCCAGTGGCGATGGTGACTGGTCCTTCTTCCGGGCCAGTCATAGACACCGTGATGATTGATGATGATGAATAAGCTAGTGATGAGGGAGCTTCTCTACATATAAGACAACGATCCTCATTATCTCAACAGGATGCTCGACCTGTTGAGAGAATTACACCAACCGAGGACGATGCCTCGGCACTTTGGGGAGAGTTTGATTTGGTAGACAATGTCAACTCCCATTTTTGGGACCCAATTATTGTGCCCGGTACTGCGGGGATGAGTACCGGATCCTTGCCGTCTTTGGTTGGCGAGCATCCAACAACCAACACTGCATTTGATGCAGCTGCTTCTCACTCTTCAACTCTATCAGCTTCATCTCCATCTTCACCAATACTAGCAACTGCTACATCACTTCCATCTTTATCCACTCTTCCACCAGCAGTTGCGACATTGCCTCCACCGGCCGTACCTGACCATGAAGAGGGTGATCATCTTCCGCAGTCCCTAGTTCATGGGAATTTGGGGGAAAATTATGCTGCCCCTTCTGAAGATCCACAAAGGAGCCGGAACGTTACTCTTTCGATCTCTACCGGATGCAACTTGCTATCCCGGATGATTGAGCTTGCTAATTATCTGAAGCCTTTGGCTTCAGAGAAAGACTGGGAAAAGATTCAGGCACTCTCGAGAGAGTGTTTGTTGAACAATGCCATGCACAACGCCGTTGCAGTATGTTTTTTTCTTTCTTCATTACTTCTTCTTCTTTTGTATGAATGTATTCTAAGTTTTACTTTTTCTTGTTTTGTAGGCCAACTTCCTTGCTTCTGAGGGCCTTCAGAGGTTGATTCGTGAGAAGGAGGAACTTACTTTCGAACAGAATCAGTTTTTGGTGGAACGGGATCAAACAGTTCTATGCCTCTCGGAACTGGAAACCAAAGCTACTGAGTCCGTTGTTTTGGAGGCTCGTTTGCAGCAAAGCAAGCAAGAATTGGTAACCCTTAGCCAAGAAATTAGCCCGCTGAGTGTTATATTTGATGAAGCTAAGGCCAAATGGGCTGAAGTCTAGGATGTCGTTCTTGCTGAAACCAAGCGTGAGGTTGCCTGCGCTGAAAGAGTGATTAACTTAGAGGCAGCCTTGAACTCCAAAATTGAAGAGCTTGTTGCTGTGGGGGCGAAACACGCCCAGCTAGAAGAGAAGTACAGGAAAACTATCGAGCATAATAGGCTTTTTAGTTAAGTTATCTGTGACCTTGATGTAAGTCTCAAATCTGTTAGGTCCGCCCGGAAAACCTTTCTGCCGAGGTAACCCAACTCAAAGAAGAACTCAAGCGCTGAGAGGCTTCCCTCGTTGTTGAAAATCTTACGCCATGTACCCTAGTTCCCGGTCTCAATGATGTATTTGGTTTCGATTTTCATCTCCCGGTTGACATGACAGTCAATGTTGTTGTATCCTCATATCATTCCCCCCCAACCCCTCCCTGTATTTGAATGCGAAGAATGCGAATTGGAACACTGGAAATTTTGTGTCTTCAAAGATCCCACCAATGAATTGCTAGATAATCCTTAACTCGGCAACATACCTTACTATTCCCCTTAGGAATCCATGCTATCAAACCAAAGATTATCTAACCGTCCCCGAGTGGAAGCTTGTTTGTTTGCCTTTCTATCAAATGTCTTATTGTTGTTGTCTTCTTAGTATGCTTTCTAACGCTACCTCATTAAAAACCTTGCCAGAAAATCCAACTGGGACAAAAACTGAACAAAGGGAAAAATAGTGCAGCACTTACTTTCCACTTGAGTAATGTTCATTAGCAATAATATCTTTTGAGGTGTGCCACGTTCCAGTTGCTAGGCAACTTGTCTCCATTCTGATTCTCCAACTCGTACGAACCTTTCCCAGTGATAGATGAAATCCGGTAGGGGCCTTCCCACGTTAGACCTAGATTCCCCGCGTTGAAATCCCGAGTGTTTTAGGTTACTTTCCGTAGAACCAAGTATTCTATTTTGAAATAACATAGGTTGGCTCTTCGATTATAATATCGCTTCATTCTCTTCTTTTGAGCTTCCATTATTACACGCGCCAAGTCCTTACGTTCCTTGAGTAGTTCTAAGTTGATTTACATTGCTTCGTTGTTTGATTCTTCATCTGCCCGAAAATATCTCAAAATGGGTTCGCCCACTTCCACCGAGATTAGGGCTTCAGCACCGTACACAAGGGAAAAACAAGTTTCTCTTGTGCTCGATTTGGCCGTTGTTCGGTAGGCCCATAGAACTCCAGGCAATTCTTCGGGCCATTTGCCTTTTGATTCTTCCAACCTTTTCTTGAGGTTTTGAATAATCACTTTGTTTGTTGACTCCGCTTGACCATTTGCGCTCGGCTGATAAGAAGAAGATGTGATCCTCTTTATCTTCAAATCTTCGAGGAACATTGTAACTTTTGCACCGATAAATTATGGTCCATTGTCGCATGCTATTTCTTTTGGTATTTCGAACCTGTAAATTATATTTTCCCACAGGAAATCTACCACTTCACGTTCTCCGATCTTTTGATAAGGACCTACTTCCACCCATGTAAAAAAATAGTCATTTAGAATTAAAAGAAATCTTACCTTTCCGGGAGCCGGTGGCAGCGGTCTAACGATGTCCATCCCCCATTTCATGAATGACCATGGGGATAGAACCAAATGTAAGGGTTCTGCCGGTTGGTGTACTAGTGGTGCGTAGCATTGGAACTTAACACATTTTCGTATGAAGTCTTTGGCGTCTTGTTCCATGCGAGGCCAGTAATATCCTGCATGTACCAACTTTAGCACCAAAGAATTTGCGCCCTAGTGATTGCTGCATATCCCTTTGTGGACTTCTCTAATGACATAATTGGCTTCTGACGCTCCTAAGCACCGGGCCAACGGATCTTGGAAGGATTTTCTATAAAATTGGCTTCTCTTGAAGCTATAACATGCAGCCTTGGCGTGTAACGTACGTGATGCTTTGGGGTCTTTGGGCAACTTCCCATGCTCGAGATAGTCGATTATTGCATTTCTCCAGTCCCATACCAGACAAGTCGAATTTACCTCATATTAACCATATGTATCCAGGACTGAGTTCATTAGCTGCACTATCGTCCCGGACTTTGATCCCTTTATTTTTGTCGATGATCCTAAGTTTGCTAATGCATCTACTTCTGCGTTATCCTCTCTCGAGATATGAGTAATTGACCATTCCCGGAATCGTGCCAAAAGAGCTTGGACCTTTACCACGTATTGTTGCATACGTTCTTCTTTAGTATCAAAGATCCTATAAACCTAATTTACAACCAGCTGTGAGTCACATTTGATTTTGATAACCTCGAAATCAAGTCCCCGGGCTAATCCGAGCCCTATAATCAAAGCTACGTACTTGTCTTCATTGTTAGTTAAAGGGATCGTTCTGATGGCTTGCCTTAAAGTTTCCCCCGAAGGCATGATTAAGACTATTCCGAGTCCGGACCCTTTTACGTTGGAATATCCGTACATAAATAAGATCCAAACCCCCGATGTCGATTCCGACACCATTACTGCCTCCTTGGTTGCCATAGGTAGTAGTGCTGGACTGAAATCGTCCACGAAGTCAACCAAGACTTGTGACTTAATTGCAGTCCTTGGTTTATATTCTATGTCAAACTGACTCATTTCGATGGCCCATTTGGACAATCTTCCTGAAATCTCGGGTTTATGGAGGATGTTCCGCAAAGGGAAAGTAGTCACCATAGCTATCGGGGGAATTGGAAGTAAGGCCTCAGCTTCCGAGTGGCAACTACGAGAGCTAACGCCAGTTTTTCCAAATGTGGGTAGTGAGTTTTTGCTCCCGTTAAAATTTTTCTAATGTAATAAATGGAAAATTGCATACCTTCATCCTTTCGGACTAAAACTGCACTTACAGCAACTTCTGAAACCGCGAGGTAGACTATCAATATTTCATCTTCTTTTGGTTTTGAGAGAAATATAGGGCTTGATAAGTACTTCTTCAGGTCCTTCAGAACCTGCTGGCACTTTGGTGTCCATTCGAAATTATTTTTCTTTTTTAGCAGTGTGAAGAAACGTTGACATTTTTTTGATGACCGGGAAATAAAGCTTCTCAAAGATGCTAATCTTCCTGTGAGCCTTTGGACTTACTTTACGTTCGACAATTGATCCGGGATATCGTGTATGGCCTTGATTTTATCAGGGTTTACTTCAATTCTCCTTTGTGAGACAAGAAACCCAAGCAACTTACCAGAACTGACCCTAAACGCGCACTTCTCGGGATTAAGTTTCATGTTATGCTTCCTTAGGATGTCGAATATTTCTTGCAAATGCTTAAGGTGGTCACCTACATTCAAAGACTTAACGAGCATATAGTCTATATAAACTTCCATAGTCTTTCCTATTTGCTTTTCAAACATCTTATTTACGAGCCATTGATAAGTGGCTCTGGCGTTTTTCAACCCGAAGGGCATCACATTATAACAATATTTACCAAAATTCGTTATAAACGGAGTCTTTTCCTGATCCTCCGGGTTCATATCGATTTGGTTGCACACGGAATAAGTATCAATCATTTGATCGATATTTTGCAATGGAACGAGTCTTTCGGGCACGCCTTATTAAGGTCTTTATAGTCTACACACATGCAAAATTTATTGTTCTTCTTCAGAACTACTACTACATTGGCTAGCCAATCCGGATATCTTACCTCTCGGATCGAACCGATATTAAGCAAGCGGGTTACCTCCTCTTTGACGAATTTATTCCTGGCCTCGGCGATATGGCATTTCTTTTGCCTTACCGGAGGTATGTTGGGATTCAAACTCAGCTTGTTCACGGCTACTTCCGTCGGGATACCTATTATATCTTCGTGCGACCATGCAAAACAATCAGCATTAAATTTAAGGAATTCAATAAAACCAGACCTGAGCTCTGGGTGCAGTCATGTCCCCAAATGGAATTTTCTTTCTAGGAATTCTTCTAACAATGCAACTTGCTCCAGTTCCTCCGCCGTGGACCTCGTTGGGTCCGTCTCTTCTGGAGCTTGGAAATATCTCGGCACCTGATAATGTTCTGATGACTCTGCTCTCGGGATAACTTCTTCTAGCTCGATAGTAGGTGCTGGTTCTTGTAATTACTATGCCGTGTGCTCCTTCCCTTTGCTACTGGAAACCGAAATTGCATTCATCTCCCTTGCTGCCGGTTGATCACCTCTTATCTGCTTGATTCCTTCGGGCGTTGGAAACTTCAGCAATTAGTGATATATTGAGGGTACAACTTTCATCTCGTGTAACCACGGCCTTCCCAGGATGATATTGTATCCCATGTCACCATCTACTACTTTGAAGAGAGTTATTTTCATTACTCATTCAACGTTCGTGAGCAGTAAAATCTCTCCCCGGGTCATCACGCTCGCAAGGTTGAATCCAGCAAGGAGCTTTATTGTCGGAATAATGCTTCCAGTGAGTTTAGCTTGCTCCAATACTCTCCATTGTATGATATTAGCCGAACTTTCTGGATCCAGTAGAACACGCTTAATCTTAAAATCTAACACATTTAAAGAAATTACCAGTGCATCGTTGTGTGGTAATATCAATCCGCATGCGTCCTCCTCCGTGTAAGTGATATCGTCTTCCCTAAGTCTTTTACTATGAGTTATTGATACTTTCATCTTCTTCGCTACCGAAAAGGTGACCCCGTTAATCTTGTTCCCTCCGAAGATCATATTGATCGCTTGGCGTGGGGGTTCTTCTCCTGCTTTTGAAGGTTCCACGTTGTCTTTGTTACGACCATAATTGTTCTTAGCTCGGTCACTCAAGAATTCCCTGAGGTGATTGTTCTTCAATAGTGTTGCCACCTCTTCCCAGAGTTGTCCGCAGTCCCCTGTTTGGTGGTCGTTCGTCCCATGGTATTCATACCATAAGTTGGGATCCCTCTGGATGGAATCGAATCTCATAGGTCTCGGGAATCATGCTTCTTTAATGTTTCTCATGGCTGGCACCAACTCCACTATACTGACGTTGAAGTTATATTCTGATAACTTGGGGTAAGAAGGATCCCAAGACTCCGACGTCTCTTTATCCTAATGTGATCTATTGTTTCGACCACAATCGGTCCCTTCGTCAACGGTGAACTTGTTTGTTGCCCAGAAGTTTCTACTACGGCCTTCGGTCCGCTCGTAAGGCAAAGAAACCTCGAAGTTCGTCTGTCCGCGTCGTAGTCATCCTTTGATTTTTCTCTGCTCTTCTCTCGTCCCTTGCCGATGATGTAGAACCTAACTGGTCATCTTCGATCCTTATCTTTGACTCGTACCAGTTGTGGATATCTGCCCAAGTTATTGCTTGAAACTCAAGCAAGATCTCCTTCAGCTTCCGGGAAGCGTCTGAGCTTCTCGGATTCAATCCTTTGGTGGATGCTTCAGCTGCCCATTCATAACTTTTTGTTATCGGGAAGTTGGTAGAAATACTCTTTTGTCGGGACTTACTATAACTCCCTCTGAAAGCTTCTGACAGTTGATTAAACGCACGTCTCTCCGCATTTAATGTCTCGAACACGTGTCATCCCACGATTAAGCACAACTTTTGTAGTTTATTGAGGCAATCATGGCCATGAATTTAGCCGCCAAAATTTTAGTTATACGCATCATTCTTTTCCTTTGCACTTTATAATTTCTCGAACTTCTAATTTGCATCTTTGTTCTCCATCCTTTCTCTAATTCTCTTCAAACAAAAACCTTTTCTTTCTTCTTAATCAATGGCTTCTTCCTCCAAGCGTATCAGTTCTTCAAAGAACATAATCGAGGACTCTGCTCCTTCAACGGTGGGTTCCATCATCCCAAGGAGAATCAGTACCACAAAGGACTAAGAAGAGAAATTCCCTACTACTAACCCTCGCACATGGGCTGTTAGTAGATACTCATCTTCCATTCGTCCTTCCAGTATTCCTGCTGTGAAGGAAGACTGTCGCTGCCATGAGTTGGATATCATTGGTCCTGATCTGTTGGAGCGAGTGACCCTTCCCAAGGAAGGTTTTACATACTTTTACACATATCCTATTACTTTGGGTGCATTTTCTTTGAGTGGGGAGCTTGATTCCGTGATTGCGGAGTTTTGCCTTCGCTACCAGGTGTGTTTGGCACAAGTAAGTCTTTCAGTGAGGAGGACGGTCGTCTGCCTTCGACGCTTGTGCTAGGAGACTGGAGAGGAGCTAACCTTATCTCATATGATGAATCTCTATTCTCCCATCTTCTGCGGGGGAATGATAAACCTCTACAAGCGTGGCTACCATGTTTTGCTGTCTAGCATGGATGATGACAACGACCGTGGGTAGATGGAATAATTCGTTGCAGTTTTCACCAACGACATCATTCCGGCAACGTCTTCATCCTTTCCGGCCGCTTGGAACCGCACTTATAAGCTCTTTGTTTAATTTTTCCTTTTACTAAGTATTTTTCTATAGTCGTATTGATCCTCCATCCTTCGTTTGTTTCAACAACTCTATGGATCCCACCGGTGATGGAAGGCTTGGACCGGTGGGTTCAAAAGATCTTGGACGTCACGACGCCCGAAACTCGTTTGTGGAAAGAACTGGCCCTTAAATATGGGTGGAAGGCCAAAAATTATGGTAATTTTAACTTACCTTGCTTCCAAATTTTTTTTAAATAGGGAGAACTTGGTTGAACCCTTCTGACTTGTTCACGAAATTAGGTCTACCTGCGGGCTTTGTTGCTGTCCCCGAGGAGGACGTCTGGGCTGATCCTGCTGATGCAGCGAGGCTGCTTCAGGAGGCACTTACTCGAATAGGTAATTCCGGGCCTGTTTTGGGCGCAAACATTTCTTTACGGAGTCCCTTGTCGGAGGGTAAACAACCGAAGAGAATACGTTTCTCCGCGGACGGAGAATAGAATAAGAGGGCAAAGATTTATGCCCCCGAGTCATCTCCGGTTGCGATTGTGACTGGTCCTCCTTCCGGGCCGGTCATAGACACCGTGATGATTGATGATGATGAATAAGCTAGTGATGAGGGAGCTTCTCTACATATAAGACAACGATCCTCATTATCTCAACAGGATGCTCGACCTGTTGAGAGAATTACACCAACCGAGGACGATGCCTCGGCACTTTGGGGAGAGTTTGATTTGGTAGACAATGTCAACTCCCATTTTTGGGACCCAATTATTGTGCCCGGTACTGCGGGGATGAGTACCGGATCCTTGCCGTCTTTGGTTGGCGAGCATCCAACAACCAACACTGCATTTGATGCAGCTGCTTCTCACTCTTCAACTCTATCAGCTTCATCTTCATCTTGTCATATCATACTTCACCTTATACAGGTTAATACCCAGATTAGTGTTACTGCCAAGCTAAGATCGAGAAGCATTTAGGCTTAAGAGAAAAGAAAACCAACAACGATTTTTTTTGCATGTGGGCTGAAGCTACTGGAAAGAGGGGGGGGGGGGGGGGGGAGCTAGGGACAAGAGCAAGATACAATACATGAAATTTGAGGTTCGAAATGAAGGGATTCACAACCATTGAATAGCGATGTTAAGAAGGACGGAGAGACGCAAAAGAAGCCCATAAGGAGAACAGATCAAGGAAAAAGAGAATAGATACAGTGGTGGACCCAGGATTTTGTGGAATCGGGTTCAATTTTAGAAATACATAACTTTAGTCGTAAAATAGTATTTGTCAAATGGGTTCAATTAAAATATTTATACAAAATTTACGCAACTTTAATCCTAATTTTATTTGAGAAAGGAACATACATGCAGCTTGTGTAGAAGCACCCTTGAGAGAGCTGTAGAAACGGAAGGAATTCATTACAAAGAAATAAAGGAAAAAAGCTTATCTCATCTCTTAGAAGACACCTATAATGATATACAACTGACACACAGGGTTTGTGTAAACAATTCAAAACCACCTATCTGAAATTAGTACTTAAGTGATGCTTAAAAGTCTAAAATATCCTCAGCCTTTTCATAAAGACACTAAAGCAGTCAAGTCGAAACTTTAGCTATTCTATTATATTGACGTTTGATAATAATAGAATATACGGCATTGAAAAAACCAAATGCTAAATAATTATTATGAGCTATATTGCCATGAAGTAAAATACAAAAGAAATTTTTCTCTATATGTTGGAGATGATATACATTTCTTATGCTTACGGTTTATATCAAGAGTCAAAACTATGATAGGAGAAGTGTTAAAAGGAGACAAGGAAAATCTAAAGAAAATTATCTTAAAAGACCTACAATCTCTTAATCCATTCAGGCATAGCATAAAACAGGTACAAAGGAAGAAAAGACCTATATAAATGATATCAATTAATAGTGAATTGTAACTAAGTTTTAGTCATTAGTATGTTTAATTTGAATCTAATGTTTCGCGAAAACTTTTTTGTCCTTATGGATATCCGATTCCAACTAGCTTGAATTGAGGCGTTTATGTACCGTTTATATAACAACCCGAAGAATAGCGCATATTATGCAGATGTAGGACAAAGAATAAGGGTTCCTATATAACTTCTCTTATTCTTCTTTTGTAAGGAAATTTCCTCCGTTTATCAAAGATATCCAGTTCGCCAGAGCAAGAAAATATATTTTAAAATAACTTCTCTTATAGAAATACGTTCTCTTTAGGTGATTCCGACTTCCTGTGGTTAAATTAAAAGAAAAAAATAACTTAATTATTCTTGCGCGAACAACGAACAACTAGGTGTCTATGCTGCAATGACAATAGAATTATAAATCATGACACATCCTTAAGACAATCACCTGATTTTAAATTTCAAGCAAAATAACACAAACAGCTAAAAGCACAAAGGACATAGTAGCAGCGCTACATCTCATAGTCGAAGATAGAAGGAAATATTTACAAGTATAGTTTTTCTAACACCATAGAGTGTTCATACATCTCAATCCCATTTGCTATAGCTGGGAGCAGCTATAGAAGGGGGTGAAAGTAGGGTCATTGGTTTTATTAAGCTGCTTCAGCAAATCCAACTCTGAGTTTGCCATAATCGAAGACTGTGTGATATCGACCCATGAAAACATCACCCAAGATCCTGTAACCAAAGGAATACCATAGAGAACTCAGTGAACAAAAGAACTGCAAGCTCAGGTTTAATTGTGCTGTAGCTCTATAGTTCGGATTAAACTTATAGTTGGATTAACTGCATTGCTGATATTTATCTCTAAAACATAATTATAAACTAAAATAGAGAGAACATATAAAGATAACTTTACCAGAGTGGTCCGCGGGGAGGAGGAATGTCCAAGCCAGTGAAACCACTAATACACTGGGCCTTAGCACCCTCGCCCACTTTGAGTATGTACTGATCACGGGAAAAGAATCCAAAATTAGAACATAGATCAATCTAGGTCAGCAATCTAAACAGACAACTGAAACAAGTAAAAGGGAACCACACATCGGATTACAACTTCACTCTTTCAATCTTGAAAAAAATTTGTTGAAAGGGTGGGAAAAGACTAGAGTGATAGTCTAGTAGAGAAAAGTTTTGCATATGGTCAAGGGATTTGGTGTATCACTTGGATTTTTTCCTTTGTAAGATGTGGTCTATCCTGAATTATTCAAAGCTCAACCTCTTTATGTTACTAAACCACAAAACAAACAAATTCAGAAAAAATGCAAATGATCAAATTGATTTGGTGTACACTTGATGAATTTCTTCTTTGTAAGATTTGTTCTATGCTGAATCATTCAGACATAAAAAAAAAAAATTTTTTTTTTTTTTTTTGTGGGGGGAGGGGGAGGAGGTGTTGGTGAAGGGAGATGGCATCTAAATCTAGATTTGTTGGACCTTCTCAAGCGGCCTGAATTAGCAAGGTCAGCAAGTAATACACTTCCATAAAAATAGCAAAGGGTAACTTTTTCACGGCACAAAGATCTTATGCAGGTTTTCTTAGATTACTTAGCTGGAAAATGAGACATCTAAATTTAAGTAAAGTCGAAATACTCACAACCTCAAAATATAGAAGTACTTCTTGATGACAACAAACATCTACTTCTCTGTAGAAACTGAAAACCTTAAACACTAGAATCGGTTTTGTAATATGACAATTAGTTGTAATGCCACAAAAGGACTCTATGATGAGCCACTTAATTTTTTCTCTCTTTGACAATGTTGAATTAGAAGAGGAATAGCAATGTTTATTACTGTCAAAGACCATTATAAAGCATACCTCCTTCGGGGCGAGGTCAAAAACTTTGCCACCAATTGTGAAAGAGACTGTAGGCATTGAAGAAAGCTTTCCACAGTCAACAGCTGATTCCCCCAATGGGCTTGGGAGACGCTCGCAAAGCTGTCAGTCAGTCAGCAATCTTTTCAAGAAAAGGAGAAAATTGCAGTGACAGATGTTTTACCTCATTCACATAGTTTAATATGCGATCTTGAGTCTGGTTTTGTCTCAGTTGATTCTCCATCCATATGACCGCCATTTCACAAGCAGAGCACATACCATCCTGCAGTCCTGTGGATCTGCCAGCTTTCTCGTCTACAACACTCTCAATTCCCATACTGCAGAAAAAAGGTCACAGAATTATTCAGTATTTATATCAACATTATGGATTAACCAAATGCACTATATGTTCACATGAAGGGGCAAAGAGAGCCTGTAAGACTAACCTAACTCCGCGGTTTCCATCGAAAGTGCATACTCCAACCTGTGAGCAAATCTTCTTTGGATGTGCCTGTTTAAATACTGACCAATTAGATAACCGGGAAAGGCAACTAGATTGCCAAGTGTCATTTTGCTGTAACTGCACAGGAAACTGCATATCAAACAAATGAAAATGCAGTTACACAGTTGAATGCTCACCTCTGCTAACAGCAAATCCATGATTGTCTGCCCGTACTGCTCCACTACAGATTTGCATTGTTGGCTAGCAACTCCAGAGGCTCCAATGGCTTGATTAATCATAGTGATTATGGTCTGTACGGAAAGGGGTAGGTTTAAGATTGCTCAACCTTGGAAGTGTTTTAATCGTACAATTGTAGAGACAAAAGGCAGCAGATTTTTACTTCATTTATATTGTCAACATTTCCAAGCCAACAGGATAAAACTTGGCTACAGTTTTCGGGTTGGATAATTTTCTTTTCAAATAGAAGAGGGGTAAATAAATAAGTCGACAGAAGACCAGGACTACAGCAGAAGTAAAAGCATCATCCTCATTGAAACGTAATAAAAGCAAGTAACACAAAACAACAAGTACCTACTGAGGCAGCTTTAAACATATTAAACTGAAAGACAGGGAAGAAAAAGCAGATTTACAGACTTCGGCCCAGTGATAAGCTAAGATGGTATATCCAAAGGTAACCTCAGAAATGAAAAACCAATTTCACTACCATCCTCTCTGTGATGAAAAATTAAAACACAACACAGATCAGATGATGGATTCGTGCTATTTAACTCATGAATCTTAGGAAAATGTTACTTTTCTTGCTGAGCTGTTGAAGGTTCAAAGGAACAAGGAAATCAATAATCGAATTGCAGTTGACTTTGATGGTGGAAACAAATAACAAAAACATAACAAACAAGCGATATGTCCCAAATCAAGGCTATAGATAATACCGTTGGACCAGCCAAGAGAGAAGTCCCTGAATCCGCTATTGCAGAGCACCCACTTTCACAGTAACCTACACCCGATATGTTCATGTTAAAAACTCAAAGGAAGGGAAAATTCTATATCCAGGCACATAGCCTTCATCTATATTCCCGAAATTCGGCAATCCAATTCAAAAGGTACATAGCAAAACATACCAGTAGCTTTACCCTCGATAAGAACATCACCCATATCAAACTGCCAATCATATTATTAAGATCAAGATAGCATTTGTACAAAAAATGAACATACATAGTATCGAATTGACCGAATGACAAACCTGCCAATAACCTTTCTGTGTGACTGGGACATAAGTGATTTCTCCCTTATAGTGATTAGGATCAACCCCACCAAACACGATTTCTCCGCCTTGTTCTTCCTCTGTATTTCGGTTGAGCCAAAATGAGAAGACAGGATCCTTGATAAGACCCTGTTGGACCATGTTGTACCTGGAAAAGACAGGAGATGCTGCCCAGATGAATGTCAAATCAAATGTAAACAGAAAGAGACATCCAGCCTATCCTGCATTTATGGAAATCTAATCCTTCAATGTGTTAACCTCGTCTGGAAAGGAAATTGTCTAGAGCTTTAATTTGGTTTGTGGGAAAGAAATAGAGCAAACTAAATA
Source organism: Nicotiana tabacum (assembly GCF_000715075.1). Taxonomy (NCBI): domain Eukaryota; kingdom Viridiplantae; phylum Streptophyta; class Magnoliopsida; order Solanales; family Solanaceae; genus Nicotiana; species Nicotiana tabacum. Next base: position 43,140,203 of record NC_134096.1, read on the forward strand.
CCGCCCACGTACCAAACTGGAACAGCATTGCCAACTGAAATCTCCTGGAATCCAAGACCCAATATACCGTCAAACTTGGCTACCAAAAATGTCACGCTGGGTTCTCTGGTTGCCTCAATAAATTCCTAGTACATGAACACCTTGAGATGTAAGATTTCTACCTTCAAGACACTTAAAACAAGTGAGGAGCCTCACTAACCTGATCTGTTACAACAAGGTCACCAACTTTGACGTTGTCTTGACTGAAGAATCCAGAAATAGCTCCACTACCATACTGAATTGCAGCAGACTTCCCTGTATGGCAAATCAAAAATTTATCACGAACTAAATCACATTAAATTACAATGCCAAATACGATCTCAGTCTTGTGGAAACATTCGATAAGATCTTAATGTTGTTCATTAAGGTAGGAGTGACCTAGTGTTCTTAAAAGCAAAACGTGCAAAAAAATAAAACAAGGTCCACGGGCTTGCATTGAATTGCGAGAAGTGAAGCGCAAAATTAACAGGAAACAAGAAAATATCGAACATTTATGAATTTACTCTACCATAAAAATTAAACTGCAGGTTAAATAACTAATTTCGGCATCCAATATACAATAATCCCAGTATTAATTCAACTCCTCAAAATTGAGATTCAAAGAAGCAACCAATTCTAGTTGGAATCACTTTGTGCACCATTATTTGAAGCGCAACTTCTCTAAAGCGCATGGCTTCAGCAATGAAGTGATAGCCCTTGCTGCATCGCTTCATAACTTTAAACGACCAAGCAATGGCTTTCAATAACACTTGAGTGAACTCACCTGGCAAACCCATTCAACTGCTATAGACTGTTCAATCCATTTTCTTTGAGCAACATATATTATTGTAATAGAACAAAAATTAAAGAATAACTAGTTCTCTGCGGAAAATTTCTTATGTCACAGACCTACATGGATACAAACCGAGTCAATAGGGAAGAAGAAAGACCATCTAAAAAGGCATTGCATAGGTTAAGACTATACAAGGTGCAACGAAAAGGCACTAATCGCAGAGAGATATAAGGATATTGATGTTTCTTTTCCGAAACCTCACTAGTTACAGTAATATACTAAGAAACACAACATAAACATTAAACAGCCTCGTTTTATGTCTTAACAGTCAACTACATGTACTCGTCAATTAACCTTTCCAAGGGAATCCCTTGATGCACCGTGAGAAACACATAAGGACAATACAAAAGATGTTCCATAATGAACAAGATGGCACGTATTCTAAACAATAACAGGCATTAGAAGGAAGCATATGTTTCATGCAGCAATAAACAAGCAAATGGTAGAGAGAAACAATTTGCATCAATATACAGAAATGGAAACATAACATACCATTCTTCTTATAAGTACTTGATTCGCTTGATTTGAACTTGGAATGAAAGAAACAGGGAACCTACACCAAGATAGGCAGTCATCAAATTTTACATCACTCAAGATGGATGTACAATGCTATGCTTTGTATCATTTGCATGTATAGAAGCTTACAGAGAAATAGCACTTCGACGACGGCACCCACAAATTCGAGCTACCAGTGTCAAAGATTACAGTGAACTTCTGAGGTGGAGTGCCTACACCAATCTCCCCAAAATATTGAGCATCCATATAGTTCTTCAGTGCTACAATGTCTGTATCCTCAGAGTCCCCGAGTTTACCACGGAAGTTATACTTCCTAATAGACGCCCTCAAAACGTCCCCTTCCTTTGACTCAATGCGTGCAGCAAGCCGGTTATTTTGATCAAATTTCATTTTTTTCAAGCCAATTCTCATCAAGCCATCATTGGATGAGGAGGCCAAAGGAAAAAACAGTGCTGAGAGAAACAAGGCAACAAGAAATACTTTTGCTCCCATATTGACCTGTATTGAGTTCATTACTTATTTAAGCCAAAAGAACATATTTAACCAAGAAGAAAAAAGTAATTCCTCTTCATAAACCATCAAAAGCTCTAAAACATGATATATTCAAAAGACAAATCACTTGCAAATTTAAGGTTTAGACAGGCACGAAAGTAGAGGAAAATGCTAAGTACTAACAACAGCACAAATCCAATGGCAAGTTGCAAGAACTATTTTAGCAAATTCAAGCAACAGCATCAATCAATTAAGCAATTAGGCCTCAATTCGGAAAAACTGAATCCTCTACATCCATTAATCTCTATTCGGGCACAACTCAGTAGCAAATATTTGAATCGAAGAGTGGAAGCTTAAAGATTGAAACTTTGTACAATTTCTGTCATTTTAACAATCTAATCACCTCAATAAACATCTAGCTAAAAAACCAACAACAAAGAAAAAGAAAACAAAAAAGTACATGAAATTCTCAAGCATAATTATCTTCCCTGACAATATTTATCCCAAATTAAGGCTCTAACAAGTAGTACCCCCACACCATGCAAAGCATAAACCTAGCTAAATGTCATTAGGCCCGGAAAAAAAATATTGACGAAACAGGAAAATATATATTTTTAAGTCCCCCATTATAATCAAATTAAAGCAGAAACACCAGTTTGTGAATCAAGAGACAGAAATAAGTCTTCTATTACTAACCAAAACACAGCCAAAAATCTAGGAAACTCCGAAAAGATAGACAAATGTGTAATGAAACTAACCCCAAAACCTCTGATATTCCATAAAAAAATCGAATAACAGATAATACGATTGTATGAAACGCAAGAATTAAAAAGGGTAAAAGCATTGCTAACCAGTTTGATGAAGCAAAGAGAGAGAAAAAGGTGAATGAGAAGAAAATCTCTAGAGATGCTGCATGTATAAATAGGAGAAAGAATAAATGAAAAAAACACTTTCCGACCCACCAAGGTTGAGATCAGCTACTACTATTTCTCAAAAACTTCCCAAGCGTTGGATCTTCTGAAATATTTAATATAGCATTTTTGGTCAGTTATTGATAAACACTCTGATTTTAATTCTTGTGAAATTTTACTAAGCACATTTAATTTCAAATGTATATTTTTTGTCCTTTGTATAGAAAAAATTAAATATTTAAACTAGTTGTAAAACTGTATTACCTAACAGTACAATATAGGTAATAAAATGATTAATAGTTTTTAAATTTGTAAGATCAAAGAAGAGAAATAAAAAACATACATTTTAAATAATTAAAAAGAGAAATATGCTTAATTAATATCATTAGGACTAAATAAAAAAATTTCAATTGGACAAAAAGCGCAAATATCTCAACGTAGATCGTTATTTTTAGATAGAAAAATCGCTTTCACGAGATTCTTGTTTAGGGAAAGCTATATCAAGGAAGCAAAGAATATTTCGTTAGGAGAAGCAACTTGATCTGAACCGATGGGTTTTGAATCAACGGTGAAGAATGTTTTCTGAGGAGTAAAGGGTTGAGAAACAAAGGAATAAAGTGGGCCCGTGCCGAAATATAAAAAAAAGAGGAAAATGGTCGGCGACAAGGATGGAATAGCGTGACGGAAAAGGACATTAGAGTTGGGGGATTAATATTTAATGGGCATAACAGAACCCTTACGTATCGGAAATGCATGCAAAGCACGCCACACTTGCCTTTTGAGGTCAGTCATCTCCCTTTTTATTTATTTTTATTTTTAATATTTTACATTATTGTTTTTATCCTAACAATGAGATTCATACAACAGGGGTTGCATTTCATTTTAAAAATACTAATAGTAGTACTAAATCATATCAAATTATCATTTGAGTTATTTGAATTATGTACAAATAGCCTTAAAATTAAACCTTCTATATATAAATTATAAATAATTATTAGATATTAATGAAGAAGCAGGACATGAAATCATTTTTCGAATCTCATAGTGGGTAATCTATTTTCTTTTTCTGTATATATAATAACCCAACCCCTTGATTTTGGTAAAGTATTTTGTTTTACGGTCAATATTAAAGTATTAAACATGTAACGTCGTGATCTATTTTTTTAGCACATTAAATCATATTATTTTAACAAAATTTTTACTACTACTTTATTTTTCGTCTCAAATTCAAATAAGTCTTATCCTTCTACATTTTTAGACAGAATTTCTTTCTCGTTTTTTTCCCTTGCTTATAGTGTTTGCATTATTTAATATTGCTATATTGTAATGTGAAAATTAGTTCATAAATTAACATAATGTCATACTCCCTCCGTTTCAATTTAGATGAGCTAGTTTGACTCTGTAGGGTCCAAACGCACATGCAAGTATACGCGATCGACAAGTAATAAAGTGATAAGAAAGTATCATTCCCACGATGATTTATGATCAACTAATGTCCAATCTAAGTTATTTATAAATTTAATGCTCAAGTGAGTGTGAAGAAGATTATTGTGATTTTTGTAACTGAATTACTACGAACTAATAAACAAGCAAGAAAATAAGATAGCAAGTAGAGCAAACAAACACTTAAAAAGAATTCAATGAGATGGGGATATTCCAGGGTTATGGGGTTAACGTCTCTCCTATTGCATTTTTCGAGTTAATGTAATCACTTGACTTATCTAATTTGTTGATTAGTAGGGTTTATTATGCTCACGAAATTCTTTCGACGCTTCGCTCGCCTATTCAAGCCAACCTAAGACTATATGTCTATAGAATTAAACTTGACAAGAGCGCATGTATATTTCCTGCAAAAATAACAAAGTAAGGCAACTAGAATATGTCTATCATAATCACGAATATGTTCTCTGATGCCCGGATTTAAGTAACTTACTCTATTCAATCCTATATGCAATTTATAGTTCCCACTTTCGAGTTCAACTATAAATTCGTAGATAGTACTCTATTGTTAGCTACACAGTGGAATAATTAAGTGCAAGATTGAATAAACAAATTATTATGATAAAGTCAAGAAAAATAATCAACCGTCAATTTACAATAGTCAAGAATGACCCATAACACCCCAGAATAATGAGGTTCTTAGCTACTCATGTTCATAACAATAATCAAAATATTGGTTTTAAACATAAAAGCTATGAATACTAGATGAATGATGAAAGAATTGATGAATTCCGTGTTCCCGAGTATTTCGTATTTGTGTTTTTCTCTCAAAATGACGTCTCTCCCTCGAAAATAGGTTTAGACTTGCTTTTATACGAGTTGGGGGCATTTTGGGTCGAAATAACCAAGTCCCGGACGAAATAGGACAAGTTCCTGTCACTAGCGCCCAGGGTAGCGTGTGGCACTAGCCCTCGCACTAGAAAATTTTATGGGCTGATGTTACACCCCACGTTTTTGTACGTTAAAGTTTCGTCGTATGTTAATCGACGTAAGTTTGGGAATGAGATTTATTTTGGGATTACAAGCATCATGCTATTTCAAACAAGTTATAAGTAAATTCGTGAAGGTAAGAGGGTAAGTGAATCGAAGAAAATGAGTTTCATTGAAGTTTGACAATTTGGGATAAAATACGGCCCGAGCTATAAAACTCAATATTTATGGACTAGTACCATACAAGGTACCACATGACCATGATAGTGAGGTGTATAAGGTGTGTTAAACGTGAGTAATATTTTAAGTAATTTGAGATAATTCTTAATTATGTGGATAATTGGGTAATTATGAATTTTTTAGTGGGAGATTAACTTATAAATTAAATTTGTGAACAACTATCTAAGAAAGATTTGGATAAATATTAGGGCGACAACATTTCCACGTGGGATGTCAAAATCTTGGCAGCAAATTACCATTTAATCAAGTGATTAAGTAGGTGGTGGCATAAAATGAACCAAACTTGAATATTGGACTCACTTTGCTGGACCAACTATTGGGAATAAGGATATTTTCCAATGTTGAGAGTTGGATGCGTGAGTTATGCATCAAAAAGCACTCCAAAGATTAATGATTCTTCCAAGCCAAAATATGATATCTTGTAATCAAGACCAAATCCAGTAGTTACCATGAACGCAAGAGATGGAAACGTGAAATTGCTTCGGAAAATTCATACAAGATCTGATTATGCGAAAGATGCAATTCTAAGGAAGCACGGTATAATCGTTATCAAGAATATCATACGAATTTTTCTCTACTTCGATCCACCGTTACGTGTTGTTGCAATTGACGTGTGTTAGAGGGATTTTCAAGGGAATCGGCTCAGGTATGTTAAGGCTAAGCTCTTCCTTCATTTTGGCATGATCTCGAAATTACATGTGTTTAATAACGAGACATAAAGAGAAGTTCATACTCCCGAATTTATATATGTTATCCTAGTCTCATAAATTACATTATTCTCCTTATCGGAATTTCATATTTAATTGAGTATTGTCTTCTTCCAGTCAAGAGAGTAGAGAGCCTATATATATAGTATTACAGTATTTTCATTACCATCGAGCTATAATCGATGGGCAGGCCCCTATTGGGAAACCTCTGATCAGACGGTAAGTTATATACTGAGCATACTGTGGCCGAGCGCCTATGAGCGAGCCTAGCATGGCCGAGATAAAGAGCCTAGTATGGCCGAGCGCCTATGAGTGAGCCTAGCATGGCCGAGATAAAGAGCCTAGTATGGCCGAGCGCCTATGAGTGAGCCTACTATAGCAGAGTAATTATATACATATACCGAGCCTTATAGGGCCGAACAACTATTTCACTTCCTATATTGAGAGAGTTGAGTCAGTATCAGTAGGTAAGCATATGTTCAGATTATCAGTTCAGTTTTAGCTTTCAGTATATTGCCTTACATACTCGGTATATTATTTCGTACTGACGTCCCTTTCTTGGGGCGCTGCATTTCATACGTGCAGGTTCAGACAGACAGACGAGTAGACCTTCTCAGTAGGTGTATGCCCGAGTTCAGCCTTATCGGTAAGCTCCCCCTCTTTCGGAGTTGCCGGGTCTAGCAGTTTGGAGTACACCTTGTGCATATATGTAGATAGGTTATGGCTAGGTCGGGGCTCTGTTCCGATCACAGTACATCCATCAACAGAGGCTTGTAGACATATCCTGTAAGTTAATGCAGTATGTTGGGCTTGTAGGCCCTGTACGTATATTTTGTTGGCTTGTCAGTTATAGTAGTTATGACGGCCTTGCCGGCCCAGCTTTGTGTTGATATTTAGTCAGCATTAGTCTCTATTCAGTTTTATATTTTTCTTCGCAAATTATCTTGCAATATGGCCCCTGGCCAAAGTATGACATTATATGTCCAGAATTCCTGAGTCGCAAGTTGGTACGAAAGGATAGATGAGGCACCGGGTGTCGGTCTCGCCCCCAGGCTCAGGGCGTGACAGATTTCTGCGCCACAGTTAGTGCCCCACGCTAGCGTGGGCACTACTTTGTGGCATTTTCCCCATTCCGTCCCATTTTTGTATCAAATCATGCAACTTCTTCACACATTACCTCCGGAGTAGATACATCTTCAATCCAGCTCCCATCGAACACAACAACATCAGCATCCAACATATGCACGCAAGGTGCAGAAGTGTAGTATGAGTACAACTGACCCCATGTACTCAATAAGTAACAAACCTAACCTTAGGTTGAAAGTAGTGACGAGCTGGGACAAGTGTCAGAGTCCAACTCCAATAACCAACCACAGTTCATAACAATATAATAAAAATGGTACGATAAAATAACTTAGAGATAAGATGCTCAACTCGTTCACAGTTACGGAAAATAGGCATGCTTTTAAAGTATAACAGTAAATCCCAAATCTTCCACCGAAAACACAAAAAAACATGTGAGTAAGTTCGAAAACTGTGATTTTCCCAAAAACCTTTCAACAATAAATAAGATGTTTTATTTTTCAGATAGCATGAGGAAAGTACATCTCTATGCCTACATGTCAATACGCAGGTGAAATCATGAATGTCACCAAAACCGGGTAGTAGAAGGAAATGCATCTATATGCATGTATCTCAAGTACGCTTGTCAAATGCAAAGCATCTCAGTGATGAACTCATGTACTAAGACTCTCAGAGTACTCAATCTCACCGTCTCATATTCTCCCTCTTCATGCTCAATACTCAGCACACTCAGTCACTCATTATTGTACAGGGCAGATCCAGCCCAAATGTAAATAAACAAAGGTACATCCAGCCCAAGATGCAAAAGAAAAACTAGGGCAGATCCAACCCAATGAAAATGATTGCTAGCAATTGCGCCCACTGTGGATATGCATACTCTGGAGGGGCCGATCTAGCCCAAGTGCTATAATAAGCTAAATCCTGGCATGAATCAATAAAGCTTGTTGTGGAGTGCATCCCGATCCCATAAATTTCTCTCATAATAGGTTCTCGGCCTCACTCAGTCATCAATCTCTCCAGTCTCTCGGACTCACAACACTCATGCTAAGTATCCCTAATCAGTGATACAAGATGTGACAATATACGATGATAGAGACTGAGATATGATACGTAAAGATGAATGTGACTGAGTACATAACTGCAATTAAGCAAATAAATCAACAGCAAAGAACGACCACGGTGGGTCCCACTAGTATCAGCATATAGCCTAAATATGATTTCTAGCATAAATCACAGATCAAGTGCTCTAACACATAGAGTACAACAAGAATGTTCAGATAAGATAGCTACGCAGTTCCATGAAATCTACTAAATCAAAATTACTACAGTGCATGCCCACACGCCCATCACGTAGCGTGCGCGTCACCTGAACATCAATCACATAACACGTAATTCGAGGTTTCATACTCTCAGCACTAAGTTTAGAAGTGTTACTTACCTCGAACAAGCCAAATCCAATACCGGACAAGCCAAACAATGCTCCAAAAAGGCCATCCCGTGCGTACCGACCTCCGAACGGCTCGAAACTAGACAAAAACAACTCAGATACATCAAATAATGCCAAAGGAAACAGACCCAATTAATAAAGGTCAAATCTTTATTCAAAATTCCAAAATCAACTCAAAAGTCAAACCTGGGCTTGCACCTCGGAACCCGAGAAAACTCACAAAATCCGATAACCCATTCAATTACGAGTCCAACCATACTAGTTTCATTCAAATCTGACTTCAAATCGGTGTTCAAAACTCAAGAATTCGCTCTATGAAACTTTAGTCAAAACCCCCCCCCCCCCAATTTCTCTTTTGGAATCATCAACCACATGACAAAGACAAGGATAGATTCATGAGATATAACCAAAACTGAGTAGAGAACACTTACCCCAATCCATGTGGTGAAAATCGCCACAAATATCGCTTCAATCTGAGCTCCATAATTCCAAATATGCTAAAATAACTAAACCCTCGAACTTAAAGCTTCTGCCCAGTCCTTTTCGCTTTTTGCAAACAATGACCCACTTCTACGACGTCGCTTCTGCGACGTGAAGCCTTCTTCTGCGAAAAAAGTTTGAAAAATGACTCTTCGCACCTGCAGAAAAACATCCACTCCTGCGCAATCGCAGGTGCGACCATGGACGTGCATCTGCGCATAGGAGCGCCCCTGCGCCCAAGGATTTCGTATATGCGCACACATAGGTGCGCCTCTTCCTTTGCATCTGCGATGATCTCCAGCCAAGCCTGCTTGCGCTTCTGTGACCAATTGTCTGCATTTATAGACTCGCATCTGCATCCATTCTTTCACAGATGCGAAAGCACCAGAACCAGCATACCTTCAGCAATCCAACATGAAATGAAAATGATTCGAACCTCATCCGAAACTCACTCGGCCCACTCAAGACCCCGTCCAAATATGCCAACAAGTCCCATAACACATAACATGGACCTACTCGAGGCCTCAAATCAGGCATAACAACATCAAAACGACGAATCGCACCTCAATTCAAACTTGAATGAACTTTGAAATTTCAACTTCCAAAACTTGCGTCGAAACATATCAAATTAACCCGGAATGAACTCCAATTTTGCACACAAGTCCCAAATGACATATCAAAGCTATTCTAATTCCCGGAACAACAATCTAAATCTGATATCCTCAAAGTCAACTTCCGGTCAAACTTACGAACTTTCCAAACCTTCAAATTTCCAACTTTCGCCAATTAGTGCCGAATCCTTCTAGAAATATCCAATTGCAAATCCGATCATATGCCCGAGTCCAAAATCACCATACAGACTTAACGAAACCATCAAAACTCCGTTCCGGGGTCAAATTTAAAGAAGTCAAACTTGGTCAACTCTTCCAACTTAAAACTTCAATTATGAAATTCATTCTTCCAAATCGATTCTGAATAACCTGAAAACTAAAACCGAAGATTCACATAAGTCATAATATATTATACGGAGCTACTCAACACTTCAAATAGCTGAACGGAATGCAAATTCTTAAAACGACCGATCGGGTCATTACACCCAACAAGAGAAGTTCACAATATTACCTTGAGATCATGTGCCCTCACCAACAAATAAGAGAGTGAATATGAAAATAGTCCACACGTTCAAGTATAACTTTGAACATAGATTAAGGACATCACACAATTGAACAAATTCGCTCACTCTCACAAAGAAATTCGTGTGCATCTCATGGTCGTACCATGTTGATACCCAATTTTTTCCTCATATTTTTAATATATATATATATATATAGTTTCAAAAATAGTATATTTGCATCATAATTTAGTTTATAAACCTATACAAGCATTTGTTCATAATTTTCCATAATTTTTAAAAGCTTCAAATTAATTTCTTTCTGCCTTTTATTGTATAAATATCCAATAATTATCCTTAAAATTATTTTTATGATGATTTAATCATCCAAACTTATTTTTTACACCAACATGTATATATTATAACATTTTACTCTATTTTTTATAATTACATTTGTATTTATAAGGTAATTGTATATTTTTGCAATAATAGCATATATTCATGTATAATTACATTTTTTGGGCCAAAATAATTTTTTATATTTTTATAATGCCAAGTTATTATTTTCAATCATTTTTAGTTCACAAATTATATTTTTTTTATTTATTAATTATTTATATAAATTATTTGTTTGATAAATATTGGGTATTTAAAAACTAGCCCCAATTTCTAAACAATTCCGGACCAAATAAATGGCCCAAAAAATCCCAATACCCTAGCCCAATAACCCCAGCCCAAACCAACAACCCCTTAACCCAAAAACTCGGTCGGTACCCGTTAATTGACCCGCCACACTTACTTTCTTTAATCCTGGCCGTTGATCTCTTAGGATCAACGACCCTTGTTATTTCTCTCCCTTTTAATTACCCTCCCAGAAACCCTAACCCATAATCCCATAACCCGCCTCCCTCATATTCTCTCAACTCCCATCTCTCTCTGAAGAACCCTAAACCCGCCGCTCTTAAAATCTTCTCCTAATCCCACTGAATATGGGATTTTATTATCACTTCTTACCACATTCGACCCCTTTTTGGTACTCGCTGTTCTCCTATAGTGCTTGCCTAAACATGGCAAGCAGATCTCTTCAAAATCGAACCAAAATTGGTTCAAACCCCTGATTTTGAGTATTATTCTGTCTATATTCGTCCTATGCTATTGTGAGTCCGATTATTTGTTTATATTCTGTTGATTTTCACTTTCCCTAAAAATTAGGGTTTACAGATCCCTTAAATTGATTTTTTGACTGATTTGCATATTTATTTACCTTATTTGTTGCTTAAATCCCTCTGTCTCCCTTGTTTGATGTTCGATTTTACTACTATATAAACCCCTCCCCCATTCCCTTCTAAAAAGGACTTCAATCACTAAAATCACTACTGAAAAATTAGGTCTTTACTCTGTGTTCATGCATTCTCTTATTTTTGGCTCTTGGCCAGCTGAAAGCCAAGGCCACCGGATTTCCTACTTTTCCGACCTTTCTTGGGTGTGAGTACTGCCATGGGTTCTTTGAAACCCTTGGGAACTTGACGCATCTGGGATTCTGGGTCATATTGCTGTTCTTTACTTGTTTGTTGAGCAATAACTGGTTAGTTTCTCAACCTTCGTAATGTTTATTCCATTATGTTCTAATTAGCATATTTATGTTTTCTGAAATTGCATGACTTGATATAATCCCTTGACTCTCTTCATGTATGATTCTGCCTATAGCATGAACTTCTCTAGCATTGTCTTACGCCTAAAATGTTGGTTCTAAAAATGTCTTTGAATCTAACTTAGGCAATTTGGACAGTTTAAAGCATGTTTAGCTTTATGTGTTGACCATCTAAGTGTTTGCATTGGCTGTGTGACCTAATCCTGTTTCCTGCTTAATTCAGAATTTCTTAGTGATTACTTTATGTTATTAGTATGCCCTAATATGTTAAAGCCTTCACTCTAGTTGTAATTTTCTCCTATGACTATGTTTGTCACTCAGTATGTTCTCACTCTTCTCAATTCTGTACCCCTAGCAATTAAGTGGAACCTCTCAGACTAGTTTTGCCTAAATTATGATTCTACTTGCCTCATTTGTATAAGTTGTACTATTTAAGCCCTAGTGTTTAGTATAACTTGATCCTTAGGTTTGAACTTGTTGATTTAATGATAACTGTTTGTCTTGCTAGCCTAATGTCTCTTTGCTTATTAACTTTGTAATCCCAAAAGTTTAAGACTCCTTGCCTCTTACAAATATACCCTGCCCCAATATGTTATGTGACAACTTGCAGCATCAACTAGTTTCTTGAATTCATGCACCTTTTGTGTTGATATTTCCATTATGTGATCACTTTGTAGTGTTTGACTCCAAAAAATGTAAATGCACTTTTCTAAACCTTGTTACTTTGCTACTATTTTCATAGGTTGTTTCCCTGTTATGAGTCTCTAGTTCTTGGCCGGCTGAAAGCCAATGCCTCCTAAAACCTCTCTATTAACCTTCCTAGTGTGAGCACTGCCCGAGGTCCACTTTGAGACCCTTGTGAACTCTGACACACTAGGGCCTACGGTTCTTGGCCACTTTCCTCTTGACTGCTCAATTCTGTCCCTCTCTATGCCTACTGAATAAGCTAATTGGCTTGTGTAAATGGTTGTTTTCTAAATCTTTTGATCAACTATGGCTGTTGGGCATCATCCAAGTTCTCTTGTGGTTTCTGGTCTGTGTTGAAACCTGTATGGATACAAAACTGAAGGCCTAGGTGGGCTGGGTACAATTTGGGCCTGTCTTAGGCCCACTATAGTTATTTGTATCTTTTTGTTTGTAATTTTATTCAGTATTGGGCCTGTAATAATTCTGTAATAACAATTAGGGTATTAGTAAAAATTGGAAAAATGGGTGTATTCTAATGTTTGCATGAAATAGGTAGAAATCCTGCCTATAGGATCTGAGTGTTTAATTTGTTCAACATGCTTTGCTTCAATGTATTTTGTTAGATAACATGCCTATGGGACATAAATAATCTCACATGTTCTCATGTTCCACTCTCACGCTATTATCTTCATACTATACCGCAACACAATAATTATTCGTTCAAATTGCTTCATGTTAGATATCATACCTATAGGATTACGTTAAGTAATAAATACCTGCTCTTTATAATATTCACATAGATGTCATGCCTATAGGGCTGTAATCGAATTAGATACTATTACCGACATTTCCATTAAATTGCTCGCCTAGAAAGCATGCCTATAGGAATGAAAGGATAAATAATTAGTTTCAATTACCAATTCCTAGAAATCCTGCCTATAGGATCCTACTGCTCGCCTAAAAGCGTGTTGACAAAAACAAACGCTGACAATTTTGAACTATCAACTGTCTCACTGCTTTACTACGCAAACAATTTAGAAAGCATGCCTATAGGATTTGTAATACTCGTGATATGCAAAGCAACACTGCCTGTACGTTTAAAATCCAGAATCACCTAGAAGCCATGACTATAGGATTTAAGACTCTATTAATTCTGAAATTGTCACCCGCCTAATTTATTTGCATGCATTTGTTGTCTAAGTGTGGAGGCTAACTTGAGCCCTTAATTGCTTTTACATGAAGTCCAACTTGTTTTATATGTCGCCTAGTTTTATCATTTCCGAGCAGCCTAAGCTAAGTCTAGAAACCATCTAAAATAGAGGTCCAAACGCCTCCTGGACCGTAGGCATGGGACGGGTAGTGCACGCATAGGGCACTGTTTAGAATCAACTAGAGTGCTTTAGGTAAAAACTTAAAGATAGTAATCGGGTAGCAGGAGATGATAGTTTGTGCCTGCTGTATAATACGAGTAACACCCCACCTCGAGGGAGTTATGAAGTATTATTTATGTTGCACGGGGTGATGCTTTAGGCTAAAAAATTTACGACCCCCCATATTGTCTTTAAACCAATTATCTGTGTTTACTCAAGGACTTTCTAATAATAATTTTTTTTCAAACTTCTTGTTTTTCTCTCTGACTATTTGACCAATTCATATAATTCAAGTTCGGCCGAGACCTACAGTTGTGGACCTCGAAGAGTGCCTAACACCTTCTCTTCGAGGTAATTTGAGCCTTTACCCGATCTTTGGTGACGCAAACTGGTTAAACCAGAGTTATTTGCAAATAGGTGCCCTAACGCACCTCAAAACCGTTAGATGGCGACTCTCTCTTTTAACACCTTCCTTTAAAAGAGTTGCCACGTGTTGAAACCCGATTTCGAGAGAAAGAAGGGGCGCGACATACCATAAGCTTGCCCATAGTGTACATATCTACTAACCTAAGCTAGCCAAATCTGGGATCAATTAGGACTTTATGGGTTGTAACGTAGGCTAAGGGATGGGTAGGATAGATTTAGGAATAGTTACTAACCCTCCTAAGCACTTTAATACACTATACTCAATAATCGAGCACGTATGCTTCTCAATCAATTCATTTGCCACAAATCATACACAATATAGCCCTTTGTTCACAAGTTAAGCACGAATTAGTAAGATTAGGAGGTATGTGTTTTTTTATTGTTCACTATCAACATTATTTGTATTTTTTTCTTTTTAATTTTCTTTTTTCTTTCTCTTTTTTTTACACACACTCCATACATTAAGGTTCATCTGCTAGCGATATGTTTCACAACTTTAGTGTATCTTATGGGCCCTTCCATGGTTCCACTCGAAAGTTGCTTCCCAAATCTCTCACATTACTTCTGTTAGCGACTAAGTACATTCGGAGGTAAAGGTTCAACAAGCTCAACTTAAGAACAAAATAGGGATACGACTTGTAATGTGGGTGCCAAGAAAAAGGTCTATAGGCTCAAATGAGCTAGCAACCGGAAAATTTTATTTGTAAGTGGCAAGTACATCTATGATCAAGCAAGAAATGCCTACGTCATCTCCTAGATTAGCACACTTAATGACTGTTCAACTCTCAACTCAAGCAAGCACATATGATTGAGAAATTTTAAGCAATAATTCACTAGGTGACATACAAGTCAAGCAACTGAGAATAGGCGTCACAGAGTAGGCTATTTATATTACTTAGGCATCACAGTTCAAATCAAATATAATAGGAAGACAAAGCGCATGCCATAGCCTAATGTGCAAGCACCAAACATGTCAACGGGTATTTAGAGGACTCAATATTCTTCCTATCCTACTCCTAAAAAGATAAAACCAAAATACCTGGTTCAAGCTACACCCTTGGAAAATAACCGGTGCCTAAAGAAAAACCAAGGGATACTGTCACGACCCAAAAATCATAATAGGTCATGATGACACCTAACGCCACCGTTAGGAAAGTCCACGAGTGAAACTACAATTTAATTATCCCTTTTTAACATTTAAAACAAAAGTTCCTTTTTAGAGGAATGAAATAAGTAAGAACTTATGCAACCGTAAATATTCTTTTCTCCACCAAATACCAGCGTGATAAGTACATCCATTGTAGTGAAAGAAATGATAATTACAACAATACATAAATGCTAAAAGTCCCCAAAGCCCGGTACCACAAGTGCATGATCAATCTAGAGAATATACAAAACTAATACAACTACTATCTGAAAGGTAATAGACAAAAATAATAAACAAGGTAAAGGGCGACTCTGGTGCTGCGGATCGTAGCAAGGCAAGCAGCTCACCACTCAGTCTCCGTAAAAGATCGGCTACGTGCCCGCATGACCACTGGTAGTAACTGTCTCAATACCTGTACATCAGTGCACAAGTGTAGCGTGAGTACAAAAAATAACGCGTACATAGTAAATATCTAGGCTAACCTCGAAGAAGTAGTGACGAGGGGTCGACTTAATACTTACAAGTCAAATAATAATATAAATACATAAAGTAGACATGGTGAGTGTACAACAAGTAGCAACGAAGTAAATAAAAGTAACCACAGTAATTCCACACAGGAGTCTATGTCAAATCACTAAACATATCATAGTCGGCCGTGAAGGCGTTAACTCAAATGTTACCAAACCAAATTCAGTTCCAATTATTAAGCATAAAGCTGCCGAGGTGAATGCCCCGATCCCATAGGAATAGTAATACTCAGTAGTGCCGAGGTGAACGGCCCGATCTCACAAGAATAGTATTATCAACCTGCCAAGGCGAACGACCCGATCCCATAAGAGTAGTGTTATCATCTTGTCAAAGCGAACGCCCAGTTCCCATAAGAGTAGTGTTATCATCCTACCGAGGCGAACGACCTCATCCCATAAGAGTAATTTATTTCACTATCGAGGCGAACAACCCAATCCCATAAGAGTAGAGAAATTTACCTCGCGCGCGGAAACACTTGCGAGATGAGAAGACACAGATCTATAGCTTATCAAGTATTTCCCAAAATTTTCTAAAGTAAGAGACTATGTCGATGTCTTTAATTAAAATCCTCAATCTCATTCCTAATCAAGATAATTAATACACAGGTTGGCACACAATAGCACAATTAAAGGCATGATGTGAATCTAAGTCTACCCAGACATATTATGAATATAGCTACGTACGGACTCTCGCCACCTCGTGTGTACGTAGATCCCCACAACAAGTAGAAAATAACAATTAATACACCTAAGGGGATAAATTCCCTCTTACAAGATTAGGCAAAAGACTTACCTTGATTCCAAGTCCTCAATCCGGCTCTTCAACCTCACTAGAACTGCTCAATCGACGCCGAGGACTCCGAAACTAGCCAAAGGTTGTATAAACTAACAAATACATGCTCAGAAGTTCATAATTTAGCTATTATAGTAGTTACCCAACCCAATTTGGAAGAATCCTAAAATTCATCCGCCAGGCCAGCGTGCCCGAATTCCGGAAATTTTAGAATATAAAGGTTACCCATGACCTCCTGAACTCAAATATATAATTTATTCTAATTTTCACTACCAAATCCTTGATCAAATCTCAATTTTACTTAAATAGTAGGTTCTTCAAAAAATCCCACAAGTTTCACTAATTTTCCATGTTTAATCAACCTATAATCCGCGTATTTAACTAAAAATGGGTGGAGTTTACTTAAATTGTGATGTTGATGAGAATCCCCCTCAAAAGTGCTCTCAAAATTGCCCAAGACCAAGTGAAAGTGTGGAAAATAGCCTAAGTCTCGAATTAAATGCACTCACTGCCCATTGATCATTGCACATGCGGTCACTAGACCGCATCTGCGCTCGCGCAGGTGCGGCCCAAAGATCGCATCCGTGAACGACCCCCTGCGCGCATGCACCTGCGGACCAAGTCCGCTTCTGCGCCCCCAGGCCAGCTTGGACAATTCCGCATCTACGGTCTATCTTCTGCATCTGCGACCTCGCAGTTGCGGAATATTCCTCGCACCTGCACTTCCAGGCGATCTCCATAGATCCCGCACCTGCAACGACCCCACCGCACCTGCGGCCACCCCCCTCGGCAGGTGCGATGACACCAGACTTCAGTAGCAACAACAACTCTCCAAGTCCAAGTTCCAATCTGTTTTCGATCCGAATCTCATCCGAGGCCCCGTGGACCTCATCCAAACATACCATAAAGTTCCATAGCACAGAACGGACCTACTCGAGGCTTAAAATCAAATCAAAAGACATCGATTCTACGAATCGCAACCCAATTCAAGCATATCAAAACTATAAAATCCGACTTTCAAAACTAACGCCGAATCATACCAAAACAACTTCAAATGACACCAAAATTTGCGTACAAGTCATAAATCACCATACAGAACTATTCCCAGGCTCGAAATCTCAAACGGACATCAATAACGCCAAAGTCTACTCCAAACCAAATTTAAGGATCTAGAAACCTTCAATGAACCGACTTTCCACACTAAGCACCGAAATGCTCCTAGATCACCCGAAACCCAATCCGAACATACACCCAAGTTCAACATCATCATATAAACCTATTGGAATATCTAAATTCTAATTGCGAGGTCGTTTACTCAAAATGTTGACTAAAGTAAAACTTGGCCACCTTAGGCCACTATTAAGGAACTAAGTGTTACGATTTCAACTCGAACCCTTCCAAACCTAAACCAACAATCCCCGCAAGTCATAAAACAGTAAAAGCACATATGAGAAGTCTTAATTAGGGGAACAAGGATCTAGAAAGAAAAATGATCGGTCAGGTGGTAACATTTTGCACCTCTTAAACGAACGTTCATCCTCGAACGCGTCTAGAATCATACCTGGAGTGCTAAATAAGTGTGGATATCTGCTCCTCATGTCCTCCTCGGTCTCCCAATTTGCGTCCTCGACTGGTTGACCCCTTTATTGGACCTTTACCGCAGAAATCTTCTTGGACCTCAACTGGCGAACCTACCTGTCAACAATGGCAATTGGCTCCTCCTTATAACCCAGACTCTCGTCTAGCTGAAACGTGTTGTAATATAGCACATGCGACGTATCGACATGGTACCTCTGAAGCCTAGACACATGGAAGACCGGATGAACTCCCGATAGACTAGGAGGCAAAGAAAGCTCATAAGCTACCTCCCCAACTCGCCTCAACACCTCAAATGGGCCAATAAACCTTGGGCTCAGCTTGCCCTTCTTTCCAAACATCATGATGCCCTTCATCGGCGAGACTTTCAAGAGAATTTTCTCGCCCACCATAAATTATAAATCACGTGCCTTCTGATCCGCGTAACTCTTTTGTCTGCATTGTGCTGTGCGAAGCCGCTCCTAAATCAACTTTGCCTTCTCCAAGGCATCCTTCACTAAATCAGTGCCATATAACTTAGCCTCGCTGGGCTCAAACCATTCGATGGGCGAACTACATCGCCGACCATATAAAGCCTCAAATGGAGCCATCTCGACGCTGGACTAATAACTGTTATTTTAAGCAAAGTCGGCCAAGGGAAAGAATCTATCCCATTACCCTCCGAAGTCAATGACACATGCTCTGACATATCCTCTAGAATCTGAACTGTCCGCTCCGACTGCCCGTCGATCTGCGGATGAAAGGCTGTGTGGAGCTCAACTCGGGTACCCAACGCGCTCTGTACTGCTCTCCAGAATTGTGAAGTGAACTGAGGGCCTCTAGCTGATATGATGGAAACAGACACACCATGCAACCGAATATTCTCCTGAATGTAAATCTAGGCTAACCTCTCTAAAGAGTAAGTAGTCACCACCGGAATAAAGTGTGATGACTTGGTCAGCCTATCGACAATGACCCAAACGACAACAAACTTCCTCAACGTCCGCGTAACCCAACAACGAAGTCCATAGTGATGCGCTCCCACTTCCACTCCGATATAACCATCTGCTGGAGTAGGCCACCTGGCCTCTAGTGCTCATACTTGACCTGCTGGAAATTTAGACACCTCGCTACATACTCAACTAAGTCGTTCTTTATCCGCCACCACCAATAATATTGCCTCAGATCGCGATAGATCTTCGTAGCACCTGGATGAATAGAATGCCGAGAACTGTGCGCCTCCTCTAGAATTTTCTCCCTCAAGCCATCAACATTAGGAACACATAGGCGACCCTAGAGTCGTAGAACACCATCCTCACTGATAGTAACCTCCTTGGCACCATCCTGTAGTACCGTCTCTCTGAGGACCAACAAGTGCGGATTATCGTACTCACGAGACTTAATCCGCTAGAGTAATGATGATTGAGCCACAACACATGTAAAAACTTGACTGGGCTCTAAAATATCTAACCTCATAAGTCTGTTAGCTAAGGACTGAATGTCCAAATCCAATGGTCTCTCTAATGCCGAAATGAATGGCAAACTACCCTTACTTTCGGCCTTTCTGCTCAAGGCATCCGCAATGACATTCGCCTTGCCCCGATGGTAAAGGATGGTAATATCATAGTACTTCAGTAACTCAAGCCACCTGCGCTGCCTCAAATTATGGTCCCTCTACTTAAACAAATGTTGCAAGCTGTGATAATTGGTGTAAACCTCACAAGACACTCTATAGAGATAATGCCTCCAGATTTTGAGAGCATGAACTATCGTGGACAACTCCAAATCATGCACGTGGTAATTCTTCTCGTGGGGCTTCAGCTGACGTGAAGCATATGCAATAACTTGCCCCTCCTGCATCAATACACAACCCAAGCCAACCCGCAAAGTATCGCAATACATGGTATACATCCCTGAACCAGAGGGCAACACTAACACTCGTACTGTAGTCAAAGCGGTATTGAGCTTCTAAAAGCTCGCCTCGCAATCATCGGACAATTTGAACGGAGCACCTTTCTGGGTCAACCTAGTCAAGGGAGCTGCAGTAGATGAGGAGCCCTCCACAAATTGACGATAATATCCTGCTAACCTCAAGAAACTCCTGATCTCGGTCACTGTGGTAGGACGAGGCCAACCCTGGACTACCTCAATCTTCTTGGGATCCACATTAATACCCTCACCTCATATAACATGCCCCAGGAAAGCGATGGAGTCCAACCAGAACTCGCACTTGGAGAACTAAGCATAAATCTTCTGTTCCCTCAAGGTCTAAAGCACTAACCTCAAATGCTACTCGTGTTCCTCCATACTACGCAAGTATATCAATATGTCATCAATGAAGACAATGATAAACGAGTTAAGATACTACCTGAACACTCGGTTCATCAAATCCATAAACGCCGCCGGGGCGTTAATCAAGCTGAAGGATATCATTAAAAACTCATAGTGGCCATATCTAGTCCGGTAAGTCATCTTCGGAATATTCGAAGCACGAATCTTTAGCAGATGATACCAAGATCTCAAGTCGATCTTATAAAACACCCTGGCATCCTGCAACTGGTCAAACAAATCATCAATGCGTGGCAACATGTACTTATTATTGATTGTGACTTTGTTGAACTGGCGATAATCAATGTATATCCACATACTCCCATCCTTATTCTTCACAAACAACATTGGTGCGCCCCAAGACGACACACCGGGCCTAAAGAACCCCTTCTCAAGAAACTGTTGAAGCTGCTCCTTTAACTCTCTCAGCTCTTTGGGAGCCATACGATAAGGTGAAGTAGAAATTGGCTGGGTGCCTGGCACCAAATCAATGCCGAAATTGATATCCTGATCCGGCGGCATGCTTGGTAGATCAACAAGAAATACATTAGAAAACTCTCTTACCACCAGCACTGAATCTAACATGGGAGTCTCTGCAGTAGTATCCCGAACAAAGGCCAAGTAGGCCAAACAACCCTTCTCGACCTTATGTCGAGCCTTCAATAAAGAAATAATCAGGTTGGAAGTACCGACAGATGAACCCCTCCACTCTAATCTGGGCAACTCAGGTATCGCCAAGGTATTAGTCTTGGCATGACAATCAAGAATGACATGGTACGGGGACAACCAGTCCATGCCCAAGATAACCTCGAAATCAACCATATCGAGCAATAGAAGATCCTCCAGTCTCATATCCATAGAAAGTCACCATACAGGATCAGTAGACCTGATCCACATTAACAGAATCATCCACTGGCATGGACACTTATACAGAAACGCCCAAGGACTCGCGAGGTACATCCAGATAAGGAGCAAATAGAGAAGAAACATAGGAGTAAGTAGACTCTTGATGAAATAATGCAGAGGCATCCCTACAACAGACATAAATAGTACCTGTGATCATTGTATTAGAGGCGATTGCCTCTGGCCTAGCAGGGATAACATAGAATCTAGACGGAG
The DNA here is from genome assembly GCF_000715075.1 of Nicotiana tabacum. Lineage (NCBI taxonomy): Eukaryota > Viridiplantae > Streptophyta > Magnoliopsida > Solanales > Solanaceae > Nicotiana > Nicotiana tabacum. The sequence goes on from NC_134096.1 coordinate 43,162,114, forward strand.
CACCATTTGACTGGCCTCCACCACTAGGGAGACCCCTACCTACCTGCCCTCCGCCTCTGGCTGGCCTAGCGAGCGGTATAATAGCTGGTGCGGTAAGCATGGGCCGATGGTCCTGCTGCTCAGCCTTGCCCAAAGTCTGGGACAAAACTTCTTCACGTGACCATGATCCTCGCACTCGAACAACCCCTCGGAGAAGTGGTCTGCTGACCTGAAGTCTGACCCTGATGGCCTGAATACCCACTGGAGGAAACCTAAATAACTAGTGGAAGGTAAGTACTCTCTAGAATGGCACTGAAGTAGGATCATGCTGGAACACTCCAAGCAGGCGATGGTGCTGACTGTATGGGCCTGCTAGACTAACCCCTCATGAACTGACCTGTGCCCCCAAGTGGGGCGCTGCTGTATCCTCTAAATTGCCGAGGCCGCTTGTCCCTTGGTGCAAACTCTCCACTGCAGTTGCAAATACGCTCGATCCTCTAGGCTATATCCACAACCTGATCAAAGGGAGTCCCCATATCTACCTCATGAGCCATAGAAACCTGAATCTCAGGGTGCAGACCTGTAATGAACCTCTGCACCCTCTCTGCGTTTATGGGGAGTATAATAGTTGCATGGTGAGAATATTCAATGAACCTCGCCTCATAGTTGGTCACAGACATATGACCCTGATGGAGTCGCTCAAACTAACCCCGAAGCTTCTCTCTCTCCGAAGGCGGTATGTACTTTTCCAAGAACATATGTGTAAACTGATCCCAAGTTAAGGGAAGTGAACCTACTGGCCTGCTAAGAAAGTAAGCCTGCCACCATCTACGGGCCTTGCCCTCAAGCTTAAAGGTGGTGAAGTCCACCCCATTAGACTCTAATATCCCCATGTTCCGTAGCCTATCCTTGCACCGGTCAATGAAATCCTGGAGGTCCTCTGACCGCTCACCCTAAATTTAGGGGGGCGAAGTCTAGTCCACCTGTCCAGCCACTTCTATTGTTCAACGATCATGACTAGTACAGCCTCTGGCACAACCGCTATAATTGGCTGGGCCCCGCCTACAGGTAGTGTACCTTGGATCTAATAAACGGCAGCAGCGTGCCTTGGAGCCTGAGCGGTAGGGGTCTGTGCTCCCCCTCCTGCCTGAGATATGGTAGGGTCTGCTGGAAACAAACCAGCCAGCGTCATAGAGTCCATGAACCGCATCATACGACCCATAAACTCCTGGAATCCTGGTGCAGTCATGAAATCTGTTGGGGTTGGCTCAACTGTAGGCGTCTCATCCTGCTACTCAATAACATAATCCTCTATTGGATCCACTGGTGGTACAACGGGAGAAACGCTTGGACTCCCTCATCCTCTAACAGGAGCTGGATCCCTCCCTCGGCCTCGACCTCTAGCATCGAGGGAGCAACTCATCTACCGCATGGTATATCCGCCACGTGCGTTCTCACCATCCGTGAGAGATCAATAGAAAGATACTTAGCACAATATCAACTTCACGATAAGAGATGAATAAAGAGAAGTTTCCTAACACCCTATAGCCTCTCGAAGATAAGTACGAACATCTCCGTACCGATCCTCAAGACTCTAGTAGGCCTACTTATGACTCGCGAGACCAATGTGAACCTAAGCTCTGATACCAAGATGTCACAACCGAAAAGCCATAATAGCTGGTGATGGCACCTAACTCCACCGTTAGGCAAGCCCACGAGTGAAACTACAGTTTAATTATCCCTTTTTAACATTTAAAACAAAAGTTCCTTTTTAGAAGAATGAAATAAGTAAGAACTCATCCAACCGTACATATTCTTTTCTCAACCAAATACCAGTGAGATAAGTACATCCACTATAGTGATAGAAATGATAAGTACAACAGTACATAAATGCTAAAAGTCGCCAAAATTTGGTGCCACAAGTACATGAGCAATCTAGAGAATATACAAAACTAATACAGCTACTGTGTGACAGGTAATAGAAAGAAATAATAAATAAGGTAGAGGGAGAATCTGGTGCTATGGATCGTAGCAAGGCAAGGAACTCACCACTAATTCTCCATAGAAGATCAGCTACGCGCCCACATGACCACTAGTAGTGCTTGTCTCAATACTTCCACATCAGTGCACAAGTGTAGCGTGAGTACGAAAAACAACGCGTACCCAATAAGTATCTAGTCTAACCTCAAAGAAGTAGTGATGAGGGGTCGGCTTGATACTTACTAGTCAAATAATAATATAAATACATAAAGTAGACATGGTGAGTGTACAACAAGTAGCAACGAAGCAAATAAAAGTAACTACAGTAGATCCATACAAGAGTCTATGCCAAATAACTAAACATATCATAACCGGTCGTGAAGGCACTAACTCAATTGTTACCAAACCAAATTCAGTTCTCATAAGAGTGATTTATTTCACTATCGAGGCGAACGACCCGATCCCATAAGAGTAGAGAAATTTATCTCGCTTGCGGAAACACTTGCGAGACGAGAACAAATGGATTTATAGCTTATCAAGTATTTCCCAAAGTTTTCTAAACTAAGAGACTATGACTATGTCTTTAATTAAAATCCTCAATCTCAGTCCTAATCAAGATAAATATACACAGGTTGACATACAATAGCACAATTAAAGGCATGCTGTAAATCTAAGTCTACCCGGACATATCATGAATATAGATACGTACGGACTCTCGCCACCTCGTGCGTACGTAGCTCCTCAAAACAAGTAGCAAACAACAATTAATACACCTAAGGGGATAAGTACCCCATTACAAGATTAGGCACGAGACTTACCTCGATTCCAAGTCCTCAATCCAGCTCTTCAACCTCACTAGGACTGCTCAATCGATGCCGAGGACTCCGAAACTAGCAAAAAGTCGTATAAACTAATAAATACATTCTAAAAAGTTCATAATTTAGCTATTATAGTAGTTACCCAACCTAATTTGGAAGATTTCTAAAATTCATCCCTGGGCCCACGTGCCCGAATTCTAGAAATTTTCAAATATAAATGTTACCCATGACCTCTCGAATTTAAATATATAATTTATTCCAATTTCTACCACCAAATCCGTGATCAAATCTCAATTTTACTTAAACCCTAGGTTCTTCATAAAATCCCACAAGTTTCACTAATTTTCCATGTTTAATCTACCTATAATCCACATATTTAACTTTAAAATGGGTGGAGTTTACTTACCTTGTGATGTTGATGAGAATCCCCCTCTAAAGTGCCCTCAAAATCGCCCAAGACCATGTGAAAGTGTGTGGAAAATAGCCTAAGTGTCGAATTAAATGCACTCACTGCCCAACGATTATCGCACTTGCGGTCACTAGATCGTATCTGCGGTCGCCAAGGTTCGGCCCAAAGATCGCATTTGCGAACAACCCTCGCCTCCAGCATTTTCACTTATATGGACAAGGATCCGCTTCTGCGCGCATGCACCTGCGGACCAAGTCCGCTTCTGCGCCCCCAGGCCAGCTTGGACAATTCCTCATCTGCGGCCTATTCTCTGCATCTGCGACCTCGCAGGTGCGGAATATTCCTCGCACCTGCGCTCCCAAGCCATCTCCACAAATCTCACACCTGCAACGACCCCACCGCACCTGCGGCCACCCCCTTCGTAGGTGCGATGACACCAGACCTCAGCAGCAAAAGCAACTCTCCAAGTCCAAGTTCCAATTCATTTTCGATCCGAATCTCACCCGAGGCCCTCGAGACCCCATCAAAACATACCAACAAGTTTCATAACACATAACGTACCTACTCGAGGCCTAAAGTCACATCAAACAACATCTATTCTATGAATCTCAACCCAATTCAAGCCTATCAAAACTATGAACATTCGACTTTTAAAACTAACGCCGAATCATAAATCACCAAAATTTGCGTACAAGTCATAAATCACCGTATAGAACTATTTTCAGGTTCGGAATCCCAAACGAACCTCGATAACAACAAAGTCTACTCCAAACCAAATTTAAAGAACTAGAAAACCTTCAATGAACCAACTTTCCACACTAAGCGCAGAAACGCTCCCGGATCACCCGAAACCCGATCCGAACACACGCTTAAGTCCAAAATCAACATACGAACCTATTGGAACCTTTAAATAGTTTTAGACTAGTTCTAAATATGGGTTATATAAAAAACAAAATAATGAGAAAATATTTTCATACAATTACACTCAGAAAGTAATATTCTCGCCCCACACTTATGACATGTATAGTCCTTGATGCATGATCACAGAGAACAATATTAAAATAAGGATGCAAAATACTCCCTGAGACCCTCTAGGGCCTAGCTAGCACAAAATCCTCAATATTAAGGGCCGGTATGACCCCATACTTAAGCGCAAACATGTTCCTCAGCTTCAACTTCGGATACTCAGACTTCTCTTAATCAGCAAAAAATAAAAACAAACAAAACGTAACACTTGAAAAAAATAAAAATAAAAATAAAAATAATAAAAATACATGCTGGGTTGCCTCCCAACAAGCGCCTTATTTATAGTCATGGCACGACTCTGCCACTCTGCTCAGGCTAGGAGCTTTCGCTTCCTCCTCTTTCCATGGAGTTTTGCCTTTTCTTTCTCTCTAGGAGGATCTCCTCTTTCCTATTTTAACTTTACAATAGCTGGCAACACTTAGTGCACCCGATAATTCATGTGTCTATGTTGAAGAAAGTAGTTGGAGACCCGACATTCATTGTTCCGGTTGAGACTATTGAGGTTAATGAGGAATTGACTTATGAAGAGATTCCAGTTTCTATTATTGATCGACAAGTCCGAAAGTTGAGAAATAAAAAAATTGCCTCCGTGAAAGTGTTATGGCAAAACCAATAGGTTTAAGTGGCCACTTGGGAGGCCGAGGAAGAAATGAAGAAAAAGTACCCTCATTTTTTTGAATATTCATGTATTTATAAAGTTGTGTTCTACGAAAATGCTAAGAGTTACCTTCTATGAATTATGTATCAACTGTATAGCTGATGTTAAAGGTATTTTTTTTGGTAGTTTACTGCTTGTGAGGCCACGATTGGCATTATTTTAATGTTATGTTGCATCGTTGGTTCATGTATATGTTGTTAGGACTTGTTTTAATAATTCTCTGGAAGGTGGTTAGGCCCAATTGCAGAGGACACTCTGCCAAAATTTCTGAAAAATTTGGGAGTTAGCCAAATTTTGGGGCCTTAAGGAAGTTGAAATGTTGGAAGAATATCTAAGATCTATATGAAGTCAAGAACGATTAAAGATGATGGTTAAGGTGAAAGGAGGATAATACTGTGCCTAATAATGATTTGTAAAACATTTGAGGACGAATGTTCTTAAGTGGGGGAGATTGTAACACCCCGGAAAAATTTGAAGTGTTTTAAGACCATTAAAAAGATTGGCAGGTACTAATTATATTAATTCGGGTATGAACAAGACTAATAATATAAATAATATCAATTGATCATGATAACATATGTATGAGGTGCATTAAGAATGGTTTATGGTCTAAGAAGAGCCCCAAGACTAAGTCAAGTTGGAAATTATACGATGGGGTAAAGTTTCAAGTGCGTTCGCACAAGTCCAAACTTCAAATGAGCATAGCTCTCAAGATATGAAGTTTTATATGGTTTATGATCTATCAAATGAAAGTTCTATGTGTCTAGTTTCTAATGCTTCAAACCATTTGTCATTTGGAGATTCCTACAAGAAGTTATGTCCCATTTACTAAAGGGTGACAGAACATATATGTGAGTCTTGTGTAGCCTACGCAGTATAGCAGCGTAACCTACGCACCATTGCATAGGCAAATCCAGCAACTTCCAATTGAAGGGGAATGGAAGTCCACCCTGCGTAGCCTTTGTGCGTAGCTGTGATGACCCATAAGGTAATCTTATGTTTTAAAACTCGATTTTGCACTCTTAAGCCCTAAAAATCTCATTTTTACCCTCCTCAATTTTGCGTGCGTAGTCCGAACATGTTTCCGAAAAGCTTTTATGTTAAAAATTGATGAAAATAAGAATTTATGCCTTAAAAGTTGATTTTAGTTGACTTCGGTCAACAGTTTTGGTAAACAGACCCGGATTTGTGTTTCAACGGTCCCGGTGGGTCCGTATCAAATTATGGGACCTGGACGTATGCCCGGAATCGAATTCGGAGGTCCCTAGCTCGAGTTATGAATTTTTGATAAAAATTAAAAGTCTAAAAATTAATTATTTTTAAGTATTGAGTGATGTTTGGCCTTGTTGATATTGGATCCGTATTTTGGTTCCGGAGCCCGGTATAGGTTCAATATAATGTTTAAGACTTGTCTATGAAATTTGGTGAGATATCTCAGGTGGCAACTCAAGCTTGTATGCCACCTCATCAATCCTTTGAATGATTCTGTACGGTCCGACATACCTCGGACTCAATTTCCCTTTCTTACCAAATCTCATTACACCCTTCATGGGGGAAACCTTCAAGAATACCCAATCATTTTCCTTAAACTCCAAATCCCTACGACGAACATCCGAATAGGATTTCTGACGACTCTGAGCAGTCTTCAACCGTTCCTTAATGATTTTAACTTTTTTCATAGCTTGATGCACGGGGTCTGGCCCTATCAACTCTGCTTCCCCAATTTCGAACCACCCAATGGGAGATCTACATCTCCTACCATATAAAGCCTCGAACGGTGCCATCTCAATGCTAGCATGATAACTATTGTTGTAGGCAAATTCTATGAGTGGCAAATGATCATCCCAACTACCTTTGAAGTTAAGAACACAAGCGCGTAACATATCCTCAAGCGTCTGAATAGTCCGCTCTGCTTGCCCGTTAGTCTGCGGGTGAAAGGATGTACTAAGATTCACCTGAGTACCCAAACCTTGCAGAAATGTCTTCCAAATATTAGTCGTGAACTGTGCCCCCCGATCAGAAATGATGGAAACTTGAGTGCCATGCAGTTTGACGATTTCCTTGATATGCACTAAGCATACTGTTCCGCTTTGTCGGTAGCCTTAACAGGTAAGAATTGTGCTGATTTCGTGAGTCCATCTACAGTCACTCAAATCGAGTCAAACTTACGAGGAGTGCTAGGTAGTCCTACCACAAACTCCATATTAATCATTTCCCACTTCCACATTGGAATATCTATGTTCTGTGCCAACCCATCGGGCCTTTTGTGTTTGGCCTTCACTTGCTGACAATTTGGACATCTCGCCACAAAGTCCGCTATATTCCTCTTCATATCATTCCACCAATAGACTTCCTTAAGACCATGATACATTTTTATAGAGCCCGAGTGCACGGAATACCTAGAGGTGTGAGCCTTGGTCATGATTCTCTCCCGGAGACAATCTACATTTGGAACACATAGACGCCTTTGGTACCTTAGTGTACCATCACTCATGCCAAGAGAAAAAGCCATGGCCTTATGTTTATGAATCCCCTATTTCAGTTGTGCCAACAATGGATCATTGTATTGCTTCTCCTTAACTTCCACAACAAGTGATGATTCAGCCCTATTTTGCACAATCACCCCTCCTTCACTAGAGTCCGCAAGACGAACTCCCAAACTAGCCAATCAATGAACTTCCTTGGAAAATGGCCTTTGACATGCCTCCAAGTGTGCTAAACTACCTATAGATTTTCGACTAAGAGCATCCGCCACAACATTAGCCTTCCCTGGATGATATAGAATATCAATGTCATAGTCCTTGAGTAACTCAAGCCATCTTCTCTGCCTCAGATTTAATTCCTTCTGCTTGAAAAAATATTGAAGGCTCTTATGGTCCGTGAATATATCCACATGGACCCCATATAAATATTGATGCCAAATTTTCAATGCAAATACCATCGACGCAAGTTCTAAATCATGTGTTGGATAGTTCTTTTGTCACGACCGAAAATTCCCACCTTCGGGATCATGATGGTGCCTAACATTTCACTTGCTAGGCAAGTCAACGTTAGAATAATATTAGCCATTTTTAAATAATTTTAAATTATTTAATAACAAAGAAACCAATGCGGAAGTAAATATTGAAATGTATTGATTAATCCATAAAAATAGCGATGTCTAAATACCATACCAGAATTAGTGTCACAAGTGTTCGAGCTTCTAGAATAATACAAATATAGGTCTGAATAAAATAAAGTTGTCTGAAAGCAAACACATAGCTAAAATAAGGTAGACGGGGACTTCAAAACTGCGGACGCTGTGCAGTTATACCTTAAGTCTCCTCTGAATAGTGAAATCCGAGCAAGTCTATGGTACGCCGCTGGGACCAACTCCGAAATCTACACAAGAAGTGCAGAGTGTAGTGACGAGGCTAAGGCAGGCCACTTACATTAACCTGTACGCAATAATAGTAATAACCACAATAATATAAACAAATCAGGTAACTCATTTTAATAGTTGAAGCCAACTCAATAGTCATAACCAATTAGTATTTCAATCAAGTTCCGTTGCAGCATGCAACCCACTCCGGTAATATATTCATATTCAATTTTGTAGTGGCGTGCAACCCGCTCCTCTAATATATTTATTTTAATCAATTCTATTGCGGCGTGCAACCCGATCCCCAATATGGACTTTTAATAAGTCTGTTGCGGCGTACAATCCGATCCTCCAATATGAACTTTTAATAAATCTGTTGGGGCGTGCAACCCGATCCCCCAATATGGACTTTTAATAAGTCTGTTGCGGCGTGCAACCCGATCTTCCAATATATTCATTTCAATTAATTCTGTTGCGGCGTGTAACCCGTTCCTCTAATATATTTTACCAACACTTAAATGTAATAAAAATACTACAATAAATACCATGTTCAATGAGACACTATTAAGCATCAAGGCATACATTAATTATAATTCATTTATGAAACAAACAATGACAAGTAGCAATTAATTTATGGTAATCAGGGAGAAAATAGACAGTATAGTATTTAATATGCTAAATGTCAAGTAGCAATTAAGACACATAAATCAAGTAAGTATGTGACAATTATTACAGGAACTCAAGAATTAATATTTGACAAGGAATATGAGAGAAATAATTATTATAACAATTAATTCGTGTTATAAAACAATTTAAGATGTTAAAATAATTAAGCAACCAATTAAATTGACAAAGTATAGGCACTCGTCACCTTGCCTATACATCGTTGCACATGAAATTCACATAGCAAATAATTCAGGGGTTCTATTCCCTCAAGTCAAAGGTTAACCACGACACTTACCTCGCTTTGCAATTTCAATGAATTACTCGACCACAGCTTTTCCTGTAGAATTTTTCTCCAAAAGCGTTAAATCTATTCACAAATAATTCGATATACACAATACGAATCATAGGTATTTATTCTATATGAATTTACTAATTTTCCGGATAAAAATGCAATATTTATTTTAAAAATTGACAGTGGGCCCACATCTTAAATCTCGGAAAAACTTACAAAATCCAAACACCCATTCCGAGACGAGTCCAACCATACAAAAATTATCAAATTCCGATGTCAAATGGACTTTCAAATCTTAAATTTTTGTTTATCGAAGATTTTATAAAAATCTGATTTTTCTCCCAAAGTTTCACGGATTCATGATATAAATGAGTGTGGAATCATGAAATATAATCAATATAGGATAAGGAATAATTACCCCAATATTTTTTCGTAAAAATCGCCCAAGAATCGCCTTACCCGAGCTCAAAAATAGAAAATGGTTGAAAATGGGACGAAATCCCATTTTTCAGAACTTAAGTTCTATTTCTCGAATTTTTACCCTTCGCAAACACGATAGTACCCTCGCGTTCGCGAAGCACATTTTTGTGCTGCCAAAACTTTGCTCTTCGCGAACGCGAAGGCAACCTCGCGAACGTGAAGCCTTGCCAAATTTGGCCTTCGCGAATGCGATATACCCTACGCGAACGCGAAGCTTTAACGCTTGGTGCCTGGCCAGGCCTCGCCTTCTACGCGAACACGAACGCTTCCACGCGTTCGCGATGAACACTGACCTTTACCCTTCATAAACACGGCCCCCTCTTCGCGAACGCGAAGAGTAAATTTCACCTGCCTCAAGTTCCTCTTCGCGAACGCGATTCCTCTATCGCGAACGCGAAGAAGGAAACCAGACAGTGCATCAGAAAATTTTCCAGCAGAGTTCCAAGTCCAAAATTCAACCTGTTAACCATCCGAAACTCACCCGAGCCCTCCAGGCTCCAAAACAAATATGCACCCAAGTCTTAAAACATCATACAAACTTGCTCACGTGATCGAATCGCCAAAATAACACCTAGAACTACGAATCAGGCACCAAATCAAAGAAAATTTTTAAGAAAACTTTAAAACTTATATTTTCGTAACCGGACGTCCAAATCACGTCAAATCAACTCCGTTTCTACCAAATTCGGCAGACAAGTCATAAATATTATATGGACCTATACCGGGCTCTGAAATCAAAATACGGACCCGATGTCAATAAATCCAACATCAGTAAATTCTTAAAAATCATTAAGCTTTCAAACTTTTAATTTTTTATCAAAATTCCATTTCTCGAACTAGGGACCTCGGAATTGATTTAGGGCATACACCCAAGTTTCAAATCATGATACGGACCTACCGAAAATGTCAAAACATTGATCCGAGTCTGTTTGCTCAAAATGTTGACAAAAGTCAACTCAGTTGAGTGTTTTTGGCTCTATTTCACATTTTAATCCATTTTTCATATAAAAACTTTCTTGAAAATTATACGGACTGCGCACGTAAGTCGAGGAATGATAAATAGTTTTTTCTTTGAGGTCTTAGAACACAGAATTAATTATTAAATTTAAATATAACACTTTGGGTCATCACATTCTCCACCTCTAAAACAAACGTTCATCCTCGAACGGAGTTAGAAAAAGTACATGAGCTGGTGAATAAGTATGGATATTTACTCCACATATCAGACTCGGACTCCCAGGTAGTTGTCTCAATTGATTGACCTCTCCATTACACCCGAACTAAAGGATAACTCTTAGACTTTAACTGTCGGACCTGCCGGGCTAGAATAGCCACCGGCTCCTCCTCGTAAGTCAAATCTTTGTCCAATTGGACTGAGCTGAAATCTAACACATGTGACGGATCACCATGATATTTCCGAAGCATAGACACATGGAACACCGGATGAACCGCTGATAAACTAGGTTGCAATGCAAGCATGTAGGCTACTACACCCACCCTTTCAAGAATTTTAAAGGGCCCGATATACCTAGGGCTCAACTTGCCCTTCTTTCCGAACCTCATTACACCTTTCATATGTGAAACCCGGAGCAATATTCTTTTTCCAACTATGAACGCAATATCACAAACTTTACGATCGGCATAACTCTTTTGCCTAGACTGAGCTGTGTGAAGTCGATCCTGAATAACCTTGACCTTATCTAAGGCATCCTGTACCAAATGGGTACCCAACAACCGAGCCTCTCCCGGTTCAAAGAAGCCAACTGGCGAACGACATCGCCTTCCGTATAATTCCTCATATGGAGCCATATGAATGCTCGACTGGTAGCTATTATTATAAGCAAACTCCGCAATTAGCAAGAACTGATCCCAAGAACCTCCAAAGTCTATAACACAAGCGCGAAGCATATCTTCCAATATCTGAATAGTGCACTCAAACTGTTCGTCTGTTTGTGGATGAAATGTTGTACTCAACTCAACACGCGTGCTTAACTCACGCTGTACAACCCTCCAGAAGTGTGAGGTAAACTATGTACCTCGATTTGAAATAATAGACACGGGCACATCGTGAAGGCGGACAATCTCACGAATATAAATTTCAGATAACCTCTCTGAAGAATAGGTAACTGCCACTAGAATGAAATGTTCTGACTTGGTCAATCTGTCCACAATGACCCAAACTGCATCAAATTTTCTCCGAGTCCGTGGGAGTCCAACACCAAAATCCATAGTGATACGATCCCATTTCCATTCAGGAATTTCTAACTTCTGAAGCAAACCACCAGTTCTCTGATACTTATACTTAACTTGCTGACAATTCAGACACCGAGCTACATATGCAACTATATCCTTTTTCATTCTCCTCCACCAATAATGTTGCCGCAAATCTTGATACATTTTGGCGGTACCTGGATGAATAGAATACCTGGAAATGTGTGCCTCTTCAAGAATTAATTCACAAAGCCCGTCAATATTAGGTAGATAAATACGACCCTGTATTCGCAGAACTCCATCTTTCCTACAGCAACCTGTTTGGCATCACCGTGCCGCACCATGTCCTTAAGGATAAGTAAATAAGGATCATCATACTGCCTCTCTCTGATGTGCTCATATAAAGAAGACCGAGAGACTGTGTATGCTAGAACCCGACTTGGTTCTGAAACGTCTAACCTCACGAACTGATTAGCCAAAGTATGAACATCTGAAGCTAACGGTCTCTCACCAACCGAAATATATACAAGACTGCCCATACTCACAACCTTTCTACTCAAAGCATCAGCCACCACATTGTCCTTTCCGGGGTGATACAAAATGGTGATATCATAGTCTTTCAACAACTCCAACCATCTTCTCTACCTCAAATTAAAATCTTTTTGTTTGAACAGATACTGAAGGCTACGATGATCAGTAAATACCTCACACGAGACACCGTAGAGGTAATGCCTCCAAATCTTCAGCGCATGAATAATGGCTGCCAATTCTAAGTCATGAACAGGATAATTCTTCTCATGAACTTTTAACTGCCGTGAGATTCGTCACAATATACCGTATACGATCCTGAACCTATGGGTAATACCAACACTGGCGCCATAGTCAAAGCGGCCTTGAGCTTTTGGAAGCTCAACTCACACTCGTCTGACCATCTGAATGGGACACCTTTCTAGGTCAGTCTGGTCAATGGGCTTATTATAGATGAAAGCCCTTCCACGAACCGACGATTATAACCTGCCAAACCTAGGAAACTCTAAATCTCTGTAACTGAAGTAGGTCTAGGACAATTCTGAACAACCTCAATCTTTTTAGGATCCACCTTTATGCCTTCTGCCAATACAACATGCCTCAAAAGGCAACTAAGTCTAACCAAAATTCACATTTTGAAAATTTGGCATATAACTGATTATTCTTCAAAGTCTGAAGCACACTCCGAAGATGCTGCTCATGCTCCTCTCGACTGCTGAAGTAAATCAAGATATCATCAATGAATACAACCACACAAGAATCCAAATAGGGCTTGAACACCCAATTCATCAAATCCATAAATGTTGCTGGGGCATTTGTCAACCCAAATGACATTACTAGGAATTCGTAATGCCAATACCGAGTCTGAAAAGCTGTCTTAGGGACATCAGATGCCCTAATCTTCAACTGATGGTAACCAGACCTCAAATTGATCTTTGAAAATACCTTAGCACCCTGAAGTTGATCAAATAAGTCATCGATTCTTGGCAGCGGATATTGGTTTTTGATAGTGGTCTTGTTCAACTGCCGATAATCTATACACATTCGCATAGAGCCATCTTTTTTCTTTACAAATAGTACTAGTGCACCCCAGGGTGAGACACTGGGTCTAATGAATCCCTGATCAAGCAAGTCTTGTAACTGCTCCTTTAATTCTTTCAACTCCAGCGGGGCCATACGGTATGGTGGAATAGAAATGGACTGAGTGCCCGTACCCAAATCAATATAGAAGTCAATATCTCTGTCGGGTGGCATTCCCGTCAAATCTGCAGAAAATACTTCTGGAAATTCACGAAAAACTAGTACTGAGTCCATAGAAGAAACATCCGCACTGGGATTGCGAATATAAGCTAAATAGGCTAGATACCCTTTCTCGACCATACGCCGAGCTTTCATATAAGAAATAACCCTGCTGGTAGAATGACCAAGAGTTCCTTTCCACTCTAACCGAGGTAACTCCGGCATGTCTAGGGTCAGTGTCTTGGCATGACAATCCAATATAGCATGAAGATCCACCTGAGGTTCTACAATAGGTGCAGCTACTCGAGCTCTAGACTAAGCTCTACCTCTGCTTCTGCCTCGGCCTCTAGCACGACCTCGGCCTCGACCTCTACCCTTGGCCATAGTTGCCACGTGGGGCTCTGGTCTCTGTCCATCGGTAGATGTATTACGTGTTCTCACCATCTGCGAGAGAATAAGAGTAGAATGGTTCAATAATCAATGATAGAAAAAAATCACACGATAGAATAAGAAAGAAGTGATATTGTTCCTAAACTTAATAGCCTCTGAGAGATAAGTACAGACGTCTCTGTACCGATCCTTCAGACTCTACTAAGCTTACTCGTGACTTGTGAGACCTATGTAACCTAGTGCTCTGATATGAACTCTCACGACCCGAAATTCCCACCTTCGGGACCGTGATGGCGCCTAATATTTCACTTGCTAGGCAAGCCAACGTTAGAATAATATTAGCCATTTTAAAACAATTTTAAATTAATTAATAACAAAGAAACGAATGCGGAAGTAAAGTTTGAAATGTAGTGATTAATCCATAACGATATCTAAATACCATCCCAGAATTGGTGTCACAAGTGCACGAGCTTCTAGAATAATACAAATATAGGTCTGAATAAAATAAAGCTGTCTGAAAGAAACACAAAGCTAAAATAAGGTAGACGGGGACTTCAGAACTGCGGACGTTGTGCAGTTATACCTTAAGTCTCCTCTGAATAGCTGAAATCTGAGCAAGTCTATGGTATGCCGCTGGGACCAACTTCGAAATCTGCACAAGAAGTGCAGAGTGTAGTATCAGTACAACCGACCCCATGTACTGGTAAGTGCCGAGCCTAACCTCAATGAACTAGTGACGAGGCTAAGGTGGGTCACTTACATTAACCTGTACGCAATAATAGTAATAACCACAATAATAGAAATAAATCAAGTAACTCATTTTAATAGTTGAAGCCAACTCAGCAATCATAACCAATTATTATTTCAATCAATTTTCGTTGCAGCGTGCAACCCGCTCCCACAATATATTCATATTCAATTTTGTTGCGACGTGCAACCTGCTCCTCCAATATATTTATTTTAATCAAGTCTGTTGCGGTGTGCAACCCGATCCCCTCAATATGGACTTTTAAACAAGTCTGTTGTGGCGTGCAACCCGATCCCCCAATATGGACTTTTAATAAGTCTGTTTGCGGCATGCAACCCGATCCCCCAATATGGACTTTTAATAAGTTTGTTGCGGCGTGCAACCCGATCCCCCAATATGGACTTTTAATAAGTCTGTTGCGGCGTGCAACCCGATCCTCCAATATATTCATTTTAATTAATTCTGTTGCGGCGTGCAACCCGTTCGTCCAATATATTTTACCAACTCTTAAATGTAATAAAAATGCTCCAATAAATACCACGTTCAATGAGACACTATTAAGCATAAAGGCATACAAAATTATAATTTATTTATGAAACAAACAATGACAAGTAGCAATTAATTTGTGGTAATCAGGGAGAAAATAGGCAGTATAATATTTAATATGCTAAATGTCAAGTAGCAATTAAGACACATAAATCAAATAAGCATGTGATAATTATTACAGGAACTCAAGAATTAATATTTGATAAGGAATAAGGGAGAAAAAATTATTATAACAATTAATTCGTGTTTTAAAATAATTTAAGATATTAAAATAATTAAGCAAACAATTAAATTGACAAAGTAAAGGCACTCGTCACCTTGCCTATACATTGTTGCACATGAAATTCACATAGCAAATAATTCAGGGATTCTATTCCCTCAAGTCAAGGTTAACCATGACACTAACCTCGCTTTGCAATTTCAATCAATTACTTGACCACAACTTTTCCTTTAGAATTTGTCTCCAAAAGTGTCAATTCTATTCACAAATAATTCGATATACTCAATACGAATCATAGAAATTTATTCCATATGAATTTACAATTTTCGGGATAAAAATCCGAAATTTATTTTAAAAATTGACAGTGGGGCCCACGTCTCAAATCTCGAAAAAAATTATGAAATACGAACACCCATTTTGAGACGAGTCCAGCTATACAAAAATTATCAAATTCCGATGTCAAATAGACCTTCAAATCTTAAATTTTTATTTTTGGAAGATTTTATAAAAATCTGATTTTCTCCCAAAATTTAACGGATTCATGATATAAATGACTGTGGAATCATGAAATATAATCAATATAGGATAAGGAACACTTACCCCAATATTTTTATGTGACAATCGCCCAAGAATCTCCTTACCCGAGCTCAAAAATGGAAAATGGTTGAAAATAGGACGAAATCCCATTTTCCAGAACTTAAGTTCTGTTTCTCGATTTTTTATCCTTCGTGAACCCGATAGTACCCTCACGTTCGCGAAGTACATTTTTGTTCTGCCAAAATGTTGCTCTTTACGAACATGATGGCAACCTCGCGAACGCAAAGCCTTGCCAAATTTGGCCTTCGCGAACGCGATATACCCTACGCGAACGTGAAGCTTTAACGCTTGGTGCCCGGCCAGGCCTCGCCTTTTACGCGATCGCGAACGCTTCCATGCGTTCGCGATGAACACTGCCCTTTACCCTTCGCGAATGCAGCCCCCTCTTTGCGAACACGAAGAGTAAACTTCACCTGCCTCGAGTTCCTCTTTGAGAACGCGATTCCTCTATCGCAAACGTGAAGAAGGAAACCAGAAAGTGCATCAGAATATTTTCCAGCAGAGTTCCAAGTCCAAAATGCAAACCGTTAACCATCCGAAACTGACCCGAGCCCTCGGGGATCCAAACCAGACATGCACCCAAGTCTTAAAGCATTATACGAACTTGCTCGCGCGATCAAATCGCCAAAATAATACCTAGAACTACGAATCGGGCACCAAATCAAAGGAAATTTTTAAGAAAATTTTAAAACTTATATTTTTGCAACCGGACGTCCGAATCACGTCAAATCAA
Source organism: Nicotiana tabacum (assembly GCF_000715075.1). Lineage (NCBI taxonomy): Eukaryota > Viridiplantae > Streptophyta > Magnoliopsida > Solanales > Solanaceae > Nicotiana > Nicotiana tabacum. Next base: position 43,178,995 of record NC_134096.1, read on the forward strand.
CTCCGTTTCACACCAAATTCGGCAGACAAGTCATAAATATTATAATGGACCTATACCGGGCTCCAGAACCAAAATAAGAACCCGGTGTCAATAAATCTAACATCAGTAAATTCTTAAAAATCATTAAGCTTTCAAATTTTTAATATTTCATCAAAATTCCATATCTCGGACTAGGGACCTCAAAATTTGATTCCGGGCATAAGCCCAAGTACAAAATCACGATACGGACCTATCGGAACTATCAAAATACTGATCCGAGTCCGTTTACTCAAAATGTTGACCAAATCCAACTTAGTTGAATTTTTGTTTTGGCTCTATTTTACATTTCAATCCATTTTTCACATAAAAACTTTCTGGAAAATTATACGGACTTTGCACACAAGTCAATGAATGATAAATAGTGCTTTTCGAGGTCTTAGAACACATAATTAATTATTAAATTTAAAGATGACACTTTAGGTCATCACATCTTTTCATGATTCTTGAGTTGCCTAGAAGAATAAGCTATCACCTTGCCATGTTGCATTAACACACACCCAAGTCCGATTCTTGAAGCATCACAATATACTACAAACCCATTTGTACCCTCTGGTAGGGTCAACACTAGTGTAGTAGTGAATCTCAATTTCAACTCCTGAAAGCTTCTTTCACAAGCATCTGACCATTGGAACTTAACCTCCTTCTACTTCAATTTAGTCAACGGAGAGGCAAGAGTAGAGAACCCCTCCACAAACTTTCTGTAATACCTAGCTAAGCCTAAGAAACTGCGAATCTCTATTGGAATTGTAGTCCTCAGCCATTTCTTCACAACTGCAATTTTCTGAGGATCAACCTTAATTCCTTAACTAGAGATGACATGACCCAAGAATGTGACAGATTCAAGCCAAATTCACACTTTGAAAACTTTGCATATAACTTGTGCTGATATAGGGTTTGCAGAACTACCCTGAGATTATCGGCATGGTCCTCTTGATTGCGTAATTATACAAGGATATCGTCAATAAACACTATCACAAAAGAGTCGAGGAACGACTTGAAAACTCAATTCATAAGATCCATGAATGCGGCCGGGGAATTCGTTAGCCGAAAAGGCATCACCCAAAATTCAAAGTGCCCATATCGGGTTTTAAAAGCTGTTTCCAAAACATCCTGCTCCCTGATCTTTAATTGGTGATACCCAGATCGTAAATCAATTTTGGAGAAGTACTTAGCACCCTACAACTGGTCAAATAAATCATCTATCCTTGGCAGTGGGTACTAATTCTTGATTGTGACCTTGTTGAGCTGCCGATAGTCGATACTCAATCTTTGAAAAACATGAATAAAGCCAGTCCATTCCTATTATTACATCAAAATTGACCATCCTCTATTCAATGAGATCGACCATGGTGTCCCGACCATGCAATGTTACAACATGAAGCTACCAAAATTCTATAGCAACATATGGAGTGACATATGGCAAAGTGGAACTGGGATCAATAAGAGCATACACATCATGAGATTGGACAGTCAATATACCTGTGACAATGTCTGGAGAAGCTTCTAAATTCTGGCGACCCCTCATAGCATAGAAACGGCTGGATCCTCCCAAATTTTGTGTTCCACCCCTAGCTGCACCATGCCATGCGGTTGTTGGAGTGCCTCGAGCTGGAGGAGGTACTGCGGATGTAGTAGCTACAGAAATGGCTGGCTGTGCTGTGCCCCTACCTACACACTAGCGGGATGAACGACAATCCTTCTGAATGTGACCCCTCAATCCGCACCCATAGCATTTAGGTAAGTTCATGTAGCATATCCCTAAGTGCATCTTTCCACACCTAGGGCATAGGGGCTTCCGTTGCTGCTGGAATCTACCACCATGCCGACCCTGTTGGTAGGAACCCTTGTTCCCCTGACTGGGCCTGAAACAGTTTCACTGCTGCTGACTGGGCCCTGATGGCAGTGCACTAGCCGAAGACTGAGCAAAGGACTAAGATGGCCCTGACGACCCTCCCCTAAACATTGACTTGCCGCCACCAGAAGAACCACCAAAGTTGCCTACATACCGGGCCTTATTATTACCCTATCGCTCTATCTTGTTCTTCAATTTGCGGGTCTCTGTTGCTTGAAAAAATGCCACCATCTTCCCATAGTTCATATCGGAATTCAAGGCAGATATAGCGGCCTCATTAATTACCAAGGGATTTAGGCCCTGCATAAAGCGGTGCACTCTAGCCTCTATAGTGGGCAACATGTAAATAACATACTTGGACAGGTGCACAAATTTCATATGGTATTCCCACACACTCAGGCTACCTTGCCTCAGGTTCTCAAACCTAGCGGCACGGGCTGCCTTAGTCTCGGCAGGCAAGAAATGACCAATAAAGGCATCGACAAACTCACCCCACCTCGCCGGAGAGCTCCCTTCTTCACGGGACTCCTCCCATAGCTCAAACCAAGAATATACCACCTCTTTCAGGCAGTAGGAGGCAAACTCCACTGCCTCTGTCTCAGTAGCACGCATAACTCGGAGAGTTTTGTGCATCTCATCAATGAAGTCATAGGGGTCCTCCTCTGGGTTAGTACCCGTGAACACTGGAGGATCTAACTGAAGAAACCTGTTCACCCTGGAACTAGCAGAATCATCTGGTTGACTGGAAGGAGTGGGTGTAACATTTGATCTCTGGGCCTGGGAGGCCACTATTTGAGCCAATATCTGTATGGCTCCCCTATGATCCCCATCAGAAACATCGTAATCGAAAGCTTGAGCTGGAGGTGGAACTAGAATATCAGTTGGAGGGACCGTTGCACCCTCAGTAGGTGTAGGGACAGGTATAGCCAGATCCGTTGTAGTAGAATCAGGCAGTGTAGTAATTGAGGGAATATCCTCACCCCTTGGTGCTCACCCACATCATCAAATATAGGATCAACTGCCACTCCTGAGGCAACATTGGCTCTCTGGCCAGTTCTTGCCTTCTTCTTAGGTGTCATGTACTGAACATTAAAGCAACACATCAGTTAAAGGAGGAACAATCTTACAATCAGCTCTATTGCACGATCAAGAACATGAAAGAGGGGTATCATTTCTAAATGCTCAAGTAGCCTCCCCATTATAGATATGGTCGACAACACACCGATAAGAAGGACTCTACTAGACACAGCTCCGAGACATCCTAGGACACTTTAAAACTTTAGGCTCTGATACCAAGTTTGTCATGCCCCGAACTCGGGGAGCGCAGCCGACGCTCAACCGAGGGAACCCGGTCAAGCAAGCCTCTTAGATACTTTCTACCCAAAATCACTTATGAATATAAAACAAATACATATTTTCATTATTTATACGATAAGGAGACCAGGTATACAAAACCAATTCATTACCATAAGTTACTTCATTTTAAAGTCTCCAATTACACACATTTTTATGGTCTAAAGTGGTACAAGTAATTCCAACACAACATAACATGGTTTGACTTCCCCAACACCAATATACAACCCACACTTTATCTACGGAGCCTCTAATAGATACAGAAGAGTACTATGATAATGCTGGCAACAAGGCCCCGGCTATACCTCAAACACTATACACAAGGAACAAAAGATACATGACCCCGAAATGAAGTGAGGCTCACCAAGCGAGCTGAGAAGAGGGTGTACTGCAATCACTGATCAATGTCTCCTGCTGTGGAACCACCTGCATCCATTGAATATGCAGCGCCCCCGACAAAAAGACGTTAGTACATATGAAATAATACTAGTATGAATGACAAAACACCCTCTCAATAGAATGATAAATAATACAAGGAATAACAATCATAATATCACTGAAATCCACAAACAACATCAAACCTCAAATTAGGATCAAGACAGTGTTCAAATTAATTTCCATGTCGTAAGTTGGGAGACCTTTAATACCAATATGCCACCGTTCACGATACCAATATTCACAATACCAATACCACCGTACTTTTAGCACGGAGTCCGATCACAAACCGATCGGCTAGGCCATCTCATTAGAGATATCAACCACAATTACAATTTCAATTTACAATTTCCAGCACAATCACCACCATGTGTGAGGCATGGCGTCCGATCATGACCCGATCGGCTAGGCCGTCTCATTTGCGACATCATCCTTTTTATACAATCATCTCATTGCATAATTCTTTCACATCTTTTCATTTCATTGGTACTAGTGGCCACAATTATAAAATCATTCTTGGCACGTCGGCCGTATTTAGTATTTTATGCTCACCTCTTTCACTTTCAAACATCGTCATCATCATCTATAACAAGGCATTTCAAATCAACGTTTTTAGTACATATGTGAGCACTTAAGAGTCTTAGGCACTTAGAGATTGTTTACAAGATTTGGCATAATAGCCTTCGTTTGGACTTGGCTTGAAGTCGAAACATTTTTAATGCATAACTCATACTTTGAACACATTCTCAAATGATAACATAACATGATAAAAGCATTTGGTATACATATTGAACATATATCTTTCAACACAACTCATTCGTAATAGCTAATTTTTTTTATAGTGAACCACTTGGGACTTACATAAATTACATGAATACCGTGGGATTCAATTCTAATAGAAGAGTTTAGCCAACATACCTCAATTTGAACTTTTCTTAAATTACTATAATGTTCCGAAAATCCTAGCAATACGAGTATCAACCTTCAAGCTCCGAAAATACTACAATGCTCCAATTGATTAAAATGTCCAAATATCACCCACAATTCAATACCTACCATTAGATATCCCAACTACATAAAAAACAAATACGAAAAGATTCATAAATATCCATTTAGGCTTCACAATTCGGCAACAAGCCTTCAACCATCCCAAATTATTCAATAGGCTCATCCATTAGCCTATTCAATTTAATTTATATAATTTAATACTCATTTGGAGTTATTAATAATACTATGTTAATTACCCAATATCATCACGTCACTATTCATTGCCTTTTCCAACAAAACTTTAGGTTCAAGAACATCCATTTCACGAACTAATATTGTATCTTATCCAAATGGTGATTGCCAATTAAATTCGTTCAACAATTAAGTTACCAAGTCTATTGGAATCATTAGAAACTCAAGACATATGTATTTATATCAATTCATCACTATTCCTCTTCTTCTTTACCCAAAAATGGCATTCACAAGACCCACCCTTAGGGTTCATACAATATCCCTTTATAACATCAAATAAAACTCATAAACATACTACCCATACTCTAATATGACATATATATGAAGCTCACGTAAAGGGATTACCTCTTGGTGGAAGAATCTCACTTTTCCTCTTTTTGGTGTTCTTGAAGATTTAACCCATTTCCTATGGATTTGATCCATAATAATATTAGTGTTATCACTAAATGATGTAATATAATCATCCTTGTGCCAAAACAACTTACCTTGAAGTGTATCCATGGTGGAAGAGCTCATCTTTCTCTCTAGAAATCCATTCCAAGATGAAGAACTAACACATTCTCTCTCTAAACCAACGTTTTCAGCTCCTTAAAATGACCCTTGAAGCTGCGTACGCACACAGTCTACGCAGGGTGGACTTCCATTCCTCTTCAATTGGAAGCTTCTGAATTTTCCTAAGCAATGGTACGTAGTGTCACGGGCCCAAATCCTTACATTGGGTAGCGACACCTGCTCACCCGTGCGGCGCCTGCAGTTCCCCTCGTTGCAGGCCAGCCTTCTTCCTGTCGTAGGATTCCCAAGCATGATCCTGTGCCTTTTGGTGGGACTCGCCTGTAGGCTCGCCCCAACTTGTGCCGCCCGTAAGATTCCTAGGCCCTTGGACCTAGACATGTCGTGGCGCTTCATCTTAGGATCACAATCCATGCGCGCCCAGGGGGATTGGCTTAGGACATGTCTTGTCCTTAGCCCAAGACTGAGCATCGCTCCCGTGTGCACAACCCAATCCTCAAGCTTACACTCGTCTAGTGCATCCGCGACTAGCTCGTGCCTCGCCCGAGTAAGGCAACCTTTAGCCCTTGGCCATTCATATGCGCGTCTTTCATGCCATGCCCATACATAGCCCTCTTGCAACACGCTTCCATTCCGAAGTAGTGCAGTGTCGCCCCACAACTGCACCTTTAGGCCAACAGACCCTTGCTTGCATGGTTAAACCAAAGCCATGCTCATAAGTCGACACATAATGCCCCTATGACAGGTGCGTCAAGTATCCAATCAGCACGGAGGTCTCGTTCCAACATTCGGCAGCCCGCGGGGCTGGCCGTTCCACACATCGAGTCTCCAGCACCACTTTGATGCCCAACACAGGCCCGAAGGCGTCGTGCTATCCACACGAGTTCCCAAACTCGTGTGGATACCTTTGACACTCCTTTGAGTCATCTAGCAAGGCCCTTGAGGTTTCCCCCAAGGTAGGTCATTCCATACGGCTCGGTGGAAGCACGTATGGGGGAGGCAGGTCGGAGCTTTCATCACCTATACCCCCTTTATATATGCTTAAAATTAAAAAGCCTAAGTTTCCCGAGTAGACTGCTCTACGTAAGACCACCAGAAGGACCTTTTCTCACCATTTCTTGGCCGAAATCACAACTCCAAAATGCGAGTTGTGACATCCTCTTACACTCATAATGTCATCGTCCCCGATGACACATCATGGCTTAAGATATCTCGGAGTCTGCCCCCTCAGGTATGCCCATTCAAGCTCCCTTTGTCTTGTGGGTTGGACTTCCTCGAAGTCCTTTCTCAAAAGGAGTCATGCCCCATGCACTTCTCCCCAAGTATCTTCCAAGCGTGCCTCTGCACTTCACCTCCATTCGGTGTTCACTTGGAAAGTGCCTCCGCACTTGCACCCTCTGGTGTCTAACTTTGTGATTGACCCACACTAGTCAATCACACCATGACCCTCCGGTCTTCATGTCCGTCTAAAACTTTCCTTCACAGGTTAGCACATCAATGTTAGCACATCGTGTGCTCTTTTGACGTCGCTCCCGTAGCCTTAAGATGCCCTCTTTGGCATAGCTCCCGTAGCCTTTCGCTCACGTAGCATTAAGACACCCTCTCGGCATAGCTCACGTAGCATTCCTCTCCCGTAGCTTTCCTTGCCCTCATTACCTTGAAGATGTGTTCTCTTCCAGACCCACGACTTCGCCCATATGCCTCTTGCATAGGCGAGATCCTCCCACACTCAATGTGGAGGATACATCTTAGCTCTGTTGTCCCACTTGGCATTCGGCCAGCACTTGGGACGACCTTTGGTGAGTACTACATTCCCAAAGTCATAGCATCGCCGCATTTCCGAACAACGCTCTTTGTTTTCCAGTTTTCTATTTCCTCAGCAAGTACCCAATGCTCCCGGTAGTACTTCAATACTCGCCCTATAGACAGGTACTCTATTGGTCCTGCTAGCACGGCTTCCCAGTTCGGTGTGCCTCACACTTGGACACTCTCGGTCCTCGATCATTCGACATACATCTTTCCAGAATGATGACACCTTCTAACTTGGAAACTCGCCCCATTTTGAAGCTTCGCTATACCCTCGAATCCGTTTCCTCACCTTGGCAATGCCCTCAGGCAACCCAAAGTCTTCTCCCGAAGGAAAGACACTCAACATGATGCGTCGCACGCATCCTTGGCAAGATCTCCGCTATGATCATGCCCAAGTTTATAGTCCATGGCTCCCACTCTTTGCAATATGGTTGCACGACCTGGCAAACATGGTATTCTCTTGGCCATCCGACTCATCGGCATATCACCTCATTCAGTAGCACCTTAGACTCACGAAAGACAATGGAATCACCCATTTCTTTCGTTGACCATCAGTACCGGGTTCTCGATCTTTGGTGGCATATGAACATCAATCTCTATTTTGACGTGATCTCGGCACTGACATCCAAAATGCACTCGCCATATCCACCCTTTGCCTTGACATTGTGCCATGGCATAGTATGGCCTTAGTCAGCTCTGATACCAAGTGTCACGGGCCCAAATCCTTACATTGGGTAGCGGCACCTGCTCGCCCGTGTGGTGCCTGCAGTTCCCCTCGCTGCAGGCCAGCCTTCTTCCTGTCCCAGGATTCCCAAGCACGATCCTATGCCTGTTGGTGGGACTTGCCCGTAGGCTCGCTCCAACTTGTGCCGCCCGTAAGATGCCTAGGCCCTTGGCCCTAGACATGTCGTGGCACTTCATCTTAGGATCACAATCCATGCGCGCCCTGGGGGATTGGCTTAGGACATGCCTTGTCCTTAGCCAAAGACTGTGCATCACTCCCGCGTGCACAGCCCAATCCTTAAGCTTACACTCGTCTAGTGCATCCGCGACTAGCTCGTGCCTCAACCAAGTAAGGAAAACTTTAGCCCTTGGCCATTGTCATGTGCGTCTTTCATGCCATGCCCATACATAGCCCTCTTGCAGCACGCTTCTATTCCGAAATAGTGTAGTGTCACCCCACAACTGCACCTTTAGGCCAACGGACCCTTGCTTGCATGGTTGAAGCAAAGCCATGCTCACAAGTCTACACATGATGCCCCTATGACAGGTGCGTCAAGTATCCAATCGGCACGGAGGTCTCAATCTAACATTCGGCAGCCCGCGGGGCTGGCCGTTCCACACATCGAGCCTCCATCACCACTTTGATGCCCAACGCAGGCCCGAAGGCATTGTGCCGTCCACACGAGTTCCCAAACTCATGTGGATACCTTTGATACTCCTTTGAGTCATCTAGTCAGGCCGTTGAGGTTGCCCCCAAGGTAGCTCATTCGATACGGCTCAGTGGCAGCACGTATGGGGGAGGCAGGTCGGACCTTTCATCACCTATACCCCCCTTATATATGCCTAAAATTAAAAAGCCCAAGTTGCCCGAGTAGACTGCTCTACGTCAGACCATGAGAAGGACCTTTTCTCACCAGTTCTTGGCCGAAATCACAATTCCAAAATGCGAGTTGTGACAGTAGGCTACGCTACTATGCTGCGTAGGCTACACAAGACTCGCGTAGATGTTCTGTCACCCTTTAGTAAAAATGTCATAACTTCTTGTAGGAATATCCAAATGGCCAATGGTTTGAAGCATTAGAAACTAGACACATAGAACATTCATTTGATAGGTCAAAAACCATATAAAATTTCATATCTTGAGAGTTATGCTCATTTGAAGTTAGGTTTTGTGCGAGCCCACTTGAAACTTTACCCCATCGTATAATTTCCAACTTGATTTACCCTTGGGGCTCTTCTTAGACTATAAACCATTCTTAGTGTACCTCATACATATATTATCATTATCAATTAATATCATTCATATTATTAGTCTTGTTCATACCCGAATTAATATAATTAGTACCTGCCAATCTTCCTAATGGTCTTAAACCACTTTGAAATTTTCTGGGGGGTTACAATGACCCGGCCGGTCATTTTGAGTATTATAGCCCCGTTCCCCCATTTATTGTGTATTTTATGTTTGTTTGTTGTTGTGTGAATTGACGGGGTGATTGGTTTGGTTCCGGGGTTGTTTCAGAATAAATTGGGACACTTAGTCCCAAGGTTGGAAGCCTAAGTGGAAAGAGTTGATCGGATATTGACTTATGTATAAATGACTTCGGAATGGATTTTTGATGGTTCTGATAGCTCCGTAAGGTAATTTTGGACTTAGGAGTGTGTCCGAATATTGATTTGGAGGTCCGTACGTGATCTTTGCTTGAATTGGCGAAAGTTGGAAAAGTTGAAGTTTGGAGAGGTGAGAAGTTTGACCAAGAGTTGACTTTGTTGTTACCGGGCTCGGATTTTGGTTCTTGAAGTTGGAATTGGTCCGTTGTGTCATTTATGACTTGTGTGCAAAATTTGAGGTCAATCAGAGTTTGTTTGATAGGTTTCGACATCCATTATTGATGTTAGAAATCTATTAGTTTCAATAGGCTTGAATTGAGGTGCGATTAATGTTTCTGATGTTAGTTGATGTGGTTTGAAGCCATGACAATTTTTGTATGATGTTTTGGGATGTGTTGGTATGTTTGGATGGGGTCCCGGAGACCTCAGGAGTGTTTCAGATTGAAATCGGATTGGAGTTTGGACTTGAGGAAGTGCTGAAGATCTGCAGGACTGGTGCGATCGCACCTGCGAAGAATTGATCGCAGAAGCTGTCATGGCATCGTAGGGGCGGATTTCATTGGGGCTGAGGGGATGCACATGTGCGAGAATTTGTCCACATCTGCGGGATCGCAAATGCGGGAAGTGGAGTGCAAATGCAAATAAGGTGAAGGGCAGGAGTTTCGGCAGAAGCGTAGCTGAGGTCGCATGTGCGACTCCGTATGAGCGGAGTCTGGTCCTCAGAAGTGAAGGTGGGGGGCCTTTATGGCAACCGCAAAAGCGGAACTTTTGGCCGCACCTACGGGACCGTAGAAGCGATTAAGTGAACCGCAGGTGCGAGATGCCTGGCAGAATAAATAAAAATCGAGGGTTTGAGGATTCTCTCATTTTTGGACTTTTCAAGCTCGGTTAATGGTGAAATTTGATAGGGGTTTCACTAGATTTCAAGAGGTAAGCAACTAAAGGTCGTTTTTATCTATTAATATTGAATACCCATTAAATTTCCCCTAAAGATTTGATGTTTTTGAGGTAACATTTGGGAATTTTTGACACATGTATTTGAGAGTAAGATTTGGGGATTTGAGTGGCAATTTGAGGCCGGAATTGGGTGATTTTGGTATGGTTGGATTCGTTATTGAATGGGTGTCGGATTTTGTAAATTTTGTAAGATTTCAATACATGAGCCCGGAGTTAACTTTTTGGGTTGACTTTTTGACTTTTGTTAAAAAACATAGCTCTATCGTATGGAATTGATTCCTATGGCTTGTATTGATTGTATTGAGTTGTTTGTGGCTAGATTTGAGTTGTTCAAAGGCCAATTCGCGAGGCAATGGTTTGTTGGAGTAGGGATTTGCGCGGTTTGAGGTAAGTAACACTTCTAAACTTGATATTGAGGGTATGAATCCCTGAACTACATGTTATGTAGTTGGTGTTAAGGTAACACACATTCTAGGTGACAGGCGTATGGGAGTGCACTATGATAATTGTGACTCGATTGATTCTCTGTTACTGTGTAGTTACCCAATCTTGTTGTTATTCATGTAATCTCCATGTGTTAGATAAATTGAGTTGTGATCCATGTTAGAAATCATGTTTAGGCTATATGCTGGCACTGTTGGGACCCACCGGGGTCATTTCTGCTGTTGAGTTATTTGCTTAAATTGCAATTATGTACTCAGTCACATTCATCATTTGCATATCATATCGCAATATCTGTTATCATTTAATTTTACATCATTTATCATTGTTTGGGCTGATTGGCATGAGATTTGTGAACCCGAGAGATTGGAGAGATTAATGACTGAGTGAGGTCGAGAACCTGTTTGTGAGTGATGTTTATGGGATTGGGTTGCATGCCGCAATAGGCTTTATTGATTCATGACGGGATCAGGCTGTATGCCGTATCATGTCATGTTGGATTATTTTAGCTCTTGGGCAGGATCCGCTCCTCTGAAGTCTGATATACTAGCAGTGAGTGTAGGTACCGTTGAGTGCTGAGTGTGAGTGGCGAGCAATTGACAATGCTGAGTGATTGAGCGTGATGAGTGAGGTTGAATACTCCGAGAGCATGAGTAAATGCGTTTATCACTGTGTTGCATTACAGGTGATATGCATATTTAACATGTAGACATTGACATGTAATATTCCTCATGTTAGCTATACTTGGCATATTTTACTAGTATTGGGCCAAAACTGTTGAACTTGAAAGCATGTCTACCTTTCTGTATTGTGTACCACTATTTATGAAATTTCTCTAAGTTATTACTGTCATTTTCCTGTCATATCTCTACTATTATTATCTAGATTTGGACTATACCTATCTGATCTCGTCACTGTTTTCAGCCCAAGGTTAGTTCTATTACTTATTGAGTACATTGGGTTTGTTACTCACACTACACTCTTCACTTTCTATGCATATCCAGGTACATCTGGACCCGGTGGTTGTAATACTTGGAGCGTTACCTACTTGGAGACTTTTGAGGTAGTTGCTTTGGCGTGCACGGACCTCGACTCTCCTTCTTTTCAGTTTATTTAGCACTGTTCTATCTTTTCAGATAGTTGTATTAGGAGTTTTGACCGTGTTGTCATTTAGTAGCTCATGTACTCGGTGACACCCGGATTTTGGGAATTTTGTATCAGAGTCGCAGATATTCTTATTGGTTATCTACGATATTTCCATTGTTAAACTTTTTTCATCATGTTTTTAATTCAAAATGAGTAGTTATTTGTGATTGTCGACATGCCTAGCACTGTGATAGGCACCATCATGACATGTTAAGATATGGGTCGTGACAAATTTGTATTAGAGCCTATGTCATATAGGTCTCATGAGTCATGAGCAGGTTTAGTAGAGTCTTGCGGATCGGTACGGAGACGTCTGTATTTATCTTCGAGAGGCTACCGAACAATTAGGAAAACTTCACTTTCTTCTATTCTTGTCGTGCGGATTTGTTGATTCTGAAAACTAAAATTCTATTATTCTATTCTCTCACAAATGGTGAGGACACGTGATAATGGATCGGTTGGACTTCCACCAGTACCACCAGCTAGGGCCGCGAGAGGCCAGGGCTGCGGTAGAGGTTGAGGTGCAGCCCGTACAGTAGCTAGAGCAGCACCTATGAAGCTACCAATTGCTCTAGCTCAGAAGAAGATACAAAATGTGGTTGAACCTGTGGGACCAGCCTAGGCACCAACTGTGCCCATTGTGATTCCAGGCTTTTAGGAGGCTTTGGCCTAGATATTGACTATATGCACTAGCCTTGCTCAGGAGATTTCAGTTCAGACCGCACCAGCCACTTCTCTGGCTAGGGGAGGTGCTCAGACTCCCGCCGCCCGCACCCTAGAGCAGGTAGTTCAGGGATTTCACATTGCAGTTTTGGAGAGCAATGGAGTGAGAGTTAGGCACACGGGTTGAGTTGAGTACAATATTCCACCCTCAGACGGACGGACAGTCCGAGCGCACCATTCAGATATTGGAGGATATGCTACGCGCTTGTGTCATGGATTTTAGGGGTTCTTGGGATTTATTTCTGCCACTTGTAGAGTTTTCTTCCAACAATAGCTACCGATCAAATATTCAGATGGCTCTATATAAGGCCTTGTATGGGAGGTAGCGCTGGTCTCTAGTCGGTTGGTTTGAGCCGGGTGAGGTTAATCTATTGGGTACTAACTTGGTTCAGGATGCTTTGGACAAGGTTAAGTTAATTTAGGATCGGCTTCGCGTGGCATAGTCTAAATAGAAGAGTTACACCGATCACAAGGTTCATGATGTTGCCTAAATGGTGGGAATGAAGGCATTACTCAAGGTTTTACCCATGAAGGGTGATATGATGTTCGGGAAGAAGGGCAAGTTGAACCCTCGGTATATCGGCCCTTTTGAGGTGCTTGAGAGGATTAGAGAGGTGGCTTACAAGCTTGCATTGCCACCTCGTATATTGAGTGTTCATCCAGTGTTTTATGTTTCCATGGTCCGGAAGTATTGCGGTGATCCGTCTCATGTTTTGGCCTTCAACACGGTTCAGTTAGATAGGGATTTGACTTATGATGTGGAGCCAATGGCCATTTTGGATTGGCAGGTTCGAAAGTTGAGGTCAAAGAATATAGATTTAGTGAAAGTACGGTGGAGAGGTCAGCCAGTTGAGGAGGCTACTTGGGAGACCGAGCGGGAGATTCTGAGTAGAAATCCACACCTATTTGAGACACCAGGTATAATTCTAGACCCGTTCGTGGACGAACATTTATTTTAGAGGGGAAGAATTTAATGACCTGGCCGGTTATTTTGAGTATAGTAGCCTTATTCACCCATTTATTATGTATTTTATGTTCGTTTATTGTTGTGTGAATTTCGGGGTGGTTGGTTTGGTTCCACAGATGTTTCGGAATGAATTGGGACACTTAGTCCCAAGGTTGAAAGCCTAAGTTAAAAAAGTTGATCGGAGTTTGACTCTTGTGTAGATGACTCCATAATAGAGTTTTGATGGTTTCGATAGCTCCGTATAGTGATTTTAGACTTAGGAGTGTGTCCGGATAGTGATTTGGAGGTCCGTAGGTGATCTTGGCTTGAATTGGTGTGAGTTGGAAAAGTTGAAGTTTGGAGAGTTGAGAAATTTAATCGAGAGTTGAATTTGTTGTTACCGAGATCGGATTTTGGCTCCGAAAGTTGAAATAGGTCCGTTGTGTCATTTATGACTTGTGTGCAAAATTTGTGGTCAATCGAAGTTGGGTTGATAGGTTTTGGCATCGATTGTAGAAGATGGAAATTCATTAGTTTCAATAAGCTTGAATTGAGGTGCGATTCGTGTTTTTGATGTGGTTTGAAGCCTCGACTAAGTTCGTATGATATTTTGGGATGTGTTGGTATGTTTGGATGGGGTCCCGAGGGGCCTCGGAAGTGTACCGGATTAAAATCGAATAGAAGTTTGGACTTGAGGAAGTGCTGAAGAATTGCACGTCTGGTGCGATCGCACCTGCGAAGAATTGATCGCAGGTGCGCGACCGCAGAAGAGGTCATGGAATCGCAAGTGCAGATTTCGATGGGACTGAGGGGATGCAGAAGTGCGAGAATTGTTCCGCATCTGTGGGATCGCAGATGCGAGAAGTGGAGCGCAGATGCGAATGAGGCGAAGGGCAGGAGTTTCTACAGAAGCAGAGCCGACGTCACAGGTGCGACTCCGCAGGGGTAGAGTCTGGTTCACAGAAGCGAAGGTAGGGGACCTTCATGGCAACCGCGGAAGCGTAAGTTTTGGCCGTACCTAGGGGACCACAAAAGCTGTTAAGTGAACTACAGGTGCAAGATGCCTGGCAGAATGCATAAAAATCGAGGGTTTGAGGATTCTCTCATTTTTTGACTTTTCAAGCTCGGCTAGTGGCGATTGTTGAGAGGCGTTTCACTAGATTTCAAGAGGTAAGCAACTTTTGGTCGTTTATATCTATTAATATTGAATACCTATTGAAATTTACCCATGGATTTGATGTTTTTTGAGGTGAAATGTGGGGATTTTTGACCCATATATTGGAGTATAAGATTTGGAGATTTGAGTGGCGATTTGGGGTCGTATTGGGTAATTTTGGTATGGTTGGACTCGTTATTGAATGGGTGTTCATATTTTGTAATTTTTGTAGGATTCCTAGAGGTGGGTCAAGAGTTAACATTTTGGGTTGACTTTTTGAGTTTTCTTAAAGAACTTAGCTTTATCGTATGGAATTGATTCCTATGGCTTGTATTGATTATATTAAGTTGTTTGTAGCTAAATTCTTGTCGTTCAGAGGCCGATTCGCGAGACAAGGGCTTGTTAGAGTAGGGATTTGCGCTGTTTGAGGTAAGTAACACTTTTAAACTTGATACTGCGGGTATGAATCCCTGAACTACGTGTTATGTAGTTGGTGTTGAGGTGACGCACATGCTAGGTGACGGGCGTGTGGGCGTGCACTGTGGTAATTGTGACTCGGTTGATTCTGTGGTACTATGTAGTTACCCAATCTTGTTTTTATTCATGTAATTTCCATGTGATAGAGAAATTGATCTGTGATCCATGTTAGAAATCATATTTAGGCTATATGCTGACACTGTTGGGACCCACCGAGATCGTTTATATTGTTGAGTAATTTTCTTAAATTACAACTATGTACTCAGTCACATTTATCATTTGCATATCATATCTTGTCTCTCTTATCATTTATTTTTATATCATGTATCATTAGTTGGGCCGATTGGCATGCGATTTGTGAGCCCGAGAGATTGGGGAGATTGATGACTGAGTCAGGCCGAGAGCCTAATTGTAAGTGATGATTATAGGATTGGACCGCACGCCGCAGCAGACTTTATTGATTCATGATGGGATCGGGCTGCACGCCGCAGCATGCTATGTTGGCTTATATTAGCGCTTGGGCAGGATCTGTCCCTCCGGAGTCTGACATACCAGGAGTGAGCGCAGGTACCGTTGAGTGTTGAGTGTGAGTGCCGAGTGATTGAGAGTGCTGAGCGATTGAGCATGCTGAGTGAGATTGAATACTTCGAGAGTATTAGTATATGAGTTTATCACCGTGTTGCATTACAGGTGATATGCATATTTGACATGTAGATATTGAGATGTAATATTCCTCATGTTAGCTATACTTGAAATATTTTACTAGTATTGAGCCCAAACCGTTGAACTTAAAAGCATGTCTACCTTTATGTTCTATGTACCACAGTTTAGGAAATTTCTCCAAGTTATTACTGTCATTTTCCTGTCATATTTGTACTATTATTATCTGGATTTGGACTGTACCTATCTCAGCTCGTCACTGCTTTCAGCCCAAGGTTAGTTCTGTTACCTTTTGGGTACATTGAGTCGGTTGTACTCATACTACATTCTGCACTTCATGTGCAGATCCAGGTACATCTGGACCCGGTGGTTGCTAGACATGGAGCGTTACCTGCTTGGAGACTTTTGAGGTAGCTGCTTTAGTGTCCGCGGACCTCAACTCTCCTTCTTTTCAGTTTATTTAGCACTGTTCTATCTTTTCAAACAGTTGTATTAAGAGTTTTGAGTTGTCATTTAGTAGCTCATGTACTCGGTGACACCCGGATTTTGGGAATTTTGTATCAGAGTCGCATATATTCTTATCGGTTATCTACGAGATTTTTACTATTAAACGTATTTCATCATGTTTTTAATTCAAAATGCATAGTTATTTGTGATTGTCGGTTTGCCTAGCACTGTGATGGGTACCATCACAGCATGTTGAGATTTGGGCCGTGACAAACTAGCTAAGCCATTAACTATAATTAGATTATGAGAAAACACCTATACTCAGGTCTTTTGCAGTTTCTCTATTTGTAACAAGTGATTCGAAAATAGCTGCACTCGCATTTGGTGTTTGCACGAAATTTTAATAATCGAATGTAAAAAAGCATTAGTTATAGATTTATATATTCATTAATTATAGTTTAGTGATTCATGCAAAAAGATCAACATCTCTGTACAGATGAACCATACCGAGTTAATTCGAAACTGTATACGTCCATGATCAACTGAAAGTTCGACCAATTACCAACAAGATCCTATTTGAACAGTGTAGTGCATTTAGGAATCAAACTTTCAGTAAAAGATTTATGAAAATGTTTGCCAAATTGCTGGAAATACATTTACTTTTTTTATATGTTTTGATTTGATTAGTCGTACTTATTCAAAGATTTCCATAATCAGCAGGATATGTTGAATCTAGAAATGACAAGTATGTTGGGGTGGAGCAGGGTGAATGAATTTCCTAACAAAATTTTAACTGACACTACCCTGCTTCGCTTAATTATATCCTATCCAAATTTGGAGAGGTTACCTACCTTCTCCCTCATCTCAAAAATTTGAAGAAGAAAATTAAAATCAACCAATAATTACTCTTATTTTGAGTATTTAGCTTGAATATGTTTCACAACATAATTTTCTCAAATTGGTGTTCAACAAATATTCAATATGAAATACTTTCGTGAAAGCATTGCATAATCTTTTCATAGTTCAACTAGGTCGCAAGTCAACCATTTTGACCATGTAGTAGTTACACTCCAATTGTCTCCACCGCGACATCTCGCAAGTCAAAAGTTACGAATTCAATCCTACTCTTACCCTCCCTAAAATGTATTTTATATAACGTTATTCAAATTAAATGAGTACAAAGTTCACAACTGTAATTCGAACTATGCATTTTACTAATTATAATAGTGGATGAAATATAATGCTATGATGTCAGATATTTAAGACCATATTAACTGAAAAGTGTTATATAATTTGAGATTAAGATTATACTATTATAGTAGCAGTATATTTTTCCTGATTTTTTGTTTGTTCCTTTCTTGGATGAGCTCTCTTTTGGGTGGAGGACAAAATCATGAGGAAAGAGAATGAGTGAAGAAGTAAGAGCGTGGCTTGCACTACAAGAGAAGCATCGCTAGCAACAATATTAAATGGAGACACTAATTAAGGCTAAGCCTTCTATTATTGAAATGAATCTAAAAACTTTATTCTGCACATTTCTTGAGCTATCAAAGCTTATACTGGAGTGTTAATACGTCCATATTACTTTGAGTTACCATTAAAGTGCTTCAATAATTTGAACAAATTTTTTACTACTTTGATAATCTGGCAATTAGGGTTGTATTTACTTAACGGGCAAGAATTCTAAGAAATGTGAACTAAGGCAAGCGTTGAATGGATGGTGCTTCTTTATGAAAAAATGATATAGAATGGACTTATGGACAAATCATTGTTTCCTTGTAACTATGAATCACTTCCATTCCTATAGTACCTAAGTTTTTGAACACACAACATATATTAAAGTCCCTGCGCATATATTGAAGTTTATTTTCATCTCTTTACATCTAACATGAATTTTCACGTTCTTCTTAAGCTTGTCGTCGTTTTCTCCGTATCTAATTAATCATCTAACTTGTGTATATTAATCATCACTATCACTTAATTGTACAAAGTCATAGTCACAGCTAACTCAGCTGGCTATCTCAAACAAATAAAACAAAAACCTATCAATACAGAAAATCTATACATTAAACATATAACTCTGTATTAAGCTCTTCATCCCAGCTGATGCTCGCACATTACAGATGTACGCTATCTCCCTTGTAACACTATCACTTCTTTTACTTCTATGCATTACTGATCAACTTCTCATCGAATAAGTGTTTCGACGCGCCTCCAACTTTTGGCCAAACTAGGCCACAAGTTTTTAAAAAGAAATTGAATTGGGAGAATATAATTTTTAACCTTTTTAATGTGGCTCAAATATCACATGTTTATACGTACTAATATAAACTAAGGAATCTTGCATAGATTAAGTTGAGCTTAGCACTAACAAATCAGGGTTGCCTATGTTGAAAGAACCAGGTTTCATGAACATGTTACTATGCTACTATGCTACTGGAGTGGTATACAAATATATAATGTTGTCAATGAAAGAGTCAAGTCCCTTGAAGCAGATGTCTGAGAATATGTGATTAAAAGTGAATTCGAATATTAACCAACAACTGACAACAAACCAGATCTCGTAAAGATATTTTAGTGCTGATATACAGAGTTGCAGATGTGTCAAACAAATATCGACAGAAACAGGTCTCTTAAAGATGCTGATCGGATGCTAGAAGCTTATTCCTAATGCAAGTCAGTTGAGTTGGAATTCTGTTGCAATTTGGATTCCTTGAAGGAGTTATTTTTGTGGGCTGAAAGTATGGTAATAATTAGAGGAATTTGTGGTCAACAAGGATCCAATGATTATGGGAATACTTGTATCGAAATGAAAAGCGTGTGAAAGAGTCTTTTAAGGAAAGTCAAATCCTAATGCAAGTTGGATTCCTTAAAGAATTAAATTCGTGCGCTATAAGAAAGATATTAGCCGGAGGAATTCATGTTCGAAAATGATTTAACAATTATGGAAATACTTGTATTAAAGGAAAATTTTGAGGAGTTGGAAACAAATAAGGAAACCAAATCTTAAAAGGATTCTTTTTCTAAACCGATTTCTTTAAGGTTTGGAGCATAAATTGAAGAAGGATTTCGTCCAGTATCATGCGTATATAAAGCATCACATTGTTCCTATGATCTCCAATGCTATTATACAAAAATACAGAAAATCATCCAAAAAAATAACATTCATAGCAAGAAGGTGCTTTCAAGAATTCAAGCTGCACAACCGAAGAACCTGGTCCAGAAGATGAAGCTGTTTTAGTTCTTTAGTTATTGAGTCTTGATTTAGTGTTCTGAAATTATAACCTGTTTTTCTTTTGAGAAGTGTAATGTAGGTGATCAAATTCTGAAGAGTTTCTTTTGCTTTTCAAGCTAGAGTTAGTTTAGAAAGGAGTAGCTACAAGTGGATTGACTGTACGAGAATAGTACTAGAGTTAGTATCCTTGATTATAGAGTTGTAACCTAAAGCGTGGCTACAATTGGGTTGATTGTAGGGGCATGGTACTAGAGTTAGTCCCCTTGGTTATTGAGTTGTAACCTAAAATTTCTCTTTGAAGTTAGTAAGTTTTGAAGGCAAATCCTATGTGGGTACGTCGTAGTTTTTACTCCCTTGAGCAAAGAGGTTTTATACGTAAAATCGTTGTGTCTTTAAATTCCGCACTTTACTAACTATTTATGTCTGAATCAGGTACGTCAAAGAAACGGGTTCTTTGACTCGTGAGAATTTGGTACGACTTAATTTATCCCTCCCCTTCTTGTATATATGTGCATCCTAAAATAACAATTGGTATCAGAGCAGGTTCTTTCAACTGAAGGCTAACACCTTGAAAGGATCCGAGATGGCTGCACCTCCAGTCATTCAAGAAGGACAATCAAACATAAGGTCACCAATTGTTCAACGAAAAATACTACGGATGGTGCAAATAACGAATGCGAGATTTTCTAAAAAGCAAGGATTTATAAATTGTTGAGAGAAGTACAAAGGTTCCCATAGCAAAAAATGATAAAGGTGAAGTAATTGGCCCTAAATCTATGGAGCAATATACTAGTGAAGATGTCAAAGCTATTTAGAAGAATGCCAAGGCCAAAGAGATCTTAATCTGTGGCATTGGAATTTACGAGTACAATTGAATTTCTGCATGCACTAATGCTAAGAAAATATGGGACACTTTGCAAATTGCTCACGAAGATTCTAGTCAAGTTAAATAGTTTAAGATTGATATGCTCACAAGGCAATATAACTTTTCAAGATGAAAGAGGGGAAAACTATCTAGGAGATGAATACTCGGTTAACATCAATCATAAATGAATTAATTCTCTTAGAGAAATTATCGCCAAACATAAAGTGGTAAGAAATATCTTAAGTATATTGCCTCCTTCTTGGCATAGCAAGGTCAATGCAATCATTGAAGCAAGAATTCGAATACAATTACTATAGATGATCTTATTGGAAATCTGCAAAGGTATGAGCTGAAGTTGTATCAAGATCAACAAATGACTGAACCTCATAAGGATAAGAAGCTGGTTCCTAAGGCCACTGAAAAGATGGAAACTGACGGGAAATGATGATGTGGTACTACTGACACGTAGGTTCCAAAAGATGATCAGAAAAAGTGGTAAAGTGGTTTCCAAAAAAAAAGGATAGCACCTTAAAATCAAAGGCTCTAGAGATGAGCAATTCAGATATGTGTTACAAGTGTGGCAGCCTTGATCACTTTGTTAGGAATTGTCCAATATGGGAGATCGAGTTAAAAAGGAATAATACTCATAATGTGAAAGAACAGAAGAAGGACCAGGTCCTTGATCGAAATATGCAGAAGAGGACATACGATGAGATTGTAAAAAGGACACCAGTTGTCATGGAAAATACCTCCACTGGTGAATCTGATGATAAAAGCGAGGGAGGAGATCAATCCATGATGGCCATAGATGATTCCAACTCAGATAATGAAAACATCCTTGCATTGATGGTAAATTCAGATTCAAAAATGGAAGATGATCAAACTGAGGTAAGTTTTCTTGATCTTAAAGAAAAGGTTCATATTTACTTTAAAAATAAACTGGTTTCTCTGTCCAAGTGTAATGACCCGGCCGGTCGTTTTGAGATTTAGCATTCCGTTCAGTGTTTCGAGGTCATGAGTGATTTTGTATTGTGTATTATGACTTGCGTGTATAGTCGATATCAGTTTTCGAGTGTTCTGGAATTGATTTGGAAGAATATTTTTCATTTTAGAAGATTAAGTTGGAAATATTGATCGAGGTTTGGCTTTTGTTAAAACGACGCTGAAATGATATTTTGATTACTTCGATAGGTTCGTATCGTGATTTTGGACTTAGGCGTATACTCGTAATTGAATTCGAAGGTCCCTAGGTTGAATTGACTTATTTTGCTGAAATTTGTCAATTTAAAGGTTTATCATTTTTCTAAGTTTGACTATGGTTTGACCTTATATCTATCATGTTTGGATTTTGGTTTTCGGACTTGAAATAGGTCCATTTTATTATTTGGAACTTGTCTGCAAAGTTTGGCGTCATTTCGAGTTAATTTGATAGGAATCAGACACGTGGTTGTATTTTTAGAAGTTCTTGAGTTTCAATATAAATTTCATGCGTTTTGATGTCTGATTCGTAGTTCTAGATGTTATTTTGGTATTTTAACCGTGAAAGAAAGTTCTCATGATATTTTAGGCTTGTGTTGATGTTTGGTGTGGAGCCTCGAGGGCTCGGGTGAGTTTTCGATGACTTTCGAAGTGTTTGGAAGAGTTTCAGTCTTGCTGGTTTTTGGACTGATGTGTCAGGTCTCACAAATGCGAGATACTGTTCACATTTGCGAACCTCGCATTTTCAAGGAAGGGATCATATTTGCGAGGTGGTATGGGAATGGACTAGTTCGCATTTACGAATATTTTGTTCATTTTTGCGATGGAGGCCTGGGCTAAGCTGGATCGCATTTGCGATCACATGGTCGCATTTGCGAAGGGCCTGGCTTCGCAAATGCGAAGTCAGGGCCGCATTTATGACATTCCCTAGGTTCATCAGGAGCCACATTTGCGATGGTATGTCCGCATTTGCGAACCTTGTGTCGCATTTACGACATCTTTACCTGAACAAAAGGGTTGGAAGACGGGATTTTAGTCTCATTTTGATATCTTTGATCCCTAGAATCGGTAGGAGTTGGAGAGGGGATTTTCACATACAATCATTGGGTAAGTAATTTTGATTAATATCCAACTATATTACATGATTATATATGAGAATTAACATCAAAATTATGAGAATCAACGAGAAATTTTGGAAACTTTTGTCTATGTTTTAAAAAATAAAAAATTGGAATTTGAGAGTCGAATTAGACTCGGATTTGAAAATAAAATACATATATGGACTCGTAGGGTTATGGTAATCGAGATCTATCCTTGAACCCGAATTTTGATCGGGCGGGCCTAGGGTTGACTTTTGTTGACGTTTGGGGAATTGTGTAAAGATCTTAACTTTATTAATTGAAATTGGATTCTCTTGCATTATTTGATGTTATAATTAAGTTACTTTTGGTTATATTTGAGCCGGGCGGAGGTGAATTATAAAGAAAAAGCTATTTTTAAGTGTTGATTTGGCCTAGTTGAGGTAAGTATATTGTCTAACATTGTGTGGGGGAACTACCTCGTAGGGATTGGCTTAATTACACTATTTGAATTACCTGAAAGACATGTACACAAGGTGACGGGTGTATACACGACCTTATATGTGAAAGTTGACCGGTTTAGACTCTTAGGCTTCTTTCACGCATTTAATTGAAGCTGTCATATCATGTTGTATTTTCCATTGAGAAGTTAACTCTTACATGCTATATTTGAAGTTTTTAGTACATGTTCTATATTTTATTGTCAAGCTTACTCTTATATGCTTTCATTGAAGTTGTTACCTCTTTTATTATCACGCTACCTCTTTTATTGTTGAGTTATTCTTATTTAATATTTCATTACATGTTACCCCTTTTATTGTTGATTTATCCTTATTCAGAGTTGTTATTACATGATATCTATCTTATTGTTGAGTTATTTTTATTTGAAGTCATTATTACATGTTATCTCTTTCATTGTTGAGTTTATTCTTCCGTTTCATTGCGTTATTGTAATTCTTGTGTTGCTTTACTTACCGTACTCTTGTGTTATTATTATTGTTGTTGTTGTACTCAGTGTTGTTGAGCTGTATGTATTGTTGTGGTATTGGTGTTGTTATTATGTTAATGTTGTGGCATATGGGCACGTGTGGTTCAAGTTATTATATTATGTTGTTGAGTCTTGGCACATATGGAATTGTTGAGAGGATTGTTAAGGTATTAGCAAGTGAGTTATCCATGCTATTGTTATTATTGATAATTGCACATGCGGCGAGAAAATGCGGGCTATATATATTGTGTTTGCGCATGTGGCGAGAAAAGGTGGGATAATTATTGATGTGCATATGGAGAGACAAGGCGAGCATTAAATTTCTTATTGCTCACGCGGCGAGACAAGGTGGGCTATGTCGGGGATGATTTGTGATGGCCTGGGGGCATTATTATTGATGATATTGTATGGTGGGGTAACTATCTTGTGTGGGTCATACATACTATGTGTTTCGATGTGTTATTTCCAATGTGCTACCCAACCAGTAGTTTTTCTTTTAGATCCCCGTTACCCTAATTAAGACTCCCCGTATGTGCTTTTACTGTTTTATTACTTGTGAGAATGGTTGATTTGGTGTTGGAAGGGTTCAGGTTGAAATCGAAACACTTAGTTCCTTATGCCATTTTTCGAGTTAACATTTTGAGTAAACAACTTCAGAATCGGGATTTGATGGTTCCAATAGGTTCGTATGATAATTTTGGACTGAGTGTGTATTCTAATCGAGTTTTGGATGATCTGAGAGCGTTTTGGTGCTTAATATTGAAATTTGACCCATCAAAGTTTTTTAAGTTCTTTAAATATGGTTTGAATTAGAATTTGGTGTTATCGATGTCCATTTATGATTCCGAGACTGTGAATAGGTTCGTATGGTGATCTATGACTTAAATGCAAAATTTGGCGTCATTCCGAGTTGTCTAAATATGATTCGTCGTGTTCGGAGCTAGTTGAAGAAATTTGAAGTTCATAAGTTGATTAATTTGATTTTGGGGTGTGATTCTTAGTTTCAATGTTGTTTTATGTGTTATGAGGGTTCGAGCAGGTCCATATTATATTTATGGACTTGTTGGTGCAGTGGGACGGGGTCCCAGGTGGCTCGGGTGAGTTTCAGACCACCCGGAGCTAAGTTCAAATTTCTGTAATTTGTTATTCTTGTTTCCTTCTTTGCGAACGCGGAGAAGGCCTCGCGTTCGGGATGAAGGAATTGGGCAGGGGAAAATTTTGTTCTTCGTGTTTGGGATAAGGAGCTCGCAATCGCGATGCTTTAGGACACTGGTCATCGCGTTCGCGTAGGGTAAGGCCAGCTGGGCAGGGGGTCAGCAGTTGGTCTTCGCGCTCGCGAAGAGGCTCACGCGTTCGCGTAGGGTAGGCCAGGCAAGCCTATGCATTCGCGAGGCTTGTTCGAGTTCACAACGTTCACTTTTCAGAGCCTTTGCCATTTAGTCTTCACGATCGCAAGGGTATTGTCGCGATCGCGAAGAAGGATTCATTGGGCACAAACTTGATTAAAGATGGGAATGAGGTTCATTTTGTTCATTTCTCTCAACTTTTCGCCGATCTTAACACTCTTTGGAGAAGGTTTTCACCTTGCACCTTGAGGTATGTGATTTCTACATAATGTGAGTTTAATAGATAGATTTATGGGTAGATTTTAACATGTAAATTATGAAAATTTTAGGATTTTGTTGAAAAACTTAGGTTTTGGTAAAAATGGGATTAAACCACGAAAATGATAATGGAATTGAGTATAAATTATATATTTTTGTTCGTGAGGTTATGGGTAATATTTATTTACAATAATTACCGGAATTTGGGACGTGGGCCCGAGGATGAATTTTAGGAATCTTCCAAATTGGGTTGGGTAATTACTGTAACAATTAAATTATGAACTTTTGAGCATATATTGATTAGTTCTTACGACCTTTGACTAGTTTCGGATTGCTCGACACCGATTTGAGGTGATTAGTATGGTTAAAGGGCAGAGCAGTGGAATTAGAAGCGAGGTAAATATCTTGCCTAATCTTGTAAGAGGAAATTACCACCTTAGGTGAATTAATTATTGTGTGCTACTTGTTGTGGGAGCTACGTATGCATGAGGTGACGAGAGTCCGTACGTAGCAATATTCTTGCTATGTCCGGGGAGACTTAGCTTCACATCATGACTTAAATGCATTATTTGTATTTATCATGTGTATTTGATTTCCTTAATTTATGACTGAGATTGAGGTTAGAATAAAATATCGATTGAGCCTATTACTTTGGAAAAATATTGGAAAATTTGATGAGCAATAGATCTGTGTCTTCTCGCCTTTCATGTACTTCCGCGAGTGAGGTAGTTTCTTTACTCTTATAGGATCGGCCCGTTTGACTCGGCAGCATGTTGACATTATTCTTATGGGATAGCGCCGTTAACCTCGGTAGTACTGAGTATCACCTTTCCTATGGGATCGGGCCGTTCGCCTTGGCAGACTCATGCTTAATATTTGAGATTTGATTTGGTTCTTGATAACAACTTAGTTCGTGCCTTCGAGGCCGGTTATGACATTTTAGTGACTTTATATATGTCTATCTTGAAGATTTACTATTAATGTTTTATCTGTTTCGTTGCTACTTGTTGCACCCCCTCCATGTCTATTTTATGTATTTTATTACTGTTTGACTACTAGAAAGTGTCAAGTCAACCCCGCGTCGCTACTTCATCGAGGTTAAACTAGATACTTACTGGGTACTCGTTATTTTACGTACTCACGCTACACTTCTTTATTGATTGTGTATGTATTGAGACATGTACTTCTAGTGGTCACACAGGCACGTAGACGCACTTCCACAGAGACTTAGTGGTGAGCTGCTTGCATTGATTTGATCTGCAGCACCAGAGTCTCACCTCTACCTTATTTCTGTTTCTGTCTATTTTACTTCGGACAATAGTTGTAGTAGTTTGGTATATTCCCTAGATTGCTCATGCACTTGTGGCACCAGGTTTTGGGGGCTTTTAGCATTTATGCACTGTTGTACTTATTATTACTATCACCGTGGTTTATGTATCATTCACACTTGATATTTTTGGGAAAGAAGTATGTACGGTTCCATGAGATTTTACTTTTAATCGTGTATTTAAGAAAACTTCTATTTTTAAAAGTTAAAAAGGAATAATTATATTGGAGGTTCACGTATGGGCTTGCCTAACGGTGGCAATAGGAGCCATCATGAAATATTATAGGTTTTGGGTCGTGACTGCTTGGTATCAGAGCTTTAGGTTCACATAGGTCTTACGAGTCATGAGCAGACCTAGTAAAGTCTTGTAGATCGGTGCTGAGATATCCATACTTATTTTTGAGAGGCTATGAGGTGTTAGGAAACTTCTCTATCTTCATATCCTGTTGTGCTAAGTATCTTTCTCTTATTCTCTCACAGGTGATGGGAACACACACGACAGATGTACCCGGCGGAGGCCAAGACAGAGGTTGGGGAAGGGCTCCAGGCCCTGTTAGAGGATGAGGACGTCCTAGAGTTGCTCAAGTAGTACCACCCCTGGATCCGGTGGAGGATCCTATTATCGATGAGCAGAATAAGGTCCCTGTTGATGAGCCGGCCCCAGCGGATTTTATAACTGCACTGAGCTTCCAAGAGGTCATGGGCGGTATGCTGCGCTTCGTGGATTCTATGAGGTAGGCTGGTTTATTTTTGGCAGACCCAACCATATCTCAAGCGGGAGGGGGAGCACAAACCCCTACGCTCAGGCTTCAGGGCACACTGCTACCGTTTATCAGATCGGAGGTGCACTACTTGCGGGCGGGGTCCATCCAGTTACAGCGGTTATGCTAGAGCCCAGAACAACTGCGACTGTTGAGCAGCAGAATCGGTTGGATAGATGGACTAGGTTTCGTCCTCCTGTCTTTGGGGGTGAGCAATCAGAGGACCACAAGATTTCATTGATCGGTGCAAGAAAAGGCTACGTAACATGGAAATATTGGAATCCAACGGGGTGGACTTCACCACATTTAAGCTTGAGGGCAATGCCCACAGATGGTGGCAGGCTTACCTCCATAGCAGGACATCAGGTTCACATCCCTTGACTTGGGATCAGTTTACGCATTTGTTCTTAGATAAGTACATACTACCTTCAGAGAGAGAGAGAGGAGCTTCGGGGTCTGCTCGAGGGACTTCGTCAGGGTCATATGTCTGTGACTGACTACGAGGTGAGATCCGGTGACTTGTCTCGCCATGCAACTATTATACTCCCCACTGATGCAGAGAGGGTGCAGAGGTTTATTGCAAGTCTACACCAAGAGATTTAGGTTTCCATGGCATGTGACGTAGAGATGGGGACTTCCTTTCATTTGGTTATGGGTATAGCTCAAAGGATCGAGTGTATCCACAACCGTAGTAGAGAGTTTGCGCTGAGGGATAAGCAGCCCCAACATTTTGGTGGATTCAGTGGTGCCCTACCTGGGGGCAGAGGCCAGTTCATGAGGGGCCAGTCTAGCAGGCCCATGCATTCATCACCACTGTCTGCTCGGAGTGCTCCACCATTACCCTACTTTAGTGCTATTCCAGAGAGTACTTACTGTCCGCCAGCTATTTAGGGTTTCTCTAGTACGTATTCAGGCCATCAGGGTTAGACTTCAGGTCAGCAGTTCACCACTCCGAGAGGTTGTTTTGGGCCACGTGAAGAGGTTTTGTCCCGACTTCAGGGCAAGGTAGTGCAGCAGGACCATCGGCTACATGAATACCGTACCATCTACCACATCGCCTGACTAGCCGTCTAGAGGCGGAGGGTAATTGGGTAGGGGTTTCCCTAGAGGTGGAGGCCAGTTAGGTGGTGCTCCAGCTAGATTCTATGATTTCCTAGCCAGGCCAGAGGTAGTCTCCTCTGATGCAGTAATCACATGTACTATTTTTGTTTGCCGTACGGATGCTTCGGTACTATTTGATCCAGGGTGTACTTATTACTATGTCTCTTCTATATTTGCTCCCAATGTAGATGTATCTCGCGAGTCCTTGGGCGTACCTGTATATGTGTCCATGACAATGGGTGATTCTGTTGTTACGGATTGGGTCTACCAATCATGTGCAGTGACTTTCTGTGGTTATGAGACCAGAGTAGATCTTCTGTTGCTCGATATGGTTGATTTCAAGGTTATCCTAGGCATGTACTGGTTGTCTCCGTACCATGCCATTATTGATTGTCATGCCAAGATTGTTACCTGGGCGATGCTTGAGTTACCCAGATTAGAATGGAGGGGTTCGTCTATTGGTACTTCCAGCCGGGTTATTTCTTTCCCGAAGGCTCGAGATATGGTCGAGAAGCGTTGTTTGGCCTATTTGGCCTTTGTTCGGGACACCACTATAGAGGCTCCCGTGATAGATTCATTGCCGGTGTTACAAGAGTTTTTTCGATGTATTTCCTGCTGATCTACCAAGTATGCCACCGGATCGGGATATCGATTTCGACATTGATTTGGTGCGAGGCACCCAACTTATATCTACTTCGCCTTATCGCATGGCTCCAAAGGAGCCGAGGGATTTAAAGGAGCATCTTTAAGAGTTGCTTGAGAAGGGGTTCATCAGGCCAAGTATGTCGCCTTGGGGCACACCGATATTATTTGTGAAGAATAAGGATGTGAGTATGAGGATGTTCATTGATTAACGCCAGTTGAACAAATTCACCATCAAGAATAAGTACCCACTACCGTACATTGATGATTTATTTGATTAACTATAGGGTGCTAGAGTGTTCTTGAAGATCTACTTCAGATCTGAGTATCATTAGCTAAAGATTTGTGCTTCGAATGTTCCGAAAATGACTTTCCGGATCAGATATGCGCACTATGAGTTTCTAGTGATGTCCTTCGGCCTGACTAAAGCCCTGATGGCATTTATGGATTTGATGAATTAGGTGTTCATGCCATATACTGACTCATTTGTCTTTGTCTTCATTGATGACATATTGATCTACATGCGTAGTATGGAGGAGCACGAGCCTCATTTGAGGTTAGTGGTTCAGATCTTGCCGGAATATAATCCATATGCTATGTTCTCTAAGTGCAAGTTCTGGTTAGATTTTGTGGCTTTCTTGGGGCATGTTGTATCAAGTGAGGGTATTAAGGTGGATCCCAGGAAGATCGACGCAGTTTAGAGCTGGCCTCGTCCTACCACAGTGACCGAGATCATGAGTTTCTTGGGTTGGCAGAGTATTATCGTTGGTTTGTGGAGGGCCTCTCGTCTATTGTAGCTCAATTGACTAGATTGACCCAGAAGGGTGCTCCGTTCAGATGGTCCGATGATTGTGAGGTGAGCTTTTAGAAGCTCAAGAACGCATTGACTACAACACCGGTGTTAGTATTGCCCTCTGGATGAGGGATGTATACTATGTATTGTGGCACTTCATGCGTTGGCTTGGGTTGTGTATTGATGCAGGGGGGCGAGTTATTGCATATGCTTCACGTAAGCTGAATCCCCACGAGAAGAATTATCATGTGCATGATTTGGAGTTGGCCGCGATAGTTCATGCCCTCAAGACCCGGAGGCATTATCTTTGCACCCCGTCTTGCGAGGTTTACACCGATCATCGCAGTTTGCAATATTTATTTAAGCAGAGGGATCTTAATCTAAGGCAGCGTATGTGGTTTGATTTACTAAAGGACTATGATATTATTGTCCTCTATCATCCGGGCAAGGCGAATGTGGTCACAAATGGCTTGAGTAGAAAGACTGAGAGTATAGGTAGTTTGGCATTCATTTCAGCAGAGGAGATGTCATTGGCTTTGGACATCCAGTTCTTAGCCAACGGACTTGTGAGGTTGGATATATCTAAGCCCATTCGAGGTCTTGCATGTGTTGTGGCTTAGTCTTCTTTATTCGAGCGGATCAAAGCTTGCCAATATGATGATCCGCACTTGGTTAGAGAGACGGTGATACAGGGTGATGCCAAGGAGGTTACTATCGGTGAAGATGGTGTTCTGTGACTCCAAGGTCGCTTATGTGTTCCTAATGTTTATGTATGAGGTAGACGATTCCAATAGGAGCGAACAGTTTAGACTCTGGAGGATATGCTCAGATCATGTGTTATTGACTTTGGAGGATAGTGGGATCGATTCTTACCTTTGGCCAAGTTTGCTTATAACAACAGTATCAGTCTATCATCGAGATGGCTCCATTTGAGGCTTTATATGGTCGGCGATGTCATTCCCCCATCGGTTGGTTTGAGCCTGACGAGACTAGGTTATATGATACTGAATTGGTAAAGGATGCCATGGATAAGGTAAAGTTGATCCAGGAGTGACTCTGCGCAGAACAGTTCAGACAGAAGAGTTACGTGAATCAAAAAGCACGCGATTTATCATTTGTGGTAGGCGATAAAGTTCTCTTGAAAGTCTCGCCGATGAAGGGAATCATGAGGTTTGGAAAGAAGGGCAAGCTAAGTCCGAGGTTTATTAGCCCATTTGAGGTGTTGAAGCGAGTAGGGTAGGTTACTTATGAGCCTGGTTTGCCTCCCAGTCTATCGGGAGTTCATTTAGTTTTCCACATGTCTATGCTC
Organism: Nicotiana tabacum; assembly: GCF_000715075.1. Lineage (NCBI taxonomy): Eukaryota > Viridiplantae > Streptophyta > Magnoliopsida > Solanales > Solanaceae > Nicotiana > Nicotiana tabacum. The sequence goes on from NC_134096.1 coordinate 43,210,198, forward strand.
CGGAGGTACCATGCCGATGGGTCGCATGTGTTAAATTACAGTACAATGCACCTTGATGAGATCTTGGGTTATGAAGACGATCCAGTTGCCATTGCTGACTGGCAGGTTCACAAGTTGAGGTCTAAGAAGATTTCAGTAGTGAAAGTCTAGTAGAGGGGTCAACTAGTCGAGGAGGATACTTGGGATGCCGAGGAGGACATACGGAGCAAATATCCACACTTATTCAGCACTCCATTTATGATTCTAGACCCGTTCGAGGATGAACGTTTGTTTAAGAGGTGGAAAATGTAACAACTTAATCGTTCATTTTACTTTCTAGATCCCCATTCCCCTGATTAAGAGTTCCACATGTTCTTTTACTATTTTATGACTTGCGAGGATGGTTGGTTTAGTGTTGGAAGGTTTCGGGATGAAATCGGATCACTTAGTTCCTTAATAGTGGCCTATGATGGCCAAGTTTGAGTCGAGTCAACATTTTGAGTAAACGACCTCATAACCGAGACTTGATAGTTCTAATAGGTTTGTATGATGATTTTGGACTTGAGCGTGTGTTCGGATCGAGTTTCAGGTGATCCGGGAGCGTTTCAGCACTTAATGTTGAAAATTGGGGCATTAAAGGTTTAGATTACAGTGCAATTCACCTTGATGAGAGTTTGGGTTATGAAGAAGATCCAGTTGCCATTGCTGACATGCAGGTTCGCAAGTTGAGGTCTAAGAAGATTTCAACAGTGAAAGGACATGCAGAGCAAATATCCACACTTATTCAACACTCCAGGTGTGATTCTAGACCCGTTCGAGGACAAACGTTTGTTTAAGAGGTGGAGATTATAACGACTCAACCGGTTGTTTTACTTTCTTGATCCCGGTTCCCCTAATTAAGACACCCCGTATGTGCTTTTACTATTTTATGACTTGCGTGGATGGTTGGTTTAGTGTTGGAAGGGTTCGGGTTGAAATCGGATCACTTAGTTCCTTAATAGTGGCCTAAGATGGCCAAGTTTGAGTCGAGTCAACATTTTGAGTAAACGACCTCAAAACTGGGACTTGATGGTTCCAATAGGTTCGTATGATGATTTTGGACTTGGGCGTATGTTCGTATCGAGTTTCGGGTGATCCAGAAGCATTTCGGCACTGAATGTTGTATTGGCGCATTGAAGGTTTTCATTTTCTTTAAATTTGGTTTGAAGTAGACTTTGGTTATATCGATGTCTGATTTGGGACTCTAAGCCTGGTAATAGGTCCGTATGGTGAGTAGAAATTATATATTTGTATTCGTGAGGTTATTGGTAATATTTATTTACAAAAAATTTCGAAATCCGGACACGTGGGCCCGGGGGTGTAGTTTAGGAATCTTCCAAATTGGGTTGGATAGTTACTCTAATAGTTAAATTATGAACTTTTTAGAATATATAAATTAGTTTGTATGACCTTTGGCTAGTTTTGGATTGCTCGGCACCGATTTGAGGCAATTAGTGTGGTTGAAGAGCCGAATAGTGGAATTGGAAACGAGATAAGTCTCTTGCCTAATCTTGTAAGAGGGAATTACCCCCCTTAGGTGAATGAAATGTTGTGTGATACTTATTGTGGGAGCTACGTACGTACGAGGTGACGGGAGTTCATACGTAGCTATATTCATGTATTTATCCTGTTATTTGATTTCCTTAATTTATGACTGAGATTGAGGTTAGAATAAAATATCGATTGAGCCTCTTACTTTGGAAATATTGTGGAAAACTTGATGAACAATATATATGTATCTTCTCGGCTCGCATGTACTTCCGCGAGTGAGGTAGTTTCTTTACTCTTATGGGATCGGCCCATTCGTCTCGGCAATATGGTGACATTATTCTTATGGGATAGGGCCATTCGCCTCAGCGATATTGTGTATCACTATTCCTGTGGGATCGCGTCGTTCACCTCAGTAGTACTAAGTATCACTTTTCCTATGGGATTGGGCCGTTCGCCTCGTCATACTCGTGCTTAATACTTGAGATTTGATTTGTTTCTTGATAAAGACTTAGTTCGTGCCTTCGAGGCCGATTATGACATTTTAGTGACTTTATATAGGTCTATGTTGGAGATTTACTATTAATGTTTTATCTGTTTCGTTGCTACTTTTTGCACCCCCTCCATATCTATTTTATGTATTTTATTACTGTTTGACTACTAGTAAGTGTCAAGTCGACCCCTCGTCACTACTTCTTCGAGGTTAGACTAGATACTTACTGGGTATGTGTTGTTTTACGTACTCACGCTACACTTCTGCACTGATTGTGTAGGTGATACCAACTTGTCACGACCCCAAATTCCCTCCGTAGGATGTCGTGATGGCACCTAGTCTTTAAGACTAGGTAAGCCTAACACTTAATGAATTAATAACCGATTTTAACCAGTTGACTATTAAGCATGAAACAGAAATATCTATATAAAACCAACAATCCCAAGTAGATATATAATATCCCAAAACCGGTAGTACAAATCATAAGCTCTGATGAGTTCACTGGAAAATCTCTAAGTACAACTATTCTGGAATAGAAATAAACAGTACAAAGTAAACTTCAGAAGGTGACTCAAAGGCATGCGAACGCGACGACAGGTATACCATGAAGTCTCCACAGTAATACTCGATCACCTATCTAATGATAAACACTCCCCGAGGTACTTGGCTCTGCACAAAACTGTGTAGCAAGCGTAGCATGAGTACACCACAACGGTATCAAGTAAGTGTCAAGACTAACCTCGGTGGAGTAGTGACGAGGAACGATTAAGATACCTACTAGACATAACAACCTGAGAAGTATGAATATAAAACTAATAGGGAACAATATAAAGCTAAACACGGTAAAAATGATATTACAATACTTGCAATAAAAACTAGAAACAACAATTAACAACAAGGAGTAAACTGGTAATAACGCCGTAAAGTAAGCAGAATATAGTTTAAGTCCAGTGAAACCAAGTAAGGAAAAACAAGTAACAACCCAATAAAATAACTGCTTTCACACAAGTTTATACCAGAATTCCCTCGAGGTGCCACACTTCCTAATCACAATCACGGGTCCCAAATCACGAACCCTAATCACTTGGCATCTTGTGCCCACATTACAAATCACATTTGCACGGACAACTCGTGTGCTGCACGAATAACACACGTGCGAATACCATTAATACCTCATGTTGACGGCTAATTTTGACCCTCCATTTTTAAAATTAATTTATTTATACTTTAATTTACAATGAATGTTTTGAAAGTATTTTCTATTAATAAATACCTATTTTACAAAATTGATTAAGTATTATTTTTGAAAGTAACAACCTAGTATTAGTATTACATAATTACAAATATACTCATTATACTATTTAAATGATTTTAAGATACATTATAGGGATTTTATAATTAATTTAACAAATTACTTCTCAAATTTTGATTAATTAGATTTAGTATGTTGATAATTCAAAACTAGTGTTATAATTTAGAAAACAAAACTCAAAGTACTTTACATATAATTAATTACAACAATTAGTAGTATATTTGATATTTATAATTTCAACTACATTTTTAATGAAAAGGATTAAGTTTAATTAAATTAATTTTAAAGGGGTTTAAAAACTAAAAAGCTACAATTGCAATTCATCAATTAAACACAAAGTGGCTATTCTTAAATCAATAACAGCCCAATACCCCAGCCTAATTCCATCTGACCCAGTCCAAACCCGCCCCTCTCTTTCCACTATGGCAATCCATGCCATCACATTTGAGCCAATCAGAGCATGCCAGGCCGCGCTTCCCATCCCATGACAAAACAAACACACTCAATCCTACCCGTCGATCCATACCATCAACAGACTATATTTATTCTCGCATTTTGTTTTATTTTTAAAACCACTTTTCAAATTTTATTTCTGCCGTTGGATTATGGATTACAAGAATCCAACGGCCATTTTTTCTCATTAAACCCTTTTATTAATTCTAAATCTTCAAATAATCAGAGTTGTCGATCAAAAGATCCAACGACTCACGTTCCATCTTTCACTCTTAACCTTGGGAGACCAACCCCAATAATCCTAACCCTAATCATTCACTCCCAAACACTCAGCCGCACCCTTTCCCTTTCTTCTCTCATCTGTATCAAACCCTCAGACCCGTCAATCACCCAAAACCTTGCACTATTAGTGCTAGGTCATGAATCATGGCTTGAAAATATTCGTTCTGCCTTCATTACCCATGATTCTCGCTGAATCTTTACTCATTTCGCCTTTGAGACTCAAAGACCCAAATACCCTAACCCAAAGATAAAACTTCAAATCATTTGAGGTTTTCAAATCCATGGCATGCATGGCCATCCGTTCTGCCTCTATACTACGAAACTCATCATTTCTTTCCCTTTTCGGCATTTAATCTCAATAGCCCTATTTGAATAAGTCAGACTAAAGGGTGAAACTTCAACTCTCCAGATCTCCTCCTCCATCTTTTCAAATCAAGGCGAGTCTGGGACGCTAGCTGGTTGTAATGTTAATGTCCTGTTTCAACTTTCATGCTTATCATGTTACATTTTGAGTTCTGTTAATGTCTTGTTGCAACTTTCATAATCTTCATGTTGCATTTTGAGTTTGGGTCCACTTAATGCTTTGTTATAACCTTCATACTCATCATGTTGTATCCTGGATTCTATTCCACTTGATTTTCCATTATAAGTCCTCATGACTCATCATGTTATGTTCTTGTGAGTTCTGCACTTAGGTTCTGTTATGGTCATCATGCTTAACATGTAGCACCCTTCTAAGTTCTGCTATCCTACTTAGGGTTTTCTGTTCATCATGCCATATCCTTTGAGTTCTATCATGCTATACTTAGGGTTGTTATTGCAGTCTCCATGTTTAACATGCCATGCCCGTTAGGTTCTGTCATTCTAAACTTAGGATGTTATTAGATGGTTTTAGCTAGGGTATATATGAAATGCATAGAATAACCCTGCCTCACTAGGTTAAGGCTTATGAGGCCTGAGTGTTTAAAAAATGCTTTCATAAATTCTTATTAGCCTTTAAGTATCATTTAAACCTTCATTATGAATGACTTATATCCATGTCTAACTATTAGATTATAAACAGTCATACTGGGATGGAATCTCCTTTGAATGTCAGTAGTATTTGTCATGATTAGGACTCAAACAAAAATTTGTTGATGGACCAGATCCAAACAGCCTAAAAATCATTGCTGAACAAGGAGAGCCAGTTAATAAACCATGTTCTCAAAAGTTAAGCATGATGTACAGCAGACAAGGGGAACCAAACATGTTATTTTTAGAATGACTGGTGACAATGAACTTGGTTCTTCTGATGATCATGAAACATTGTCAAAATTGTTTCTTGAGAATAAGTTCACAAGGGATAAATTGACAATGCACTATTTTGAATAAAGAAAGTGAGTTTGCAAATCTGATAGAGAAATAAATTTGAGTTGAGCATGATGAAAGTACATCTATGAACTACTCAGTAGTTTGACATGGATATTGTGAAGACAATTATTACTCATATTGACACTGCTACTCGCTGGATATGGATGAAAGAACCCGGTTCATCTGTTGAAAAAAATATAAGTATATGTGTATAATTGGTTTTCGATGTATTTGGCAGTGAGCAGACTTGAAGTAATGTTTAGTGATGGACTTTGTGCTAGGTTCCAATAAAATATCTAGGAGTCATATAAAGAAGTTTTGGAGATGAGCTTGGGTTATCTCAATTGTATTCTAGACCGAGTTCTTTGGTAGACTTCCGGTGGTACCTTTTTTTCGTGGGATATGCTGACGTATTATGCTGGGTACATGGTAAATACAAAGAGTATATATGAAAACTCACTTTCTAGGTTCGTGTTTGATTTCTTGGGCTTCAAAGAAGGAAAATTCTATAGTTTTGTCAACCGCAGAGGCTGAATATATTATTGCGGCATTGTGTTATGCATAAAATATGGATCAAACAACAGTTAGAAGACTATGGTGTGGTGACTGAATGAGTTTCAATATTTTATGATGATACAGTGCTGCAAACAAGGAAAAGAACCAGTTCATCACAAGAGGGTAAAGCATATTGATGTGAAATATCATTTTTTAGAGATAATGTAGAAAAGGACCACATTTCTATGGAATTTTGCTACACAAAGGAGCAGATTACAGATATCTTTATCAAAGGTTTGAGTAGGGATTATTTTGAAAGAAAACTCTTGACGTTTTGTTTGATAAAGATGGACGAGCACATTCTTGATTCCCTCAATGATTGGATATTTAACTCAATCTTACTCATTAAAAAGTATGCACGCATGGCATAGTCATGGAGCTTAGATGTGATCTGATGATATTATTAGTATTCTTGAAAGGACACTCAGCCATATTGAGGATTTGAGTCAATGGAACTAGTTCTTTTGACGTTCATGTATGTACCTCATTTCCAACATTATTGCATTAACTTGTTACATTGTTATGCCGTTGAACCAGGTTCCTACACCCAACTTTGATCTTATCCGAGTCTTAAAAGGTAAACATGACATCCAATAGTCCGCATGAAAAGGGGGAACGAGTTGCAAGTTGGTAAGTCTTTCCATATCAGCCTCCTCAACTGTAGATAAATTAGAAGGGTTGCTTTTAAACTTTAAAATTGAGTTATTTCCTTCTTTATCTAAGAACCCAGAGCCCAATCAGAAAACCTTTCCTAATATGTATTTGTTGAATCAAAGCACACCAAATGTATTGGTGATGCTTCATCCACTAAGCCCCAGAATGAGTTTTTCAAAAATTCTAGTCTTGTGCAAAGACATAAATCCTAGAACCCTTTATCCCTAAAACCAAAATCAGGACTTGCTGATTATTTTGATATAGATGAAAGTAAGAAATCGAAGGATGCAAGTTCTGAAAAAAGATAGTTGGTCCTTAGAGGGAAGATTCAGAAGTTAGGGTTGATACTACACAAGTTCAAGAAGAACATGCAAATACTCCTGATCTTGTGCCTAGTGGATATGTATGTGAAAAGCCTCTTGTTGTGTTATATGATGCGCGTGATATTAGTAAAAAATAGTAGAGGTGGATAAGAGAAATAACTGACAAAAAACTGTAACGAGGGAGTTAGTAGTAACGGGGAAGGTGCCCTAGGAGCCCCAGGCAATAACCAGGTTTTTCTGCTGCTGGTAAGGGTAAAATAATGAGTTTGTAAGAATAGTTGGAGAAGTAAGAGATGAAAAATCGGGTACTCTAGGATTTGATAGGGTGCTGGTAATGAAAGTTCTGGTAAAATTGAAGATGGCAAAGAGAAGCAGTTCAATCAGGAACATGGTTCCTTGGTCAGTTGGACTGAAATTATGAAGGATGGTATAGGATAGATAGAAAATAAAAAAAATAAACAAAGAATATGACATTGATGATTTCCCTTAGTATAATAGAGAATAACAATTGCAAAAGGCTTATTGTTTGCTAAAGAACTTAAGAAAAAAGGGCAAGCTCCGATTAATGGATGAACAAAATATTATTGTAGTTGTAGAGCTTGAAATAGATGAATAAGCTGAAAAAGAACAGATTCCTCTGCGTCGAAAAAGCATAAAGGAGGGACAATCTTGATAAGGTAGGAACTAGCTCAAAGAAAGAAGAAAATTGAAGAGAAACCATGAGGTAAAGGTAGACATCATATTTACGAAGAGGAAAGCTAAACCACCAGGTAAGGAGGCATTGTGATGATTCACGGAAGTAAGCATGCGAGAATAGAATAGGAACATCGATGTTAGCAGAAATGACCCTCTTCTAGTAAGTGAACCTGATCCTTGGTCTTTTCTAGATAAGTCCAAACCCAATCCATTCCGAGTCAAGTCCTGTTTCGAATTTCTATCTTTTGTACTCTGCTGGTTTAATATTCCTTCTGTGGCATTTGAAGCAGGTTCTTGTTATTTTTGTTGGTTTGGACCTAAGAGGCTTTAATATGGTACATATATGAATTTTTATATTCTTGGTTTATGAATCTCTTAAGATGGATAATATCATGATATTAGTATTTGAGCTCTTAACTTATGTGCATGTTGGCGTAGTCCGAGCGGCCATGAGTTTAATATTTCTTAATCCTCACTTTTGACTCTACTAAAACTTTATTTTTGATGATTCCAAAAGTAGAAAATTAAGAATGTGCACATATGCTGATTAGTGATATTGGTTATTAAGCACTTGAACTAATGAGATTGGTGTGTAAATGAGTTTGTCTGTTTGCAGGTTCTAATATTGAATTACGCCTATCAATCTATAGGATTTCGATGAATAGAAGGTGAGTCTCTTATATTTGTACAAATATGGACAAATTGAACAAGAGTGCTATGAATGAAACTTGTTCTTGTGTTGCAGACTTGATGGTAGGCTATAATCCCGTATTTAGTCGCTTATTGCACTCTAATTCACTGTGTTTTAAGCTTTAATTGGTAGTGTTTTGAACTTATTGTGTGTTTTATGTCTTGTAAGAGTGATTCTGAGCTATGTAGATGTTATGGAGCTAATTCAAGCTATTTGGAGCTTTGAAATCTGAGTAAAAGCCCAAAAGATTAAAAATTGAAGTTTAAGCCGTACTCTGAGAATTTGCCAATACCGCGGCGCTTGGGGCTCTGCGGGTGTGCAATTTCCTGTTGTCTGTCAAAAGATGGCTCTCTAGATTTTCCCACTAATGCCCTGCATGGAACTCCCCCATGTGGCGCACCTGTGCAAGTTTTACTGAGTAAATGTCCTATTTCAGCTAGGAAAAGGTGATTTCATTTTGGCCCCACCCTACTTAGTATAAATACATGGAAAACGTTATTTTGTGGAATTTTGACACATATTGGACCTAAGGAGGCTAAGGAGGAGTTGGAAGAAAACGAGCATAATGATTTCATCATTCCTTCCTCACTCAAGACATGAGTTTAGATTAAATTTATGTTTTCCTATACTTTAAATTTATTTGTGATGAATTGCTCCATATCTATGGAGTAGTTCTCTTTAGGGTTTGATGGATTTGGTGTATTGATACTTGCTTGTGGATTATAACTCTAGTTTTATGTATTGAATTGTTTTGGATGATTTAACTGTTGCATCCATTTTCACTTATTCATGTAATCGAGAGAGGCATAACTTGTGATATCTTTGCATTATATTGTTGGTTGAGTTCATTAATTCTTCTTAGTGATCGAGAGAGGCCATTTGAATCATTGATTAAACCTAGTTAGGAGGATAATCGAGAGAGGTTCTCCTAAAGACTAATCCACTACACATTCTTGCATATCTTTACGTGCTTAAATTGGTTCATCTTGTGAGGTTAAGACATAATCGAGAGAGGAGTTTTTGTTGAATGTTTGAACTAATAATTGATTGAATTCGAGAGACTCACTTGAACATTAAAAGTGAATTATCTAGAGTTAGATATCAACCAATTATCTTGAACCTATCCTATCAATCCCTATTTTCCCCCAGTGATAATCCTCTTTGTTTCGATTGTCATTAGTCAATAGCTTTAGACTCTTAGTTAATTTTAGTTAGAAATCGTAGAAATCTCAATTGTTGATCATCTTGAATAGCAATCAAGGTAAAGACTACAAGAATACTATTTAAATCCAATCTACGTGGATACGATATTATACTATACTATATTTGATTAGCGAGCAGAATTTAAGTGCGTGTTTTGCGCTCATCAAATTTTTGCGTCGTTGTAGGGGATTGGCAATCAATACTGTTTGAAATAGTTTGTAATGCTAATTCAGGAATTTTTTTTCTCTTTTTATGGTTGGTGTTTTTTGACTGTGCGCAGGTTACAGGTTAAGATTGGTGCATGACTCGAACTTCTGCGAAGGAAGTGCTACCATACGAGCCAGAAATTGAAAAACAAATGCGACAGCTGAGGAAGGAAAGAAATCTCACCGAGACGTTAGAAAAGGTTGTGCAGTCCTCTACCAAAGAAACTATGGCTGGAAACGGTGATGATAATGTAGATTTGGCTGCAAGAGAGGCAGTCCAACAACGAGAAAAAGTTGCACGGGATGCTTAGGAAGCAGCTATCAGAGAAGCACAGATTATCTATGAAGAAGAGAGGGGTCGGAGAATTGCTCAAAATCAACCCTTGGCTGAAGACCAGTTCGGACATATAGCTCCCATGCCTGGGAGATCATTGGGAGATTATGCTAGACCGATCTACAACCAAGGATTATCAAGTGTGAGACCACCTCCAATTGCAGCAAACAACTTTGAATTGAAGCAAGGGTTGCTTCAAACATTTCAGAATTACTTTGTCTTCCGAGGGAAGATGAACGAAGGTCCAAATACACATATAATGGACTTCGAGGAGATTATGAACACCTTTCAATACAATGGTGTGTCACAAGTTGTAGTGTACTTAACGACATTCCCCTTTTCTCTTAAAGATGATGCAAAACAATGGCTTCGAAGCTTGCCCACGGGATCAATTAGAACTTGAGAGGCGATGACCAGAAAATTCTTTGATAAATATTTCTCCTTAGATAAAATGGGCAAGTTTAGAAGGGAAATCCATGACTTATGCCAAAAAGATACGGAAACTGTTTTTGAAGCATATGAGAGGTTTAAGGAGATTGTTTGAAAGTGTCAACATAGTGGAATTGAACTCTAGATGCAACTCCAGAACTTTTGGGATAAATTGACACCGGCCTCGCGTAGAACATTGAGCAATGCAGCTGGAGGCCCGTTGATGAAGAAGACTCCAGAGGAGATAATTATAATTCTTGATGAGTTATCTGAAGATACAAATCAGTGGCCCTTTGAGAGTGCTGAAAGAGGAAGATCGACCAGTGTTCACCAGGTTCATGCTAATACATATGTGCAGGTACAGCTTGATGCTATGGCTAATGAAATACGGAAGCTGACTTTAGCCCCGATACAAAATGAGCCTCACACAGCTTGTGATATATGTGGAAGGGGACACCCTACTCATGGGTGTCATGCCTCAACTAAGAAAGTGAATGTTGTGGGGAACTACAATTTTAATGCAATAGATAAGAGGCATCCCGGTTTTTCATGGAGTTCACCTGGGGGTACTGCGAACGCTTGGAAACAAAATAACTCTAGACCCCAGGGACAAGGAGCTCGAGCATACCAAAATCAACAGAGGCATCAATTTAAGCCTCAACAACCCATTCAGCCTGGTCTAGAGGATCTAATGAAGGCCTTCATTATCAAGACATATGAGAGGCTGGATGCTCATGGAACAGCTATCAAAGAGTTGGGCACATCTTTTCGAAACCTGGAGAGACAAGTGGGACATATTGCAACAATATCATCTGAGAGGGATGCAGGAACTCTCCCCACTGATACTGAGAGAAATCCCAAAGAAACAGTGAATGTTGAACCTTGAGAAGTGGACAAGCGTTGAAAGAGCCCACAACGATTCAAAACGATGTGAAACTTGAAAAAGAAAGTGGGGAGCAGCTGAAGAATGACATTGATAAAAAGAAGAAGAGCCAGATGAATACTGAGAAAAAGAATAAGGGCGAAACTTCGAGAAGGGAGGAACATGATGAGAGCGAGTATGTTCCGGCTTTACCTTTCCCCCAAAAGTTATATAGAGAAAATCAGGACAAGCAATTTGGGATATATCTGAATGTGCTAAAACGGGTTCATGTGAACTTACCATTCACAGAAGTGCTCTAACAAATGCCTGCCTATGCCAAATTCTTGAAGAAAATCCTAACGAAGAAAAGGAAAATCGATGAGACCTCTGTGGTCAAGCTCACAGAGCATTGTACTGCGATATTGCAAAATAAATTTCCACAAAAGTGTGGATATCCAGGGAGTTTTACTATACCTTGCTCATTAGGAGCTATAAATTTTGACAAGTCTTTATGTGATTCTGGTGCCTCAATTAACTTAATTCCTCTATCTATTTACATGAAACTGGAGAAGGAGATTGAAGAGATAAGGTCTGTACCAATATCCTTGCAACTGGCAGACCAAACGACTATAATATCCGAGGGGATAGTGGAAGATGTGTTAGTTTGGGTGGATAAGTTCGTATTTCCTGTGGACTTTATAGTGGTGAATATAGAGGAAAACAAGGAGGTCCCCCTTATCCTAGGAAGACCATTCTTAGCAACATGTAGAGCAATATTGAATATACATGAGAGAAAACTCATGTTTAGAGTGGGTAAGGAAATTGTGACTTTCGAGATGGATGGAGACAATGGGGTGCAAAAAGGAAAACCAGCTGCGGGTGTTGAGTGAAAAGTGAAGGGCTCGAAAGAGAAGGCTCCACTCAGTGAGAAAGATAAGTGTGGGGTGTACCCCAAGAAGGCTGAGAACTAGTTGTCTGCATGGACATGCGTATTAGTTCGAATGCGAGGAATGGAGCCCGACATTGACTCAGACCCGGACTAGATATTCAGGGAAGTTTCCTTACCTTATGCTTTTTAATTGTGTGTCATGGGGACATGCCACAACTTGAAGTATGGGGTGGGGGATATTTGTATGTATGTATGTATGTATGTATGTATGTATGTATGTATATTAGCTTTAGTTTTCTTTTTTGTTAGTTGTAGTAGTTAGAGATAGAAAAAAATTGAAAAAAAAATTTTAAAATTTTCGATTTTTCCCGACGATGGATATCATCGACAGGTTTCTTGAGGGATTTAAGTCGAAGGAAAAAGACAAAAAGATTTTCTTTTGTAGGTAGTGTAATAAGTCCCCCTTGGTTTTTCTTTGTGCCGCGGTTCTTTTCCAAGGGTTTTGTTTGAACCGGGAGTCGTTAGTTTTTTTTTATTTTTAGGAGTAGGAAACCTTGTGCTATGATTCGAATTGAAGGCAATATCTCTTGACTTTATTATTCCTTGAGAATAGTAAGTGTTTTAATTAGGCTCAGGTTTTGACTCTTGTATAAGTGCCCTAGATTGTATGATCTTAACTTTGCTTAACTGCTTTGACTAGAATGTCTTGATGAATCCGATCCTGAGTGAGTTGCGTGCCATGTGTGTGTGAGGTTTTTGGTATTTTGTGCATTGCAGTTGATGTCTAGAACTTGCCCCGTGTATTTGCAAAGTGAAATAGTAGTTTTATTTAGTCTTGGAAATGATATAGGTGTTTCTTTGTTGATCCAAATATATGTTTTACCCACCTAATTGTAATGTATATTTGTTAACCCCGTTGAGCCTATAATCCTATTTCCTTGGCAACCACATTACAAGTTTTACCCCTTTTTTGAATTGGCCGTCTATTTTAATCTTGTATCTCTTGTGAGCTCTTGAATTTGTTATGATCTTTGTAAAAGTTAAAGTGTGGGGTGTTGGTTTGGCTTTTGAGTGGAACTATTGAAATAAGATGAATGTGCATTGTTTTGAAAAATTAAGGGCCACCTGAATTGAATAAGAAAAGAAAAAGAAAAATTGTTGTATTGTTGTGAAATATATTCCTTGATAGTGGTAACTCTTAATGTATTTATGCTTAAAGGAGTAGGAGTTGATGCATATTGATGTGAAGATGGATTTATGGTTTGACATAAGTGTGGGGTTTTGAACGAGTAATTATTTATTAAATATCTTAGGGAGGTGTAGTCACCCTTATATCTAAATGTATCCTACATGTCTCGCAGCCTACATTATAACCAATTAAAGTCCTACTTGATCCTTGACTGAATGAGCTCAATTAGTAGAGTAGCACACTACGGGCAAGCCTATGGTACGTCTTTTGTGGCATATGAATGTTGTTTCTTAGAGTGAGTGAATTCTTTCTATCTTGAGTTCCTGATTGTTCTTAAATTTTGTTGTGTGTGGAAGTACTCTATATTGTTGTGTGGGGGCACTTGATTCACGAAGGAAAGGTAATGTCGTTGACCTCTATGTGGTGCTTTGAGTCAAATCTTTAGGCAAGGATGTTACGGTATTGGGCTTAATCTGTTTTAAATATTCTTGGTGTGATGAGTTACGATAGTTGATGAAATAAGTTGTGTTTATATAAAGTGTAGTTTGATTGCTCGAGGACGAGCAATGGTTTAAGTGTGAGGTGTTGATGGTAGGCTATAGTCCCGTATTTTAGTCTCTTATTGCACTCTAATTCACTGGACTTTACTTGTTTTGAGCTTTAATTGGTAAGGGTTTGCACTTATTGTGTGTTTTATACCTTGTAAGAGTGATTCCGAGCTATGTAGATGTTATAGAGCTAATTCGAGCTATTTTGAGCTTTGAAGTCTGAGTAAAAGCCTAAGGAATTTAGCCGGGATCATGGTCGGGGGTCGAGGACCAAGTCTGGACATAAAAATTTGAAGTTCAAGCTGTACTATGAGAATTTCCCAATACCGCGACACGTGGGGCGCTGCAGGTGTGCAATTTCCTGTTGTCTGTCAGAACTTAGCTCTCTGGATCTCCCCAATAATGCCCCTCTTGGTGTGTCCCCCCATGCGGCACACCTGTGCAATTGTTACAGAGTAAATCTCCTATTTCGGATAGAAAAAGGTGATTTCGTTTGGGCTCGACCCTACTTGCTATAAATACATGGAAAATATTATTTTGTGGGCTTTTGATACATATTCGACCTAAGGAGGCTAAGGAGGAGTTGGAAGAACGTGAGCACAAGAATTTCATCATTCCTTCCTCACCCAAGACACGAGTTTGGATTGAATTTATATTTTCCTATACTTTAGCTTTATTTGTGATGAATTGCTCAATATCTATGGCGTAGTTCTCTTTAGGGTTTAAGAGATTTGGTATATTGATGCTTGTTTGAGGATTATAACTCTAGTTTTATGTATTGAATCGTTTTGAATAATTTAATTGTTGCATCTATTTTTACTTGTTCATGTAATCGAGAGAGGCATAACTTGTGATATCTTTGCATTACATTGTTGGTTGAGTTTATTAATTCTTCTTAGTAATCAAGAGATGCTAGTTGAATTATTGATTAAACCAAGTTACGAGGATAATCGAGAGAGGTTCTCCTAAAGACTAATCCACAACGCATTCTCGCATATCTTCACGTGCTTAAATTGGTTCATCTCGTGAGGTTAAGATTTAATCAAGAGAGGAGTTTTTGTTGAATGTTTGAACTAATAATTGGGTGAATTCGAGAGACTCGCTTGAACATTAGAAGTGAATTATCTAGAGTTAGATACCAACCAATTATCTTGCACCAATAGCTTTAGACTCTTAGTTAATTTTAGTTAGACATCATAGAAATCTCAATTGTTGATCATGTTGAATAGAAATCAAGCTAGAAACTACAAGAATACTATTTAAATCCAATCCCTATAGATACGATATTCAACTATACTATATTTGATTAGCGAGCATAATTTAAGTGTGTGTTTTGCTCTCGTCAAGACGGATGAAAAATTAGGCAAACTGTTGACTTATTTACATGGGTATGTCATCAACAAAAAGGGAGAATTTGTTGGGCTGAGCACATGTTATGGTTCGATGATTAACAAACTAGGATTGATTCTGTTCAAAGAACCAAGTTCATGAACAGATATATAATATTGTCAATGAAAGAACCAGGTCCCTTGAAGATGTCTGAAAAATATTTGCTTAAAAGTGGTTTCGACAATTAATCAACAGTTGACAACGAACAAGATCTCGTAAAGATATTTGCTGTGCTAATATATAGAGTTGAAGATGTGTCAGGTCCCTAGAAGACACTGATCAGAAGTTGGAAGCTTATTTCTAGTGCAAGTCGGTAAGTATCTAGCCTAACCTCGAAGAAATAGTAACGAGTAGTCGACGACACTTACTAGTGGTCCAATAATCAAGTACAATAAAAATTGACAGATATGAAGCATATCAAGTAAAAGCAATGAAGAAGATATATGTGTGTAGCACGATCCTTAACAGAAAAGTAATACTAAGTCCTCAAATACTTGATACTACCTCGAATGGAATACATAATGATCAATACCAAATAAAATATCATATCTCAAGTCAGAAAGACTCATAGGTACGCTGACTCCATATCGAATATTACGCAAGATTCTGCCAAAGCGAATAGCCAGATCCCGTAAGAGTGTTTCATAGAACTGCCGAGGTGAACCGACCGATCCCATAAGAGGGTGTTATATGATACTGCTGAGGCGAACAACCCGATCCTATAAGAATTTTGCTGAGGCATTCAATCTGATCCTATAAGAGTAAGTTACATAATAGTGCCGAGGCAAACGACCCGATCCCATAAGAGTATGATACATAATACTGCCGAGGAGAATGGCATGATCCCATAATAGTACTACTGAGGCATTCAACCTGATCCCATAAGAGTAATTAAACGTTGACGGGTCAAAGGCCTCATTCACAAATATACGTCTGAGTTATGAAATTCATGAAAAGTTTCAGATAAATGCGCACAACGCGGGAGAAATCTGTAAAGGACAGTGTAATTTCCACTACTAATCAAGTAGCTCATCAAGTATCTACATTAACAAGGCTCGATACTCTATTCAAGTATAGTCTTAGGCTAATATAATAATTAAGGCATTTTAACAGGCAATAATAATTCAAATAGTATAATTAGAACATGGTGTGAGTCTAAGTCTACCCAGACATAATCAAGAATCTCTAGCATATGCACGGACACTCGTCACCTTATACTTGCGTAGCTCCCATAACACATAGCACGTAACAAGTATAGTACCTACGGGGTAAATTCCCTCTTGCAAGGTTAGACATGAGACTTACCTCGCTTCGAAATCCGATGCTGAAAATATCAAAGGTGAATATGGGCACATTCACATGCCATGTATTCCATATAAGATGCATCTATGAGATGGTTACATGTGCGATTATTATTAACTCGCAACATGGTGTTGCCAGATAACTTGTTCAAAAATTTAATTTAGAGCATATTCCAGATTTTTTATTCAAGATAGTTCATCTTGATAACTTACATCACAGTTGGTTTAGAAAATGCTTTATTGAGTGCCTCAACTTAATAGCTAAATTATTGCTTATGAGAACAAAGTTATTTATATCAGTTTGATATACATTTCCATCTTATTATTATTGATGTGCGGTGTATATTTTAATTAACATCATAACGTACAAAGTTGGATTTCCAAAGTTGATGTCTTTTTTTATGTATTCATCTCACTATAAGTAGCTCCAATGCTGGCTCTATTCATTAAGCCATTTATCAAAATGCTCTCAGAATCGATTATATTTATTCAACCAAATTATTTAGTCAATGTTAAGCCACATAGATATATATTCCAACAAAATCATACAATACCCTGCATATAAGTAGCAAAACCTTTTAATGACTAAAGCTATGAATTTGTAGGTGAAACTACTAAAAAGTTAATGGAAACTCAGAATAAGTAGTCGATGAGAAAGTGGACATGACCAAAAGATTCAGTAGTTAAGCTCTATGGACGGAGTGATCCTTCTACTGTTTCTCAAAAGGAAATTTAATACTGTATGTCAATAATGCACAATAAAAAATAAAAAAAAATAGCCCAACATTATGATTAACACCCTGTAACTCGTAATTACTTTTTATTAAAATAAAATAACTTTCTAGCCCAAACTCCTTCATCTTCCATACTCTTTCGTTGGAGTTCCATTGCATGTCCAAGGGCATTATAGAAACACTAAAAAAATTGCAGTTTGCAACTTCAATTTATCGAAGTTGTAAAATATTTGTTGTTTGAATCAGTTGAGAAATATTATTTGATACATGTGATTCTTGTTAAGAGCTGACAAAAAAGAAAATCAAAAACTTCATTAAGGAAGTTTATAAGCTTCAATTTTGAAAATCGGATTTTCAAAATTTGATTTGATTTCGAATGGTATTTTGAAAAATTGTCACGATCTGGAATCCCAACCTCGGGGTCGTGATGACGTCTAACTGTAACGACCCGGCCGGTCGTTTTGAGTATTATAACCTCGTTCCCTTATTTACTGCTTAATTTATACTTTATAGTTATTTTATGACTTACCGGGTTAGTAGGTTCGGGTCCGGAAGGAATTCGGAGTGAAATGAGACAATTAGTCTCATAATTGAAATTTAAGTTAGAAAAGTTGACTGGATATGGACCTATGTGTAAACGACCTCGGATTCGAATTCTGATAATTCCAATAGCTCCATATGGTGATTTTGGACTTAGGAGCGTGTCCGAAAAATTATTTGGAGGTCCGTAGTGGAATTACGCTTGAAATGCCGAAAGTTGAATTTTGGGAAGTTTGGCCGGGGGGTTGACTTTTGATATCGGGGTCGGAATCCGATTCTGAATTTTTTATTTTTTTTTGCCTAAGGGCTAATATATAAATAAAATCCCAAAAATGGATCCAATGCTTACCAGATGTCCAAACCAAAATAGAAGTTGCATGAAGCTACTAGCTATTAAAAAAGATAGAAAAGCTAAAATCTAATGAACTAACTATTACAACATGATAAGTTGAATGCTTCCTTCTCCTATTAGTGTATGTTAATCCAATTCTCATTTGCAAATATCAAGCAGCACTTATCAAGCTGTCACCAGGCGCCAGGGTATATTGTCCATAGGCTAAAATGAATTTCAAACATCTCCACCGCAGGGTTGAAGTCCGCATCGTCCGCCAAGTGTCGCTACTATATGATCTCCATATGCAGTTGATTGATTTTGTTCAAGTATTAATCATGTGCTCACTCATCAAGATTAATGTGTAGAAGAGGAGTCTGGCTTTAGGCAGGCTTTGCAAGGCAAAAGCCAGGCTTGAGCTGGCTTTAGGTAGGCTTTACAAGGCAAAGGCCAGGCATGCGCTGGCTTTAGGCAGGCTTTGCAAGGCAAAAGCCAGGTATGAGCTGGCTTTAGGCAGGCTTTGCAGGCCAAAGGCCAGGCGTGAGCTGGCTTTAGGCAGTCTTTACAAGGCAAAAGTCAGGCATGAGCTGGCTTTAGCCAGGCTTTACAAGGCAAAAGCCAACCATGAGCTGGCTTTAGGCTGGCTTTACAAGGCAAAAGCCAGGAATTATTTGGCTTTAAGAAAACTTTGCAAGGCAAAGGCCAGCCTGTGCCTTTTTGTGATCTTGTAAGATCAGATCCTTCCCTACTAGAACCTTTAATGTACAGACATCATTCAAAACATTGCTAAACCATCCTCAGATTGAGCTTGAAAGCATGCTAATACCACTGAGAAATGATTCAACAATCTCCAAAAATACCATATGATGGGTTTAACATCTTCCGATTTTGAAAATTGGAATACCTCCGTTATGTCATTTATGACGTGTGCAAAATTTGAGGTCAATCGGACGTGATTTGACAGGTTCTGGAGTCATTTGTAGAAATTAGAAATTTCAAAGTTCATTAGGCTTGAATTGGGGTGTAATTCATGATTTTAGCGCTGTTTGAGGTGATTTGAGGATTCGACTAAGTTCGTATGATATTTTAGGACTTATTAATATATTTGGTTGAGGTCCCGAGGGCCTCGAGTGAGTTTCTGATGGTTAACGGATCAAAAATTGAACTACAATAGCTGCTGCAATTTCCTTCTACTGGAAGTTCCTTCTCCTAGAAATCGAGCCCAGATTCAAGCCCAGATTCGAGCCCAGAATTGAGCCCAAAAATCGAGCCCAGAATGAAGGCACGATCGAGCCCAGGGTCGAGGTCCACGATCGAAGGCAGAGTCGAGGATCAGGATCGAAGCCACGATCGAGCCCAGGGTTGAGGGCCACGATCAAAGGTAGGGTCGAGGACCAGGATCGAAGACATGATCGAAGGCCAGGATCGAGGGCCATGATCAAGGGCCAGGATCGAGGGTCAGAATCGAGGCACATGATCGAGGCCCAGGATTGAGTGCCAAGGATCGAGACCTAGGATCGAGGACCACGATCAAAGGACAAGATCGAGGCAGAACCGAGGCTGTCTGGGCAGAATTATAAAGTAGGGACTTCGTCTCATTCGCCATTTTTGACAAACTGGAGCTTGAGGAGAGGCAATTTTTGATAGATTTTCAAGGAAAAGTTGAGGTAAGTCCCTTGTGATCATTTCTACTCCATAATATTGAATTATGATCGAATAATCCGACTAGATTACATGATTTTGAGGTGTAAATCAGAGATTGTAACTTAGAAATTTAGAAATAAGATTTGTAGAGTTAAGGTTGAGTTGAGGTCGGATTTTTGGTAAAATTGGTATGGGTAGATTCGTTGTTGAATGGGTTTCGGATTTTGTAACTTTTTCAAGTTCCGAGACGTGGGCCCCACGGGCAATTTTTGAGCTAAATTTTAGATTTTTATGGAAAATTAGCATTTTCTTATGGAATTAATTCTAATAAATTTTATTGACTGAAATGAATTATTTGTGACTAAATTCGAGGCATTCAGAGGCTGATTTACGAGGCAAAGGCATAGCAGAGTAAATAATTTCACGCTTTTAGGTAAGTAACAGTTTTAAATCTGGTCCTGAAGGTATGCAACCCCGGAATTTTATGTCATGTGATTATTTTGGAGGTGACGCACATGCTAGGTGATGGGCATGTGGGCGTGCACCGAAGGGATTGTGACTTGGTCCGTCCCAGAAAAAACTATAAAGCTGAATAACTTGTTGATAGTTATGTGCTCTCCATGTGTTGTGGAAACGTGACTATAAGTCATGCTAGAAACCATGTTTAGGCTATATGTTGCTATTTTTAGGGCCCACAGAGGTCGTGTACATGTGAATTATCTGCTTAAATTGTTATTTTATACTCAGTCACAACTACTTGATTATTTTATCTCAGCCTCTATTGTTCATTATTGATGTATCATATCATTGTTGTTTGGGCAGATTTTATGATTATGTAGAGCCCGGGAGACTGGAGAGCTTTATGACTGAGTGAGGCCGAGGGCCTGATTGTGAGATATTATACCATAGCACGTGAGTTGTCTGTGCGGATCTTTATATTATACTATAGCACGTGAGTTGGCCGTGCAGCACGCGAGTTGGCCGTGCGGATCCTTATATTATATTATAGCACATGAGTTGGCCGTGCGGATCCAAATATTTATATTATGGCACATGCGTTATCCGTGCAGCACGTGAGTTGTCCGTGCAGATTATAACGTTTGGGCTGTAGGAGCCCTTCCGGAGTCTGTACACCCCTAGTGAGCGCGGGTACCTATTGAGTGTGAGTGTTGAGGGCTGAGAGCCGAGTGGATGAGTTATTGTGAGTGGAGTGATTCTTGGCCTGAGAGGATGTACTTTCTTTTCATTTGTTGTTGCACTTAGTTGCTATCTGTCATTGTTGTGAAATTCTCTGAAAGATTTTTATATCCGGATTACATGAACTTGAACAGTATAAAATTGATTTGACTTAAACTACCAGATTTGAAATCATGTCTATTCTTTGCTGGAATTACTGGAAATGAACTGTAACTATGTAGCTCATCATTATCTTCAGTTCCTTATTTATTATTGTTACTTACTTAGTTGGTTGTACTCATACTACACCCTGCACTTTGTGTACAGACCCAGGTGTTCCTGGACATAGCTGGTGTTGATTCTTCCGCACAGCTGATTTTCTGGAGATTCAGAGGTAGTTGCTGTGTTTTCGCAGACCTTGTCTCTCCTTCTCTATCTCCTTGTTTACTGTATTTGGTCTTAGATTATTATAGACCTTTTTCTTTTGACTTGTATCCATATTAGATGCTTATGTACTCAGTGACACCGAGTTTTGGGGAGTTTTCGTATCAGTATTTGTGGGATTATGTATTATATTTAAATATTATATTTTTAGACTTAAAAGAATTTGTGGTTCATTGAGATTTTTGGTTTGCCTTGTATTGAGATAGACGTCATCACGATAGGTGAGATTATGGGTCGTGATAAATTGGTATCAGAGCCTAGGATACATAGGTCTCACGAGTCATGAGAAGGTTTAGTAGAGTCTTGCGGATCGGTATGGAGACGTCTGTACATATCTTCGAGAGGCTGCAGAACCCTTAGGAAAATTTCACTTTCTTGTATTCTGTCGTGCGAATTTGTTTATTCCGGAAACTAAATTTTTGTTATTCTATTCTCTCAAAGATGATGAGGACACGTACTACCGGATCGGACGGTCAGCCACCATAGTTAGACCAGCACATGTAATACCACTGGTTGCTCTAACTTAGGATCATAATTGAGATATAGCTGAGCCGACAGGATCAGCTCAGGCACCAGTTGTTCCCATTGAGATTCCAAACCTTCAGGAGACTTTGGCCCAGATATTGGCAGCTTGCATTGGTCTGGCTCAAGTGGTTTCGGCTCAGGCCGCACCTGCCACTTCTCAGGTCGGGGGAGGTACTCATACCCCAATTTTCCATACTCCAGACCAGGTAGTACAGGGACTTCAGATACCGGAGGCACTACCAGCCCAGTCGGTTGTAGCTGTTCAGGCCTCGGTAGTTCCTGTTATGGCAGATGATGAGCAGAGGAGACTTGAGAGATTTGAGAGGCTTCGACCTCCACCATTTAGAGGTACTGAGTCAGAGGATGCTCAGGGTTTTCTGGATAGGTGTTAGCGGATGCTACGGACAACGGGTATTTTGGAGACTAGTGGAGTCTCGTTCACTACTTTTTAGTTTTCTGGGGCTGCCTTCAGATAGTGGGAGGCTTATGAGAGGCGCAGGCCAGTTGGTTCAGTACCACTTATATGGCAGCAATTCTCCATTCTATTTTTCGAGAAGTTCTTGCCGCAAACTCGCAGAGAGGAGATGCACAAACAGTACGAGATGAGATTTTTTGAGTTGGCTCATCACGCAGTCTGGTTGGTTCCCATTGATAGGGAGAGGATTAGAAGGTTCATTGATGGCCTCACATATCAACTGCGGTAACTTATTACTAGTGAGAGGGCATCTGGTGCTACTTTTGATGAGGTAGTGGACATTGCTCGGCAGATAGATATGGTTTGTAGCCAGGAACGTGGAGAGAGAGAGAGGCTAGGAGGCCACCTGGTCCAGGTGATTATAGCGGTGTTCCTTCAGGGGGTCTGTTTTAACACGGTTGGGGTCGTTCTTACCGACATGCTCAGACAGGTCGTCCAGCTCATCGTGGTGCATTAGCTAGTCAGGGTTCTTATAGTGATCACTCAGGCCAGTCTTCATTCAGTGCACTACCAGCGCAGAGTTCTCATCATGCCTTGTCCGCTCAGGCTTCTGCAGAAAATTCCTCGGGTTATTAGGAGCAGCAGTTCCATCAGATAACGGGTTGTTTCGAGTGCGGAGAATTTTGTCATTTCAATAGAGAGTGTCCTAGGATGTTGAGTAGGGCTCCACAGCATAGTCCTTGACTGACAGCACCAGCACCAGCACCAGCAGTTCCACCACCCGCCCAGCCAGCACGGGGTGGGGGTCAGGCTACTAGGGGTCGCCCAAGAGGGGGAGGCCGATAAGGTGGCGAGCAGGGTCGATTCTATACTTTTCCTACCAGGCCAGATGTTGTTGCCTCAGATGCAGTGATTACAGGTATTGTTTCAGTGTGCCACATGGAGGCTTCTATATTATTTGACCCTGGTTCAACTTATTCATATGTATCATCGTATTTTGCTCATTATCTGGATATGCCCTGTGAGTCCTTAGTTTCACCTGTTTCGTAACTACGCCGGTGGGCGATATTATTACTGTGGATCGTGTGTATCGGTCGTGTGTGGTAACTATTGGGGAACTGGAGACTAGATTTGATCTCTTATTACTCGGTATGGTTGATTTCGATGTAATCCTGGGTATGGATTGGTTGTCTCCATGTCATGCTATTTTGGACTGTCACGCAAAAACCGTGATATTGACGATGTCGGGGTTCTCTATATCTTGTTCCTAACAGGGTAATTTCCTATTTGAAGGCCCAACGTATGGTTGGAAAGGGATTCTTGTCATATTTGGCCTTTGTGAGAGATGTTGATGCAGATACTCCTGTTATTGATTCAGTACCAGTCGTTCGAGACTTTGCGGATGTATTTCCTGCAGACTTGCCGGGCATGCCACCCGACAGGGATATTGATTTTGGTATTGGCTTGGTGCAGGGCACTCAGCCCATTTCTATTCCTTTGTATCGTATGGCACCAGCTGAGTTAAAAGAATTGAAAGAGCAACTTCAGGAACTCCTTGAAAAGGGTTTATTAGGCCTAGTGTGTCACCTTAGGGTGCACCGGTTCTGTTTGTGAAAAATTAATAAGGTACTATGTGGATGTGTATTGATTATAGGCAGTTGAACAAGGTTGCAATTAAGAATAAATATCCTTTGCCGCGGACCAGCTTCAGGGAGCGAGGGTGTTCTCCAAAATTGATTTGAGATCGGGGTATAACCAGTTGACAATTCGGGATTCAGATATTCTAAATATGGCATTCAGAACTCGTTATGACCACTATGAATTTCTTTTGATGTATTTTCGGCTAACCAATGGCCCATTAGCATTTATGCATTTGATGAATAGTGTATTCCAGCCATATCTTGATTTACTTGTCGTAGTATTTATTGATGATATTCTGGTGTAATCACGTAGACAGGAAGAACATGAACAATACTTGGGTATTGTATTACAGCGGTTGAGAGATGAGACACTTTATGCCAAATTCTCTAAGTGTGAGTTCTGGCTTAATTCAGTGACATTCTTGGGACATATAGTGTCCAGTGTATGATTTAAGGTGGATCCGAAGAAAACAGAAGCAATTTAGAATTGTACCAGGCCATCCCCAGTTACTGAAATTTGGAGTTTTCTACGCTTGGCCAGTTATTATCGTCTCTTCATGGGGGTTTATCGTCTATTGCATCGCCTATGACTAAATTGACCCAGAAAGATGCTCCGTTCAGGTGGTCGGATGAATGTGAAGAGAGCTTTCAGAAGCTCAAGACAGCTTTGACTACAGCTCCAGTATTGGTTTTGCCTACAGGTTCAGAGTTTATACTATGTATTGTGAGGCATCGCGTATTGGTCTCGGTGTAGTGCTGATGCAAGATGGTAGGGTGATTGCCTATGCGTCAAGACAGTTAAAGGCACATGAGAAGAATTATCAAGTCCACGATCTTGAGTTAGCAGCTATTGTTCATGCCTTGAAAATTTG
The DNA here is from genome assembly GCF_000715075.1 of Nicotiana tabacum. Lineage (NCBI taxonomy): Eukaryota > Viridiplantae > Streptophyta > Magnoliopsida > Solanales > Solanaceae > Nicotiana > Nicotiana tabacum. The sequence goes on from NC_134096.1 coordinate 43,235,184, forward strand.
GCTGCATTACTTATGCGGTGTCCAGTGTGAGGTATATACCGATTATCGGAGTCTACAATATTTATTTAAATAGAAGGATCTTAATTTTTTCGACAGCGGAGGTGGCTAGAGTTGCTTAAGGATTATGACATTACCATTCTCTATCATCCCGGAAAGTCCAATGTTGTGGCTGATGCCTTGAGTCGTAAGGCGGAGAGTTTGGGCAGCTTAGCATACTTACCGGTAGCAGAGAGTCCTTTAGCATTGGATGTTCATGCCTTAGCCAACCAGTTTGTTAGATTGGATGTTTCCGAGCCGAATCGAGTTTTGGCCTGTATGGTTTCTCGGTCTTCTTTATATGATCGCATCAGAGAGCACCAGTATGATGATCCACATCTGCTTGTCCTTAAGGACACGATTCAACACGGTAATGCCAAGGAAGTCACTATTGGAGATGACGGTGTATTACGGATATAGGGCAGGCTATGTATGCCTAATGTAGATGGTTTGTGTGAGCTCATTTTCCAAGTAGCTCACAGTTTGCGGTACTCTATTCATCCAGGTGCCGTAAAGATGTATCAGGATTTGAGGCAGAACTATTGGTGGAGGCGAATGAAGAAAGATATAGTTGGGTTTGTAGCTCGGTGTTTAAATTGTCAACAGGTAAAGTACGATCATCATAGACTAGGAGGATTACTTTAGAGACTTGAAATTCCGGAGTGGAAATAGGAGCGTATTACCGTGGATTTCGTAGTTGGGCTCCCATGGACCTTGAGAAAATTTGATATTGTTTGGGTGATAGTAGATCGGTTGACCAAATCTGCGCCTTTTATTCCAGTTGGTACTAATTATTCTTCAGAGTGGTTGGCTGGAATTTATATGCGAGATTGTTCGCCTACACGGTGTGCCAGTATCCATCATTTAAGATAGGGGCATATAGTTTACATCACAGTTTTGGAAAACAGTGCAGCGAGAATTGGGAACACGGGTTTAGTTGAGTACAATATTTTACCCTCAGACAGATGGACAGTCCGAGCGCACTATTCAGATATTGGAGGATATGTTACGCGCTTGTGTCATTGATTTTGGGGGTTCTTGGGATCAATTTCTGCCACTTGCAGAGTTTTCTTACAATAATAGCTACCAGTCAAGCATTCAGATGGCTCCGTATGAAGCTTTATATGGCAGACGGTGTCGGTCTGCGGTGGGTTGGTTTGAGTCGGGTGAGGTTAGAATATTGGGTATTGACTTGGTTCAGGATGCTTTAGAGAAGGTCAAAGTGATTCGAGAACTGCTTCACACGGTGCAGTCTAGACAGAAGAGTTATACCGACAGGAAGGTCCGTGATGTTACTTACTTGGTTGGGGAGAAGATTTTGCTCAAGATCTCACCCATGAAGGGTGTGTTGAGGTTCGGGAAGAAAGGTAAGTTGAGCCCTCGGTGCATTGGGCCTTTTGAGATACTTAAGAAAATTGGAGAGGGGGCTTATGAACTTGCTTTGCCACCTGGTCTATCAGGTGTTCATCCAGTGCTCCATGTATCCATGCTCCGAAAGTATGTCGGGGATCCGTGTCATATTCAGGATTTCAATACTATACAATTGGGCGGTAATTTGAATTACGATGTGGAGCTGGTGGCTATTTTAGACCGGCAGGTTAGAAAACTGAGGTAAAAAAGCATTGCATCATTGAAGGTGCAGTGGAGAGGCCAGCCAGCCGGAGAAGCTACTTGGGATATTGAGCAGGAGATGCAGAGCAAATATCCACACTTATTTGATACTCCATGTATTGTTCTAAACCCGTTCGAGGACGAACGCTTGTTTAAGATGGAGAGAATCTAACGACCCGGCCGGTCGTTTTGTGTATTAAAACCCCGTTCTCCAATTTACTGCTCAATTTATGCTTTATAGTTGTTTTATGACTTACCGGGTTAGTGGGTTCGAGTCCGGAAGGAATTCTGAGTGAAATGAGATACTTAGTCGCATAATTAAAATTTAAGTTAGAAAAGTTGACTGGATATGGACCTAAGTGTAAACGACCTCAGATTCGAATTCTGATAATTCCAATAGTTCCGTATGGTAATTTTGGACTTAGAAGCATGTCCGGAAAATTATTTGGAGGTCCGTAGTGGAATTAGGCTAGAAATGCCGAAAGTTGAATTTTGGAAAGTTTGACTGGGGGGTTGACTTTTTGATATCGGGGTCGGAATCTGATTTTTAAAATTGGAATACCTCTGTTATGTCATTTATGACTTGTTTGCAAAATTTGAGGTCAATCGGACGTGATTTGACAGGTTCTGGAGTTATTTGTAGAAATTAGAAATTTCAAAGTTCATTAGGCTTTAATTGGGGTGTAATTCATGGTTTTAGCATTATTTAAGGTGTTTTGAGGATTCGACTAAGTTTGTATGATGTTTTAGGACTTGTTGGTATATTTGTTTGAGGTCCCGAGGGTCTCGGGTGAGTTTTGGATGGTTAACGGATCAAAAATTAAACTACAACAACTGCTGCAATTTTCTTATGCTGGAAGTTCCTTCTGCCAGAAATCGAGCCCAGATTCGGGCCCAGAATCGAACCCAGATTCGAGCCCAAAAATAGAACCCAGATTCAAGCCACGATCGAGCCTAGGGTGAAGGGCCACGATCGAAGGCAAGGTCGAGGATCAGGATCGAAGCCACGATCGTGCCCAGGGTTGAGTGCCACGATTGAAGGTAGGGTCGGGGACTAGGATCAAAGCCATGATCGAAAGCCAGGGTCGATGGTCATGATCGAGGGCCAGAATCGAGGCCCAGGATCGAGGACCAAGATCGAGTGCCCAAGATCGAGGACCACGATCGAAGGCCAAGATCGAGGCAGAACTGGGCCTGTCTTGGCAGAATTATAAAGCAGGAACTTTGTCCCATTCGCCATTTTTGACAAATTGGAGCTTGAGGAGAGGCGAATTTTGATAGATTTTCAAGGAAAACTTGAGTTAAGTCCCTTGTGATCATTTCTACTCCATAATATTAAATTATCATCGAATAATCCGACTACATTACATGATTTTGAGGTGTAAATCAGAGATTGAAACTTAGAAATTTTGAAAAACCATTTGTAGATTTGAGGGTTGATAAGCTACATCAAATACTGTCACGACCCAAAATCCAACTAGTCGTGATGGCACCTAGCCCAACACGCTAGGTAAGCCAATTAGCAACAATCCAATTCAAATAAGATTTACTGAGAAAATAAATGATGAAATAACTGAACTCGATACAAAGGATTCCCAAGGACTGGTGGTACAAATCATGAGCTTCTAAGATTTAGAGTTTACAAAGCGGGTTTGAAATAAAAACATCATCTGTTAGAAATTTACATGAACATATTAATAATTCTAAAGCTACCAAGAACAAGAGGCAACTATGACCGGAACGCAGGTAGGCCTTCAATGCCAACTCCCGCCATACACTACAACATCAGCATCCAAAATCTGCACGCAAGGTGCAGAAGTATAGTATGAGTACAACCGACCTCATGTACTCAATAAGTAATAACTCTAACCTTAGGTTGAAAGTAGTGACGAGCTGGGACAAAGGTCAGAGTGCAACACCAATAGCCAACAACAGCTCAAAACAATATAGTAAAAGTGCGGTACAAGAAATAACTCATATACATGATGCTCAACTAGTTCACATTTGCAGAAAATAGTCATGCTTTTCAAGTATAACAGTAAAACCCAAATCCTTCACCTAAATCACCCAAATATGAGTAAGTCAGAAACCTTTGATTTTTCCTAAAAACTTTCAACAACAGATAAGATGATTCAATCTCAGATAACATGAGGAAAGTACATCTCTAAGCCTACATGTCAATGTGCATGTGAAGTCATATATGTCACAAAACAGTGTGACAATGAGGAAATGCATCTCTATGCAGGTATGTCAAGTATGTATGTCAAATGCAATGCGTCACAGTGATGAACTCATGTACTTACACTCTCAGAGTACTCAATATCATAGTCTCACACTCCCACTCGTCATGCTCAATCACTAAGCACACTCATTCACTCAGTACTGTATGGTACCTACTGTGGTGCATAGCCCGATCCCATCATGAATCAATAGTAATTGCGCTCACTGTGGGTGTGCAGACTCCGGAGGGTCGGATCCTGCCCAAGCGCTAATATAACCAGTTGCGGCGTGCAGCCCAATCCAATCATGAATCAATAGTGCCTGCTACCTGGTGCAGCCCGATCCCATAATGAATCAATAATACCTGATGCGGGGCACATCCCAATCCCATCATAAATCAATAATACATGTTGCGACATGCATCCCAATCCCACCATGGATCAATAACACTTGTTGTAGCATGCAGCTCGATCCCATCAATATCACTCACAATCTGGCCCTCGGACCCAAATTCAGTCATCAATCTCTTAAGTCTCTCGGGCTCACAAATCTCATGCCAAACAACCTAAATAATGATAACAACATGATGTGAATACAAATGATAACAGAGTCTGAGATATGATATGTAAATGAATAAATATGACTGAGTATGTAAATGCAATTTAAGCAAATAATTCAACAACAAAAATGACCTCAGTGTGTCCCATGAGAATAAGCATATAGCCTAAACATGTTTTCTAACATGGATCACCGCTCAATTACTCTAGCATGTAGAATTTTCATGGATAAAGACAAGATTAGGTAACTACACAGTACCACAGAATCAACCGAGTCATAATTCATACGGTGCATGCCCACACCAAGTTTATTTGGGGTTCAAACCATCAGCACCAAGTTTAGAACTGTTACTTACCTCGAACAAGCCGAATCCAATATTGAGCAAGCCAAACAATACTCCAGATAACTAGCCAAAACTAGCCAAAAGTAGCGACCTCCAAACTAGCCAAAAGATCGGGCGTACCGACCTCCGAACTGCTCAAAACTAGCCAAAAGTAACTCAAATACATCAAATAATGCCTAAGGAAACAATTCCAAATGATAAAGGTCAAATCTTTAATCAAAACCTGAAGTCAACCAAAAGGTCAAACCCGAGCTCGTACCTCGGAACCTGACAAAACTCACAAAAATCCGACAACCCATTCAATTATGAGTCCAATCATACTAGTTTCACTCAAATCCGACTCTATGTCGACATTCAAAACTCAAACATTCACTCTATGAAACTTTAGACAAAAACCCCCAATTTCTCTCTTGAAATCATCAACCAAATGCCAATGACGAGGATAGATTCATGAAATATAAACAAAACCGAGTAGGCAATACTTACCCCAAACCGTATGGTGAAAATCTCTTCAAACATCGTCTCAATCCGAGCTTCATAGCTCCAAATATGTTAAAATGGCCGAAACCTCCAAAAATAGAGTACTTATAATCACTGGACGAATTAATGAATCGTGATCGTGCAAATACCATCGCGATAGCGAAGAAGAAAAAAATGCACTGCCCAAAAATACTCTACGTGATCGCGAAACAAGCTTCTCGATCGTGAAGCACAAACTGCTCAGCCTCGAAATATATCTAAGCGAATCCGGCCCCAGGCTTTTCGAAAAGTCACACTGCTCATCCATGAAGGCCCAGCTCAGCTCTACAATGCGAACACGTGCACACTTGCGCGAATGCGATGCTCAATCCGCAGTAACCTACACGAACGTGGACGAGTATTTTCGAACGCGAAGAATAAATACTCAGCTCTAGATTTTCCCCTATGCGATCGCATCCCTATCTTCGCGATCGTGAAGAACATTTAGTGCACCAGACATCAGCAGAAACCAGCAATGCAAAAATGACAAAAAATGGTCCTAAAATAATTCGAAACACGCCTGAGCCCCTCGGGACCCCATCCGAACATTCCAACAAGTCCCATAACCTAACACATACCTACACGAGGCCTCTAATCACCCGAAACAACATCAAAACCACGAATCGCGCCTCAAATCGAACTTAATGAACTTTGAATCTTTCAACTTCCAAAACCCGTGCCGAACCTTATCGAATCAACTCGGAATGAACTCAAATTTTGCACACAAGTCCCAAATGAAATAACGAAGTTGTTCCAAGAACTCGATATCATCAAAGTCAACTCCCGATCAAACTTATGAACATTCCAAACCTTCAAATTACAAAATTTCACCAATTAGTGCTGAAACCTTCTAGAAATATCCAAATGCAAATTCGGGCGTACGCCCGAGTCCAAAATCACCATCCGAACCTATATGAACCATCAAAACTCCGATCTCGGAGTCAAATACTCAAAGGTCAAGCTTGGTCAACTCTTCCAACTTAAAGCTTTAAACGTGAAATTCATTCTCCCAAACTAATTCTGAAACATCATACGAAGCTAATCAAGACTTCAAATAGTTGAATGGAATGTAAATGCTCAAAACGACCGGGTAGGTTGTTACATTCTCCCCCACTAAAACATACGTTCGTCCTCGAACGTGCCCAGAGTCGTTCCACAGCCATCAAATCGCCATGTAACCTTACCATGCGTATACCCAGGGGTGATCCCGAATGACCCTATTCCATATAGGCCCAACAACACAACATAACTAAAGATCCTCACTTCAACCTTAGTCCGTAAACATTAGAATCCAATTTCCATCATCCGGAACTTCCTACAAGACCCGAATCTCGTATTTACACACTATATAAGTCTGAACAAGCTATATCGAGCCATAATCTTTACCCAAGATGTAATCACGCGATATACCACATAACTCAAATACTCATAGCAATAACATCGACCACAATAGTTGCTCAAGACAAATCTGGTACAGGTAATAAACCTCATATTAAACAAAACCTCATTGTAAAACCTTCGTACACTGTCGATGACGGAAAAAAACACACAAAACTCAAAACCACTCATCAGATCAACAAGTCATGGAGCTTTATCGCCTAACTAGAACCATAGCCCAAATTATAAGCTGACTTCCGTTACTACTCTTACAAACACATCGTAATCAAATTCGATAACAATCACCACAGGCCCATAGACTTCATCTAATCAAATACAAGCTACTCCAATGACATGCCACACTAATACTACCCAAAGCCACAAACCGTGCAATCCATTCGCCAATACGCAAAAATTCAAATGCACTCAAAAATGAAAAATGACTCAAATGGGAGAACCGTTCCGCAAGCTTAACCAGTACCACCACAATGCAATGCTAAGAACCCATCACACATAGTAGGACCAAAACACATGAATCTATCACAAAGGATCATATCCCATCATAACCCAGCTGCAATACGTGACCCATCCAAACACCGATCCATATGAAATACCTCGAGCCCCAATGCTCAAAATCAACAACCATAAGCAATTCGTCACCTAGTACACAAGTGCATTACCATAACCATGGAGAAGCAAATAACACAATATACCACAGCCCAGAAAGACCATAACCAAGGTGCAATCAACCATTCCACACCCAAATCTCCATCTCGCTTGAATTCCGCTACAAGGCCCAAACAGAACTGCACCATGTGTGCACATGACCTACAAATCACAACCCCTCGTAGCATAGGAGAGGAACGCGTATAACATATCAGAACATGAACAAGCTCAACTCTAACCAAATGATTCACCCCTCAACACTAACCGTGTTGAGCCAACAAATCTGACACGGTGTAGAATACACATCCTCATTGGGCCTACCAATGGGCCCCTAAATCATCTACGGTCACCCCCAAATGGATAATTGGCCCTCCAAAAGTCCGCAATGACCTAACCATAGCACGTACTACCATCTAGCTAACTTTGGCCACATCTTCACAGTCTGCAACCCCAAAACAATCTTCCTCTGAGAACTCCAGTCTCCAAATCCATAAAACACCTTAATCATCATAGCTGATTCTAACTCCACCAATTGAATAACTAACACTTCTCACATACACAACCATCCTCACGAGAAATATTTATATAATTCCTCCACGCCATATAGCAAAATCTGGACACCAGTAGTCGATCAACCAGGCGAGTACCGCAATACAAATGAAGCATCCATAAGTCAAAACACAGTGCGCCTTCTAAAATGCGCACCCTTCTCAGTCAATACGACGTAGTAATAATATTCATTTATTCATCTGCAACCGTCCCTGTTGTCTAAGAATTCATGACCTCCCATTCAAAACTGAATCATGACCTTGCACATGTAAATCTCAATCCCACACAACACACCGCATCTATCATACCATCATATGAAGGTACCAGAATCTCATAATCAACTCTGAGTCACCAGCAAAATACATACCCGATCAGTCAGAAACCTTCCATTTTATCTCATCCAGGAGAAAATCACAGTACGCAATATGCTCCTCATGCCAGTAGGAAATATCCATATCAAATTATGGTAGAAACCATCAAAAACTCTTCGAAATCCATTTGCACATAATCAAGACATCAAAACTGAATCTCTCTAACTCAACCAAGCCACGCAGGTCGCCAAACCCAAGAGTATTGCCACAAAGTACCTGTAGAAAGTCATCACATCATAAGTACCCAAAGAACCGATAATATTCATTACCGTGCTGGTCTGAATTACTACCAAGATGTCCTATTTCTGCGAATTCCTTCAAAATTACCCTCAAGTTGACAATTTTCCCTACTAGAACACTGCGATCCTTACCTAAAACTCACCATAAATGAACCTAGGATAAAACCACACCGCCCTAAGGCCAATAAGCTGCTATATTCCCTGTTAAGCATCCCAAAAGTGCCACAACCGAGACACCCACACTGAAGAGACCCTTTGCAAATTTAAATTTGTTCCTTTTACCTTTATGATACTGAAATATAGAATCAATTGTGATATAGAAATACCGCAAGTCCCGACACCATCCAATGTAAATCTCACATTCTAGCCATATACAAATCCTGAAAATTCCTAAATGCTACATATAACTTCTGAATCCATTAGAACCTTCTCGAGAGTCATCCACTCTGCTCAAATCTCAATTGCACCGCCTGAACGAGCCGAACGACGTGTGCCCCGTTAGCATAATGATATCCAAAGAAGTAATCCACACTTTTAAGAAACTGAGCAAATTCCTACTCCATGCACATTACATCCTTCACGAATAACAACTCAATCTTTCCATGATTCCCATATACCAATAAATTGTAATACATCTTGCATCCAGAAATTTCCTTGCTTATTTCATCCTCAAAACTAACATCTACAAGTCATAACCGATCCATAAGTATGCCTACAACCGAAACCAATAGACACATAATCGTGCAATCAACTCGTCGATAGCAGACTCCCCCACTTGGCTCAAAGCGATGGAATAAAACATCTGATAACTTACAATAACCATACCCTATTACTGCCATAATACCGCAGTGAGATTCATCTAAATCTTTCATAAGCTCATGTAACACAAACCACATAATACCTCAAATCATCTCCTAAGCTCACTTTCTTCTTCGTGGCGGACATGTCAACTTTCTTAACCAATCCAAACTCAAATCAGAACACCTATACCCACTGGTAGGAAAGAAAGCCTCCACACAATATCATAAGGATCACACCTCTGTAGACCACCCCGCAGTAGGTAACCCATCTGCTTAGCCTCAAATTGGCATCTTTCTATATCTTTTCGCAACCATAATTACTGCACAATCACTCAATCTTTTAGAGTATGAACCCTTCAACAAGACATGAGAATCTAATTTTTTCTACAATTAAACAACATGAAAGATCCTTCAATACACTCATAACTAGAGACTATACGTCACATCAAGACGAAAATCAAGCACCCAATAGTTCTTTTTACATCTCAAGCAAACTCTTCTCGTCACATTCAAACCATCTGAACACATCCTGCAGTCACATCATACTTATCATATAGCCATCCAACCACTCATCGAGCCACAAATTCCACTCATAGGGACACTACCGGACATATAAGTCCAAAAGCACATGCCCACACAATCAAAATCACCATGCTCAAGCTACAGTCAAAACCCGGCCTCAAGTCCTCCAGACTGGCCGATCATCAACTCATAGAAAACATATCTCGCACCTTTTCCATGGAGTCACAAGCCTTCGATGCACAGTTGTTATCGATCGCTCACAAACGCATACGAGTGCGTAGAAGGAATTCAGAGCAAAACGCTTCAAGTTGAATCAATGCCACACGATAAAGAAAGAAAAATGGAAAGTTTATCCTAAATTCCCTATTGCCTCTTGAAGATAGGTATGGACGTCATCATACCGATCCGCAAGACTCTACTAGACACTTGCTAATGACTTGAAGAACCCATGAACCTAGAGCTCTGATACCAACTTGTCACGACCCACAATCCAACTAGTCGTGATGGTACCTAGCCCAACCCGCTAGATAAGACAATTAGCAACAATCCAATTCAAATTAGATATACTGGAAAAATAAGTGATGAAATAACTGAACTTAATACAAAGGATTCACAAGGACTGGTAGTACAAATCATGAGCTTCTATGATTTAGAGTTTACAAAGAGGGTATGAACAAATTAATAATTTTAAAGCTACCAAGAGCAAGAGGCAGCTATTACCGGAATGCAAGTACGCCTTCAATGCTAGCTCCCGACATACACAGCAACATCAACATCCAAAATCTGCACGCAAGGTGCAGAAGTGTAGTATGAGTACAACCGACCTCATGTACTCAATAAGTAACAAACCTAACCTTAGGTTGAAAATAGTGACGAGTTGGGACAAATCTCAGAGGCTCCAAACATCAAAATAACATCAAAACCACGAATCGATGATCAAAATACTTCTTTTATCTTTCAAACTTCCCCGAATGTGTCTGAATCACACTTAGACATTACAGATCAAGACCAAACTTCACACAAAAAGTTACAATAAATTAAGTGAACCTATCCAAGATCCTGGAACACCGCCTGAAGTCTGATAACACCAAAGTACAATCTAAGTCAAACTTAGATAATTCAAAACCTTCCAAAATGCAAACTTCTGATAATAAGCGTCGAATCACTCTTGAAACACCCGATACTCAACCCAAACTTACGCATAAGTAAAATCACCTTAGGAACCTATAAAAACATTTAAATCCTGATTCCAAGGTTTCTTACTCAAAAGTCAAACCGTGGTCAACTCTTCCAACTTAAAGCTTCCGAAACGAGAATTGTTCTTCCAAATCAACTCCGAACTTCTCGAACACTGAAACCAATGACATATGCAAGTCATGATACACAAGGTGAAGCTACTCAAGGTCTCAAACCGCCGAATGACATACTAGAGGTCAAAATGACTAGTCAGGTCATTACAGTCAAGGAACACTTTCATAATATAGCCACTTCAAAAATAATACATGTCAGATGTATTTTTTTTTTGTATATTTGTGTAACGACCCGATCGGTTATTTTATGTATTTGAGCCTCGTTTCCTCATTTGATGCTTCACACATATGTATTTATAGTTTTATGACTTGTGGATTGGTTAGTTTTGTTTCGAAAAAGTTTTGGGTTGATTTGGACCCTTTGGATTCTTCGTTTAAAAGCCTAAGATAGAAATGTTGACCAAAGTTTAACTTTTGTGAAAACGACCCCTGAACAGTATTTTGATGGATCTGATAGGTTCGTATCGTGATTTTAGACTTGGGCGTACCCACAAAATGGAATGCGGAGGTCCATACGTTGATCTGTGTTATTTTGCCGAAAGTAGGTAATTTAAGGTTTAGAAGTTTTTCCAAGTTTGACCGTAGGTTGACTTTTTGGCCATTGGATTTGAGATTTAGTTTATAGACTTGGAATAGGTCCATTTAACTATTTGAAACTTGCCTGCAAAATTTGGTGTCATTTGGAATAGGTCCATTTAACTATTGGAATAGTTATTTTTAAACTATTCTTTAAAATTCATGCTTTAGGATGTTCGATTCATAGTGCTAGATGTTATTACTGTGTTTTGATCATACGAGTGAGTTCGTTTGATATTTTTAGACTTGTGTGAATATTTGATTTTGAGCCCCGAGGGCTCGGGTGAGTTTCAGACGTGTTTCAGAATGATTTTGAACTAAAACAGGTTGATGGTGTGCTAGAATCTCTAATGTCGCAATTGCAAGCACCAGCCTCGCAATTGCGAAGTGAACAGGTGAGGGTCAGGCATCGCAATTGTGATGCCTCACTCACAATTGCGAAGTGTATGTCATTCTTGGGAGGTTCGCATTTGCGACATTTTAGTCGTATTTGCGAAGGGAGTAGGCTTCGCAATTGCGAAGCCTATGTCGTATTTGCGACTTCCCCTTAGGCTGTCAGCAGCCACAATTGTGAGACTTTCTTTGCAATTCCGAGGGTACATAATTGCAAACCCAGTGTCGTAATTGCGACATCTGCAGATGAACAAAACAGTTGGGAGTCGAGATTTCATCTCATTTTCTCTCATTTTTGAACCCTAGACTTGGTAGGAGGCGATTTGGAGAGGGGACTTTCATCTACAAACATTGGATAATTGATTCTAAATAATTTACAACTATATTTCATGATTATATCTTATATTTAACATCAAATATATGAGAATCAAAGAGGAAATTTGGGGATTTTTGTAAATGTTTTGAAAAATGATTATTTGTGTTTTGAGAGTCGATTTGAACTCGGATTTAAAAACAAAACATATATTTCGACTCATGGTGTTATGGGTAGTCGGAATCTACCATTGGGCTCGGGTTTTGATCGGGTTAGCCTGGGGGTTGACTTTTGGGGAATTGAGTAAAGATCAAAGCTTTATGTGTTGTAATTGGTTTCTCTTTCATTGTTTGACGTTATTATGTCATTTTTATTAGATTTGGGCCGTGTAGAGGTGAGTTTTATAGAGAAAGCTATTTTTGAGAGTTGATTTAGCCTAGTTGAGATATGTATCTTGCCTAATTTTTTGTGAGGGAACTACCCCTTAGGATTTGGGTTGTTTCTGCTAAGTGTACTATGTGGAAGACGTGTACACAAGGTGATAAGTGTGTACACGGGATCTATGAGGTATTTCTACCGGTTTTGACTTTTAGACTTCTGCCATGCATTTAATTGAATTTATTATAACATGTTGCATCTTTCATTGTTAAATTTCCTCTCACGTGCTTTAATTGACGTTGTTAGCATTTTTCTATCCTTCATTATTGTAATTGCTCTTATATGCTTTAGTTGAAGTTGCTACCTCTCTTATTGTCTTTTTACCCCTTTATTGTTCAATTACTCTTACTTGAAGTTGAAATTTCGTGGAATACGTTCTTTGAAGTTGTTCACTTCTTGTTGCCTTTCCTGCCTTAAATTCTATTATTAGCCTACATTATTGTACTGCTTTGTTATCATTTATTTCCATGTTTTCCGTTATTAGACTTTATTATACTCTGTTCTATTTATCTTGTCCTAGTAGGTATCCTGACCTGGCATCATTACTACTCTATCGAAGTTAGGCTTGAACTTACTGGGTACCATTGTGGTGTACTCATACAATGCTTCTGCACATTTTTTTGCAGATCGAGGTACATCTGCCCATGATGGCTAGTGATCATTCAGTTATTTTTGGAGACTTCAAGGTATACCTATCCGACGCTCGCAGGCCTTTGACTCACTTTCCATCATTCTCTTATTATTGTTTATCTTCTATTCAGACTGTGTTGTATTAGAGATTTTAGTACATTTCTGTTGAGCTTATGACTCAGTTTTCACTGGATTTTGGGAGTATTGTAATTGTGATTCAATATTGAGATTATTATGAGACTTATCACCTTATATCAATCTTTAAGTTAATATTTCTGTCAGATTTCTCTTGTTCGTTAAGCTTACCTAGTCTTAGAGACTAGATTTCATCACAACACCCTAAGGTGGAAATTTGGGATCATGGCAAGTTGGTATCAGAGCTCTAGGTTCATAGGTGTTACGAGTCATAAGAAAGTTTAGTAGAGTCTTACGGATTGGTACAGAGAAGTCTGTACTTATCTTTGTGAGGCTATAGAACTGTTAAGAAATTCCACTTCCTTGATTCCTTATCGTGAGAATTGTTGGTTTCAAAATTTGAGTCTTTGTCTTCTATTCTATCACAGATGGTGAGGACACGCATAACTACCTAGGATGCACATAGTTTTCTAGAAAAGTGCCAACGTATTCTCTACACCATGGGTATTGTGGAGGTGAGCGGAGTTGCTTTTACTACATTTAAGTTGTCCTGTGCAAAGTATCAGTGGTGGCAAGTTTACGAGGATGGTAGGCTAGCTTATGCAGCCCCACTCACTTGGGCTCAGTTTTAAGAGATGTTCTTGAGAGGTTTTGTTCCCCAGACCCTTCGGGATGCATAGTGCACAGAGTTTGAACAGCTGCGTCAGGGGACTATGTTAGTGTCAGAGTATGTTATCAAATTTAATAAGTTGTCCTGACATGCACTTGCCTTCAATTCTACTGTCAGAGAGTGGGTTTGCATATTCATCGAGGGGCTCAGTTATGGTCTTAGGTTTAGTATGGATCGGGAGTTGGAGACGGATACTCTGTTTCACTAGGTGGTAGAGATCGCGTGGAGGCTGGAGGGTATGCGGGGGAGAGAGAGAGAGAGCAGCCCGTCATGGCAGAGATTATGTGAGCCGCCCAGTTAATTCAGCACTTCCATCTACTAGCGGTGCTTTGGCTATTCCGAAGTATCAAGTTGCCCATTTTGCTTAGCCACTGTCTAGTGCACCTCCTGCACGGGGTGCCTTCAGTGGTCAGTCGAGCCAACCAGGCCAGGATTAGTTTCAGCAGCCATACCCATCGAGAGCTTGTTTTGAGTATGGTGATACTAGACATATGGTGAGGGACTACCCCATACTTAGGAGGGGAGCACCTTCACAAACTACACAGGCTCCACAGATTCCATACGGGCCACATGGTTCATAGGCCATGGTTGCTGCTCTAGTTGCTGCTCCACCTATACGCCGTAGGGGTAGAGGTCGGGCGGGTAGATATCTCCCTAGAGGGGGAGGCCAGGCTTATTTCTATGCTTTTCCTGGCAGGACGGAGGTGGTTGCATCAGATACTGTCATCACAGGTATTGTTCCAGTCTGTCATAGGGATGCTTCAGTCTTATTTGATCCGGGTTTAACTTATTCATATGTTATCTTACTTTGCTCCGTATTTGGATATATCTCATAATTCTTTTTGAGTGCTTCTGTATATATGTCCATGCATGTGGGAGATTCTATTATTGTGGACCGTGTGTATCGGTCGTGTTTTGTTTTTATTAGTGGTAATGAAATCATAGTTGATCTGTTGCTACTTAGTACGGTAAACTTTAACGTCATCTGAGGCATGGATTGGTTGTTGCCCTATCACACTATTCTAGATTGTCATTCCAAGACTATGACACTCACTATGCCAGGTTTTCCGTGGTTGGAGTGGAGGGGTACGTTGGATTATATTCCTAACAGGGTTGTGTCCTTTCTTAAGGCACAGTGGATAGTTGAGAAGGGGTGTGAAACATATCTAGACTTTGTGAGGGATGTTAGTGTTGATACTCCTACTGTTGAGTCAGTTTTAGTAGTGATTTCCCAGAAATATTCTTAGTAGACCTATCGGGCATGCCGCCCAATAGGGATAATGATTTTAGTTTTGAATTGGTGTCGGGTAGTCAGCCCATTTCTATTCCACCATATCGTATGGTACCAGTGGAGTTAAAGGAACAAATGTAGGAGTTTCTTGATAAGGGTTTCATCCGGCCAATTGGTTCACCTTGGGTGCTCCGGTTGTATTTGTGAAGAAGAATGATGGTACTATGCGGATGTGTATTGATTATAGGCAGTTGAACAAGGTTACAATGAAGATTAGGTATCCATTATCGTACATTGATGACTTTTTTGACAAGCTTCAGGTGCTAGAGTGTTCTTGAATATTGACTTGCAGTCAGGGTATCATCAGCTGAAGATTCGGGACCCGGATATCCCAAAGACTGCTTTTAGGACTTGGTATGGTCACTACGAGTTTCTAGTGATGTCATTTGGGCTGACCAACTCACCAGCAACATTTATGCAGCTGATGAACAGTGTATTCTAGCCATATCTTGACGCATTCGTCATCTTGTTTATTGACGATATCGTGGTATATTATCATAGCCGGGAGGATCATGAGAAACATTTGAGGATCGTGCTCCAGACCTTGAGAGAGAAGAAGTTATACGCAAAATTCTTAAAGTATGAGTTTTGGATTGACTCAGTGGCATTTTTGGGTCATGTGGTGTCTAGTGAGAGGATCAAGGTAGATCCGAAGAAGATTGAGGTAGTTTAGAGTTTGGCTAGACTGTCCTCAACTACGGATATTCAAAGTTTCCTTGGTTTGCTAGATATTATTGTCGTTTCATAGAGGGTTTCTCATCTATTATTGCACCTTTGACTATATTGACCCAAAAGGGTGCTCCTTTCAAATGGTTCGAGGAGTGTGAGGCAAACTTTCAAAAGCTCAAGACTGCATTGACTACAGCCCCAGTGTTGGTGTTGCCTACAGGCTCAGGGTCCTACTCTATGTATTGTGATACGTCGCGTATTGGGTTTAGCGTAGTGTTGATGCAAGACGGTAGGGTGATTTCCTATGCGTCTCGACAGTTGAAGGTTCATGAGAATAATTTCCTGATTCACGACTTAGAGTTGGCAGATATTGTTCATGTATTGATGATTTGGAGGCACTATCTGTATGGTGTTCCATGTGAGGTCTATACCGACCATCAAAGTCTCCAGCATCTATTGAAGTAAAAAGAATAATTTGCGGCAGCGGAGATGGTTAGAGATGCTGAAGTACTATGGTATAACTATTATGTATCATCTCGAGAAGGCCAATGTGATGGGCGATGGCTTGAGTTGAAAGGTCGAGTGTATGGGCTGTTTGGCATATCTACCAGTAGCAGAGAGGCCACTAGCCATGGATGTTCAGGCTTTGGCCAATCAGTTTGTCAGGCTGGATGTTTCAGAGTCCAGCCGGGTTCTTGCTTGCATGGTTTCTCGGTCCTCTTTGTATGAGCGCATTAGATAGCGTCAGAATGACGACCCCTATTTGTTTGTCCTTAAGGACACGGTGCAGCATGGCGATACCAAGGAGGTTTCTATTGGAGATGATGGGGTGTTGCGAATGTAGGGCCGGATATGTGTGCCCAATGTGGATGGGTTGTGTGAGGTGATCCTCGAGGAGGCCCACAGTTTGTAATAATCCATTCATCCGGGTGCCGCTAAGATGTATCAGAACTTGAAGCAACACCATTGATGGAGAAGAATGAAGAAAGATATAGTGGAGTATGTGGCTCGATGCTTGGACTATCAGCAAGTGAAGTACGAGCATCAGAGGCCGGGCGGTTTGCTTCAGAGACTTATGATTCCCGAGTGGAAATAGTAGCGTATTACCATGGATTTCATTGTTGGCTCCCACAGACTTTGAAGAAATATGACGCAGTGTGGGTCATTATGGATAGGCTGACTAAGTTGTCACATTTCATTCCGGTGGTGACTACTTATTCTTTAAAGCAGCTAGCTCAGATCTATATCCGTGAGGTTGTTTGTATCCATGGTGTGCTGGTGTCCATTATCTTTGATCGAGGCATGCAGTTCACATCACATTTATGGAGAGCCGTGAAGCGTGACTTAGGAACACGGGTTGAGTTGAGTACAAAATTTCACCCCCAGATGGACGGGCAGTCCAAGCGCACCATTCAGACCTTGGAGGATATGTTACGCGCTTGCTGAGAGAGAGGGATCGGTTCCTACCACTTGTTGAGTTCGCCTACAATAGCAGCTACCAATCGAGTATTCAGATGGATCCTTATGAGACCATATATGAGAGGTAGTGTCATTCTCCAGTTAGTTGGTTTGATCCTGGAGAGGCTAAGTTGTTGGGCACTAATTGTCAAGTTGATTTAGGATCGGCTTCGAACAACATAGTTTAAACATAAGAGTTACGCTGATCAGAGGGCTTGTGATGTAGAATTTATGGTGGGAGAGAGGGTTTTACTTTAGGTTTCACCCATGAAGGGTGTGATGAGATTCAGGAAGAAGGGCAAGTTGAGCCCTAGGTATATCGATCCTCGTGATATCCCTGAGAGAGTTGGTGAGGTAGCCTACTCATTTGCATTACCACCCTTCTTATCGACAGTTCACCCGGTGTTCCATATCTCCATGCTCCGAAAGTATTATGGTGATCCGTCCTATGTATTAGATTTCAGCTCAGTCCAATAGGACAATGATTTGACTTACGTTGAGAAGCCAGTGGCTATCTTGGATAGGCAGGTCCGAAAGTTGAGGTAAAAAAGAATTGCTTTAGTAAAGGTGCAATGAGGGGTTCATCCAGTTGAGGAGGCAACCTGGGAGACGGAGCATGACTTGCGTAGTCGCTATGCTCGCCTTTTAGTCACTTCATGTATGTATGTATGCACGTCTTAAGACGAACGTTTATTTTAAAAGGGGGAAATGTAATGACCCAACCAGTCGTTTTGTGTATTTGAGTCCCGTTTTCCCTTTTGATGCTTTAAACAAGTGTATTTGTGGTTTTATGACTTGCGGGGTTGGTTAGTTTTATTCCGGAAAGGTTTTGGGTTGATTTGGACCATTTGGGTTTTTAGTTTAAAAACCTAAGTTAGAAATGTTGATCAAAGTTTGACTTTCGTGAAAATAATCCCGGAATGGTATTTTGATGGCTCTGAGAGGTTCGTATCATGATTTTAGACTTGGGTGTATGCCCGGAATTAAATTCGGAGGTCCGTAGGTTGACTTGTGTTGCTTTGCCAAAAGTTGGCAATTAGAGATTTAGAAATTTTTCCAAGTTTGACCGTAGATTGACTAATTGGCTACCGGGTTCGAAAATTTTTTTTGGGACTTGGAATATGTCAGTTTTTCTATTTGAAACTTTCATGTAAAATTTGGCATCATTTAAAGTTGATTTGATGTGATTCGGAAGCTTGGTTGCAATTCTAGAGACGTTTGAACTTTTCTTTAAAATTCATGCGTTTTGATGTCATATGATATTTTTAGACTTGTGTGGATGCTTGGTTTGGAGCCCCGAGGGCTCGGTTGAGTTTCAGACTTGTTTCGGAATAATCTCAAACTTAAATAGGTTGTTGGTGTGCAGGTGCCTCTGATGTCCCAATTACGAGCACCAGCCTCACAATTGCGAAGTGAACAGGTGAGGGTCAGGTATCGCAATTGCGATGCCTCACTCGCAATTTTGAAGTGTATGCCATTCTGGGTAGGTTCGCATTTGCGACATTTTAGTCACAATTGCGAAGGGAGCAAGCTTCGCAATTGCAAAGCCTATGTCGCATTTGTGACTTCCCACTTAGGCTGTCAGCAACCGCAATTGCGAGACTGTCTTCGCAATTGCGAGGTTTCTCAATTGTGAGGGTTTGCAATAGCGAAGCCAGTGTCGCAATTGCGACATCTGCAACTGAACAAAAGGGTTGGGAGTCGAGATTTCATCTCATTTTCTCAATTTTGAACCCTAGACTCAGTAGGAGGCGATTTGGGGAGGAGATTTTCGTCTACAAATATTGAGTAAATGATTCCAAATAATTTTCAACTATATTTCATGATTATATCTTAGATTTAACATCAAATTTATGAGAATCAAAGAGGAAATTTGGGAATATTTGTCAAAGCTTTGTAAAACGAAAATTGTGTTTTGAGAGTCGATTTGGACTAGGATTTGAAAACAAAACACATATATAGATTCGTGGGGTTATGGGTAGTCGGAATCTACCCTTGCACCTGGGTTTTGACTGGGCGGGCACAGGAATTGACTTTTAGGGAATTGAGTAAAGATCAAAACTTTATCGATTGTAATTGGTTTCTCTTGCATTGTATGATGTTATTAAGTCCTTCTTTACTAGATTTGAGTCGTGTGGAGGCGAGTTTTAGGGTAAAAGTTATTTTCGAGGGTTGATTTGTTCTAGTTGAGGTAAGTATCTTGTCTAACTTTGTGGGGGAAGGGGAGGGGGGGTTACCCCTTAAGATTTGGGTTGTGTGTGTTAAGTGTACTATGTGGAAGACATGTACACAAGGTGGCGAGAGTGTACACAGGCTATATGTGGTATTTTGACCGGGTTAGACTTTTAGACTTTTTTCATGCATTTAATTGATTTTTTATAATATGTCGAATCTTTCATTGTTCAATTTCCTCCCACATACTCTAATTGACGTTGTTAATATTTGTTCTATCCTTCATTGTTGTAATTGCTCTTATATGCTTTAGTTGAATTTGCTACCTCTCTTATTATCTTGTTACCCCTTTATTATTGAATTACTTTTATTTGATGTTGTTATTTCGTGGAATACCTTCTTGTTGGGTTATTGATGTTGATGATCTGAAAGCCATTTTCACATTGAGGTTGAAGTTGTTAATTGTTGAGATATCTTTAGCTGTTGAGTATTCCTCATTCGTTGTTATTGAGATTTTTATACACATTGTGATTGAGCCATGGGCTATATGTTGTGGTAACATTGGTACTATTGAATCTAGCAAGTGTTGTGGCATATGAACACATGTGGTGCGAGTTGATTATTGTGTTGTGATATTGATACACATGCGGTAGTATAAGGATAGGGGTTGATACGCATGCGGTGAGATAAGGTGGGATTTATACGCGTGTTGCTAGTAAGGGAATTACTTGAAATCACGCGGTGAGTTAAGGGGTCTAAAATGCGTGTAGCTATTTGGGAAAAATATTTTATAAAAATAAACACAAGGCTCACGCGGTGATATAAGGAACGATTGTGATTGAAATTGTGAAATGTGAATATGAGGCATGATACCTCGGTTGTGATTCTTTTTGTACATTCCATACTAAAAAGGCTTGTTGGTTGAACAATTCTTGTCGTTTTTCTTCATTGTCTTACTTGTAGTTGTCTATAATTGATTACTTATTGTTCTCATAATGTGTTCACTTCTTGTTGCCTTTCCTGCCTTAAATTTTCTTATTAGCCTACATTATTGTACTGCTTTGTTATCATTTATTTCCATGTTTTCCTTTATTGGTCTTTATTATACTCTGTTCAGTTTATCTTGTCCTGGAAGGTGTTCTGATATGGCCTCGTCGCTACTCTACACAGGTTAGGATTGATACTTACTGGGTACTGTTGTGGTGTACTCATACTACGTTTCTGCATATTTTTGTGCAAATCAAGGTACATCAACCCGTGTTGGACGCTAGTGATCATTCAGCTATTTTCGGAGACTTCAAGGTATACTTGTCTGACGTTCGCAGGCCTCTAAGTCACCTTCTTCCATTCTCTTATTACTTTTTATCTTCTATTTAGACATTGTTGTATTAGAGATTTTAGTACATTTCGGTAGAGCTTATAACTTAGTTTTCACCGGGGTTTGGGAGTATTGTAATTGTGATTCAGTATTGAGATTATTATGAGACTTATCAGCTTATATCGTGTTTTTAGTCATTATTTATGTCATATTTCTCTTGTTAGTTAAGATTACCTAGTATTAGAGATTATGTGTCATCACGACATCCTATGGTGGGAATTTGGGGTCGTGACAATTTGACTAGTGGCTGTGATTATTTTTGACCTATTGGCTCATGTGTTAAAAGCTCCCAAAAATGAAAAAAACTATCAGATTTGGTCTTTTAGAAAAAAATAATATCAATATTAGTCAAATACTACCAATATTAGCCCAATTGACTATTTTTTATGCTTGAGCGCTTCAAGTTGCTTCATGCTTCATTTTCTCCATTTATTACGTGCTTCACCTTCATTCCAGCAACCATGTTCCATGTCATAGCCCAAAGAATTCCAACATAACTTTTTCTAATTATTCTTATATTTTGATTTCTGAAGGACAAAAAAAGTACTGCGAAGGACATTAGAGAATCATGGCTTGAACCATAAATTATCTTCCTAGCAGTGAAGTCATGCTTAGCAATAAATAAATAATGAGAATCTTCAGATTGTAGACTTGTGGCACAAGGCCCAATTAATGAAAGGAACTTTAACATTATCAAAAACTAATTGGGGAAGCATCTTTACAATTTGAAATGGGACAATAATTTATAATTCGTAATAGAATTTAGAGTGTCGTTGATTTCTAGACTTAATTTCGTAAATAGAACTAAGAGTGTCAACCACTCAACCTGGTCGGTCGGGTCAACCCGGACTGACTTAAGTGAGCCCATATCGAGTCTAAGTTTTGGGTGGAATAAGGCTCTTTGGCCCAAGCTTCTACACGCTAAGGGATTTTAGTCGGCCTAGTTGGGCCGGGCCGGGCCCAATATTTTTTAAATTTTATTGTATTACTAATATCGATATTCACATAAGGTATATGCAACCATTTTGATGTTGATTTTTTTTTTTGCATAAAATTATTCTTCCAAATCAACTCCGTACTTTTCGAAAATCAAAACCAACAACGCGCGCAACTCATAATACATAAAGTGAAGCTACTTAAGGCCTCAAATTGCCGAACGACATACTAGAGCTCAAAACGACCGGTCGGATCGTTGCATTCTCCCCCACTCAAACATACGTTCGTCCTCGAACGTGCCAAGAACTGTTCCAGAGTTTCCCAAACTCAGCGTTTAACACCTCGTGCACCTACCTGTGCCACCACAATCCACACGGGCACATTAGCTCAACCCATATTGAAGATCCTTCTTGCTATCTTAGCCTGCAAGCCTTAGAACCAAATTCGGACATCCGAAATTCTCTACAAGGTCCGATTCCAGCATTCGTACACCGTATCAATCTCAACAAGCTGTAGTAAAACATAATTATACACACATGTTGTAATCACACAATGCACTGCATAATTTGTATGCCTATAATAACATCCTCCAATTACAATAGTTGCAAATTCATGAACCTGGTGCTCGTAATATACCTTATAACACATATAAGCCATATTCCAACCCTCACAATCTTGCAACAATGGAAGAGTTGTGTAGAAACTCATAACCACCCAACAAATCAATAAATCATGGATCGAAGTCTCTCCGCTCGACAAGAACCATTTCCTTATTCTGAACTAATTAGTGACATTTTCCTTCGAATACACATTATATTAATCTGTTGCACTGATTCCAGGTCCAACAACCTCGTCTCACCCAGTACAAGTTGCTCGGGTAATAATCCACCTCAAACACCATCTAAAATCTCATAGAATACCATCACTACACCAACAAGCCACAACTCGAATATGACCAATAAGAAAACAAACTCGAGTATAGAACAATCTATCCCGCGTAACGAATGAAATAAACAAACGAATGCTATGAACCTAACTCAGAGATTAGAGGCAAAAAACACAAAATGAGTACAAGGAACTGTACCCAGCATCTAAATGTTGCGGCATGCAACCCGATCCACACATGATACCATTGCATCACGTAAGCCGATCCAAAAATAATACCTGTAGTGGCGTGCCACCCCATCCACACATAACAATCAGTAAGGGAATACCCATCGAGCCAAAATGCTCATACCCAATAAAAACACGTATATCAACCACAAGCATGCCAAGTGCATAATCATAACCCCAGGAAGATGGATAGCGCCACGCGGTACCCACTAAAAACACGTATTTCAACTACAACCATGCCAAGTGCATAATCATAACCCTAGGAAGATAGATAGCGCCATGCGGTACAAAAGCCAAACACATCTAAGGTGCATTAAACAACTAACATCTCGGGAGTCATCTCACTCATATAACACCACAAGCTACACAAGATCATATCAAACGTGTAAATAATCAAGTCATCTCACAACCCATATGGAATAAAAGGGTAACACATGAAATAAACGAGGGCAAGAATAGCATCCACCATGCCCGAAAACTCATCCATGAGAAATGTTGTGCTGAATAGACACTGACAAATCAATAGATTGTTCAAGACGAACATAGTGAACCCCAACATGGGGAATTCAGTCTCGCAGATATGACATCGTAATCCTTGAGATATGTTCAGATAGGAGTTGGGGTAGTTAAAGGTAAATAAAAGAGAATGCCACTGGGAAGACAGTCAAAATATAAGTTCATAAGCAACCCTACAAGCACAAGGGCGTGGAGGTAAGTAACTACGGATAATTATATGTGAGTATGAAAATCAAATCTCATCGAGTATACAATGTAATAAGCTCGTAGCCTTGCAAGAATCAGAGGGTCCTCCCTAAGTACTATAATGAAAGACTAGCTGAGAAAATAAGGACAGAGGCTTCAACCTAAGCAGAGTGACCTAAAGAGGAAATGGTCTTGTAACAACAGTCTCACAACAACATTGTATGCTCTCCATAAGAAAAAAGCACCTATCGTGGCTAATGAGTGGGAAATGAAACCAAAAGTAATATTCGAGACCTTATGAATTGCACAAAATTCTGGCATGCGTGGGAACTAAGATGAGCTAAGTATGCACGCAACAAGGGGGCAGAAAGACTAGGAAACGTAATTGCTTACGTTTAAAGAAAGCTGAGATAGATTGAAAGGAATTATTCGATTAGTGATCCAGAGTTAGTTACGTCATGAATGCACTTAAGATTTCAGAATATTATCCATGCAGCATATATACTGACATTCATACAGTTGTAGAAGACTCTGGTATAAGTTAAAAGAAAGAATTGAGTCCAGGTAATAGACAAGGGATTGAATCGATGATGGTATCACGGATATTCCATAGCATCTATGAAAGGCTAAAGTAATAACTCATACCATGAGCCGCAAATCGGAAGATAGCTTAAGCCTACATAAAGATTAATCAGAGGGGAGAGGAGACTAAAGGGTTACATCAACAAAGTAAATCAGGAGCCTGATTATTGGACCCAAAAAATTATAGAAATCGTGATTGAGGAGAGTGCAGAATCACCCTTAATATCAGAGGTACAAAAGAGATAGTATAACAACCGTATTCCATAACGGCTCTACGAGAAAACAGTTAGAAGAGTACCAGCCTCATAAGAAGTCAGTATGAAGCTCCCATCGGATTGTGTATGCGCCAGAGGTACAAGTATTATAATAGAGCTTCAAGTTGTGGATGTGAATCATACCTATATGGAAGGGAGGTCATGAAGGAAATAAAACATGTGACGCGAGATTTTAAGGCAAGTAAGGTAAAGGTGAACAACGTACAAGATACTCAGGTGCAGAAGATTGTGAATAATCTATAACTTCAAGATGAAGGTCTAGAAGCGTTGAGATTCAGTATCCAGGAATGATAGTGGCATCGTCAGTGGCATATCTTCCAGTCTATGGTTTTTAGGTATCGAGAATCCTGATTAAGAAAGTAAAGAAGAGTTAGAGATGATGTGATGTCTTGCTTGATGTTCCAGAATAACATAAGGAAATATATTGTGCGAGCAAGTTGAAGGAAGGTTGCAAGCAGTATAAATGGATATGTGTAGGTCGCAAGCTAAAGTATGGTAAAGCGACAAGGTTTTAGGAAGACAAGAGTAAGGATAATAAAGGACGAGTGAGAAGGTGACGATAATAGATAAGTCTTCGGGATTAAGCCCATGAAAACAAGAGAGCTGATGGTTTCTCTAAGTTATGGAAAGCTCAGTATAGCCTGAATGAACTCAAATGAGTCTAAGACTAGTAGAATTAGAAGAGATGGAATGCTGCCCTAGTAATAGAATATGGGGGTAATTGTGATAGATAAAGGATGACGTTTTGGGCCTTCGATTGAGTAATGATTTGATGAATTGTAAAGGATTAAAATGCCCTTATAAGGAGAATCACATTGGGATACTATAAAATATGGTTATGGAAGTAAAGTATCGCCCTAGATGGATCAATCTAATTACTCCAGATGTCCCCGATGAGATGTGAGCCCTAGCGACAGTGTTACATAAGAAGTTTCAAGTTATCAGTGGTATATTGTAAATTAATATTGAGGTGAATCAACAATGGATGAACAAAAGTCACAAAATATGAGATGCGATTAGGCTATTATTCTTAAGATGAACAGTAATGAGGAAGCATTAAAAGACCTAGATTTATACATATGGGATAAGCAACAAGAGTAAGCTAGAATTTGGTAGCAGACCTCAACAACGAGAAATCAAAGTAAGAGTTACGGTATAGTATGACCTACCTAGATGCAATATAGTCATACGGATGAATAACCAAGTCTATCAAATAAGATATAGAAATATTCGTAAATTCAACAAAGTACCGAGCGAAGAACTTCAATATACCTATAGATGCCCAGAGGGACATCGTATCAAGATCGGTATATTTTTACAAAGTAAGGGCTAGAGATTGGCTAAAAGCTAGAGGAAAAAGGAGAGAAGAGCCGCATAGGCGCACTCACAAGGTCAGAGTCATACATGCTGCATGATAAAAGGTAGCAACAGTTACGAGAATGGAAGAATTCCGACCACAAGTCATGGTGTAAGAAAGAGACCTAAAGGGAGGAATGCCTTGGCCTTTGGATTTATTCAAAGAACAGTTGCCTAAATGGCAAGAAGAGTATTAAAGTATTCTCAAGAGCTATGGGTTATGAGAATGATAAGTGCATCAGTCAACATTCGAGGACGAATGTTCCAAAGAGGGGAATGATATTATACCCCATGTTTTCGTAAGTGAAAGTACGTCATAAGTAAATTGATGAAAGCTCGGAAATGAGATATTACATCCCACATTTTCGTACGTTAAAGTTTCGTCGCAAGATAATCGACGTAAGTTCGGGAATGAGATTATTTTGAGATTATAAGCATTATGCTATTTCAAACAAGTGACGAGTAAATTCGTGAAGCTGAGAGGGTAAGCAAATCAAAGAAAATGAATTTCGTCGAAGTTTGACATTTTGGGATAAAATACGGCCCGAGCTAAAATACCCGGTATTTATGGACTAGTACCATACAAGGTACCACATGACCATGATAGTAATAAGGTGTGCTAAAAGTGAGTAGTATTTTAAGTAATTAGAGATAATTCTTAATTATGTGGGTAATTGATTGATTATTGGTTAATGGGAGATTAATTAGTTAAATAATGAATTAGTGATTAATTAATAGTTTGGATAAACTCTTGAACCTAACGTGGCAGCTAAGAGCAAAGTTAGATATGACTCTTAAATCCATATAATAATCCGGCACATTAAGTGAATTTTGTGTCTTAGTCATCTTATAAAGTGGGACCCACACCACCAAGACTTAAAAGTCTCTCTAATTCACAAAATTGGATGCTTACAACTACTATGTAACGTGTAAGGCTTCAGCAAAGATAAGAAATTGCATTAACACCGTGAGTGGCTTCATTCTTTCATACAAAAACATCTTCCTAAGTTATTAAGTGAAATGCTTGTATTTCATCTACATAGCAACGAGATTTCTTAATGAAATAGCAAAGAAATATCATTCCGGTAACGTAATTACAACAACATTTCATACGAAAATAATTTAATATTATAGCAACGCGGGATTTATAAATCTAAAGCAGTACGGTACAATCTTTCTCAAGAATATCATACGAATTTTCCCCTACTTCGATCCGCCGTTACGTGTTGTCGCAATTGACGTGTGTTAGAGGGATTTTCAAGAGAATCGTCTTAGGTATGTTAAGGCTATCCCTTCTTTATTTTTGGCATGACCCAAATGATACTCAAAGAAACGAGCAAACACACAGTGTCTATAAACGAATCTATCCATAGAAATATTGCGGGTGTCTATATTCTTGATTCCCCATGTGAATTATTATTGTATCTTCTGTTCATGGGTCTCAAAAAAATATGAATTCGATAAAATTTATCCGACATGCATATTATTTTTATGACATTCCGAGAAAATCTTATTAACGTATTTCTTAAGGCATATTATTTTTGTGACATTCCGAGAAAATATTATTAACGTATTTCTTATGCATTTCATGCATTTATACATATACATCCGAGAAAATATTATTAATGTATTTCTTATGCATTTCATGCATTTATACATATACATTTACCCATGACCAGATGGCGTTATATACGCGTATACATGTATATTATATGTATATGAGATATGGAAAAAGGTTATGGCGTTATATACGCACCACCACCTGATCAGCTGGTATACGTTGATGATTTACCCACAGTGGGAGAAATGATATGATGGGATGCCCTCAGAGGCTTGATGATGTTATGAACACATATACCAATGCATGGTATGACATTTATATGCATATGCATGACATTATAAAAATGAAATGATTCACAGAGCTATGCAGACGTACATGTCGAGTCTTTTACTCCATGTTTCTCTCATGTCTATTATTTACTGATTTTCATTCCTTACATACTCGGTACATTATTTGTACTGACGTCCCTTTTGCCTGGGGACGCTGCGTTTCATGCCCGCAGGTCCCGATAGACAGGTCGAGAGTCCTCCAAGTAGGCTATCAGCTCAGCAGAAGATGTTGGTGCGCTCAATTTGCTCTAGAGTTGCTTATTTGATCAGTATAATTAGGACATGTATTGATTGGTATGGCGGGGCCCTGTCCCGACTTTTATGACATTTATGTACTCTTAGAGGCTTGTAGACATATGTCGTGTACGTGAAAGATTGTACGGCCTTGTCGGCCTATGTTTTGAGTTTATAAATGATGGTGTTGGCCTATTAGGACCGTATGTCACGTGTATATGATAATGTAATAAGAAAGATACGTTACATTGGTACTCGGTTGAGTAAGGTACCCGGTGCCCTTCGCGGCCCATCGGGTTGGGTCGTGATAAGTTCTACTTTCGATCCAACGGGAGGCATATACTACGAAGTGGCCTTGGGTCGTGTGAAGAAGATGTTGCGACTCCTAGGAGGTTTAGTGTGCATTCGGGGCTGGTAATTTGGGGTGTGTCACAATTTGTGCAACAAGAGCTTGTGAGAATTTGGCTGAGTAATGACGTGAGATCATGGTAACTGAGAAGGAAGAGTCATTGTGAGTTCTGGATTTATGTGATTGTGGCTTAAAACTAAGAAGGGGAGCCTACCATCTATAATTGGGTCACATAGTTGTGTGCCTTTGCAGTTTATAGTTATCAGTACATTAGGGGATTAGTTATGACTAAGGGAAGAAAACATCACGGGTAATTCAAGAAAGGGATTTGATGGACGTGTGCTATGTGTAACCTTATTGATATGTGTGCTAACGAAGCACTAGTTGTTTGGTTATATAATTGGGACTGGACTAGAGTGGGCAACTCTCAATAATGGTTCTAATGGATTCGAGATTTAAGGTGTGGTGCTTAAGATGTTTTGGATTTGTTATGTGGCTGAGGATTTAGGTTTTGTAGCAGAGTGTGAAGGGTATGTGGAGTGTTTCTATGTTATCATTGGGTCTGCGGTGTAGTGTTAGATAAATGGGAGATACAACTTCGGATTTGTATAAGAACTAATCAGAACGGGTGTATTAGTTGGAGGTACTATTGAGTGCATAAGGAGAGTATAAAATGGCTTATGGGTATTGAGGCAAGGCGGTCTTGTGGTTTAGGGTCACTTGGGATGAGTGTCGAATAAGGTCCATTGTGTGCTAGGAAGGAGAGGTATTGATTCTGAAATGCAAGTCAAAAAGAAATCAGAAGAAGTTGAGTCAGTTTGGTAGTGGTTTGGAGCGGCATGGTAAAGGAAATGATCGGTTCCCTTAAGTATGATAATTCTATACAGGTGTTTTGTGGCTATACGTATGGGCTTGGCAGCCTCCATAATTTGGTTTGTTGATGGGATTTAATCCTGATGGTTTGGTTATGTGCATATGGGTCCCGAAGGTTTATGATGGTCTCGGCCACAACTTGAGTTCTGTGTCTTTTGAGGTTATGGGAAGTTGGTTGTGTGTTGCCATTCTTCTTCTGAAATGCGTTAAGTGAAAGGTTTCTAGCCGATGAAGTGTTTATCCTACTGGTGGTTCAGGAGTTATGATGAAATTCTTGTATTATCGCGTAACAACATGATAGGTGCAGTGAGCGGTATGGAATTGGAATTTGAGGATCAAGGTTGTGGTCCAGTTTTGAAAGGAACATCACGAGCTCAGAAGAGCAGGGGAGAAATCTTAGATGTCCAGAGTATGATGGTGCTATTTTAGTGTTGCCTGAGAAGGGTGACTTGCGGAAGAGGTATTGCGTGTTGATTTGTGGATTCTTGATTTGCATTACAAAAATAGTATGATTGGTGGCCATGGATATGTAACTTTTGCTACCTGGTGCGGAAGGTTGTGGGTGTATATCCCACAGGATGATCGTATAAGTGTGGTGTGTCAGCCATTTAAGGGGTAGAGATTGAAATCAGGTATGGAGATTCTGGTATTGTTTCCAATATGAGAGTTTATGTTCGAGATTAAATGACAAAAAATATTTTATACTGGTTCGAATTCAATGTGAATCCTACTCCAACCCCCTTGGATTGCAATGGTGTTCTCTCTTGAAAGCTCCTGATAAACCTTCGTGCATATATGTTGATGTTGTTGTGAGCACCAAATCACTCTAGATACTAAGTACACTTATCGTATTGTTGATACAATGCCTCCAATATTTTTCTCTCTTTTTTCTCTCTACTGGTTACACAGTAAACTAAATTCAGATCATAATGCTTGTCCAGAGTAGAACAAAGAGCGCGAAGTTGGTTTGATCAAAATATATTCTTTTTCTAGACCAATACTTATATATATACATATGCTTCATGGGTTCTTTGATTCTTGATTGTTGTTAATCTTGAGAGATTACAGATCCAAGGGAATTGATCCTTGAAACGAATTGTAGAGTGATTCTTTTCAAGAATAAGTGTGGAGCTTTCGTTGATTTTTCTTGACTTGTGGTCTTGATAGAGCTTTTCTACGCTGAGCAGATCTTCATTTTATTCGGGCAACAAGAAATAGATCCCTTGATTTCTGGAGTTAACCATCTTCATTTGATAGATAAATCTTGTTTAGCCATAACTAGGCTCTTCCTAAATCAACTACTAACTACTCGTTGGCTCATTCTCATATCAATATTCCGCGTAATCTTTCTTGGGTTATTTCCTTTGTCTTAACTTATGTCTCGCACTGGCTCCTTATCTATTAATAACATCTCGGGTAGGAACCCTTACTTCTTTTCCTTGACGTCGTTCTTGCATAATGTTCTAAAATCATAGCATAACTGTAGGATTCAGATAAATGTAGTCTCATTCATTTCTTATGTTTATCGCATTCTTCCTTTACCATTCCATAGTTACTAAAACTACTTAATTCTGACTTAATGCCACATTACTCAATATTCCCCCCTTTAGGGGAGTACTTAAGATTTAGTGCTACGGTGATCTATGATAGATATTTTACCCCTTCGACTTTGGCGTCTTTCCACATCATCGATGATCCTTACTCGCCTCGAGGTAATCCTTCTGTACCAAGGATAACAAAATTCCTTACTCGTGAGGGTGACACTTAGTGTAACTGGCACATACAGTCCCTTAAACTTAATTTTGCTCACATTGCTTGCTTTAGGGAAGCGTCTTCCTAAATTTCCATTCTCTGAATTTCTCATGAATCTTCTTCTGTTGTCCATTCTATTATCGCCATAACGCAATCTAAAATTCTCATGATGCCGACCATTATCAGATCACTCAGTTCCTAATTCATGTTTAGTTTATCTTGTTCACCAGTCCATACTAATTTCTATTACTCTGGGTCTAACTTTTCCTTCTAGAAGTCGCGTTGGAGTCACGAACTTACTTCTAGAAATGAGGATATAGCTTTATGGCCTATACTCTTTTGTTGTCTCAAGGCCTGTCACCTCTCGTCTTTTCCTTCACTTGACTATAGACTATGTAATACTGTCATCTTTTTTATCTACCGTTGTCAGCCATGTATCACATCTTACTCATAATGCTTCATTAACTCTCTTCTTATTTCCTGCTAACATTTATGTCTATCACTTTATTCTGAAAACTCGAACAAGACCTTCTTTTGCTTTTAGCTCCCCTTGCTCCATCTACTGGCTCTTTGGGTTGCCTAAAATTCTTTCTCCATTAGGGACGGGAGCTACACCAAGGTAATATTTATCTCTTCAAGGCTTCAAGTGCCTATCTTTGTAGTATTCATATCTAGCTGTACTATTTTAGAGTGCACCCTCTGGGTGTCTCACAAGGAGACCTATTAGCACCTCTGTAATATCTTTCGGAAATCTCTGCTAACGCTAATAATCCATTTACCATTTTAGGTTACCCTAACCCCAGTTAGATCCTGATATCCTGCCTTCTCCTATACTACTTTTGTTATCCCCCGTAGGGCATAAATGAGATGGGTATATTCAATTGTACATACCTCTGTTATTGTTGAAGGTAACTAAAAAATGCTCATATTTCTCTACTTGAATTGTAAATACTGTTAATCTTCATTAACTGGGTACCTCCCACCCTTCTTCACCTTGCTTCTTTTACTTGCTGAAACTTATGTCTACCTTCCAATTCTCTTATTCCTTTTACCGTTAGAGTGGATAGACATTCCTTCCTTAGGTATCCTTATAAAGAAGCTTACACGTCTTAGTACACACATGATCTGTTGAATACCTCATATTTATCCATCATAAGCATGATGCAAAAATCGAGTTCCTCTGACTCAACTATTCCACAGCTATATTTCTTGCCAACAGTCTTCCTTGATGCAGGCATCATCGTATTATGAATAAGATAGAGTTTAGGAAATTGATTTCTTACAACTGATCTCTACAACACGATCTAGAGTAAGAAGAAAGAGTAACAGTCTTAAATGCCATGTAGCCTCCTGCTTATAAGTGTGGTGCACAACACACCCATAAACAAGACTCTACTAGACACGGCTTGTAGACTCCCTAGGACAGAACTGCTCTGTTACCACTTTTGTAATGACCCAACCCGATGGGCCGCGATGGGCACCAGGTACCTTAATCAACCGAGTACCAGCGTAATGTATCTTTCTTATTACATTATCATATACACGTGACATACATGCCTAATAGGCCAACATCATCATTTATAAACTCAAAACATAGGCCGACAAGGCCGTACAATATTTCGCGTACACAACATATCTCTACAAGCCTCTAAGAGTACATATATGTCATAAAGGTCGGGACAGGGCCCCGCCATACTAATCAGTACATGTCCTAATCATACTGACCACATAAGCAACTCCGAAATAAATGAAGTGCACTAACATCTCCCGCTGAGCTGATCGCCTACTTGGAGGACTCTCGCCTCGTCTATCGAGACCTGCAGGCATGAAACGTAGCGTCCCCAGGCAAAAGGGACGTCAGTACAAATAATGTACCGAGTATGTAAGGAATAAAAATCAGTAAATAATAGACATGAGAGAAACATGGAGTAAAAGACTCGGCATGTTCGTCTGCATAGCTCTGTGAATAATTTCATTTCTATAATGTCATGCATATGCGTATAAATTTCATACCATGCATTGGTATATGCGTTCATAACATCATCAATCCTCTGAGGGCATCCTATCATATCATTTCGGCCACTGTGGGCAAATCATCAATGTATACCAGCTGATCAGGTGGTGGTGCGTATATAATGCCATAACCTTTTCCCATATCCCATATACATATAATATACATATATACGCGTATATAACGCCATCTAGTCATGGGTCAATGTATATGTATAAATGCATGAAATGCATAAAAAATACGTTAATAATATTTTCTCGGAATATCATAAAAGTAATATGCCTTAAGAAATATGTTAATAAGATTTTCTCGGAATGTTATAAAAATAATATGTCTGTCAGATAAATTTTATCGAATACGTATTTTTCTGTGACCCACGAACAGAAGATATAATAATAATTCACATGTGGAATCAAGAATATAGACACCCCTAATATTTCTATGAATAGAGTCGTTTATAGAAACTGTGTGTTTGCTCGTTTCTTTCAGTATCATTTGAGTCATGCCAAAAAGAAAGAAGGGATAGCCTTAACATACCTGAGCCTATTCTCTTGACAATCCCTCTAACACACGTCAATTGCGACAACACGTAATGGCTGATCGAACTAGGGAAAAATCCGCATGATATTCTTGAAAAAGATTGTACCGTACTCCTTTAGATTTACAAATCCTGCATTGCTATAATATTAAATAGTCTTCGTATGAAATGGTGAAGCAATTACGTTACCAGAATGATATCTCTTTGCTATTTCATTAAGAAATCTCGTTGCTATGTAGATGAAATACAAGCATTTCACTTATTAACTTAGGAAGATGTGTTTGTATGAAAGAATGAAGCCACTCACGTTGTTAATGCAATTTCTTATCTTTGCTAAAGCCTTACACGTTACATAGTAGTTGTAAGCATCCAATTTTGTGAATTAGAGAGACTTTTAAGTCTTGGTAGTGTGGGCCCCACTTTGTAAGATGACTAAGCCACAAAATTCTCTTAATGTGCCACATTATTATATAGATTTAAGAGTCATATCTAACTTTGCTCTTGGATGCCACGTTAGGTTCAAGAGTTTATCCAAACTCTAATTTATTAACTAATTGATTATTTGACTAATTAATCTCCCATTAACTAATAATCAACCAATTACCCACATAATTAAGAATTATCTCTAAGTACTTAAAATACTCACTTTTAACACACCTTATACACCTTACTATTATGGTCATGTGGTACCTTGTATGGTACTAGTCCATAAATACCAGGTATTTTAGCTTGGGCCGTATTTTATCCCAAAATATCAAATTTTGACGAAATTTATTTTCTTCGATTTGCTCACCCTATCACCTTCATGAATTTACTCGTCACTTGTTTGAAATAGCATAATGCTTATAATTTCAAAATAATCTAATTTCCGAACTTATGTCAAATATCTTGCGACGAAACTTTAACGTACGAAAATACGGGATGTAATATCTCATTTCCGAGCTTTCATCAGTTTACTTATGGCGTAGTTTCACTTATGAAAATATGGGGTATAACAGAACTCTAATAGGAACCTCATAAAAAATCATGCAACCGCTAACCTGCTCACATGAGATAACCCACCTGGGTAATTCCATATCGACATCTTCCAATGACATTGCCCTGGTTACAACCACAATGAAATCAGTCAATTCTCCAGAGCCCATACTCTTCCACAATCTGTAAGAGCCTGTCATTTCCATTATCACCAACCGAAGATCCAACAATGCGTTCCAAAACTCTAAGTCCTATTGCATCCCCAAAATGATAAATCAAACTTTCACATCCCTCTACATTCCAAGAAAACTCTTCCCGTCACATTCAAACTTCCTAAGTATAGAAATCACTACCCTAAACAGAATACACAGACTTAGTCATTTGTCTACCATGACCCAAATCGCTCTAAGCTTTCTCAAAGCATGTGGCTATCCTACCACAAAATCTAAATGACATTATTCCACTCCCATTCCGATTAACCCATCTTCCTAATCAAACTACTCGATCTCTATTGCTTGTACTTCACCTGCTAACAATTCAACCACCACGAGACATAACCCTCCATGTCCGTTCCCATCCTTCGCCATCAATCATGCCGCCCCAACTCACGATCCACATCCGTAGCATTTGAAGAATTAGATTGCCATTAACTCTAAGCCTCCTTAAGATCATTTTCCTCGAGCCACCAACACTGGAAACACCAATTCGATCACGAAGCTGCCACACACAACCATCTCTAGTAACTGCTTCTAGGTACTATTTTATAACATCATGCCCCAAAAGGCAAATAAATAAAGACCATCATACTGACGAGCCTTAATGTGTTCAAGAAAGGGCGACGACACCACATCACAAATAAGATGTTACATCTCGCATTTTCGTACGTTAAAGTTTCGTCTTCAGATTAATCGACGTAGACTCGGGGATGAGATTATCTTGAGGTTAACGTATTTATGCTATTTATAATAAGTAATAAGTAAGTACCATGAAGGATAAAGGGTAAACGAATTAAAAAAAAAGAGTTTCGTTGAAGGTTATCGATTTGGGATAAAATACGGTCCGAGCTATAATACCTTATATTTATGGACTAGTACCATACAAGGTACCATATGACCATGATAATTATGATGTATAAAGTATATTAAAAATAAGTAGTATTTTAAGTAATTTGAGATAATTCTTAATTATGTGAGAAATTGGTTAATTATCGGGTAACGAGACATTACCTAATTAACTAATGATTTTGGGATAAGATTAAAACCCACCCCACCCCCACGTAGCAGCAAGCAACTAACAAAATAAATGACTCTTAGTCATATTAGATTAGGTGGTAACCCAATTCCAAGACATGCCATGTAATTAGAAAAGCTACGAATCTTTTAATAACTAAAATACTTATCTTCCAACATTTTTGAAAGAGTGGAAATCTTTTATCTTCCAACATTTTGAAAGAATAGGAAGGGCTCTACGTAAGGCAATCTGAAGCTATAATCTGAAGCTAACGTAGGAGACAACCGGAAGTTAACGTAGAAAGGCACAGATCTTCAATAAATCAAATGGAGATTTTTCAATTTTAAGGGAGTACGGTATAATCCTTCTCAAGAATATCATACGGAGTTTTCCCTACTCCAGGTATGTTAAGGCTATCCCTTCTTTCTTTTGGCATAATCCAAGTAACGATGCGTACACGATATTTTATAAGTGGTTCTACTCTTAGTAGTTAAGGATGTCTATGTTATTCATTCCCGTAAAGTGATATTCAAACATGTTTAAGTATGTATCTAGTTCCCTATTGAGGTATTTGATAAAGATGTTAGTGTTCATAACGGTATTATATGTATCATTATTTACCACCGAGCTACGCCGGTCGGACAATCATGAATTTACCACCGAGCTACGGTCGGTTGGGTAGTTACATACTTACCACCGAGCTACGACCGGTCGGGCAGTCTCACATTTACCACCGCGCTACGGCCGGTCGGGCAGTTACCTCTGATCAGTTGGGCAGTTAACGTCATGAGAATGATGTAATCAGAATTATTGTATTGTAGTTTTATTTATATATACTAGATGGGTCTTATTCTATAAGTTATGGTCCTCAACGCCAAGTCAGAGGTTATAAGTTGACTCTTATCCCTCCCCGAGATAGTATCTTTTTACTACATTTCATTTCTTCCTTACATACTCGGTACATTCTTTGTACTGACGTCCCTTTTCCTGGGGCGCTGTGTTTCATGTCACGCAGGTGTAGATAGGCGAGGTGAGGACCATCCACTGTAGGCTGCCTCTAGATATCAGGTTTTGGTTGGTGAGCTCCACATCTTCCTGGAGTATTGCCGAGTCACGTTCTATATATGTTATTTTGTTTTATGAGGATGTCGGGAATCTTGTCCCGACTTATAAATGATGGTCATATTTTCTTAGAGGTTTTGCAGACAGTGTCCTGTGTATAGTTTTAGGTATGACATTTCAACGGCCTTGTCGGCATGTATCTATATGCATCTATATAAATATTTTTTTGAATTAGTTATCTGAGTTAAGTTCTAATGTTGTTAATTATATATATAGATGTGGCCTATCATGGCCCGTGACGGGTCTTATAGAAAAAAAAAAGGGATAAGGTATGTGGCGCTCAGTTGAGTAGGCACCGGGTGCCAGTCATGGCCCTCTGATTTGGGTCGTGATAAAAGTGGTATCAGAGTAGTTCTTTCATAGGGTTGTCTGCAAACCGTGTCTAGTAGAGTCCTATTTATGAATGTGTTGTGCACCACGTTGTATAAACAGGAAACTACAGGGCATTTAGGGACCGGTTACCCTTCCTTCTTGATATTAGATCGTGCAATAGAGCAGAGTCATATGGAATAAAGTCCTTAACCTTTGACTTATTTTATATATACAGCGATTCCTATGCTCAGGAAATCTACGGCTAGTCAGAAGGGTAAAGCAGTGGCAGATGAGGGCATGAGTAGAGTACCAATGTCTAGTGAGGGCCAGAGTGAGGCCCCGAGGGGAAATACGACACCCTCGCATAGTTCTCCGATTTTGCCAGCACCCAAGGAGATGAGGGGGAACCCAGTACTTCCACCTATTGTTTAGGATGAGGATATGGATATACGGAGTGCGGTACGGTTGTTGACTAGATTGGTAGCCAGCGGCAGGTAGGTACAAGTATTGGTCACACTGACAGGGATATTAGCGCGAGAGTTCGAGACTTCATCAACCTGGACCCTCCAGTGTTTACCGGATCCAACAAGGATGAGAACCCGTAAAACTTTATTGATAGGATGCAGAAGACTTTGAGGGTGATGCATGCATCAGACGCTGAGTTAGTAGAATTGGCCTCTTACCGATTGTGGGATGTTGCGGTTCAGTGGTATGAAACTTGGGAGTTGTCTAGAGGAACAAATGCATCTCCAACGGTATGGGAAGAGTTCTCAGGGGCTTTCTTGCGTCATTACTTGCCGAAAAAGATTCGTCAGGCAAAGGTAGACAGGTTCTTGGGTCTTAAACAAGGGAATATGAGTATGCGGGAGTATAGTCTCCAGTTTGATTCCTTGGCGAGGTATGCCCCCTCGATTGTGGCTGAAATGAGTGACCGAGTGCATCGGTTTGTGGTAGGGCTTGGGCCGCACCTGATTAATGAGTGTTTCACGGCCGCTCTGCTCGATAGTATGGATACTTTCCGCATCTAGGCTTATGCTCAAAATTTGTAGTATCGGAAATGGCAGCAATACGAAATCGTGATGAGGGTTAGCATAATAAGGCTAGGTCTGCTAGGCAACCTGAGGATTTTTCGGGCGATCCTATGTCACCATATCCTGTTGAAAGTGTCCGACAGTTGTAGAAGTTGTATTATAGAGGATCTATCTATTCTGTATCAGGTCAGGGCTCGACAATTTTGGCTTTTCAGAAATGGAGGGATTCAGCGCAGATGAGTGCGCCTCCACCGCGGTGCAATCAATGCAGTAGAGCTCATTCTGGACAATGTCGTCAGGGATCTAATGTATGCTATACCTGTGGAGACCCTAGTCATTACATGAGGGACTGTCCTATGATTGACAGAAGCGGGATGGTTCAGCCCACCAGATCTATAACAGTCTCCTCCTCTTCAGTACGCCCTCTAGAGAGAGGCTCTCAGGCATCAGCTGGTAGAGGCAGAGGCAGAGGTGGAGCATCTAGCTCCGGCGGTAGTCAAAACCGCATATATGCTTTGGCAGGTCATCATGACCCAGAGGCTACACTAGATAATGTGTCAGGTACTGTGACTATGGGTAATGTTTGATCTTATTAATGTAAATTGTCTAGCTAATATGATTAATACGAGAGTGAGTTGGCATTACGTCTGAAGGGTTAAGGGAAACAAAGGCTAGCTTGAAAGCAAAGTAAGAACCCGAGGATAGTGGACTAAGGGAGGAGATGAGAGTAACCTAGAACATTAAGAAGTTAGAACCCTGATAGCTTTAACGCCCAAGGGAGGAAACAACATATAGTACGCAAGATTTTGGGAAAGTTAGTACAATGGAATAGAAAGTTCTGAACCTGGTTATTAAGATTACAACTAGTAGGTGTCAACGCCTAGAAGATAGATTAACAGAGTCGTAGGTGACGAATGGCTTAGGAAGTAGTTTTAGAGAGGGACGATGTCCTGACCCCGTGAGAGCTTGATATTTGTTTCATTCGAGTATAGCCCAGGAAGATATATACATTTATAATTGATGAGTATGTATGTACATCTTGCAAGTTTAAACATTCGAGGACGAATGTTTCTAAGGGGGAAGGATGTTACATCTCGCGTTTTCATAAGTTAAAGTTTCGTCTTCAAATTAATCGACGTAGACGCGGGAAAGAGATTATATTGAGGTTAACGTATTTATGCTATTTATAATAAGTGATATGTAAGTGCTATGAAGGATAAAGGGTACACGAATTAAAGAAAATGAGTTTCATTGAAGGTTGTCGATTTGGGATAAAATACGGTCCGAGCTATAATACCCAATATTTATGGATTAGTACCATACAAGGTACCATATGACCATGATAAGTATGATGTTTAAAGTATATTAAAAATAAGTAGTATTTTAAGTAATTTGAGATAATTCTTAATTATGTGGGAAATTGATTAATTATCAGGTAACTGGACATTACCTAATCAACTAATGAGTTTGGGATAAGATTAAAACCCCACCTCACCCCCACGTGGCAGCCTGCCACTAATAAAATAAATGACTCTTAATCATATTAGATTAGGTGGAAACCCAATTCCAAGACAAGCCATGTAATTAGAAAAGTTACGAATCTTTTAATAACTAAAATACTTATCTTCCAACATTTTTGAAAGAGTGGAAATCTTTTATCTTCCAACATTTTGAAAGAATAGGAAGGACTCTACGTAAGACAATATGAAGCTACAATCTTAAGCTAACGTAGGAGACAACCGACAATTAACGCAGAAAGGCACGAATCTTCAATAAATCAAACGAAGATTTTGCAATTTTAAGGGAGTACGGTATAATCCTTCTCAAGAATATCATATAGATTTTTCCCTACTCCAGGTATGTTAAGGCTATCCCTTCTTTCTTTTGGCATGATCCAAGTAACGATGCGTACACGATATTTCATAAGTGGTTCTACTCTTAGCAGTTAAGGATGTCTATCTTATTCATTCCCGTAAAGTGATATTCAAACATGTCTAAGTATGTATCTAGTTCCCTATTGAGGTATTTGATAAAGATGTTAATGTTCATAATGGTATTATATGTATCATTATTTACCACCGAGTTACGGCCGGTTGGGCAGTTATATATTTACCACCAAGCTACGACCGGTCGGGCAGTCTCGCATTTACCATCGCGCTACGGCCGGTCGGGTAGTTACATACTTACTACAGAGCTA
Organism: Nicotiana tabacum; assembly: GCF_000715075.1. Taxonomy (NCBI): domain Eukaryota; kingdom Viridiplantae; phylum Streptophyta; class Magnoliopsida; order Solanales; family Solanaceae; genus Nicotiana; species Nicotiana tabacum. The sequence continues at coordinate 43,275,906 of NC_134096.1, forward strand.
CGGCCGGTCGGACAGTCATGCATTTACCACTTAACATCCCTAGTCCAATTGCCTCTTATCCACTGGAATTAAATGTTGAATCTCTAAATCATGAATAGAATAATCCTACTCTTGAGTCATTCACTACCGCAACACATAAGTAATCACCCTACCATTTACATCAGCACTACGCGATAACAACGAATGAACATCAAAATACACAATGCATAGCCTCAAAACCATATGCAACACTAACACTAGGCTGAAACGACGGAACAATCCTCCACAAGGCGACGATAATAGTCCGTTTGCATACGTAGGGAAAAATATCATGCACCACATATGTAGCATCTTCACAACTCGTCAATATCCAATTAACAACAAGCGCTCAACATCAGGTTCGAATGAGTAGAAAGGAACTAAAGACATAAACTTCAATGAAATCAAATCGCATGACAAGGAATCAAGGAAGTCAAGTTCTCCTAACAGTCTTATAGCCTCTCGAAAATAATTATAGATGTCTCTGTACCGATCTACAAGACTCTACTAGACTTGCTCATGATTCGTGAGACCTAATTGAACATAGTGCTCTGATACTAAACTGTGACGACCCAAATCCCACTATAGGCCGTGAAGGCGCCCAATGACGACGTCAGAAAAGCCAACAATTAAATCAACAAATTAATAGAGAGTTTACAGGCATCTTGAAATAGATAACTTAAATCATCATTTTCATAAGAAATTACTGATGATACTAATTTGATTGCCCGGACGTGGTTTGAAAATAAACATAGAACATAATCTATATCCCCAAAACTCAGTGTCATAAGTGCATGAGCATCTGCTATAGCAATACTACACTAATACAACATCTGTGTGGAAAATAAAACAGACATGATAAAATAAATGAATATGATGGAGACTCTGTGTGCGCGAATCGTAACATGGAATGCAACTCACCATAAAGTCCCCTTAGCAGATGTGCTTATGCGCCAAGATGACCACCAAATGTACATGTCTCAGTACCTGCATAATCAATGCAGATGTATAGCATGAATACATAAATCAACGCATACCCAGTAAGTATCTGGCCTAATCCCGATGAAATAGTAATGAGGGTTAGATATCGACACTTATTAGTGGTCCAGTAAATCATGTATACTAAAAGTAGGCATGGATGAAGCATAGCAAGTAAAAAAAGTGAAAATGATATAAGTGCATAATACTGTCCTCAACAGGAGAATAAACATGAGGTCCTTAATAATCGGATACTTCCTCAAATGGAGTAAATAATGGCCAACACCAAATAAACAGTCACATCTCAAGTAAAAAGAATTACGGCTACACTGGGTTTATATCAGGTATTATGCACGATTCTGCTGAGGCGAGCGGTCTGGTCCTATAAAAGTAAAGGCACGAGTTACTTTAGTTGCATACGACCCGATCCCTGCTGATGTCGTTCATCCCGATCCCATAATCATGTTCATTGCCGATTGACCAGTGCGAATCATAAATGCAACTCATAATACTTCTAAGGTCATACTTCCCAATCCATAATAATATTGTTGAGGCGCTCAGCCCGATCCCGTATGAATAGTAAAACTTGACGGGTCACTGGCCCTACTCACGAATATATGTGTGAGTTACGAAATTTCAAGAAACTTTTGGACAAATACGTACAATACAGGAGCAATCCGTAAAAGGAAGTACAATCTCTACTTCTAATCAAGTAGTTCGCCAGATATCTAAAATATCAAGTCTTATACTCTACGCAAGTCTAGTTTAAGGAAATAGTATAATTTAAAGCATTTAAGCAGGAAAGAATAACTAAAATATTAAAATTAAGGCATAGCGTGAGTCTAACTCTACCGGACCTAATCATGAATTCTAGCATACGCACGGATACTCGTCACCTTATATGTGCGTAGCCCCCACAACGTATAGCACATAGCAAATATAATATCTACGGGGTAAATTCCCACTCACAAGGTTAGACAAGAGACTTACCACGCTCCGAAATCGGATAACCGACTTCAACGCCTCTCTAACACATCAAACCGATGTCAAACTATCCAAAACTAATAAAATAACATGCAAACCAATCAAAAAGTACTCCAATACTCATAATTTAACAATTCATAATAGTTCCCAACTCAGTTCGAAAAGTCAACAAAGTCAACCCCCGGGCCCACGTGTTCGGATTCCAAAAATATTCGAAGATAATCATTACCCATAATACCACGAACTAAAATATTTAATTTATTCCTAATTTCATGTTCAATTTCGTGATCAAAATCCAAAAAAACAAATTCTAGATTTTCTTCAAAAATCTCAAAATTTCAACCAATTTTCATGTTAAAATCCATATATTATTCATGTGTTTTGCTCACAATGGGTAGGAATCACTTACCATATGATAGATGATGAAAAATCTCATTCACAATCACCCCAAAGTCGGCTCCATATAAGAAATGTGATGAAAATGAGCAAGAACATGACTTGCCAACTTATACATTTCCAAGGTGTACCTTCTTCGTGTTCGCGAGAATACCATCACGTTCGCGTAGGCCTTCCTGCTCAAATCTTCACATCCGCGATCCACACATCGCGTACACAATGACTGATTTTCCCCCAGCCAAGAACCCCTCCTTCGCATTTGCGGCCGACCTTTCACGTTCGCAAAGGGAAATCTGCCAGCCCCGCACATAGCTCCGCGTTCGCGACTCCCTGTCGTTCGCGTAAGGTACTTCAGATTCTCCTTCGCGTTTGCGACCCCTCTGTTGCATTCGCGTAGCATAATTTCCCAGCAACCAAAAATCCTTCTTTGTGAACGCGTGCATCCCTTCGCATCCGCGAAGAACATAACCAGAAACCAGCACCAACAACTCACCCAATCTTGGTCTGAAACTACCCCGAAACACTCCAGAGGCACCCGTCCAAAAATACAATCCGGTCCCAATATCTTATCCTAACTTTTTCAAAGGCTCTAAATGCGACGAATAATATCAAAACAAGGAAACAACGATTGAAACCTTCTCTTTACTTCCAAATATTCAAAATTCGCTGAACGCGTCCGAATCGCTCTTAAATATTCCAGAATGACGCTAAATTTTACGTACAAGTCACAATACGAACATATTCCAAGGCACAAAATCCCAAACGGATATCAATAACACCAAAGTCCACTTCAAATCAAACTTAGGAAATTTAAAGACCTTCAAAATGCCAACTTTCTACAATAATCACTGAAATGCTCCCAGTCCACCCGAAACTCGATGTGAGTATATTCCCAAGTCCAAATTCATCATACGAACTGATTGGAACCTTTAAATCCTAATTCTGAGGTTGTTTACTCAAAGGTCAAATCTTGGTCAACTCTTTCTACTTAAAGCTTCTGAATTGAGAATTATTTTTCCAAATCAACTCCGAACTTCTCAAAAATCTAAACTAACCATGCGTGCTATTCATAATACATAAAGTGAAGCTAATCAAGGTCTCAAACCGCCAAACGACGTGCTAGAGCTCAAAATGACCGATTGGATCGTTGTAGTTTTCTTCTCCAAAAGCTTCAGATCTTGCACTTTTTGTAAATATCTTTCTTCGACAAGTCATGGTTATAGATAAATCCTATAAACTTAGTAACTGGTATCATTCAAATAATTAAAATAATTTCCTCGTAGATAACTAGATATCATAGTTGATTGAGTGACTTAATAGCTTATTGCCTTTTATATTTATTGAGTTATTGATGTACTCTTTGAATGAAAAAGAAATACATATTAAGTGATTGTCTCCCTGTTAGGATCGAAGAAGAAAAAAGACCATTGTCAAGTCTTTACAACAAAGGGAGAAATGGTCTTTTTTCTTAAGTCCCTTTGTTGTAAAGACTTTACAATGGTCCTTTTCTCTTTAATTTTTCTTAAGTCCTGCCCATTTAAATCAACAACCCACGATTTTTAACTCTATTTGCTCTTTAATCTTTTAAGCATCTAGAGATTTAATCTCAACCATTATATCAAAAGGATCGAAAGGCCATCAAAATTCCCAATAAAAATCATTTAAACCCAAAATGTCTGGACCGTTAATCTCAAAGATCAACGGTTCAGATCACATCTCCCTAATTTAAACCTAGAGACACCCCCCCCAAATCATCCAAACCCTAATCATTTTTCATTTCACTATGTCGCCTCTATTTCCTTTTCCTCTCTAAGTTCACTCAACTTGCCATGAAATAATCAACCACAGACCTTGCACAAATTTGTACAAGGTCATAAATCTTGACCCAGAAATCATTCCTTATGCTTACGTATCCGCGATTCTCTCTTTCGCTTTCCCTATTTCATCATAGAGATTCAAAATCTTGAGTCTTTTGACTCAAACACAAAGATGAAACTCAAGTCATTAGATTTCCCTATGCGGCAACCCAAATCATATCATGTAGGAGTTCCTCATAATGATTATTCTGAACCAGAGGTCAAATGCAATGACCTCTAGACCTCCGGTCTTTACCCGATGGATTCTTCACTTGTGACGGTTGTCGAGCACTCAAGTAAAAGCCTCATTATTTTTTCTCTCCGATTCACTCTAATTTCACTCTATATCGTTAGATTTTCCCAATATTGGTCACATCATCGGTTCATCGTCATCTTCCACTCACGATTTGAATCTGTTGAAACCCTAAAGCCTTAAATGGCACTATAAGCATGGCCTTTATTTTTCTCACCTAACATCACCTACACCACCAACCACTGAACAAAAACACACCAAGAACAACCTAACTAAAAGAAGAAAATCAATATAGTAGTGTTTTAGAATATCTTCGAATAAGGCTATGTTGTTACTCAATTTCTGATTTGGATCTAAGGTACTCATCAACTGAAGTTTCTGAGTTCTTGGATCCTAAACGGCTAAACGAATCCTTATTTTATCTGCTGCCCTGGGAAATGTCAGTACACTTTCACCCTACTCTCTTTTAATTATTTTAATTGAATACCAAGAATATGATGTTGCTTTCTATTGACTGTATTAGGTTATAATGCTTGTCATTAGTATAGAAAATATTATTTTCAGTCTGTGATAAGGTATTGTTAACTTGTGATTATTTGTTATGCTCTTAAGTATCCTTAAATAGTGTTGATTGGACTATATGTGACCCTAATGACTTCATTTTTTATCTCAAATATCCAATATGATTAAATCTCCCTAATATTCTTTAAATGACCTCTCATGCTTGTGTATATTTCAGATTTTCTATTAACGATTCTATTGTGATCTTTATCTCTATACATTGTTTTCCTGCATTTTTGTGGTCAAGATTATTGCTTGATAATATTAATAAGGACACAACTTGAAAGTTCATAGTCTAATCCTTCACTACTTAACTGAAGCGTGAATGTTTAAGTGTTTAAGTGTTCTACTCCCTATATATGTGTTTGTTAACTCTGAGAGAAACTTTTGAGTTGTCACCATGACATTTTTATGTTCATATCTAACTGTTGGTTGCATCTAAATGAAAACAGTTTTGTTGAGGTGAACTCTCATGAACATTAGTAGCCCATCTGCCTATATTCTGTTATTATCAAAATGTCTTTTACAAAATAGGTTACAATTATGTTTGACATAATTGAATGAGAATTGATTTTAAGCTATGTATAATTGCCTCATGTTTAGATGGAACTCTCAGTTACATGGCTGAATTAAGCCTGTTTGGTAGAGAACTTTTCTTATCTTTAATCTCTTTTATGACATTGCTGACTCTGTGAAGTTTATCCAGTATTCTGTAAGATTATAACCTCATGTAAAGTATCTACGAGTAGTTTATTTAAAAGGTTGCATGTCCCTTTGTTTGTCTGCATGACCTCATGTTCCTATACTTTGTCTTAAAATTATAGTTGGTCTTTTATTTCCCTACTGATGAATTGAACTTAGTCTGTAAACATTGATAGAATTTCCTATTGCTATTGTTTTGACATAATATTATTCCTAAGGTTAATACTATGGAGATGTGATTCTCTCCTCAATTCCAAAATGAAGTAGGATTGGTAATCTGTGATCCTGTTAAGCATTCTAGGAATCCCATTGTTTAAATCTGAAAGTATGTAGTCATATTAAGAGTTTTGATCATGTTCTGGTATCTCTAATAACATATGTAAAGTTTCCAATTATAACTGTTTGTCTAAACCTTTACTAATGCCTTTAAGAATTCCAAGCAGTGTGGTTAGTCTATGCATGTGCTAGTGGGAAGACCTAAGCTAATCAACCCATGATTAGTCTACCAAGGCAGAAGTATCTATTTCTGGGTAATTGCACATCTGAGTTTTGTGTTCTGTACCTATCCTTTGAAAGCGATCCTAAGTGTGTAGATCTTTAACAATAATGCTACAATGCCTCTTCCTCCCCCCCACCCCACATATGTGTTTGAAATATGACTTTTAGACTTATTTAATATGCGCATCATTCATTTAATTTGAGAAGTGTAGTTATAAAAAATGAAAATTTTCCTATGTCCTTATATTATTCTGTATACTTCTAAGGTAGGAAGTGTTATGGTAGTTAGTTTCCATTGAAAGGGCTTCATTGGCACTTAAACCCATAGGGAAAAATGAGTCGTTAGTGGTTAGGGGTATTTGGGAGTGGAGTTTAACTCTAGGTTGGGCTGCTCTCCCCGGCACAAGCATTGACCCAAACCGAAGGGCCACGACGGGCACCCGGTGCCTTACTCAACCGATTACCAACGTAACATATCTTTCTTATCATGTTATCATGAGTAAATGAGCCAGAAAACCCGTCATGAGATAACAAGAATAAACATAAGAGAATACTCAATATAAGGTGACCCAATCTGATATAAAAACTTATACATTTGACATACTGGCCTATACGACCAAAATGATCCCTCGTACACTGAACATAGGCCGACTAGGACGTACAATCTTTCACGTACACGACATATGTCTACAAGCCTCTAAGAGTACATAAATGTCATAAAGGTCGGGACAGGGCCCCGCCATACTAAACAATACACGTCCAAATCATATTGACCAAATAAGCAACTCCGGAGCAAATAAAACGCACCAACATCTTCCGCTGAGCTGATAGCCTACTTGGAGGACTCACGACCTGTCTATTGGGACCCGCGGGCATGAAACGCAGCGTCCCCATGCAAAAGGTACGTCAGTACAAATAATGTACCGAGTATGTAAGGAATGCAAATCAGTAAATAATAGACATGAGAGAAACATGGAGTAAAAAACTCAACATGTATGTCTGAATAGCTCTGTGAATCATTTAATATTATAATGTCATGCATATGCATATAAATGGCATACCATGCATAGGTATATACGTTCATAACATCATCAAGTCTCTGAGGGCATCCCATCATATCAACGTATACCAGCTGATCAGGTGGTGGTGCATATATAACGTTGTAACCTTTTTCCATATCCCATGTACATATTATATACACGTATATAACGCCATCTGGTCATAGGTCAATGTACATGTATAAATGCATGAAATGCATAAGAAGTGCGGCAATACGTTTTCTCTCTGTCATAAGACCATCATGCCTTCGATTAATATCATGAAGTAAACTTTATCAACTTACGTATTTTCTAAGACCCATGAATAGATGATAGAACAATAGGACACATGGGGAATCAAGAACATAAACATCTCTAGTATTTCTATGAATAGAGTCATTTATAAAAGTTGTGCATTTGCTCGTTTCATTTGTATCGTATGGATCATGCCAAAAGAAAAGAAGGGATAGCCTTATCATACATGGGTCGATTCTCTTGACAATCCCTCTAACACACGTTAATTGCGACAAAACATGTGACGGCGGATCGGAGTAGGAAAAAATTCGTATGATATTCTTGAGAAAGATTGCATTGTACTCCCTTAAAATTGCAACATCTCATGTTGTTAAGATGCTAAGAAATCTTGTTGAATTGCTATGAAATTTCGTTGAATTTGTTGAAGATGTTCTGAAAATTCACACATTACTTAAGTTAGAGAGGTCTTATAAGTAAGTTGAATTGTTGAAGATCTCACGTTACTTATGTGATACATGCATCTCTCTTTTAAGTTAGAGATGTCTTATATTAGAATGGATGTGGGCCCACTTTATATGGTGGCTTAACCACATACCCTTAATTTGCCACCTTTTCCTAATGACTTAAAAGTCATGAACCTTGGGGTGGCTTGCTGCCACGTGGAGGGTTTAATCTTATCCAAATTATTTAATTAATCACCCAACAATTCCTTAATTAACTAGGTAATCTCTCATTACCGAATAATTAACCAATTACCCATATCATTAATAAATCTCAACTTACTTAAAACACTACTCACTTTTAACATAACTTATACACCTTACTATCATGGTCATGCAGTACCTTGTATGGCACTAGTCCATAAATACTGGGTACTATAGCTCGGATCGTATTTTATCCCAAATCGACAATCTTCAATGAAACTTATTTTCTTTGATTCTTTTACCCTTTAACCTTCATCACACTTTACTTATCGCCTGCTATAAGTAGCATAAATGCTTATAACATCAAAAATAATCTCATCCCCGAGTCTATGTTGATTAACTTACGACGAAACTTTTAAGTATGAAATGCGGGATATAACATCCTTCCCCTCCTTAGAAATATTCGTCCTTGAATGTTTACTGATGCACTTATCATTATCATAACCTATAGCTCTTGGAAATAGTTTAGTACTCTTCTTGCCATCTAGGCAACGGTTCTGTGAATAAATTCAAGGGTCGGGGAATTCCCCCCCCCCCATTAGGCCTCTTTCTCACACCACGACTTGTGGTCAGAGTCATTTTAATCTCATAACTGTTGTTACCTTTTATCATGCAGCTTATATGATTCTAATCTTGTAAATGTACCTATGCGACTCTTCTCTCATTTTTCCTCCAGCTTTTAGCCAATCTCTAGGCCTCACTTTGTAAACATATACAGAGCTTGATAAGATGTCCCTCTGGGCATCTATAAGTACACTAAAGTTCTCTGCTCGGTACTTTGTTGAACTTACGAATATTGCTATATCTTATTTCATAGACCCGGTTATCCATCCGTATGACTTTAATGAATCTAGGTAGGCCATACTGTACCATAAATGTTACTTTGATTTATCGTTACTGAGGTCTGCTACCAAACTCCAGGTTGCTTTCGTTGCTTATCCTATATGTATAAATCTAAGTCCTTTAATGCTTCTTCATCACTGTTCATCTTATGAGTGATGGTCTATTCTCATCTCGTAATTTATAACTTTTATCCATCCCTTTTTGATTCACCTCAATATTGATCTATAATCTACCATTGATAACTTGACCTTTTATGAAATCACTAGGGCTCACGTCTCATCGGGGAACATCTGAAATGATCAGACTGATCCACCTGGGGCGATACCATGCTTTCATAACCGTATTTCATAGCATCCTAATGTGATTCACCTTATGTGGGTATTTTAATCCTGTACAATTCATGAAATCATATCATTACTCAATCGAAGGCCCAAACGTCGTCCTTTATCTTTCACAATTTCACCCTCATTCTACTACTAGGGCAGCATTTCATCTCTTTTAAATGCTATTAGTCTTAGACTCCTTTGAGTTCATTCAGGTTATACTGAGCTTTCTATAACTTAAAGAACCCATCAACTCTCTTGTTTTCATGGGTTTAATCCGAACTTATCCATTCTCGTCACCTTCTCACTCGCCTTTTCTTATCCTTACTCCTATCTTCCTAAAACCTTATTGCTCTACCATACTTTAGCTTGCGACCTACACATATCTATTTATACTACTTGAAATCTTCCTTCAACTTGCTTGCACCATAGATTTCCTTATGTTATTCTGGGACATTATGCGAGACATCACATCATCTCTAACTCTTCTTTACTCTCTTGACTAGTCCTCTCGATACTTAGAAAACATAGGCTGGAAGATATGCCACTGACGACGCCGCTACCATTCCTCTTGACTAGGCCTCTCGATACTAAATCTGCAGTATGGATTATTCACAACCTTCTGCATTTGAGTATTTCGTGAGTTGTTCACCTTTACCTTACTTACCTCAAAATCTTGCATCACATCTTCTGTCTCTTTCATGACCTCCCTTCCACATAATTCACATCAACGACTTAAAGCTCTATTATAATACTTGCACCTCTGGTGCATAAACAATCTGGTGGGAGATTCATACTGACTTCTTATGAGGCTGGTACTCTTTTAACTTGTTTTCTCGTATAGACATTTTTAGAATATGATTGTTGTACTATCTCTCTTGTACCTATGATATTAAGAGTGATTCTCCAATGTTCTCAACCACGATTTCTATAATTTTCTGGGGCCAATTTTCAAACTCCTGATTTACTTGGTTGATGTAACTCTTTAGTTCCCTCTTCCTTCTAATCAGTCTTTATGTAGGCTTATGCTATCTTCCGATCTGCGGCTCCTGGTATTAATCATTACTTTAAACTTTCATGGGCGCTATGGAATATCCATGATACAATCTTCTAACAGTTCAATCCTTTGTCTATGACCTGGACTCAATTCCTTTTTTAACTTATACTGGAGTCCTCTATGGTTGTAGGATTGTCAACATATATGTTGCATGGGTAATACTCCGAAATCTTAAGTGTGTTCATAATGTAACTAACTCTGGATCATTGATCAAATAATTACTTTCGCTCCTTCTCATCTTTCTTATAATGTAAGCTATTACTTTTCCTAGTCTTTCTGCCCCCTTGTTGCGTGCATACTTAGCTTATCTTAGTTCCCACGCATGCCGGAATCTTCCTGCAACTCATATGATCTCGAATATTACTTTTGATTTTACTTTCCGTTCATTAGCCATGGTAGGTGCTACTTTCTTATGGAATGCATACAATGTTGTGCTTTTACATGACCATTTCTCCTTCAAGTTACTATGTTTAGGTTGAGGTCTTCTTCCTTATTTCCTCAGCTAGTCTTTCACTGAAGTATTTAGGGAGGACCCTCTGACTCTTGTAAAGCTGCGAGCTTATCACATCGTATACTCGACGGAATTTTGATGTCCTTCCTCGCCTATATTTATCCGTAGTTATTTACCTCCACGCCCTTGTGCCTGTAGGGTTTCCTCTGAGCTGATGTTTTGACTGTCTTCCTAGTGGCACTCTCTTTCATTTCTGTAACCCCCATATGATGTCATATCTATGAGACTAAATTCCCCATGTTGGGGTTCACTATGTTTATCTTGCACGATCTATTGATTTGTCTATATTCTCTTGTCTAGTCGTAACGAGGCTCTTCCTGAATCAACGACTAACTACTCGTTCGTCCATTCTCATATCTATATTTTGCGTAATCTCTCTTGCGTTATTTTTTTTGTATTAACTTACCTCTCGCACTAGCTCCTTATGTCTCAAGTGTTCATTCACATTTATTTATCAATAACATCCTGGGGAAACCCTTACTGCCTTTCCCCGGTGTTGTACTTGCATAATGTTCTGGAATCGTAACATATCTGTAGGATTTGAATAAGTGCAATCTTATCCCTTTCTCATTCTTATCGCATTCTTCCTTTACCATTCCATAATTACTAGAATCACTTAATTCTTACTTAATGTCACATCACTCTATATTCCCCCCTTTAGGGGAGTACTAAGATTTAGCGTTACGACGATCTACCTATAGATGTATTACCTCTTCATCTTTTGCATCTTCTCACATCATCGATGACCTTTACTCGCCTTGCGGTAATCCTTCTGTATCAACGATAACAAATTTCCTTACTCGCGGGGGTGACACTTAGTATAACTGGCACATATAGTCCCTTAAGCTTAACTTAGCTCCCATTGCTTGCTTTAGGGAAGCGTCTTCCTGAATGACCTTTCTCTGAATTTCTCATGAATATTCTTTTGTTGTCCATTCTATTATCGCCGGAACGCAATCTCTGAAATTCTCATGATGCCAACCATTATCAAATCACTCAGTCCCTAATTCATGTTTAGTTTATCTTGCTCACCAGACCATACTGATTTCCATCACTCTGGGGTCTAACTTTTCCTTCTAGTAATCACGTTAGAGTCACGAACTTATTTCTCGTAATGAGGATATGACTTTATGGCCTATACTCTTTTGTTGTCTCAAGGCCTAACACCTCTCGTATTTTCCTTCACTTGACTATAGACTCTGTAATACTATAATCTTTTTGATCTACCGTTGTCATCCATGTATCACATCTTAATCATAATTCTTCATTAACTCTCTTCTTATTTCCTGCTAACATTTCTGTCTATCACTTTATTCTGAAAACTTCAACAAGAAATTCTTTTACTTTTAGTTCCCCTTGCTCCATCTACTAGCTCTTCGGGTTGCCTAACATTCTTTCTCTACTAGGGATGGGAGCCACACTAAGATAATATTTATCCTTCCAGGCTTCCAGTGCCTATCTTTGTAGTACTCATATCTAGCTATACTATTTTAGAGTGCACCATCTGAGTGTCTCACAAGGAGATCTATTAGCACATTTGCGATATCCTTCAGAAATGTCAACTAACGCAAACATTCCATTCACCATTTTAGGTTACTCTAACCCCAGCCGGATTCTGATATCTCGTTCTTCTCTTAACTATACCTGTTAGCCCCCTCCCAGGGCATAACTGATATGGGTGTGGCCAATTGTACATACCTCTATTATTGTTGAAGATAACTCAAAATCTCAAAATGCTTATATTTCTCTGCCTGAATGGTAAATACTGATAATCTTCATTAACTGGGTGCCTCATACCCTTCTTCATCTTGCTTCTTTTTATTGTTGAAGCTTGTATCTACCTTCTGAATCTCTCGTTGCCTTTTACCATATGGGTGGATAGATATTCATGCCTTAGGGCTCCCTTTCCAGAAGCTCACACGTCTTCGTACACGCATGATTTGCTGGAGACCTTACATTTACTCATCATAAGCATGATGCAACATCGAGTTCCTCTAACTCAAATCTTCCACAGCCGCATTCAATCCCTTACCAATCTTCTTTCCGGATGTAGGCATCATCTTATTACGAATAAAATAGATTTTCGGAATTTGAATTCTTATAAGTGAGCTCTACCACACGATCTAGAGTAAAAAGAAATAGTGACAATCCTAAATGCCCTGTAGCCTTCTGCTTATAAGTGTGGTGCACAACATACCCATAAACAAGACTCTAATAGACACGACTTGTAGACTCCTAGGACAGAACTGCTATGATACCATTTTTGTCACGACCCAAACCGATGGGCTGCGAAGGGGACCCGGTGCCTTACTCAACCGAGTACCAATGTTACATATCCTTCTTATTGTACTGCTATTGTCAAATGGGCCAAACGGGCCTTCATGGGCTAACCAGAATAAACATAAGGGAATATTCAATATAAGACGACACAATCTGATATAAAAACTCTTACATTTGACATACTGGCCTATAAGACCAAAATGATCCCTCGTACACTGAACATAGGTCGACAATGTTGTACAATCTTTCACGTACACTACATATGTCTACAACACTCTAAGAATACATAAATGTTATACATGTCGGGATAGGGCCCCTCTATACTAAACAATACACGTCCAAATCATACTGACCAAATAAGCAACTCCAGAGCAAATGGAGCGCACCAACATCTTTTGCTGAGCTGATAGCCTACTTGGAGGACTCTCGACCTGTCTATCAGGACCTGCGGGCATGAAACACAGCTTCCCCAGGTAAAAGGGACATCAATACAAATAATGTACCGAGAATGTAAGGAATGAAAATCAGTAAATAATAGACATGAGAGAAACATGGAATAAAAGACTCAATATGTATGTCTGAATAGCTCTGGGAATCATTTAATATTATAATGTCATGCATATGCGTATAAATGGCATACCATGCATAGGTTTATGCGTTCATAACATCATCAAGTCTCCGAGGGCATCCCATCATATCATCTCAGCCACTATGGGCAAAATCATCAACGTATACCAGTTGATCACGTGGTGGTGCGTATATAACGCCGTAACCTTTTCCCATATCTCATATACATATAATATACGCATATATAACGCCATCTTATCATGGGTCAATGTACATGTATAAATGCATGAAATGCATAAGAAGTGCGTCAATAAGATTTCTCAGAATGTCATAAGACCATTATGCCTTTGATTAATGTCATGAAGTAAACATTATCAATCTACGTATTTTCTGAGACCCATGAACAGATGATAGAACAATAGGACACATGGGAAATCAAGAATATAGGCATCTCTAGTATTTATATGAATAGAGTCATTTATAAAAGTTGTGCATTTGATCGTTTCGTTTGTACCGTATGGATCATGCCAAAAGGGAAGAAGGGATAGCCTTAACATACCTGGGTTGATTCTCTTGAAAATCCCTCTAACACACATTAATTGCAACAAAACACGTGACGGCGGATCGGAGTAAGGAAAAATCCGTATGATATTCTTGAGAAATATTGTACCGTACTTCCTTAAAATTGCAACATCTTACGTTGCTAAGATGCAAAGAAATCTTGTTGATTTGCTATGAAATCTTGTTGAATTTGTTGAAGATGTTATGAAAATTCTCACGTTACTTAAGTTAGAGAGGTCTTATAAGTAAGTTGAATTGTTGAAGATCTCACGTTACTTATGTGATACATGCATCTCTCTTTTAAGTTAGAGATGTCTTATATTAGAATGGATGTGGGGCCCACTTTATGTGGTGGCTTAACAGCATACCTTTAATTTGCCACCTTTTCCTAATGACTTAAGAGTCATGAACTTTAGTATGGCTTGCTGCCACGTGGGGGGTTTAATCTTATCCAAATTCTTTAATTAATCACCCAACAATTCTTTAATTAACTAGGTAATATTCCATTACCCAATAATTAATCAATTATCCACATCATTAAGAATTATCTCAACTTACTTAAAATATTACTCACTTTTAACATACCTTATACACCTTACTATCATGGTCATGTAGTGCCTTGTATGACACTAGTCTATAAATATCGGGTACTATAGCTCGGACCGTATTTTATCCCAAATCGATAATCTTTAACGAAACTCATTTTCTTTGATTCGTTTACCCTTTAATCTTCATGACACTTTACTTATCGCCTGTTATAAGTAGCATAAATACTTATAACCTCAAAAATAATCTCATCCCCGAGTCTACGTCGATTAACTTACAACGAAACCTTTACGTACAAAATGCGGGATATAACAACAAGCATGTCCCACGGCCTTGAGACCCTTGGGAACTTGAAGTGTTGGGGGATTTAAATGGGACATCGACCTTGAGAAGAACTCTCTCATTAGCCTTTAATTCATTGACACTTGTTGTTCTTTAGGGGTTCAGTGTTTAATGACAACGAAATATTTTCAATGTAAATTATTTGCCATATACAGCCACCACATAAGTATAATTTTCTCATAATATTTGATTATTGTTAGTTTGCTCCAATCATCTGTTTATATGTTTTATACATGGTTGAATATGCATAATATATATCTAATGACCTTCTCTTTCTTTTGGACATGTACAATTGATTGGGCCTGCTGAGTTCCTGAGGAACTCAGGCCCAAGTCCAGCCTTGCCGTATTATGTGGAAATCTGAAGTTTGCTATAGACATCCCTATTTTGCTGGGTCTGCCTCTTTGAGGCCCAAACACTAGAGTCCAATAATCTTTCTCTAAACTCCTATTACTATTATTTCTTCACTACCTTAGTCTACTGCCTTGTTGCACTTTGTTGTTGATTATTCTATCTCACATGTATACAACACTTATATATTGGATTACATGCTTTATTTTATACCTTAAGTCATATATAACTTAGGCAAACCCTAAATAACACATGATTAAAAAAAATATTTAGTAACTAATCTCCCATTTGCTAATTGCAATTTGATTATACCATTACTATATTTTCGCTCACCTTCTTGTCTTAAAGATTTTGAAAACCAAACTTAGCGAAAACGACAGCTTCACTTTCAAAAAGGAAATCAGATCTGAATCGCAAGCTTTATCTTCAAAAAAAGGGAATCAAATTGTTTCAAAATATGAAGTGCCACCCCCCCCCTCCCCACAAAAAAAAAAAGAATTTTCAAATTAACTTTTCTTCAAGTCTAAAAGATCAAGGTACATTTAGGCCTACTCATGCTTTAGGAACAAGTGTCTAATTTAATTTCCCTTTTCACATACTTTATTAAATACCAATACCTTATACCTCTTTTCAAAAGCTCTTTTCAAGTATGTATACACTAACGTTATTTTCCGTTACTAATCCTTTTAAACTACACCCTCCTTTTGCAAGAATTATGTCCTAATATACGGTAATCCATATCTTTAGAACACTAGTTAAGTCATAGTATAAAATAATTAATTCCACATTTAGTTGAAGTTCTATGGAGCTACCTCAGGTAGATTTTAAGGGGTGCCTAACACCTTCACCTTCGAAGAACAAGAACCCTTACTCATAATCTCACCGGTTAGAACCCTTACCCAAGAACAAGAACAATATGTCTTAGTAATTAAATAGGTACCCTAGTATACCTTTAAATAATAGGTGGCGACTTTCTTTTATAAACAATAGAGAAACCACAAGTTGAATCTTGTTTTGACTAGTGCAAAGTAGGGTGCAACAATATGGTGACTCTGTTGGGGATTCACACTTAGGTTCTGATGTTGGCAGACCTAGACTAATTTGGCATATAGATTTATTTGTACATTGCTTTAATTGTAGATAATATTGCAATTACGTGCTTACCTGCCTTATTTGCTCTTCATACTTATTATCATGCTTATTGTTACTACGCTCTTGTCTTTTACCGCTTTACATATACTATCATCATATATCTTCCTATCGAGTCTTGGCCATACACTATCACACACAATGGCACACGAGGGATGTCTGTTACACCCCTTCGAACCTTTTTTTCAAAAACTCTCTAGTTTCGGAGAATGGCTTTGTCAGGTCAACTGACATAACTTCTCGCAGCCTTTAGTCCAACTCTAAAGTAGGAAACACTCTACTCTAGCAAAAATAGGGCATACTGCATAAACCTTAGGTAAGTTGGTCCTTAGCATCAACACAGAATTAGGAAAGGCACCATAATATCAAGGGGTCATGCACCCAACAACATGACTTATGTGGAAAGACAAACAAACATGACAAGATATTTAAAGATCCGAAGCAAACACTTACCAAACACCTTTCTTTTACCCACCTCAAAAAATGAAAATCAACCAAAACATCCCTGAGATTAACATGATAATGGGATTGACACATAAATTGAAGCAGTGGTGGAAGAGTATTCGTCGGTAACATGGAGATGAGGTTCGTACACACCTGGGGGCACTAACCACTTTGCTGAATATCCGAGCAGACAGGGTGCTCACTCACCTGTTTATAGGATTTTTGGATCCGGCTAAGGTGGTGTTCAAATTTGCCGACTGTGAGTTCGTACCGACATTGGAGGAAGTCACGAGTTTCACGAAGCTTCTGTTCAACGGAAGGAAGCCGATATTTCCAGTTACTATACTCGATTATCGATTCTTGTATGCTTTAGTCCTGGCCAATAGTATAAGTCTCAGAAGTATCGAGGATGGATGGGTGAGCCTCGACCAGCTGTTAGACAGATTTGGGCACCGTGAAAGCTACGAGTGGTATTCGGGAGAGTTTCAATGTGAACAAGCGACATGGGAGATTCTCAGGCCTATCACTTTCTCAATGGCACTATTGGGACTATTGGTTTTCCCGTAGAGAAGGGGTCGGATCTATATCAACCTATTACTTGTGGTTCTGGCGACCTTCCATGGCAACCTTCAAGCTACTTTGGTGCCGATGGTTCTTGCTGAGATGCTGAGGGCTTTGTCCGCATGTGCACAAGGGTATGATTTCCTTAAAGGTTGTAACTTGCTACTTCAGATCTAGGCTACTGAACATTTCTTCTAGCGAGAGGCCACCATTGATTACTTTGTGGGCGTCAACAACATGATCTGCAACCACAATAAGAGGATGAGCCATTAAATCTCCCTACACGGGCAAGAAGAGTGGAGGGAAATGCTGACCAACCTGAGTGGGGAATGGATCAACTGGAAGCTATCATGGTTAGGTGGGAGAGAAATATTAAGGACTCCTCAGAAATACTTCATTAAGCTGATCGAACTTGAAGTTATTCAACCATACTCACCCCTGCAGGTCCTCAGACAGTTTAGGATGATCCGAGATGTGCCTTTATGGACAAGGACATCATTATATGAGGATGGGTACAATGGACAGATTCCAATCCCTAGGATAAGAAGGCTCCAAGATGAGTGGAACGACCTGGTCACAATGACGATGGGTCAAAACTCGTGGTGCACTCCTGAGTATTATGTCTGGATCAACGAGGAACATGAGTTGGCCCTGCCAAGCAGAAAGGGTATAGCCTGGTTAGAGGATACAGTGGCTACTTTGCAAATTTACCATGAGATCCTGCCATATTACTTTGTGACTACTTCGATGCACCGTCAAGTGGTCCCAAGATTCATCGACCATATGTTACCACCTATTGAAGACGATGACCGACTAGTAGAGTGTATCCAAATAGAGTCTAGAACAGAGTTAGAAGAAGATCCGAAGGAGTAGTCAGAGTTTAATGATGGCGTGGAGGAGTTTGAAGAAGACTCGGAGGAGGATCCAGAAGAAGATCTAAAAGAAGAAGAGGAGACGGGAAACGACTCAGGGGATGGTTATTAGAGTTAGTTGATTTCCCCTTCTTTCCCGTTTTGTACCCTTATCCCCAATTTTCTCTTTTAATTTCCAAAAGAGCATGTTTTTCAAGCCCATGCAGTTCCGTGTTATTTTTCCGTACTCACGCTACACTTCTGCACTAATGTGCAGGTACAGAGACATGTACTACTAGGGGTCACGTGGGCGCATAGTCGATCATTACTGGATACTTTGTGGTAAGCTGTTTGCCTTGCTACGATATGCAGCACTAGAGTTTCCCTCTACCGTATTTACTATTCTATCTATTACTTTCATATAGTAGTTGCAGAAGTTTTGTATATTCCCTAGATTGCTCATGCACTTGTGACGCTAAGTTTTGGGGGATCTTTAGCGTTTATGTACTGATGTATCTATGTTTTCTTTCAGCACTATGGATGTTCTTATTATGATGGTACTTTGGTTCAAGGAGATGTTACAGTTGCATAAAATCTTGTTTAAATTGTTCTTTAAAAAGGAAAACTTACATTTTAAAAATATTTAAAAGGGGTAAATAAATTGAAATTGCACTTGTGAGCTTTCCTAATGACGACGTTAGGCGCAGTCACGACCTATTATCGAATTGGGTCGTGACAGGTTGATATTAGAGCATTAGGTTCACATAGGTCTCACTAGTCATGAGCAGGCCTAGTAGTGTCTTGCAGATCGTTGCAGAGACATCCATACTTATCTTCAATAGGCTATAGAGTGTTAGGAAACCTCTCTTTCTTCATTTCCGATCGGGAAATTGATATTATAATAAGTATCTTTCTATTTATCTCTCACAGATGGTGAGAACGCGTGCGGTGGATGTACCAGGCGGTCGAGGGGCTGTTCCCCTTATCACTAAAGGCCGAGGCAAAGGCCGGGGGAGGGTTCCAGCTACACTTAGAGGACGAAGGCGCCCTAGGGTTAATTCCGTTGAACCACCAGTGGAGCAGGATGAGGCGCCTGAAGCTGTGCCAGCCCCAGCGGATTTCATGACTGCACCGGGATTCTAAGAGGTCATGCGTCATATGTTGCAGGTCATGGACTCTATGATGTAGGCTGGTTTATTTCCAGTGAACCCTGCCACATATCAAGCGGGAGGGGGAGCACAAACCCCTACCGCTCAGGCTTCTGCACACGCCGCTGCCGTTTATCAGACCCCGGGTGCACTACCTGCGGGCGGAGCCCAGCCTATTACTGCAGCTATGCCAGAAGTTGTACCAGTCATGACCGTTGATTAGCAGAAGCGGCTGGACAGATGGAATAGACTTTGCCCCCCTAACTTTAGGGGTGAGCGGATAGAGGACCCCCGGGATTTCATTGACCGGCTCAAGGATGGGCTCCAGAACATGAGGATATTGGAGTCCAATGGGGTGGACTTAACAACTTTTCAGCTTTAGGTAATGGCCCGCAAATGGTTCCATGCTTACCTTCTTAGCAGGTCAGCAAGTTCACCTCATTTGACTTGGGATCAGTTTACAAATCTGTTCTTAGAGAAGTACATACAACCTTATGAGTGAGAGGAGCTTCGGGGTCACATGTATGTTACTAACTATGAGGAGTGATTCACTGAATTGTCTCTCTACACAGCTATTATACTCCCCACAAACACAGAGGGGGTGCAGAGGTTCATTGCAGGTCTGCACCCTGAGATTCAGGTACTTATGGCCCGAGAGGAAGAGATGGGGACTTGCTTTCTACAAGTTGTGGATATAGATCAAAGGATCGAGCGTATTCGCAACCACAATGGAGAGTTTGCATCAAGGGACAAGCGACTCCGGTAGTTTAGAGGATTCAGTGGCACCCCACCTAGGGGCAGAGGTTAGCTCACGAGGGGTAAGCCCAGCAGACCCATGCAGTCAGCACTACCTTATTTCAGTGCCATTCCAGAGAGTACTTACTGCCTTCCAACTATTCAGGGTTCCTCCAGTGGGTATTCAGTCCATTAGGGTCAGACTTCAGGTCAGCAGTTCACCGTTCTGAGGGGTTGTTTCAAGTGGAGGATCTTGGCCACGTGAAGAGGTTTTGTCCTAGACATCAGGGCAAGGCTGAGTAGCAGGACTATCGACCCATTCTTGCCACACCAGCTACCACATTGCATGCCCGGTCAGCCAGAGACGGAGGGCAGGTGGCCAGAGGTCATCTTAGAGTTGGAGGCCAGTCAGGTGGCACTTTGGCTAGATTCTACAATATCCTCGCCAGTCTAGAGGCAATCGCCTAAGATGTAGTGATCACAAGTACTATTTCTATTTACCGTAGGGATGCCTCAGTATTATTTGATTCAGATCTACTTACTTATATGTTTCTTCTTTATTTTATCCTTATTAGGATGTGTCCCCCGAGTCCTTGGATGTTCCTGTATTTGTGTCCATGCTAGTGGGTGATTGTGTTATTGTGGATTGGGTCTACTGGTCCTATGTGGTGCTTTTCTCTAGATATGAGACCCGAGCGGATCTTCTGTTGCTCGATATGGTTGATTTCGAGGTTATCTTGGGCATGGACTGGTAGTCCCTGTACCATGCCATTCTTGATTGTTATGCCAAGATTGTTACCTTGGTGATGCCTGAGTTGCCCAGATTAGAGTGGAGGGGTTTGTTTGTTGGTACTCCCACCCAGGTTATTTCTTTCTTGAAGGCTCGACATATGGTCGAGAAGGGTTGTTTGGCCTACTTAGCCTTTGTTCGAGATACTACTATAGAGATTGCCTCTTTAGATTCAGCGGCAGTGGTATGAGCATTTTCCGATGTATTTCCTACTGCTCTACCACATATGCTACCGGATCGGGATATCGATTTCGGCATTGATTTGGTACCGGCCAGCCAGCCTATTTCTACCTCACCTTATCATATGGCTCCTAAGAAGCTGAGAGATTTAAAGGAGCATCTTCAGGAGTTGTTTGAGAAGGGGTTCATTAGACCTAGCTTGTCACCTTGGGGCGCACTGGTGTTATTTGTGAAGAAGAAGAATGATGGGAGTATGTGGACGTGCATTGATTACCGCCAGTTGAACAAAGTCTCCATCAAGAATAAGTACCCGTTGTCACGCATCAACGATTTGTTTGAAAAGTTGCAGGGTGACAGGGTGTTCTCTAAGATTGACTTAAGATTTGGGTATCATCAGCTGAAGATTCGTGCTTAAGATATTCTGAAGAAGGCTTTCCGGACTAGGTATGGACACTATGAGTTTTTGGTGATGTCCTTTGGCTTGACTAACATCCCGGCGACGTTCATGGATTTGATGGATCGAGTGTTTCAACTGTATCTTGATTTGTCATTATCTTTATTGACAACATATTGATCTACTCGTGTAGTATGGAGGAGCACGAGAAACATTTGAGATTAGTGCTTCAGACCTTGCGGGAATAGAACCTTTATGGTAAGTTCTCCAAGTGTGATTTCTGGTTGGATTTTGTGGCTTTCTTGGGGTATGTTGTGACATGTGAGAAGATTGAGGTAGTTCAGGGTTGGCCTCGTCCTACCACGGCGACCGAGATCAGGAGTTTCTTGGGGGTAAGTAGGGTATTATTGTCGGTTCGTGGAGGGTTTCTCATCTATTGCATCGCCCTTGACTAGATTGACCCAGAAAGGTGCTCCATTCAGATGGTCCAATGATTGTGAGGCGAGCTTTCAGAAGCTCAAGTCGGCCTTTACTACAACACCAGTTTTAGTGTTGCCTTCTAGCTCAGGTATGTATACTGTATATTGCAATGCTTCATGCATTGGCCTGGGTTGTGTATTGATACAGGAGGGGTGAGTTATTGCATATGTTTCATATTAGTTGAAGCCCCACAAGAAGAATTACCCCGTGCATGATTTGGAGTTGACCGCGATAGTTCATGCTCTCAAAATCTTGAGGCATTATCTTTATGGGGTGTCTTGTGAGGTTTACACCGATCTTCGTAGCTTGCAGCATTTGTTCAAGTAGAGGGATCTTAATTTGAGGCAGCACATGTGGCTTGGGTTACTAAAGGACTATGATAATGCCATCCGAGAAAGGCGAATTTGGCTGCGGATGCCTTGAGCAGAACGACCGAGAGTATAGGTAGGTTTGCATTTATTCCGGCAGAGGAGAGACCTTTGGCTTTTGACATTCAGTCTTTAGCTAATAGACTTGTGAGGTTGGATATTTTAGAGCCCAGTCATATTCTTACATGTGTCGTGGATCAGTCTTCATCACTTGATTGGATCAAGGCTTGTCAGTACGATGATACGCATTTGTTGGTTCTCAGAGAGATGGTACTACAGGGTAGTGCCAAGAAGGTTACTATTAGTGAGGATGGTGTCCTGTGGCTCTAGGGTCGCCTATGTGTTCCTAATGGATGGTTTGAGGGAGAAAATTCTAAAGGAGCCGCACAGTTATCGATATTCTATTCATCTAGGGGCTACGAAGATGTATCGCTATCTGAGGCAGCATTATTGGTGGTGGCGGATGAAGAATGAAATAGTTGAGTATTTGTCGAGATGTCTAAACTGCCAGCAGGTCAAGTGTGAGCACTAGAGGCTAGGTGGCCTACTCCAGCAGATGGCTATACCAGAATGAAAGTGAGAGCGCATCACTATGGACTTCGTTGTTGGGTTGCCACGGTTTTTGAGGAATTTTGATGTCGTTTGGGTCATTGTCGACATGTTGGCCAAGTCGGCTCATTTTATTCTGGTGGTGACTACTTACTCTTCAGAGAGGTTGGCCCAGATTTACATTCAGGAGATTGTTCGGTTGCTTGGTGTGCCTGTTTCCATCATATCAGATAGAGGCCCTCAGTTCACTTCACATTTCTGGAGGGCAATACAGAGTGATAGGTACCCGAGTAGAGCTCAGCACAGCTTTTCATCAACATACCGACGGGCAGTCGGAGCAGACAGTTAAGATTCTAGAGGATATGCTCAGAGCATATGTCATAGGCTTTGTAGGTCAGTGGGATAGATTCTTTCCCTTGGCCGAGTTTGCTTGCAACAACAGTTATCAGTCCAGCATCAAGATGGCCGTATTTAAGGCTTTATATGGTTAGCGATGTCGTTCGTCCATCAGATGGTTTGAAGGATCCCTTGGAAAAGGTAAAGTTAATTCAGGAGCGATTTTGCACCGCACAGTCTAGACAGAAGAGTTATGCGGATCAAAAGGCGTGTGATTTATCATTTATGGTGCGCGAGAAGGTTCACTTTAAAGTTTTGCCGATGAAGGGAATCATGAGGTTCAGGAAGAAGGTCAAGCTGAGCCCAAGGTTTATTGGCCCATTTGAGGTGTTGAGGCAAGTTGGGGAGGTTGCTTATAAGCTTGCTTTGGCTCCCAGTCTATCGGGAATTCATCTGGTCTTCCATATGTCTATGCTGTAGAGGTATCATACCGATAGGTCGCACGAGCTAGATTACAATACTGTTCAGCTAGATGAGAGTTTGGGTTATGAAAAGGAGTTAGTTGCCATTGTTAATAGGCAGGATCGCCAGTTGAGGTCCAAGGAGATATCTTCGGTAAATGTCCAGTGGAGGGGTCAACTAGTCGAGGACGCGACTTGGGAGGCCAAGGAGGACATAAGGAGCAGAGAGTCTGTACGTAGCTACATTCCATGCTTTTAATTGTACTGTTTATGCCTATCATGTGTATTAATTATCTTGATTAAAGCTGAGACTGGGGGTTTAAATTGGGATTATCGAATTAGTTTCTTTTTTCAGAAAATTGGGGAATACTTGATAAACTTAAAAAATCCATGTCTTCTCGTCTCGCAAGTACTTCAGCGAGCGAGGTAAATTTCTCTACTCTAATGTGATCGGGTCGTTCGCCTCGGCAGTATGAGAACACCACTCTCATGGGATCGGGTTATTCACCTCGGCAGTATCATAACACCACTCTTATGGGATCAGGCCGTTCGCCTCGGCAGTACTAAGTACCACTATTTTTATGGGATCGGGTAGTTCGCCTCGACAACTTCGTGCTCAATAATTAGAAATTGATTCTGGTTTGGGTATAATTGTGTTAGCACTTTCATGGCCGGTTATGTTATGTTGGTGATTTGATATAGACTCCTGAGTCGATTTACTGTGGTTACTCTTCATTGCTTTATTGATACTTGTTGTACACTCACCATGTCTATTTTATGCAATTATATTATTATTATTTGACCTCTAGTAAGTGTCAAGTCGATCCTTCGTCACTACTTCTTCGAGGTTAGACTAAATACTTACTAGGTACGTGTTATTTTTCTGTATTCATGCTACACTTCTGCACTGATGTGCAGGTACTGAGATAGGTACTACTAGTGGTCACGCGGGCGCGTAGTCAATCATTATCGAACAATTAGTGGTGAGCTGCTTGCCTTGCTACGATATGCAGCACTGGAGTCTCCCTCTACCTTATTTACTACTCTGTCAATTACTTTCAGACAGTAGTTGTAGTAGTTTTGTATATTCCCTAGATTGCTCATGCACTTGTGACGCCAGGTTTTGGGGGATCTTTAGCGTTTATGTATTGCTATATCTATCTTTTCTTTCACCACTATGGATGTTCTTTGTTTCTAGGAGATATTACGGGTGCATGAAATCTAGTTTAAAATTGTTCTTTAAAAAAGAAAACTTTGATTTTAAAAATTTTAAAAAGGGGTAAATAAATAGTAGTTGCACTTCTGAGCTTGCCTAACGGCGGCGTTAGGCGCAGTCACAACCTATTACGGAATTGGGTCGTGACATACCTGGGTGTGAAACAACCAGGGTCTTTGACTTATTTTCTCAATCTTGGTGATAAAACGTTTTCTTGTCTAGACTTTTGCCATTAGATTACTCATACATTCCCTAGAATCAATGTCATGCGTGCATACTTGTTAAAGTATAAGATTGAGTTACACATTATTCAACACATTTACTCACTGAACAAATTATTCAAACATATCCAATCATTGAGGAAATTTAAGAATGTTCTAATCCATCTTGATTAAACTAAGCTCCAAGCGGTTCCTTTCAAAGTGATCCCTACTCAAAGCTTTGGTAAATATGTCAACACTTTGATCTTCTATCTTGCAAAACTGCATAGAGATTTGACCTTTCTCAATATTGTCTCTCAAGAAGTGGTGCCTCACATTAATATGTTTGGTTCTCTTGTGGCAAAACAGGTTCGTAGCTATATTCATAGCACTTGTATTATCACAAAATATGGGGA
Organism: Nicotiana tabacum; assembly: GCF_000715075.1. Lineage (NCBI taxonomy): Eukaryota > Viridiplantae > Streptophyta > Magnoliopsida > Solanales > Solanaceae > Nicotiana > Nicotiana tabacum. The sequence continues at coordinate 43,301,807 of NC_134096.1, forward strand.
CCTTCTCAATCATCACCCCAGAGTCTTCCAGTTGTTTCTTGATGCATAGCAGCTGAGCAGAACATGATGCAACAACAGGTTCAGTAGTAGATAGGGCCACTGAATTTTATTTTTTGGAAAAAGGCACAAAAATGACCTTGTGGTATTCGAAATGGATCAATTATAACCCCCGTTTAAACTTGAGTCCACAAATGACCCTGCCGTTATAGAATGGGTCTAATAATGCCCTTGTGTTATTCGAAATGGATCAATTATAACCCTCGTTTAAATTTGAACCAACTAATGACCCTGTCGTTAAAGAATGGGTATAATACTGCTATTTCCCTCAGTTAGTAATGATTAGGGGTGTAAAAGGATATTTAAAAACCAAATAAACTGTACCGTGCCGAACCGATTTTTAGGTTTCTTTTAATAAAATCGTAGGTTTTTATATAAATCTATAACTGTACCGATAATTAGGGTAGGTTTTTTATTTTATAAAAATAAACCGAAAAAATATCGAACCGTACCGAATAAATTTATATGTGAAACATATATTTATATATTAAGTTTAAGAACAATAATGTATTAAAATTTGTACATTATTTATATTAATACATTATTATTTACAAATATAAATATTAGACTCATTCTTTAACGGCAGGGTCATTAGTGGGCTCAAATTTTAAACTTATTCGACCCATTCTTTATAAATATTAGACCCATTATCATTTTTAAACTTAATATATAAATATCGAACTAGACCGAATAAATTTACATGTGAAACATATATTTATATTGGGTCTAATAATAGGTCCGATATATTTACATATGAAACATATAATCACATGTAAATTTATTCGGTACGGTTCGAATATATTTACATGCGAAACATATATTCACATGTAAATTTATTCGGTACGGTTCAATATTTTTTTGGTTTATTTTTATAAAATAAAAAATATTCCCAAATTATCGGTACAGTTATAGTTTTATATAAAAATCTACGATTTTATTAAAAGAAACCTAAAAATTGGTTTGGCACGGTACGGTTCTGTCGGTTTAGTCGGTTTTTAAATATCCATTTACACTCCTAATCATTACTAACTGGATGGAAATAGCAGTATTAGACCCATTCCTTAACGACAAGGTCATTAGTGGGCTCAAATTTAAACGAGGGTTATAATTGATCCATTTCAAATAATACAAGGGCATTATTATACACATTCTATAACGATAGGGTCATTTGTGGACTCAAGTTCAAACGAGAGTTATAATTGATCCATTTCGAATACCACAAGGTCATTTTTGGGCCTTTTTCCTTATTTTGTTTATGCCCATGAGATTAATCATGACCCAAGAAAGTGGGTTATTCCAGATGTGCTCTTCCAATCCACCAAGTACCCAGCATAGTCCACATTTGTGTATCCAATTAATTTGAAGGAGTCTCTAGTTGGGTACCAACGAACCAGGTCTTGAGTACCCTTAAGATGTCTCAAGATTCTTTTAACAGCCTTCAAATGCGATTTTTTGGACTAGATTGGAATATTGCACACAACCACACACTGTACACGATGTCACGCCTACTTGAAGTCAAGTACAATAAGGAGCCAATCATACCTCTGTACTTATTTTCATCAGCAGGTGTACCACGTTCATCCATATCCAACCTGGTTGCAGTAGCAATGAGATTGTCAATTATTTTAGATGGTCCATATCCAACCTTTTGAGAAACTCCTTAATGTACTTCTATTGGTGTATCATGGTTCCCTTTTCCGTTTGCTTGACTTGAAGCCCAAGGAAGGAGTTTAATTATCCCATCATACTCATTTCAAATTCACTTCCCATTAGTTCATCAAATTCATTGCATATGGATTCGTTCGTGGCTCCAAATATCATGTCATCTAGCTATACTTACACTATTAGCAGGTTCTTGCCACTTTCAATAGGAACAATGTGTTGTCAATTTTGCCTCGTGAGAACCCATTCTCCAGGAGAAACTTTGACAATCTCTCATACCCTGCCGTTAGAGCCTGTTTTAAACCATATAATGCCTTGTCCAATTTGTACACATGATTTGGGAAGTCATGGCTTTCAAAGCTTGGGGGCTATTGCACAAACACTTTCTCTTTCAAGTACCCATTTAGGAAGGCACTATTCACATCCATTTGATATAGTTTGAAACCCTTGTATGATGCAAAGGCAATGAGCATGTGTATTTCCTCCATTCTTGCCACACGAGCAAGCAATTCATCATAGTCAATCCATTATTCTTGATTGTAACATTGTACAACCAATCTTGTCTTATTCTTGGTAATGTTTCCTTGATTATCCAGCTTGTTCCTTAAGACCCACCTAGTTCCAATGATTGTTCTGTCTTTTGGACTAAGAACCATGTGCTAGACTTTGTTTCTTTCAAACTGATTTAGTTCCTCCTGCATGGCCACTATCTAGTCAGCATCTCCAAGAGCTTCTTTGATGTTCTTAGGCTCCACCATTGATATGTAAGCTGAGAAAGCAATCATATTTCTGAATTTTGATTTTGTCACCATTTAGGAGTCAGCTGGTGTAAGTACATTTGTCAGAGTGTGGGACCTTTGATGTTTCCATCCCCTAGTATTACAACCTTGAATCCCAATATTTCCTTCATGCTCAGTGGTGGAAATAGGTGCTACCCTTTCTTCTTAATTTTCTTGGACTATTCCTCCTGTTTGTGATATATCTTGAACAGCTTTCGGAGGACCTGGTTCTTGCTCCTATTTTGCAGCGGCCTCTGGGAGTTCATGGTTTGTCTGTTCCTCATTGTTTTCAGCCAGACCAGACTCACCATCATCAGCATCATGTGTACCTTTCTCAGCCAGATGATTAGATTCATCAAAAATTACATGGATACTTTTCTCAACACATTTTATTCTTTTATTGTACACTTTATAAGCTTTATTATGTGGTGAGTAATCTAGAAAGACACCCTCATCACTTTTAGCATCGAGCTTTCCTAGAGCCTCTTTGCCATTATTTTATACAAAACACTTACTTACAAAAACTCTTAGGTGGGTTGCATTTGGTTTTCTGTCCTTAAGTAATTCATAGGGGGTCTTATCAATTATTGGTTTAATCATATATCTATTTATGATGTAGCATGCAGTATTCATAGCTTCATCCCAAAAGGTGTTAGGAAGTCCACTACTAATTAACATAGTTTTGGCCATGTCCTTTAGAGTTCTATTTTTTTCTTTTACAACAACATTTTGATGTGGTGTCCTTGGAGCGGAGAAATTATTATCTTTAAAATTTCCAGCACAGAACTCAACAAAGTTAATATTTTTAAATTCAGTTTCATGGTCAGGTCTAATGCTAATTACATGACTGTTCATTTTTCTTTGCAGTTTCTTCTCAAAAGTTACAAACATGTCAAATGTTTCATCCTTAGTTGCCAAGAATATGGTCCATGTAAATCTAGAATAATCATCAACAATTACAAATACATACCTCTTTCCACATCTTCTCTAACCCCTCATTGGTCCACATAAGTCCATCTCAAGTAGTTCGAGAGGTCGAGAGGTACTTACCACTTTCTTAGATTTGAATGATGATCTGACCTGCTTACCTTTAACACAAGCATCAGACTTTATCTTCCCTGAATTTTGACTTGGGCAACCCAATGACCAGGTTCTTGGCAATTAATTTGTTTAGCATAAAAAAATAACATGCCCTAGTCTTTTGTGCCACATAAAATAGTCGGTATCAAGTGCACTAAGACATGAGAGTTCGTTTTTAGGTGATGATATGATGTCATCTTTGTAAACATTTTTGTGTTTTCCTTTGAGAATAAAGTTTTCAGAGTTTTCATTTGTAACCATACAGTTCTTAGAGGTAAAGAGAACCTGGTTCCCTTTGTCACACATTTGAGACACACTCAGTAAACTGTGCTTCAATCCTTTGACATAGTACACATTTTTAATTGCATGAGAGTGAGACTTACCAACCTTACCTATGCCAATTATATTTCCCTTTTTGCTATTTTCAAAGCCCACACTCCCTCCTTAATAGGCTCTTAGTAAGAGAAAATATCTCTATTTTTGGTCCTCTAGCAAGATCAAGCACTGTCAACATACTACTAGTTTTTGCTTCCTCTCACCTTAGCCTGCAAAAATATTCATGGATTAGGTTTAGGAACCCAAACTACCTTGAGTCCCTTTCTTTGAGTAAAAGGATGAATAACATTCTTCTTAGTCCATCGTGGTAGTTTATTACTCTTCAGTGAAGGACCAAGTTTCATTATTTTCTTTTTCTCAGCATATGCAATATTTTTAGGCATGCATGGATTCTATATGAGCATGTTTCTTTGAAATGTACATTATTTCCACAGTGAGTGCAAACACGATTGTCAGAAATGTCTACATACTTGCTATGTGGATTGTATGGAGCCTTAGCCTTAGTATGTCCTAGACCCTTTTTGTTATTACTGTGATTTTCATACAACTTGAACATTATTTGGGAAGACCTGATCCATTTGAGTACTTTTCTAATTCAAACTTGGCCTTATCTAGGTTTTATTAAAGTATCCTAGCCTTTTCAGATTCAACTAGGAGTTTATTATTAGTTTCTTTTAGTTCACTTTCTAGTTTCTCCTGTATGTTAGTGGCTAGTTCCTTACCTTTATTTGGAGCATTGAGAAATTTGTTATTCTCAGTTTCTAAGGCAGTCTTTTCATCCTCTAACACAAGAATATGTTCCTTGAGATCTACTATAAAGACCTCAAGAGTTTCTCTACTTATTTTTAGGTCTTTGTGTTCAATCCTAAGTGATGCATAGTCATTCATTAATTGTTCCTTTTTATCAAAAATATTTAGGTTTGCATCAATCATGACACTTGATAAGAAAATTAATTTATTTTAGAGTAGGTGTTGATTTTGTCCTTGATGTCTTGAAAGCTTACCTCGGGTTCTTTTTCCTCATCAGCAACAGAGTCTAATCTTATGATTTTGAATCACTATCCTCTTTGGCCATCAATGAATTATCTTCATCTTCACTTCCATCATCATCATCATCAGACTCATTAGTTGAGGATGATTGCATGGTAGCCATAGACCTTTTCATAATTTTGTCCATTTTCTTATTTGTCATTCATCGTCCAGGAACCCAGTATTTCTTCTGTTGCTTTCCTTATCAAAATTGTTATTCTTCCACTCAAGTTCCCACAAGGAAGAGTCTTTGATGAAGTGATCTTTTTTTCCATACTTGTAGCATCCATTAGTGTTGTTATTATTTTTCTCCACAGCCTTAGATTTGGATGAACTACCTTTCGTCAAGAAACCGCCTTTTCTAATTGCCCGTTGGAAACGTCTAGTGAGCAATGTCATATCATCTTCTTCAATATCCTATTTGTGGGTGATCTTGAGCATCGGGTTCATGGCCTTGCGAGGTTCACAAGTTTATCAATCTAGGCGATCTTGATTGAGATTTAACTTATAAGTCTCTAAGTTCCCAATAAGGTCATCAAGGGTCATTGTATTCATGTTTCTAGTTTTAGTGATTGCATTCACCTTATTGTCCCATAAAGGTGGCAGTATGCTCTGAATTGTTCTCACAATTTTGTTACAAAGAATGTCTTCTCTAAGAGATATAATTCATTGACAATTGAAGTGATCTTAGTATGCATCTCCAGGATAGTTTCCACATCTTTAATCTTAAATAGTTTAGATTGCCCAATTAGCATGTCAATCTTTGACTGCTTCACATGAGAGGTACCTTCATGAGCACACTACAAGGCATCCCATATGGCCTTTTTATCTATGCAAGCAGGGATTCTGTTATATTCATCCAGACCAATTCCACATATCAAAATCTTCTTAGCTTTGGCATTCTTTTCCACTCCTTTAACATCTTCTTCATAATATTTTTCTCTTGGCTTTGGTCTTGTGGGGACACCCTTATCATCAAACAACATTGTATCTTTGCTCCCTTGTCAATAATGTCCCAGAGTTTTAGGTCTTCTCCTTCCAAGAAATCACGCTTTCTATTCTTCTACAATCTATAGTATTTCCCATTAAATAGTGGTGGCCTGATAGTTGATTGTCCTTCTTGAGCATTTGGTGGTGCAACCATTATGGATCCTTCCAAGATTGTTAACCTCTTATGAAAGAACCTACTCTGATACGTATTATTAATTTAGACTATAATTAGACACAAAAGGGGGGTTGAATTGTGTCTTGCCTAATTTTCGCATTTTCAAAGAACCAGGTTCTTTGAACTATTTGAATAGACACAAACAGAAATAATAGCTAAAAAGTAATCAACATATAGATTTTTATGTAATTAACTTCCTTGCTTAAGGAAGTAAAAACCACTACCTACCTAGTAGGATTTTCTTCAAATATCCACACAGGTTTAGTTTACAACTCTATAACCAAGGGGACTAACTCTAGTACCCAAATCCCTACAATCAACCTAATTGTAGCAACCCCTTCCCAGACTAAATCTAGCCTAGAAAGCTTACAAAAATAATGTCTCAACAATAACCTACTATTACACTTCTTTGAAACCAGATAGGTTATAATTCAGAACACTAGACTCAACCTAACAACTAAAGAACTTGAGCAGCTTCATCTTCATTAATTGGTTCTTCAGTTGATTGAATTGAATCTTCATAAGTACCTTTTGTTGTGATTGATATTGTCAGACGTATTCTCAATGATTTATCTCAATATAAGTAGTCTTGATGTGTGGAAAAAGGTCTTATTTTATAGGTTCATTGTTTTCCATAAATCTTCTTCAATTAATGCTCCAATACCTAGAATATTTCGGTTAAAGAAAACTTCTTCTATTTAGGCTTGGTTTCCTTATTTGATTCCAACTCTTCAATATTCTTTCTTCATATGAGTATTTCCCATAGATACATATTCCTTTTAATGCTTGAAGTCCACCAAAATGCATATTCCTTTAAAGACACGAACATGATCTTTTGGAAATTCCTACTCACATCGGAATGTTGGCCTTTCGAATCTGAACCGCTTTCCTCTGCTGGACTGCTACAAGTCTGGTTCACTTGACATTTATCTTTCTTATCGGCACAACAATCTAGTAGCACATAAAACTAAAACATGAAACTTGGTTCTTAGACAAATGTAACAACCCGACCGGTCATTTTGTACTTTGCTCGCTGGTTTGAGGGTATGAGTAGCTTCGTATGATATATTAAGACTTGTGTAAATCGTCGGTCTTGATTTTTCAGGTGATTCGGAAGTTATTTGGAAGAATGAATTTCATGTTTGAAACTTTAAGTTGGAAGTTTTGACTAAGTTTGACCTGTGTATTTCACCCAAAATAGAGTTTTAAATGATTATGTTAGGTACGAATGGTTATTTTGGTATCGGGCATGTGCCCGTATTTGCAATTGGATATTTTTAGAAGGTTTCGGCGCTAATTGGTGAAAGTTAAAAAATTTGAAGGTTTGGAAAGTTCATAAGTTTGACAGGGAGTTGACTTTGATGAAATCGGGTTCGGATTATGGTTCTGGGAATTGAAATCGCTTCATTATTTCATTTGAAACTTGTGTGCAGAATGTGGGTTCATTCCGGATTGATTTGATATGTTTCCGCACGAGATTTGGAAGTTGAAAATTTAAAGTTAAATAAGTTTGAATGGAGGTGCGATTCGTCGTTTCAAAGTTGTTGTGCGAGATTTGAGGCTTCGAGTAGGTCCGTGTTATGTTATGGGACTTGTTGTTATATTTGGATGGATTTCCAAGGGGCTCGGGTGAGTTTCAGATGGATTTTTAATGTTTTTGGTGTTTTGGCATTTCTTTTGAGCATAAGCATATATGATCCAAAGGTCCATTTTTAGTTCTAGAGATCGGAATTTGATTTCGAGACTTCTAGGAGTTTGATAATGATTTATAAGAATGATTTGGAATGTTTGGTCTAATTTTATTAAGTCACGATTGGGTTTTTACTGTGAAACATGAGTTAATTATTTAACGAGCGAAGTTGGTATCGCATTGAGCAAATGAGCTCCGAATTGAGTTTCGACTGAACGATTAGGTTTGTATTGTTATTTGTGACTCATAGGAGCAAGAATCGTCGAATTTCGAGTTTGTATGAGGAATTTAGAGTGTGTTTTAGTGAAAAATAAATTGTTGGTGCAAGCAAGCTCAGGTGTGCACCTTTAGCGACAAGATTTGGTAAGCGACCAGATTTGGACTTTTTGCGACCACATTAGTGTTTTTATTGGGCCATTTTTTATAAGCTTGAATCAACATTTTTGGAGCGAGGGAACTCGGATTTGGGCGATATTTGAGAGGATTTTTACCACATGGATTGGGTTAAGTATTTTTTACTCAGTTTTGATTATACTCCATTATTCCATCTTCATTTTTGGTCTTTAATTTAATGAATCTAAAGGAGAAATTGGGGGGTTTTGTCTAAATTTTCATATAATGAATTTTTAAGTTTTCAACATCAATTCGAAGTCGGATTTTAGTGAAACTAGAATGGTTGGACTCGTAACTGAATGGGTTATCGAATTTTGTGAGTTTAGTCGGGTTCCGAGGTGCGAGATCGGATTTGACTTTTTGGTTGACTTTGGGCCTTTGATTTAAGATTCCACCTTTATCATTTGGAATTGTTTCCTTAGGCATTATTTGATTTTCTTGAGTTGCTTTTGGCTAGTTTCAAGCCGTTCGGAGGTCGGTACGTGCAGGATGGTATATTTTGAGTATTGTTGGGCTTTCTCGATATTGGATACGTCTTATTCAAGGTAAGTAACACTTCTAAATTTGGTATTGAGGGTTTGAACCCCTGAATATGCGTGTTAGATGACGGGTGTGTGGGCGTGTAACGACTCGGCCGGTCCTTTTGAGAGTTGTAGCCTCGTTCCCCCATTTACTGCTCTATTTATATATTATAACTATTATGTGACTTGCCGAGGTAGTCAGTTCGGGTCTGGTGTGAATTGAGAATGAAATGAGACAGTTTGTTTCAAGGTTGAAAGCTTAAGTTGAAATGATTGACCGGATGTTGATCTTTGAGTAAATAACTCTGGAACGAAGTTTTGATGGTTTTGTTAGCTCCGTTAGGTAATTTTGGACTTAGGAGCGTGTCCGTATGGTTATTTAGAAGTCCGTAGTAGAATTATGCTTGAAATGGCGAAAGTTGAATTTTTGAGAAGTTTGACCGGGAGTGGACTTTTTGATATCGGGGTCAGATTCTGATTCCGAAAATTGGAGTAGGTCTGTAATATCATTTATAACTTGTGTGCAAAATTTGGTGTCAATCGGATGTGATTTGATAGGTTTCGGCATCGTTTGTAAAAATTGGAAGTTCAAAGTTTATTAGGCTTGAATCTATGTGTGATTCGTGTTTTTGATGTTGTTCGAGGTGATTTGAAGGTTCGACTAAGTTTGTATTGTGTTGTAGGACTTGTTGGTAAGTTTAGTTGAGGTCCCGGAGGCCTCGGGTGGATTTCGGGTGGTTAACGGATCAAGTTTTGAACTTAAAAAATTTGCTGAACTTGGCAACTGCTGGTGTAATCGCATCTGCGGAGTGGGCATGCTTGGCAGCTGCTGGTGTAATCGCACCTGCGGATTGGGCACCGCAAATGCGAGCCTGTAGAAGCGAGAAGGAGACCGCAGAAGCGGTCAAGTAGGAAGCAGGTAGAGGTCGCTGGTGCGAGGTCCTTTTCGCACCTGTGTGTTGTCAGATGCGGTGAATTTGGAGCAGAAGCGCGAATGAGTGGGGAGGCTGGTCCGCAGAAGCGGGGTTGAGACCGCAGAAGTGGTTGGTCGGCAAGAGTGAACTCCGCAGAAGCGGTGCCACAGAAGCGGCTAAGTAGCCGCAAAAGTGGAATGACAGGGCAAAACATATAAAAACAAGAGTTCGCGATTTTTCTTCATTTTAGACAATCCAAGCTTGGTCTAAGGCGATTTTTGAGAGGTGTTTTGAGGTGATTCTTGTGGTAAGTCGCCTGTGCTCATTTTTTATCAATAATCTTATTTTCCCATTGATATTTCCTCGAGTTTGTGTGTATTTAAGGTGTAAATTAGGGTTTTGAGGCTAGAGATTTCGGTGACGATTTGGTGTCGAATTTTGTTAAATTTGATATGGTTAGACTAGTTGTTGAATGAGTTTTCAGGTTTTGTAACTTTTATCGAATTTCGAGACAAGCGTCCGGGGCCCGTCTTTGATCTTATTTCGGATTTTGATTAATAACTTCATATTTTCTAGTGAAATTGATTCCTATAGCCCGTGTTGATTGTATCGCATTGTTTATGGTTAGATTCGAGGCATTCAGAGGCCGTTTCGCGAGGCGAGGGTGTATTGGAGTAGAGATTTGGTCGAACCGAGGTAAGTAACAGTTCTAAATTTGGTTCTGAGGGTACGAAACCCCGTATTACGTGTCATGTATTTGGTTTTGGGGTGACGCGCATGCTAGGTGACGGACGTGTGGGCGTGGACCGTAGAAATTGTGACTTGGTCAAAGTCCATTGGACTGTGTAGTGAATAATATGTTGTTATCTGTTTATTCTCTATGTATTAGAAAAATTGAGCCACAAATCATGTTTAGACTATGTGTGTGCGTTGTAGGGACCCACAGAGGTCATGTACATGTTGAATTATCTGCTAAATTGTTGTCTTGTACTCAGTCACAATTTATTTGTATATTACATCTCAGTCTTTATTGTTCATTTTTTATGCATCATATTATTGTTGTTTGGGCTGCTTATTATGATTTCTAAAAGTACGAGAGACTGGAGAGGATAATGACTGAGTGAGGCCGAGGGCCTGATTGTGAGGTATTATACTACAGCACGTGAGTTTTCTATGCAGCACGTGAGTTGTCTGTGCAGATCCAGATATTATACTATAGCACGTGAGTTATCCGTGTTGATCCAGATATAATATTATAGCACGTGAGTTGTCCGTGCAACACGTGAGTTGTCCATGCGGATTATAGCACGTTTGGGCTAAAGGAGCCCCTCTAGAGTCTGCACACACCACCAGTGAGCGCAGGTACCTATTGAGTGCGAGTGCTGAGTGCTGAGTGAATGGGAAGGTTGAGTGACTGTGGCCCTGAGAGGATGCATTTGATTTCATTATTGTTGCATTAGCTGCCATGTATCATTGTTTGAAATTTCTGAAAGAAATTACACTTTGTTTCACTTGAACTGGTCATGGAATAACTGTTGACCTAATTTATCGAACTTGAGAGCATGCCTACTTTCTAATGTTGAAATCACTGTAATTGAACTATAACTGTGAATCTCATCACTACTTTCAGTTATTTATTTAGTATTGTTACTTGCTGAGTTAGTTGTACTCGTACTACACCCTGCACTTCATTTGCAGATCCAAGGTATTCCCGGATACAATGGGTGTTGATTTCTGCCCACAGTTGATTTTCTGGAGATTTCAAGGCAGCTGCCGGTATTCACAGACCTTGTTTCTCTTTCCCTATATTTCCACTTATTAAATTTGGTTTCAGATTTTCATAGACAGTATTTTTTGGACTTGTGATGTATAGATGCTCATGTACTCAGTGACACCCTGATGTTGGGAATTTCTGCATTGTATTTTGGATTTCTATCCTGTTTATGGGAAGTTATTATCATTTAAACTATTTTAAATTCATTTTCTGTTAAGTGTTGAAGTTATTTCATAAATGCCAGCTTGCCTAGTACCACGATAGGTTCCATCACATAGGGTGATTGCCTACACGTCTAGACAACTAAAGATGCATGAGAAGAACTATCATGTCCACAACCTCGAGTTAGAAGCTATTGTTCATGCCTTGAAGATCTGGTGGTACTATTTTTATGGTGTTCCTTGTGAGGTTTTCACCGATTACTAGAGTTTGCAGCATCTGTTAGAACAGAAGGATCTTAACTTGCGGCAGCGGAGATGGTTGGAGCTTCTTAAGGATTATGACATCATCATCCTCTATCATCCCGGAAAGGCCAATGTGGTAGACGATGCCTTGAGTCGCAAGGCGGTGAGTTTGAGGAGTTTAGCATATCTACCAGTAGCAGAGAGGCCTTCAGCCTTGGATTGGCCAACCAGTTTATCAGATTGGATGTTTCCGAGCCGAGTAGAGTTTTGGCTTGTCTGGTTTCTCGGTCTTCTTTATATGATTGTATCAGAGAGCGCCAGTATGATGACCCATATTTTCTTGTCCTTAAGGACACGGTTCATCACGGTGTGCCTAATGTGGACGGGCTACATGAGTTGATTCTTGAGGAGGCCCACAGTTCACGGTATTCCATTCATCTGGGTTCCGCGAATATGTACCAGGACCTGAGACAGCATTATTAGTGGAGAAGAATGAAGAAGGATATAGTGGGGTTTGTAGCTCGGTGATTCAACTGTCAGCAGGTAAAGTATGAGCATCAGAGACCGGGCGGATTACTTCAGAGGTTAGAGATTCTAGAATAAAAATGAGAGCGGATCACCATGGATTTTGTAGTTGGGCTCCCACAGACTTCTAGGATGTTCGATGCTCTTTGGGTGATTGTGGATCGGCTGACCAAGTCCGCACACTTCATTCTTGTTTGGACTTCTTATACTTTAGAGCGGTTGGGTGAGATTTACATTTGAAAGATTGTTCGCCTCCACAGCGTGCCAGTGTCCATCATTTTAGATCAGGGCACGCAGTTCACATCGCAGATTTGGAGAGCCATGCAGCGAGAGCGGGGTACCTAGGTTGAGTTGAGCATAGCATTTCACCATCAGACAGACGGACAGTCCGAGCGCACTATTCAGATATTGGAGGATATGCTAAGAGTATGTGTCATTGATTTTGGGGATTCTTAGGATCAGTTTCTTCTACTTGCAGATTTTGCCTACAACAACAGCTACCAGTCAAGCATTCAGAATGTTCCGTATGAGGCTTTGTATGGGAGACAGTGTAGATCTCCGGTGGGTTGGTTTGAGCTTGGGGAGGCTAGACTATTGGGTACTGACTTGGTCCAGGATGCTTTGGACAAGGTTAAGATGATTCAGGAGCGGCTTCGCACGGCGATGTCTAGACAAAAGAGTTATGTCGACAGGAAGGTCTGTGATGTTGCTTACATGGTTGGGGAGAAGGTACTGCTCAAGGTTTCGCCCATGAAAGGTGTTATGAGGTTCGGCGAGAAGGGCAAGTTGAGCCCTAGATATATTGAACCATTTGAGGTACTTTAGTGAATTGGGGAGGTGGCTTACAAGCTTGACTTGCCGCCTAGTTTGTCGAGCGTGCATCTAGTATTTCATGTTTCTATGCTCCGGAAGTATGTCGGCGATTTGTCTCATGTTTTGTATTTCATCATAGTTCAGTTGGATGGTGATCTAACTTATGATGTGGAGTCGATGGCCGTTTTGGATCGGCAGGTTCGAAAGTTGAGGTCAAAGGAAATAGCTTCAGTAAAGGTGCAGTGGAGAGGTCAGACAGTTGGGGAGGCTACTTGGGAGACCGAGCGGGAGATTCACAGCATATATCCACACATATTTGAGACTCCAGACATGTTTCTAGACCCGTTCGACGACGAACATTTGTTTAAGAGGGGAGGATGTAACGACCCGGCCGGTCATTTTGAGAGTTGTAGCATCGTTCCCCCATTTACTGCTCATTTTATACATTATAATTGTTATGTGACTAGATGGGGTAGTCATTTCGAGTCTGGTGTGATTTCAGAATGAAATGAGACAGTTAATCTCAAAGTTAAAAGCTTAAGTTGAAATGATTGTCTGGATCTTGATCTTTTAGTAAATGACTCCAAAATAGAGTTTTGATGGTTCTGTTAGCTCTGTTACGTTATTTTGGACTTAGTAGAGTGTCCGGATGGTGATTTGGAAGTCCGCAGTGGAATTAGGCTTGAAATGGCGAAAGTTGAATTTTTGGAAAGTTTGACCGGGAGTGGACTTTTTTATATCGTGGTCGGATTCCAATTCCGAAAGTTGGAGTAGGTCTGTGATGTCATTTGTGACTTGTGTGCAAAATTTGGGGTCAATCGAATGTTATTTGTTAGGTTTCGGCATTGTTAGTAGAAATTGAAAGTTCAAAGTTCATTAAGCTTGAATCTATATGTGATTCGTGTTTTTGATATTGTTCGAGGTGATTTGAAGGTTCGACTAAGTTTGTATTGTGTTATAGGACTTGTTGGTATGTTTGGTTGAGTTCCTGGAGGCCTCGAGTGGATTTCGGGTGGTTAACGGATCAAGTTTTGAACTTAAAGAATTTGCTGAAGTTGGCTGCTGCTGGAGTAATCGCACCTGCGGAATGGGCACCGGAGATGCGAGCCCGCAGAAGCGAGAAGGAGACGGTAGAAGCGGTCAAGTAGGAAGCATGCAGAGTTCATAGGTGCGAGGTCCTTTCCGCACCTACGTGTCTGCAGATGCGGTGAATTTGGCGAAGAAGCGGGAATGAGTAGGGAGGCTGGTCCGTAGAAGCGGACGCTTTTGCGCAGATGTTCACCACAGAAGCGGGGTTGAGACCGCAAAAACAGAATGACTGGGCAGAACACATAAAAATAAGGGTTCGCAATTTTTCTTCATTTTGAACAATCCAAGCTCAGTCTAAGGCGATTTTTGAGAGGGTTTTTGAGGAGATTCTTGAGGTAAGTCCCTTGTGCTCGTTTCTTTTATCAACAATCTTGTTTCCCCATTGATTTTTCCCCTAGTAGGTCTGTATTTAAGGTGTAAATTGGGGGTTTGAGGCTAGGGATTTGGAGGATTTGATTTGGGGATTTGGGTAACAATTTGGTATCGGATTTTGATAAATTTGGTATGGTTAAACTCGTTGTTGAATGGGATTTTGGGTTTTGTAACTTTTGTCGGATTTCGAGATGTGGGTCCGGGGACCATCTTTGAGCCCATTTCAGATTTTGATTAATAATTTCATAATTTCTAGTGAAATTGATTCCTATAGCCCATATTGATTGTATCACATTGTTTATGGTTAGATTAGAGGCATTTGAAGGTCGTTTCGTGAGGCAAGGGTATATATGAGTAGAGATTTGCTTAGATTGAGGTAAGTAACAATTCTAAATTTGGTTCTGAAGGTACGAAACCCTGTATTATGTGTCATGTATTTGGTTTTAGGGTGACGGGCATGCTAGGTGATGGGCGTGTGGGCGTGCACCGTAGGAATTGTCACTTGGTAAAATTTCATGCTACTGTGTAGTGAATAATCAGTTATTATCTGTTTATTCTCCATGTATTAGAGAAATTGAGCCACAAATCATGTTTAGACTATGTGTGTGCATTGCAGGGACCCACAGAGGTCGTGTACATGTTGAATTATCTGGTAAATTGTTGTCTTGTACTCAGTCACAGTTTATTTGTATATTACATATGTCTCTTTATGCATCATATCATTGTTGTCTGGGCTGGTTATTATGATTTCTAAGAGCCCGAGAGACTAGAAAGGATGCTGACTGAGTGAGGCCGAGAGCCTGATTGTGAGGTATTATTCTATAGCACATGAGTTGTTCGTGCAACACGTGAGTTGTCCGTGCGGATCCAGATATTATACTATAGCCCGTGAGTTGTCCGTGCAACACGTGAGTTGTCCGTGCAACACGTGAGTTGTCCGTGCGGATCAAGATATTATATTATAGCACGTGCGTTGTCCATGCAGCACGTGAGTTATCCGTGTGGATTATAGCGCTTGGGCTGAAGGAACCCCTCCGGAGTCTGCATACACACCTAGTGAGCGCTGGTACCTATTGAGTGCGAGTGCCGAGTGCTGGGTGCTGAGTGTTGAGTGAATGGGAAGGTTGAGTGACTGTGGCCTTGAGAGTATGCATTTGATTTCATTATTGTTGCTTTAACTGTCATGTATCATTGTTTGAAACTTCTGAAAGATATTACACCTTGTTTCACTTGAACTGGTCATGGAATAACTGTTGACCTAATTTATCAAACTTGAGAGCATGCCTACTTTCTTATGTTGAAGTTACTATAATTGAAATATAACTGTGAAGCTCGTCACTACTTTCAGTTCTTTATTTAGTATTGTTACTTGGTTAGTTGGTTGTACTCATACTACACTTTACACTTCATGTGCAGATCCAGGTGTTCCCGAACACAGTGGGTGTTGATTTCCGCACACAGTTGATCTTCTGGAGATTTCAAGGTAGCTGCCGCATTTTGCAGACCTTGTTTCTCTTTCCCTATCTTTCCACTTATTGTATTTGGTTTCAGATTTTCATAGATAGTATTTTTCGGACTTGTGATGTATAGATGCTCATGTACTAAGTAACACCCCGATGTTGGGAATTTCCGCATTGTATTTTGGATTTCTATCCAGTTTATGGGAAGTATTTATCATTTAAACTATTTTAAATCTATTTTCTGTTAAGTATTGGAGTTATTTCATAAATGTCGGCTTGCCTAGAACCACGATAGGCGTCATCACGGCAGGTTAGGATTTTGGGTCGTGACAGGGCGTGCACCGTGTGAATTGTTACTCGGTTATTCCTGTGGTACTGTGTAGTTACCTAATCTTATTTGTATCCATGAAATCTCTACGTGCTAGAGTTATTAAGCTATGCTCCATGTTATAAACCCTGTTTAGGCTATATTCTTATCATGTTAGGACCCAGTGAGGTCATATCTGTTGTTGAGTTATTTGCTTAAATTACAGTTACATGCTCAGTCATACTAATTTATTAGCATATCATATCTTAGTCTCCGTTGCTATTTATTGATACATAATATAATCATTTTGGGCTGATTTTCATGACATTATGAGCCCGAGATACTGAATACACTAATGACTGAGGGAGGCCGAGGGCCTGATTGTGAGGATGTTTATGGGATCTGGCAGCACGCCACAACAGGCTTTATTGATTCATGCCATGATTTGCTTATTGTAGCTCTTGGGATGGATCTGCCCCTCCGGAGTCTGCACACCCACAATGAGCACATGTACCTACTAAGTGCGAGTGTCGAGTGCGAGTGTCAAGTGACTGGGAAGATTGAGTGACTGTAAGGATTGAAGACTGTGAGGACTGGGTGACTGTGAGGACTGAGTGACTGGGAGGACTGAGCAAGTTGATACTCCGAGCGTATGCATATGGTTTTATCACTTCGTTGCATTATAATTGGCATGCATAATTGGTATGTAGGCATTGAGATGCGCTTCCTCGTGATGTACGATATAGTGACACTAATGACATTCACATGCACATTGACATGTAGGAATAGAGATGTACTTTCCTCATGTCATCTAATATTGAGACTTATTATCTGTTGTTGAAATATTTTGGGAAAAATCACAAATTTCTGACTTACTCATATTTTTTCGAGATTACGGGGAAAGATTTAGGATTTATTGTTATACTTGAAAAGCATGACTATTTTTTGCAACTGTGAACTAGCTGAGCATTATATCCTTGAGTTTTTTTTTATTCTACTTTATTATATTTTTATGAGTTGTTGTTGGCTATTGGTGTTGGACTCTGATCTTTGTCCCAGCTCGTTACTACTTTCAACCTAAGGTTAGGTTTGTTACTTATTGAGTACCTGGGGCCGGTTGTACTCATACTACACTTCTGCACCTTATGTGTAAATTTTGGATGCTAATGTTGCTTTGTATGGCGAGACTTGGAATTGAAGATGTACCTGCATTCCGGTCATAGCTGCCTTTTGTTATTGGTAGTTTTAGAATTTTAATCTGTTCATGTATATTTCAAACATATGATGTATTTTATTTTATACCATCTTGTAAATTCTAAATCTTAGAAACTCATGATTTGTACTATCAGTCCTTGGGAAATGTATAAAGGTTCAGTTATTTTATCATTTAATTATCTCAATAAATTGCATTAAATTGGATAGTTATTAATCGGCTTACCTAGTGGGTTGGATTAGGTTCCATCACGACTAGTTGGATTTTTGGGTCGTGACAAGTTGGTATCAGATCTCTAGGTTCATAGGTTCTACGAGTCATGAGCAAATGTCTA
Organism: Nicotiana tabacum; assembly: GCF_000715075.1. Lineage (NCBI taxonomy): Eukaryota > Viridiplantae > Streptophyta > Magnoliopsida > Solanales > Solanaceae > Nicotiana > Nicotiana tabacum. The sequence continues at coordinate 43,319,724 of NC_134096.1, forward strand.
GTAGAGTCTTGCGGATCGGTATGATGATGTCCATACCTAGCTTGATTTGACCCCAGAACGGAGTTTTGATCGTTTCGTTAGGTCTCGATGGTGATTTTGGACTCAGGCATACGCTCGAATTTGCATTTGGATATTTCTAGAAGGTTTCAGCGCTAATTGGAGAAAGTTGGAAAAATTAAAGGTTTGAAAGTTCATAAGTTTGATCGGGAGTTGACTTTGATAAAATCGGGTTCGGATTGTGGTTCCAGGAATTAAAATAGCTTCACTATGTCATTTGAGACTTGTGTGCAAAATTTGAGATCATTTCGGATAGATTTGATTTTCGGCACGAGATTTGGAATTTGAAAATTTAAAGTTCATTAAGTTTGAATTGAGGTGTGATTCGTCGTTTCGATATTTTTATGTGTGATTTGAGGCCACGAGTAGGTTCGTGTTATGTTATGGGACTTGTTGGTATATTTGGACTGAGTCCCGATAGGATCGGGTGAGTTTCGGATGGGCTTTTAACATTTTTTGTGTTTTGCCATTTGTTTTGAGCATAAGCATATAGTGATCCAAAGGTCCACTTTTAGTTATAGAGATCGGAATTCGATTTCGAGACTTCCAGGAGTTTGATAATGATTTATAAGAATGATCTGGAATGTTTGGTCTAATTTTATTAAGTCGCGATTGGGTTTCTACTGCGAAGAATGAGTTAATTGTTTGACGAGTGAAGTTGGTATCGCATTGAGCAAATGAGCTCCGAATTGAGTTTCGACCGAACGATTAGGTTCGTATTGTTATTTGTGACTCATAGGAGCAAGAATCGTCGAATTTCGAGTTCGTATGAGGGATTTAGTGTCTTTTTTAGTGAAAAACAAATTGTTGGTGCAAGCAAGCTCAGGTGCACACCTTTAGCGACCAGATTTGGAATTTTTGAGACCACATTAGTATTTTTATTGGGCAGTTTTTTTTATATGTTCATTTCAACACTTTTGGAGCTAGGGAACTCAGATTTGGGCAATGTTTGAGAGGAATTTCACCACATGGATTGGGGTAAGTATTTTTGACTCGGTTTTGATTATATTCCATGATTCCGTCTTCGTTTTTTATCTTTAATTTAATGAATCTAAAGGAGAAATTGGGGGGTTTTGTCAAAAGTTTCATAGAGTGAATGTTTGAGTTTTTAAGATCGATGCAGAATCGGATTTGAGTGAAACTAGTATGGTTGGACTCGTAATTGAATGGGTTGTCAAATTTTGTAAGTTGTGTCGGGTTCTGAGGTGTGGGTCCAGGTTTGTCATTTTGGTTGAATTTGGGCCTTTGATTTAAGATTCCACCTTTATGATTTGGAATTGTTTCCTTCGACATTATTTGATGTTCTTGAGTTGCTTTTGGATAGTTTCGAGCCGTTCGAAGGTCGGTACGCACGGGATGGCATTTTTAGAGTATTGTTGGGCTTGCTCGGTATTGGATTCGGCTTGTTCAAGGTAAGTAACACTTCTAAACTTGGTGGTGAGGTTATGAAACCTTGAATATGCGTGTTATGTGTTTGGTGTTGAGGTGACGTACATGCTAGGTGACGGGCGTTCACTGTGTGAATTGTGACTCGATTACTATGTAGTTACCTAATCTTATTTGTATCCATGAAATCTCTACGTGCTAGAGTAATTGAGTTTTGATCCATGTTAGAAATCATATTTAGGCTATATGTTTATTCTGTTGGGACACACTAAGGTCATATTTGCTATTGAGTTATTTGCTTAAATTGCAGTTACATACTCAGTCATACTTATTTATTTGCATATCATATCTCAGTCTATGTTGCAATTTATTGATACATCATATCATCATATTGGGCTGATTTTCATGACATTGTGAGCCCGAGAGACTGGATAGATTGAAGTGAAGTTGAGGGCCTCATTGTGAGGATGTTTATGGGATCGGGTTGCACGCTGCAGCATGCTTTATTGATTCATACCATGATTGGCTTTTTATAGCTCTTGGGCTGGATCTGCCCCTCCGGAGCCTGCACACCCACAGTGAGCGCATGTACCTACTGAGTGCGAGTGCCGAGTGCGAGTGCTGAGCGACCGGGAGGATTGAGTGACTGTGAGGACTGAGTGATTGGGAGGACTGAGCGAGTTGCTACTCCAAGAGTATGCATATGATTTTATCAATGTGTTGCATTACAATTGGCATGTAGGCATTGAGATGCGCTTCCTCGTGCTGTACGATATCATGACACTTATGGCATTCACATGCACATTGACATGTAGGCATAGAGATGTCCTTTCTTCATGTCATTTGATATTGCAACTTCTTATCTATTGTTGAAAGTTTTTGGAAAAAATCACAGATTTATGACTTACTCATATTTTTTTGAGATTACGGTGAAAGATTTGGGATTTACTGTTATACTTGAAAAGCATGACTATTTTCCGTAATCGTGAACTAGTTGAGCATTATATCTCTGAGTTATTTCTTGTACCACTTTTATTATATTGTTATGAGTTGTTGTTGGCTATTGGTACTGGACTCTGACCTTTGTCCCATCTCGTTACTACTTTCAACCTAAGGTTAGGTTTATTACTTATTGAGTACATGGGCTCGGATATACTCATTTCTGCACCTTGCGTGCAGATTTTGGATGTTAATGTTGTTGTGTATGGGCGGAGCTGGAATTGAAGATGTACCTGCATGCCGGTTATAGCTGCCTCTTATTCTTGGTAGCTTTAAAATATTACGATGTTCATGTATATTTCAAACAGATGATGTATTTTATTTCATACCAGCTTTGTAAATTCTAAATCTTAGAAGCTCATGATTTGTACTACCAGTCCTTGGGAAATGTATAAAGGTTAAATTATTTTATCATTTATTTGTTTCAATAAATCTCATTAAATTGATAGTTGTTAATTGGCTTATCTAGCGGATTGGGTTAGGTGCCATCACGACTAGTTAGATTTTGGGTCGTGACAAGTTGGTATCAGAGCTCTAGGTTCATAGGTTCTACGATTCATGAGCAAGTGTCTAATAGAGTCTTGCGGATCGGTATAATGACGTCCATACCTATCTTTGAGAGGCTACAGAGCATTTAGGATAAACTTTCCATCTTTCTTTCCTTATCGTGCGGTGCTGATTCAGCTTGAAGTGTAACTCTTTGAATTCCTTCCAGTCACTCGTATGCGTATGTGAGCGCTCGGTACCAGCTGTTCATATATGGCTTGTGATTCCATGGATGATATGTGAGATGTGATTTCTGTGTACTGATGATGGGCCAGTTGGAAGACTTGAGGCCGGGTTTTGGCAGTAGCTTGACCACGGGGATTTTGGTTGTGTGAGCACGTGCTTTTAGACTTATAAGTCCGGTAGTGTCCCTATGAGTGGAATTTATGGCTCGATGAGTGGTCGGATGGCTATATGATGAGTATGATGTGACTGTGAGATGTGTTCAGATGGTTTGAACGTGACAAAAAGAGTTTGCTTGATGTGTAGAAAGGACTATTAGGTGCTTGATTTCTGTCTTGATGTGACGTATAGTCTCGAGTTATGAGTGTATTGGAGGATCTTTCATGTTGTTATTTGTGAAGCGAAGTAGATTCTCAAGGCTTGTTGATGAGTTCATATTTAGGAAGATTAGGTGATTACGTAACAGTTGTGGCTGTGAAAGGGTATACAGAGATGTCAGTTTGAGGCTAAGCAGGTAGGTTATCACATGCGGGGTAATCTACAGATGTGTGATCCATATGATGTTATGTAGAGGCTTTCTTTTCTACCAGTGGGTTATATTTGTGGGATTTGAGTTTGGATCGGTTGTTATAGTTGATCTGAGCGTCACGAGGATGAATGCGAGATTTGCAAATGATTTGAGGTATTAGATGGTTTGTGTTACATGCGCTTATGAAGTATTGAGTTGAATTTCGGTGCAGGATTATGGCAGTAATAGAGTATGGGCATTGTAATTTATTGAGTGTTTTGATCTTTGGCTCTAAACCAAGTGGGGGAATCTGTTAACGATGAGTGGATTGCATGGTTATGTGTTGCACTGGTTTCGATTTGAGGCATACTTGTGAATCGGTTATGACTTGCAGAGGCTGGTTTGGAGGATGACTTAAGCAAGGAAATTTCTGGATGCAGGGTGTATTACACTTTATGGTTATATGGGAATCATGGAATGATTGAGTTGTTATTTCATGAAGGATGTAGTGTGCACGGAGTGGGAATTTGCTCGGTTGCGTTAAGGCAGGGTTACTTCTTTGAGTGTTGTCATGCTAATGGGGCACAAGTCGTTCGGCCCGTTTGGGCGGTGCAATTCAGATTTGAGCAGAGTGGGTGACTATCGAGAAGGTTCTAATGGATTCAAGATTTATATGTAGCAATTGAGAACTTTTTCGGATTTGTATATGGCTAGGATCTGAGATTTATATTGGATGGCGTCGAGACTCGCGGTATTTCTATATCATTATTGATTCTACATTTCAGTAACAGGGAGGTAAAGGAAACAATTTTAGGTTCACATAAGGTCTCTTTAGAGCGGGTGTCTCGATTATGGTATTTTGGTTTGCTAAAAGGGGATATAGTGTCTTATAGGCCTTAGGGCGGTGTGTTTTTTATGCTAGGATTTCTTATGGTGAGCTTTGGGGTAAGAATCGTGGTGTTCTCTCAAGGAGAAGTATCAACTTGAGGGTAATTTGGAACAAACTCGGAGAAATGGAACAACTTGGTAGTAGGTTAGATCAGCACGACAATGGATATTATCGGTTCTTTGGGTACTTATGATGTGGTGAGTTTCTACGAGTGTTTTGTGGCAATACTCTTGGGATTGGCGACCTGCGTGGCTTGGTTGAGTTAGAGAGATTCAATTTTGATGGCTTAGTTATGTGCAAATGGGTTTCAAAGAGTGCTTGATGATTTCTACCACAGTTTGAGATGCATATTTCCTATCGGCATGAGGAGCATGTTACGTATTGTGATTTTTTTCTCTTGGATGGGATCAAATGGAAGATTTATGAATGATAGGGTATGTGTTCTGCTTGTGACTTAGAGTGATTATGAAATTCTCGTGCTTTTCATAGGATGGTATGATGGATGGGGTATGTTGTGTGGGGTTAATAATTGCATGTGCAAGGTTGCGATTCAGTTTTGAAGGGAAGGTCATGAATGTTTTTTGACAAAATTGACGATTTCAAATGATTAGATGAATATTTTTACTACTTGGTATTAGATGAGAAGGGTGCACATTTCAGAAGTTGCACTGTGTTTTGACTTACGGATGCTTCATTGGTATTGTGGTACTCAACTGGTTGATCGGCTGGTGATATTCAAGTTTTTCTATATGGAACAGAAGAATTATAGAAGTATTCCTTGTGGGATGATCGTGTATGAGAGATGTGTTAGACATTCGGGCGGTGAAGTTGGGATCCGATATGGTGATTCGTGTGTTCTATGGATTTGGAGACTGAAAGTTCTCAAAAGCAGGTTGTTTCGTGGTTGTGGATTGTGTAAGATGTGGCCAAAGCTAGCTAGGTGATAGTATGTATTATGGTTAGGTCATTGTGGACTTTGGGAGGGTTAATTATCTATTTGTGGATAACCAGGGTTGATTTGGGACTCATTGGTTATATGCACCCCCGATACGGTTCTGTTTGGGCCTTGTAGCGAAATTTGAGTGAGTTGGTTATTTGGGTGTGGAATGGTTGATTGCACCTTGGTTATGTTCTCTCCGTGCTGTGGTATATTGTGGTATTTTCTTCTCCATGGTTATTGTCATACACTTCGTGTAATTGATGTCGAATTGCATGTAGTTATTGATTTTGAGCATGGTGACTTGAGGTGTTGCATCTGGACCGGTGTTTGCATAGGGTCATGCATTGCATCGAAGTTATGTTGGGATATGATCCTTTGTGTTAGATTCGTGTGTTTTGGTTCTACTATGTATGATGGGCTCATAGCATTGCGGTTATGGTGGTACACTTTGAACTTGCGGGACGGTTCTCTCGTTTGAGTCATTTTCCATGTTTGAGTACATTTGAATTGTTGCTTATTGGTGCATGGATTGCACGGTTGTGACTTCAGGTTGTATTGGTGTGGCATGTCAATGGAATAGTTGTGTTTGATGAGATAAGGTCATTGGACCTAGAATGGATACTGTCGGATTTGATTACGGTATGTTTGGAAGAAGAATATCGGAATTCAGCTTAGGATTTGGCTTTGGTTCTTGTCGGACGAGAGATAAATCGAGTACCAACATAACGTATCTTTTCGTATCATAAGACATACGAGCCTATAAGACCAAAATAACCATTCGTACACTAAACATAGGCCGACAAGGCCATACATTCTTTTACGTACATGAAATTTGTCTACAAGCCTCTAAGGATACATAATTATCATAAAGGTCGGGACAGAGCCCCGCCATACCAAACAATACACGTCTATATAATACTTACCAAATAAGCAACTCTAGAGAAAATGGAGCACACCAACATCTTCCGCTGAGCTGATAGCCTACTTGGACTACTTTCGGCCTGTCTATCAGGACCTACGGGCATGAAACACAGCGTCCCCTGACAAAAGGGACGTTAGTACAAATAATATACCGCGTATGTAAGAAATGAAAATCAGTAAATAATAATCATGAGAGAAACATGGAGTAAGAGACTCAATATGTAATTCTGAACAACTCTGTGAATCATTAAAATTTACAATGCCATGCATATGCATATAAATGTCATACCATGCATAGGTATATGCGTTCATATCATCATCAAGCCTCTGAGGGCATCCCATCATATCATTTTTGCCACTGTGGACAAATCATCAACGTATACCAGCTGATCAGGTGGTGATGCATATATAATGCCGTAATATTTTTCCATATCCCATATACATATAATATACATATATACGTGTATATAACGCTATCTGGTCATGGGTCAATGTGCATGTATAAATGTATGAAATGCATAAGAAGTGCGTTAATAAGATTTCTCGAAATGTCATAAAAATAATATGCTTGTCGGATGAACTTTATCAAATACGTATTTTTCTGAGACTCATGAACAGAAGATATAATAATAATTCATATGGGGAATCAAGAACATAGACACCCCTAGTATTTCTATGACATTTAACACTCGTTGATTGCGATAACACGTAATGGCGGATCGAAGTAGGGGAAAATCCGTATGATATTCTTGAGAAAGATTGCACCATACTCCCTTATAATTGCAAAATCTCACATTTTGTTATATGCCCGTCACGTTCCTAAGAATGGATATGTGAGTCTCACATTCTTAAGACTTACAATGTCTTTCCTTTGTTAAATGTATATGTGATCTCATGTTCTTAAGAATGCCAAATCTCTCATCTCTAATTTAGAAAGGTATTATATTTGGATTTGTGTGGGGCCCACTTCATGTGGTGGCTTAACCACATAATCCTTTAGTTTGCCACCTTTTCTAATGACTTAAGAGTCATAGATGTTAAGGTTGTTTGTTGCCACGTGGGTAGTTATCCATTCTCAACAATAAACCACCAATTATCTTAATTAAGTGTTAATCTCTCACTAAAATTAATAATTGATTATCTACATAATTAAGAATTATCTCAATTTACTTAAAATACTATTCAGTTCTAATACACTTTATACACATTACTATCATGACCATGTGGTACCTTGTATGGTACTAGTGCATAAATATCGGGTATTTTAGCCCGGGTCGTATTTTATCCAAAATGTCAAACTTCGACGAAATTCATTTTCTTTGATTTGTTTACCCTCTCAACTTCACGAATTTACTCATCACTTGTTTGAAATAGCATAATGCTTATAATTTTAAAATAATCTTATACCCGAACTTACGTCGATTAACTTACGACGAAACTTTAACGTACGAAAATGTGGGATGTAACATCTCATTTTCGAGCTTTCATCAATTTATTTATGGCGTACTTTCACATACAAAAATATGGGGTGTAACATAATTCCCCCCTTTATAACATTCGTCCTCGAATATTGACTGATGCACTTATCATTCCTATAACCCATATCTCTTGCAAATACTTTAGTACTCCTCTTGCCATCTAAGCAACTGTTCTGTGAATGAATCCCAAAGGCCAGGGAATTCCCCCCATTTAGGCCTCTTTCTCACACCACGACTCGTGGTCGGAATCCTTCCAATCTTGTAACTATTGGTACCTTTTATCATGTAGCATGTACGACTCTGATTTTGTAAGTGCGCCTATGCGACTCTTCTCTCCTTTTTCCTCCAGCTTTTAGCCAATCTCTAGGCCTTACTTTGTAAACATATACAGATCTTGACAAGATGTCCCTCTGGTCATCTATAGGTATACTGAAGTTCTTTGCTCGGTACTTTGTAGAACTTATGAATATTGCTACGTCTTGTTACATAGAGCTGGTTATCTATCCGCATAATTTTACTGCATCTAGGTAGGTCATACTATACCATAACTCTTACTTCGATTTATCGTTGCTGAGGTCTGCTACCAAATTCCATCTTACTCTTGTTGCTTATCCCATATGTATAAATCTAAGTCCTTTAATGCTTCCTCATTACTGTTCATCTTAAGAATGACGACCTAATCTCATCTTATACTTTGTGACTTTTGTCCATTCATTATTGATTCGCCTCAATATTGATCTACAATATACCACTGATAACTTGAAACTTCTTACGTAGTACCTTGCCACTAGGGCTTACGTTGCATCGAGGAATATTTGAAGTGACTTTCCTGATCCACCTGGGGGCGATACGATACTATACCTCCATAATCGTATTTCATAACATCCCAATGTGATTCTCTTTATATGGGTATTTTAATCCTGTACAATTCATCAAATCATTACTCAATCGAAGGCCCAAACGTCATCCTTTATTTAACGCAATTATACCCTCATTCTACTACCAGGGCAGCATTCTACCTCTCCTAAATGCTATTAGTCTTAGACTTCTTTGAGTTTTTTTAGACTATACTGCGCTTTCTTAACTTAGAGAAACCATTAGCTCTCTTGTTTTCATGGGCTTAATCCTGAGAACTTATCCATTTCTTATCACTTTCTCACTCGCCCTTTCTTATCCTTATTCCTGTCATAAAACCATGTCGCTTTACTATAGTTTAGCTTGCGACCTATACGTATCCATTTATATTGCTCGCAACCTTCCTTCAACTTGCTTGCACGATAGATTTCCTTATGTTATTCTGGAACATCAATTTAGACATCACATCATCTCTAACTCTTCTTTACTCTCTTAATCAGGCTTCTTGATACCTAGAAACCATAGGCTGGAAGACATGCCACTGACGACGCTGCTATCATTCCTGGATATTGAAGCCCCACACTTATAACCTTCTATCCAAAGTAAGGACTTTTCACAACCTTCTGCATTTGAGTATCTCGTGCGATGTCTACCTTTACCTTACTTATCTTAAAGTCTCACATCATGTCTTCTATCTCTTTCATAACCTCTCTTCCACATAGGTATGATTCATATCCACGACTTGAAGCTCTATTATAATATTTGAACCTCTGGTGCATACACAATCCAGTGGGAGCTTCATGCTGACTTTTTATGAGACGAGTACTTTTCTAACAGGCTTTATCGTAGAGCCGTTATAGAATATGGCTACTGTACTATCTCTCTCGTACCCCTAATATCTAAGAGTAATCCTGCAATATTCTCAATCACGAGGTCTATAATTGTTTTGGGTCTAATAATCAGATTCCTGATTTACTTCGTTGATGTAACTCTTTAGTTTCCTCCTCCTTCTGATTAACCTTTATGCTTAAGCTATCTTCCGATCATCGTATTACTTTAGCCTTTCATGGATGCTATGGAATATCCAGGATACAATCTTCTAACAATTCAATCCTTTATCTATGACCTGGACTCAATTGTTTCTTTTAACTTATACTGGAGTCTTCTACGACTGTATGATTGTCAACATTTATGGTGCATGGATAATACTCCAAACTCTTAAGTGCGTTCATAACGTAACTAACTCTGTATCATTGATCAAATAATTCTTTTTGTTCCTTCTCAGCTTTCTTTAAACGTAAGATATTAATTTCCCTGGTCTTTCTGCCCCCTTGTTACGTGCATACTTAGCTTATCTTAGTTCCCACGCATGCCAGAATTTTCGTGCAACTCATATGGTACCTTTAACTACCCCGACTCCTTATTTGAATATTTCTTAAGTATTACAATGTCATAACTGCGAGGCTAAATTTACTATATTGGGTTTTACTATATTTATCTTGCACGATCTGCTGATTTGTCTGCAACCTCTTGTCTAAACATAACTAGGCTCTTCCTGAATCAACTACTAACTACTCGTTGGCCCATTCTCATATCAATATTCTGCGTAATCTTTCTTGGATTATTTTCTTTGTCTTAACTTACCTCTCGCACTGGCCCCTTATTTATCTATTACATCCCGGGTCGGAACCTTTACTTCCTCTCCTTGACATCGTGTTTGCATAATGTTATGAAATCATAGCATATCTGTATGCTTTGCATAAGTGTAATCTCATCCCTTTCTCATTTTTATCGCATTCATCCTTTACAATTCCATATTTACTAGAACCACTTAATTCTGACTTAATGCCACATCACTCCATATTCCCCCCCCCTTTAGTAGAGTACTAAGATTTAGTGTTACGATGAGCTACCTATAAATGTTTTATCTCTTCATCTTTGGCGTCTTTTCAAATCATCGATGACCCTTAATTGCCTTGTGGTAATCCTTCTGTATGAGGGTTAACAAAATTCCTTACTCACGAGGGAGACACCTAGTGTAACTGGCACACACATTCCCTTAAGCTTGACTTTGCTTACATTGCTTGCGTTAGGGAAGCATCTTCTTGAATGACCTTTAAAGATTATTCTTCTGTCGTCCATTCTATTATCGTCGGAACATAGTCTCTGAAATTCTCATGATGCAGACTATTATCAAATCACTCAGTTCCTAATTCATGTTTAGTTTATCTTGTTCACCAGTCCATACTGATTTTTGTTACTCTGGGGTCTAACTTTTCCTTCTGGTAGTCGCATTAGAGTTACGAACTTATTTCTCGAAATGAGGATATGACTTTATGGCCTATACACTTTTGTTGTCGCAAGGCCTGTCACCTCTCGTCTTTTTCTTTACTTGACTATAGACTCTGTAATACTGTCATTTTTTTGATCTACCACTGACATCCATGTATCACATCTTACTCATAATGCTTCATTAACTCTCTTCTTATTTCTCTGCTAACATTTATGTATTTCACTTTATTCTGAAAACTCCAACAAGACATTCTTTTGCTTTTAGCTCCCCTTGCTCCATCCCCTGGCTCTTCGGGTTGCCTAACATTCCCGTTCTACTAGGGATGGGAGCCACACTAAGATAATATTTATCCCTTTAAGGCTTCCAGAGCCTATCATTGTAGTACTCATATCTAGCTGTACTATTTTAGAGTGCACCATCTAGGTGTCTCACAAGGAGATTTATTAGCACATTTGCAATATCCTTCGGAAATGTCAGCTAACGCTAACAATCCATCCACCATTTTGGGTTACCCTAACCCCAACTATATCCTGATATCCTGCCTTCTCTTATACTACTTCGGTTAGCCCCCATAAGGCATAAATGAGATGGGTGTGGCCAATTGTACATACCTCTATTATTGTTGAAGGAAACTCAAAGGCTTATATTCCTCTACGATAGTCTTCAATAGCTGGGTAGCTCGTACCATTTTTCATCTTGCTTCTTTTACTTGCTGAAACTTGTATCTACCTACCGATTCTCTTATTCTTTTTTACCGTATGAGTGGATAGCCATTTTTTCTTTAGGGATCCTTATCAAGAAGCTTACACATCTTAGTATACACATGATCTGCTGAATGCCTCGTATTTATTCATCATAAGTATGATGCAAAAATTGAGTTCCTATGATTCAACTCTTCCACAGCTATATCTCTTACCAACTGTCTTTCTGGATGTAGGTATCATCGTATTATGAATAAGATAGAGTTTAGGAAATTAAGTTCATACAACTGAGCTCTACCATATGATATAGAGTAAAAAGAAAGGGTGACAGCCCTAAATGCCCTGTAGCCTCATGCTTATAAGTGCGGTGCACAACACACCCATAAACAAGACTCTACTAGACACGGCTTGTAGAGTCCCTAAGACAGAAATACTCTGATACCACTTTTGTCACGACCCAAACCGATGGGCCGCGGCGGGCACCCAGTACCTTATTCAATCGAGTACCAACATAACGTATCTTTTTGTATCATACTATCATAGATAACTGAGCCGGAGAGGCTACCGTGAGATAAGTGGAATATAACATGTAATACCACCGCATACATAAGATATATGGGCCTATAAGACCAAAATAACCACTTGTACACTGAACATAGGCCGACAAGGCCATACAATCTTTTACGTACATGACATCTGTCTACAAGCATTTAAGAATACATAATTGTCATAAAGGTCAGGACATAGCCCCGCCATACCAAACAATACACGTCTAAATCATACTGACCAAACAAGCAACTCCGGAGCAGTTGGAGCGCACCAACATCTTCCGCTGAGCTAATAGCCTACTTGGAGGACTCTCAACATGTCTATCGGGAACTACGGGCATGAAACACCGCGTCCCCAAGCAAAAAGGACGTCAGTACAAATAATGTACCGAGTACGTAAGGAATGAAAATCAGTAAATAATAGTCATGAGAGAAACATGGAGTAAGAGACTCAATAAGTAAGTCTGAATAACTCAGTGAATCATTAATATTTATAATGCCATGCATATGCATATAAATGTCATACCATGCATAGGTATATACGTTCATAACATCATCAAGCCTCTGAGGGCATCCCATCATATCATTTCGGCCACTGTGGGAAAATCATCAACGTATACCAGCTGATCAGGATGTGGGGCATATATAACGCCGTAACCTTTTCCCACATCCCATATACATATAATATACATATATATGTGTATATAACTCCTCTAGTCATGGGTTAATGTATATGTATAAATGCATGAAATGCATAAGAAGTGCGTTAATAAGATTTCTCGGAATGTCATAAAAATAATATGCCTGTCGGATAAACTTTATCAAATACATATTTTTCTGAGACCCATGAACAGAAGATATAATAATAATTCATATGGGGAATCAAGAATATAGACACCCCTATTATTTCTATGAATAGAGTCATTTATGGAAGTTGTGCATTTGCTCATTTCGTTGGTGTCATATAGATCATGCCAAAAAGAAAGAAGGGTTAGCCTTAACATACCTGAACCGGTTCTCTTGACAATCCATTTAACACCCATTGATTGTGACAACACGTAATAGCATATCGAAGTAGGGTAAAATCCGTATGATGTTCTTGACAAAGATTGAATCGTACTCCCTTATAATTGTAAAATCTCACATTTTGATATATGACCATCACGTTCCTAAGAATGGATATGTGACTCTCTCATACTTAAGACTTACAATGGCTTTCCTTTTTTAAATGTATATGTGATCTCACGTTCTTAAGAGTGCAAAATCTCTCATCGCTAATTTAGAAGGGTCTTATATTTGGATTTGTGTGGGGGCCACTTTATGTGATGGCTTAACCACATAATCCTTTAGTTTGCCATATTTTCTAATGACTTAAGAGTCATAGATGTTAAGGTTGTTTGCTTCCACGTGGGTGGTTATCCATTCTCGACAATAAACCACCAATTATCTTAATTAAGTGTTAATCTCCCACTAAAATTAATAATTACCCGATTATCCACATAATTAAGAATTATCTTAATTTACTTAAAATACTATTCACTTTTCATACACTTTATACACCTTACTATCATGGCCATGTGGTACCTTGTATGCTACTAGTCCATAAATATCGGGTATTTTAGCTCGGGTCGTATTTTATCCAAAATGTCAAATTTTGACGAAATTCATTTTCTTCGATTTGCTTACCCTCTCACCTTCATGAATTTACTCGTCACTTGTTTGAAATAGCATAATATTTATAATTTCAAAATAATCTTCTACCAAACTTACGTCGAATAACTTATGACAAAACTTTAACGTACGAAAATATGGGATGTAACATCTCATTTTCGAGCTTTCATCAATTTATTTATGGCGTACTTTTACGTACGAAAATATGGGGTGTAACATCTGAAGTAAGCTTAGGACTTGGCTTTAGTTCCTTTCGGACGAGAGAGAGCTCCATGACTTGTTGATCTGATGAGTGGTTAAGAGTTTCTACGTGTTTCTTTCATCATAGGCAATGTACAAAAGTTCAGAAGAAGATTTTAGTTGATATGAGGTTTGTTACCGGTGTCGGGTTGGTTATCGAGCAGCTATTGCGGTCGAAAGTTATTGCTATGAGTATTTGAGTTATGTGGTATATCATGTGATTGTGTCTTAGGTTATGGTTATGGCTTGATGCAGCTTGTTCAGACTTATACAATGTGTAGATGTGAGATTAATGTCTTATAAGAAACTCCAGATGTTAGAAGTTGGATTTTAAGGTTTATGGGCTAAGGTTGAATTAAGAGTCTTCAGTTAGGTTGTGTCATTAGGCTTATATGGATAAGGGTGACGTGGGATCACCCCCGAGTATGTGCATGATAAGGTTATACGACAGTTTGACCGCTTAGGAACAACTCTTGGCATGTTCGAGGACGAACGTATGTTTATGTGGGGGAGAATGTAACGACCCAATCGATCGTTTTGAGCATTTACACTTTGCTCGGTGGTTTGAGGGCATGAGTAGCTCCGTGTGATGTATTACAATTTGTGTAAATCGTCGATCTTGGTTTTTCAGGTGATTCGGATGTGATTTGGAAGAATGAATTTCATATATGAAGCTTTAAGTTGGAAGAGTTGACCAAGTTTGAGTTTTGTGTATTTGACCACGGAACGGAGTTTTGATGGTCTCTTTATGTCCGAATGGTGATTTTAGACTCGGGCGTATGCCCGGATTTGAAGGTTTTGAAAGTTCATAAGTTTGATCGAGAGTTGACTTTAATGAAATCTGGTTTGGATTATGGTTCCAGAAATTGAAATAGCTTTATTATGTCATTTGAGACTTGTGTGCAAATTTTGGGTTCATTTCGTTGATTTTCTTTTCGGCACGAGATTTGGAAGTTAAAATTTTAAAGTTCATTAAGTTTGAATTGAGATGTGATTCGTTATTTCGATGTTGTTATGCGTGATTTGAGGCCTTGAGTAGGCCCGTGTTATGTTATGGGACTTGTTGGTATATTTGGATGGGGTCCCGAGGGGCTCGGATGGGTTTTTAACGTGTTTGGTATTTTCGCATTTGTTTTGAGAATAAACATATAATGATCCAAAGGTCCATTTTTAGTTCTAGAGATCGGAATTCGATTTCGAGACTTTCGGGAGTTTGATAATAATTTATAGGAATGATCTGGAATATTTGGTCTAATTTTATTAAGTCGCGATTGGGTTTTTACTGCGAAGCATGAGTTAATTAGTTAACAAGCAAAGTTTGTATCGCATTGAGCAAATGAGCTCCAAATTGAGTTTCGACTAATTGATTAGGTTCGTATTATTATTTGTGACTCATAGGAGCAAGAATCGTCGAATTTCGAGTTCATATGAGAGAGTTAGAGTCTTTTTAGTAAAAAACAAATTGTTGGTGCAAGTAAGTTCTGGTGCGCACCTTTAGCGACCAGATTTGAACTTTTAGCGACCACATTAGTGTTTTTATTGGGTAGTTTTATTTATAAGCTCATTTCAATATTTTTGGAGGTAGGGAACTCGGATTTGGCAATTGTTTAGAGGATTTTTACCACATGGATTGGGGTAAGTGTTTTTTACTATATTTTGATTATATTCCAAGATTCCATCTTCATTTTTGGTCTTTAATTTGATGAATCTAAAGGAGAAATTGGGGGGGGGGGGTTGTCTAACATTTCATAGAGTGATTTTTTGAGTTTTGAACATCGATTTAGAGTCAAATTTGAGTGAAACTAGTATGGTTGGACTCGTAATTGAATGGGTTATCGGATTTTATGAATTTTGTCAGGTTTCGAGGTGCGGGTTCGGATTGGCAGAATGGCCTAAATGACACCTATACTTGTTCCACTTTGTCATGCCGGTCCCCAAACTCAATAATTTGCCAATTGAATACTTACACTCCTACAAACCGTATATAATAAATGCTTATAACAGGAGGGTGTCAGTGCGTGTAACACAATCTCCTCCACGTTGGCTACCACATAAAAAAAATAACAATGTGTAGATTCCATGTCACATGATAGATTAAAAATAATTAAAATCAAAAATAAAAATAAAATTCAAACATTAATCCCCTAATCCTCTCCCTCAAATGGTGCGACTGTTGTGAACAGTAACACAGCAACGGCGGAATGGCCACTGTGTCATCGTCCGGTGGTGAAAAGCCAACGGACCATTCCCAAAATATGTGTCTCACTATTGCGCATAAACCCCACCTAGGCGCCCCTCTCATTTCTTCCCAAGCTGCTACAGATTTCAACAATGGTGGATCGAGTACTACAACGAAAATTTGCCTGGGCAAAACCGATATTTATCAAATCAGTTCTGGTTCAAATCAAGTGATTCCAAGTAGTGGAGATTGTTCTCCACTTCAAATACCATCGACCCACCAAGTTTCAGACAATTTCAATGCCGGAATAGTCTCGTCCAACCAACTGAATATGGCCAGTGAACACCAGTTGGTCGATCATGGAGCTACATGTGTCCAAATTGAATAATACCAATGCCAATTGACTCCAACTGACCAAGTGATTGATGCCAAATGATCAAACAACAACTACAATGAACAAATCGTCACAGCAATTCAAAAATCAAAATCTACAGAGTTGCAGACACCAGGTGTTCGACAAAATGCTAAAGTAAGTTTTAACAAGTCTTGCCTTTTTTTTTTTTTGCAAATTATACTACTAAGCTAGCCTAGTAGTTATTTTATTAATAATTAAACAAAAAAGTCACAAAGGAAGAGTACATATAAGGGGGCAAAGACCTTACCTTACAATTCCTATTGAGGCATAAAAAGCCTCATCTTCTAGCAGGCAGGTAAAAAATTGGAACTAGAAAGAACTAAATACTCTATGATCGTCATAGAGCTTATAACACACTCTATAACGATATTACATGTGATGATGCTTTGAAAATGATAGCATAAAACAATGTAGAAATTAGAGTCTTGCCCCTCATTTATCACACTTGTGAGTTCTTCAATTTGAAGTTCCTTAAATTCCTCTTCAACTATCTTCAATAAATCTTCAAAATTCTCCATTTCTTCTCTGATCGATTGGGCCTTGTAGATGTGGAAGGGGCAGCCCCTTTTTGCTTTGCAGCTCTCATTGGGTGTTGCCTGAGTGCTATTCCTTGATTCACCTTATTTTTTCCTCTATGCGTAGGAAATAAATCTCCACTTTTAGCCGCCTCATCTGGACAATATTCAAGCTCACCTTCGTCAAAAACGGCAACACATAAGTTTTTCTCTAGTTGTTGATTAGCTAGTTCTTGTACAACCATCCATAATGGTTCATGCCTCTTCATGTCATTATGCTTCGTTGCAAAAGCTTTAAATTCAACTTTTTTGGTGAGGTTCTTACCTGACTGTACACTACCTGGTTCATGTCTCTTTGCCACTGAAACTTTCAGCACCTGTGAAGTCATTTTTGAGCTAGCTGAATATGCACATTTATGAGGTTTTGGACTGTCCAAAGCATCCAAAAGTGCCCGGTCATGGTCTGAAATCAAAGCCTTGTTTGAAATCTAACCTGATTGTTTAAAACTCTTCAAGTCTACTACTGTGATTGTCTGAAGTGTTGTCCAGACGGAACATACACTGCGGCATTTTGACTTAATTTCGTCTTGCTTTGCACGCTGGAGCACGCAACTAATTGGTTGGCCAGAATATCATCATTCAGAATTGTTGAATCAAGATCATCTGTAGGAACAATGTCCTTTGAGGTACGTAACCAAAAATCAGCATTCTTTGCATTTTGCTGTTCTTTTACACTGTCTAGAGAGTTGGTTTGTCGATCTTTTAAACCTGTTTCACCCTCCACCAGTTGCAATATATTCGTAGAATATTTCTTAGCATGTTCATGTGCATTGAGCAAAGCATCAAAAGAGTTAGAACACCTAAACGTTTCTGCTGCAATTTTCATTTCTTTATGATCTGAAGCCACCTTCTTGCTAGATGATCGATGCACTACTGACCAAACCTTAGTATGTTATTGTTGCCCATATTGAGACTCTGCTCCTAATGTATCAAAAGCCTTGCCAAGAATTCGAGTCGTGTCCTGTATTTTTTCTTTTCCAGCAGTAGCAGATTTTAAAGTCCCAGTTCCCTTCTCCATCTCACCTGGTAATTGTTGCCTTGTATTAATGTGCCTAGTAACTGAAGGGAAATTATCACAATCCTAACTTGAACACGATCAATACCAGGTCCCTTAGCAGCCTGCTTTTCCCCCTCCAAAACCAGAAAAATAGTCTTCACAATTGTAGGTTTAGAACTTGCTGGTGTTTTTTTAGTAGCAATTGTTCTATCATGTGAATTCACTAAACCTCGATCACTAACAACCCCAGTAGTATTCAGTGCCAGATTATGATTTTGTATAGCAGAATCAACAACCTAGTAAATCCTCGCTAAAGCAGTAGCAACTGGAATGTCACGATGTAGTTTAGAAATAGGTTTCTATTGCTCCCTACTCTGTTGCCCAATTTCTATAGCATCAGCCTTACCACTCCTACCTCCTTGATCAACCAGTGTAACCTCTTGTTGTTCATTACCATTAGTAGCTCGAAACAAACCAGTGCCATGACTAACAACAACACCTGGGCTAGTATGCACATCAACAACAGTCCCCGTCACACTTCTAACAGTAGGATATATATCCACACCAGTATCATCTCTAATCCTAGTCGACCTATAATTAAGCACACCTGTTGTAGAGCCATTCTGAGGTTCTTTAGGAGTCAAAACCTTGACTAATACTGTAGAAGTAGCAACTTCTTTAATTCCCTCATCCTGCACCTTCAACAGCTATTGTTGATCATCATGAGTCTCATATGTAAGTTTCAATCCCTTTGTAACACCTGTAACATTAAAATCATGCAAAGTTCTAACTGAAGTATTGCTTGGCACGATCTCTAAACTTTTAGAGCCACCAAGGTCCTTCTCTTCACGATCAGTTGTGGCTTTTGGAACACCAACATCAACTTCTTTGGCAAGTTGTTGCACCTCTCTTCGATCCTCACCAGTCCCCTGCTTTTGCATTCCACTATTAACTGCTTCAATGATTTTACTAGCAGCTCGCTTAGCATTCAGAAGCTCCATGGCATCAGCTTGATATTGTTCTACTGTCCCCCCATCGTTCATCAATTGTTGGTGTGGATCAAAATCATTCTTATCCTTAAGTCGTCGACATGCTTTCTCCCTATGCCCTTGATGTTTACAAACCTCACAATATAATGGAAGATCATTATAAACTATTTCCTGCAAGTGCTCAATATCTTCACCAGTTTTCTCATTCACAAATTGTAATCTCACGTTGGTAGGCAGCTTATCACGCAAATCCAGTTCAACCTTTACCCTAGCAGTGCTAGGTCTTGACTTCACCATTGTTGCTCTATCAACTGCAATTGGTTTACCAGCTGCAGAAGCTATAGATAAGAGCGACTGCCTAGCAAATAGATTAGGCGGCAGATTCGGTAAAGAAATCCAAACAAAAGCTCTAGATGTCTCTTCTTTAGGATTAAACAAAAACGACCATGGAAAAACTCTAATTTGAAACTCTTCACTGTTGCACTTCAAATAATACACAGATTTAGATGTGGCTAAAACAAAATCTTCATATTTGTCAAACCTCACCAAAATATGTCGATGAGCCATTAATCCGATCAAACATCGATGTGTCGTCCCAAAAGGTTTAGGCAGCAACTTGCATAATTCCAGAATTTCAGGCTGTCCATACGAGAATTTGAGCAGTAATGCTTGATGAAGACCTTCTTCCTTTGTGTATTGATCAATTTCTTCCATGGTAAACTTGATAGTAGGAACTCCATGAGTAAAATCAAGAGTTTTCAGATTTATTTTTTGTAATTTTTGGACTGTTTGGTTTGGAATTAGTTGAGTAGCATATGTTGTGTTAGAAATATAGTTTTTGGTTGTCTCTCCCACATCTTGAAGCCGGGGAGAGGGTTGCACGTCCATGGCAGCCAATAATACTCCATTATATCGCAAAGAGAGGGGAGAGGGAAGAGAGAAAATAAGTCTTGCCTTGTTTGATTTTTGAAATTGGGGGTTAAATTTTCTCAAAAAGCTCTAATCTTTTTAAAGGATTAATTTGTAAAAGATGTATAATTTATGCTTCAAAATTCTTTATGGGTTAATTTTGAGGTGTGGTGATTTTTGAGGATTTTTCGGTTGACCTTTTTTTTTATTTGTTGGTATTTTGATAATTTGATGTGTTTTCCTTCTACAAAAAGGGCATATAACCGAATTGTAAAAGAGATCTAAATTATTGGCCAAAGTATTTTAAATTCATTATAAAGTTTCAAATTCGAGGAAAGAAGCAAACAAAGAAGATAGGGGAGGGGAGAAAGAATTGGATAGAAAATGTAGAAGAAAGAGAGAGAAAAAAAAGAATTGGATAGAAAATATTGGAGAGAGAGAAAAGCAAAGAAGAAAAGTTCACTTTTGTTCAACAATGGAGGATGAACAATCGGGAAGAAGATGATAGCCAAAAAATCGCTCTTGGTGCCTTTTAAATAGGCCTCACGCTCCTTTGATTTAAGATTCCACCTTTATCATTTAGAATTGTTTCCTTATGCATTATGTGATGCTCTTGAGTTGCTTTTGGCTAGTTTCGAGCCGTTCGGAGGTCGGTACGCAGTATGACATTTTTAGAGTATTGTTGGGCCTGCTCGGTATTGCATTCGGCTTGTTCAAGATAAGTAATACTTCTAAACTTGGTGCTAGGGGTATGAACCCCTGAATATGCGTGTTATGTGTTTGGTGTTGACGTGACGCACATGCTAGGTGATGGGCTTGTGGGCGTGTACCGTGTGAATTGTGACTCGATTATTCCTGTGGTACTATGTAGTTACCTAATCTTATTTTTATCCATAAAATCTCTACGTGCTAGAGTAATTGAGTTGTGATCCATGTTAGAACCCAAATAAAAAGAAGATTTAGCCTAAATAATGAAGTTCGCAAATATTTGGCCGAAAATTTACTATTTTTAGCAAACATTTATTTAGCCAATATATAAAGTTCCAACAACGTAGTGTTTTATTTTTAGATGCAACGATAATATGTTCTAACTGTTTATTTGTTCTTGTCCCGACCAAATATGTAAAAGTAACTTGATTAAAATATTATTATCTTTAGCCAAATAAAAATTATAGTCAAAATATTATTGTTTCAAAAAATATTTATACAAATTTTGGCACGAAAAAAATAATTTAAATAGTTGGTGGACTTAAAAAAGTAAAAATTTATTTTTTATTGTAAAAAATGCCACATGGATCAAAAAAATCTATGTGTTAGCGCGTGTGTCACACTCCCATGGATTGTCAGCGTCCAAGGGGGTTGAGGCTATGAAATTGCCAAGTTTAGGGAAGTATTAAAGACCACGTAAATTTTAAGGGGGAACTAAACAAAATATTCTAAGTTCAGGGGGGTACCGAACTATTCTGCCTTTGTTAAAATATTGTGTGATCTATTAATCGTCTGAAAGATAAGGCAATATAATTGATTTTTATTATAGTAACTTTAACACTTTTGCATTTTTTATATTTATAAGAAATGTTAGCTATTTTTATTTTTTTGAGTTTTTATATTATTTGTAATTGTCTTAAAGTTTTAATGTACTTTATAAATTTTTGTGGTTATCATGTTATTTTATTAATTTATAAATTAAAAATTATAAAGATCCGTGGGACTTACGTCTCATGTCTCGGGGCTATTAAACCTCGTCCTACCTTAAGTAAAACGCTCCGCTTCTCGCTCTTACCTTTTAAAACACTGGTGGAGTCCTCTGTGCAGTCAAACAACTGTGGGTCAACAACAATAAGAGTGCTACATCTTTATATGGCAACTTGGCCTTGAAATAGTTTGGACAACATAAGAGAGTTACATGATTTTTCTTCCCTCAAGAGCCATCTTTTTGACAAGGATCGTCTTTGCGCTCTCGGTCCCAACCCTACGCTATGCTAAAATTTGAATATTTCATAAAAAGATGGGAAGATAGTCTTTTCACATGATATTCTTAGAGGAACTCAATAAACTACTTAATTGTTACAAATATCTTAATACGTAATATCTCATCAGCAGAACTCCATAAACTTCTTAACTGTACAAGTATTGTACATAATATCTCCACACATCCATAAGTGCTTACTTTCTCCAACAACAGAGTAAGGTGTTTCCATAGAATATTTTTCTCGGAAAAGTACTTTTATAGGCCTAAAAACCAATTATAAATATATCTAGAAATATATATACTTCGAACTTTCAATATATAAATTCTGAATCTGTCATTGGTTGTCAAGCCACTATATAAGTTGTTATAGTAACCGTTTATAATAAGCTAAGTCGAGTAGAAATTTAAAAAATTAGATAGAACTAATTTACTACAACATATTAACTGTCTGATACAAGTGTATAAGCTAATTCTTTTTTGAGAGTTTTTAACTTTAAAAATCACCTCTCACACTGTTGAACTGAACCTAAAGTCTTCCTTATTTACATTTACTAAATTAAAGAGGGATAATTTAGTTAAATAATCCTTATAATTAATGATATTAAGCGATTTCATAATGAATTGTCAAAATCTTAAACTGCACTTATTTTGGAGTGGTGTGAAAACTACTAAATATTTATTTATAGTAAAAGAAAACGAAACGGGAAAAAAGGCGTAAGTACCAAATCACATGGACACATGTTGTACTGTAGAATAAGTACGGTGTGACCTACAAAGTCACATGTTCGATTAATATTAATTGACATATGGTTGGTATGCACATCGGGACCGTCTTCTGTGCACGTTAGTCAATGACGTATCCGAGTTCTCCAATTAAAATACTTTGATCCCCAAGTGAAATAGAAACAGAGTTGACTAGAGTTGTTTAATTGTCATATGTAGGATGGTAAAGGATTAAATTTTCTTAAATACACATCTCGAATTCAAAGACATTGAGTATCAAAATTTTCATGTGAGAGTGTCTTGCCCCACTTAATGAATTTTTTTAACATAAATAAATTTAAAGTAGTTGGATCAGTGAAATTTAAAATATATTTGAAGAACGTAAGTAAATAACTGTTTAATTTTTCAGATAATAGGAATAAGGTTTATACAAATTGATCTAGTTATAATATTGTTTACCCGTAAAATGATACAATTGAATTTATTATATGGTTTATAGACAAACAGACTGATTTGATCCAAAAATATTAAATAAACTAGATTAAAAATAAGACTTAGCGATTAAAATCGAAGGAAATGACAAGCCTAGTTCCGGGAGCAATGCCTCCGAAAACAGAAATAAGAACAATACGAAACAGCAAGTAAAGTTATTTTATTTAGCTTGAGAATAGAATGTAGCATAAGTTTTGCGAGGAGTTTCGTATCCTTACATTGGCTATTGAAACTACTATTTATAGCTACACCTAAGGAAATAAGATCCTAGGATTAAGTCCATCTTAAATGACAATAATGGGGCAATTGATAAATATGTAATGGCATGTCATGAATGCAAATATTCTTTATAACGGCTGCCCATTTAATAATAGGAAATATTATTCATTAAATTTCATCTGGTGACAAACATTCGACTCGTTCATGTTGATTGTGCTTCCTTCGGGATCTATCCGATGCCATTTGTCGCTGCAGTTCTAGGTACTGGTTATTACTGTATTTACCTCCAGCTTGTCTCTGATTCCACGTGTCGCTCTACCATTCGATCATTTAATATAACTAATTTTATTCTATACAGATCGTCCCTCTGCTTTCCAGTGGCACATCTTTGTGTCATCGAGAAGTTGGTGAAGATTCCTTTTTTGGCGGAAAATCTTCTGAAACCTTCTGAACAGTCTCTGACACTTGATAGGACGCATGTCTCCTCGCATTTAATACCCCGAACACGTATTGCCCTACGATTTAGCAATATTTTTACCGGTTCTCGAGGTAATCATGACCACGATTTTTGCTGTCTATATCTTTACTTATACTCATCATACCTCTTTCACTTCCAAAAGTTTCATAATTTCATTATCTTCTTTGCACTTAACCTTCTACTTTCATCTCTTTCCGATTTTCTTTAAAAAACTCCATCACCTTCTTACTATTATGGCTTTTTTACTGAGTCTTTTGAGAATTCTGGTCTTCTCTTTGGTGGAGGCCAGAAGAGAGGTAAAGATAAAGAGGTTGATGTCGATGCTGATCCTCCCACGGTCAGCACCATCATACCCAAACACTTGAGCACTATAAATGACTTCCAAGAGAAGTTTCCCTCCATGCATCAACGGACTTGGGCTGTTAGTAGGTATCATTCCTCTATTTGCCCTTCTAGCATTCCTACTGTGAAAGAGGACTCTAAATGCCCAGACCTCAACATCATTTCTCCTGACTGATATAGTGGGTTACCTTCACCAAGGAAGGTTTTACGTATGTTTATACGTACCCCTTCACCTTGGGCCCGTTTTCTTTGAGCGGAGGACTTGATCCCGTGATCTTGGAGTTATGCCATTGGTACAGGTTTATTTGTCACATGTAGGCCCTTCTGTATGGCAAACGGTGGCTTATTTATGCCGGTTATGCACGGAGATAGAGGAAACCTTAACCCTGGCACACATGATGAGCCTCTACTCACCCAAAATCTTCCGTGGGGGAGTAATAAATTTTAGTAAATGTGGCCATCACGCCCTACTTATCAGCGTAGATGATGACAATGACCGTGGATGGATGGAGTGATTTGTCATGATTTCTGCTAGGGATATCACCCCGGCCATAACTCATTTCCTGAATCATGGAATCGCGCACGTAAGTTTGTAATTTATTAATATCTTTCCTTCGTAAAAAGACTGCTTCCCGTCATTGTTGACCTCTTTATTTCCGTTGTTTCAGCAACTAGCTAGGTGGACACCACCAAGGGTTCAAGGCCTGGACCAATGGGTTCAGAAAATTCTGGTTATTACAATGCCAGAAACCCGTCGGTGGAAGGAGATGGCTCCCAAATACGAGTGGAAGGCCAAGAACCATGGTAAATTGTGTTCTTCTTTCTTCTGCCTCTATATGAACATGAATAATTTTTCTAACTACATATTTTTCTTGATTCTGGACTTCCACAGGGCTCTGTTACATGCCCCGAAGTGGATATTTTGGCTGATCCTGCGAAGGCTGCGAGATTGCTGCAAAGTGATTTCGCTCGAAGTGGTGCCCTTAGATCGACCTCCGGTGGAGGCTCTTCCTCTCGGAGTCCCCAGCTAGAGAACAAGCAACCAAAAAAGCGACGTTCTTTCTCGACTGGGGATAAAAATAAGAAGATAAAAACAGCCACAACTGAGCTGGTGTTTTCCAATATGGTCATTGATGATTACGTGGAAGTTAGTGATGAAAAGGCTTCCTTTCAACAGAAACAATGATCTTCATCAGCTCAACCGAATGCTCAACCGGGAGAGCTTTCAGAGCCTACCGATGAAGAGGTCCAAGCACCGTGGGGCGAGATGGATCAGGTATATAATGCTAACTCCCATTTTCCTGTCTCCGTTGCTATTTCTGGTCCAAGGAGCTCGGACCCCAGGCCTCTTCTACCTTCGGTTGATGAGTAACCAATAACCAGTGCTGCTCCCGTTGAAGCTTCTTCTCAACCTTCAACTCCAATAACTTCGTGCCCCTTTACACCAACTGTACCTTCACCACTAATACCTATTGTATCTCCTCCACTGGCCACAGATGCCCGAGAGGAGGGTGCTTCTCCTTCATAGTGTCCCAACCACGCGAATTTGGGGCACAATTATTCACCCCCTTCTCCATATCCCTAAGGGAGGAGGAGTGTCACTCTCTCAATTTTGAAGGGGTGCCATCTGCTGTCCAGGCCGGTGGAACTTGCCAACTACCTGAAGCCACCGGCTTCAGAGAAGGATAAGAAGAAAATACAGTCCCTTCTAGAGGAGTGCATGTTGAATAATGCCATGCATAATGCGGAAGCGGTATTGTATTCGCTCTCTTATTGCTTGTTTTTTACTTATCTGTTGTGACGAGGTTTCTAATTTCAATATACTTTTTTGCAGGCAAACTTCCTTGCTTCCAAAGGCCTGTAGAGATTGATCCTTGATAAAGAAGGACTTATGTCCGAACGGGATTAGCTTCTAGCCAAGAGGGACAAACTTGATGCTTGCCTCCCGGGGTTGGAGGCAAAAGCTGCTAAGGCGAATGAGCTTGAGGACCGGTTGCAACTAAGCGAGAAGGAAGTGATGGCTCTTAGCCAAGAAGCCACTAAGCTAAATGTATAGTTTCAAGAAGCTAAGTCTAAGTGGGCTAAGGTTCAAGATGTTGTGCTCGCTTCTACCGAGCGCTAGGCTGCCTCCGTTGAACGGGTGAATAATTTGGAGGCAATCTTGAGATCCAAAGCCGAAGAGACTGCTTCTGCCGAGGAGAAGAGGGTTAGGATGGAAGAGAGGTTTAAAAAGTTCATGGAGCAACATCGGATTCACATATCCACAATTTGTGATCTTGATTCTAGTCTTAGCACCTTAAGGCCCGAGAGAGATGGTCTTCAGGCCGATGTTTGCAGGCTTAAATCAAAGCTCCAGTTCCAAAGGGATTCTCTCGTATTCAAAAAGACATATGCAATGTATCATATGAAGAGAAAAACCTTAGAAGAAGCCAAAGCAGTAATCGTTGATATTGATGATTGCATCGCCAAAGCCCGAGCACTAGAGTTAAGTGTTCGAGAACGCCTCCCTGCCCAACCTACCGCAACTGACTCTTCGAGAATCGAGGATGAAGCTGAAGAGAATGAAGATGAAGGCCCAGGACCTGAACTGACAGCTGATCTTCCAACTTCCCCTCGGGGGGAGGGGACGTATATGCCTCTCTCCCCCGAGTTTTGGAGGCGATAATGTTTAGATATTTCCACTTTTCTTTTGTTGTCTTGTTTTGTATCATTGTACTTATGCTGTTTGGCATTTTGATAAATAAAGAATACTTTTGCTTAAGTATTGCACAAAGTTTATTCTTTTTGCGTCGAATTAGATAAGGCTTCGGGTGTATTTTTGTTCGATAGCTTTTTATTCTCGGCATAAACTCTTCCTCAACCCTTTACTATTAGGGTTTCATAAGAGAGGTCCCTTTTATATTTACGTTGCTCTTGAAGAGGACGTCTCCTGTTCATTCCGGTACAAATACTTAAAGGTTTTAGTTAACTTTCAAATGTTAAAATCAATGCATCGTTTGGACAAGAAACAAGATAAAAATAAAATGACTTTTTTATTCCTTCTATCTTCAAAAGTATATAAGTATTCGTTTGCTAAAAAAAGGAAAACTGTCAATACATGTGCCTAACCTGTACAACTTGTTTCTATAGGCTGGTCGTGCAGACCCCGATCCTGATGAGGCATTATTGTTCTAGGGTCTTGTAGTCCCGGTTTTTGTGGCAATCTTGTTGTCGTATCTCATACTACCCCCCCCCCCCCCAAGTGCTAGAATGCGAAGCATGCGAATTGGAACACTGGAAGTCTTGCTCTGCTGGGTAAAACATTTATGAACGGTTGAATAGCCTTTGGTTCGATAGCAAGC
Source organism: Nicotiana tabacum (assembly GCF_000715075.1). Lineage (NCBI taxonomy): Eukaryota > Viridiplantae > Streptophyta > Magnoliopsida > Solanales > Solanaceae > Nicotiana > Nicotiana tabacum. The sequence goes on from NC_134096.1 coordinate 43,347,570, forward strand.
TTTACTTCAAATTACGAACTTGACACCGAGCCTAAGACTATTTAACGATCTCGTAGTGGTTTATTATTTTAATGCCTTGTCATTTAAAGGTCTTAATTTTGTCGATGACGCTCTCTTCATAGTATACTTTTCGTTGCCACCTCATTAAAAACCTTTCCAGAAAAACCTAATTGGGATAAAAACTGGTCGAAAGGAAAAAGAGTGTAGCACATATTTTCAGTGTTTACGGGATCCATCAGCAGTAATAGCTTTTGGGGCGAGTCACGTTCCAATTACTGGGCAATTTAACTCCATCTTGATTTTTCAGCTCGTAAGAACCTTTTTTTGGTGACATCTGAAACCCCGTAGGGAAATTCCCACGTCGGACCCAGCTTCCCAACATTGATTTCCTGAGTGTTTTGAGTTACTTTCCTCAAAACCAAGTCTACTACTTTGAAGTAATGAAGATTGGCTCTCCGATTATAGTTTCTTTCCATCCTCTTCTTCTGATCCACCATCCTTATGTGTGCCAAGTCCCTGCGTTCATCAAGCGGAACCAGTTTACCAGGAACACCTCGCTATTCATTTCTTCATTTGCTTGGAAAAAATGTAAGGTTGGTTTCCCTACTTCCACCGGAATCAGAGCTTCCGCGATATATACGATAGAGAAAGGTGTTTATCCCGTGCTTGATTTTGCCATCGTTCGGTATGCCCATAGCACGCCTGGTAATTCTTCGGGCCACTTGCCTTTTTCTGCTTCTAACCTCTTTATGAGGTTTTGGATAATTACCTTATTGGTTGACGCCACCTGTCCATTAGCGCTCCGATGGTATGGTGAAGAGGTAATTCTTTTGATTTTTAGATCTTCGAGGAATTTTCTGACTTTGGAGCCTATGAACTGTGGTCCGTTATCGCATGCACTCTCCTCCGGTATTCCAAACCAGCAAATTATGTGTTCCCATAAGAAGTCGATCACTTTGCGCTCATCGATATTTTGGTAAGGACCTGCTTCAACCTATTTAGTGAAATAATCGGTTAAAATTAAAAGAAATCTTACCTTATCCTAGATCCGGTGGTAGTGGACCAACTATATCCATCCCCTATTTCATGAATGGCCACATGGATAGTACCGAATGCAAGATTTCTGCCGGCTGGTGTACCAATTGTACATAGCATTGGCATTTATCACATTTTTTGTACGAACATCTTTGCGTCCTGTTCCATATGAGGCTAGTAGTATCCTGCTCTAACTAGCTTTAGTACCAACGATTCTGCACCTGGATGGTTTCTGAAAATTCCTTCATGGACTTCTCTCATCACATAATCTACTTCCGAGGCTCCTAGACATCGAGCCAACAGGCTTTGGTATAATCTCCGATATAGTTGTCCACCCATGAGGCAGTGTCGAGACGCTTTGGTGCGTAGTGGCCGGGACGCCTACAGGTCATCGGGCAACTTACCATACTGAAGATATTCAATGAACTCATTTCTCTAGTCCCAGACTAGGTTGGTTGTATTTACTTCGCAATAGCCGTCCACATCCAGTACCGAATGCATAAGTTGAACGACAGTACCAGAGTAGGACCCTTACATCTCCGTGGACGACCCCAAATTGGCCAATGCATATGCTTCTACATTCTCTTCCCTCGGGATGTGTCTGATCGACCACTCCCTGAATCGTGCAAGCAAAGTTTGAACTTTAATCACAGATTGTTGCATGCATTCCTCTTTTGCGTCGAAAATCCCGTATACTTGGTTTAGAACTAGTTGGGAATCACATTTTATCTCTATGACCTCGGAGCCAAGTCACTGTGCCGGTTCGAGTCTTATAGCCAAAGCCTCAAACTCGGCTTCATTGTTAGTTAATGAAACAGTTTTAATGGCCTGCCTCAGGTATCCCCCGAGGGCATGATTAGGATAAACCCGAGCCCGGACCCTTTCACATTAGAAGCTCCGTCCGTGAACAAGGTCTAAACTTCTGACATCATTTCCGACACCATCACCGCTTCTTTAGCGGCCAAGGGTAATAACCCAGGACTGAAATAGGCCACAAAGTCGGCCAAGACTTGTGATTTGATCGTAGTCCTAGGTTTGTATTCAATATCGAAATCACCAATTTCAACTTCCCATTTGTCTAGTCGGTCTGACAATTCAGTCTTGTGAAGAACATTCCACAAAGGAAAGGTTATCGCAACGGCTATTGGGTGGCACTGAAAATAGGGCCTAAGCTTTCGAGAGGCGACTACGAGAGCTAAGGCAAACTTTTTGAGGTGCGGATAACGAGTCTCCACTCCTGATAAAATTTTACTAACATAATAGATAGTAAATTGCGTACCTTTATCCTCCCGGACTAGAACGGCACTTACCGCTACTTCCTAGACCGCTGGGTATATTAGCAATTGTTCACCTTCCCCCAGTTTTGATAGTAACAGGGGGCTTGATAGATAATATTTTAGGTCTTCAAGGCCTGCTGACATTCCGGAGTCTATTTGAAGTTGTTCTTCTTCTTCAGAAGTGAGAAGAAGTGATGACATCTTTTCGAGGATCGAGAGATGAACCTGCTTAATGCGGCCAATCTTCTGGTTAGCCTCTGTTCTTCTTTTACGCTTGTAAGCCAGTCCAAGATGTATTTGATGGCTTTGATTTTATTAGTATTTACCACGATTTTTCTCTGTGAGACCAAGAAACCCAAGAGCTTACCGGAGCCAACCTGCATATTTTTCTGGGTTGAGCTTCATGTTATGCTTTTTTAAGACATCAAAGGTCTTTTGGAGGTGCTTTAAATGACCATCTGCATTCAAAGACTTTACCAACATATCATCTATGTACACTTCCATTATTTTACCTATTTGCTTTTCGAACATCTTGTTCATGAGCCTCTGATAAGTGGCTTCGGTGTTTTTAAGCCTGAAGGGCATCACATTATAACAATATGTGCCAAAGTTCATTATGAACGAAGTTTTTCCCTAATCCCCCTAGTTCATCTTGATTTGGTTGTACCCGGAATAGGTATCGAGGAAACTCATTAACTCATGCCCGGCCGTCGCATCAATTATTTGATCGATGTTTGGCAATGGGAACGAGTCTTTAGGGCATGTCTTACTCAAGTCTTTAAAATCTACACACATTCAAAATTTGTTACTCTTTTTTTGGAACCACAACTACATTAGCTAACCATTCCGGATAATTTATTTCCCGGATTGAACCGATGTCAAGTAGTCAAGTTACCTCTTATTTAACAAACATGTTTCTGACATCGGCTATTGGGTGCTTCTTTTGCCTTACCGGAGGGAAGCTCGGGTCCAGGCATAGCTTGTGGACGGCCACCTCTAGTGGTATACTTGTCATATCCGAGTGCGTCCATGCAAAACAATTAACATTAGTTTTAAAGAAATTAATAAATCCTGACATGAATTCAGGATTAAGTCATGTTCCCAAATGAAACTCTCTCTCCAAGAATTCTTCGAACAAATCCACTTGCTCGAGTTCTTCTGTCGGGGATTTGGCTACATCTGTCTCTTTCGGTACCTAAAAGTATCTCGGTACCTGGTGGGATTCCGATGACTCCTCGCCTTTATCATCTTTACTCGGCACGGGAGCAGGCATCGATTCCTATAATTGCTATTTGTTGGTTTCATTCCCTTTACTATTGCATATCTACACTGCGTTCATTTCTCTTGCTGTCGGTTGATCTCCTCTTATCTGTTTGATTCCCTCTATGGTCAGGAATTTCAGCAGTTGATGATACGTTGATAGTACGACTTCCATTTCATGTATCTATGGCCTACCGAGAATTACGTTGTATCCCATGTTGACGTCCACTACTTCACATAAGGTGGTCTTGGTTACCCCTTCAGTGTTCGTGGGCAGCGGTATCTCTCCTCGAGTTGTCACACTTTCCAGGTTGAACCCGTTGAGGAACTTTATTGTCGAAATGATACTTTCGGCTAATTTGGCTTGTTCCAGCACTGTCTATTGAATGATGTTGGCTAAACTTCCTGGGTCAACCAAATCACACTTAATCTTGAAATCTAGGACATTAAGAGAGATTACCAGGGTGTCGTTATGCGGCAGAAGAAGTCTGCCGGTGTCTTCCTCTGTGAAGGTGATGTCGTCTTCGGCGACCTCCTGAAGTCTCTTGTTGTGGGTCACCGATACCTTTCTCTTCTTGGCCGCCAAGAAGGTTACCCCATTGATTTCATTCCCCCCAAAAAATCATGTTGATAGTCAACCGAGGAGAGTTTTCTCCTATTTTCGAGGGTTCTGCATTGTTCCGGTTGTGGCTGTAATTGTTCTTGGCTCGGCCGCTAAGGAACTCCCTGAGATGGCCATTTTTCAACAATGTTGCCACCTTCTCGCATAGATACTGCTAGTCCCCAGTTCTATGACCGTGAGTCCCATGATACTCGCACCATAGGTTAGAATCCCTCTAGCTGGGATCAGATCTAATTGGTTTCGGGAATCGTGCTTCTTTGATATTCTGCATCGCCGAAACCAATTCCACTACGTTGATGTTGAAATTGTAATCTGAAAACCTAGGATATGTAGAATATTGGGTCTCCGGTACCTCTTTTTCTTGTAATGATCTGTTGTTCCGGCCACGGTTACTTCTTCTATCAGGAGCAAACCTATCTGAGGACTAGAACCCTTTGCTGCCGCATCCCTTATCTCTCTCGTAAGGCAAGAAACAACATTTAGAAGATTGCTGGTCTGCATCAAAATCACCTTTGAATTTATCGTAGTTCTTGTCTCGATCCCGCCCTTTGGTTGATGTCGGGAACCCGAGCTGATCATCTTCTATCCTTATCTAATCGACTCATAGCGGCTATGATTATCCACCCATGTAATCTCTTGGAATTCGAGCAAGCTTTCCTTCAGCTTTCGGGAGGCATCTGAGCTCCTCGGATTCAAGCCCTTTGTGAATTCCTCTGCTGCCCAGTCGCCTGGTATGTCCGGCAGTAACATCCTTTCTTTGTGGAATCTAATCACGAACTCCCGTAGCAATTCAGACTCTCTTTGTGCGATTCTGAATATGTCCGCCTTCCTAGCCTGGACATTTCTGGCCCCCGCATGGGCCTTAATGAACGAATCCGTGAGCATTTCAAAAGAATATATTGAATGATCGGGTAAGAAGGAATACAACGTCAAGGCACCCCTCCGTGAAGGTATCTCCAAACCTTTTCAACAGGACCGACTCGATATCATGTTGAGCAAATCGTTCCCTTTCACCGACGTAGTATAAGTTGTGATGTGCTCCTGAGGATCCGAAGTCCCATCATATTTTTGGTATATCCGGCATCTTGAAGCCTTTTGGAATTAACATCGGTCCTGCGCTCGGCTTAAACGGCAACTGGGTGTACTTCTTCGAGTTTGGGCCCTTCAAAAGTGGTGATGCGCCCGAAATATCGTCCATTCCGGCATGGAACTCCTTCGTGTTATGATCCATCCGCTCGTTCATCTACCTCATGAATCTCATGAGTTCGGTTTTGAAGGGATCATTACCGGATCCGTTGTCGGTCCCCCTCCCCGCACCGTCGAAACCGACCTTACCCTTTGGGGTGTTGTTATCAACTCTTTGAGCCGTCTGATCTACAGGAACACTGGGAGGAATCGGTCCTCTTCCATTTGCATTGTTGGAAGCGTCTGGCAATGCTTGCTTAAATTTTGTCATGACCCGGTCCTGTCTTTAGAGGTGGCCCATGATGGCTTTTTGTTGCTTTCTCAAGATCCTTACTGTTTCCACAACGTGTTCATCTTCCGCGTCATCAGGAGATGGTTCCCATACATATCAGGGGTACTGTCCTCCATGGATCGGGGTTGCTTCGTCCCCCTCGTTGCAGGTGTCACTGATTGAATTCTCGTGCTGAGGCAGATTTTTATGTGCCTCAACGTTGTGTGCGATGTTGACATCATTATTTGCCATTTTCGATTTTAATTGCTAAGAAACAAAGAATCAAACGAGTTAGTAATAAACGCAAGGATCAACTCAATAACGCAAGTGTCTAAGCCCCACGGTGGGCGCCAAACTGTTTACCCGTAAAACAGTACAGTTAAATTTATTACTTGGTTTATAGACATGCAAACTGATTTGATCCAAAAATAATAAATAAACGAGATTAAAAATAAGACTTAGCGATTAAAATCGAAGGAAATGACAAGCCTGGTACCGGGTGTAATGCCTCCGAGAGCAGAAATAAGAACAATATGAAACAACAAGTAAAGTTATTTTATTTAGTTTGAGAATAGAATGTAGCATAAGTTTAAGAATTTCAGTCCTTACAATGTATGTTGATACTACTATTTATAGCTACACCTAGGGAAACAAGATCCTAGGATTAAACCCCTCTTAAATGATAATAATGGAGTAATTGATGAATATGTAACGGCAGGCCATGAATGGAAATATTCTCTGAAACGGCTGCCCATTTAATACTAGGGAATATTTTTCATTAAATGTCATCTGGTGACAAACATTCGACCCGCTCACGTTGATTGTGCTACCTTCGAGATCTATCCGATGCCAGCTACCGCTGCTATTCCCGGTACTAGTTGTTACTCGATTTACCTTCTTCCTGTCTCCAGTTTCACGTATCGCTCTATCATTCGATCATTTAATATAACCAATTTTGCCCTATACAAACTTAGATCTAAGATCTTTGGATTTCCATGGGCATTTATTCCTTTTGACTAATTTTGTGGAGGTGTTCTGAGTTGTGACAACTTCATGCAATTTAATTTTTTGTCCTACCATCTTTTTTATATATACCTATAAAGCTTTTAACTTCATTCTCCAAAATGATTTTGAATTATATATACTTAAAGAAATATATTATGCTTAGTCCATCTTGTTGCCACGAAGAAAGGCTTCTTTTGTTAGCTTGTGTTTTTAATGATATCCAAGTCTTAGAACACACCACTCTCGGACCCAAATTTAGCTGTTATGTATACCTCAATTTGTAAGTCCCACTATTAAAGAGAGACGACGACTATGTCAATGATTTAATAATAATAATAATAATAATAATAATAATAATAATAACAATAATAGTCTCTAGTTTATCTAGTTATTTTATTTATTTTTAGATTTTAATTCATGAGATACAACTCTTTTGAAAGAGGGGACTTACACGCCAATAAATCTTTTCCCTCTAATAAATTCCTATTTGGTTATGTCACAAAATCTTCAAATATGAAAAATTTATGAAAAGTTTTAACCTGAAAACAAGAAGAAAAAAAAAGATACTATTTGGTATATATCTCGTTATTTTCACATAGCCTTATAATTATTGGAAAAAGTTTCGAAGCTGATCCAGTACTTAGAGGCCCTTACGTTTTAAACACACATGCTTTCTTTAGTCATCCACCAACACCAAGCTAGAATCTCATATATGTATCTTACGATTACATGTGTCAGTAACATGATTCTCTTTTAACACAAACCTTGGGTTAGCACTTTTTTTTTTAGTAATTATGGGAGACTCGAGTGTATTTGGTACCAAGGAGAATATTTTTTATAATATATTTTTAGAAAATGAGTGGTTTTATTATTATTTTTTTTTTGGTTGGTAGAGAAAAAAAAATTCAAATATATTTTTTAGTGTTTGTTTAGAGAGTAGAAAATATTTTTTACGAAAATAACCTTTTATGCTACTCTTCTCACCCTCTTCCCCCAAATTCTCATGTTTCCGATGCTCTCCCCTCCCCCCACCCCTACCCCAAGTACCCAACATTTTCAGAATTCTATTTTCTTTAAGAATTTAATTATTCTTATAAAATTTACACAAACTCAAAAGAACTAATGTGCTACCTTACTTTTTCACGCAAAAAATGACATTGAAGTTTGTGCTCTATAACTAAAAAAAAATATTTTTTTCTGGTTGAAAAAGAAAGTACTTATTTTGTTGAAATGAAATAAAATAATATTTTTTTTACATCATGAAAAAAAAATACTAATTTTGTTGAAATGAAAGAAAATACTTTTCTACATCATTAAAAAAAATTCATGAAAAGAAAATACTCATTTTGTTGAAATAAAAAGAAAATATTTTTTACTACATTATTTTTTTGGAACGAAAAATGTACTTTTTCTATATTATAAAAAGAAAATATTTTTTTTATATAAAAAAATAATAATTTCCTTTCCTACCAAACACACCCTATAAACATGATCAATGATCAATGAATTGAAAATGAAATTGCCTGGAAGTGTCTATTTTTTGGTTCCATTTGACTAATCAACTTTTCAAGCCTATCCAAATTAATGGATCACCCTTACGTGTCAGACTGTACTTGCGGCCGGAGTTTTTGACTACCCCAAATCTTTACAATTAATTTTGATTGTATATCGTGCATTGATTGTGTATAATATAAAAGGAGTAACCAGTAGGAGTAATTATTTATATTATCTATATAGTTTGATAATTTAAAAAATGTGTACGTAATGTGTGAAATTACGAGGTGAATGGTAAATTTTATTGACTGGTTTACCAATTAGTCGACTAAAAGTTGATGCGAACGAAAATAATAAAGACAGAATGTAAAATGCAGAAAGTAAATGACACCGAATATTTTTTTTATTGGTTAGGATTCAATGTGAATTCTAGTGCAGTCCTCTTGGGTTGCAGGGATGTTCTCTCTTCAAAACTCCTTGAAATTTTCTGTACAAGTGAGTTGTTTCTGAGAACTTAAGTAAACTCTCTATGTTTTTTTATACAATGTCTCACCTATTTTCTCTCTCTTTCTTCTCTCCATTAGTTACAAAGTAAATATAACTCAGACTACAATGCTTGCTTAGAGTAGAATAAAGAGCTTGAGGTTGGTTCGATCAAAGTATATCTCTTCTTTTGGTTTTCTGACTATAAATACAACTCGAGGCATCTGCTTCCGTAAATTGATCCTTCAATAAAGGGAATTGACAACTTTTCTTTATTGGCGCACTTTACTTCAACGAGCGGATCTGCAGTGGGTTGATTGATAGTTCAAGCGGATTCTTAGCGAGCTTGATCTTCCCTGATTTTGGTTTTTCCTTCCTTGATGCGCATGAATTGTGGCACCTTTCTTTTCCTTAGTTTGGCGAATTTTTAGAGATCTTAATCTTTATTAATTATTGTCTTTCCTTCCTTGATTCTTGAGTGTACCTGCAATTAGCGTGATATTATTTTTCATTATTAAAACTTGGATCTAACAATGTCTCCATTTTTTAAGATGATAAAATAACAAGGGTTACTTCAATTTACTTCCCTGTTTATGTTAGTTGACTTTCCTTCTGTTGTAATCGACTCCCCCTCAACTGGCAGCTTCTCTTGTATGAACGTGTTCTTATATGTCGACTTCCCCTTAACTGGGCAACAAGACAAAAATCTTTACATGTATCCCTACATTTTATCTCTCTCTCTTTGGCAGCAACAGAAAAAATTATACTAGTAGAAACATGTCAAAACAAGTAGTAATTAATAAGGTAAGCATGCAAAAGCAGGAGTAAGTATCTTGGCATTACAACCTCAGGATTGGATAGCCAGTCCAAAAAGAAGCAAACAAAAAATAAATTGTCTTAGATATCCAACCAACAATTGCATTAACGATGTAGAAAATCGGTGAGAGTGTTACATATAGCTTCTTTGAGACGGTCAAACCTGGCTTTCACTATGACTGATATCCCGTCAATTTTGTCATGAACTTCCTTGAAGGCTTTCACTCTGTTTCCTGCTGTGTTGAGAAGTTTGACTCGTATCTTGGATACATCGAAATATGTCTCTTTTGAGATGTCATGAATGTCTTCAACTAGTGTTTGAGTAGAGACTAGCAAATCCTTGATGATTGATAACTTTTCATCGATGGCAGTCAGCTTTTTCACAAGATCAGAGTCACAAACACTGGGCTGGGAGACAAAGGCCATAGCTTTGGAGCCAGTCGAGACGATTTTGGCTTCACAATCTTGTTTATTTACTCAAGTACCATCCAAGGAAACATGCCCCATACTACAAAGGCTCTAGACTTATAAGACTTGGTGACAATGACATAGGCATAGTTTGAGAGAGAGATATTATGGGCGTCAAGAAAGTGGGTGATAACCATATCACAGGGAAGACTGGTAGGATCATCAGCACTCTCAATCATAAAATGGATGACCCAGGAGGGCATTTTGACTTTATGTTTGGTCAAGAGACAGTAGACCAAAAAGGTATCCCGTTGGGATAAGGTTGGGAATGATCTTGTACGGGGAAGAAGAGTGGTTGCTACAATGTGTGCGAGGAATCAGATTTCAAAACTTACATCACTAGGACCTAATTGGCTAGGAAGGGAATCGGTGGGTGACTCGGCTATACAACCCTTTCTTGGTCAAAAGGAATTTCAAAATCTTCGAGCCAAGTATTTTTGAATAACATTGAAAATCCAGAACACTTGCACTGGGATGGAATTATACGAGGCACAGTCTAGAAGAGTATGCTTGCCAAGAACTAAGGGTTCTAGTTTGTCATATTTTGGGAACCGAAGATTAGCATAGAATATTCTAACAAGGGCTTCATACACTTTTGGAGGAGGCACAAAAAGAAATATTTTCCAACCTTGAAAATCAAAGAGTTTCTTTACCTTGCAGCTTAGGCTCTCCATGTCGTTCAGATCCACAACCCTACTATGAACTATTATTTTCTCCTTGAATGAGATGAAGGCGTCCCTATTTGGGGTGTCCCAGAAGTCGATGTCATATTCCAGAGAGCTTGTGAGGTCTGCATTCGGCTTCTTTGGGGTTAGAGACTCAAGATTCTCTTCCATGGAGATCTTACCTAGGGCTTTGTCGTTCAGGATACGCGCATTGTCGCAGAGTTCCGCCTCTGAAGAGGCAAACTATTCTGAGTTATTTGATCCCAAATTAGCTGGTTCTGGTGGTTGTGTCGATGATTTTGCTCTGGAGCGAGTACTTTTTCCAGTGAAGATAAAGGGGTTTTGGAATTTTTTACCATTAATGAATTGAAGAGAAGGGGTTAGGTGCGATAAGAACAATGTGAGAGAATGAGAGTAAAAAGGGAAATAAAAAGGTGGTGAGATTGACAGTTGAGTGCAGAAAAGGAAAAGGTGTCAGAGAGCTGACGTGATGATTGATTTTCTTTCTGGAGAGTCGTAAAAATATGTAAAAAAGGGGAGAAACTGGAGGTGTGTAAATAATGGTACTTACACACATAATAAAATAACAAGATAATGTGGCATCAAAGTATTTATTAATACAAAAGTCCTAATTTTTGGCAATAAGTGAGATAATACCAAGTGAGTCCCGTATAGCACAAAATATTTCTTTAAGTATGGGTTTTGTAAAAATGCCCACTAATTGATCATTAGTACTAACAAATATTATTTTTATATCACCTTTAAGAACATAATCTCTAATAAAATTATGCTTGATATCTATATGTTTAGCTCTGGAATGATGCACATGATTCTTTGAAAGATATATAACACTAGAATTATCACAAAATATTTGAATCGGTTTAAAAGATAATTCATAGTCACCCAGCCGATGAGACATCCAAAGTAGTTGAACACAGCATTGTCCAATTATTCTGCCTCAGCTGTGGACAAAGCCATTGCTCCTTGTTTTTTGCTATTTTAGGAAATCGATAATTTTTCCAGCAATTGGCATGTTTCACTAGTGCTTTTCCTATCCTCTTTGTTACCAGCAAGGTCAGCATATGAAAATCCTTCAAGTTTAAAATTGTTAAAATGAGGATACCATAATCCATAAGAAGTAGGTCCTATGAGATAGTGAATTATTCGCTTTACTGCGGTTAAATGGGACTCCTTAGGAGCTGACTGAATCTGACACATTTGCACACGTTGAACATGATATTTGGTCGACTAGCATTTAAGTACAACAATGATCCAATCATTTCACGATACATAGTTTCCTCCATTGATTTAACTTTCTCATCTTTGTCAAGAGTGGTTGATGCACTCATAGGCATTCCATGTGCTTTAGCATTGCTTATACCAAATTTTTGAATCAATTCCTTAGTGTATTTCGTTTGACAAATGAATGTGTCCTTTTATGATTGCTAAATTTATAGTCCAAGAAAGAATATGAGTTCCCCTATCATACTCATTTCGAACTCATTTTGCATGAGATATAAAAAATTCTTGTACAAAATAGGGTTAGTACTGCCAAATATAATGTCATCGACATAAATTTGAATAATGAGATTACCTGCAGAGGATCTCTTGATAAATAATATAGTATCTATCTTACCTCTCATAAATCCATGATCAGTTAGAAAAGAGCCCAGCCTCTCAAACCAGGCTCCAGGAGCTTGCTTGAGTTCATAGCGGGCTTTAGTCAATTTATACACATGGTAAAAATATTGTGAGTTCTTAAAACCAGGAGGTCATTTTACATATACCTCCTCATTATTAAAACCATTCAAAAAAGCACTTTTAACATGCATTTGAAATAATTTAAAATCTTTAAAAGATGCATACGCTAGTAATATACGAATTGATTCTAACCGAGCTACCAGAACAAATATTTCATCACAATCGATTCCTTCCTGCTGTGAGTAGCCTTGAGCAACTAGCCTGGCCTTATTTTTAACCACTTTTCCATCTTCATTCAACTTGTTTCTGAAAATCCATTTGGTTTCAATAATTGCAGCATTTGCTGGCTTAGGCACTAATTTTCATACTTAATTTTTATCAAACTGATCAAGTTCTTCTTACATAGCTTGTACCCAGCTGGAGTCCTTCAAGGCTTCATCAACTTTCTTTGGTTCTATTTGAGATATGAGCGCAATGTTAGCCTTTTTCTTGAGAGATCCCATTGTTTGGATTTCTTATGATAAACTTCTGAGGATACTCAGGTTCACTTCTTCATTCATTTGGTATTGTTTCAGCTTGCTGAGTAGTCGACTTCGTTTAAGGAGCATGATGACTAGCAGAATCATTAGTCAACTTTGAAGATTAATTGAAATTGTCAGTTGATTCATGAGATTCACCAATCTTGGATAGCTCTTGCTTAATGTCTTTATCACCTGCAATCATTTTTATAATGAACTACATGATACACTATCAGATGACCGAGAAGACAAAGCAACATCGTTACAAAATAATAAATGGTGGGCTCTTTTATAAAATACAAAAGTTTGGGATAATTTTTAAAAAATATAATAGTGATATTTTGGCCCAAAACCAGCTATTCAGCTGGTTTTGGGATTTTGGATTTGAGATTTGAGATTTGGGATTTGGCCAAAATGTAGGAAAAATCTATGGCCAAGCATGTGTTTGCCAAATAAAATCCAAGTTTACTTTGGCAAAATCTATGGCCAAACGGGTCCTAAATGACCTACTATTATTTGAATAGCCAAGAAATATACCTTCGTCGCTTCTTGGATAAAACTTACCAATGTTGTCCTTACTATTATTATGAACGAAGCATTTACTTCCAAAGGGATGAAAGTAACCAATGTTTGGCCTTTTGCCCTTCAATAGTTCATATGGAGTTTTCTTCAAGATAGGCCGAATGAGACATCTATTAAGGATATGACATGTTGTGTTGCTTTGGTAGGGAATGCTCCAGTATTATCGTTTTGGACAAGTCTTGCAGAGTTTGTTTTTTGTGTTCAAGAACTCCATTCTGTTGAGGTAATCTAGGAGCTGAGAAGTTATGAGTATATCCTTAATTATTTCAAAATTCGTCAAATGATCTACTCTCAAATTCTCCTATATGATCGCTTTGTATGGTTTCGCTGAGATTCCTTTTTTCTATTTCAATCCTTTTGCATAAGATCTCAAAATTATTTAAGGCTTCATCTTTGTGAGCTAAAAATATTACATATGTAAAATGTGAGTAATCAACAATAATAACAAATGCATATCTTTTTCCTCCAATGCTAGTAGTTCAAGTAGGGCCAAATAAATTCACATGTAATAACTGTAGAGGCTTGGTTGTGGAGACAACATCTTTGGGCTTAAAAGAGGCTCTAGTTTGCTTACCAAGTTGACATGCATCACACACATAATTCCAAGAAAATTTGAGTTTGGAAAGACCAATGACAAGGTCATGTCTAGACAGGTTTTCAATCAGGTTCATGCTTGCATGGCCAAGTTTCTTATGCCTAAGCCTGGGATCATCATATATATATGCTAGACAAATGTGACTATTTAAGTATTAAATGCATTCTAGAATATTGCAACGACCCGATCGGCCGTTTTGAGTGTTGTAGACTCGTTCCCCCATTTACTACTTATTCTATACTCAATTGTTTATATGTGACTCGTCGCGGTGGTTGGTTTGATTCCGGGGATGTTTCTAAATGAATTGGGACACTTAGTCCCAAGGTTGTAAGTCTAAGTTGAAAGAGTTGATCGGATATTGACTTATCTGTAAATACCTCCTAGATGGAGTTTTGACAGGTCTGATAGCTCCGTAGGGTGATTTTGAACTTAGGAGTGTGTCTGGATAGTGATTTGGAGGTCCGTAGGTTATTTTGGCTTGAAATAGCGAAAGTTAGAAATTAGAAGTTTGGAGAGTTGAGAAGTTTGACCGAGAGTTGACTTTGTGGTTACCGGGCTTGGATTTTGGTTCAGGAAGTAGGAATAGGTCAGTTGTGTCATTTATGACTTGTGTGCAAAATTTGAGGTCAATATGAGTTGATTTTATAGGTTTCGACATCGATTATGAAAGTTGGAATTCACTAGTTTTCATTAGGCTTGAATTGGGGTGTGATTCGTGTTTTTATGTTGTTTGATGTGATTTGAGATATCAACTAAGTTCGTATTGTGTTTTAGGACCTGTTGGTATGCTTGGTTGAGGTCCCGGGGGCCTCGGGTGGATTTCGGATGGTTAACAGATCGAATTTGGCGTAAGTGTTATGCTGAGGTGCTTCAGATCTGGTGTCATCGCACCTGTGGTGGGATTTGGCCACAGGTGCGGAGCCGCAGAAGCAGCTAAGTTTGCACAACTTGGAAGAGGATAAAGGCCACTATGGGTCACAGGCGCTGAAGGGTTTCCGCAGATGCAGATGTGCATCTGTGCATGATCAACCGTAGAGGCAGATTTGGACAGGCAGCGCTCGAGTCGTAGAAGCGAGGGGTGGTTCGCGGCATGCGGTCCCCAGTTGCGAAGCTGAGACCGCAGGTGCGCGAGGTCGGCTATTAAGTGGGTTTTGCAGAAGCGAGGTTTTCTCCCTAAAAGTGGGAGCGCATGTGCGAGGCCAGGCTTCGCAGGTGCGGAAATGCCTGGGCAGTGTTTAAATTCGAGGGTTCCGAGATTTTTTATCATTTTTGGACTTTTGAAGCTCGGTTGGAGATGAGTTTTGAGAGGGATTTCACGAAATTTCTTGAGGTAAGCCACTTTTGATCATTTTGACTTAATAATATTGAATACCCATTGAAGGCCCCCCGTAGATTTTGTATTTTTAAAGTGAAAAATTGGGGATTTTGACCATGTATTGAAGAGTGAAAATTTGGAGGTTTGAGTGGTGATTTGGAGTCGTAATTTGGTAATATTGGTATAGTTGGACTCGTGGTTGAATGGGTGTTCAGATTTTATAACTTTTGTTGGATTTCGAGATGTGAGCCCAGGGTTGACTTTTTGAGTTGACTTTTTTACTTTTGATTAAGAACTTAACATGTTCATATGGAATTGAATCTGATAGCTTGTGTTGATTGTATCGAGTTGTTTATGGTTAGATTTGGGGCATTCGGAGGCTGATTCGTGAGGCAAGGTCTTGCTAGTAGAGTGATTCGATTTGCTTGAGGTAAGTATCGTATTTAAACTCGGTTGAGACACCAGTTGCCTGGATTGTTGTGATAGCCACGTGCTATTGGGTACGCACATGCCTGGGGATGAGCCCATGTGTGGGCACCAGGGTCATATTCATGTTCGGGTTATGCTTAGTCTCTTATAAAGCTAGAATTGACTGTTAAGCTTTAAGCTATGATATCTCACATGTTATAACAGTTTATGTGATCTATTTGAGACATGTTGAGGCTACATAGAGGTTTAATCCATGAATGAACTTAATAAATGTTTTTTTTAGGGATGAAATTGTCGATTTAAGCTACGATAGCACACTTTGCACATACCTACACTTTAGCATGTCATTTATACAAGTCCCGAATCATGAGAATCTTATTTTATTCACCATATAATGTATACTTGTTTAATTGCTTCTGTATGATATGTTTGGACTGGTGGCCTGTGACTATGCCAGGCGGATTATGTTATTCGCACGTGAGTTGTCCCTGTGGATCCATATATCGATATTATTGGCATGTGAGTTGTTCGTACATCACGTGAGTTGTCCGTGCGGATTCATATATTGATATTATTGACACGTGAGTTGTCGGTGTCACACGTGAGTTGTCCGTGCAGGTTCTATTGTTAGCATGTGAGTTGTCTGTGCAACATGTTGAATTTGCATTCTCTTGATCATTTATCTGATTTAATTGTTTCCTTCCTCTACATGCCATGATATTGTCTGAGCAGGGTATTTGAGAAATTATGCACATGCACACACGTGTATTCCTCTCACGAAACTTGATGAGTTAGTTTTAAATATTATTCTACGCTGGTTTAAAAAGGTAGAACTACATCGGAATAGCTAGTATCCTTAATAATTTAAGCTTCTCTTACCTTGCCTTGTTTATTTATGATACTTAATGAGTTGGTTGTACTCACACTATACTCTGCACCTCGTGTGCAAATCCAGGTATTTCCAGGCACGGTGGTTATCGAGGTAGTTGTTTTGGCGTCCGCATACCTTGACTTTCGTCATGTATCTCTCAGTTTTACTCATATTGTTCTATCCTCTTAGACAATGTTTCAGACTATGTTATTGTATAGATGTTCATGTACTCAGTGACACCCCAATTTTGGAAAAGTTTGTATTCGAGTCACAATTGCTCATATCAGTTATTTATGAAAGTTATTGCTGTTAAACTTGCTTCATCTTATTTTTAATATAAAAATGCCTAGTCTTATTGCGATTGTCGACTTGCCTAGTTCTGTGATAGGCGCCATCACGATATGTTGAGTTTTGTGTCATGACAAGTTTATATTAGAGCCTAGGTTACATAGGTCTCATGAGTCATGAGCAGGTTTAGTAGAGTCTTGCGGATCGGTACGGAGGTGTCTGTACTTATCTTCGAGAGGTTGCCGAACCCTTAGGAAAACTTCATGTTCTTGTATACTTATCGAGGCCGTAGAACCCTTAGGAAACTAAATTTTTGTTATTCTATTCTGTCAGAGATGGTGAGGACACGTGCTACCGGATCGTGCAGACGGTCACCAGTACCACCTGCTAGGGCCACAAGAGGTTGGGGTCACAGTAGAGGACAAGGTGTAGCTAATACACAGCTAGAGCAGCACCTGTAGACCCACCAGTTGCTCCAACTCATGAGCAGGTTCCAGATGTGGTTGAGCTCAAGCACCAGCTGTGCCCATTGTGATTCTAGGCCTTCAGGAGGCTTTGGCCTAGATATTGACTATTTGCACTAGACTTGCTCAGGATTTTAGTTTAAGCTGCACCAGCCACTTTTCAGGCCGGGGGAGGTAGTGATGGGACTCCAGACACCGGGGGTAGTACCAGCCTAGCCAGTTTCAGTTGATCAGGCCCAGGTGGGTCCCGTTATGAGTGATGAGGATAAGAAGAGACTAGAAAGGTTTGGGAGCTCAAGCCTCCAACATTCAATGGGAGCTCAAGCCTCCAACATCCAAGAGGCCTCGTGGTTCAGGTGGTTCCAACGATGTTTCTTCTGGGGGTCAGTCCCACCACAGCATGGGTCGTCCTTATAGACCCGCTCATATGACGTGTCCAGTTCATCATGGTGTATCAGTTATCCATGATTCTTACAGTGCTCGTTCTGGTCAGTCATCATTCAGTGCATTACCAGTGCAAAGTTCTTACCATGCCTTGTCTTCTAAGGTTTCTACATGCAGTTCCTCGGGTTATCAGGAGCAGTAGCTCCGTCAGAGGGGGGGTTGTTTCGAGTGCGGGGACTTGAGTCATCTCAAGAGGGATTGCCCTAGACTGTTGAGTGGGGTTTCACAAAAGAGTTCTCGATCGATGATACCAGCACCAACAACTATACCACTCGCTCAGCCAGCTCGGGGTGGGGCTCAGGCAACTAGAGGTAGCCCTAGAGAGGGAGACGGATCAGGTGGTGGTCAGGCTCGATTCTATGCCATTCCTTCCTGGCAAGAGGCCGTCGCTTCTGACGTAGTGATCATAAGTATTGTTTCAGTGTTCCACAGGGATGCTTCAACATTATTTGACCCAGGTTCTACTTATTTCTATGTATCATCCTCTTTTACTCATTATTTGGATATGCCTCGTGAGTCCTTAGTTTTATCTATTCATGTATATACGCCGGTAGGAGATACTATTATTGTGGACCGTGTGTATCGGTCGTGTGTGGTGACTATTGGGGGATCGTAGACTAGAGTTGATCTCTTATTTCTTAGTATTGTTGATTTCGACTTGATTTTGGGTATGGATTGGTTGTCTCCATATCATGCTATTCTGGATTTTCACGCAACGACCGTGACATTCGCGATGCCGGGGTTGCCGAGGATCGAGTGGAGAAGTTCTTTAGATTATGTTCCCAGCAGGGTGATTACTTATCTAAAGGCCCAACGGATGGTTGGAAAGGGATGTTTGTTGTATTTGGCCTTTGTGAGGGACATTGGTGCCGGGAACTTTTTGGATTACTTATCGCGTTGTTGTATTACTTATCCTACTATTGATTCTGTTCCGGTAGTGAGAGATTTTTCGAATATGTTTCCTGCAGACCTGTTGGGCATGCCACCCGACAGAGATATTGATTTTGGTATTGACTTGGTGTTGGGCACTCAGTCTATTTCTATTCCTCTTTATCATATGGCACTAGAAGAGTTGAAGGAATTGAAAGACCAACTTCAAAAGCTTCTTGATAAGGGGTTTATTAGGCCTAGTGTGTCGCCTTGGGGTGCACCGGTTCTGTTCGTGAAGAAGAAGGATAATACTATGTAGATGTATTGACTATAGGCAGTTGAACAAAGTTACAATCAAAAACAAATATCCTTTGCCGCGCATTGATGATCTATTTGACGAGCTTCATGGAGCGAGTGTATTCTCTAAGAATGATTTGAGGTCTGGGTATAACTAGTTGAAGATTCAGGACTCAGATATTCTGAAGACGGCATTCAGGACCCACCACGATCACTATGAGTTCCTTGTGATGTCTTTTGGCTGGCCAACGCCCCAACAACATTCATACATCTAATGAACAGTGTATTAAGCCATATCTTGATTTATTTGTCATAGTATTCATTGATGATATCTTGGTTTACTCACCAGGAGGAGCATGCCCAGCATTTGAGGATTGTACTACAGAGGTTGAGAGATGAGAAGCTTTATGCCAAGTTCTCCAAGTGTGAATTTTGGCTCTGTTCGGTGGCATTCTTGGGGCACATGGTGTCCAGTGATGGGATTAAGGTGGATCCAAAGAAGATAGAAGCATTTTAGAGTTAGCCCATACCATCTTCAGCTACTGAGATTCGGAGTTTTCTCGGCTTGGCTGGATATTATCGTCGCTTCGTGGAGGGTTTCTCGTCCATTGCATCACCTTTAACTAGGTTGACCCAGAAGGTTGCGCCATTGAGGTGGTCAAATGAGTATGAGGAGATCTTTCAGAAGCTCAAGATTGCCTTGACCACAACTCCAGTTCTAGTTTTAGCTTCAGCATCGGGTTCTTATACATTATATGGTGATGTTTCTCGGATTGGTATTGGGCGTGTCTTGATGCAGGAGGGTAGAGTGATTGCTTATGCTTTGCGCCAGTTGAAGCCCCATGAAAAGAACTACCAAGTTCATGATTTGGACTTGGCAGCCATCTTCATGCATTGAAGATTTGGAGGCATTATCTCTACAGTGTGTCTTGTGATATATTTATGGATCATTGAGGTCTCCAACACTTGTTCAAACAAAAAGATCTAAATTTGAGGCAGCGGAGATGGTTGGAGTTGCTAAAGGACTATGATATTACCATTCTGTATCATCCTGGGAAGGCCAGTGTGGTGGCCGATGCCTTGAGTAGGAAGGCGGTGAGTATGGGCAGCCTTGCATTTATTCTGATAGGTAAGAAACCGCTTGCATCAGATGTTTAGGACTTGAGCAATCAGTTCATGAGATTAGATATTTCGGAGCCCAGTTGGTTCTAACTTCTGTGGTTTTTTTGTCTTCCTTATATGATCGCATTAGAGAGCGTCAGTATGATGATCCCCATTTGTTTATCTTTAAGGGCACGGTTCAGCACGGTGATGCCAAGGATGTTACTATTGGAGATGATGGGGTGTTGCGAATGTAGGGTCGGATTTGTGTGCCCAATATGGATGGGCTATGTGAGTTGATTCTTGATGAGGCCCACAGTTCGCGGTATTCCATTCATCCGGGTACCGCAAAGATGTATCATGACTTGAGGCAACATTATTAGTGGAGGAGGATCAAGAAGGATATAGTGGGGTTTGTAGCTCGGTGCCTAAATTATCAGTAGGTGAAGTACGAGCATCAGAGATCGGAGGATTACTTCAAAGGCTTGAGATTCCGGAGTGGAAATGGGAGCGTATCACCATAGATTTTTTAGTTGGGCTCCCACAAACTTCGAGGAAATTTGATACTATTTGGATGATTGTGGATTGATTGACCAAGTCTGCACATTTCATTCCAGTTGGGACTACTTATTCTTCGTAGCGGTTAGCCGAGATCTACATCTGCGAGAGTGTTTGTCCTCACGGTATATCAGTGTCCATCATTTCAGTTTGGGGCACGCAATTTACATCGCAATGTTGGAGAGTAGTGCAGCGAGAGTTAGGCACACGGGTTGAGTTGAGTACAACATTCCACCCTCAGACGAACGGATAGTCCGAGCGCACTATTCAGATATTGGAGGATATGCTACGTTCTTGTGTAATAGATTTCGGGGATTCTTGGGATCAATTTCTGCCACTTGCAGAGTTGGCCTACAATAACAGCTACCAATCGAGCATTCAGATGGCTCCGTATGAGGCTTTGTATGGGAGACAATGTCGGTATCTGGTGGGTTGGTTTGATCCGAGTAAGGCTAGGCTATTAGGTACTGACTTAGTTCAGGATGCTTTGGAAAAAGTTAAATTGATTCAGGATTGGCTTCGCACGGTGCAGTGAAGACACATGAGGTATGCCGATCAAAAGTTCGTGATGTTGCTTACATAGTGGAGGAGAAGGTACTACTCAGCATTTTACCTATGAAGGGTGTCACGAGGTCCAGGAAGAAGGGCAAGTTGAGCCCTCGGTATATTGGGTGTAAGTTGGGTTAAAGAGTGGGAGGATGTAATGACCCGACCGGTTATTTTGAGTGTTGTAGCTCTGTTCCCCCATTTACTGCTTATTCTATGCTCAATTACTGTTATGTGACTCGTCGACGTGGTTGGTTTGGTTCCGGGGATGTTTCGAAATGAATTGGGACAATTAATCCCAAGGTTGGAAGTCCAAGTTGAAAGAGTTGACCGGATGTTGACTTATGTGTAAATGACTCTGGAATAACATTTTGACGGTTCTGATAGCTCCGTAGGGTGATTTTGGACTTAGCTGTGTGTCCGGATAGTGATTTGGTGGTCCGTAGATGATTTTGGCTTGAAATTGTGAAAGTTGGAAATTAAAAGTTTGGAGAGTTGAGAAGTTTGACCAAAAGTGGCCTTTGTGATTACCGGGCTCGGAGTTTGGTTTCGGAAGTTGGAATAGGTCCGTTGTGTCATTTATGACTTGTGTGCAAAACATTAGGTCAATCGGAATTGATTTGATATGTTTTGGCATAGATTGTTGAAGTTAGAATTCACTAGTTTTCATTAGGCTTGAATTGGGGTGCGATTCGTGTTTTTGATGTGATTTGAGGCCTTGACTAAGTTTGTATCGTGTTTTAGGACCTGTCAATATGTTTGGTTGAGGTCCCGGGGCCTCGGATGGTAAACAGATCGATTTTGGCTTAAGTGTTATGCTGAGGTACTTCAGTTCTAGTGTCATCGCACCTGCAGCAGGATTTGGCCGCAGGTACGGAGCCGTAGAAGCGGCTAAGTTTGCGCAACTACGAAGAGGAGGAAGGCCACTAGGGATCGCAGGCGCGGACATGTTTCCGTAGATGCGGATGCGCATCTATGCATGATCAACCGTAGAAACAGATTTGGGAAGACATCGTTGGAGTCGCAGAAACGAGGAGTGGTTCGCAGATGCGGTCCAGCAGGTGTGAAGTTGGGACCGCAGGTGCGCGAGGTCAGTTGTTAAGTGGGTTTCGCAGAAGCGATATTTTCTCTGCAAAAGCGGGAGCGCAAGTGCGAGCCCAGGCTTCGCAGGTGCGAAAATGCCTTTAGTGTTTAAATTCGAGGGTTTCGAGATTTTTATCATTTTTGGACTTTTGAAGCTCAGTTGGAGATGACTTTTGAGAGTTATTTCGTGATATTTCTTGAGGTAAGCCACTTTTGATCATTTTACACAATAATATTGAATACCGATTGAATTTCCCCTATAGATTTAGTGTTTTTGAAGTGAAAAACTGGGGATTTTGCCCCATGTATTAGAGAGTGAAAATTTGGAGGTTTGAGTGGCGATTTGGAGTCAGAATTTGATAAGTTTGGTATAGTTGGACTCGTGGTTGAATGGGTGTTCAGATTTTGTAACTTTTGTTAGATTCCGAGCATGGGCCTGGGTTAACCTTTTGAGTTGTCTTTTTGACATTTGATTAAGAACTTAGCATTTTCATATGGAATTGAATCCGATAGCTTGTGTTTATTTTATAGAGTTTTGTTATGGTTAGATTCGAGGCGTTCAGAGGCCGATTCATGAGGATGGGCTTGCTAACTGAGTGATTCGATTAGCTTGAGGTAAGTATCGTATTTAAACTCGGTTGAAGCACCAGTTGCCTGAATTGTTGTGATAGACAAGTGCTATTGGTGCGCACATGCGTGGGGATGAGCCCATGTGCGGGCACTGGGGTCATATATTCATGTTCGGGTTGTCCTCGGGCTCTTATAAGGCTAGAATTGACTGTTAAGCTTTAAGTTATGATATCTCACATGTTGTAACATTTTATGTGATCTATTTGAGCCATGCTGAGGCTACATAGAGGTTTAATCCCTAAACGAACTTGATAAATGCTTTTCTGGTGATGAAATTTCTGATTTGAGCTACGATAGCACACTTTGCACATGCCTACACTTTAGCATGTCATTTATACCAGTGCAGGAGCCTGACAATCTTATTTCATTCACCATATACATGTATACTTATTTAATTGCTTATGTATGATATGTTTGGACTGGAGGCCTGTGACTATGACAAGCGGATTATGTTATTGGCATGTGAGTTGTCCGTTCATCACGTGAGTTGTCCGTGCAGATCCATATATTGATATTATTAGCACGTGAGTTGTTCGTGCAGCATGTGAGTTATCCGTGCGAATTCATATATTGATATTATTGAAAGGTGAGTTATCCGTGCAAGTTCTATTCTTAGCACATGAGTTGTCCGTGCAACGTGTGGAATTTGCATTCTCTTGATCATTTATTTGATTTAATTGTTTCCTTCCTCTACATGCCATGATATTGTCTGAGCAAGGTATTTGAGAAACTGTGAACATGCACACACGGGTATTCCTCTCACAAAACTTGATGAGTTAGTTTTAAATAATGTTTTGTGCTAGTTTAAAAAGGCAGAACTACACCAGAATAGCTAGTATCCTGAATAATTTAAGCTTCTCTTACCTTACCTTGTTTATTGACGATACTTATTGAGTTTGTTATACTCACACTACACTTTGTATCTCGTTTGCAGATCCAGGTATTTCCGGGAACGGTAGTTGCTGATCTTGGAGTTTTTACCCGTTCGGAGATTATCGAGGTTGCTTTGGCGTCCGCAGATTTTGACTCTCCTCCTCTATCTCTCAGTTTTACTCATACTGTTCTACCCTCTTAGACAGTGTTTTGGACTATGTTATTGTATAGATGCTCATGTACTCAGTGACTCCCGGATTTTGGGAAAGTCTGTATTCGAGTGGCAGTTTCTCAAATCGACTATTTATGAAAGTTATTGCTGTTAAACTTGCTTCATCTTATTTTTAATATAAAAATGCCTAGTCTTATTGCGATTATCAGCTTGCCTAGTTCTGTGATAGGCGCCATCACGACATGTTGAGTTTTGGGTCATGACAAATATAAACGTTTCCATACCTCTTTCTTGGAAGAATAATTGTACCCGACTCGTCTTTGATAAAACAACCTATTTTTTTGAATTTCACTTCTTATCTAGAGTCACATAGTTGGCTTATGCTCAGCAGGTTGTAGTTGAGTCCTATCACAACTTAACTCCCATCGGAGCCGTGATTGCGCCTAAAACTACTTGCTAGGCAAGCCAACTGTCACACAATAACAACGGAGCTGAATAAATAAGGTTTAATATACTCAGTAATGGAAAACATCATAATTATCTAATGAAAACAATAACAATACTGCTACAACCATCCCAAAATCTTGTGTCAACGAGTACATGAGGACTATTGAGTATCAAATACAACCAAACCCTTAGTACAATTGTCTAGACAATAGAACAGTAATAAGGAAAATAAAGGAAAGAGAGTCAAGGTCAGCGGGCGACATAGCAACTACCTCGAAGTCTCCAAATACTATTACCAATACGGCTCTAGTAATAACCATGTCTAGATGTACCTGGATTTACACACGAAGTGCAGAGTGTAGTATGGGTACAACCGACCCCATGTATTCAATAAGTAATAAAACTAACATTGGGCTGAAAGCAGTGACGAGCTCAGAAGACGAAAGTCAGAAACCAATATTAAGTCAACACATATATAATGATGATAGTAACAATAAGTAACTAAAGGAAATTATCATAATCAGCTCGTGCACATAACACGAATTTAGGCATGCTTTTGACGAGCGCAGAACACACACTTAAATTCTGCTCGCTAATAAAATATAGTATAATATAATATTGTATCCTCATGGATTGGATTTAAACTGTATTCTCGTAAGTTCTAACTTGATTTCTATCCAGGAGAATCAACAATTGAGATTTATAAGATGTCTAACTACAATTACTAAGAATCTAAAGCTATTAACTAATGACAATCTAAATAAGGAATAAGCAAAGAAGGTTATCAATGGGGGAAGATACGGTATTGATATGATATGTGCAAGATAGATTTTCGGGATCAAACTCTAGATAATTCACTTCTAATTCAAGTGAGTCTCTCGAATTCACTCAATTATTAGTTCAAACATTCAACAAAAACTCCTCTCTCGATGAAGTCTTAACCTCACAAGATGAACCAATTTAAGCACGTGAAGATATGCAATAATGCGTAATGGATTGGTCTTTAGGAAAACCTCTTTCGATTATTCTCCTAACTAGGTTTAATCAATGATTCGACTAGCTTCTTTTGGTTACTTAGAAGAATCTATGATCTCAACCAACAATATAATGCAAAGATATCACAAGTTACGATTCTATCGATAACATGAACAAGTGACTATAGATGCAACAATTAATTTATCCAAAAACAAATCAATACATAAAACTAGAGTTATAATCTACAAATAATCATCAATACACCAAATCCATCAAACCCTAAATGGAACTACTCCATAAATATGGAGCAATTCATCACAAATAAAATTAAAGTATAGGAAAACATAAATTCAATCCAAAATCGGGTCTTGAGTAAGGATGGAATGATGAAATCCTTGTGCTTGTGTTCTTCCAACTCCTCCTTGCCCCCCCTAGGTCCAAAGTATGTCAAAAGTTTAGGAAATAACATTTTTCCATGTATTTATAGCAAGTAGGGTCGGGCCCAGACGAAATCACCTTCTCCTAGCCGAGATAAGACATTGGCTATTTATAAATAACACAGGCGTGCCGCATGGGGAGACGCTCCATGTGGCTCAGAAACAAAATTCATATGACATAAAAGATGTACCATACGCTTGCCCGTAGTGTACTACTCTACTAATTGAGCTCATTCAGTCAAGGATCAGGTAGGACTTTATTTGGTTGTAATGTAGGTTACGGGATGGGTAGAATACATTTGGATAGAAGAGTGACTACACCTCACTACGCAGTTTAATACATATACTTAACCATTCAAAACCCCACACTTATGTCAAACCATAACTCCACCTTCACATCAATATACAATAACTCCCTACTTCTTTTAGCACAATTACATCAAGTTACCACGATCAAGGAATATTTTTCACAATCATACACTTATTTGTTTTTCCTTTATTTTTCAATTCAAGTGGCTCTTACTTTTTAAAAACAATGCACCTTTCTTCTTTGTTCAGTAGTTCCACTAAAAAGCCAAACCAACTCCCCACACTTTAACTTTTACAAAGTTCATAACAATTTCAAGTGTTCACGAGAGGTACATGGTTCAAATAGATGGTCAATTCAAACAAATGGGTAAGGCGCGTAATGTGGTTGCCAAAGAAACAGGATTATAGGCTCAAAGGGGTTAGCTAAGATACACAACAATTAGGTTGGTAAAACCATATATCTAGCTCAACAAAGAAATGCATATACTACTTCCACGACTGAATAAAACTACTATTTCACTTTGCAAGCACACGGTGCATGTTCTAAACATCAAATGTAATGCATGAACCAACACAAAAACTCACACACACATGGCACATAACTCACTCACGATCGGACTATCAAGACAATCTAGTCAAAGCAGTTAAGCAAAGTTAAAATCATACAATTTAAGGTACTTACACAAGAGTAAAAAACGGAGCCTAAGTGTCACAACTAAAGGACTTACTATTCACAATACATAATGAAGTTGAGAGATATTGACTTCAATTCAAATCACAGCACAAGGTTTCCTACTACTAAAAAAATATAAAAACTAACTACACTCGGTTCAAACAAAACCCTTGGAAAAGAACCGCGGCACAAAACAACCCAAGGGAGAATTATTACACTACCTACAAACGAAAATCTTTTTGTCTTTTTTCTTTCGACTTTAATCCTTCAAGAAAGCACCACACATTTTTCACAACCTGCTCACTTACTCTAACATAGAGGTCAACGATATTACCCTTCCTTTGTGAATCAAGTGCCATCATACAACAATAGAGAGTAGTTCCGCACACAATATAATTTAAAAATAATTAGAACTCAAAATAAAAATAATTCGCTCACTCTAAGAAAAAACATTCATATGCCATAAAAGACGTACCATAGGCTTGCCCGTCAAGGATCAAGTAGGACTTCAATTGGTTGTAATGTAGGTTGTGGGATTGGTAGGATACATTTGGATATAAGAGTGACTACACCTCCCTAAGCACTTTAATACATATACTTAACCATTCAAAACCCCACACTTATGTCAAACCATAACTACACCTTCACATCAATATACATTAACTCCCTACTTCTTTAAGCACAATTACACCAAGTTACCACGATCAAGGAATATTTTTCACAATCATACACTTATTTGTTTTTCCTTTCTTTTTCAATTCAAGTTACCACCATCGGGTTTGAAGCAACCCTTATTTCAATTCAAAATTGTTAGCTGCAATCAGAGGTGTTATCACACATGATAATCCTTGGTTGTAGACCGGTCTAGCATAATCGCCCAGTGATCTCCCAAGCATAGGAGCAATATTTCCGAACTAGTCTGCGGCCAAGGGTTGATTGTGAGCAATTCTCCGACCCCTCTCTTCTACATAGATAATATATGCATCTCTAATAGTTGCTTCCTCAGCATCCAGTGCAACTTTTTCTTGTTGTTGGGCTGCCTCCCTTGCAGCCAAATCTACATTATCATCACCGTTTCCAACCATAATTTTTTTGGTTGAGGACTGCCCAACCTTTTTTAACATCTCGGTGAGATTTCTTTCCTTCCTCAGCTCTCCCAATTGTTTTTCTATCTCGGGCTCGTATGGTAGCACTTCTTTCATAGAAGTTCGAGTCATACACAAATCTAAACCTGTAACCTGCGCACAGTGAACGAACACCCAACGTAAAAAGGGAAACATAAAATAAAAATAAAAACATTCTTGATTTAGCACTACAACCTATTTCAAACACTATTGATTGCCAATCCTCGGCAACGACGCCAAAATTTGACGAGCGCAAAACACAGACTTAAATTCTGCTCGCTAATCAAATATAGTATAGTATAATATCGTATCCACGTGGATTAGATTTAAACAGTATTCTCGTAGTTTCTAGCTTGATTCCTATCCAGGAGAACGAACAGTTGGGATTTATAATATGTCTAACTAAAATTACTAACAATCTAAAGCTATTGACTAATGACAATCGAAACAAGGATTAAGCAAAGAAGGTTATCAATGTGAGAAAATAGGGTATTGATAGGATAGGTGCAAGATAATTTTTCGGGATAAAAAATTCACTTCTAATGTTCAAGTGAGTCTCTCGAATTCAATCAATTATTAGTTCAAACGTTCAGCAAAAATTCTTCTCTCAATTAAGTCTTAACCTCACAAGATGAACCGATTTAATCTCATGAAGATATGCAAGAATGCGTAATGATTGATCTTTAGGAAAACCTCTTTCGATTATTCTCCTAACTAGGTTAATCAATGATTCGACTAGCCTCTTTCGATTACTTAGAAAAATCTTTGATCTCAACCAATAATATAATGCAAAGATATCACAAGTTATGCCTCTCTCGATTACATGAACAAGTGACTATAAATGCAATAATTAATTCATCCAAAAATGATTCAATACATAAAACTAGAGTTATAATCCACAAATAATTATCCATACACCAAATCCATCAAACTCTAAATGGAACTACTCCATAAATATGGACTAATTCATCACAAATAAAATTAAAGTATAGAAAAACATTAATTCAACCTAAACTCGGGTCTTGAGTAATGAAGGAATGATAAAATCCTTGTGCTTGTGTTCTTCCATCTCCTCCTTGGCCTCCTTAGTCCAAAGTATGTGAAAAGTCTAGGAAATAACATTTATCCATGTATTTATACCAAGTAGGGTCGGGCCTAGACGAAATCACCATCTCCTCGCCGAGATAAGACATTGGCTCTGTAAAACATACACAGGCGCGCAACATGGGGCGACGCTCCATGCAGGGCTTTTGTGGGGAAATCCAGAGAGCATCACAATTCAATAGGCTTCCCAAATACACCACTGTGGTGCACAACACGCCGCCCCATGCTACGCAATAGTGCAATATTCTCAGAGTGCTCCATGTTTCTTGATTTTTGAAGTCCAGGCGTGGTTCTCGTCCCCCGAACACGATCCCATGTTAATTGTTTGGGCTTTTACTCAGACTTCAAAGCTCCAAATAGCTCAAATTAGCTCCATAACATCTACATCACTCGGAATCACTCCTACAAGGCATAAAACACACAATAAGTGATAAACACTAGCAATTAAAGCTCACACACACATAAAGTGCAGTAAATTAGAGTGCAATAAGCGACTAAAACACTATATTATAGCCTACCATTAACACACCACACTTAAACAATTGCTCGTCCTCAAGCAATCAAACTACACTTCACATAGACACGTCCTTATTCAACAACACTCATAACCCATCACACCAAGAGTATTTAAAACAGATTAAGCACAATACCGTAATATCCTCGCCTCAAGATTTGACTCAAAAGCACCACACATTTTCCACAACCTGCTCACTTACTCTAACATAGAAGTCAACGATATTACCCTTCCTTTGTGAATCAAGTGCCATCATACAACAATAGAGAGTAGTTCCACACACAATAAAATTTAAAAATAATAAGGAACTCAAAATAGAAATAATTCACTCATTCTAAGAAACAACATTCATATGCCACAAAAGACATACCATAGGCTTGCCCATCAAGGATCAAGTAGGACTTCAATTGGTTGTAACGTAGGTTGTGGGATGGGTAGGATACATTTGGATATAAGAGTGACTACACCTCCCTAAGCACTTTAATACATACACTTAACCATTCAAAACCCCATACTTATGTCAAACCATAACTACACCTTCACATCAATATACATTAACTCCCTACTTCTTTAAGCACAATTACACCAAGTTACCACGATCAAGGAATATTTTTCACAATCATATACTTATTTGTTTTTCCTTTATTTTTCAATTCAAGTGGCTCTTACTTTTTCAAAACAATGCACCTTTCTCCTTAGTTCAATAGTTCCACTCAAAATCCAAACCAACACCCCACACTTCAACTTTTACAAAGTTCATAAAAATTTCAAGTGCTTAGGAGAGGTACAAGTTTCAAATAGATGGTCAATTCAAACAAATGGGTAAGGCCCGTAATGTGGTTGCCAAAGAAACAGGATTACAGGCTCAAAAGGGTTAGCTAAGATACACAACAGTTAGGTGGGTAAAACCATATATCTTGCTCAACAAAAAAATGCATATATCACTTCCACGATTGAATAAAACTACTATTTTGCTTTGTAAACACACAGTGCAAGTTCTAGACAACAAATGCAATGTATAGAACAACACAAAACCTCACAAACACATGGCACATAACTCACTTAGGATCGGACTATCAAGACACTCTAGTGAAACCAGTTAAGCAAAGTTAAGATCATACAATTTAAGGTACATATACAAGAGTCAAAAACAGAGTCTAAGAATCACAACTAAAGAACTTACTATTCTCAAGGTATAATAAAGTTAAGAGATATTGCCTTTAATTCAAATAACATCACAATGTTTCCTACTTCTAAAAAACATATAAAAACTAACTACACCTGATTCAAATAAAACCCTTGAAAAAGAATCACGACACAAAAAAGACCCAAGAGGGAATTATTACACTACCTATAAATGAAAATCTTTTTCTCTTTTTTCTTTCGACTTTAATGGTTCAAGAAACCTGTCGATGATATCCATCGTCGGGAAAAATAGAAAATTTTAAAAACATTCTCTTTTATTTTTTCAAACGTTTTTCCTATCTCTACTATCTACAACTAACAAAAAGAAAACTAATATACATACATACAAATATCCCCCACCCCACACTTTAAGTTGTGGCATGTCCCCATGACACACAATTAAAAAGCATAAGGTAAAGGAACTTCCCTGAATATCTAGTCGAAGTCGGGCTCCATTCCTCGCGCCCGAACTAATGCACACATCCACACAGACAACTTTTTCTCAGCCATTTTGGGGTACACCCCACACTTATCTTTCTCGCTCACTGCAACCTTCTCTTTCGAGCCCTTCACTTTTCACTCAACACTTGCTGATGATTTTCCTTTTTGCACCCCGTTTTCTACATCCATCTTGAAAGTCACAATCTCCTAACCCACTCTAAGCATGAGTTTTATCTCATGTATATCTAATATCCTTTGCCTGTCACTAAGAATGGTATTTCTAGGATGAGGGGGACCTCTTTATTTTCCTCCATATTCACCACTATAAAATCCATAGGAAATACGAACTTATCCACCCGAACTAACACATCTTCCACTATCCCCTCGGGTATTAAAATCGTTTGGTCTTTTAGCTTAAACAATATTGGTGCAGACCTTATCTCTCCAATCTCTTTCTCAAGTTTCATGTAAATAGATAGAGGCATTAAATTAATTGAGGCAATAGAATCACATAAAAATTTATCAAAATTAATAGTTGCTAAAGAGCAAGGTATAGTAAAACTCCCTGGATCTCCACACTTTTGTGCGAGTTTATTTTACAATATCGCACTGCAATGCTCTGTGAGCTTGACCACTGAGGTCTCCTCTATTTTCATCTTCTTAGTAAGGATCTCCTTCAAGAATTTAGCTTAAGAAGGCATTTGTGAGAGCACTTATGTGAATGGCAAGTTTACATGAACCTATTTCAGCACATCCAAAATCTCTCAAACTTCTTGTCCGACTTTTCTCTACATAGCTTTTGAGGGAAAGGTAGCGTAGGCATATGCTTGCTCTCATCATGTTCCTCCCTTTTCGAAGTTTCTCCCTTATACTTTTTCTCAACTTTCATCTGGCCCTTCTTATTTTTATCAACATCATTCTGCAGCTGCTCCTCACTTTCTTTTTGAAGTTTCACATCATTTTGGATCGAGGTGGGGTCTTTCAACACTTGCCCACTTCTTAAGGTTACATCTTTCACTGTTTCTTTAGGATTTCTTTCAGTATCAGCAGGGAGAGTTCCTGGAACCCTCTCAGATAATATTGTTGCAATATGTCCCACTTGCTTCTCTAAATTTTGAATTGCTGCCCTTGTACTTCAAATCTTTCATCAGTTTTCACAATAAAGGCCTTCATGAGAGTTTCAAGACCAGGCTGATTGGGTTGTTGAGGTTGAAACTGTTGCCTCGGTCAATTCATAAAACCAGGAGCTCCTTGTCCCTGAAATCTGGGATTGTGTTATTGCCAAGCATTAGCGGTACCCCCTGGTGAACTCTAAGAAAAACCGGGGTGCTTCTTATCTATTGCATTAAAGTTGTAATTTCCCACAGTATTTACTTCCTCAATTGAGGCTTGACACTCATGAGTGGGGTGTCCTCTTCCACATATATCACACACTGTATGAGGCTTACTTTGTATCGTGGCTAAGGTCAGCTTTCGTATTTCTTTAGCTATAGCATCAATTTGTGCCTGCACAGATGTATTAGTACCCACTTGGTGAACACTAGTTGATCTTCTTCTTTCAATACTCACCGAGGGCCATTGATTAGCATCTTCATATAACTCATCAAGAATTTTTACTATCTCCTCTAGAGTCTTCTTCATCAAAGTGCCTTCAGCTATATTGCTCAATGTTCTACGTGAGGCCGGTGTCAATCCATCCCAAAAGTCCTGGAGTTTCATCTAAAGTTCAATTCCAATATATTGACACTTTCAAACTATCTCCTTAAATCTCTCCCATGCTTCAAAAATAATGACGGTATGTTTTTGCCAGATGTTATGGATTTCTCTTCTAAACGTCCCCGTCTTAGCTGAGGAGAAATATTTATCAAGGAATTTTCTAGTCATCTCCTCCCATACTCTAATTGATCTCGTGGGCAAGCTTCGAAGCCACTGCTTTGCGTAATCTTTGAGTGTGAAGGGGAAGGCCCTTAATTACACTGCATCTTGTGACACACCATTATATTTAAGGGTTTTTATAATCTCCTCGAAGTCCATTAGATGTATATTTGGATCTTCATTCATCTTCCCTCTGAAGACACAACAATTCTGAAGGGTTTGAAGCAACCGTTGCTTCAATTCGAAATTGTTAGCTACAATCGGAAGTGGTATCACACATGGTAATCCTTGGTTGTAGACCGGTCTAGCATAATTGCCCAGTGATCTCCCAGGCATAGGAGTAATATTTTTGAACTGGTCTGCGGCCAAGGGTTGATTTTGAGCAATTCTCCGACCCCTCTATTCTTCATCGATAATGTGTGCATCTCTAATAGATGCTTCCTCAGCATCCTTTGTAACGTTTTCTTGTTGTTGGTCTGCATCCCTTATAGCCAAATCTACATTATCATCACCGTTTCCAGCCATAATTTCTTTGGTTGAGGACTGCCCAACTTTTTCTAACGTCTCGGTGAGATTTCTTTCCTTCCTCAGCTGTCCCAATTGATTTTCTATCTCGGGCTTGTATAGTAGCCTTCTTTCACAGAAGTTTGAGTCATACACCAATCTAAACCTGTAACTTGCGCACAGTTAATGAACACCCAACGTAAAAAGGGAAAAATAAAATAAAAATAAAAAATATTCCTAAATTAGCACTACAACCTATTTCAAACATTATTGATTGCCAATCCCTAGCAACGGCGCCAAAATTTGACGAGCGCAAAACACAGACTTAAATTTTGCTCGCTAATCAAATATAGTATAGTATAATATCGTATTGACAAGGAGTAGATTTAAATAGTATTCTCGTATTTTCTAGCTTGTTTGCTATCCAAGATGATCAACAATTGAGAAGTATATGATTTCTAACTAAAATTACTAAGAATCTAAAGCTATTGACTAATGACAATCGAAACAAAGACAAGCAAAATAAGGTTATCAATGGGAGAAGATAAGGTATTGATAGGATAGGTGCAAGATAATTTTTTGGGATCAAACTCTAGATAATTCACTTTTAATGTTCAAGTGAGTCTCTCGAATTCACTCAATTATTAGTTCAAACGTTCAGCAAAAACTCCTCTCTCGATTAATTCTTAACCTCATAAGATGAACCAATTTAAGCACGTGAAGATATGCAAGAAAGAGAAATGGATTGGTCTATAGGAAAACCTTTTTCGATTATTCTCCTAACTAGGTTTAATCAATAATTCGACTAGCCTCTTTCGATTACTTTGAAGAATCTCTGAACTCAACCAACAATATAATGCAAAGATATCACAAGTTAGGCCTCTCTCTATTACATGAACAAGTGGCTATAGATGCAATAATTAATTCATCCAAAAATGATTCAATACATAAAACTAGAGTTATAATCCACAAACAATCATTAATACACCAAATCCATCAAATTCTAAATGGAACTACTCCATAAATATGGAGCAATTCATCACAAATAAAATTAAAGTATAGGAAAACATAAATTCAATCCAAACTCGTGTCTTGAGTAAGGAAGGAGTGATGAAATCATTGTGCTTGTGTTCGTCCAACTCCTCCTTAGCCTCCTTAGGTCCAAAGTATGTCAAAAGTCTAGGAAATAACGTTTTTCCATATATTTATACCAAGTAGGGTCGGGCCCGGACGAAATCACCTTCTACTAGCCGAGATAAGACATTGGCTCTGTAAAAATTACACAGGTGCTCCGCATGGGAAAATCCATAGAGCATCACAATTCAACAAGCTACCCAAATACACTGCTGTGGTGCACCACACGCTGCCCTATGCTCCGCAACAGTGTAGTATTCTCAGAGTGCTCTTTGTTTCTTGATTTTTGAAGTCCAAACGTGGTTCTCGAACCCCGAACGCGATCTCGTATTAATCTTTTGGGCTTTTACTCAAACTTCAAAGCTCCAAATAGCTCAAATTAGCTCCATACCATCTACATCACTCAGAATCACTCCTACAAGGCATAAAACACACAATAAGTGCAAAAATCTAGCAATTACAGCGCTCACACATTAAAGTGCAGTAAATTAGAGTGCAATAAGCGACTAAAACACGGGATTATAGCCTACCATCAGCTTTTAAGTATAATAATTTAAGCACAACACTGATAAGAACAATTCATTTACCAGCTAGCATAAGGAATGATATATCTCTATGTTACATGTCAAATATGCATGTCAAATGACTGAATTCATAGTGGTATCCCCAAGTGCACTCACTCTCAGTATACCCAAGCTGTCTGTCTCAAATGCTCACTTCATCACACAAGCACACATAATCACTCAGCATTGTACGAGTGTCTGGCATCAATGCCCTTCACCAAAGAATGTGTATATATATATCACTATGCATGCGCTCTCTGATGGTATGTCAGACTCCGGAGGGGCGGATCCTATCCAAGTGCTAATCAAAAGCCAATAATGCATGTTGCGGCGTGCAACCCGATCCATATAATAATAAATCCAATATGACCTGCTGCGTCATGCAGTCTGATCCAAATAACACTCTCAGCATGGCTTTATGTCCCACCTCAGTCATCAACCTCTCAAGTCTCAAGGGCTCACAATCTTATATTACTCAGCCCAGCAACACCATATATGGAAAGCAATAACAACATGCGATGAAACAATGAATGATGAGCAGAGAATCAGATATGATATGTAAATAAAGAATCATGATGTGTATAATTACACTTAAGTCAAATAACCCAAAACAACAGAAATAGCCTCATTAGGTCTCAAACAAATAACCCCATATCCTAAATATGATTTCTAGCATGAATCATAGCTCAGTAAATGTAACAAGTAGGGAAAGCACGGATAAAACAAGGTATGATAGAATATGTCACCCAACACATCATAAATAACAGGGTTCCCAAGGATAATTACCCTCAATTCTAGGTTTAGAAATATTACTTACCTCAAAATGCACATGTCAATACTCCTAAAGCCCTTCCCATGCAAATCGGTCACCGAACGACACGAATCTAGTCACAATAACTTAATATAATCAAATAATTCCATAGGAAACAACTTTAAACAATAAAGCTTCGATCTTTATCAAAATCAAAAAGTCAAACATGGGCCCGCACCCCGAAATCGGACAAACTCACAAATTATGAACTCTCATTCAATTATGAGTTCAGTCATACCACTTTCATCCAATTCCTACCTCGATTCGACCTTCAAATACTCAATTTTTACTTTAGAAAGTTTTTACTAATATCCCCAATTTTTTCACTTTAATTTACCAATTAAATATTAAAAACAAAGGTGGAATCATGAAATAATAACAAATTCGAGTCAAAAATACTTACCCTGATCCAAATTGTGAAAATCCTTTCCAAAATTGAGCTCTCTAACTCAAAATGTGATATAATAACTCTAACCCTCGAAATAGAGTTTTAAATAATCTGCCCTGGCATTACCCTTTGCGGTTGTGGAAAGTCCTTCGCGATCGCGAAGAACAAAATTCTCCAGCTGCTCTATCCTATTTTGCGAACGTGACAACTTAGATGCAAACGCGATGACCAACAGCTACGCGATCGCGGACCAGACCATGTGATCGCGATGAATAACCGCGTGCCATCCTCATGCCTTACCTCCCTTCTACGCAAACGCTTACCCTCTCTCGCATTCTCAATGAACAGCCACCCTAAACCTTCGCTAACTCGTCCTTTACTTTATGAACGCGAATAACTAAACCCACCTTCCACCAACTAACACTTCGCGATCACGCCTACCTCTTTGCGACCGCGAAGAAGGACACCAGAAGCACTGAACCAGCAGTCCAAAAATGATGGAAATAGCCCGAAACCCATCTGAATCACCTGAGGCCCCCGGGACCCCATCCAATCACACCAACCAATCCCATAATACCACACGAACCTACTCGAAGCTTCAAATAAAACAAAACAACATCAAAACCATGGATCGCAACCCAATTCAAGCCTAATGAACTAATAAACTTTTAACTTCCAAAACGCATGTCGAACCATATCAAATCAACTCCGAATGATCTCAAATTTTGAATGCATGTCCCAAATGACACAATGGACCTATTGCAACTCTCGGAACCAAAATTTGAATCCAATATCAATAAAGTCAACTCTCAGTCAAACCTATCAACCTTCCAAACCTTCAACTTTCCGACTTTTGCCAAAACAACCTACGGACCACCAAATTTAAATCCGGACATACGCCTAAGTCCAAAATCACCATACGAAGCTATTGGAATCACCAAAACTCTATTCCGGAGTCCTTTACACAAAAATCAAACTCCGGTAAGCTCTTTCAACTTAAGCTTTCAAACTTGAGACTAAGTGTCCCAATTCATAATGAAACTTCCCCGAAACCAATTCAACCACCCCGACAAGTCACATAGCCACAAATGAACATAGAAGAAGCAATAAATTAGAAAATAGAGCTACAATACACAAAATGATCAGCTAGATTGTTACAAGTCCATCCACAAGATAAACTTCTATAATATCATAGTTATTGTTGAACGGAATTGTTTTGGTGCCAATACTTTTTCCTTTTGAATCATCACCAAACATTACATTTCTTCCATTTATTTTTGTAACTTCTTTGAATAAATTTTTGCCTCCCGTCATGTGATTGGAACATGCTTTGTCGAGATACCAATTTTCTTTTCGACTTTTCTTTTGGTGTTCCTGCAAAATAGGATTATTGCCTTATTTTAGGTACCCAAGCTTGCTTGGGTCCTTTTTGGTTAGTTCTAGTAAGATCAGTACTATGTTTGGGCTTCCAGATCCATCCCGTAATATTTTAGTGATGAAACCTATAAGAAGAATACTTATGACCAGTTCTACTGCAACAATAACATACGGGAGTGGGTTTTCACTGGATCTAGTGGTGGTGTCATTACTAGTAGATCCATTGCCAACAGGTCTTTTTCCAGTTGACTTATAAGTCACCCGGTTAGACTTGATGGAACTGTAACTGGTTGATTTGCACATGCCTTTTAGTTGCAATTGTAATTCCTGAACTTCCTCCTGGAGAACATCTCTTTTGATTTCACAGACTTTAAGTTTAAGTTCTTGTCTTTCTTCTCCATATTCAATCTCTTTAATTCATTTAGAATTTTTTGAGACTATTTTAGGGTGATATCAAGAATATCTTGTAATTCGTTGCATCTATCACATTCGTAGGGTTCTAGCTCGCTAGATTCACCACGCGCCATGAAGCAATTCTTTATTGTTTCCTTGCTATCATCTGATATGTCTTCATCTGTCCAGCAACCTGAAAACTTGTTCATATCATTTTTTTAATATTGTCATGAAGAAAATATTAATGATTTCTTTATGTTCTGAGCTATCTTCATCACTCCAACTTCCAAATGATTTATTTTTGTGAAATCCTCTGTAGGCTTTGCTTTTGAGATTTGGGCATCCATCTTGTATATGACCATATTTTCCACATTCAAAATATTTTCCATCGTTCTTATGTTGTTCATTGTACTATTTGGTTCTTCTGGAAGACATTATTTCCCTTTTGGTGTTCCTATATCTTCTCATTAGTCCATTCATTATTTTGGAAACCATAACGATTTCCTCTTCTAGAGCCTCTGCATCATTGTCATTATCATCTTCAGATCCTTCAATCGAGGTTTTGAAAGCGATTGTTTTCTTCTTTTCTTCCTGTCTTCATTTTTTTAAGATGTGTTTCTGATAAATGTAAACTTTAACCACTTATTAGTACCTTCTTGCTTTAGTTTTAGTCTGAAATATTGATTTTTGTTCCCAAAACTAATAAAATTATGTAAATTGTAGGCATGTTGGAGGATTGGAGATTTATGAAGAAATCCAACTCAAAAAGGAGTATTCCAGCTCAAAAAGGCAAGAAAGAGAACTGTAGGCAAATGTGCGGTCTTCAGAAGTAATTTTGTGGCCACAAAAAAGATGTGCGGCGCGCAAAAATACATATGCGGCCGCAGAAGGAAACTTGAAGCATCAGAGGAATTTGAAGAAGCGTGGTCCGCACACCAAATTGTGAGACCACAAAGGTTGGTCTCACTGACTAGATTTGAAATGTTCAGAGAAGGTACAAAAAGACCAAGTGTGAAGCCTCGTCAAAATGCAGTCCGCAATCATAAAGTGCGGCCGCAGAAGAACAAGTGCAACCACAGATAGAATTGGGCGGCTGCAGAATTCATCCAACCCAATGAGAAGAAGAAAAGTGTGGACCGCATATAGAATTGTGTGGCCCCATTACCTCCCAAAGGGAATTTTGTCAGCGAATTTCTCGGCACTATAAATAGATGAGAAATATTTTTTAGGGCGAATTTTGTATTCTTAGCAGCTGTAGAGATTATATTTTATCCTTTTGGGAAAGTAATTACAATTATTGGAGGAAACTCATTAGTTTTAATAATTAATTATAGTTTATGGCTTTAATTACTTCTTCTATTGTGCTTTTTTTTATTTTGCTTTCTAGCATGAGTAGCTAGATTTTATCTAGGGTTGTGACCCGGCCCTAGTGTGTAAATCTTATGGGTTATTAATTTTAATACTTGTTTATTATTGGGTATTTAATATTTAGCCTTGTTTATTCATTATTTCAAGAATTAATGGTTGCAAACATTGATTTATGCCTATTTGACTTAGTTCTTGCTTGAGAAAGAGGAAATGAGTCTAGAAAATCTTGGCTAACAAGGAATTGAACTAGTTAAGGTTTTGGATATTTTGATTAAAGGTTTTGAACTAGAGATAGAAAAAACCTGACTTGGACTCATATCAATTATTTAGATTGCTACCCAATTGGACTTGAGAAATTCAATTTGGGTATAACCACTCAATAACCGAGAGGTGTTGAGTGAGTACCTGAGAATTGAGAGTTATAATATACCCCGATCTGTAAAATAAGAAATAACTTAGTTTACCAATTAGGTTTGCACCTAGGTGAAGGTCACATCCCTAGGATTTTCCGCAATTGATTAAAAATACCAAAAACAATTTTCTCTTTCTACTTACATTCAATTTGTTTAAATCTCTTAGTGTTACTTTGGAAAATAATCACTCTTTGTTTGGAAGCATAATTTAGTGGTTTCACGTACTCTCTTCAAGTATCTATCTTAACACCCTTCGTAAACTCCCTGAGGAATTCGACCCCAACTCTAGTTGGGTATTATAATTGCAACGACCATTTCAACTCACTATTGAGTGCAGATTGGATGTGTATCAATTGTTTGCGCTGTTGCCGAGGAGTTTTTACGGTATTAGCTATATATTTGAGTGTGTTCTTGAAATATATTATTTTTTTTCCGTGTTACTAATTTGTTGAAGTGATTGTAGGTACAAAATGGCGAAAGAGTACCTCGAAAATTTTCTATTGGGCGAGGTGGACGGTGAGGAGGAACAACTAGATGACATGCCTCAAGTGCCACAACCAAATCGCCGAGGATGTGGTCAACAAGACAACGTGCCCCTACCTCCCTCACCTACACCACCACAACCTCAAGCGGCGCAACACCGAATTTTGCCCAATGAAGGTTATGCAAGTTCAATAGTTCCCCCTCACATAAGGGCGGGAAACTTTCAAATTACCAATGTGATGCTCGTTTTTATAGAGCAACAAGGCTTTTTCACTGGGGCGCCGAATCAAAATACTTATAAACATTTGAAGGGATTTATGGACACGTGTTGGGGGAGCAAACAAACAAAAGTTTCGAAGGATGCTTTGAGTCTAATGCTTTTTCCCTTCTCTCTATGGGGTAAACCTTTAGATAGGTTGGAACGCTTGCCTAACCACTCTATCCATACTTGGGATGAATTGGCGGAAAAGTTTATTGCTAAGTTTTTCTCTCCCAGGCACATGGCTACTCTTAGGGATGAAATAGTGGTTTCCAAGCAAGAGCCCAATGAACCTTTGCATGAAATTTGAGAGCGGTATCGGAAAATGGTAAAAGAGTGCCTGAACAATGATATGACTGACAACATGACCCAACAAATATTTTATCATGGTATTAATACTACGAACCAATGTCTGGTCAATTAATTAGCCGGAGGCAACTTTATGACAACACCTTATGCGGAGGGATGTGGGATTCTTGATGAGATGGAGAAAACGTCTTCGGCTTTGCAATCCTGAGCAAATGTTCCACAAGGTGATCTCAACATAATTTACCTCCATAAAGAGTTGCAAGACCATGGGCAAGCCATTGCTGAATTGACAACAACTATGACTCAAATTGCTAAGGCCCAACTTAATCAAGTTCAAGCTCCTAAGCAAATTCATGCTATGGAAGGGGTAAATGTGTTGGTCAACAAGAAGAGGACAAAGGGTCCACAATTTCAAACCCAAGTGAAGAGTTATGCACAATATGATGGTATTTTTGATCAAGATGATTCTTGTCATGAGCAAGAGGAAGAGGTACATTTTGTGAAAAATTACCAAGGGAAAAGGAACAATTTTCAAGGCTCCAATCAACAACAATGGCGACTACAAAATAACCAAGGTAATTAGAGTTCTAACAATCAAGGCAATTGGCACAACAACAATAACCAATAAAATTGAAGT
Organism: Nicotiana tabacum; assembly: GCF_000715075.1. Taxonomy (NCBI): domain Eukaryota; kingdom Viridiplantae; phylum Streptophyta; class Magnoliopsida; order Solanales; family Solanaceae; genus Nicotiana; species Nicotiana tabacum. Next base: position 43,389,211 of record NC_134096.1, read on the forward strand.
GGAAACAAACAAGGGATTAGGGAGGCAACAATCAAGGTGGTTGGGAAATAATAACAATCAAGGAAATCGAGGATCGGGTTTTCAAAGGCCCCCAATGTACCAAACACCTAGCAACCCACCTCATTATCCTTCCTATGGTTCAAGTTCTTCAAAAAATGAGATGGGCCATATTGAGAACATGTCCAAGCAAATGATGGAGAAGAATGTCGATTCGAATGCCCAACTTGCCTCACATACCACATCAATCCGTAATCTTGAATTTCAAATGGGGAAAATATCTCAAGATCTTAATACTCATCCTAAGGGTGCACTACTAAGTGATACGATGGGAAACTCCAAGGGTGGTAATAACACGGGGCATGCTATGGCGGTTATCATAAGAAGTGAAAGAGGCGGAAATGCACCCACCTCATATGAAAGGAGACTTGTGGATGATGACCAAGTGATACAATAAGAGAAAGTCCCAAACAAGAATGTCCAAGCAAGTGATGAGGTTCATATTGACATTGATGATAGTGTGGAGGAGACCCAAGAGGAGGTGAACCCGTCTATGGAGCACATCATTGACATACCGAATCCGGTAGTGCAAACTGCTAAGGCACCATTGCCTAAGACTCCACCTCTCTATCCTAAAAGACTTGACAAGAAAAATGGTGAGAACCAATTCAAGAAGTTCATTCAAATGATGAAAAGTCTCTTTATTCATGTGCCATTGGTAGAAGCTTTGAAACAAATACCCGGTTCTGCCAAGTTTATGAAAGATCATGTGACCAAGAAGAGGTCGATGAATTTAGAAATTATTAAAGTCACCCATCAAGTGAGTGCAAATATTCATTCCATGGCTCCTAAGTTTGAGGATCCCGGTGCTTTCATGATTGCTTGTACTATTAGGAGTGCTGCTTTTGCTAAACCTCTTTGTGATCTTGGAGAGAGTATCAATTTGATTCCCTACTCAGTGTTTAAAACTTTGAGAATTGGGAAACTAAGACCCACATCTATTAGGTTGCAAATGGCCGATCATACCAAGAAGAGGCCACTAGGAGTGATTGAGTATGTTTTGCTCCGGGTTGATAAGTTCATTCTTCTGGCAGACTTTGTTATTCTAGATTGTGAGGTTGATTATGAAGTGCCTATTATTCTTGGGAGACCTTTTCTTGCTACGAGTAAGGCTCTTTATGATGTGAAATCTGGAGAACTCACCTTCCGGGTGGTAATGAAAAAGTGGTATTTCATGTTTACAAGTCTATATGGAAACCAAATAGCAATGAGGTGTGTTCTTTTATGGATTTGGTGACCGATGTTATTATTGATGATACAAATGCTACAATCATTGTTGGTGATATGTTGGAAGGCGTTTTGCTCAAATTTGAAAATGATGAAATGGATGGTTTCACGGAATGTGTGAACTCTTTGTAAGGAATGGGGTCGTACAACTATGCACCCCGAATATTATCATTGGATCTTGAGAATAGGAAGACTCCTCCTACAAAGCCTTCTATTGAAGAGCCACCTACTTTGGAGTTGAAGCCATTGCCACCACACCTTCGTTATGAATTTATTGGCCCTTGTTCTACTTTACCAGTTATTCTTTCCTCTTGTTTGACTAACGTGTAGGTTGATTCCACATTGGCGGTGTTTCAAAAGAGGAAGTCTATTGGGTGGACTTTGGCGGATATTCTGGGTATAAGCCCCGCATTTTTCAGGCATAAGATCAAGTTGGAGAATGGTGCTAAACCATCCATCGAACATCAAAGAAGACTCAATGAGGCTATACAAGAAGTGGTCAAGAAGGAGATTATCAAGTGTTTGGATGCCGAGGTTGTTTACCCCATCTCTGATAGTTTATGGACCTCTCCAGTTCAATGTGTCCCAGAGAAAGGGGGCATGAAGGTTGTTACCAATGAGAAGAATTAGTTGATTCCTACAAGAACAGTAACCGGTTGGAGAGTTTGTATGGATTATCGTAAGCTCAACAAAGTCACAAGGAAGGATCATTTTTCACTTCCTTTTATTGACCAAATGCTCGATAGATTCGCTGGCCGTGCTTTCTATTGTTATCTTGATGGGTACTCGGGCTACAACCAAATTCTTATTCCTTTGAAAGATCAAGAGAAAATAACCTTTACATGTCCTTATGGTACTTTTTCTTTCAAGAGGATGCCTTTTAGTATGTGCAATACACCAACGACTTTTCAACGGTGTATGATGGCTATTTTCACGAACATGGTGGAGGACTACCTTGAAGTCTTCATGGATGACTTCTCGGTGGTTGGTGATTCTTTTGATGATTGTCTTGAAAATTTGGACAAAGTGTTAGCTATATGTCAAGAGACCAATTTGGTATCAATTGGGAGAAATATCATTTCATGGTTGAGGAAGGCATTTTCCTTGGATATAAGATCTCAAAGAATGGTATTGAAGTTGACAAGGCTAAGATTGAAGTTATTTCTAAGATTCCACCCCTAAACTTGGTGAAGGGTGTGTGGAGTTTCTTAGGTCGTGAGGGTTTCTACCGGCGCTTTATTAAAAATTTCTCTAAAGTGGTGTACCCATGGTATAAGCTCCTTGTGAAGGATGACAAGTTTCATTTTATTGATGATTGTATGATAGCTTTTGAACAATTGAAGCTCAAGTTGACAACTACTCCTATCATTACCCCTCTAAATTGGAGTTTCCATTCGAGCTCATATGTGATGCAAGTGATGTAGCGGTTGGGGCTATTTTGGGGCAACGTATCAACAAGGTTTTTTATCTGATATATTATGCTAGTAAGACTATGAATAGTGCCCAACTCAGTTATACCGTTACAAAGAAAGAGCTCCTTGCTATAGTGTTTGCAATTGAGAAGTTCTGCCTGTACTTGATGGGTGCCAAAGTTATTATCCACACGAATCATGAGGGGCTTCTCTATCTTATGATGAAAAGGAATCTAAAGCTCGGTTGATGAGATAGGTGCTCTTATTGCAAGAATTTGATATTGACATTCAAGACAAGAAAAGTAGTGAAAACCAAGTGGCGGACCACTTGTCTCGTTTGAAGGAGGAGGGGAGGCCACATGATGGCCTTGAAATCAATGACTCTTCCCCCCATGAGCAACTTTTAGCACTATCAATGAAAGAGTTACCGTGGTTTGTGGACTTGGAAAATTTTCTTATGAGTGGTATCATTCCGGATGAGTTCTCTTCAAACCAAAGAAAGAAGCTCAAAAGATATTGTCAAGATTACTATTGGGATGAGCCATACCTTTTCTGGACTTGTACGGGTAGGGTTATTAGAAGGTGTGTACCAGAAGAAGAGTAAGGTGATATTCTTGGAGATTGTCATTCTTGCCATATGGTGGTCATCATATTGGAGCAAGAACAGAGGCCAAAGTTCTAAGTTGTGGTTTCTATTGTCCTACTCTTTACAAAGATGCAAATGACTTAGTGAAAAGATATGATGAATGTCAATGGGCCGGTGGAATTTCAAAGGAAATTCGGATGCCTCTCACAGCCATCTTAAATATTGACATTTTTGATGTTTGGGGTATTGATTTTAGGATCCCTTTTGTGAGTTCTTGTGGAAACACCTATATTTTGGTCGCGATGATTTATGTGTCTAAATGGGTTGAGGCCATTGCCTTACCCAACAATGAGGCTAGAAGTGTAGTGGCTTTCTTGAAGAAGAATATTTTTACAAGGTTTGGTACTCCACGTGCAATCATAAGCGATAGGGGCTCACATTTTTGCAATAAGGCTTTTGACACTTTACTTAGCAAGTATGGTGTTATTCACAAAGTCATGACTCCCTATCATCCTCAAGCTAGTGGTCAAGTGGTAGTCTCAAACTGGGAGATAAAGAGTATCTTGTCTAAAATGATGAATGCAAGTTGGACGGATTGGTCCAAGAAGCTTGATAATGCGTTATGGGCTTATAGGACAGCTTACAAAACACCTATCAGAATGTTTCCATACCGGTTAGTGTTCGGTAAAACTTATCATATTTTGGTGGAACTAGAGCACAAGGCAATGTGGGCCTTGAAGAAATTGAAACCTGATTAGGATATAGCCTTTAACTTGCGGGTTGCACACTTGAATGAATTGGATGAGTTCCGGTACCATGCGTATGAGAGTTCATCCTTGTACTAAGAAAAGATGAAATATCTTCATGACAAATATATCTGGAACAAATATTTCAAGGACGGTGATCTTGTATTGTTGCTTAAATCAAGGTTGAGTATGTTTCCAGGGAAGCTTAAGTCCAAGTGGAGTGGTCCGTTTGAAATTGTTGGTGTGACACCCTTCGGTGCATTAGATTTGTAAAACAAGAAAAGTGAAATATTTCGAGTCAGTGGTCACCGGGTGAAGAACTACTTGGGAAAAGTTGGAAAGAGCCACGTGGTGGCAGTTATTTACTTCACTTGACGATGCTATGTCGTGCCACGACGTTAAATAAGGCGCTTCTTGGGAGGCAACCCAAGTTCTTTTCCTTTTTTTTTTGTAGTTAGAGGTTCTTTGTTGTTTTTAACTTGATTTGAAGTATGTTACAGGGTTGAGTGTTAGATGAAATAATGGTGGACATGGTTGTGTAATTGAAGCAGAAAATGGCGACCACACTTTTCCTTTGTGCGGTCGCAGAAAACATATATCCACCGCAGAAGACCTTGTGTGGCTGCATATTTCATCTTTGGACCGCACTTCCTGGAGATAATTTATATGTCAAATGACAAGGTCTCTAGACTTTTTCCCTGTCAGTGTGGGGTAAATGTGCGACCTCAAGGAGGATTGTGTGGCCACACTTGAAATTGTGCGGACCACACATGAGTAGCAGACCACTGAAGTCCAAAAGGAAGAGTGTGACCCGCGCTTCAAATTGTGCGTCCGCACTCGACTCTTTACCTTCTCAAATCCTCTGAGTATAAATAGAGATTTAGGCCTTATTTTATAATTTTCACACTTTTGAGAAAGTACAGTTGCTCTGAGAGTCTACCTGAGGATCTAGCATTTTCAAACACTCACACCCATTTTCACTCACTAGATCTTTGCACATTTACATCATCTGCTATGCTTCATTTCATGTTGATTTTGTTTCATTTTAATTTTTGAATTTATATTTCCTCATTGACTTCTTTTTAGGCCATCTGTTATTATATTCCATCATTGTATTCATGTGGGGTAATTTTGTAATGGGTAATTGTTAAAACATGTTAGAAGGGGTTGGGTTAACTGATTTCTATTTGTATACCATGTTGCCAAGTAGATTTGAACATGTTTTTTCAAAACCTAGGTAATGCTTAAGCCTTGCTCGTTTGTTTTTGAAATATGCGGCCGCACTTAGATTTGTGCAGTCCGCAGTTTACTAAGTAAGGCAACTAGTAAGTGGATGGCATTTCTATGACCGCACTTTAATTGTGTAGACCACAGAATTTCTAGAGAGGTCACATTATGGTCTGCACTGTGTATCAGAGGCTTGGCCTCTAAGTCTCTAAAGTGCAGACCGTACTTCAGATTGTACGGGTTGTAGATGAATTCAGCGGCCGCATATAACCTCCGCACTTTCTATCAGAGAAGAGGCATCTGAGGCCTTTGAACATCTATGTAGAAGTGCGGCCGCACTTGGAATTATGTGGTCCGCACTTCCACTCTGCAGAATGCACATCAAATTGTGCGGACCGCATTTTCCCCAATTCTGCAGTATGTTTAACCAATTCTGACCCCACTGCTTCTATGTTGTTCTCACTCACTTACATGAGTCATAACTGTGTTGAATCATGACAATGTATTACATAAGAGGTTTCAAGTTATCAGTGGTAGATTATAGATCAACATTAAGGTGAATCAACAATAGATGGATAAAAGTTCCAATGTATGAAAGGAGATAAGGATGTCATTCTTTAGATGAACAAGAATAAGGAAGCATTAAAAGACTTAGATTTAAACACATAGGATAAGTAGTGAGAGAGTAACCTGGAGTTGGATAGCAGGCCCCGGTAATAATAAACCAAAGTAAGTGTTATGGTATAGTATAACCTACCTAGATGTAGTAAAGCCATAAGTATAGATAACCAAAGCTATGAAACAAGATATATCAATAGTCGTAAGTTCAACAAAGTGTCAAACGAAGAACTTCAGTACACCTATAGATGCCCAAAGGGACAGCTTGACCTAATTCTATATATGTTCACAAAGTGAAGTCTAGAGATTGGCTAAAAGCTGGAGGGAAAAGAAGATAAAAGTCGCATAGGCGCACATACAAGGATGAAGTCGTACAGACTGCATGATAAAAGGTAGAAATAGTTACGAGATTGGAAAAATTCCGACCACAAGTCCTGGTGTGAGGAAGAGGCCTAAAGGAGGGAATGCCCTGGCCTTTGGATTTATTCACAGAACAGTTGCCTAGATGGCAAGGAGAGTATTAAGGTATTCGTAAGAGCTATAGGCTATGACAATGATAAGTACATCAGTCAACATTCGAGGACGAATGTTCCAAAAGGGGGAATGATGTTAGACTCCATGTTTTGGTACGTGAAAGTATGACATAAGTCAATTGATGTAAGCTCGGAAATGAGATCCTCTTTGAAAGTATATAAAGTGATTTAATAATGTTATGCCCCATTTTCGCAAGCCTTTAAGAGTTAACATTCAGTGACGAATGTTTCTAAGGGTGAAAGGATGTTATTCCCCCTACTTTAAGGTTGAAAGGATGTTTCTAAGCCTTTAAGGTCACAATCATTATAAGATTATCTAATGTAAGCTCAAAAAGGATGAAATCCTTCTACAAGGCTAAGGAAGGTTTATCGAAATCTTAATATGTTAAGATGAATGAGACTTGTTAATTATGATTTAAATGAGTGTAGAGTCATAATATTACTATATATGATGTTTGTATATAAAATATAAAGTTAGGGAAATATCAGATTTAATTTACAGAAAAATTGAGTTAAGATTTGCCTTGTAACGAGCCGTTTTGAGAAACTAAATTCGTAAGCTTTATGATGTCATTTTGGGACATATAACATACAAAAAATGAAGGTCTTAAAACCTAGTTTCCAATTGTCCAAACCATTTATTCGTATGACATCAGAGTAGAGAAATATGGATTTTTAAAGTAGGGTCGCCAAATCACGTTGGCGCACCTCGGAGAAACTGGCAGGTTTATAGGCCAGATTGCGAGGCAGTTTTCTTCCAATCTATTAATATTTACAGGGAGATATTTATATGGAATTAAAGTCCCATGTGTCTAGTTTCCAATTCTGCAAATTATTTGTCAATACAATGTCGGAGTAGATAGATACGTTTGGAGTTGCACCGCTCAAGCTGCCAAGCAGGCAGCTTAACCACCTGCTTGGAGAATTGAGGCGGTGGGCTTATAAGTGGTCTTTTACCCTTATATGTCGTCAATCTACAGATAATACTTACACCAAAACACTCTCAAGCTATCCAAGTACTATTCCAAGAAATTTCAAGCAAGATCAACATTCCTTTCACGAAATCAAGAAGTGATAACATTAGAACCATCCCTACGACGTAAGTATCATTATACTGCCTCTCTTTTTCTTTGTAGTTTGAGTTTTGGAAGGTAATTCACGGTTAATAAAATACCTACTTGATGTATTTAATCTTTTTAAATCTCAAGGAAGGTTGATAAATTCGTTTCCTAATTGTAAGAACTCGTGGGACGGTGATCGGAAGCCGTGAGTTCGAGTTATTCGACTTGTAGTAGACTGTTTTGTGGGTTGTTTCGTGTTTCTATTGGGTTTTCTGTTTTGCTGCTGTATTATAGAGCATTGAAGGAGAAAAGGTGTGGAGAAACATCTCATAATGGCGGAATGGTGGGCTAGTTGTTCGTCATTACATTTTCAGGTTGTTTGACACTACTACGGTTGTCATTTTATGTATGAAGTGATTAGGGTGTGTGGGCTGTTTTGTGGTATATTGTGATGGAGATAAGGTTGTAAAATGATGCATACATGTTGTTATTGTTTTATTGGTGTTATGTCGAATTGGGTGAAAGTAAAGATTATATGGGAGATGTTGTTCATTTTATTAGAAAATAAGCTTGTCGTTCGTTATGCAATAGTTGAACCTTCGGTAACGTAATGATAGTATTATTATCATTGTTGTAGATTAAGGTGAAACTCGGTGAGTTCCACGTGGTTATTGGACAGATTGTGATAAGGTATGTTAAGGCTATCCCTTCTTTCTTTTTGGCATGGTCTATATGATACAAACAAAACGAGCAAACGCACAACTTTCATAAATGCCTCTATTCATAAAGGTACATGGGGTAACTATATTCTTGATTCCCCATGTGTCCTATTATATATATATTCTGTTCATGGGCCTCAAAAAAATACATAAGTTGATAAAGTTTATCCGAAGGCATATTGATCTTATGATATTCTGAGAGATCTTATTGACTTACTTCAATATGCGTTGCATTCATTTATACATGTACATTGACCCATGATCAGATAGTGTTATATACACATATATTATATGTATATAGGGTATGGGGAAAGGTTGCGTAATTTTATACGCACCACCACCTGATCAGTTGGTATACATTGATGATTCCGCCCACAGAGGTTGAGATGATATGATGCGATACCCTCAGAGGTTTGACGATGTTATGTACGCATATACCTATGCATGATATGACATTCATATGCATATGCCTGACACTATAAATGCTTCATGATTCACGGAGCTATTCAGACTTACAGGTTGAGTCGTTTACTCCATGTTTCTTTCATGTCTCTTATATACTGCCTTTCATACTCGGTACTTTATACTTATTGACCTTCCTTTTTCCTGGGGACACTGTGTTTCATGCCCGCAGGTCCCGATAGATAGGTTGACCATCCTCCTAGTAGGCTATCAGCTCAGCAGAAGGTGTTGGTGCACTCCATTTGCTCTGGAGTTGCCTATTTGGTCAGTATGCTTTGGACATATATTTATTAGTTTGGCGGGGTCCTATCCCGACCTTTATGATGTTTATGTACTCTTAGAGTCTTGTAGACTGATGTCATGTATATGGGTACTTGTATGGCCTTGTCGGCCTATGTTTTGAGAGTACAAATGATCATGTTGGCCTTATAGGCCCGTATATCACATGTATATCATGTTGGGTCATCCTATGTCTAGTATTCTCTTATGTTTTGTTATGGTTATCCCATGACGGACCTTCTGGACCGTTTACCCATGATGGTGTAATAAGAAAGATATGTTTGTTGGTACTCGGTTGAGTAAGACACCAGGTGCCTGTCGCGTCCCTCCTATTTGGTCGTGACAAAAGTTGTATGAGAGCAGTTCTGTCCTAGGGAGTTTACAAGCCATGTCTAGTAGAGTCTTGTTTATGGGTGAGTTGTGCACCACACTTACAAGCAGGAAGCTATAAGGTATTTAGGACTGTCACTATTTCTTCTTTCTCTAGATCATGTGGTAGATCTCAATTGAAAGAATTGAAACTCCTAAATTCTATTTTATTCGTAATACAACGATACATACATCAAGAAAGACAGTTAGTAAGAGATTGAGTATGGTTGTGGAAGAGTTGAGTCGGAGGAACTCGAGTTTTCATCATGCTTATGGTGAGTAAATGTGAGGTCTTAAGCAGATCATGTGTGTACTAAGACGTGTAAGCTTCTTTATAAGGAGCCATAAAGCAAGAACATCTATCCACCCATATGGTATAAAGAAATAACAGAATCAGAAGCTAGATACAAGTTTCAGCAAGTAAAAGAAGCAATGTGAAGAAGGGTACGCGGTACCAACTAATGAGAAATATAAGCATTTTGGCCACACCCATCTCAGTTATGCCCTATGGGAGCTAACAGATATAGATTAAGAGAAGGACGGGGTATCAGGCTCTAGCTGGGGTTTGAGTAATCCAAAATAGTAGATGGATTTATAGTGTTAGCTGACATTTTTGAAGGATATTGCAAATGTGGTAATAGTTCTCCTTGTGAGACACCCAGATGCTGCACTCTACAATAGTATAGTTAGATATGAATACTAGCATGTTCATAAAATTCAGAAGATAGGCACTGGAATCTTGGAAGGGATAAATATTAACCTTAGTATGGCTCACATCCCTAGTCAAGAGAGAATGTTAGGCGACCTGAAGAGCCAGTGGATGGAGCAAGGGGAGCTAAAAGCGAAAGAATATTTTGTTGAAGTTTTCAGAATAAAGTGGTAGACAGAAATATTAGCAGGAGAATAAGAAAAGAGTAAATGGAGCATTATGAGTAAGATGTGATAAATGAGTGATAACGGTAAATCAAAATATGACAGGATAACAGAATCTATAGTCAAGTGAAGGGAAGACAAGAGGAGACATGCCTTGAAACAATAAAAGAGTATAAGCCACAAAGTCAAATCCTCATTTTGATAAATAAGTTGGTGACTCCAACGTGATTACTAGAAGGAAACGTTAAACCCCAGAGTAATAGAAATCAGTATGGGCTGGTGAACAAGATAAACTGAATATTAATTATGGACAGAATGATTTGATAGTATTCGGCATCATGATAATTTCATAGATCGCGTTATGACAATAATAATATGGACAATAGAAGAATAACCTTTTAAAGTTAGTCAGGAACACGCTTCCCTAAAGCGAGCACTGTGAGAAGACTTAAGGTAAAGGGACTAAGTGTGCCAGTTACACTAGGTGTCACCCTTATGCATAAGAAATTCAGTTATCCTTGGTACATAAGGGTTACTGTCGCTTTAAATTTGAAAATCCTTTTGAGCTTTAAAATTACAGTTACAATAAGGCCAGTAAGGGTCATTGACGATGTGAAAAGACGCCAAAGATGAAGAGGTAAAACATCTATGGTTAGATCGTCGTAGAACTAAATCTTAGTACTCCCCTAAAGGGGGAAGAAGCTGTGATATGGTATTAAGTAGGAGTTATATGGTTCAGGTAACTATGGAATAGTAAAGTAAGAATGCGGTAAAAATGCATAAGGAATGAGATTGCATTTATTTAGATTCTACAGATATGTTACGACTCCATAACATTATGCAAGCACGACGCCGGGTAGAGGCGGTAAGGATCCCCACCTAGGATGCTATTAATAAATAAGTGTGAATGAACACTTGATACATAAGGAGACAATGCGAGAGGTAAGTTAAGAGAAAGAAAATAATCCAAGGGAGATTACGCAGAATATAAATATGAGAATGGACCAACGAGTAGTTAGTAGTTGATTCAGGAAGAGTCTAGTTAGTTCTAGATAAGAGGATACAGATAAATCAACTGATCGTGCAAGATAAACATAGTGAACCCCAACATAGGGAAGTCAGCCTCGCAGATATGATATCATAATCTTGAAAAATGTTTAGATTAGAGTTGGGGTAGTTAAAGACACCATATAAGTGTTACGGAAATAAAAGAGAGTGCCACTGATAAGATGGTCAAAAAAATTCAGTTCAGAAGCAACTTTACGAGCACAAGTGTGCGGAGGTAAGTAACAAGGGATAATTATAGACGAGCAAGAACATAAAAAACTCCGTTGGGTATATGATGTAATAAGCTCACAGCTTTACAAGAGTCATAGGGTCTCTCCTAAGTACTATTACGAAAGACTAGCTAAGGAAATAAGGAAGAAGGCTTCAACCTAAGCATAGTGACCTAAAGAAGAAATGATCTTGCAATAACTATCTCACTACAATATTGCATGCACTCCATAAGAAAGTGGCACCTATCGTGACTAATGAACGGGAAGTCAAAAGTGATATTTGTGTTCATACAAGGTACATGGAATTTCAGTATTCGTGGCCACTAAGATAAGACAAGTATACATGCAGCAAGTGGCAGAACGACCAGGAAATTAATTGCTTAAATCTAAAGACATTTGAGAAGACACGAAAGGCAATCTATGTTGCTAGTTGTTAAAGAAAGGTTGTGAATAGTATAAATAGATATGTGTAGGTCGCAAGCTAAAGTATGGTGGAGTGACAAGGTTTTAGGTAGATAGGAGTAAGGATAAGAAAAGGTGAGTGAGAAGGTGACGAGAATAGGTAAGTCATCGGGATTAAACCCATCAAAACAAGAAAGCTGATAATTTCCGTAAGTTATAGAAAGCTCGGTACAGCCTGAATGAACTCAGAGGAGTCTAAAACTAAGAGCAATTAGAAGTGATGGAATGTTGCCCTGGTAGTAGAATAAGGGTATAATGCTGATAGACAAGAGGGTGACATTTATGCCTTTTATTGAGCAATAATTTTAAAAAAAAGGATTTAATGAATTGTAAGGGATTAGAATACCCCCCCCCCCCATAAGATAAAACACATTGGGATGCTATGAAATACGGTTATTGAAGAGTAGTATCATCCCTAGGTGGATCAGAAAAATCACTTCAAATGTTCCCCGATGCGACGTGAGCCCTAGTGACAATGTATTACATAATAGGTTTCAAGTTATTAGTGATAGATTATAGATCAACATTAATGTGAATCAACAATAGATGGATAAATGTTCCAATAAATGAAAGGAGATTGTCATTCTTTAGATGAACAATAATAAGGAAGCATTAAAAGACTTAGATTTATACATATAGGATAAGTAGTGAGAGAGTAACCTAGAGTTGGGTAGCAGACCCCGGTAATAAAAAACCGAAGTAAGTGTTATGGTATAGTATAACCTACCTAGATATAGTAAATCCATAAGCATAGATAACCAAAGCTATGAAATAAGATATAGCAATAGTCGTAAGTTCGACAAAGTACCAAACGAAGAACTTTAGTACACCTATAGATGCCCAAAGGGACATCTTGACCTAATTCTGTAAATGTTCACAAATTGAGGTCTAGAGATTAGCTAAAAGCTGGAGGGAAAAGGAGAGAAGAGTCGCATAGGTGCACATACAAGGACGAAGTCGTACAAACTGCATGATAAAAGGTAGAAAAAGTTACGAGATTGGAACAATTCCGACCATAAGTTGAGGTGTGAGGAAGAGACCTACAGGGAGGAAATGCAGTGGCCTTTGGATTTATTCCTTTCACGAAATCAAGAAGCGATAACATTAGAACGATCCATACGACATAAGTATCATTGTATCGCCTCTCGTTTTCTTTGTAGTTTGAGTTCTAGAAAGTACTTCATGGTTAAGAAAACACCTACTTGCTGTATTTAAGCTTATTAAATCTCAATGAAGGTTGATAAACTTTTTTCCTAATTGTAAGAATTCACGGGACGGTGATCGAAAGCCATGAGTTCGAGTTGTTCGACTTGTAGTGGACTGTTTTGTGGGTTGTTTCGTATTTCTGTTGGGTTGTCTATTTTACTGTTGTACTATGGAGATTTTAAGGATAAAGGGTGTGGATAAACACCACATAATGGAAGAATGGTAATCTTATCATTCATCGTTACATTTTCAGGTTGTTTGACACTACTACGGTTGACGTTTTAGGGTGTGTGGGCTGTTTTGTGATATATTGTGATGGAGATAAGGTTGGAAACTTATGCATACATGTTATTATTGTTGTGTTCTTGTGTTTTTTGGTGTTATGTCGAATTGGGGGAAAGTAAAGATTATAGGGGAGATGTTGTCTGTTTTATTACAAAATAAGCTTGTCGTTCGTTATGCGATAGTTGAACCTTCTGTAACGTAATGATAGTATTATTATCATTGTTGTAGATTAAGGTGAAATGTGGAGAGTTCAACGTGGTTATTGGACAGATTGTGATAAGGTATGTTAAGGCTATCCCTTCTTTCCTTTTGAAATGGTCCATATGATACAAATGAAACTTGCAAACGCACAACTTTCATAAATACCTCTAATCATAGAAGTACGGGGCGCCTATGTTCTTTATTCCCCATGTGTCCTATTATTCTATCATCTGTTCATGGATCTTAGAAAAATACGTTAGTTGAAAAAGTTTATCTGAAGGCACATTGATCTTATGACATTCTGAGAGATCTTATTGACTTGCTTCATTATGCATTGCATTCATTTATACATATACATTGACCCATAACTAGATGATGTTATAAACGCGTATACTATATGTATGTGGGGTATAAGGAAAGGTTACGGCGTTATATACACACCACCACCTGATCAGTTGGTATACGTTGATGATTCCACCCACATAGGCTGAGATGATATTATGGGATGCCCTCATAGGTATGACGATGTTATGTACGCATATACCTGTGCATTATATTACATTCATATGAATATGCATGACACTATAAATGTTTCATTATTCACGGAACTATTCAGTCTTATAGGTTGAGTCCTTTACTCCATGTTTCTTTCATGTATTTTATATACTGCCTTTCATACTCGGTACTTTATTCGTATTGACATCCCTTCTGCCCGGGGACGCTGTGTTTCATGCCCATAGGTCCCAATACACAGGTTGACCGTCCGCCTAGTAGGCTATCATCTCAGCAGAAGGTGTTGGTGCACTCCATTTGCTCCGGAGTTGCCTATTTGGTCAGTATACTTTGGACATGTATTGATTAGTATGGTGGGGCCCTGTCCTGACCTTTATGTTGTTTATGTACACTTTGAGACTTGTAGATAGATGTCATATATATGGATACTTGTATGTCCTTGTCGGCCTATGTTTTGAGTATACAAAAGATCATGTCGACCTTATAGGCCCGTATGTCACATGTATATCATGTTGGGTCATCCTATGTCAAGTATTCTCTTATGTTTTATTCTGGTTATCTTATGACGACCCTCCTGGCCCATTTACCTATGATGGTGTAATAAGAAATATACGTTAAGTTGGTACTCAGTTGAGTAAGATACTTGGTGCATGTCGCGACCCTCCAATTTGGGTCATGACATTAACAAGTAATGTCAAAGACATTGAGTAGCTCATCGAAACAACAAAGCAAGTCACGTAAGGTGTTTGACAAACACAAGGAAAGTCACACCATCATACGAAAATTACCAACACAATGTCTCTAAACCGTCACACTTCATCCCTGACATTGCCACCCTTATCTCTCCAATAGCCACTCGTATCACTCCGTGTAATAGCCACACTTATCACTCTGCCCTAACAATAACATTTGCCACCATTATCACTAAGATAGCCACCTGTATCACTCCGTGTAATAGCCACCCTTATCACTCCGCCCGGACAATAACACAATATCCACCCTTATCACTCCAAACATTCAACAATGGTGAATTTCCACCCTTATGCTCCGCAAAACAACAACGGTGAAATGCCACCCTTATACTCCGCATAACAACAACGGTGAAATGTCACCCTTATTATTGTATTTTTGTTGTTTTTGTTGTTGTTGTTATGTCGAATTGGGGGAAAGTAAAGATTATAGAGGAGATGTTGTCGGTTTTATTACAAAATAACCTTGGCGTTCGTTATGTGATAGTTGAACCTTCTGTAACGTAATGATAGTATTATTTTCATTGTTGTAGATTAAGGTGAAACGTGGAGAGTTCAACGTGGTTATTGGATAGATTGTGATAAGGTATGTTAAGGCTATCCCTTCTTTCCTTTTGCAATGGTCCATATGATACAAACAAAACTTGCAAGCGCACAACTTTCATAAATACCTCTAATCATAGAAGTACACGGGGCGCCTATGTTCTTTATTCCCCATGTGTCCTATTATTCTATCATCTGTTCATGGATCTCAGAAAAATACGTAAGTTGAAAAAGTTTATCTGAAGACATATTGATCTTATGACATTCTGAGAGATCTTATTGACTTGCTTTATTATGCATTGCATTCATTTATACATATACATTGACCCATAACAAGATGATGGTATAAGCGCGTATACTACATGTATGTGGGGTATAGGGAAAGGTTACGGCATTATATACACACCACCACCTGATCCGTTAGTATACGTTGATGATTCCACCCACAGAGGTAGAGATGCTATTATGGGATGCCCTCAGAGGCATGACGATGTTATGTACGCATATACCTATGTATGATATTACACTCATATGAATATGCATGACACTATAAATGTTTCATGATTCATGGAACTATTCAGACTTACAGGTTGAGTCCTTTACTTCATGTTTCTTTCATGTATTTTATATACTGCCTTTCATACTCGGTACTATATTCGTATTGAAATCCCTTCTGCCCTGGGATGCTACATTTCATGCCCATAGGTCCTGATAGACAGGTTGACCGTCCGCCTAGTAGGCTATCAGCTCAGCGGAAGGTGTTGGTTCACTCCATTTGCTCCGGAGTTGCCTATTTGGTCAGTATACTTTGGACATGTATTGATTAGTATGGTGGGGCCCTGTCCTGACCTTTATGATATTTATGTACTCTTTGAGACTTGTAGACAGATGTCATGTATATGGATACTTGTATGTCCTTGTCGGCCTATGTTTTGAGTATACAAAAGATCATGTCGGCCTTATTGGTCCGTATGTCACATGTATAAGTTTCTATATCATGTTGGGTCATCATGTGTCTTGTATTCTCTTATGTTTTATTCTAGTTATCTCATGATGACCCTCCTGGCCCATTTACCCATGATGGTGTAATAAGAACGATACGTTAAGTTGGTACTCAGTTGAGTAAGACACTGGGTGCATGTCGCGACCCTCCAATTCGGGTCATGACATCAACAAGTAATATCAAAGATATCGAGTAGCTCAACGAAACAACAAAGCAAGTCATGTAAGGTGTATGACAAACACAAGGAAAAGCACACCATCACACGAAAATTACCAACACAATGCCTCCAAACCGTCATACTTCATCCCTGACATTGCCACCCTTATCTCTCCTATAGCCACTCGTATCACTCCGTGTAATAGCCACCCTTATTACTCTGCCCTAACAATAACATTTGCCACCATTATCACTATGATAGCCACCCGTATCACTCCGTGTAATAGCCACCATTATCACTCTGCCCGGACAATAACATAATATCCACCTTTATCACTATGTACATTCAAAAATGGTGAATTGCCACCCTTATGCTCTGCATAAAAAAAACGGTGAAATGCCACCCTTATACTCTGCATAACAACAATGATGAAATGCCACACTTATTATTGTGTTCGTGTTGTTGTTGGTGGTGTTATGTCGAATTGGGGGAAAGTAAAGATTATAGGGGAGATGTTGTCCGTTTTATTACAAAATAAGCTTCGCGTTCGTTATGCGATAGTTGAACCTTCTTTAACGTAATGATAGTTTTAATATCATTTTTGTAGATTAAGGTGTAACGTGGAGAGTTCAACGTGGTTATTGGACATATTGTGATAAGGTATGTTAAGGTTATCCCCTCTTTCCTTTTGGAATGGTCCATATGATACAAATGAAACTTACAAACGCACAACTTTCATAAATACCTCTAACCATAGAAGTACACGGGGCGCTTATGTTCTTTATTCCCCATGTTTCCTATTATTCTATCATCTGTTCATGGATCTCAGAAAAATACGTAAGTTGAAAAAGTTTATCTGAAGGCACATTGATCTTATGACATTCTGAGAGATCTTATTGACTTGCTTCATTATGCATTGCATTCATTTATACATATACATTGACCCATAACTAGATAATGTTATAAACGCGTATACTATATGGATGTGGGGTATAGGCAAAGGTTACGGAATTATATACACACCACCACCTGATCAGTTGGTATACGTTGATGATTTTGCCCATAGAGGCTGAGATGATATTATGGGATGCCCTCGGAGGCATGACGATGTTATGTACGCATATACCTGTGCATGATATTACATTCATATGAATATGCATGACACTATAAATGTTTCATTATTCACGGAACTATTCAGACTTACAGGTTGAGTCCTTTACTCCATGTCTCTTTCATGTATTTTATATACTGCCTTTCATACTCGGTACTTTATTCGAATTAAAATCCCTTCTGCCCGGGAACGCTGCGTTTCATGCCCATAGGTCCCGATTGAAAAGTTGATCGTCCGCCTAGTAGGCAATCAACTCAGCGGAAGGTGTTGATGCAATCCATTTGCTCCAGAGTTGCCTATTTGGTCAGTATAATTTGGACATGTATTGATTAGTATGGTGGGGCCCTGTCCTGACCTTTATGATATTTATGTACTCTTTGAGACTTGTAGACAGATGTCATGTATATGGATACTTGTATGTCCTTGTCGGCCTATGTTTTGAGTATACAAAAGATCATGTCGGCCTTATTGGCCCGTATATCACATGTATAAGTTTCTATATCATGTTGGGTCATCCTGTGTCTTGTATTCTCTTATGTTTTATTCTGGTTATCTCATGACGACCCTCCTGGCCCATTTACCCATGATGGTGTAATAAGAAAGATACGTAAAGTTGGTACTCAGTTGAGTAAGACACTGGGTGCATGTTGCGACCCTCCAATTCGGGTCATGACATCAACAAGTAATATCAAAGACATCGAGTAGCTCATCGAAACAACAAAGCAAGTCACGTAAGGTGTATGACAAACACAAGGAAAAGCACACCATCACACGAAAATTACCAACACAATGTCTCCAAACCGTCAGACTTCATCCCTGACATTGCCACCCTTATCTCTCCTATAGCCACTCGTATCACTCCGTGTAATAGCCACCCTTATCACTCTGCCCTAACAATAACATTTGCCACCATTATCACTATGATAGCCACCCATATCACTCCGTGTAATAGCCATCATTATCACTCCGCCCGGACAATAACACAATATGCACCCTTATCACTCCGTACATTCAACAACGGTGAATTGCCACCCTTATGCTCTGCATAACAACAACGGCGAAATGCCACCCTTATACTCCGCATAACAACAACGGTGAAATGCCACCCTTATTATTGTGTTCTTGTTGTTGTTGGTGGTGTTATGTCGAATTGGGGGAAAGTAAAGATTATAGGGGAGGAGTTGTCCGTTTTATTACAAAATAAGCTTGGCGTTCGTTATGCGATAGTTGAACCTTCTTTAATGTAATGATAGTTTTAATATCATTGTTGTAGATTAAGGTAAAACGTGGAGAGTTCACGTGGTTATTGGACAGATTGTGATAAGGTATGTTAAGGCTATCCCTTCTTTGCTTTTGGAATGGTCCATATGATACAAACGAAACTTGAAAACGCACAACTTTCATAAATACCTCTAACCATAGAAGTACACGGGGCGCCTATGTTCTTTATTCCCTATGTGTCCTATTATTCTATCATCTGGTCATGGATCTCAGAAAAATACGTAAGTTGAAAAAGTTTATCTGAAGGCACATTGATCTTATGACATTTTGAGAGATCTTATTGACTTGCTTCATTATGCATTGCATTCATTTATACATATACATTGACCCATAACTAGATGATGTTATAAACGCGTATACTATATGTATGTGGGGTATAGGGAAAGGTTACGGCGTTATATACACACCACCACCTGATCAGTTGGTATACGTTGATGATTTTGCCCATAGAGGCTGAGATGATATTATGGGATGCCCTCAGAGGCATGACGATGTTATGTACGCATATACCTGTGCATGATATTACATTCATATGAATATGCATGACACTATAAATGTTTCATTATTCACGGAACTATTCAGACTTACAGGTTGAGTCCTTTACTCCATGTCTCTTTCATGTATTTTATATACTGCCTTTCATACTCGGTACTTTATTCGAATTAAAATCCCTTCTGCCCGGGAACGCTGCATTTCATGCCCATAGGTCCCGATTGAAAAGTTGACCATCCGCCTAGTAGGCAATCAACTCAGCGGAAGGTGTTGATGCAATCCATTTGCTCCAGAGTTGCCTATTTGGTCAGTATAATTTGGACATGTATTGATTAGTATGGTGGGGCCCTGTCCTGACCTTTATGATATTTATGTACTCTTTGAGACTTGTAGACAGATGTCATGTATATGGATACTTGTATGTCCTTGTCGGCCTATGTTTTGAGTATACAAAAGATCATGTCGGCCTTATTGGCCCGTATATCACATGTATAAGTTTCTATATCATGTTGGGTCATCCTGTGTCTTGTATTCTCTTATGTTTTATTCTGGTTATCTCATGACGACCCTCCTGGCCCATTTACCCATGATGGTGTAATAAGAAAGATACGTTAAGTTGGTACTCAGTTGAGTAAGACACTGGGTGCATGTCGCGACCCTCCAATTCGGGTCATGACATCAACAAGTAATATCAAAGACATCGAGTACCTCATCGAAACAACAAAGCAAGTCATGTAAGGTGTATGACAAACACAAGGAAAAGCACACCATCACACGAAAATTACCAACACAATGTCTCCAAACCGTCATACTTCATCCCTGACATTGCCACCCTTATCTCTCCTATAGCCACTCGTATCACTCCGTGTAATAACCACCCTTATCACTCTGCCCTAACAATAACATTTGTCACCATTATCACTATGATAGCCACCCGTATCACTCCGTGTAATAGCCACCATTATCACTCCGCCCGGACAATAACACAATATCCACCTTTATCACTCTGTACATTCAAAAATGGTGAATTGCCACCCTTATGCTCTGCATAACAACAACGGTGAAATGCCACCCTTATACTCTGCATAACAACAACGGTGAAATGCCACACTTATTATTGTGTTCTTGTTGTTGTTGGTGGTGTTATGTCGAATTGGGGGAAAGTAAAGATTATAGGGGAGATGTTGTCTGTTTTATTACAAAATAAGCTTGGCGTTCGTTATGCGATAGTTGAACCTTCTTTAACGTAATGATAGTTTTAATATCATTGTTGTAGATTAAGGTGAAACGTGGAGAGTTCAACGTGGTTATTGGACAGATTGTGATAAGGTATGTTAAGGCTATCCCTTCTTTCCTTTTGGAATGGTCCATATGATACAAACGAAACTTGCAAACGCACAACTTTCATAAATACCTCTAATCATAGAAGTACACGGGGCACCTATGTTCTTGATTCCCCTTGTGTCCTATTATTCTATCGTCTGTTCATGGATCTCAGAAAAATACATAAGTTGAAAAAGTTTATCTGAAGGCATATTGATCTTATGACATTTTGAGAGATCTTATTGACTTGCTTCATTATGCATTGCATTCATTTATACATATACATTGACCCATGACTAGATGATGTTATAAACGTATATACTATATGTATGTGGGGTATAGGGAAATGTTACAGCGTTATATACACACCACCACCTGATCAGTTGGTATACGTTGATGATTCCACCCACATAGGCTGAGATGATATTATGGGATGCCCTCATAGGTATGACGATGTTATGTACGCATATACCTGTGCATTATATTACATCCATATGATTATGCATGACACTATAAATGTTTCATTATTCACAGAACTATTCAAACTTACAGGTTGACTCCTTTACTCCATGTTTCTTTCATGTATTTTATATACTGCCTTTCATACTCGGTACTATATTCGTATTGAAATCCCTTCTGCCTGGGGACGCCATGTTTCATGCCTATAGGTTCTGATAGACAGGTTGACCGTCTGCCTAGTAGGCTATCAGCTCAGCGAAAGGTGTTGGTTCACTCCATTTGCTCCGGAGTTGCCTATTTTGTCAGAATACTTTGGACATGTATTGATTAGTATGGTGGGGCCCTGTCCTGACCTTTATGATGTTTATGTACTCTTTGAGACTTGTAGACAGATGTCATGTATATGGATACTTGTATGTCCTTGTCGGCCTATGTTTTGAGTATACAAAAGATCATGTCGGCTTATAGGCCCGTATGTCACATGTATAAGTTTCTATATCATGTTGGGTCATCCTATGTCTAGTATTCTCTTATGTTTTATTCTGGTTATCTCATGACGACCCTCCTGGCCCATTTAACCATGATAGTTTAATAAGAAAGATACGTTAAGTTGGTACTCAGTTGAGTAAGACACTGGGTGCATGTCGCGACCCTCCAATTTGGGTCATGACATCAACAAGTAATATCAAAGACATCGAGTAGCTCATCGAAACAACAAAGCAAGTCACGTAAGGTGTATGACAAATACAAGGAAAAGCATACCGTCACACGAAAATTACCAACGCAATGTCTCTAAACCATCACACTTTATCCCCAATATTTCCACCCTTGTCTCTCCTATAGCCACTCGTATCACTCCGTGTAATATCCACCCTTATCACTCTGCCCTAACAATAACATTTGCCACCATTGTCACTATGATAACCACCCGTATCTGTTACACCCTATATTTTCGTACATTAAAATGCTTCGTAAGCAAACTAATGTAGGACCAAAAATGAGATAATATTTAAAAGTATATAAAGTAAGTTAATAATGTTACCTCTGAGGTTACAAATATTGAAGATCATGAACAACAAGTACAAAGAGGGTTGGACAATTCAGAAGATAAAGCAATTAAATAAAACAATGTTTCATCGAAAGTCGACAAGTTGGAAATGTTATAACATGTACCTTTGGGGTGAGACTATGGTGATTAACATGATAAGGAGATTATGTTATGATTTATATTAGTCGTATGACATCCGTTTGTTATGTTTTGAAGTCAAGCGAGTTGTGGAACAAAAGTCGATGAAAGTCATCACAAGTTACATTCATAAGTTTTACTGAAACTTTGGGTCAAATGTAACTGCGATTTTCTCCCAATATACTTATAGTTATGGGGTGTTCCACCCATCAAATTAAATATCTATGAGTCTACCTTCCAACGCATTTAACCGTTTGTCAATACAACATGAGAGTAGAGAGATATGGGCATTTTTGTAACACTGCGCAAGCTGCTAGGTGACAAGTAGGTGTGTCACCTACTTGCTTAAATGAAAGCCCAAAAATGGGCCATTTTGGGTCGTCCAAAGAGGCCTTTTAAGGGCCTATTTTCTTCATATATTAGACTTAAAATAGAGCATAATAACCAGACATAAGCTCTGCAAATAATCCTCCCAAAAATTTCCCACAAACCCTAATTGATTTTCTCTCCCTTTCAAGTTCCAATTGGAGGTAAAACTTAGAGTTTGAAGAACCAAGATAGGAGCTGAGTTATCCAACAAATAAGGTGAGTTTACTGCTCTATTTCATCCATTTTTTCTGCTGTAAATTCATGGTAAGTCGTTCTATACTTGTAAGAACTCACGGGACGGTGATCGGAAGCCGTGAGTTCGAGTTATTCACTTGTAGCGGACTGTTTTGTGGACTGTTTTGTGTTGCTGTTGGGATGCGTGTTTTACTACTATTTTGTGGACTTTTGGAGGAGGAAGGGGGTTTATAAACACCATATAAATGTAGGGTGGTTGGCTGGTCGTTCGTCATAACATTTTCGGGTCGTTTGACACTACTACGGTGGTCGTTTTGTGTACGAAGAGATTGGGGTGTGTTGGGCTGTTTTGTAGTATTTGATGGTGTATATAGGGCTGGAAAATGATGTATATATGTTGTTATTGTTCTGTTCTTGTATTGTTGGTGTTATCTTGAATTTGGAGGAAGGGCATATTATAGGGGAGATGCTGCCCGTTTTAATACAAAATAGGTTTGTCGTTCGTTGTGCGATAGTTGTACCTTTCGTAACTTAACGATAGTATTATTATCATTCTTGTAGATTAAGGTGTGAAGAGGTGAGTTCAACTTGGTGATTGAAAAGATTGTGATAAGGTATGTTAAGGCTAAGCCTTCCTTCATTTTGGCATGATCTTGTAGCTACATGTGTTAATAATGAGACAAAAAGAGAAGTTCATATTAATGAATTTATTCACACTATTCTAGTCTCATAAGTTACAATATTATTCCTTATCGAGACTCTATATTCAATTTTAGTATTGTCTTCTTCCAGTCAAGAGAGCAGCAAGCCTATATTTACAGTATTACAGTATTTTCATTACCATCGAGCTATAATCGATGGGCAGGCCCCTATTGGGCAACCTCTGATCAGATGGAAAGTTATATACCGAGCCTACTGTGGCCGAGCGCCTATGAGCGAGCCCAGCATGGTCGAGATACATAGCCTAGTATGGCCGAGCGCCTATGAGCGAGCCTACTATGGCAGAGCAGTTATATATACCGAGCCTTATAAGGCCGTACAATTATTTTACTTACTATATTGAAAGAGTTGAGTCAGTATCAGCAGGTAAGTGTATCTCCAGATCATCTTTGACTCCCAGTTAATTTCAGTTATCATATTATCAGTTCAGTTTCAGATTTCAGTTATTTTATTGCCTTACATACTCGGTACATTATTTCGTACTGACGTCCCTTTTTGGGGACGCTGCATTTCATGCGTGCATGTTCAGACAGACAGACGGGTAGACCTCCTCAGTAGGTGTTTCCCGAGTTCCGCCTGATCGGTAAGCTCCACATCTTTCGGAGTTGCCAGGTCTAGAGTTTTGTGTACATCTTATGTATATCTATATATATCTTATGGGTAGGTCGGGGCCCTATTCCGATCACAGTACATCTATCAGTAGAGGCTTGTAGGCATATCCTGTTGGTTAGTGCAGTATGTTGGGTTTGTATAAATTGGTGGTTTGTCAGCTGTAGTAGCTATGACGGCCTTGTCGGCCTAGCTTTATATTGATATTTAGTTAGCGCTAGTTTCCATTCAGTTTTATATTTTGCTTCGCAAATTGTCTTGCAAGGTGGCCCCATGGCCAAAGTATGACATTATGTGTTCAGAGTCCCTTAGTCGCAATTTGGTATGCTAGGTTAGGTGAGGCACCGGGTGCTTGTCTCGCTCCTAGGTTCGGGGCGTGACAAACTTGGTATCAGAGCAGTTCTGTCCTAGGGAGTCTACAAGCCGTGTCTAGTAGGGTCTTGTTTATAGATGTGTTGTGCACCACATTATATAAGCAAGGAACTACAAGGCATTTAGGAGTTGGTTACACTTCTTTGAAATCTAAATGGTGCTATAGAACTGAGTTATAGGAAATTTGAATTAAACTTATGTGTTGGTGTTTGCATGCACAGATGACGGTGACTAGGAAGACTACGGCTAGCCAGAGGAGAGATACAGTAGTAGGTGAGGGGACCAGCAGGGTAACCCCAATAGATGGGGCCCAGTCTGAGGCTCAAGGGAGACCCCTACTCAGCCATTACCGGCTCCTCCACCAACTACGGAGATTCCTAGGGAAACCGCACATCCAGTTCCCCCTCCACTTCCATCAGATCAGGACTTAAGGAGTGCGGTGCATTTGTTGACACAGTTGGTAGCTACCCAGCAACATGCTAGGGCATCAGCTAGTGCAGGAACTTCTGAGGGGTCTGGGAGTTCAAGGGTCCGAGAGTTTATTGCTTTGAGTCCCCCAGAGTTCACGGGGACAGATCAGAGGGAGGACCCGCAGGATTTCATAGATCAGCTTCACAGGATCTTTCGTGTTATGCATGCCACGGAGAAAGAGGCAGTTGAGCTAGCAGCTTTTCGACTCCGAGATATAGCCATCCTTTGGTATGAGGGATGGGAGAGGTCCAGGGGACGTGATACACCTCCAGCTATTTGGGAGAATTTTTCAGATGCTTTCCTTGACCAGTACTTACCACGGGAGATCCGACAGGCTCGGGTCGATCAGTTTCTAGCCCTCAAGCAGGGTAATATGAGTGTTCGAGAGTATAGTCTCCGTTTTGACTCATTGGCCAGATATGCACCATCCATAGTTTCTACTATGCGGGACAGGATTCACAGGTTTATAGCAGGGTTAGCCCCAGAGTTAACCGAGGCATGTGCCACCGCTGCATTGCAGGATAGTATGGATATCTCCCGGATTCAGGCATTTGCCCAGAATATAGAAAGGGGTAGGCGTCGGCAGCAGGGTACAGAGAGGGCTGAGCAAGGGCAACGTAAGAGGATGAGATTTCCCAGGTCTCAGGAGCAATCTCAGGGTAGTTATAGGACCCAGTACTTCGGACGGCCACCTAGGCCTCCGCCACCTCGGTTACAGGGTTACAGGTATGACCGCTATACTCAGTCAGGACCAGGTGAGAGCTCACGGGTATCGGGTTTGCAGCGACAGCGAGGATCTGCGCAGACATGGTCATTTCCTCCACGGTGTGACATCTGTGGTAGAGGACACTTGGGCCAATGCCGAGCAGGTTCTGATGCTTGTTATATATGTGGGCGTCCGGGGCATATGATGCGAGATTGCCCAAATAGAGATTCGGGGGGAATGGCACAACCAGCGAGTTCAGCAACAAGATCATCTATGTCCGTGCATCCTTCAAGGCGCGAGTCTCAGTCTTCAGCTGGTAGAGGTCGAGGTAGAGGTAGAGGTTCCAGTTCAGGTGGTAATCAGAACCGTATCTATGCTTTAGCGGGTCGACAGGACCAGGAGTCTTCACCAGACGTTGTGACAGGTATATTAACCATTTGCTCTCACGATGCTTATGCTTTGATAGACCCAGGATCTACTTTATCGTATATTACCCCATTTATCGCAAGGAAGTTTGGTATAGTGCCTGAAATACTAAGTGATCCTTTTGCGGTATCTACACCGGTCCGAGAATCGATTATTGCTAGACGGGTTTACCGAGGTTGTACGGTGACAATTTGTAGTCGTCAGACCTCAGCTGACCTAGTTGAGCTAGAGATGATGGATTTTGATGCTATCATGGGCATGGACTGGTTGGTAGCTTGCTATGCCACAGTTGATTGCCGAGCAAAGGTAGCCAAATTTCATTTTCTGGGTGAGCCAGTCCTTGAATGGGTAGGTAATACACCAACACCCAGAGGTAGGTTTATTTCCTATCTGAAGGCGAGGAAAATGATCGCAAAAGGGTGCATTTATCATATTGTGCGAGTTAGAGATGCAGATGCTGAGATACCTACACTTCAGTCTATTCCCATAGTCAAAGAGTATGCAGATGTGTTTCCAGATGAGCTTCCAGGTATTCCTCCAGAGCGAGAGATTGATTTTAGCATCGATTTGCTTCCAGGAACTCAACCAATATCTGTCCCTCTGTATAGAATGGCACCTGCCGAATTGAAGGAGTTGAAGGAGCAGTTAAAAGATTTGTTGGAGAAAGGTTACATTAGGCCCAGTACCTCACCTTGGGGTGCACCAGTACTATTTGTGCGGAAGAAAGACGGCTCGCTGAGGATGTGTATCGATTATAGGCAGCTGAACAAGGTAACTATTAAGAATAAGTATCCACTTCCAAGGATCGATGACTTGTTTGATCAGTTGCAGGGGGCTAGATGCTTTTCAAAGATAGATTTGAGGTCGGGGTACCACCAGGTCAGAGTTCGGGAAAAAGATATTCCGAAGACAGCCTTCAGGACCCGATATGGCCACTTCGAGTTCCTTGTCATGTCCTTCGGGTTGACTAATGCACCCGCTGTATTTATGGACTTGATGAATAGCCTATTCCGACCATTTTTAGATCTGTTCGTGATAGTATTTATTGATGATATTCTGGTTTATTCCCGTTCAGAGGATGAGCATGCAGACCACCTGCAAGCGGTACTCCAAACCCTCCGTGATCGTAAGTTGTATGCCAAGTTTTCTAAATGTGAGTTCTGGTTGAAGTCTGTAGCATTCTTGGGGCATATTGTATCAGATGAAGGGATAAAGGTGGACACTCAGAAGATTGAGGCCGTGAAATCTTGGCCTAGACCTACCACTCCGACAGAGGTTCGTAGCTTTCTAGGCTTAGCAGGATACTATCGAAGGTTCGTAGAGGGTTTTTCTTCCCTTTCGGCACCATTGACGAAGTTGACACAGAAAGAAACTAAGTTTCAATGGACAGAGGCTTGTGAGCAGAGTTTCCAAGAGCTTAAGAACAGGTTGACCTCAGCTCCAGTTCTAACACTTCCAGAGGGTCTAGAGGGTTATGCCGTGTATTGTGATGCATCAGGTGTCGGGTTAGGATGTGTCCTGATGCAACATGGGAAGGTAATTGCGTATGCTTCAAGGCAGTTGAGGAAGCACGAGAGGAATTATCCGACCCACGACCTGGAGTTAGTTGCGGTTGTCCATGAACTTAAGATATGGAGGCATTATTTATATGGTGTTCATGTTGATGTATTTACTGATCATAAAAGCCTACAATATATTTTCAAGCAGAAAGAGTTGAATTTGCGACAGAGGCGATGGCTTGAGTTATTGAAAGATTACGATGTTAACATTCTCTACCATCCAGGGAAAGCTAATGTTGTAGCAGATGCCTTAAGTCGCCGATCTATGGGTAGCTTAGCACATGTAGAGCCCGAGAAAAGACAATTAGCTAGAGAGATTCATCAATTGGCTTCGTTGGGGGTTCGGTTAGTAGATTCTGAGGATGGTGGAGTTGTAATCCAAAACACTGCAAAATCATCCCTCATAGCTGAAGTCAAGGAAAGGCAGTACGAGGACCCAGAGTTAGTCGAGTTGAGAGAGCGAGTTCCGCAGCAGAAGAAGCCATTGTTAGAGCTCAAGGGGGATGGGGTTCTCAGATACAGGGGTCGTTTGTGTGTTCCAGATGTAGCAGGGCTACGAGACAAGATTATGTCAGAGGCACATTATTCATGGTATTCCATCCATCCTGGATCGACGAAGATGTATCATGACATTAAGGATGTGTACTGGTGGAATGATATGAAGAAGAACATTGCTGAGTTTGTCGCCCAATGTACTGGCTGCCAGCAAGTGAAGATAGAGCACCAGAAGCCTGGAGGGCTAATGCAGACTATAGAGATCCCGACATGGAAATGGGAGGCGATAAACATGGACTTTATCACGGGTTTACCTCGTTCTAATCGTAAGTTCGATTCCATATGGGTGATAGTCGATAGGCTCACGAAATCAGCTCACTTCCTACCGGTCAGATCTACATATACAGCAGAAGATTATGCAAAGTTATATATTAAGGAGATAGTGCGACTACACGGAGTACCAGTTTCTATTATATCTGACCGTGGGGCTCAGTTTACAGCACAGTTTTGGAGGTCATTTCAGAGAGGTCTAGGGACTCAGGTGAATCTCAGCACAGCTTTTCATCCACAGACTGATGGACAAGCCGAGCGCACAATTCAGACGCTCGAGGATATGTTACGAGTATGTGTGTTGGATTTTAAAAGAAGTTGGGATGAACATCTACCTCTTATCGAGTTTGCATATAATAACAGTTACCACTCCAGTATCCAGATGGCTCCGTACGAGGCTTTGTATGGGCGTAAGTGCAGATCTCCTATAGGGTGGTTTGATGTTGGAGAATCTAGGTTACATGGGCCAGACCTAGTTCAGCAGGCCATAGAGAAAGTAAAGGTTATCCGGGAGCGACTGTTGACAGCTCAGAGTCGTCAGAAGTCATATTCTGACGTGCGGCGACGAGACTTAGAGTTCAGGATTAATGACTGGGTATTCTTAAAGGTATCACCTATGAAGGGCGTGATGAGGTTTGGCAAGAAAGGAAAGCTTAGCCCACGGTATATTGGGCCTTATAGGATCATTCGGAGAGTGGGCCAAGTAGCTTATGAGTTAGAGTTGCCCTCAGAATTGGAGTCTGTCCATCCGGTTTTTCACGTATCTATGCTACGGAAGTGCATTGGCGATCCTACCCGAGTGGTACCCACGGATGATGTACAGATTACAGAGGACTTGTCATACGAGGAAATTCCAGTTGCCATCCTAGACCGACAAATCCGCAATCTACGAAATAAGGAGGTAGCTTCCGTAAAGGTTTTATGGAGGAGCAAGAATGTAGAAGAGATGACGTGGGAATCGGAGGAAGAAATAAAGTCTAAATACCCCCACCTATTTCAAACTGAAGATATGGTTTGAGATGGGACGCTACAACATAGCTCTATGTAGGCTAGCAGGTCATCAGGTAAGCTTTTATTTTTCACTTTCAATATTTATGATTTACGGTCGGTGAGGCAAATTGCTGCTATTTATAAAGATTGGCCATGTGTGGCATGCATAGTATGTTTCTGGCTACGTGCAGGTTGGTTTTAACCTAGTGTACGAAGGATACTCTGGCAAAAGTTTCCAAAGTCTCTAAGAGTAAACATTTGTCACTATGATAACCACCCGTATCTGTTACACCCTATATTTTCGTACATTAAAATGCTTCGTAAGCAAACTAATGTAGGACCAAAAATGAGATAATATTTAAAAGTATATAAAGTAAGTTAATAATGTTACCTCTGAGGTTACAAATATTGAAGATCATGAACAACAAGTACAAAGAGGGTTGGACAGTTCAGAAGATAAAGCAATTAAATAAAACAATGTTTCATCGAAAGTCGACAAGTTGGAAATGTTATAACATGTACCTTTGGGGTGAGACTATGGTGATTAACATGATAAGGAGATTATGTTATGATTTATATTAGTCGTATGACATCCGTTTGTTATGTTTTGAAGTCAAGCGAGTTGTGGAACAAAAGTCGATGAAAGTCATCACAAGTTACATTCATAAGTTTTACTGAAACTTTGGGTCAAATGTAACTGCGATTTTCTCCCAATATACTTATAGTTATGGGGTGTTCCACCCATAAAATTAAAGATCTATGAGTCTACTTTCCAACGCATTTAACTGTTTGTCAATACGACATGAGAGTAGAGAGATATGGGCATTTTTGTAACACTGCGCAAGCTGCTATGTGACAAGTAGGTGTGTCACCTACTTGCTTAAATGAAAGCCCAAAAATGGGCCATTTCGGGTCGTCCAAAGAGGCCTTTTAAGGGCCTATTTTATTCATATATTAGACTTAAAATAGAGCATAATAACCAGACATAAGCTCTGCAAAGAATCCTCCCAAAAATTTCCCACAAACCCTAATTGATTTTCTCTCCCTTTCAAGTTCCAATTGGAGGTAAAACTTAGAGTTTGAAGAACCAAGATAGGAGCTGAGTTATCCAACAAATAAGGTGAGTTTACTGCTATATTTCATCCATTTTTTCTGCTGTAAATTCATAGTAAGTCGTTCTATACTTGTAAGAACTCACGGGACGGTGATCGGAAGCCGTGAGTTCGAGTTATTCACTTGTAGCGGACTGTTTTGTGGACTGTTTTGTGTTGCTGTTGGGCTGCGTGTTTTACTACTATTTTGTGGAGTTTTGGAGGAGGAAGGGGGTTTATAAACACCATATAAATGTAGGGTGGTTGGCTGGTCGTTCATCATAACATTTTCGGGTCGTTTGACACTACTACGGTGGTCATTTTGTGTACGAAGAGATTGGGGTGTGTTGGGCTGTTTTGTAGTATTTGATGGTGTATATAGGGCTGGAAAATGATGTATATATGTTGTTATTGTTCTGTTCTTGTATTGTTGGTGTTATCTTGAATTTGGAGGAAGGGCATATTATAGGGGAGATGCTGCCCGTTTTAATACAAAATAGGTTTGTCGTTCGTTGTGCGATAGTTGTACCTTTCGTAACTTAACGATAGTATTATTATCATTCTTGTAGATTAAGGTGTGAAGAGG
Organism: Nicotiana tabacum; assembly: GCF_000715075.1. Classification (NCBI taxonomy): domain Eukaryota; kingdom Viridiplantae; phylum Streptophyta; class Magnoliopsida; order Solanales; family Solanaceae; genus Nicotiana; species Nicotiana tabacum. The sequence continues at coordinate 43,420,547 of NC_134096.1, forward strand.
TGAGTTCAAATTGGTGATTGAAAATATTGTGATAAGGTATGTTAAGGCTAAGCCTTCCTTCATTTTGGCATGATCTCGTAGCTACATATGTTAATAATGAGACAAAAAGAGAAGTTCATATTAATGAATTTATTCACACTATTCTAGTCTCATAAGTTACAATATTATTCCTTATCGAGACTCTATATTCAATTTTAGTATTGTCTTCTTCCAGTCAAGAGAGCAGCAAGCCTATATATACAGTATTACAGTATTTTCATTACCATCGAGCTATAATCGATGGGCAGGCCCTATTGGGCAACCTCTGATCAGATGGAAAGTTATATACCGAGCCTACTGTGGCCGAGCGCCTATGAGCGAGCCCAGCATGGTCGAGATACATAGCCTAGTATGGCCGAGCGCCTATGAGCGAGCCTACTATGGCAGAGCAGTTATATATACCGAGCCTTATAAGGCCGTACAATTATTTTACTTACTATATTGAAAGAGTTGAGTCAGTATTAGCAGGTAAGTGTATCTCCAGATCATCTTTGACTCCCAGTTAATTTCAGTTATCATATTATCAGTTCAGTTTCAGATTTCAGTTATTTTATTGCCTTACATACTCGGTACATTATTTCGTACTGACGTCCCTTTTTTGGGGACGCTGCATTTCATGCGTGCAGGTTCAGACAGACAGACGGGTAGACCTCCTCAGTAGGTGTTTCCCGAGTTCCGCCTGATCGGTAAGCTCCACATCTTTCAGAGTTGCCAGGTCTAGAGTTTTGTGTACATCTTATGTATATCTATATATATCTTATGGGTAGGTCGGGGCCCTATTCCGATCACAGTACATCTATCAGTAGAGGCTTGTAGGCATATCCTGTTGGTTAGTGCAGTATGTTGGGTTTGTATAAATTGGTGGTTTGTCAGCTGTAGTAGCTATGACGGCCTTGTCGGCCTAGCTTTATATTGATATTTAGTTAGCGCTAGTTTCCATTCAGTTTTATATTTTGCTTCGCAAATTGTCTTGCAAGGTGGCCCCATGGCCAAAGTATGACATTATGTGTTCAGAGTCCCTTAGTCGCAATTTGGTACGCTAGGTTAGGTGAGGCACCGGGTGCTTGTCTCGCTCCTAGGTTCGGGGCGTGACAGTATCACTCCATGTAATAGCAACCATTATCACTCTGCCCGGACAATAACACAATATTCACCCTTATGACTCCGTACATTCAACAATGGTGAATTTCCACCCTTATGCTCCGCATAACAACAACGGTGAAGTGCCACCCTTATACTCCGCATAACAACAATGGTGAAATACCACCTTTATTATTGTGTTCTTGTTGTTGGTGGTGGTGTTGTGTCGAATTGGGGGAAAGTATAGATTATAGGGGAGATGTTGTCCATTTTATTACAAAATAAGCTTGGCGTTCGTTATGCGATAGTTGAACCTTCTGTAACGTAATGATAGTATTATTATCATTGTTGTAGATTAAGATGTAACGTGGAGAGTTCAACGTGGTTATTGGACAGATTGTGATAAGGTATGTTAAGGCTATCCCTTCTTTCCTTTTGGAATGGTCCATATGATACAAATGAAACTTGCAAATGCACAACTTTCATAAATACCTCTAATCATAGAAGTACACGGGGCACCTATGTTCTTGATTTCCCATGTGTCCTATTATTCTATCGTCTGTTCATGGATCTCAGAAAAATACGTAAGTGGAAAAAGTTTATCTGAAGGCATATTGATCTTATGACATTTTGAGAGATGTTATTGACTTGCTTCATTATGCATTGCATTTATTTATATATATACATTGACCCATGACTAGATGATTTTATAAAAGCGTATATTATATGTATGTGGGTATAGGGAAAGGTTAAGGCGTTATATACGCACCACCACCTGATTAGTTGGTACACGTTGATGATTCCGCCCACAGAGGCTGATATGATATGCCCTCGGAGGCACGACGATGTTATGTATGCATATACCTGTGCATGATATGACATTCATGTGAATATGCATGACACTATAAATGTTTCAGGATTCACGAAACTATTCAGACTTACAGGTTGAGTCCTTTACTCCATGTATCTTTCATGTACTTTATATACTGCCTTTCAAACTCGGTACTTTATTCGTATTGACATCCCTTTTACCCGGGGATGCTGCGTTTCATGCCCATAGGTCCCGATAGACAGGTTGACCATCCGCCTAGTTGGCTATATGCTCAGCGGAAGGTGTTGGTGCACTCCATTTGCTCCGGAGTTGCCTATTTGGTCAGTATACTTTGGACATGTATTGATTAGTATGGTAGGGGCCTGTCCTGACCTATATGATGTTTATGTACTCTTTGAGACCTGTAAACAGATATCATGTATATGAATACTTGTATGTCCTTTTCGGCCTATGTTTTGAGTATACAAAAGATCATATCGGCCTTATAGGCCCGTATGTCACATGTATAAGTTTCTATATCATATTGGGTCGTCTTATGTCTAGTATTCTCTTATATTTTATTCTGGCTATCTAATGACGACCCTCCTGGACCATTTAACCATGATGGTGTAATAAGAAAGATACGTTAAGTTGGTACTCAGTTGAGTAAGACACTGGGTGCATGTCGCGGCCCTCCAATTTGGGTCATGACATCAACAAGTAATATCAAAGACATCGAGTAGCCCATTGAAACAACAAAGCAAGTCACGTAAGGTGTATGACAAACACAAGGAAAAGCACACCATCATACGAAAATTACCAACACAATGTCTCTAAACCATCACACTTCATCCCTGACATTGCCACCATTATCTCTCCTATAGCCACTCGTATCACTCCGTGTAATAGTCACCCTTATCACTCTGCCCTAACAATAACATTTGCCACCATTATCACTCTGATAGCCACCCGTATCACTTTGTGTAATAGCCACCCTTATCACTCCGCTCGGACAATAACACAATAGCCACCCTTATCACTCCGTACATTCAACAACGGTGAATTGCCACCCTTATGCTTCGCATAACAACAACGGTGAAATGCCACCCTTATACTCCGCATATCAACAATAGTGAAATTCCACCCTTATACTCCGCGTAACAACAATGGTGAAATGCTACCTTTATACTCTGAATAACAACAACCAAAACCACACAACAATTCACAAATGCTAACATCACAACAACACGACGTATCAACTCGTAACACAAGTGCCCATAGGCCACAACCTTTCCAAAGATCCAACAATGACTCAAACACAATGTGTATAAAATCTCAGTAACAACAATAGGAATGAGAAAGTAACTCAATAGGGAACGACACCCCCTTTTTACACAACTTCAATTAAAATGACTTTCGCTAACCTCAATTCCAATTAATTGTTTAAGGATAAACTCCATAGTGAAAGTATTTCCATGAAATGGCAAACTTTGGCTCCTGGTGTATGATATAGGCTAACAATGAAAGAGATGGCACAAACTAGTACTACGTCTAAATGCATGAGAATAACCCGGCAACAAAAGGGATATCATGTACAACAACTTCAACTAAGAATAACTCCACAATAAAAGAAATCACATAATGATAAAACTGATGACAACTTCATATAAAGCATATAAGAGCAAACTCGATAAGTAAAGAATGTGACATGTAACGATAACTTCAAATAAAGCATGTGATAATAGACATAACGAATATAGGATAAAATATGTGCTAACAATTACAAATGAATACATAAAAGAATCCTAAGAGTCTAAACCGGTCAATTTCCACATATAAGCTCGAGTACATACTCGTCACCTCGCGTACACGGCTTTCACATGACACAAATAGCACAAAAGACTCGAATCCTAAGGGGTAGTTCCCCCATACAAAGTTAGGAAAGATACTTACCTCAAAGAAGCTAAACCGATACTCTAAAATAGCCTTCTCGTGTGAAACAATCTCCGGACGGCTCAAATCTACACAAAAAAACTTAATATCATAAATAAAAACCATAGGAAATAATTCTAGATAATAAAACATTGATCTTTAATGAAAACTAAAATTCAACCCTGGGCCCGCACCTCGGAACCAGAAAGAATTTACAAAATTCGAACACACATTCAATTATGAGTCCAACCATACTAATTTCATCCAATTCTCACTCTGAATCGATGTTCAAACTCCAATAATTCTCTTTAGAAAAGTTTTTGATAAAAACCCCCCAATTCTCCAATTGAAATGTGGATTAATTCACAAATGCACTACTTGCATTATGTTAAACTACAAATATTAATACTAGATACTGACCCCATGGAAATACGAGAAGGACGTGAAAATCACCTCAATCGGAGCTCTAGAACTCAAGATATGCTCAAAATACCAAAAGAACGCGGTCTGATTTTTTTTATACACAGGCATTTCCGTTTTTGCGCCCAACAAGCCGCACCTGTGCATTTCCATCTATCACTTTCGCGTTTGCAGACCATTTTTCGCACCTGCAGGTCATAGATGTGGACCCAACTTCGCATATGCGAAGCACCAGTACCAACTCTCTTCTCAGACACTAAAATGAGCATAACTTCCTCATACGATGTCCAAATTCGACGATTCTTTTTGCTATGGCTCCGTAATTATGATACAGATCTAATGCTTCAATCAAAATAGTAATTGGATCTCATTTTCTTAGTGTGGTACCATTTATTCTTGAAGAAATGACGTTGAAACATAAAAAACGAGCGCAATACAACCCAAACCTATCTGAAACTCACCCAAGCCCCTCGGGACCCCGTCCGAACATACCAATAAGTCCCAAAACATAACATGAACCTGCTAGAGGCCTCAAATAACATCAAACAATATCAAAACTATGAATCACACCTCAAATCGAACTTAATTAGCTTATGAACTTTTAACTTCTCCAACTCGCGCCGAATCATATCAAATCAACTCAGAATGACGTCAAATTTTGCATGCAAGTCCCAAATGACAAAGCGGAGCTATACCAACTCCCGAAATTAAAATGTGAACCCGGTATCAATAAAGTCAACTCCCGGTCAAATCTCTAAACCTTCCAAACCTTCGACTTTCCAACTTTCGCCAAAATACATCAAATCAACCTACGGACCTCCAAATCCAAATCCGGACATACACCTAAGTCCAAAAATACCATACGAAGCTATTGGAATAATCAAAATACCATTCTGTAGTCGTCTATATAAAAGTCAAACTCTGGTTAACTATTACCACTTAAGCTTCTAAAATAAGAATTATTCTACCAAATCGATCCCGAATCATAATAAAATCGAACTCGGCCACACACGCAAGTCATGATACACAATACAAAGCTACTTGAGATTCTAAGCCACCTAAAAGAATGCTAATTCTCAAAATGACCGGTCAGGTCGTTACACCACAGCACTTCCCATGGTTCGGAAAGTGCTAGCCAGTAGTCTGAGGCAGCTGCTATAGGGTCTGATTTTGATGATGCCCTTGATGATAGGAGAGGGGGAATAAGTACACAGGTAGGTGCATCAAGAAAAAAGAAAAAGGAGGCTTGGGAAAATAGATCTGTGAGTCGCCAAGCATTCTTTGATTTCCGGATGTGGTGGCCATTGAGATCTTTGACTCATGAGCGGCCGTTTTTATTGAAATATCTTGACAAGTACAATTCCGCAGTTCTAAAGAAGTTTACAAGGAGGTATGGGAAGAATCTATTTACGGAGAAGCTGATGGATGTCAAGGAGCACCTTGTCCGAGAGGTTTTTGCAAATATTGCGCATATTCTCAAAGGGACAAAGGTCACCAAAGTGTGCAACTTTAAGGTGAAATTTTATCAACACACTCTGAACGCGTACTTGGGATTTGAGGATGTGGAGCCGAGAGAGTACTTAGAGAAGTTGGCTCTGAAAGAAGAGGCCAGGTCGTGTCTTGCAGAGATTTTAGCACCGGGATGCACTTCTTCTTGGATTGCTGCTGGGGTACCTATTTTTCGGAGCACACTGAGTTTCGAGGCCAAGGGGTGGCAAACATTTGTTTATAGAAGGCTTGACCCGTTCCAGAATGAGAACAATCTACCTATTCCTCGAGCTGTTTTGGTGGCATTTATCATGGTCGGGTACCCGATCAATATAGGTGACCTGATGTCAGCCAACATTTCCCTGGTGGCACAGTAGAGTAACACTCCTTACCCTTACCCTAGCACCATTACTGAGTATCTGACAGATGCTAAGGTAGAGCCTAGGCCGTTTGACACCAAGGTCAAGCCAGCATGGCCGTTTGAGTGGTACAAGCTGTAGGATCTGAGGAATCCAAAGAGGAGTGCTCAGCCTTCTACTACTACTGGCCAGTCTGATGAACTGGTAGTTGTAGTTTCTGGTCCATCTGATATTCCATCCACGTTGAGCCTTCTACCAGTGCAACAGCTGTTATGCCCGAGCCACCATCTTCACTGCCATCTATAGCTCCTTCCACAGCTCCTATGGAAATTCCTACTCCAGCTCTAAGGCCGGTGCCCATGCCTACAAGTCCACTATCTGCTCTACGAGGCTCCCAGACATTGGCGAATCACTGGATGCATATAGTTATTTCAAAGTTGTCTGAGATCTCCAGTGCCATTGCAGGGCAGTCATCTACATAGGCACCCCGGGATCCCTCTGGCATTGATTTGAAGCTGAACAAAATCTTGGAAAACCAGAAGGTGATTATGGATACATTAGTATAACATGGTGATGTGATCGAGGGGTTGACCAAGTAGGTGAAGAAGATGAGGAAGTCCTAGGGCAGTAAGAAGTCAGTTTATAAGCTTCGGATTGAGGTGACCCGGCTAGCTACAACCGGATATTTGCCATTTGACATGCTGGTTGACACATCCCAGCCCGACCCAGATCCATCTACCCAGGATGCTCCCGCTAGCCAGTCTGCAGAGCCATGCCTTGCCGCGGATACTACTGACACAGTGCTTGCAATGTTCACTTCTCCATCCACTCCCAGACTTGATGATGATATTCAGTTAGCTGAGCCAACAGGGATTGATGCTGCTGGAGACACGATGATGACAGAGGACACTTAGGGAGTTTCTTCGCCCTCTCAACTTTTGCTCTTATTTTTGTTAAGCATTGGGGACAATGCCTATTTTTATTCGGGGGAGAGGTGGAGCTTATTTGACACATTTGATACATTTGGATACTTTGGAATGTAATAATTGGATGATTCTATTTTATTTTTATTTTATCTATTTTTAGTAGTAGTTACTTTCATTAGCTTCTTTATTTGTTTGCTTTGATTTGGTTTATTAGTAGTTTCTTTTTATGTTACTAGATTTTATGTTTCTCTTAGTAATGTAGATAATAAACCTTTGGTTTTTTTAATGCCACGATTCTTTCTAAAGATGGTCTTTTATGTGAACCGAGTGACTCTTCCCGAGGATAGATGGTGTGACAACTTTCTTAAGAGAATGAGTCTATTTTGTGTTTAGATAATAATAGTAGTAAGTAGTAATGAATAAATGCCCTAATCAAGTAATTCTCTAAAAAGAGTTATTCAGGCTTCATTTGGCACCAACACACTTAACCGCAAGCTTATGGTTTGAAATAAGGTTTTGGAAGAAAATAGCTCTAGTTAGTGACTTTGAGGTTCTTGAGTTGACTTTGATAATCATTGAGTGGTTGATTGGACCATAGTGATATTTAACTTGATTGTGATCATTGTAGGCTTTAGACTCTATCCTCTTTTACGGTCTAGCTGCATGAGAGGTGAGCTGATTTTTGTTGCTAGTCCAAGTACTTAAGTGGAGAGTCTAGAATTTGCCCCGAATGTGTTTCAAGGTGAAATTCTAGGTTTGCTTGGTTTGAAAGATGATTGTAGGCTTTCTTTGGTCCGTTTGAGCTTTCTATTGCCACTTTATGTTTGTTATCCCTAGTCAACCCCTTTGAGCCTTTAGCCTTTCTATGTTGGTAACCATGCTACAAGGCTTTATATGTTTTATTCCTTAACACTCTTATGAAATAAGTGTCTTAAGGCATAAGTTTGGGGGGAAAGTTGAGGAATCTAAAAGAGGTATCAAAGCACAAAAAAAAGAAAAAAGAAATGATCTCTATGAAAAGAGAAGGCAATAAAAGAAAAGAACAAAAAGAAAATGCCAAAAAAAGAATAAAAAGGGTGATTGATGAAACCAAAAAGAGGCAACTATCTCTAGTATGATCATCAAGGGAGAAAATGAATGAAATGACCAATAAAGAGTGATGGCAAGTCTCTCTAGCCCCCAAGAAAAATAAATGCATCTAAAGGTTGGTAAAGGTTGGTAAATGTGAGCCAAGAAATGAAAAATGTAGAGTGCTTAAGGAAGGGTGAAACCACTTATCCCATATGGCATCCTACCCCAATTCAAAAGTCTTCATTACAACCCGAAAGAAGTCCTACTTTATTTTAAACCGAGTGAACTTACATTAATGAAGATCTACATTAGGGGGAAGCCTATGGTACTTGAAGCCTTACTTGTGACATTACTTTGTGAGAGAAGAGTGAATCATTTATCGCTCTAGAAATTGAGTGTTAATTCTTGAAGTTAGCATGGCAAATGGAAGGTAGAGGAGGAAAAGTTTGGAGTCCACCATGATTTACATGATAGATCAAGAGTCCTTGATGAGTCAAGTAAATTATTGAAGCTCAAATGTCACACTAGATTTATATGCATGTAACATATGTTTTGTCACCTTGTTGAAAATACATGAGTATTGTGGGTAATTGTTGGTCCCAACTGAGTATGAATAGCTTACAATTGACTCTTTAAAATGACCTTTCACTTTGAGGAGGTGGGAACTAATCTGTTTGCTTGAGGACAAGCAATGACTTAAGTTTCGGAGAGTTGATAAGTGTGTATTTTAACCACTTATTAGTACCTTATTGCTTTAGTTTTAGTCCGAAAATATTAATTTTTGTTTCCAAAACTAATGAAATTGATTAAATTGCAGGCATGTTGGAGGATTGAAGCTTAATGAAAAAATCTAAATCAAAAAGGAGTATTCCATCTCAAAAATGCAAGAAGGCAAAAGTCCAATTCACAGAAGTAATTCTGCGGCCGCAGAAGAAAGTGCGGACCGTAGAAATACATCTGCGGCCGCAGAAGGAAACCTGAAGCCTTAGAGAAGTTTGAAGAAACGCAGTCCGCACACCAAATTGTGCGCCTGCAAAAGCTGGTCGCACTGACAAGATTTGAAAAGTTCAGAAAAAGTGCAAAAAGACCAAGTGTGAAGCCTAGTCAAATTGCGGTCCGCAGTCAAAAAATACGGTCGCAGAAGCTAAAGTGCAACCGCAGATGGAATTGTGCGGCTGCAGAATTCCTCCAACCTCATGAGAAGAAGAATAGTGCGGGCCACACATGGAATTGTGCAGCCACAGAACCTCCCGAAGGGAATTTTTGTCAGCAAATTTCTGGGCACTATAAATAGACGAAAAATACTTTTTTAGGGCAGATGTTTTATTCTTAGCAGCTGTAGAAGTTATATTTTACCCTTTTGGAAAGTAGTGATAATTATTGGAGTAAACTCATTAGTTTTATCAATTAATTGTAGTTTATGGATTTAATTACTTTTTCTACTTTTTTTCTTTTCTTTCTAGCATGAGTAGCTAGATTTTATCTAGGGTTGTGATCCAACCCTAGTGTGTAAATCTTATGGGTTATTAATTTTAATTCTTGTTTATGATTGAGTGTTTATTATTTAGCCTTATTTATGCATTATTTCTAGAATTATTGGTTGCAAATACTGATTTATGCGTATTTGACTTAGTTCTTGCTTGAGAAAAATGAACTTTGTCTAGGAAAATTTGGCTAACAAGGAATTGAGCTAGTAGGTTTTGGCTAGTTTGATTAAAGGGTTTGAAGTAGAGATAGGGAAAACCCGACATGGACTCATATCAAATGTTTGGATTGCTAGCCAATTGGACTTGAGAAAGCCAATTTGGGCATAACCACTCTATAACCGAGAGGTATTGAGTGGGTACTTGAGAATTGAGAGTTATAATATACCTCGATCCGAAAAACAAGCATTAACTTAGTTTACCCATTAGGTTTGCACCTAGATGAAGGTTACATCCCTAGGCTTTTCCCCAATAGATTAAAAACACCCAAAACAATTATTCTCTTTCTAGTTACTTTCAATTAGTTTAAATTTCTTAGTGTTACTATGGAAAACAATCACTCTTTGTTTGGAAGCGTAATTTAGTTGTTTCACATACTCTCTTCAAGTATCTACCTTAACACCCTTCATAAACTTCTTGAGGAATTCGACCCCAACACTAGTTGGGTATTATAATTGCAACGACCGTTTTCACTCACTATTGAGTGCGGATTGGACGTGGATCATTTTCTCGAAAGAAATGAGATCTCCACGTAGTTCATCATAGGACAACTTGTCTAGATCTTGAGACTCAAGTACAATACTTTTGTTTGCCAAGCAATAGGCAGACTTCTTAGGATTTTTTGAACTTTTCGACACTTGAGTATGGTCTTCCAAAAGCTTTCAAATCTCAAATGATTTTACTGAATCGGGCAAAATTTCCTCATTGGATTCACCTTCTTTCATCTGAAGGAGTTCATAGTCATGGATCAGCAGATTTATCCTTGTTTCCTTGACTTTGCTTATCCTTTCATAAGTAAGTTCCAGCTTAACCCACATTTCTTGAGTTGCATCATAGCTTGATATCTATTCATATTCTTCTACGCTCATAGTATTGTATAGAAGATTGTGTGCTTTGGCATTAACTTGTATTACTGCCATTTGCTCATCAGAGTAGTCATCTATATCCACTGGATCAGTAGTTCATCCATCTGTTTTCTTGTAAGACTTTGCTGCTGGAATTGGATAGTCTATCTCTTTTATTACATGCCACACTTTAACGTCATAGGTTTTTGCATAGATTTCCATGTGAACCTTCCAATGAGAGAAATGTTGTCCATTGAAATATGGAGGTTTCGCCTGTGATGTCCCTTCTTGAAATAATGCTTCGATAATTACTTGATTTGACATGATCTTTTCTCACTAGCTGTTAAGCAAAATGAAAGTGTGAGACCTGATGTGATGCCAATAAAAAGTACAAGAGGAGGGTGAATTATCATTTTTTTATGACTAAGCAGTTTACTAGCATACCAATTAGTCGACTAGTAGTTGATGCATAATAAATAGTAAAGACAGAATGTAAAATGCAGAAAGTAAATGACACCGAATATTTTTATATTGGTTCGGATTCAATGTGAATCCTAATCTAGTCCTCTTGGGTAGGGTTCTCTTTTCAAAGATCCTTGAAATTTTCCATACAAGTGAGTTGATGTTATCAAGCACACACCAACTATTTCTCATAACTTAAGTAAACTCTCTAAGTTTTTGACACAATGCTTCACCAATATTGTTCTCTCTTTCTTTTCTCCACTAGTTACATAGTAAATTTAACCTGGACTACAATGCTTGTTTAGAGTAGAACAAAGAGCTTGAGGTTGGTTCGATCAAAGTATATCTCTTCTCTTGGTTTTCAGACTATAAAAATAACTGGAGTTATCTTCTTTGATTCATGATTGAGGCAGATCTTGAGATATTGCGAACCCAAAGGAATTGATCCTCGGAATGAATCTTGAATGATGATTCATTCCAAATATAAGTGTGGAGCTTCCCTAAATTGATCCTTCAATAAAGGGAATTTACAACTTTCCTTTATTGACGCATTTCACTTCAACGAGCGAATCTTCAAGTGGATCTTCACTTCAACGAGCGAATATTCAAGCGGATCTTCAGTTGCTTGATTGATAGTTCAAGCAGATTTTTAGCGATCTTGATTTTCCCTGATTTTGGTCTTTCCGTCCTTGACGCGCATGAATTGTAGCACCTTCTTTTGCTTAGCTTGGCAGATTCTTAGAGATCTTGATCTTCCTTGATTATTGTCTTTCCTTCCTTTGCTTCTTGAGTGTACCTTCAATTAGAGTGATGTTATTATTCATCATCAAAACTTGGATCTAACAATGTATTATAGTTTGTTATTTCTCTTTTATTTTTGGAAAATTCCGAGAAAAACCCGCAGTCGCTAACCTTCGGATGCACGCTAGATAACCTGCTCATTGTGCAATAGCTCGCAAACCACACAGGAGATGTAAACTGCACTAGGCAAGCTCGATGCGACGAACTCTAATTGAGGAGGTTGCTGGTAAGGAGAATCGATCCCAAGTCTTCCATCTGGGAAACCACTCCCATGTGTTATAGTTTGTTAAAGTTTACTAATAATATATTATTTATACTTGTTTTGGAAAACATACAGTCATATCACGTAGCAAACATGATAGTCGACACATGGTAAGTGTTTCTGAGTCAACAACGAGTTAGACAGCACAACTTTAGTTAAATATTCATAAGGTCAATCTGAAAACACATCCCGCAACGATTCAATCAGGACCAGATAACGTCAGTTCGTAGAAAATCATTTGGAGAGTCTTCAGTATCCGGAGAAGCTAATCCTAAATTAAATATATTTTAAAATATTTGGGATTCGACATTAACTTCTGAGCAGTTTACAAATCAGTCAGGCGTAACAAGCCGATAATGTTGGAAAAAAATAATAATCCCGCCCAGGAATAATATCCACGGAAAATAATAATAATAATAATAATACAAGAGAGTAACAATGACACCAACTCTTTTAATGATGTAAAATACAATACCCGAGCGGAGCAATATAACCACTATAATATTACAACTTAGTAGTGTCAAGAGACTACTACAAGTTTGAAAGAAATAACACTCTTTATTTAAAACTACTTCACTACAATATTACTCACACTCACTATTTATCTCATAGACAACAATGTGTGGATTACTCTCTCTAACTTCTATTGCTTCTCTCTTATTTTTGGTGTGATTGAAATGAAGAATGGAGGCCTCTATTTATAGTAAGAGATGTCGTCCAACTACTACAAAGAAGATGGGTTGTTGATTTAGTCCTATAATATTTTAACAAAGTTAGGCACCTCCCATCCCATTTTTCTTCAACAAAGTTGTCAACAAAGTTAGGCACCTCCCATCCCAGTTTTCTTCTTTTCTTTTTGTTTTCTTCAATATGGGCCCCACAAATTCTCTCCCTTAATTTTGATTTTGTTTTTTCATTCCAAGACTTGATCTCAATTTTTGAAAATCCTCAAACTTAAGAGGCTTTGTATAGATATCTGCAGCATGATCATGAGACTTCACATATTTGAGCTTGACTTCCTTCTTGGCAATGTATTCTCTGATGAAGTGATATCTTGTATCTATATGCTTGCTTCGATCATGATATACCGGATTCTTGGCGAGTGCCTGTGTAGATTTGTTATCAATACAAATCTCTGTAGCTTTAATTTGTGGCAAATTGAGCTCCTTCAATAATCTTCTTAGCCAAATAACATGACAGGTACATGATGTTGCTACTATATATTCGGCTTCACAAGTCGAGAGAGTAACTATGGATTGTTTCTTTGAACTCCAAGAAATAACATAATCACCCAAGAAAAACACAAAACCAATTGTGCTTTTTCTATCATCAATATCTCCCGCATAATCACTATCACAAAATCCCATAAGGTTGAAATCACTAGAATAAGAATAAAATAGCCCAAAGTTAATCGTACCTTTTAGGTAACGAAGAATTCTTCTAGTGACTTTCAAATGGGTGGAGGTAGGAGCTTCCATGATACGGCTTACTACTCCAACTGCAAAGAGTATATCTGGCCTCGTACAAGTCAGGTACCTCAAACTTCCCACAAGACTTTTGAAAAATGTGGGATCCATATTTTCTCCTTCATCAAACTTGGACAATTTTGTCCCACTCTCCATCGGTGTGTTCACGGGGTTGCAATCGAGCATGTTGAACTTTTTCAATATCTCTTTTGTATAGGTTTCTTGAGAGATGAAAATTCCATCCTCCACCTGCTTCACTTCTAGGCCCAGGTAGTATGACATGAGCCCTACGTCTGTCATCTCGAACTCACGGGACATATCTTTCTTAAAAGCATCAAACAAACTTGGGTTATTACCCGTGAAAATAAGATCATCAACATAAAGACAAACAAATAAGATATTTCCATTAGTATGAACTTTAAGGTAAAGAGTATATTCATGGAGACAACGAGTAAACCCATTGTCTTGAAAATACTTGTCGATGCAACTATTCCATGCTCGTGGGGCTTGCTTTAATCCATATAAAGCTTTCTTCAACATCAACACTTTATCTTCATGGTTTCTGACCACAAAGCCCAATGGTTGTTCAGCATAGACTTTTTCTTCAACATAGCCATTCAAAAAGGCTGACTTGACATTTAGTTGATGGATCTTCCACTTCATTTGCGCCGCCAAAGCGATGAGCAAACAAATTGTCTCCATGCGGGAAATAGGTGCATAGACTTCTTCATAGTCAATGCCTTGATTTTGCTTGTAGCCCTTAGCCACAAGTCGTGCTTTGTATTTCTCCGCATCTCCATCAGCATTCTTCTTTGACTTGTATACCCATTTAACTCCGATTGCTCGATGACCCTTGGGAAGATTTGTTAACTCCTAAGTGTTGTTCTTCTCTATTTACTTGATCTCATCCTCCATGGATTGTCTCCACCTTTTATCTGTAACAGCTTCATCAAAGTTCATTGGTTCACTGTCAGCAAAAAGACAATATAAAGAATCAAAATTAGTAACTTCTTTTGTGTCCTCATAGAGCCCTTGAATACTCCTTGTCCTTTGCAGCTGTTCATTTGAACCTTCTTGAGAAGAGGGAGATGCAACATTGGTTCGAGAAGGAGGTGGAGTTGTATCCTACACAGGTTCCACGGTCTCTGGTTCTTCTTCATCACCAAAGTATGGAAGAAAATCATATGAATTTTCTTCTTGAGTTTCCCAGTTCCATGCCAATTCTTTATCAAATTCAACATCGCGACTTACCACCACCGTACCGCTGCTTGGGTTGTATAACTTGTAGCCTTTTGAACTTGTATCATAGCCAACAAATACATACTTGACACTTTGATCATCAAGCTTCGCTCTCCCTTGATGTGGCACATGAGCATAGGCTATGCTCCCAAAGATTCTCAAGTGCTTGACACTTGGCTTTCTTCCACCCCATGCTTCTTGAGGGGTTTGATCTCTAACATTCTTTGTTGGAGACCTGTTGTTCAAATAAACTGCACAAGATACAGCTTCTGCCCAAAATTCCTTGGGCATATTTTTAGCTTTTAACATACATCTAGCCATATTAAGAATTGTTTGATTCTTTCTCTCTGCAACTCCATTTTGTTGTGGTGAATAAGGTACCATTAGAGGGCGACAAATTCCATGAGATTGACAAAAGTCATTAAATTCTTTTGAAGTAAATTCGCCTCCATAATCGGACCTTAAAGCTTTTATTTCATTGCCACTTTCTTTTTCTACAAGTATTTTGAAATTTTTAAAAGTAGCAAAAGCTTCAGATTTTTGGTTCAAGAAATAAACCCAAGTCTTTCTGCTAAAATCATCAATGAAGAGTAGAAAGTATTTACTTTTATCAAAGGAAGGTGGATTGATTGGCCCACACACATCAGTGTGAACAAGCTGGAGCGGTTTGGTTGATCTTGACATGGCCTCCTTTGGAAAACTCCTCCTTGCATATTTTCTAAGAAGACAAGCTTCGCACAATTGATTGGGATGGTTGATTGATGATATCCCATGCACCATGTTCTTTTCTCTCATTGATTTGAGTGCTTCAAAATTTAAGTGCCCAAATCGCATGTGCCAACACCATGATTCATCTTGCATATTAGCCTTCAAACACTTTGCATCATTTGTTTTAAGATTTAGAGAAAATAATCTATTTTTTGCCATATGCACTTTAGCAATTAGAATTCCACCTGAATCTCTAAGCCAAAGATATATATTTTTCATGTGGATGTCATATTCCTTTTCAAGAAGTTGGCCCAAACTCAAAATATTACTTTTTAATTTTGGCACATAATAAACATCTTGAATTAGCTTGTGACTACCATCTTTACAGGAGATCAAAATCGTACATATCCCTTCAATTTGAATTTTTGAGGTATCTCCAAAGGTCACATTAACTCTCACTATTTTATTGATCTCCACAAACTTCTTTTTGCATCCACACATATGATTGATTGCTCCATTGTCCAAATATCACGAGCTGCAATCATCCATGTCTTCTTACTTGAGCGCCATCAACAGCGTTGACTCAACTTCTTCTTTCTTGTCGTCAACAAGGTTAGCTTTTTCTTCAACATTGCTATGATATTCCCAAGAGTAATGGCCAAATTTATGACAATTATAATACTCAATTTTTGACTTGTCATACCTTTATCCATTATTTTCTTGGTAGTAGCCACGTCCTCTTCCTCCTCTATGTCCACGACCACGACCTCTGAATGTCTGATGGATTTTAACTTCATTGTTGAAGTTGTTACCGTTACTTCTTCCTCTTCCATGACCGCCACGGTCTCATCCCCGTCAATTCCCTCGATAGCTCTTTTCACCTCCATAATCCTTGAAGGATGCCTGAGTTTTAAGAAGTTGCTCTAATGGCACTTCTTGTCTCTTTTTGATCTTTTCTTTGTGGGCCAGTAAAGAGCCCTCCAATTGCTCTACCATCATAGAGTCTAAATCTTTAGACTCCTCAGTAGCACATACCATAAAAATTAAATTTAGATGTTAAAGTACGAAGGATCTTTTCTACCATACAAACATTTTCTATGTCCTCACCGTATTGTCTTAATTGATTTACAACAGCCTTCACTTTTGAAAAATAATCCGAGATGCATTCGGATTCTTTCATTTTTAAAACTTCAAAATCAGCCCTTAGAGTTTGAAGTTTTACCTTTTTCACCTTGTCAACTCCTTGAAGAGAATTTTGTAAAATCTCCCAAGCTTCCTTTGAGGTGGTAGCATCTGCCACCTTCTCAAACATGGCATCATCCAAACATTGGTGGATGAGCGTGAGGGCTTGTTGATCCTTCTTCCTCGTCTTTGCCAAGACCTCTTTTTTATTTTGAGGCAGAGCTTCTTCATTATCGGGTTTTGTGTACCCTCTGTCTACGATTTTCCACACATCCTGAGAGCCAAGAATGGCTTTCATACGTAGACACCATTTCTCATAATTATCTTTTGTGAGATGGGGGTACTGAAAACATAGCGGACCATTATTCGTCATGGCTCTGATACCACGTTGTTGGGAAAAAATAATAATCTCGCACAGGAATAATATCCACGGCAAATAATAATAATAATAAAAGAGAGTAACAAAGACACCAACTCTTTTAATGATGTAAAATACAATACTCGGGCGGAGCAATATAACCATTATAATATTACAACTTAGTAGTGTCAAGAGACAACTACAAGTTTGAAATAAATAACTCTTTATTTAAAAACACATCACTACAATATTAATCACACTCACTATTTATCTCACACTCACTATTTATCTTACCGACTACGATCTGTGGATTATTCTCTCTAACTTCTATTGCTTCTCTCTAATTTTGGTGTGATTGAAATGAAGAATGGAAGCCTTTATTTATAGTAAGAGATGTTATCCAACTACCACAAAGAAGATGGGTTGTTGATTTAGTCCTACAATTTTTCAACAAAGTTAGGCACCTCCCAATCCCATTTTTTTTCAACAAAGTTATCTTCAATATGAGCCCCACAGATAATGCTCATAAGAGGCAGACGAAATTTTAGAGAAGCAGTAACACTAGTTTGCACTATAAATACTCCCTCGTTCCACATTTGTACTCAATTGGAAATCATACACTCTTTCCGTTATTATACTAAATGGGCTACTGACTTTACTACTAGTGCTTCGATGAATTGCTAGCATTCTTCATAAGATCATCAATAAGAATTCCTTTTACTTCTTCATTATTGCTATTGCATTGCTCAAATTTATAATTATTTGATTTGCTCATCTGCTTTTCATTATTAACTATGATCGATTCAATTGAATAGAAACGATTGCTTGTGGTCTAATACTATAACTTTAATTGAGTTTAATTTATTATCCAAATTTTAAGTTAAACAATACCGTCCGTATATTGATTAAATTGTATCTAAATATACCTTTCAAACATTTGATTGCTACTTCTTGTCGTATCTTGGCGATTATTTTCTATCTAAACTTTGTTTACTCTTTATAATTTTTTTCTCTTCAAATCAGACTATTAGGAAATCAAATGGTACAACAACAATATTTACATAGAGGTATTTAAGTATTTAGCTCCAGCACAGTATTGAAAAAAGGGAAGTGATTAAGCAACGACTAATAGTGCTTCATTTCATGTACATACCGAAATACAAAACCAGAATATTTTGAAGGCAACAAAATGAAAGAATGAAAATATATCATTCGTCTCCTAAAACCCCTTTCCCTCCGGATACGAACACAACGTCAAACAAAAAGATATGAACATGTATATTCAACCTCAAATTTCAGCCCAAAATAGCCTCGGAGATCAAAAAAGGAGAAAACAAAGAAGAAACTATTAGAGTAGTAATTAACAGTTTTACAAAGATATCACAACTACTACTGTTCTTTTTGAGAACCAGTAATTATGGACGAAATGGCTGCGGCCAGAGCGGCGGTGAAGTTGGGATCCGCTGTGATGGCCGCCGTGGCAGCATTAAGTGTGTCAGAAAATGATGGTTGGTTCAGTGCATGTTGTGGAGGTTGATGATGAATGTCTTGAGAAACTTGTAGGCCTGAAAACTTTGATTGGTTATGTAAAACCTGAGGCATTGGTGGTGGTGGCATTGAAGTAATAAAATTTGGATTATGAGGGCCTATTGGAAAAGGAACCTGAAATTGAGCAGTTGGATGAGTTCTTTGATGATAATACGATATTGAATTTTGGTTTTGAGTTAGGTCCAATGTTATAGTTGGAAACGGTGCTGATGCTGAAATAGTTGCCACACTTGACGAAGACGGAAGAATAGTCCGCGCTAGGAAATTCGAGTTCATTAATCCGTCTGCACTTGGCATGGAACCTGAAAGCAGCATAATTGCAGCAGCTGATGTTGTTGATGCCATAGCCATGGCTGCTGGTGGTAGGGGGTGGTTATGTGTTCCTTCATAAGTTGTAATCAAAATTGTCCTGTCCTCAGCACACCTTTGCACCTGGACAATTAATTAAAAGAAAACAACTCTTTAGACTTCACGTCAATTTATCAAACTCATACTTTAGTATAATAAGTTTTAAGTTATACACTGATAGTGTAAACAAAATTTATACTATCAGTGCAATTTAACAGGTTCTTAGTAGTCTAATTTCAGATTATCATATCAAGGTTGATATCATCAAAAGTCACATGTTGTATATCAAATTGAGGTGATGGTGTAAAACTTCATTAAGCAATCAAGATACATACAGTATAAACTCCAATATATAAGTTCTAACAGTTGGTAATAAATTGAAGATGAGTTCAAATTGGTAATAAATTGAAGATAAGTTCAAAAAAAGAAATGGTCATCTAGCTAGTGGTAGTACCTGTTTGCGCACTGGACAACCTACAGCCATGGTGCATCGATAATAAGCTCGGGGACATGGATTGCCTTTCGCCATCTTTTGTCCATATTTTCTCCACTGGCATCCGTCGCTAATCTGCAAATATTCCAATATATGAATAAGTGCTATACATATATTTACATGCTAACTAGGTACCAGTAGCATATTTTATTGAAGGATAAGTTATACACAGAATATGGTAAATTTTCCTTACATTATCAATGTAGTTTAACATGTTAATTACAATCTTCACTAGGTTATAAATTAATGTATCATAGAGATCAACATGCGTATACTTATCTTATAAACGGTCAAATTGTGTAAAAAGTCAGTGTATAGAATTAAACTCTTCATTTCAAACTAATTAAACTTAAGAAAAAGTGATGTACCATAGGAGCTTCTGATCGGGCACGAACAGAAACACGAGCTTTCCTCATGGTTGCCTCTGTTGCTTGATCAATTGGGTTTGAGGAATTCAATTTGGGGACCTTGTTACTTTCAGATTCTGGAGTTTCTTCTCTACCAATACCCTTATGCCTAGTCACTTCTATATTGTTCCGAGGTGATTCAGAAACTGTTCTTTCTTCTGATGAAGAATAATGGGAATTAAGAGAATATGGCTCGTTCATGTGCTCACTCGGACCTAACTCTAAGAATTGTCTTGGAACCATATTTCCATCTTTTTCTTGCTTCTTTTCTTCAAGCTTTGCTTCCACAATCTGAACAAAATTTTAAAAAACAGTTAAAATAACTATTCGAACTACTAATTGCCAATTGAAGACTAAAATACAGTCCGATAAAGCTTAAAAATTATAATAAAAAACAATTCTTGGGAACTGTATACCTCGTGGTCATTTTCAGCTCTTGAAATCTGTTGTTGTTGCATGAGTGTGACAAGATGCATCTGAAGTGCAGTATAATTGTTGCTGACCTGACTAAGCATTCCTCTCAAACGCTGATTTTCAGCATTCATTCTTCCGAGTTCAACTTGCAATTGTGCCAACTGGTGTGAATTAAGAAAAAATAAAATTAGATGAAATTCAATAACCAAATCAAGGAAAGTATTACAACTTAATTGAGGATTTTGTGGTCAAACAAATTATCGTCTTCATATAATTACCTCAATTTTGACTCTTTTATCTCCTATCTCTGATGAAATCCCATCATCCAACGTTGATTGATCACTACCAGTGTTCACACTCACAAGTTGCAAACCAGTCTATATATTAAAGGGAACCATTATTAGAATATGAACAGTTTTGGTTAAAAGTTGAATTAACAAGAAAGAAAAAAATTAATGGATTATATCACTTACATTTACAAGCAATTCAGACCTCGTACTTGTAGTATTTTCACCATGAGAATCTTCCTTCTTTATAACAACATCCATAGGCTTGATCCTCTTATCAGAAAAGAAATCAACTTCATTTAACATCACCCCTTTCTCATCAGCTGATGAGAAAGAAGGTTGCTCCTCCCTAGGGTTCATATTCATGTTATTCAACCTAGGACTCAAGTTAAAACCAAAACCTGCCTTGTTCTTGAAGAACCCCACTTGATGATCAGAAATATTTTCAAGGGTAAGTCCCCATCCAGCTTTGTCCATAAAATTAAAAAACCAAAGAATGAATATATATCCAAAGTAACGAGCAAAAATAATGGTGAAAGATCAAGATAAGAAGAAGAGAAATATGAAAGGTGAAATCTTTAAAGAAAAAAATGATTTGGAAGGGTCTAAGAAATCTTTTACAGATGCAATGGACACAGGTATATATAAAGAGTTAAGATGGTAGACTTACGTAGAGCCAGCAACAACTAACAACCCAATATAATCCTATTAGTGGATCTGGGGAGGATAGTGTGTACGCAGACCTTACTCCTACCCTGGATAGAGATGCTATTTTTTATAGACTATCGGCTCTCTTCCTCCAAAAACTTTATACCTTGCTCTTGGAGTGACTCGAATACTTACGTTAAAGCAACAAA
Organism: Nicotiana tabacum; assembly: GCF_000715075.1. NCBI lineage: Eukaryota > Viridiplantae > Streptophyta > Magnoliopsida > Solanales > Solanaceae > Nicotiana > Nicotiana tabacum. Next base: position 43,442,053 of record NC_134096.1, read on the forward strand.
CAATTAAGTTGATTTGATGCGTGTAGAAAAGGTGTGTGTGGTCAAATAGAGGAGAAAGAGAAAAGGAGAAGATTTTTGATAAAATAAACGTAAGGTGGTGCGTCAAGTGTGGGCGACAGGTGGCAGTGGGACCCATGATTAAGGCGGGTTTCGTCTCAAATCGTCAAGACTGAGTTTGACTTGTTCGCAATAAAGTAAAGAGGAAGAAGAAATCCACCGGCCCGAATACTGCGGCGCCTTCCACGTGATGAAAATGCCTATGAGAAGAACAAAGTCAACTATTTTGAAGGACAAGCTTCTCGGCTCACTCACGACTGGGTTTACTGATATTTTTAATTTTATGTTTATGTTTATGTTTATGTTTTTCTTTTTTTGCCATTTTTATTTTTGATAGCGGTTCTTTTCGCTTTGTTTGCGCTTATCTTAAATAATAATTAAATAAGTGCATCCTCGTATTAATATTAATCTGGCAGGGGCACTTTCACTTTTAAAGGATCCTATCTAACATTAATTTGAATTAATTAGAATTTCAATATGAATACATGACGGGTGGAAAACAAAACAAAAAATTTATTCCATCAATATTCACACTACTAAAAAACAGTGTAATTCCGTCCGCTATTTCTGACCGAATTCCGACCGATTTTAATTGGTCGGGAAAACGATGGTCGCAAACGTGTACCGACCAAAATCGGTCGGAAACATCAAAGTGTTGACTGACTGTCAAACTTTAATTTTCGACCGAAATCGGTCGGAAACAATTTTAAAAAATTTAATTTTTAAATTTTCAACCGAAATCGGTCGGAAACTATTAATTTTAGAAAAAAAAATCATTTTCTGACCGAATTCGGTCGGAAATTTAAAAAAATAATAATTTTATTTAATTAAATAATTAGTTATAAATTGTAATAAATTGTTAATTTATTTTAAAAAATAAATATAAATTCATAATTTCCGACCGAATTCGGTCGGAAATTTCAATAAACTGGAGAAAATATTTGATATTTTCGACCGAAATCGGTCGGAAATCTGGGTAAAAATTAGGCAGAAAATGCGTATTTTTGAGCAACATCACCTGCCAATTACAACCAATATCCATTCTATAATGGCAGCATTGCATTGCTACCATTCAACCATAATTAATCAACAACAATGAATATACTAACAACAATAATAAACTAACAAAAATTATTAACTAACACTAATAACCATTATCTAACAACAACAACAACAACTAATAATAATAACCACAACAACTAATAACAACCACAACAACTAATAACAATTACAACAACAACTACTAAAATGTTCAATAACAAAATAATAATATAATCATCATTCAAAACTAGTCTCAACTAAATATTGATAAGTTCAATACTTTGTTTAGCAATACACACCATTCAATGAATTTTTTTATCTAGCATCATCTCAATCTTCACTCCTAGAACCTTCATCGTCGGCACATGGGGAAGGCTCACAAGACAGGGGAATGGGGAAAGCACCACTAGCAAGAAGATTGGCCAGCTGACCTTGAAGAAGATTATACTTTGCAATCCAGCAGCGCCGAAATGATTTATCTGGAAGGCCGTATGCTATTCCCTTTTTAGGACCATCGACAACATCCAACCATATCTTCTGCGCTTCTTCGTCTGAAATGGGCGGTCGCTCGCCTTGCTCATTCGGTGGCAAGCTCTGAGTGTACTCCTCCACATTAATTTTATAGCGACCCTTTATTTAGAAGATAGAAAATTACTAACTATATTATATTATAAACATTTATAGTAGTTATGAAACTTACATGTGTAGTCTCCGCCCCGGTCCTCAACCCATCTAGTTGGATCTGTCGGTGCCTTCTTCTTCCGGATGTCAGTCTCCATGAAGAACTCATCATGACTCATCTTCATCCCATATTTTTTTCTACAAATATAATAAAACGTGTTAACGAAATTAACATATATAAATTTACACAAATTTTACGGTTATACCGGTCCTCCCAGGTACATTTAATCTGCAAATAAAGTATGTAATGTTAGATAAAAATATTATTAATATAATGCTTAAATAGATAAGAATTGTATTAAAACTTTAAATTGGTTGAACATTTGTTGCACGAGATCCTCTGGAAAGTCACTCCAAGTCGTATAGGGTGCATTATACAACCCGCCAAGAATATCAGTGATTATCTTTGTAACCTGATGATTAGGAATGAACCTGCAACCTAGCAATTACATTAAATAAACAAGAGTAGCTATTCATTTCCCTTAGTGGACGACTAAAGGCCTCTAAATGTTCATAAAAATATTTTGTCTCTTCGTTAGGAGGTTGTTCAACACTTTCATGGGTTTCAAAATCGAAGTGCATCCCAAAAGCATCCGCAACAATTTCATGGTATCTAGAATGTTGAGCGTTATTCCCCACCGACCTACTACGTTCACCAACAACTACGTTATAAAATACACCATCACTACCATCAATCTCTCCATGACTAGTCCACACAAAATAATTATCCATAAACCCTTTTTATAAAGATGAGCCTTAACATCCTTCGATAAAAAAATGCAAACACTTGCACTTCACACAAGGACACCTAATAAACCCTCCAGTCCGAAACGGTTCAAGTGACATTGCATGCGTAATAAATTCCTTAACCCCTTCTATAAATTCCTCCCTTAAAAATCGACGATTAGGATAATTCCTGTTATACATCCAACTATGATATTCCATCTACATAAAGAATGAATAAATTATATTAATCATAGTTCAAATTAATTTATAGAATTAAATTACATAATAAACTTTAGTTACAATATAATTAATTTAAATAATTTGAGTGCTTATTAATTTGAAAGCTCATATATATCCCTAAATAAGTTTTTGTTTTAATTCAATTAGACCATTAAAGGGAAATATAATTAAATAAAATAAAATTAGCTAACCCTAGCATTAATCATAATTAAAATTAGTTAAATTAAAAGAATTAAACCCTAGCATTAATCATAAATTATAATTAAACTAATAGAACAAATAATTGAAAGAATTAAACCTTAGCATAATCATAATCAATATAATTGAAAGTTATAACATTATCTAACCCTAGCATAACAATAATCTTCTAACATAGATAATGCTAGCATAAACATAATCAATAGGAGTAAACCCTAAATCTAATTAATCATTAACTAAACCCTAATTATACAATAGAAGAATTAAAGCTACTTAAATTAAAAAATATAGATAACTAACCTTGAAAGAGAAGAGAGGGGGTTTGATTTTGGGTGCTAAAAGCAGTGGGTAGTGGTGGCAGCCGGCGGCCGAACAGTGGCAGGGGAGGGGAGGGAGACGATGAGGGGATTTGATTTTGGGTGAGGAGGGAGACAAGAGTTGATTTTGGGTGTGGTTTTGGGTGGAAATGTAACTGGAGAGGAGAAGATGAGAAATGGAAGAGATAGAGAAAATGGGGAAATGGGGAAGAAGCCCATCCCTCGCAGATCTAAATTGGAAATTTCCGACCGAAATCGGTCGGAAATGTTTAGTTAATATTTAATAATTAGTTAACTACTTATTATTTATTATAAGTTATATATATCAAATAAGTATTAAATATTATTTATTTAAAAGCTCTTTATTATTTACACACACAAATATATAGTATAGTATAATATATATACTAAGTGTATAGTATATAAGCTATATTCGATATAACATTAGCTATATTAAGATGTATATATATATATATATATAATTTAAAAGCCCTTTATTATTTACACACACAAATATATAGTATAGTATAATATATATATATACTAAGTGTATAGTATTTAAGCTATATTCTATATAACATTAGCTATATTAAAATTTCCGATCGAAATCGATCGGAAAATTCGGTCGGAAATATTAAGTGACATTTGACCGTTTGACCATGCCATTTCCGATCGAAATCGGTCGGAAATGTTTAGTTAATATTTAATAATTAGTTAACTACTTATTATTTATTATAAGTTATATATATCAAATAAGTATTAAATATTATTTATTTAAAAGATATATATCAAATAAGTATTAAATATTATTTATTTAAAAGCCCTTTATTATTTACACACACAAATATATAGTATAGTATAATATATATACTAAGTGTATAGTATATAAGCTATATTCGATATAACATTAGCTATATTAAGATGTCTATATATATATATATATATATATATATACTAAGTGTATAGTATATAAGCTATATTCGATATAACATTAGTTATATTAAGATGTCTATATATATATATATATATATATATAGTATAGTATAGTATAAGATGTATATATAGTATAGTATAATATATATATACTAAGTGTATAGTATATAAGCTGTAACATTAGCTATATATATATATATATATATATATATATATATATATATATATATATATATATATATAGTATAGTATAGTATAGTATAGTATAGTATATATACTAAGTGTATAGTATATAAGCTATATTTGATATAACATTAGCTATATTAATGTCAATATATGTATATATATATATATATATATAGTATAGTATAGTATAAGATGTATATATAGTATAGTATTCGGGTTGTAGGTTAGGAGGTAGTTGAGTCTTGTCTTATTTCGTACTGTTGTGAGACTAGTCTGGTAGAGTTTTTGTCTAAGCTAGCTAGAGGCAATGTCGTGTCTTACTATTTTGCGTTTCAGTGTCAGACCTATTTACTAGCTATCGTTTTTATTTTTGCTTTTTTCGTTTTTGCTTTGCATCTTTCTTCTGAATTTCATATTGTTCCTATTTTTCCTATGGTTTATGTGGTGATACTGATATTGTCTTATTTTGTCTTTTTGTCCTCTTGAGCCGAGGGTCTTTCGGAAACAACCTCTCTACCTCTTCGGGGTAGGGGTAAGATCTCTCTATATATATATATCAAATAAGTATTAAATATTATTTATTTAAAAGCTCTTTATTATTTACACACCCAAATATTATTAAATTTATATTTTAATTTGTATAAAAGCATTTTTCCGACCGAATTCGGTCGGAAATATTGAATTATAATTATTTCGGTTGGTTAATTAAATATATATAATTTTTGTCTTGGGCGGGAAACAAAAAATTCAAACTTTCCGACCGAAATCGGTCGGAAATTCTAAAAAGTTTTAATATATAATTCTTTTTGTACATTAAATACAAGTATGACCAAATATTTGACCAATTTTCGACTGATTTCAGTCAAAAATTTGGAAACTTTTTAATAAATAATTATTTTTGTACATTATATACAAGTATGACCAAATATTTGACCAATGTCCGACCGATATCGGTCGGAAAGTTGAAAACTTTTAATAAATAATTATTTTTATATATTATATACAAATATGACTAAATATTTGACCAATTTCCGACCGAAATCGATCGGAATTGTTATTTTTTTTTTGTCAGAAAATTTTTATTGACTTTTGTGACCAAATACTCTTATTTCCGATCGATTTCGGTCGGAAACCCTTGGACGGAAATCACCCGATTTCTAGTAGTGTCAGAGAATAGCAAAAAAAAAAGAAGCTTTCTTCTTGCTCCTATTCGAACTATGACCTTCCAGTCTCTAGAATGAATCAGGATCTCAATGCAAATATTGAGCGGGTGGAAAACCAAAAAATTGACTCCATCAAAATTCAAACCAAAAAATAAAAAGAAATAACCTAATGTTTTCTTCTTGCTGCTATTCGAACTATGGTCTTCCAGTATCTTCATTACAGCTCATTGATAACTCCTCTTGATGTCAACATACATTCTTAATTACTTGGATTTGATTTTTGTCCGTTTAATATCATGACCGACTTCAATCAACTACTTAACACAAAGACATATTTGAATTAATTTTAAAAATGATGTAATAGTTGGATTAATTTATAAATTACATAATTGTGTAATTAGTTTACATCATCACCTGATAAATTTAAAATTTTAAAACCTATCAACTTAACCGAGCACGTTGAAATCAATAACAGTACCTTAACCTCCTTTTATATTGTTTTTAATAGGAGTAATTTCAGTTTTAGGAGTCTGTGGTAGACTTGGTAATATGGTATTCCTACGAGACTGCGCAGGAAACTTCTCGGGACCCACGGTTTCTACACGGAGCCAGCCATCTCTTTCCCCTCAAACCTGTCACAGATCCTAAAAGGGACCATTTGTTGACTCTTTTGGCAGTAGAATTTTGGCTTCTCTGTCTAGGGAGGGCTCCGAAAATTTTAGGAGAAAAAAAAGTTGAAATATATTTTGTTATATTTTCTAAAATTCGAAGGATATTATTCAAAAACTATTTTAAAGTTAGTCGTTCCAGACCAATTAGAAAAATATCACTATCTTATACTCCATTTGTGTAACGCAATTTGACTCAACAGAAGCTTTGAGGAGAAGAAAAAAATTGAAACTTGTAATTTTGAAATATTTTATAATAATATTTGTGTGACTATAAAATTTTCTCATTAATAATAAAATGAATATAATATAATATTTAAAGTTAAATTAGTTTCAAGTATAAAAATATGTTATTTATTTTGACGAACTAATAAAAAGAATATATCATATAAATTGAAACAGAAGAAATAAATAATATCTGAATTAGTAACATTTTAAAGTTTCACATTGAAAAACTATAAGAGTAATTTTAAATCTTAAATGTGTGAAGAAGTAAGACTTAGATTAGTGATGCGTTTCGATAACTTACGTGCATTTAGGCTCAAATCAGACAATGTTAGTTCTAGACTAGGTTGTAAATTATTATAGTCGGTATCAAATTTACTTTGCGTACAACCTTGGGTAATACTGGGAGCAACCTTGTTCTTCTAATGACATATATTTGATTATTACGGCAAAAGCATTATCTTCTTTTGATCTTCATTAATGAATACTAACTGTAATTAGCACTTTTCTTTATTCAATCTACCGTTTTACTTTTTATTAATTCCAGTGATTCCAACAGTAAATTAAAACGTGAGAAGTTTGAATATATACTAAATGAATGTTAACATTACATAAAACTATTTGGATTCATCACAACTAAACATGATGTATACGGTCGAAATCGGGCATGTCAGATTTCATAGGTACGAGTAGCTGCCTCGAGAGTAAGTTAGTAATAGACCAGGCTCGAGCTCAATGGCAGAGTATGGAGCATGAAGATCGAAGTGCTCGCTGAAAATCGAGACCGAGCATGACCGACTTCGACTAAGGCGTAATAACGGAATGGCGAAATATTAGCAACCGACCGAAGATTTTGGCGGAAATCCCGAAACAGATCGAATTAAGCAGTTATTGACGCCAATCATGAGATTTGTTTCCGTTATTAGAATTGTACCTTATTTAGGATTTCTCTACTATATAAAGAGGGACCCCATTCATTTGTAGGGAGGGAGATTCACTGAAAAACATATACAAAAAATGATGCTCTCTATTTCACTTACTATCCATTACTGTTCATCATTGTTTATTTTTCTGCTCTTCTTATCCAACCTCGAGATCATCTCGAATCGAGGTCGAAAGCTCTGCTAGAACACTAGTTTGATTTATTTTATTATTCAGATTATCTATTCAATTCTTTGTTTATCAATTGGTATTGGGTTAAATCACGTATCCTTAAAACCACTAAATAAGTTTAATTTTTACTCGAATTTTAGGGTAAACAGTTTGGCGCCCACCGTGGGGCTAAGGATAATAGTGATTTTTCAGTATTGATTCTGGTGAAACATACTATTTTACGCTTGTTCTTGTCAAGTATCTTTGCTTTCAGGTTAAAACATGTCAAACTCACAAAACACATTCATACACGGTGACAATGGCCTCGGATTTCATGGTGAAAACGAAAATGTGATTGCTCCAGGAATCGAAGTGCCACAGGCTAATCACGGGGGAGCACCGGTTGCCAATCCCATCGATGTCAGTTCGCACATTGCTCTAAATGCGGACCTAGGCGCAGATCTCGATGAGAGTGTACACAGAGAAGGTCGATCTAGTGGCCAAGGAACACAGGGCAGAGGAGACGAGGGAGTCAGTCTCCAAGTAATATTCGAGATGCTTCAGGCTCAGCAAGTCGAGTCAGAAATTACTCGCCGTACCGAGCCAGTACCAGAGAGGCCGAATGGTAATGAATCGGGGACTGATCCTGCGATAATTAAAATGCTAGAGGAGCTCACCAAAAGAATTGAATCATAAGAGAAGAGAATCGAAGCCAACGATAAAAAAATGGAGACATACAACTCTCGAGTTGATCAGATACCGGGGTCACCGCCAATCTTGAAAGGGATGGATTCAAAGAAGTTTGTACAAAAACCCTTTCCTCCAAGTGCGACTCTGAAGCCTATTCCAAAGAAGTTTCGTATGCCAGACATACCCAAATATAATGGTACCACCGATCCCAACGAGCATGTTACTTCATATACATGCGCCATCAAGGGTAACGATTTAGAGGATGATGAAATCGAATCTGTGCTGTTGAAAATATTCAGAGAGACCTTTTCGAAGGGAGCAATAATTTGGTATCACAACCTGCCATCAAATTCCATCGACTCATTTGCCATATTAGCAGATTCTTTCATAAAGGCACATGCCGGGGCCATAAAGGTTGTAACGAGGAAATCAGACCTTTTCAAGGTAAGACAAAGGGATAATGAAATGTTGAGGGAGTCCGTGTCCCGATATTAAATGGAACGCATGGAGTTGCCACTGATCACAGATGATTGGGCCGTTCAAGCTTTTACCTGAGGGTTGAACAAGCGGAGTTCGGTAGCATCACATCAGTTGAAACAAAATTTGATCTAGTATCCAGTTGTAACTTGGGCAGATGTGCACAATCGATACCAATCGAAGATCAGAGTCGAGGACGATCAATTGGGAGCTCCTTCCGGTTCAGCACATCCAAACAGGTCGGTAGTTAAAAATCAGAGGGACATCGATAGGGAGCCAAGGTCGAACAGAGACCGATATCAACCATATACCGGAGATCGAAGGAACAATAAGGATAATGGTTCAGGACGCAATTCCGTCCGGAACGATCGAAGAAGTGATCGAGGTCAGAATTCTCGGGGACTTATGAGGAAGAGTGGTTTTGACAAGCACGCCGATCCCACAGAAGCACCTCGGTTATCGGAATATAACTTTAGCATTGATGCATTAGGCATTGTATCGGCAATCTGAAGGATCAAAGATACTTGGTCGCCTAGACCCATACAAACTGATCCTTCTCAAAGAAAACCAAATTTGATATGCAAGTATCATGACACGCATGGTCACAAAACCGATGATTGCAGGCAATTAAGGGAGGAGGTAGCCTGTTTATTCAATGAGGGCCACCTTCTAGAGTTCCTCAGCGATCGAGCCAAGAATCATTTCAATGAAAGGGACACCGACAGGAAAAATGAACAGGAGGAACCCCAACATGTCATTCATATAATCGTCGGTGGGGTCGACATTCCACAGCGACCCATATTCAAACGCACTAAGGTATCAATCACTAGGGAAAAATGAACACGAGATTATGTGCCCGAAAGAACTTTATCATTCAACGACGAAGAAGCAAAAGGTATTTCTCAGCCCCACAACGATGTTGTGGTAATTTCTATCTTATTAAATAAAGTTCAAGTTAAGCATATTTTAGTGGATCCAGGTAGCTCGGCGAATATCATCCGATCGAGGGTCGTGGATGAGCTCGGCCTACAAAATCAAATCGTGCCCGCATCTCGGGTCCTAAACGGCTTCAATATGGCCAGTGAAAAAACTAAAAGGAAGATTATTCTACCGGTGAACATGGCTGGAACCATTCAAGATACTAAGTTCCACGTGATCGAGGGCGACATGAGGTACAATGCCCTACTCGGAAGGCCTTGGATCCACAATATGAGAGCAGTCCCTTCGACTCTCCACCAAATGATAAAATTTCCGACATTAGACGGTGTAAAAACAGTATACGAGGAGTAGCATGTTGCAAAGAAAATATTTGCGATCGATGAGGTAACACCGATATCAACACTATCAACCTCGAAAAGGTCGAGCATCAAAGATAAACAGGAATTCAAATAGCAACCACAGCCACCAGCCTCGACCGAATCGGGAAGCGGGAGATAGAAGAAGAAGAGGAGAATTTTCTGACCCCTTGAACTTTTGTTATTCCCGAAGATACTGACGCTACCAAATCAACGGCCGAAGAGCTGGAATAGGTTGTATTGATCGAGTACCTACCCGAACGAAAGGTTTACCTGGGAACAGGATTAACCCCCGAACTCAGGAAAAAACTTATTCAATTTTTTATTGATAACATAGATTGTTTAGAATGGTCCCATTTAGACATGACAGGAATTCCACCGGAGGTAACGACGCATCGGCTAAGACTGGACCCTAGATTCAAACCGGTGAAGTAAAAGAGAAGACCCCAATCCGAAGTAAAGCACGCATTCATAAAGGACGAGGTAACTAAACTTATCAAAATAGGATCCATTCGGGAGGTGAAATATCCCGAAAGGTTAGCCAATGTAGTTGTAGTCCCTAAAAAAGGGGATAAACTTAAAATGTGTGTAGATTATAAGGATTTAAACAAGGCGTGTCCCAAAGATTCTTTTCCACTGCCTAACATTGATCGCATGATTGATGCCACGGTCGGCCACGAGATCCTTACTTTTCTGGATGCCTATTCCGGGTACAATCAAATCCAAATGAACCCAGGAGACCAAGAAAAGACTTCATTTATCACCAAGTATGGAATATATTGTTATAATGTAATGCCCTTCGGGCTAAAAAATGCAGGAGCTACTTACCAACGCCTAGTGAATAAAATGTTCGAAGAACAAATAGGTAAATCAATGGAGGTTTATATTGATGACATGTTCATTAAGTCCCTGCGCGCAGAGGACCATTTTGCTCATTTGCAGGAAACGTTCGAGATTTTAAGGAAATACAACATGAAGCTCAACCCCGAGAAATGTGCTTTCGGGGTTGGTTCAGGCAAGGTCCTTGGCTTCATGGTATCGAATCGGGGAATCAAGATCAACCTCGATAAAATCAAGTCCATCGAAGTCATGGATAGTGTAAAAGCCGTACAGAGGCTAACTGGGCAGATAGCTGCCTTAGGTCGATTCATTTTGAGGTCATCGGATCGAAGCCACAGATTTTTCTCTTTACTGGAGGTCATCGCCTTGACCCCGGAATGCCAACAGGCATTGGAAGAGTTGAAGTGATACCTATCGAGCACATCACTGCTTCATACTCCAAAAGAAAATGAGAAGCTTTACTTGTACTTGGCAGTATCGAGAATCGCGGTAAGTGGTGTCCTAGTTCGAGAAGAGCAAGGTACGCAATTTTCTATTTATTATGTAAGTCGAACCTTAGGAGAAACAGAAACTAGATATCCACGCTTAAAAAAATTAGCACTTGCACTGATAAGTGCTTCAAGAAAGTTAAGACCATACTTTCAATGTCACCCAATATGCGTATTAACCACTTACCCACTTCGTAATATTTTGCATAATCCCAAACTGTCGGGCCGATTGGCCAAATGGGCCATTGAACTCAGTGGGTACGACATCGAATATCAACCTCAGACGGCCATCATGTCTCAAATTTTAGCAGACTTCGTGGCCGATTTTGCGCCAATCCTCATACCTGAAGTTGAAAAGGAACTCTTGTTAAAATAGGGTACGTTATCGGGGGTATGGACCCTTTTCACAGACAGTGCTTCAAATGTGAAGGGGTACGGGCTAGGCATCATTTTGAAGCTGCCCACGGGTAATGCTATTAGGCAATTTATCAAAACTTCTAGGTTGACTAACAATGAGGCCGACTACGAGGCCATGATTGCAGGTCTCGAGCTAGCTAAAAGCTTGGGGGCAGAAGTCATTGAAACCAAGTGTGACTCTTTACTGGTGGTGAACCAAGTAAACAAAACCTTCGAAGTTCGAGAGGATAGAATGCAAAGGTATTTGGACAAGCTGCAGGTAACTTTGCACCATTTCACGGAATGGACTTTACTACATATACCTCGAGAACAAAACAGTAAAGCCGATGCACTTGCAAACTTGGGGTCATCGGTCGAGGAAGATGAGATCAGCTCAGGGACTGTCGTTCAACTCTCAAGATCTATGATCGAGGAAGGTCATGCCGAGATAAACTCTACAAGCTTAACCTGGGACTGGAGGAATAAATATATTGAATACTTGAAGAATGGAAAGCTCCCATCGGACCCTAAAGAGTCGAGAACCCTACGAACCAAAGTTGCTCGATTCGTATTGGCTGAAGATGGAACATTATACAGAAGAACATTCGATGGACCATTGGCAGTGTGCTTAGGACCAGGAGGCACCGATTATGTTTTCGAGAGGTCCATGAAGGCACTTGTGGGAACCACTCCGGCGCCGAATCACTGATTCACAAAATCATTAGAGCAAGATACTACTCGGATAACATGGAAAAAAATACTAAGGAGTTTGTTCGAAAATGTGATAAATGTCAAAGGTTTGCACCGATGATCCATCACCCCGAGAACAACTTCATTCAATCCTATCCTCATGGCCATTCATGAAATGGAGGATGGATATCGTCGGGCCTCTTCCATCGGCCCCAAGTAAAGTTAAGTTCATTTTATTTATAACTGACTATTTATCTAAATGGGTTTAAGCACATGAGTTCGAGAAAGTGAGAGAAAAAAGAGGTTATAGAATTCACCTGGGATCACATCGTCTGTCGATTTGGGATACCCGCAGAAATAGTATGCGACAATGGTAAATAATTTATTGACAGTAAAGTGACGAAATTTATCGAAGACCATAAAATAACAAGGATATTGTCAACACCATATCACCATAGTGGGAATAGACAAGCCGAATCGACGAACAAAACTATCATTCAACACCTGAAGAAAAGGTTGAGCGAAGCTAAAGGGAAGTGGAGAGAAATTCTACCCGAAGTCCTTTGGGCATATCGAATGACATCGAAGTCCAGTACAGGGGCAACTCCATTTTCCTTAATATATGGCTCCGAAGCTTTCATTCCAGTCAAAGTCAGAGAACCCATCGCCTAGTTTCGACATGCAATAGAGGAATCGAACCATGAGGCTATGAATACTAGCCTCGAATTATTAGATAAAAAATGAGAAGCGGCACTCGTTCTAATGGCTGCACAAAATCAACGAATCGAAAGGTACTACAATAGAAGAACCAACCTTCGCCACTTCAGGTCGGGGACTTAGTCCTAAGGAAGGTCACCATCAACACTCGAGATCCTAATGAAGAGAAGCTCGACCCGAATTGGGAAGGACTCTATCAAATCCTCGATATAGTCGGCAAAGGGTCTTATAAACTCGGAACGATGGACGGCGAACCACTGTCAAGCAACTAGAACATATCACTTCTCAAATGATATTATTGTTAAGGTATGACTTTCTATCTTTTTCGTTTATATATATATTCGACGCTAACTCATTGCAGGAGTTTGATCAAAGACATCGAGACCTCAGGTCTTAAAGTACGCGTTGCACTCTTTTCCCCTTAGATCGGTTTTTTCCCAAATGGGTTTTTCCGGTGAGGTTTTTAACGAGGCAACAATTATGTGCTACCTAAGTACAATTCAACAGTATCCAAGGCTTCTTTGCAATCAACCTCAAATACTAGAGGGCATCACCCTCGGATGTTGTATTCTAGAGAATAATACTTCATGTCAAAAGGCCTCGATAGGGAAGCTTTGTAATGGGCCAAATGGTCAAATGAACCGTGCCCATATAAATTAGTTGAGCCCCGATGGCAAAACATGTGCGCATGTATAAACTATTCAAAGAAGCATTCTCTCTTCATTTAAACATTTTGTGTCTCGAAGAAAATCCTCTACTATACAAACCTTATGCTTATAATATTGTGAGAAACGGCTCAAGAGCTAAAATGCAAATATACACTCGGGGACTACCATCGATGATAGGCATATTCGAGTTATCTAAACTCAAATTCATAAGACCTCAAAGAGGCACCCCTCGATCTATAGGCCAAGGCCACTATTTTCGGGGACTGACATTTCAAACTAGTTCGAAATATTATTGGAAAATAAGCCCAAGAGGCATACCCAAAGGCTACGTCCAAAATACATACCCTAAGGCTAAGGCCTAAATAATGCGGCTCGGAGACGTCCGAATTCTGCAGAAACGATAGGTCTTCAAATTCTCTAAAAAACTGGTTAAAAAAGGCTACCCTCGGCAAATAATCAAAAGGGCTTCGATAAAATCAGCCCTCAAAAAACCTTAAGAGGTATCAAATTATCTTTAACACAAACGTGCTAAGGCACAAAAAAAACAAAACGGTTTCAACTAACATCGGACCCTCAAAAAACCCAATGGGTAAAAACAAAAATACATGCTAAGGCATAAAGCTATTTTTACTAAGTCTTTAAGCCGAAAGGGGGAAATAATAGCCGTCTTTTAGAGGCCATATGCTCCCAACCCAAAAGGGCCTAAGGGATAATACATTTAGAGTTCGAGACTTTGTTCTCACTCAACTCGGACCTAAGGGTTCCACTATTCTGAGTTCAAATAAAGTTGACTTGAATTTAGCTCAAGGATCCGCCATAAAACCTTAAGGGGTATGCTACTATAAGTTCAAAATTACCCATTATTTGATAAAAAAACCTAAGGGTTTGATCTATTCTAAGTTCGAAACATACTCGAACTTAGTTATAAAAATGGTGCGGTCATGGCATCGATCAAGCCATCCGAAATCTCGAACATATTATTGAGCCCGGGGACTCGCCCTTGCGCGTCTAAAAAACCTAAGGGTTTATTCTAAAGTTTGAGTTAGTGTTCACTCGATTACAGAGATTGCAACAACAAAATTTTTACAAGGCAAAAGCACAAAACACGTTTGAACATAAAACTGAGAAGACATTCAAAAGAAGTTTTTCTATTATATATTGGTAAAAAAGATTATGTACAAAAGACCGATCAAGGTCTTACAAAAAGAGAATTTAAGCCCTAACTACGGCCGGTTTTGACCTCTTCTCCGGGAGCAACTTCCCCTTCAGGCCCCTCATCGGATCTGCCTCGACTGCCTTCTTCATCATTGTCTTCGTCATCGAAGGAGGCAAGCTGCCTGGCTTCAGCTTCAAGCACCTTGGCTCGGGCTATCTCCTCGGAGAGGTCAAAACCTCGAGTATGGATTTCCTCAAGGGTTTCCTTCTGGGATTGACATTTAGCCGAATCAATGATCTATTGCTCTCGGTTAGAAGCCTCCCTTAGCTGCATTTGAGCAGCCTCAGCATCGGCCCGGTACATGGCAATGGACTTGTCCGCCATGACCTTTGTCTTATCAATCTCCTCCTTGGCCTCAGCAATCCCGATTTCAAGCTTTTCAATCCTCTTGGCTTGGGCCGAACTTTTCTCTTTGACGCCCCGAAGTTGAACCTCGGCTGATGACAGTTTGGCCAAGGTAGTTTCTTTTTTTGCAGCCAGGCGGTCTATATTCTCCTTCCACTGATCACAATTGGCCTTTACCTGATCGACTTCTCCCCGAAGCAGTTCGATTCTTTCAACCTTTTGCTGAAGCTGAGATAATGAAGTATTAGCCTCCACAATTGGGTCAAGTCCTTACTTTATCAAAAGGATGCTCACCTGCTTATCTATCTCGGCCTCTTCCTCACGAGCCTTGGCCAAATCTGCTTGAATGTCCTTTATAGTTTCATCTTTTTGGCCGCAAAGAAGCTTTAGAGTGTTCCTCTCCTCCGAGACCTTTTGGAGCTCGGTTTCACAGTGGCTGAGGTCATCTCGAAACTTGGCGAAGGCCTATACAAAAAAGAAAAACACAAGTCAGATTTACAAAACAAAAGAGTAAAGAAAAGAAGTGCAGTAAACCGATTCTTACCCGAGATAAGAGACGTTGGGCCTCTTCTAAAAGAATAGAAGCGTCACTGATATCAGAGGCATCATCGACTCTAGTAAAGCAATCCCGAAAGAGATCCCCTACACTAGAGCCTCTGCCTATAACATGGGTTTTCAACTCTCGAGCTTCCCTTAGTGCCTCTTAAGAAAAGGTCGGAAGAGAAGGCAAGTGACCTTCTATCATGGTCCAGAGCAAGTCGCTCAGGACGCTCTAATCGATCATCGAGGTCTCAGAACCGGCCCCGTCCAGTGTAGTTGCAGATGGCTGAGAAACGATCTCGACCTCTGATAATTTGGGATCCTCACCCGATTTCTTTTTGGAAGCCTCCTCGATACGAGGTTTGATTTTAGCAGCCGCTATCGGCTCAGAAGGTTTGGTGACCTCGACGGCTTTCCTAGGTCGGACCGTTAGTGCCGAGGTATTTTCCTCTTTTTCCTCTTCTTCGTCTCTCAGGTTTTGGACCGAGTGCATCGTGAGAGCAATTAGTTTCCTCCTCACCTTTCGAGGTTTGGGCTTGGGGTCCTCGTACTGCGAGGCCGTGTTTCTCTTCTTGTCTTCCCCCGGCTTTGGAACCGGGGACTTGGTTTCTTCCTCTCCACTTGAAGGCCTCAAAATGGCGTTCTTGGTCAGGCCTGCATGAAAGAAAATTAGTGACGAATGGAGTATAAAAAGTGTTTCAGAGCATGAAAAAGGAGATCCTTACCGTGGTTCTTGGCCTCCCATCTGCCCTTTGCCAAATCATGCCACGCGCGCTCGGCATAAGTGGAAGTTGAGGCTAACTTCCGAACCCAATCTTCGAGGTCATGTACCGCTTGAGGCATCCAAGGAATAGCTGTATGTCGAAAGGGGATATCAGGTGAAGTTGAAGAAGGTACGAAGAACAAAGTTTAAAAGATCACTTACGGTCGAAGTTCCACTCCTCAAGGAATGACATCTTCTCTTCCGGGATAATGTCGCGGGTCCTAACCCGTATAAAACGGCTCATCCAACCCCGATCCTTGTCCTCGTCGATTCTCGAGATCAAGGCATTTGTTTCTCGGCGTTGGAGCCTGATTAGTCCTCGGTAGATTCGAGGCCGGTACAACCGCATGAGGTAATTTAGAGTAAACTCTAGCCCCTCGGCCTTGCTAGAAAAGAAGCGCAACATGATTACTAAGCGCCATAGAGAGGGGTGGATTTGGCTGAGGGTGACATGATATAATTTACAGAGATCAATAATCACTGGTTTGAGGCGACCCAATGTGAAGGGGTAAGTGTAAACACTTAGGAACCCCTCCACATAAGCGGTGATGCTCTCTTCAGGAGCAGGAATTTGCACCACGACCTCGGGACCCCAGTTGCAATCCCTCTTCATGGCCTCGAGGTGGCTCTTCGATATCGAGCACATGTACATCGACATATGCTCACATCAGCCCGGGATCAATGAAGGGTTTTTGACCTTTAAGTCGGATTTTAGAGTACACGGGCCGGAAAAATATTCATGGGGAAGCGGCTCCACGGCGCCTTGCCGCCGGACGGCCGGGAAGAGAAGAAAGAAGCTTTCTCCTTCTGCGGTACAGTCTTTGAGGTTTTCGCCATTTGTATAAGTAAAGAAGAGCAAAGTAAGATAAAAAACTGGTGATTTCGGTGCTAGCGAAGGTGACTCTACAGATGGCTAAAAGGAGGAGACGAAAAGAGTGAAAATACTTGGAGGTTTGATTAGAGCCAAAGTAAAGTTTGTTTCAATGAAGGAGCAGGTATTTATAGGTTCACGGCGACTGTTCAGTGGCGTTAGTGGCCGACCGCTAACTGACATGCATTAGTGATTTGGGGAACTGAACTAATGGGACGTTTCGATCACATCCGTCACTTACGTAATAAGGACGACGTCATGATCGAGGTTTTGAAAAATCAAGGCTTAAACTGTTTCCTCTCATTTTATTCCAAGAAACGCGGGGACTATCTGTATACGGTCGAAATCGAGCATGTCAGATTTTATAGACACGAGGAGCTGCCTTGAGACTAAGCTCGTAATAGACCAGGCTCGAGCTCAATGGCAGAGTATGAAGCTTGAAGATCGAAATGCTCGCTGAAGATCGAGACCGAGCATGACCGACTTCGAGTAAGACGTAATAACGGAATGGCGAAATATTAGCAACCGACCGAAGGTCTCGGCGGAAATCCCGGAACAGATCGAATCAAGCGGTTATTGACGCCAATCATGGGATTTGTTTCCGTTATTAGAATTGTACCTTATTTAGGTTTTCTCTATTATATAAAGAGGGACCCCATTCATTTGTAGGGAGGGAGATTCACCGAAAAACATATACAAAAAATGTTGCTCTCTATTTCACTTACTATCCATTACTGTTCATCATTGTTTATTTTTCTGTTCTTCTTATCCAACCTCGAGATCATCTCGAATCGAGGTCGAAAGCTCTGCTAGAACACTGGTTTGATTTATTTTATTATTCAGATTATCTATTTAATTCATTATTTATCAATTAGTATTGGATTAAATTACGTATCCTTAAAATCACTAAATAAGTTTAATTATTACTCGAATTTTAGGGTAAACACATGAGTAAATCAGTTCATAGTGGCACCGACGGGGCTAACAAGTAGTGGCCTAAAATTGACCATATCTTGGTTGTAAAACTTAATTGGTATAAGTTTAAATTTTGTGTACTAACATTGTGGATATTTTTATACCTTCATGTAATCATTTTCAGTTGATAAACAATAATATGTAATTTCTCATAATTATAGGAAGTCTAATATGATAATTTTAAAAATAAAAAAATAAAATGTTATCATTAATTAAATCGCATTGATAGTGTTATAAATGTTCAGTCTAAATATAGAGGTGTCGAAAACTACATATATGTGCCACTACCACCCTCGAAGTTGAATATCACATATATGGAAACGGAGAGAGGGAAAATAATAAGTTTATCAAACTTGTTTGGTTAAATATTTGTGAAAATCTTTTTTTAACTTCTTTTTTATTTTATTTTAGACACTTAATTAATTTCTTTGAAAAGGACTTTTCTTGGAACAATTACGAAATTACAAATACAAGAACTGTCCAAAGCATACTTTTTTGGCATTAACTTTTCTTCTAAAATACATTTTTTAAATATGTTTTCCAAAAATTGTCCAACCATGGATCGGAATATCTTAATTGGTGCTGGATCCTTTCTTGTTTTTTCCTCAGGAAAAATGGTAGGTTAGGTTTCGTTCAAAGTTCAAACATTTAGAATTTGGAAGTTAGAAAAGGCATTTGGTCCGATTGTTCAAAAAGGTGTCTTCTACCCTTTTTATCATTAATAAATCTAACATTTCATTGGAAGTTTCAAAAAGAGCTTTTAATTCAACACACTGCTACAGTTTACCTAAAGAAGACGAACTGCTTTCTTCATTAGTCTTAACTCTTCATGGAAAAAACGTACCCAAACAGCCGTGGGAAAAGAGTCAACTTGATCCGTTTCTATCTTCACATGACAACTCTTAAAATAATCACGTTGTCTCCCCAATATAGTTTTGATTGAGTTTACTTTATTAAAATTTTAAGCTTTGTGCATTGATAGTGTTTGAAATGAAACAATTAACACAATCATGTTATTGTAGAGGTAATTATAAGTAACTAGATTACAAATAATCTAAAATAAATAGTATGTAACTTGTTAATTGTAGGTCAAATAGTTACATTGTCACCGATTCTTTTTCTCGGTACGATCATAAAATAATGTAAAAATTTCACGATAGACCTTATTTGAACATTCCTATTTAATTTGTACCAATTTTCCTAAAATTATTTAACGGGTATCCAAATTTAAACAATTTCAGATAAATATGCTATGTGCAGGCCAAATTAGCACTGATGCTATCTACAGGCCAAAGCGACGATACTATCTGCATGGCAATATCAGCAGCGACACTATCTGCAGGCCAAACTAGCGGCGATGCTTTCTTCAAATTGTAAGCGGACTGTAGTGGATTCAGAAGAAGTTTAATATACCAAACAAGTATTAAAGAAGAAAAGCAAAATTACATGTGGCTGATGAGAGTGAGTGTTTACCCTTAAAATGGATAACAATTGAATTTATACGCGGTTTTAAGGATATGTGGATAGATTCAACACAAATGATCAAGAATGTTAGATAAATGAGTTAAAGACAAAGGAATAATCAAACCAATTGCGACGTTAAGGCCGGGTTTGGATTAAAGCTGGACAGTAATTCTGCCCTCGACCGTACCCTCCATTCGAAGCCAATTGTGTATAAAGAACAACAATAAAATAAGAATTTTTCAATATCTAGAGGGCAGAAAAATGAATTTGTATTGCCTTAGTTTATGTGTTACAATATGTGTTATTGAATAAAAAATTTCCCCTTTATATAGTAGGAGCGTTTCATCTCTAGTACAATTCAAAAAAGGTAAAAATCCTCCTTCCTCATCAATTACAGATCCGCTACCGACATCGGCGAGATCTACGCCGTAATATCCGGTGGGATGCGAATATCACAGCCCTCCGTTAGTTGTGTGCAATTGTTGCCATGCTTTATTCGGAGCTCGTTCTAGGTTCGGGGAACGCTGTCTTATCAGGTCCGGTGGCGAGCACTCCATTCGGGCATCGATACAAGAAGTTCCCAGCTTTGATTCCGATCCCATGTAGTCATATCCTTGCTTCGTTTGACACATAGGGAAATCGGGGTATGCGTTAGCTCCGGTTTCACCCGTATACAGATAGTCCCCTTGTTTCTTAGAGAGTAGGTTTGCCAAAACGATGGAAAACAATAGATGAACTCCTGTTCCTTCCTTCGTACGTTACAACTGAGATGGCGAATAAGCCGAAACGTCCCATCAGTCGCATCGTTCTGACTTCGGACGTGTGTTGATTATCGGCTGGTTGCCTTTGAATGTGAAACGTCGCATATTGATTACATTTTCCCCTATAAAAGCTTCGACCTTTTGTACTTCTTTCACTTTCCGATCCTAGCTTTTACCTTCGAATTTTCTAGCGGCTTTCAACTTTTTCAAACCTTCATATCTTCATCTCTGATCTTCAAATCTTCATATTTGTTTTTAAATTTCTAATCCAGATCTTTATCTCACCTTCAAACCTTCATACTCTTTTCTTCAAACCTTCATACTTTTCCTTCAAATCGTCATATCTTCCCAGATTACTATGGTTAAAACTTTCAAATCAGTTCCTTAGTAGGCCGCCTCTTAATCTTTCCACTCGGCCACAGATGCCGAGGTGGCTGCTCCCGAGGCGGGCCCAGAACCCCCCATGAAAAGCTTTTATACCTGGAGGCTGTTCAATCAGGGATGACTTCAAGGTCGATAAAACCTCCACCAAACAAGACCGGGGTGAAGGAGCATGGAGATACACATGCTCCATTATTGAATATACCCTTCCCATAGTTCGAGGGGACTATAAATGGGAAGGCAAGGACGTTGTTGCCCCGGGGCCTAGGGACGATATTACTACCCATGTTGAGGAGTATTTAAGTGTTTACACTTACCCCTTCACGCTGGGCCCGGTAGACTCAATAGTTCTAGCCTTTTGTAAGAGGTACGAGGTGTGCCTCGAAAACAATCCATCCGTGCCTTTGGAGGATCATGATCCTTCTACGCTATTTTGTGAACAATACCGAATCTCCTCGATTCAACCTCGACCACCTACTCCGTCTGTACAGTCCCCAAATTTTCCTAGGGGAACTAATCAAGCTTGTTCGCCGAGCCAGCAAGGCTCCATTTTAGAGCATCGATGAGGATCAAGACCGAGGATGGCAGGGGCATTTTGTTCAGGTAAAAATTGAAGATATGATCCCTCCCGAATTCCTGCCATTCCCCAAGAAGTGGAATGCATCTCGTAAGTGTAGTATTTCCTTAAGTGTAAATTTTTCCTTTATTTCTTCTCTCATCATCGGTATTTATGGTCGTGCAGTTATTGCCCAGGTTCCCAAGCGGTCCCTCGGCTAAAGGAGTGGATCAAAGGAATCTGTAAGCAGATGTTCTACTACGAGCTCGCGTGGCGCAAACTTTTCAAGGGCAGATGGGATGCCCATTCTCATGGTAAGCCTTTCCCTTGAATAGTTATTACTACGCCCCAAACTTATATAATGCTAACTTCTTTTCCTTTTTCTCATAGGTTAGCCTAAGAAGATCGAACTTAGGTTGCTGGATGGGGACGAGGATGCGTCCTTACCTTTCGATCCCTCCATTTCGGGACAGCCTGGGCTGCTGCGGGGGAGAAAAAGAGGAAATGAAAGTCCTCGAGCTCCCCGGATCCCGAGGTGAAGACAAAAAAGAGGGCGGCTTCCAAGCTCGTAAGCCCGAGAAGAATACTAAGTCCAGGGTACCGGACCCTGACTTTCTTCACCGGCTCAGGGATGAACCCGAAGAAGATGACATCTTTGTCACCCATAGATCGACCCCTGCCAGGGAGCAGGCGACGACCGAGGGATGGGGCCACGAGGCTGATCCTTTTCCGATTCGAGAGGTCGAAGTGTAGGCAGATATTGTGACCTCTCATGAAACCGTTCACGTATTAAAGGAGGCAATCAGTGTTATTGATATCATCGAGATGCCCTCCTATACCGAGTCCATACTTGAAGAGGCCCAAGCGGGCAAGGAAACGTCAAGCAAAGGAGTTCAGGGTGCAGATGACCTCTCAACTCCTTCTTCGAAGGCATGAACATGTCTAAATTGGAAGATTTTTCTGGGCTGGGCGACCCGAAGATCCCGAAGAATGTTGTGCCCTCGGGAGCTGGCGGGCCAAGCTCGAGCCCAAAACTGGTGAAACAGTTTCCTGCACCGAGCGTGAACCCTGGCCGCAAAAGAACAGCCATTCTTACCATCCCGTAGGATGCTCGGGTTCTATCTGCTCAAGTGGGCGTAACCAGCTACCTCCGATGCCTGGTGACCGAGGAGGACAAGGCAAAGATGAACGAGGTGGGCACGTCAAGTCTTTTAAAAAAGGTACAGCATGCGCTGAACCGTGTAAGGAACCAATACGTTTATACTCCCTCGTGAATTCCACTTAAGTTTTGATATCTCTTACTATTTGCGTCGTTTATCAGGCCTCGGTGCTTCACCATGAGAGATTCCTCCGGTACCGTTTGGAAATCATCCAGCTCGAGTTCGAGCATAAGGAGCAGGTCCAGAAGAAGGATATCTACAGTCTTCTCAGTAAGCAACAAGAGAGAGCCGTAAAAGATCTCCGGGCCGAGCTGGACAAGGCTCAAAAGGAATCTTCGACCTAGAAGCGGGAACATTCTGACCTGGTTGAAAAGGTAAAGCTATTTGAATCTAAAAACGAGGAGTTAGCCGTGGTGACTAACAACACAACCTCGCAGGTCCAACAAAATATCGACCTCATCAACCAGCTTCGAGCCGAGATGAACGAAGTCAAAGCCATGGCCGAAGAGTGGAAAAGAGTGGACATGCTGACTTTAGAGAAGGAAACAACGAAGGTAAAACTGGCATCGGTTGAGAACCAACTCCGGGTGGCGAAGGACAAAGCTGGCAAATGGTCTCAACTGAATGATGATCTTCGAGTACAACTAAGCTTGGCTGTTGCAGAGCGAGATGCCCTCGGTAGAGAATATGAGGCAATGAAGTCCAAACTAGACAAAACCTCTGCCTACGCCAAAGAAATGATGGCCCAATACAAGGCCGATGTGGAGGCGGCCGAGACCCGCCTAAAGACAAAGGCTGAATATGTGAAGCGATTTTCCCGGAGAGAGACCCTTGAAAGATCCACGGCCGAGGTTTCGACCTGTCGGCTGAGATCAAGGGAGAAAAATGTCACGACCCAAAATCCAACTAGTCATGATGGCACCTAGCCCAACCCGCTAAGTAAGCCAATTAGAAACAATGCAACTCAAATGAGGTTTACTGAGAGAAATAATGATAATATACTGAACTTTTATACAAAGAACTCCCAAGGACTGGTAGTACAAATCATGAGCTTCTAAGATTTAGAGCTTACAAAGCTAGTATGAAATAAATACATCATCTCTCCGAAATGTATATAAATAGATTTTATAAGTCTAAAGCTACCATGAACAAGAGGCAGCTATAACCAGAATGCAAGTACGTCTTCAAAGCTAGTTCTCTCCATACACAGCAACATCCGCATCCAAAATCTACACGTAAGGTGCAAAAGTGTAGAATGAGTACAACCGACCCCATGTACTCATAAGTAACAAACCTAAACTTAGGTTGAAAGTAGTGACAAGCTTGGACAAACGGTCAGAGTTCAACACTAAAGGCAAAAAAACACTCATATAAATATAATAAAAGTAGTACAAGAACAACTCAAACATATGATACTGAGCTCGTCCACAATGATGGAAAAATAGGTATGTTTCTCAAGTATAACAGTAAAACCTAAATCTTTCACTGAATTCACCAAAATGTGAGTATATCAGAAAAACTGTGATTTTTCCCAACAACTTTCAACAATAGATAAAAATATTTCAATCTCAGATTGCACGAGGAAAGTACATCTCTATGCCTATATGTCAATGTGCAAGTAAAGTCATGAATGTCACAATACCGTGTAGCATGCGTAAATGCATCTCTATGCCTGTATGTCAAGTATACATGTCAATGCAATGCATCACAGTGATGAACTTATGTACTCACACCCTTAGAGTACGCAATCTCACTGTCTCGCACTCCCACTCCTCATGTTAAATCCCTGAGCACACTTAGTCAGTCAGCACTGTACTGTGCTTGCTGTGGCGCACAACCCGATCCCATCAATTGTAATAAAGCCTATAAGGCATGCTGCGGCATGCAACCCGATCCACATATAGGCATAAGGCCTGTTGCAGTGTGCAACCCGATCCACATATAGCCATAAGGCCTGTTACGGCGTGCAACCCGATCCACATATAGCCATAAGGTATGTTGCAGCATCCAACCCGATCCACATATAAATCACTAATAAGTGCTACGGCGTGCAGTCCGATCCCATCATGAATCAATAAAACTTGTTGCTGCGTGTAGCCAGATCCTATCAATATCACTCATAATCCGGTCCTTAGCCTCAACTCAGTTATCAATCTGTCCAGTATCTTAGGCTCACAAATCTTATGCCAATCAGCCCAAACAATGACAACATAATGTGACAACGATGATAACAAAGACTGAGATATGATATGTAAATGAATGAATATGACTGAATATGTAATTACAAGTTAAGCAAATAACTCAATAGCAAAAATGACCTCAGTGGGTCCATGATTCCCACACGCCTGTCACCTAGAATGTGCGTCACCTCAACACCAAACACATAACACGTATATTCAGGGGTTCATACTCTCAGCACCAAATTTAGAAGTGTTACTTAACTTGAACAAGCCGAATCTAATACCGAGCAAGCTAAACGATACTCCTAAAATGCCATCCCGCACGTACCAACCTCCGAACTGCTTAAAGCTTTCCAAAAGTAACTAAAAACATCAAATAATGCCAAAGGAAACAAACCCAATCGATAAAGGTCAAATCTTTAATAAAAAATCAAACGTCAACCAAAAAATCAAACACGGGCCAGCACCTCAAAACTCGACAAAACTCACAAAATCCGACAACTCATTCAATTATGAGTCCAACCATACTAGTTTCACTCAAATCCGACTCCGAATCAGTGCTCAAAACTCAAAAATTCACTTTATGAAACTTTAGACAAAACCCCCAATTTCTCTTTAAAGCTCATAATCCAATTACGAAAAATGAAGATAGATTCACGAAAAATAATCAAAATAGAGTACAAAAAATTCACCCCAATCCATGTGGTGAAAATCGCCTCCAAAATCTCTCAAATCTGAGCTTCCCAACTTAAAACATGACCAAATGAACAAACCCTCGATATCATATGTTTATGTACAGTTGTTCTGCCTCGTTTCTTGTGTCAAATAATTTCAAAACTCGCTTTTGATGCTCCAATAGTTTCCTTTTGAAATTTCAGTCAAGTTAGGCTATTGAACCACTCCATTTGACCTTATAATGAAGGAGATATGTTGGTTTCCATATTTGAAAATAGTGCAGATTTTTAAATACGAATGTAGTGGCAATTTCGTAATTAATGAGAAAAAATCTAGCAACTTAATTCTTAGTAAAATGGCCATAAATTTCTCATACGATGTCAAAACTTGATGATTCCAGTTACTATGGTTCCGAAATTCCGAAGCAGATCTAATGCTTCATTCAAAATAGAAATTAGAGATCATTTCCTTAATGTGGTATCATTTATGCTTGAAGAAACGACGTCGAAATATAAAAAACGAGCGCAACACAACCCAAACCTATCTGAAATTCACTCGAGCCCCTCGGGACCCCATCCGAACATACCAACAAGTCTCATAATATAACACAGACTTACTCAAAGTCTAAAATCACGCATAACAATATTGAAGCGACGAATCGCACCTCAAATAAAATATAATGAACTTTGAATCTTTCAATTTCCAAAAGTCGTGCCGAAACATATCAAATCAACTCGGAATGAATTCAAAGTTTGCGCACAAGTCCCAAATGACATGACAAAGCTATTCCCATTCTCGTAACCACAATTCGAATCCGATATCATCAAAGTCAATGCTCTGTCAAACTTATGAATATTCCAAACCTTCAAATTTCCAACTTTTGTCAATTAGTGCTGAAACCTTCTAGAAATATCCAAATGCAAATACGGGCATACGCCCAAGTCCAAAATCACAATCCGGGCCTAACGGAATAATCAAAACTATGATCCTGTATCCAATACTCAAAAGTCAAACTTGGTCAACTCTTCCAGCTTAAAGCTTCTTAATTAAGAACCATTCTTCCAAATCAATTCCGAATAACCTGAAAACCAAAACCGACGATTCATACAAGTCATAATATGTCATACGATGCTTCTCAAGACTTCAAATAGCTGAACGAAATACACATGATCAAAACGACCGGCTGGGTCATTACATTCTCCCCTACTTAAACTTACGTTCGTCCTCTAACGTGTCAAGGGTCGTTCTAAAGCCATCAAATTGCCGTGTAACATTACCATGCACATACCCGGGGGTGATCCCATGTCACCCAATACCATATAATCCTAATGACATAACATAACTAAAGATCTTTAGTTCAACCTTAGCCCGTAAGCCATAGTACCCAATTTCCAACATCCTGAATTCCTTACAAGACCCGAATATCCCATCTACACACTTTAATAGTCTGAACAAGCTGTATCAAGCCATATTCACAACCCAAGATGTAATCACATGATATACCACATAACTCATATACTCACAGCAATAACTTCTAATCACAGTAGCTGCTAAGAACAAACCCAATACCGGTAATAAACCTCATCTCAAATAAAACCTCGTTCAAAACCTTTGTACACTGCCGATGATGAAAGAAACACATAGAAACTCATAACCACTCATTAGATCAACAAGTCATGGAGTTTTCCCTCCTTCGACAAGAACTATAGCTAATTTCTAAGCCGATAAGTGACATTATCTTTCCAAATAGACCGTAATCAAATCTGATAGCACCTATCCTAGGTCCAATGACCTCATCTCATCAAATATAACCATTCTATTGACATGCCACATCAATACAACCTAAAGCCATAAATCGTGCAACCCGTGCACCAATAAGCAACAATTCAAATGTATTCAACAAGGAAAATGTCTCAAATGCGAGAACCGTCCCGCAAGCTCAGCCAGCACCACCACAACTGTAATGTTACGAACCCACCATACCTAGTAGAACTAAGACACACGAATCTAACACAAAGGATCATATCCCAACACAACTCCACTGCAATGCGTGACCCCATCCAAACACTGATCCCATGAAATACCTCAAGCCACAATGCTCAAATCAACAACCACTCGCAATCCGACATCAAGTACATGAAGTGCATGACCATAACCACGGAGAAGTGAATAACACAACAGCCCAGAAATAACATAACCAATGCACAATCAACCATTCAACGCCCTAATAACCATCTTGCTCGAATTTCGCTGCAAGGCCCCAATAGAACCGCATCATGTGTGCATATAACCAATAAATCACAAACCCTTCCTAGTCTAGAAGAGTAACACATAGAATATATCAGAACACTAACAAGCTCAACTCTAACCGAATGCCACACCCCTCAACACTAACAGTTCTGAGTCAACAAATCCGACCTAGTGTGGAATACACCTCCCCATTGGGCCTATCAATAGGCCCCCAAATCAACTCCGGCCATCCCAAAATAGGCAAATAGCCCTAAAAATCCACAATGATCTAACCATAGCGCGTACCATCATCTAGCTAACTTTGGCCACTTCTTCACAGTCCGCAACCCCAAAACAATCTGCTTCTGAGAACTCCCAGCCTCCAAATCCATAAAACACATGAATCACCATAGCCAATCCCAACTCCACCACTTGAATAACTAACACACCTCTCATACACAATCATCCCCACGAGAAATACTTTTGAAATTCTTCCATGCCATATAGCAAAAATCTGAACATCACTAGTCGATCAATTAGGCGAGTACCGCAATACCAATGAAACATCAGTAAGTCAAAACAATGTGCGCCTTCTGAAATGCGCACCCTCCTCAGGCGACACCAAGTAGTTATAGCATTTATTGAAACATCGGAAACTGTCCATGCATCTAAGAATTATAACCTCCCCTTTAAAACTGATATGTGACCTTGCACAAGCAAATCTCAATCCCACACAACATACCACATTTATCATGTCATCATGTGAAATGCACGAGAATCTCTTTAACAACTCTGACTCACAAGTGAAATACATACCCGATCAGTCAGAAACCTTCCACTTGATCCCATCCAGGAGAAAAATTACAACACGCAACGTACCCTTCTTACTTGTAGATAATATCCATCTCAAAATATGGCAGAAATCATCGAGAACACTTTGAAGCCCATTTGCACATAACCATGCCATCAGAACTGAATCTCTCTAGCTCAACCAAGCCATGCAGGTCGCCAAACCCAAAAGAATTATGACAAAACACCTGTAGAGACTCAACACATCATAAGTACCCAAAGAACCGATCATATCCATTACCGTGTTGATCCAACCTACTCCCAAACTATCCTATTGCTCTGAGTTCCTTCCGAATTACCCTCAAGTTGACACTTCTCCTTGCTAGAACACCACGATACTTACCCAAAGCTCACCACAAGAGATCCTAGAATAAAACCACACCGCCCTAAGGCCCATAAGCCGTTGTATTCCCTCTTAAGCACCCCAAAAGTACCACAACCGCGACACCTACTCTGAAAAAGACCTTCTGTGAATCTAAAGGCGTTTCCTTCACCTTTATGATACTGAAATTTAGAATCCATAATGATATAGAAATATCGTGAGTCTCAACACCATCCAATGTAAATATCAGATTCTAGCCATATACATATCTAGAAAATTCTCAATTGCCACATATAAATCTTAAATCCATTAGAATCTTCTTGAGAGTCTTCCTCTCTGCTCAGATCTCAATTGCATCGCCCAAACGGTCGAACGACATGTGCCCTATTAGCACAATAACACCCAAAGAAGTAATCCATACCTCTAAGCAACCGAGTAAATTCCTACTCCATGCGCACTATATCCTTCACGAATAACAACTCAATCATTCCATGATTCCCATATACCCATAAAATGTAATACACCATGCATCCAAAAATTTTCTTGCTTAAGTCATTCTCAAAACCAGCCTCTGCAAGTCATATTTGATCCACAAGTACGCCTCAGACCGAAACCAATATGACATGTAACCATGCAATCAAATCGTCGATAGCATACTCCCCCACTTGGCTCAAAGACCTAGATCAAAACACTCGATAACTCATAATGCCCATACTCTATTACTGCCATAATACCGCATTGAGATTCAACTAAATCTTTCATAAGCTCATGTAATGTAACCATATAATACCTCAAATTATTTACTAAGCTCGCATTCATCCTCATGACGCTAAGGTCAACTTTATCAACCAATCTAAACTCAAATCGTAACACATATACCCACTGGTATAAAAGGAAGACTCCTCACAACATCATAAGGATCACACATCCGTAGATTATCCAAAGGTGATAACCCACCTGCTTTGCCTCAAACTGACATCTCTCTATACCCTTTTACAAACAGAACTACTACGTAATCACTTAATCTTTCCGATTCTGAACTCATCAACAAGACATGAGAATCTAATTCGTTCCACAATTAAATAACATGAAAGATTCTTCAACACACTCATAAATTGAGACTGTACGTCATGTCAAGATAGTCATTACATCTCAAGCAAACTATTTCTGTCACATTCAGACCATCTGAACACACCCCGCAGTCACATCATAGTCATTATATAGCCATCCAACCACTCACCGAGACACCAGTCCCACTCATAGGAACACCACCGGACATAGAAGTCCAAAAGCATATGCTCACATAACTGAAACTACCAAGCCTAAGCTGCGGTCTAAACTTGGCCTCAAGTCCTCCAGACTTGCCCATCACCAAAATACAGAAAACACATCTCGCACCTCAACCATGGAATCCACAAGCTGTCGATGTACAGGTGATACCGAGCGCTCACATGCGCATAAGAGTGAGTGGAAGGAAATTTCAAGAGATACACTTCAAGCTAAATAAATATCGCATGATAAGGAAAGAAAGATGGGAAGTTTATCCTAAATGCCATGTAGTCTCTCGAAGATAAGTATGGACGTAATCATACGAATCCGCAAGACTCTACTAGAAACTTGCTCATGACTCATAGAACCTATGAACCGAGAGCTCTGATACGAACTTGTCACGACCCAAAATCCAACTAGTCATGATGGCACCTAGCCCAACCCGCTAGGTAAGCCAATTAGCAACAATCCAATTCAAATGAGGTTTACTGTGAGAAATAATGATAATATACTGAAATTGTATACAAAGAATTCCCAAGGACTGGTAGTACAAATCATGAGCTTCTAAGATTTAGAGTTTACAAAGATAGTATAAAATAAATACATCATCCGTTCGAAATGTACATAAATAGATTTTCATAAGTCTAAAGCTACCATGAACAAGAGGCAGGTATAACCGAAACACAGGTACGTCTTCAATGCTAGCTCCCGCCATATACAGCAATATCAACATCCAAAATCTGCACGCAAGGTACAAAAGTGTAGTATGAGTACAA
Source organism: Nicotiana tabacum (assembly GCF_000715075.1). Taxonomy (NCBI): domain Eukaryota; kingdom Viridiplantae; phylum Streptophyta; class Magnoliopsida; order Solanales; family Solanaceae; genus Nicotiana; species Nicotiana tabacum. The sequence continues at coordinate 43,473,173 of NC_134096.1, forward strand.
CCGACCCCATGTACTCAATAAGTAACAAATCTAACCTTAGGCTGAAAGCAGTGACAAGCTTGGACAAACGGTCAGAGTCTAACACCAATGGCAAACAACTATTCATAACAATATAATAAAAGTAGTACAAGAACAACTCAAAGATATGATGCTCAGCTTATTCACATTTACGAAAAAATAAGCATGTTTCTCAAGTATAACAGTAAAATCCAAATCTTTCATTGAATTTACCAAAATGTGAGTATATCAAAAAAATTGTGATTTTTCCCAAAATAATTCAATAACAGATAAAACTATTTCAATCTCCGATTGCATGAGGAAAGTACATCTCTATGCCTACATGTCAATGTACATGTGAAGTCATGAATGTCATAATACCGTGTAGCATGAAATAATGCATCTTTATGCCTGTATGTCAAGTATACAAGAATACAATGCATCACAGTGATGAACTCATGTACTCACACCCTTAGAGTACTCAATCTCACTGTCTCGCACTCCTACTCTTCATGCTAAATCCCTCAGCACACTCTGTTAGTCAGCATTGTACAGTACCTACTATGACGCGCAGTCCGATCCCATCAATAGTAATAAAGCCTATAAGGCGTGATGATGCATGCAGCTAGATCCACATATAGCCATAAGGCCTGTTGCATCGTGCAACCCGATCCAAATATAGCCATACGGCCTATTGTGGCGTGCAACCCGATCCACATAGAGCCATAAGGCCTGTTGCAACGTGCAACCTGATCCACATCCGAGTCATAATTCACACGGTGCACGTCACACACGCCCGTCACCTAGCATGTGCGTCACCTAAACACCAAACACATAACACGTATATTCAGGGGTTCATAGACTCAGCATCAAGTTTACTTACCTCGAACAAGCCGAATCCAATATCGAGCAAGCCAAACGATACTCTAAAAATGTCATCCCGCGTGTACCGACCTCCGAACTGCTCAAAACTAGCAAAAAGCAACTCAAGAGTTTTAAATAATACCAAAGGAAACAAAATCAATCGATAAAAGTCGAATTTGTAATCAAAAGCCCAAAGTCAACCAAAACTTCAAACCCGGGCCCGCACCTCGGAACTCAACAAAACTCACAAAATACGATAACCCATTCAATTATGAGTCCAACCATACTAGTTTCACGCAATTCAGACTCCGAATCGATGCTCAAAACTCAAAAATTCACTTTATGAAATTTAAGACAAAACCCCCCAATTTCTCTTTAAAATTCATAATTCAATTACCAAAAACGAAGATAGCTTCACGCAAAATAATCAAAACCGAGTATAGAACACTTACCCCAATCCATGTGGTGAAATCGCCTCCAAAATCGCTCAAATCCGAGCTCCCCAATCAAATTATGACCAAATGAACAAATTTTCGATATTATATGTTTCTGCATAGCTGTTCTATCTTGTTTCTCATGCTAAACGATTTTTGATGCCTCCAATGGATTCCTTATGAAATTCTAGTCAAGTTAGCCTTTTGATTCACTCCATTTGACCTTATAATGAAGAAAATGTGTTGGTTTCAATATTTGGAAATAGTATAGATTTTTAAATACGAACGCAGTGGCAATTGCGTAATTTCGCTGAAACAAATCTTGCAACCCAATTCTTAGTAAAATGATCATAAATTCCTCATACGATGTCGAAACTTGATGATTCTAGTTGCTAAGGTTCCAAAATTATGATACGAATCTAATTATTCAATCAAAACAAAAATTGGAGCTTATTTTCTTAATGTGGTACCATTTATGTTTGAAGAAACGACGTCGAAACATAAAAAACGAGCGCAACACAACCCATACCTATCTGAAACTCACCCGAGCCCCTCGAGACCTCATCTGAACATACCAACAAGTCCCATAACATAAAATAGACTTACTCGAGGACTCAAATCACGCATAACAATATCGAAATGACAAATCGCACCTCAAATCAAATATAACAAACTTTTAGTCTTTCAATTTCTAAAACTCGTGCCGAAATATTACAAATCAACTCAGAGTGAACTCAAAGTTTGTGCACAAGTTCCAAATGACATAACGAAGCTATTCTAATTCCCATAACCACAATCCGAATCTGATATCATCAAAGTCAACTCGCGGTCAAACTTATGAACATTCCAAACCTTCAAATTTTCAACTTTCGCCAATTAGTGCCGAAACCTTCTAGAAATATTCAAATGCAAATACGGGCATACGCTCGAGTCCAAAATTATTATCCGGACCTAACAAATTCATCAAAACTCTGATCCTGAGTCAAATACTCAAAAGTCAAACTTGGTCAACTCTTCCAACTTAAAGCTTCTTAGTTGAGAACCATTCTTCCAAATCAATTCCGAATAACCTGAAAACCAAAACCGATGATTCACACAAGTCATAATACCTTATACGATGCTGCTAAAGACTTTAAATAGCTAAACGGAATACAAAAGCTCAAAATGATCGGTTGGGTCGTTACACAAAAAGGCTCGAGGCAAAGGCAACAGAGCTCTACGAGCCTGAAGGTGCCGAAGGCTCCATCCGAGGGCTCCGACGGTTCTGGTGACGAGTCGGGCCGCGATGAAGACCAGGCGTAGATGCCTTATTACTTTTAAATTTTTTGTCTCATGTATATTTTTTTTGTTTATTTTGAGGCCATTTTTATTGGGCCTTTATATATATTTCTGAATATAGATGAAATTTTCCGTTTATGGTAATATCGTGTCTTTACTTTTCCAGCATCTTTTCATAATTTCTCTTCATGTAATGTGTTTAATCCCTTAGCATATAATAAAATGTAGTTATGGGGCATTCATTTTCCAGAGGTCCGAACAGAGCCCAACCTTGATACAACTTTGTTTGCTCGAGGCTTTGGAAACTCGGTGCGACCAGAGGTTTTTTTTTCAAGATGCTTAAGTGATATTAGACGATGCCTTTGTCGAGGGTAACCTTGTAGCTGGTTTCGTGTTCTTATAAAGGCCTTACTTTCTGATTACGAGCTTCAGATGTCTCCGAGCCATTTAGGGTGGTCGTAGTCTTTTGTATTCAGGCACCTCCTAATAGGTTTGGTGCATCCAGGATTTGGTAACCCGGGTTATCCGAACTTTCTTTGGGTGATAGTCCCCGAGTAAGGGTAGATCTTAGGCTTGATAGTTCCCGAGCAAGGGTAGCCCGTGGGATTTTAGGATCTGGAATTTACGAAGCAAGAACATGTGTAATAGCAAGGCAGAACTTTCTTTCATTTCTCAGTGTGTAAAGTACATGATCGAAAGCGCATGAAAACTTGTATCATAGCTAGAGTGGACTATGTGAGCACGGTTCATACGACTGTTTGTCCCTTACAGCGAATCTTAACCACCAAGCCTTCGCTTCTAGCATACAAGGTTTTTTTTCCTTGTTAAAACCCTTAATCCAAGGTTAATGTCTCTCAATATTCGATATCGAGCTTGAGAGGGCTCGGATACTGTTGATATGAAGTGAACGATCATTGACTCCGATTTGAGACCGGTCTTCGAATCTAAGTTAGCACGTTTTACTGTTGCCTCGTTAAAAACCTTTCCAAAAACCCATTTTTGGACAAAACTGGTTCAAGGAAAAAAGAGTGCAACGCGTGCTTTCAAACCTAATAGCTGCATCCATCCTTGGCCGTTGCCTGCAAATGTTAGTCGGATTCATAACATGATTAAAGAGTAATTGAGTTCGTACCTTAACAGTAGTACCGCTTTAAGTGTGTCACGTTCCAGTTGTTCGGTAATTACACACCTTTGCCGGTAATTCCGACGACTCGATATGGTCATTCCTAATTTGGTCCCAGCTTTCCGTCATTCGGGTTTCGGGAATGTAATGTTACTTTCCTCAACACCAAGTCCCCGATCTTGAAATGTCGGAGGTTGTATCTCCAGTTGCAGTACCTTTCTATCCGCTATTTTTGGGCGGCCAACTGGACTAGGGTGGCCTCCCACCTTTCATCCAATAATTCCAGGCTTGTGATCATGGCCTCGCCATTTGACTCTTCTGTCGCATATTGGAACATGAGGCTCGGTTCTCCCACTTCGACTGGTATTAAGGCTTCAGCCCCGTAGACCAGCGAAAATGGAGTGGCCCCGGTGTAAGACTTCGAGTCGTACGATATGCCCACAAGACTTCGGGTAGGATTTCTTTCCATTTTCCTTTGGCATCGGTCAACCTCTTTTTTAGGTTTTGAAGTATGGTCCTGTTTGTTGATTACGCTTATCAAATCCTACTAGGGTGGTAAGGTGTTGATAGTATCTTCTTAATCTTGTGATCTTCGAAAACTTTATACATCTTGTTGTGGATGAATTCTTTCCCATTATCGCATATGACTTTGGCCGGTATCCTAAATCGGCATATTATGTGGTCCAAGATGAACTCAATGACTTCTTTCTCCTGGATCTTTTCGAATGTGTTACAACCCGCATTTCGTACGTTAAAGTTTCGCCTTACGTTAATTGACGTAAGCTCAGGAATGAGATTAATTTTGAGGTTATAAGTATTTATGAAGTGATAAGTGAGTGCCGTGAAGATTAAAGGGTAAACAAATAAAAAAAATGAGTATTCGTTGAAGTTTGTCAATTGAGATAAAATACGGTCTAAGCTATAATACCCGATATTTATGGACTAGTGCCATACAAGGTATCACATGACCATGATAATAAGGTATATAAAGTTGTTAAAAGTAATTAGTATTTTAAGTAATTTGAGATAATTCTTAATTATATGGATAATAGGTATAATTAGTGATTTTTAGTGGGAGATTAACTAAGTAATTAGAATCTTTGGATAATCTTAATGAGCCTTCCAATGTGGCAGCAAAAGGGGTCTTAATCAAAGCCAAATAGCGACTCTTAGTTCATGTAACTAGGTGGTACATTTAGGGGAGGTTGGCAACGTCACCCTTATCAAGTGGGACCCTCAACAACTGAAATATGAGACCTCTCTAATTCACTAAGGGAGATGCCTGTCTCTACATAGTAATGGATGAAAGGCGAAACTTTAACGTACGAAATGCAGGATGTAACATCCTTCCCCCCTTAGAAATATTCGTCCTCGAATGTTTAACTCCCCGGGATCTATATAACCTTTTGGCAGAGTCGCCTTTGTAACAGTACTACTACCAACCCTTCCCGTAGAAAACTCAATAATTCAATGCCACATAGGACCACAATAATCAATAACGACAATGGCCTCACATGACCAATGACAATAACTAACAAAAGAATCCATACACGTATCTTAAGGCTGTGATGTCTCAGTCGGATCCTTTTCTGGAAGAGAAAACAAGTGAGGATACCTAGAGTTCATGTCTTCTTTGGCTTCCCAAGTTATTTCTTCCACATTATTGTTTCTCCAAAGTACTTTCACCGAAGCTATGTCTTTAGTTCTCAATCTCTGAACCTGTCTATCTAGTATAGCAATGGGAGTTTCCTCATATGATAACTGCTCTGTGACCTGAACATCGTCAACTGACACAACTCTAGAAGGATCTTCGATACATTTACGGAGCATAGTCATATGAAAGACTGAATGTATAGACTCCAAGTCAGAAGGCAAGCCTAACTCATATGCTACCCGGTCTACCTTGCGTATGATCTTAAATGGTCCAATGTACTGAGGCCTAAGTTTTCCTTTCTTACCGAACCCCGTAACACCTTTCATCGGTGATACCTTTAGGAATACCCAGTCGTCAACTTGAAACTCCTAGTCTCGTCATCGATTATCCGCATAAGACTTCTGACGGCTTTGAGATGCTAATAGCCTTTCTTGTATAAGCTTAATCTTCTCGATTTCCTGTTGTACCAACTATGGTCCTACTAACTTAGTTTCCCCAACATCGAACCATCCTATAGGCGACCTACACTTCCGTCCATAAAGGGCTTCGTATGGAGCCATCTGAATACTGGAATGATAGCTATTATTATACGCGAACACAATAAGTGGCAGATGATCATCCCAGCTACCCTTGAAGTCTATCACACAACCCGTAACATATCCTCCAGTGTTTGAATAGTACGCTCAGCCTGTCTATCTGGGGATGAAATGTTGTACTAAGACTTACCTGAGTCCCTAATCCTTTTTGGAAGGACCTCCAGAAATTAGCTGTAAATTGAGATCCTCTATCCGAGATAATAGATATAGGGACACCATGAAGTCGTACTATCTCCTTAATATAAAGCCTTGCATAATCCTCTACAGAATATGTAGTCCTAAAGGGGCAGAAAATGGGCTAATTTTGTAAGTATATCAACAATCACCCATATAGAATCGAACTTATGCTGGGTACGAGGTAATCCTACGATGAAATCCATATTAATTACTTCCCACTTCCAAGTCGGAATCTCCATTGCCTGCAATAGTTTTTGATGCTCAATCTTAACCTGCTGACAGTTAGGGCACTGGGCAACAACCTCCGCTATATCCTTTTTAATTCTGTCCCACCAATATATTTCCCTGATATCATGATACATCTTTGTTGCTCCTGGATGGACAGAATAACGAGAATAATGAGTCTCTCCCATAACCTGCCGGCGCAGACCTGCAACATCAGGGACATATAATCGTCCTCGATATCTAAGGACTCCATCTCCTGTAATCTCAAATGGTGTCTTCTCCTTCTGAGGGGTTGTATCTCTATAATGAGCTAACACAGGATCCTCGTACTGGCGTTCCTTCACTTCAGTTACTAAAGAGGATGTTGTCGTGTCCTGAATAGTAACTCCGGTATCACCTGAGTCCAGTAATCGAACTCCAAGACTAGCTAGCTGATGAATGTCATGGGCGATCCCACTCTTCTCTGGATGTAAATATGATAGGCTACTCATAGATCTACGGCTGAGGGCATCGGGTACTACATTCGCCTTCCCTGGATGGTATAAAATATCAACGTCGGTCTTTTAGTAGCTCCAACCACCTCCTCTGACGTAAATTCAATTATTTTTGCTTGAAGATATACTGAAGGCTCTTATGATCCGTATAGATATCAACATGAATTCCATACAAATAGTTCCTCTACATCTTTAGTGCATGAATCATCGCGGCTAACTCTAAATCGTGGGTTGGGTAATTCTTCTCGTGCTTTCTTAGTTGTCGAGAAGTGTAAGCTACAACCTTACCATGCTGCATCAGTACACAAACCAATCCAATGCCTGAAGTGTCATAATAGATAGCATAACCATCGGTTCCCTCTAGAAGTGTTAGAACCAGTGCTGAATTTAGTTTGTCCTTCAATGCATGGAACTCCGTTCGCAAGCATCGATCCACTGAAACTTAGCTCCCTTCTGAGTCAACTTTGTCAATGGTGCTGAAAGAGAAGAAAATCCCTTTACAAAACTCTTGTAATAACCTGCCAAACCGAGAAAGCTACGAACCTCCGTTGGTGTCGTAGGACTAGGCCAAATCTTTAATATCTCAATGTTTTGTGTATCAACCTTGGATACCTTCACCTGAAATAATATGCCCAAGGAAAGCTACATAATTCAACCAGAATTAACATTTAGAGAATTTTGCATACAACTTCCCTTTTTGTAGAACTCTGAGCACAGTACGCAAATGATTTGCGTGCTCAGTCTCTGAACGATAATAAACCAATATATCATCGATACATACAATCACGAACATATCTAGAAAGGGTCTGAACATACGGTTCATCAAGTCCTTGAATACTGCTGGGGCATTGGTCAAACCAAATGACATAACACAAAACTCAAAGTGCCTGATTCTGGTCCTGAATGCTGTCTTCGGAATATCTTTCTCCTTAACCCTTACCTGATGGTACCCGGACCTCAGGTCTATCTTTGAGAAACACTTGGCACCTTGCAACTGATCAAATAAATCATTAATCCTCGGGAGCGGGTACTTATTCTTGATCGTCAACTTATTCAACTGTCTATAATCAATACACATCCGCACGGAACCATCTTTCTTCCTCACAAATAACACAGGTGCTCCCCACGGTGATGTACTAGGTCCTATAAAGCCTCTATCAAGCAAGTCCCTTAGTTGCTCCTTCAACACTCTCAGCTCTGCAAGTGCCATTCTATAGGGAGGAGTAGATATTGGCTGAGTATCTGGTAATAGGTCAATAGCAAACTCAATTTCTCGCTCTGGTGGAAGACCCGAAAGCTCATCGGGAAAAATATCAGGAAATTCATTAACCACAGGGATAGATTGAATGGTTAGTGACTCTACTTTCACATCCTGTACCCGAACTAAGTGATAAATATAGCCCTTTTCTAATCATCTTCCCTACCTTGAGTTAGGAAATAAACCACCTCTCAGTGATGCCGTATTACCTTTCCACTCCAAAACAGGCTCTCCTAGAAACTGGAATCGAACCATCTTTGATCTACAATCAACGTTGGCATAATAAGAAGCCAAACAATCAATACCTAGTATAACATAAAATTCTACCATATCTAACTCAATTAGGTCTGCTACTGTAGATCGACTATGAACTACTACTGTACAATCTTTATATACTCGCCTAGCTATCACTGGATCACCAACAGGTGTGGACACCTCAAAAATTTTAACCAACTCAGGTTCTATTCCAAACTTACTAGCAACCAACAGAGTAACATATGATAAGGTGGAACCTAGGTCAACCAATGCATATACATCATATGAGGAGACTGATAATATACCTGTAATAACATTAGGTGACGACTCCTGATTCTGTCGACCTCCTAATGCATAAATGCAGTTCCGAGGATCAATCGATTGGTGCTTGTGAACCTTGCCTAGGGGGGCGTATTGATGATGACGAACCAACTACAGATCCCGCTGGCTGAACTATGCTTGTACCACCTCTCGTTGGATAATATCTCATAACATGGCATGGATAACCACAAGTATAACAAACACCCAATCCCATACGGCATTGCCTGACATGCTGCTTGCCACACTGAGAACATCGTGGCAAGGGCAGCCTCATCTGACTTGACTCACCCCTATACTGAGAACTTGAGGCCTTGGAATTCTGGCTAGGCCCTGAATATGTGGAACGATCAAATCTCCTATCGGTAAACTGAGGGGATGAGCTAGCCGATGGATGGGCTGGATACCTCGGGTATTGTTGTCTCTGACCACCTCGAAACTCACCAGAAGGATCCGAAGATCTCGCTCTCTTACTCTGGCCCTTATCATGCTAACGATCCCCCCCCCCATCCGCTTCTTCTTACGCTCCTTTGTACCCTGAGCGTATGCCTGGATACGAGAAATATCCATGCCTGGCTGAAGTGAGACTGACTTACAGTCATTAAGTAGGTGCGGCTCCAACCCTATCATGAAACGGTGAACCCCGATGCTTCATCTTAGCTATAATAGTGGGAGCATACCTAGCCAAACAATCAAACTGAAGGTTGTACTCCAGAACCCTTATATTACCCTGCCGAAGGGTCAAGAACCTATCAACTCTGGCCCATCTAAGCTCTGGTGGCAGATAATGACAAAGAAAAGCCTCTGTAAACTCATGCCATACCGCTAGAGGGGCATCCTCACCTCTGGATAACTCCCAAGACTAGTACCAATTAACTACAACATCCTGAAGTATATAGGAAGCTACCTCAACTGACTCAGTCACAGTGGCCTTCATTACCCTCAAAGTCCTCTGCATCCTATCGATAAATACCTGAGGTTCCTCGTTTGGATCTGCTCCATTGAATTTCGGAGGGTCCAAATTAATGAAATCACGAACCCTCGCACTGATGGCCCTATCTGCATGACCAATACCTACTTCCTGACACCAAGATTGTGCGGCTACTAATCGAGTCAATAGCTGAATAACATCTCTTATCTCCTGCCCTGGTGCATCTGGCTGAAAAGCTGGTTGTATAGGGGCAGGCGCTGGAGCTGGTGCCTCTCGGAGCTCCTCTGGAGAGGGTGGGGTATGTGAAGTCTGAGATGGAATCTCACTATGAGACTCTCCCCGAGCCCTGATAACTCATGGAGCTCAACTAGTAGTCTCATCAGCCACGAACTTGCCCTTCTCGGTGGCTGTAGCATTCTTAGGCATCGATGAAAACATAATATATTGTTAGGGAAATGAATCCTTATATCGAACGATCTAAGATAAGAAAGAAGGATAACATCCTATATGTCCTGTAGCATCCTATTTATAAATGTGGTGTACAACACACTCATAAACAAGTAATTACTAGACATGGTCTGTAGACATCCCTAGGACAGAACTGCTCTTATACCACTTTTGTCACGACCCAAACCGATGGGCCATGACGAGTGCCCGAGTCGTACCTGTCGAACACCCCTAAGCATGCGTCTAAGATATAAACATGAATTAAGGGTAGGTCATGAATAAAATCTATCAATAAACTGATGAAATCACATGAATAACATACGTGAGGAAAACATGTCCAAAAGACATATATACATACACATACGGTATATGGCAAGATATATATATGCATATATGGTAGGGCGAGCAGACAAGGCTGCTATAGATAACTATATATCAAAAACTAGAAGCCGACAGGGCCACATACTATCCAAATATACATGATTGTCTACAGACCTCTAATAGAGTGTATAATTGTATAAAGGATGGGACTGGGCCCCGTCGTACCCATAGCTCCATACAAAAATAGCGTACCAAAACTAATAATAGCTACGGATCAAGTGGAGCACACAACCTCTCATTGATCAAGGATCCTAAAAAGGGGGACCGTCAACCTGTCTACCTGCACCTGCGGGCATGAAATGTAGCATCCCCAGGCAAAAGGGAGGTCGGTACGAATAGTGTACCGAGTATGTAATGTCACGAAAATCAGTACATAAGAGAAATAAATGAAACATGGAGTAAAGGAATCCACCCGTAAGTCTAAATAATTTTGTGAATCCTGAAATATTTATAAAGTTATGCATGCATGTATAAATGTCGTATCATGCATAGGTATATGTATACATAACATCATCCAGCCTTTGAGGGCATCCCATCATGTCATCTCGGCCTCTGTGGGCGAAATCATCACGTATACCAACTTATTAGGTGGTGGTGCGTATATACTATCGTAACCTTTTCCCATATCACATATACATATAATATACGCGTATATAACGTCATCTGGTCATGGGTCAATGTACATGTATAAATGAATGAAATGCATAAGAAGTAAGTTAATAAGATTTCTCGGAATTTCATAAGATCAATATGCCTTTCGGATAAACTTTATCAACTACGTATTTTTCTGAGACCCATGAACAGAAGATATAATAATAAGACACATGGGAATTCAAGAACATAGGCATCCCTAGTGCTTCTACGAATAGAGACATTTATGAAAGATGTGCGTTTTCTTGTTTCATTTGTATCATATGGATTATGCCAAAAAGAAATAAGGGATAGCCTTAACATACCTGATCCAATTCTCTTGTCAATCCCTCTAACACACGTCAATCACGATAAAACATGTAACGGCGAGATCGAAGTAAGGAAATATCCGTATGATATTCTTGAGAAAGATTATACCGGGATCCCTTAGAATTTGCAAAATCCCGTTGCTATTACGCTATGTAGTCTCTTATGAATTTTTGCTGAAGCTTAAGTTAATCGACGTAAGATCGGGAATGAGATTAATTTTGAGATTATAAGTATTTATATTATTTTTAACAAGTGATAAGTGAGTGCCGTGAAGATTAGAGGGTAAACAAATCAAAGAATGAGTATTAGTTGAAGTTTGTCAATTGGGATAAAATATGGTCCAAGCTATAATACCTGATTATTATGGACTAGTGTCATACAAGGTACTACATGAACATGATAGTAAGGTATATAAAGTGTGTTAAAAGTGATTAGTATTTTAAGTTATTTGAGATAATTCTTAATTATATGAATAATTGAATAATTAGTGATTTTTAGTGGGAGATTAACTAAGTAATTGGAATCTTTTGATAAGTTTAATGAGCCTCCCAACGTGGCAGCAAATGAGGTCTTAATCAAAGCCAAATAGCGACTCTTAGTTCATGTAACTAGGTGGCACATTTAGAGGAGGTTGGCAAAGGCACCCTTATCAAGTGGGGCCCTCAACCACTAAAATATGAGACCTCTCTAATTCACTAAGGGAGATGCCTGTCTCTACATAGTAATGGATGAAAGCTTCAGCAAAAGTTCATACGAGACTACATAGAGTAATAGCAACGGGATTTTACAAATTCTAAGGGAGACCGGTATAACCTTTCTCAAGAATATCATATGGATTTTTCCCTACTTCGATCTCGTCGTTACGTGTTTTATCGCGATTGACGTGTGTTAGAGAGATTGACAAGAGAATTGGCTCAGGTATGTTAAGGCTATCCCTTATTTCCTTTGGCATGATCCATATGATACAAACGAAACGAGCAAACACACAACTTGCATAAATGTCTCTATTCGTAGAAGCACTAGGGGTGCCTATGTTCTTGAATTCCCATGTGTCTTCTTATTATTATATCTTATGTTCATGGGTCTCAGAAAAATATGTAGTTGATAAAGTTTATCTGAAAGGCATATTGATCTTATGACATTCCGAGAAATCTTATTAACTTACTTCTTATGCATTTCATTCATTTATACATGTACATTGACTCATGACCAGATGGTATTATATCCACGTATATTATATGTATATGGGATATGGGAAAAGGTTATGGCGTTATATACGCACCACCACCTGATCAGTTGGTATACGTGATGATTTCGCCTGCATAGACCGAGATAATATGATGGGATGCCCTCAGAGGCTGGTCGATGTTATGTACACATATAACTATGCATGATACGACATTTATATACACATGCGTGACTTTATAAATATTTTAGGATTCACAAAGTTATTTAGACTTACGGTCGGATTTCTTTACTCCATGTTTCATTTATGTATTTTATGTACTGATTTTCGTGACATTACATACTCGGTACATTATTTGTACTGACGTCCCTTTTGCCTGGTGATGCTACGTTTCATGCCTGTAGGTGCAGGTAGACAAGATGATGGTTCCCCTTTAGGATACTTGATCAGCGAGAGTTGGTGTGCTCCACTTGATCAGGAGCTGTTATTAGTTTTAGTACGCTATTTTTGTATGTAGATATGGGTACGGCGGGGCCCAATCCCATCCTTAATATAGTTGTACACTCTATTAGAGGTCTGTAGACAGTCATGTATAGTTGGATAGTATGTGGCCTTGTCGGCTTCTAGTTTTGGATATATAGTTGTCTATAGCAGCCTTGTCGGCTCGCTCTACCATTTTCTGCATGTATATGTATATATGGCTTTTGGACATGTTTTCCTCACGTATGTTATTCATGTGATTCAGCAGTTTAATGACAGATGTTATTCATGACCTACCCTTAATTCATGTTTATATCTTAGACGCATGCTTAGGGGTGTTCGACAGGTAGGATTCGGGCACTTGTCATGGCCCATCGATTTGGGTCGTGACAGAATGCTTGAGCCTCGACCCATTTGGAAATATAATCGATCATGAATAGTATGAATTGAGATTTACCGGGTGCCCATGGTAGTGGACCGACAATGTCCATTCCCCACTTCATAAACAACCATGGGGACAGGACCGAATGGAGTTGCTCTCCCCGTTGATGGATCATCAGTGTCTCTGGCAATCATCGCTTTTTCGCATGAAGTCCTTCGCATCTTTCTCAATTTCGGTCCAATAATAACCAGCCTTGATCAATTTTCGGACCAAAGATCCTTCCCCCAAATGATTCCCGCAAGTACCTTCATGAACTTCTCTCAAGGCGTATTCGGTATCTCCCGGCCCCAAGCATCAAACTAACGGGCCGTCGAACGTTCTCCTGAACAATGTTCCTTTGATCAAGCTAAATATGGCAGCCTTGGTACGCAAGACTCTCGATTCTTTGGAATCCGAGGGCAATTTCCCATTCTTCAAGTAGTCTATGTACTTATTCCTCTAAATCCTAGGTTAAACTTGTTGAGTTTACTTCGGCGTGGCCTTCTTCTATCACCGACTTCATGAGTTATACTACAGTTCCCGAACTGAATTCATTATCACCAACCGATGACCCCAAGTTAGTCAGACCATTGGCCTCGTTGTTCTGATCTCGGAGCACGTGCTTGAATTGATGTAGCGTTACTTGTAATTCATCTTAAAATCTTCGCATTTGCTCCTCTTTCACTTCGAACATCCCATTGACTTGATTTACCACGAGGAGGGAATCATACTTAGCTTTGATCACCTCGGCCCCAGGGCTTTTTGCCAATTCGAGACCTGCAATCATGGCCTCATACTCGACCTCATTGTTGGTCAATTTCACAATTCAAATAGACTGCCTAACTATATTCCCCATAGGTGGTTTCAGCACGATGCCTAGCTCGTACCCCTTTGCGTTCGAGGCACCGTCCATAAAAATGGTCCAAATTCCCGAGGTAGTCCTCGAGGTTAGAAATAATTCCCTTTCGAATTAGGGCACTAAGGCCAGCGCAAAGTCAGTGACGAAGTTTGCAAAAATTTGAGATTTTATGGCGGTTCGGGGTTGATACTCGATATTGTACCCGCTGATTTCGATGGCCAATTTGGCCAACCGGCCCGAGATCTCGGGTTTGTGCATGATGTTCCTCAGTGGGTAAGTGGTTACGACACATATGGGGTGGCATTGAAAGTACGATTTTAACTTTCTGGAGGTGCTTAGCATAGCGATCGCTAATTTTTCCAGGTGAGGATACCTTGTTTCGGCCTCGCTAGAGTTCTACTGACATAGTAAATAGGAAATTGAGTACCTTCCTCTTCCCGGAGTAAGACTCCACTTACCGCCACCTCGGAAACCGCCAAGTAAAGGTACAATTATTCATCCGTCTTCGGAGTGTGGAGTAGGGGCGGACTCAAAAGGTACCGTTTGAGTTCTTACAAAGCTTGTTGACATTTCGGGGTCCAGGAAAAGTTACTCTTCTTCTTTAACAGTGAGAGGAATCGATGGCTTTTGACCGAGGACCTCGATACGAACCGGCCTATGGCGGCTATACGCCCGGTCAGCCTTTGAACGACCTTGATGTTGTCCACCACGGTGATGTCTTCTATGGATTTGATTTTGTCGGGATTGATATTGATCCCTTGATTGGATACCATGAAACCGAGGAATATTTCGGATCCGACCCCGAATGCGTACTTTTTCGGGTTCAGCTTCATATTGTATTTCTTCAATATGTCGAAGGTTTCCTATAAATGTTTCAAATGGTCCTCTGCTCGCAGGGGCTTGACTAATATGTCGTCAATATAAACTTCCATTGATTTACCTATTTTTCTTCGAACATCCGGTTTACTAGGCATTGATAGGTGGCACCGACGTTCTTCAATCCGAATGGCATTACGTGATAACAATATGTGCCAAATGTTGTGATAAAGGAAGTCTTTTCTTGATCGTCCTGGTCCATCCAAATTTGGTTGTACCTGTAATAGGCATTGAGAAAGATGAGTATCTCGTGCCCGACCATCGCGTCGATCATCCGATCGATGTTAGGCAAATGAAAAGAATCCTTAGGGCATGCATTTTTCAGATCTTTGTAATCCACACACATTCTTAGCTTATTTACTTTTTTAGGTACTACCACAACGTTAGCTAATCAGTCCGAGTATTTAACTTCCCGAATGGACCCTATTTTAAGGAGTTTAGATACCTCATTCTTGATGAATGTATGCTTGACTTCAGACCGCGGTCTCCTTTTTTGCTAAATCGGATGGAACTTCGGGTCCAAACTCAGCTTATGAGTGGTTACCTTCGGCGAGGATCCCTGTCATGTCAAGATAGGACCAAGTGAAACAATCTATGTTAGCTATAAGAAATTCAATGAGTTGTTTCCTAATCTTGGGAGTTAACCCCGTGCCCAGGTATACCTTTCCGATCAGGTAAGTGTTTGATCAATATGACTTGCTCCAGCTCCTAGACCATCGATTTGGTGGCATCGGAGTCATCAGGGGCTATGAATGATCTAGGAACTCCGTAATCATCCTCCTCGTCTACTCCTCGCTCTTCCGATTTGGTCGGGACCGATATCGGTGATTGCTATTTAATTTTTCTCTTCCTGGTCAGCTCCGTGTTCTTTGATGTCGAGATCACGGGCACCGGGATCAGCTCATCGACTGCCAACATTTCCTTTGCGGTCGGCTGCTCTTCGTAGACCATCTTGATTCCTCCCGGCGTAAGGTACTTTAGTGCCTGGTGTACGATTGAGGGTACCGCCCTTATGTTATGAACCCATAGCCTTCCGAATAGAGCATTGTACCTCATGTCCCAATCGATCACATTGAATTTTGTCTCTTGGATCGTCCAGGCAGTGTTCACTGGTAGGGTTATTCCTTCTTTAGTAGTTTTGCATGCTATGTTAAATCCGTTCAACACCCAGACCGCCGACACTATTTGGTCTTGTAACCCCAACTGCTCTATGACCCTCGATCTGATGATGTTGGCCGAGCTACCTGGATCAATCAACACACATTTAACTCAAGATTTATTGATAAGTACGTATATTACTAGTGCATCATTATGAGGTTGTCGATGCCCTCGGCATCCCCGTCGCTGACCAAAATGGTTCCCTCTGGGACGTAATCTCGGGTGCGCTTTTCCCTCGTGATAGATACTTTAGTTTTCTTTATCATTGGCCCTTGGGGGACATCGACCCCTCCAATTGTCATATTGATGATGTGCTGAGGTTCTTCTTGTTCGATCTGTTTGTTGGAGTCCCTATTCCTGAAGTGAGTGTTGGCTTGATCACTCAGAAATTCTCGGAGGTGCTCGCTATTAAACAACCATGCAACTTCTTCTCTCAATTGTCGGCAGTCCTCGGTCATGTGGCCACGAGTGCCATGATACTTGCACATCGGGTTAGGATCATTATGGGTAGGGTTGTACTGTAATGGTCGAGGCCACTTGGTTTCCTTGATGCGTCCAATGGTTGATACGATGCTGGCTGCATCAACGTTGAAGTTATACTCTAATAACCTAGGTGCTTCCCTTCCCCCGAGCGGCCTGTCGAAACTAGTTTTGCTCATCAGACCTCAGCTATAGGGTCCTCAATCGCTTCACTTTTCGTTCCTTGTGGGGTTGCGCCCGGGCCCGTTTCCTATTTGATCTGCATTGTATGGTTGATACCGATCTCAGACCGGTCTTGATTCATGATCGACAACTCTCTTAGACCTGTCGTCGGTTCTGATGGGATAAACAGACCCAGAAGGGCCTCCGAGTTGGTCGTCCTCGACTCTGATTTTTGACTGGTACCTGTTGTGGACGTCGGCCCAAGTTATTGTCGGGTACTCTACCAAATTTTGTTTTAGCTGCTGCGAAGCTAAAGAGCTTCGGGGGTTAAGTCTTTGAGTGAATGCCTAAATGGCCCAATCATCCGCAACTGGAGGCAAGTCTATCCATTCCATTTGAAACCTTGACACGAACTCCCTGAGCATCTCTTTGTCTCTTTGCTTAATCTTGAAAACGTCCGATTTTTTGGTCTTGACCTTGATGGCCCCAGCATGAGCCTTCACAAAAGCATCTGCGAGCATAGCGAACGAGTCAATGGAATTTGGGGGGTAAGTTGTGGTACCATATCATTGCTTCTTTTGACAGAGTTTCCCCGAACTTATTTAGTAACACCAACTTGATTTCATAGTCTTTCAAGTCGTTGACTTTGATGGCGCATATGTAGGAGGTCACATGCTCACTCAGATCCGTGGTTCCATTATATTTTGAAATATCAGGCATACAAAAACCTTTTCGGGATTGGCTTTGGTGCCGCGCTCGGAGGGAAAGGCTTTTGGACAAATTTATTGGAATCCGGTACTTTCAATAGCGGGAGTGCTCTCGAGATTTGATCGACCTGGAATTATATGTCTCCACCTTCTTGTCGTTTGCCTAAATTTTCTTTTCACCTGATTCTACCTGCTTCGTTAATGCTTCAAGCATTTTCATTAGTTCGAAACTGACACCGAACTCAGCTTCACTTCGGTGATATGCTCATTTCTTCAAGTGTTTTCCCAGGACAGTTGGGGCTCGACTCTACTGGAGGTGCGACTTTGATTTTGTAGTTGCGCTATCGCTGCCTATTGAGCATGCAACATTTCAAAGATTAACCGTAGGCTAACTCTGTCGCCTTTATCTTCGGGCGCTCCTCGAGCCGTTGGTTGGGCTCCTCTGCGAACGCTGATCTCGGGATCGGTTGGTAGGTTGGCGTTGAGAGCCACCTGCGAGTTAGCATCGACTAGGTGTGCAACTGGGACTCTATTGGGATCAGCAGGGGGCACCTCGTTACTAGGCACCATATTGTTATTTTCGCCATGATGGCCAGACTCAACCTCAACGTTCAAGTGAGCAGACTAAGAATTTGACATTTTTAAGCTGACCTGAAAATGAGACCTTAAAAAACAAGTGTAAAATAGAGTGTGTTATGGAGATTTGTATCAAACCACCACTATTATCCTTATCCCCACGGTGGGTGCCAAACTTTTTACCCTTAAAACAGATAATAATTGAATTTATACGCGGTTTTAAGGATATGTGGATATATTCAACACAAATGATCAAGAATGTTAGATAAACGAGTTAAAGACAAAGGAATAATCAAACCGATTGTGACGTTAAGGCCGGGCATGGATTATTTCTACCCTCCACCGTACCCTCAATTCAAAGCCAATTGTGTATAAAGAACAATAGTAAAACAAGAACTTTTCAATAGAGAAAAATGAATTTGTATTGCCTTGGTTTACGTGTTACAATGTGTATTATTGAATAAAAAGCTTCCCCTTTATATAGTAGGAGAGTTTCATCCCACAATTCTAAAAAGGTAAAAATCCTCCTTTCTCGCCAATTACCGATCCGCTATCGACATCGGGCGAGATCTGCGCAGTGATATCCGGTGGGATGCGGATATCACGACCCTCCGTTAGTCGTGTGCAACTGTTGCCATGCTTTCCGTGGTCTCGTAGCTCATTCTAGGTTCGGGGAACATTGTCTTATCAGGCCCGATGGAGAGCACTCCATTTGGGCCTCGGTACAAGAAGTTCCTAGCTTCGATTCCGATCCCATGTAGTCATATCCTTGCTTCGTTTGACTTACCGAAAAATCAGGGTATGCGTTTGCCCCGGTTTCATCCGTATACGGTGGATAAATTTAATTATTTTCGTGTAATACGGGCATGACTTCATTGATAACCCTAAAATATATTTACACTTGGCCCTAAAATGATCTAATAGCTTTTTTGAGCCGACAGAGTAATCATGCAGTGTCATTGTATACCAATTTACTCCATCTAATGCTGCCAAAGAAATTCAAGCCTTATCAAATTTTAAGAGAATATGGAAGTTAAATTGTTGTTTATTAAACTCAATACCACTTGAAAATAACCTTCAAATTAAAATTCCTTTTTCTTTACCTAAATTTGTGTCTTATATTAAGATTTTAACTCTCCGATCCTATGAGATTTAATACGACTTTGTTGTTGCTTCAAAAGTCCAAATTTATAAAGATTTCTCATTTTCAATGAACAAATGAAGAGAAAACTAAAGTTGGGACCGACGACAGCAATTGAAGCTAACAAATTTGTCAGTCTGTGATCATTTATTATTAGGAATCCCATATATGTCAAAGATGAATGACGCTCTTCTCCCTTCAAACTCATTTTCCAATTGAATGGCCAAAGACCCCCCATATTTCTTGGTCTCCCTTTGCAACTGCCACCCTATTACTTTTCTGGGCCCTTTTTAATTTCTTCCTCTCTTCTTTTAGTAATACCAATCTGGCAATCCTGGCAGCCTACAGAGCACGCCAAGAAATCAGCACAAACTCTTTAATTTGTTTTTTCTACTTTTTTTAATAATCGAGAAATCCCTAGGGATTAGCTGGCGCATGGTATGAATAATGGCTCCGTTCCTATAACCTTCCCAACTTAAATACCATGGATATAAAAAACGGAACAATGATTTGA